>NW_023425349.1:55589846-56794492 GCF_014108415.1 Molossus molossus | reverse complement strand
ACGCTGAATGCGTCCCAACCCAAGTGCCAGCTGCAGCCTCTCAGCTTTTCTGCCCCAGGGCTTTCTCGGCCCTCCCAGAGGAGACTGAAAGTACAGGGGAACTAACCTCTTGAGGCAACACTCAGCAAACGAGGGAAGTCTCATGTCCTTCAGAGGGACAATTCTGAGGTGCATTCTTAGAGGCTTCATGACATTGCTCCCTAGTATTGATCCCTACACCGCTGTGCTAGTCAGATCCTGCTTTTATTGGTTTTCCCTCTTTCTATTACTCTCTTTAATATTTCATTCCAGATTATTGGGATTACCAGGAAGGAAGGAAGGAAGGAAGGAAGGAAGGAAGGAAGGAAGGAAGGAAGGAAGGAGGGAGGGGAAAAAAAGTGACTTGATTTAGCAATGAGATATTAGCAAATAGGATACAAGTAAAGGCTTAAAAAGTATTTGCATGTTCAGATTTTTTCTTTCTCTGTACTTTGGCTAGCCTGTCGCCCTACTAATCCCAGTCACCCCAACTGAGACCATCCTAGATCAGCCGACAGCCAGTCAGTGCCTAAAAATGTGAGCATGCCCAGCCAAGACCATCAGAGCCACCTAACCGAACTTACAGTTGACCACATGTATAATAAGCAAGCCAGGCAAGGTCAGCTGAATCTCACAGAATCATGAGCTGAGTAAATATTTATTGTTGCATTAATCTACTAAAATTTATGATTGCCTTTTTTTTTAAATCCTCACCTGAGGTATTTTTCTATTTATCATCAGATAGAGTGGGAGGAAGAGAGAGAGAGAAAAACCCCGATGTGAGAGAGACACATCGACTGGTTGCCTCCAGCATGACACTACCAGGGCCGGGACGAACCGCAACTGAGGTACATGCTCTTGACTGGAATTGAACCCGGGACTCATTGGTCCACGGGCCGACACTCTAACCACTGAGCCAAACCAGCTAGGGCCATCATCATCATCTTTATTACAACAGTTTTCTAAGTGTTTCATATATAACAGGACTCTGCTAAGTGCTTTACATATATATCTTAATTAGTCCTTGCAAAAGTCCTTTGAAGTCGGCATTCTAATCCACGTTTTTATGAACAAGAAATTTGAGAGGTCAGCTCTGGCCAGTTTGCTCAGTGGTTAGAGCGTCGGCCTGTGGTCCAGAGAGACCTGGGTTTGGTTCCTGCTAAGGGTGCGTACCTCGGTTGCAGTTTGTCCCCGGCCCTGGTTGGGTCATGCAGGTGGCAACCACTTGATGTGTCCCTTTCACGTCGATGTTTCTCTCTCTCTCTCTCCCTCCCACTCTATCTGAACAAAAAATGGAAAAATGCTCTCAAGTGAGGATATAAAAAAAGAAAATTGAGAGGTCAGGCATCACTTCTACTAGGAAGCCATCCTTGATCTCCAATTTGAGTTTGATGGTACCTCTAAATTCCTATGGCTGCTTTCGCATCTTGATTATTATACTCATCACACTATAAAATCTGGGTGATGTCTTTCTATATATAATTGTGCCTCCTAGACTCTAACTCCTAGAGGGCCTGGTTCATGTCTTATTCATCTTTCTAATCCTAGTGCTGGGCAGAGAACCTAGTGTAAAGTAGGTGCACGACAGATGTTGAACTGGTTTGCTGAAAAGGAAAGAGATGACATGGAGAACTATTAGGTCCACAGCGCACACACACACTACTACAAAATCCATGAAGGAACAATTAGAACCTCTTGGTCTGATATTTAGACTCTATCAGAGACTCTTTTTTTTTTTTTTTTAAATTGATTTTAGAGAGAAAGGAAGGGAGAGGGAGAGAGAGATAGAAACATGGATGAGAGAGAACACTGAGTGGCCACCTCCTGCATGCCCCCCACTGGGGATTGGGCCTACAACCTGGGCATGTGCCCTGACCAGAAATTGAACCGGCAACCACTTGGTGCATGGGTTGATGCTCAACCACTGAGCCACACCGAACAGGCTATCAAAGACTCTTTCTAGGTCCTGGTCATCACCTGTATCTCCAGAGAAAACAGGAACATGATACAATCTGGAAAGACCTTCTTCACTGTACTTCGTAAGTTTGATAGCTTTTTACAAATTAATTGATTAATTAATTTTTATTGAATTTATTGAGTGATATTGGTTAATAAAATTATATAGGTTTCAGGGGTACAATTCTACAATACATCATCTGTACATTGTATTGTGTGTTCACTACCTCAAGTGAAGTGTGCTTCCATCACCATTTAATAGCTTTTAATAAGATTAAAAGTAGACTAATTGTCCATTTGCCACTGAAAAAGGAAAGGAATTTGGGTACTGATTCTGTGCCAAGCACTGTCCTATGTATTTTTATTTCACTTAAAAACAAATATTGCACTCTGGCCCTTGGCTCAGCAGTTAGAGCTTCGGTCCTCAGACCAGAGGGTCTCATTCAACTTCTAGGCAAAGGTATGTGCCTGGGTTGCAGTTTTGATCCCCACCTCGTGCAGGAGGCAACCAATCAATGTGTCTCTCTCACATCGATGTTTCCCCCCCCCCCGCCCCCCACCCCCCATTTGAAGATAAATGCAAAAATGCCCTCGGGTGAAGATAAATAAAAAGAAAACAAAATTATAATTTTTTTTTTTGGTTTTTTTTTTGGTACATGCCCCTAGTGGGAACTGAACCCAGGACTCTCTGGTCCGCAGGCTGATGCTCAAACCGCTGAGCCAAACTGGCCAGGGCAAAAAAATTATTTTTTAAAACTATAGGGTGTTTACTTAATTTTTCTCATTTTATATGTACCGTTTTTTTTCTTATACTGAAAATGATGGTTTTTCACGTTAACACAACTACTCCTTTTTTCTTTCTTTTTTTTTTATTATCCCCACCCAAAGACACTTTTCCATCTCCTGTTCAGATAGAGTGGGAGGGAGAGAGAGAGAGAGAGAGAAACATCAACATGAAAGGGACACATCGAGTGGCTGCCACCCGCACAACCCAACCAGGGCTGGGGACAAACTGCAACCGAGGCACATGCCCTTAGCAGGAACCGAACCCGGGTCTCTCTGGACCGCAGGCCGACGCTCTAACCACTGAGCAAAATCAGCCAGGGCTCTTTTTTTTTTTTTAATCCTCACCCAAGGACAAAGCTTAGAGAGAGGAAAGGAAAGAGAGAGAGAAACACTGATGTGTGAGAGAAACATCTAGCAATTGCCCTCCACACATGCCCCAACTGGGGATCAAACCTGTAACCTAGGTACGTGCCCTGACCGGGAATTGAATAGCAGCCCTTTGGTTCACAGGATAACATTCAACCAACTGAGACACTCCAGCTGGGCATTACTTATTTTCTTTATCCTATGGTAGACCTATAATATTTTTAAAATAGCAATACCAGTATTATTTAAAACAATAAGACTACTGAATGCAATTTAATATTTTTGTGGGTTTTTGTTCTTAGGATATAACCCACTAGGGATGCAAACTCAAAATACTGCATGTAAAGTCACTTCTAGTAATGAGTTTCTTTGTGTGGTTTTGGCATCAACTTGATTTTAGGTTGTGGATGTTTGTTTCTAATTTGTATGTATTTAGTTTTATTCCTTTATTTATTTTTTATTTTTATTTTTTTATTCTCACCTGAGGACATTTTCCCATTTTTTGTTCAGATAGAGTGGGAGGGAGAGAGATGAAGAGAGAGAGAAAGAGAAACATCAACGTGAAAGGGTCACATCGAGTGGCTGCCACCCGCACAACCCAACCAGGGCCGGGGACAAACTGCAACCGAGGTACACGCCCTTAGCGGGAACCGAACCCAGGTCTCTCTGGACCGCAGGCCGACGCTCTAACCACTGAGCAAAACTGGCCAGGGCCATGTTTATTCTTTTTAAATTCAACTTTATATATAAAACATTTACATGGATCCAAAGTCAAAAGCATATAACAAAATAACCTGACAAAAGTTCTGCTTCTTTCTGCCTTGCCTTCCCAAATCTTGTTCCCCCACAGAGACAACTATTTTATTAGATTTAGAGTTATACTTTCACTGCTTTGAAAATATAAACAAGCATATGTATGCCTCTCTTACATAAGGATAGATCACTACAAACAGTGCCCTGCATCTTACTTTTTTTTTGTTTAAAATATATCCTAGAGCACTGGCTGGTTTGGCTCAGTGGGTGGAGCGTTGGCTTGCAGACCAGAGTCCAGGGTTTGGTTCCCGCTAAGGGCACACACTATATATATATATGTGTGTGTGTGTGTGTGTGTGTGTACACACACACATATATATATATATATACATATATATATATATATATCCCCTAGAAATAATTCTGTACAATGCATAGAACTGTCCTTGTTCATTTGTATAACTGTGTGTCACCTTTTGTTTAATCATTCATCAGTGGGTGGATATAAGGGTTGTTTCTACCTTTTGGCTTGGAGACATCTTTTTTAAATAAAAAGAGACATCTTTTTAAAACACAAATCAGACCATGGGATTTATCTTCTGTAACCTTTTTAAAGACATCCTATTGTGCTTAGTATAAAATCTAGACTCGACAATAGTTTCCAAAGCCTTGCTTTGTCTGGACCTGCTAATAATTCCAAACTTACCTCATTCTCTACTCCCTCTAGCCCATTTCCTACCTGCATATTAGAATCATGTGGGTTACTTTTATATATTATTATTATTATATTTTTAAATCCCCCCCTGAGGATATTTTTCCATTTATTTTTAGATAGAGTGAGAGGGAGGAAGGGAAGGAGAGAGAGAGAGAAACATCAATGTGAGAGAGATACATCAATTGGTTGCCTCCCACACGATCCGACCAGGGCCAGGGACAAACCGAAACTGAGGTACATGCCCTTGACCGGAATTGAATCGCGACTCTTTGGTCCACAGGCCGATGCTCTAACCACTGAGCCAAATCAGCCAGGGCATGTGGGTTACTTTTTTAAAAAATGCTTTCTGCAGCATCACTCCAGTTCATGTTTATCTTGTTAACTATCTACACTCAACATTTGGCACTTTAACCTAATACACAAAAACACAAATATTTCTCAAACATCCATGGAGTGTTTATAAGAATTTATCACATATGACATTTCACAAACACACGTGCACTCACACATATAAACCCTCAAATTGGAAAAATAAAAAATCCCTACAGATGACTTTCTGATAATGACACATAATCACTAGAAATTATGGAAAACAATAACTTTTAAAAAGCCATGACAGAGTAAATGGTACCAGATTTGCCCTTTCCAGTTGCCATAAACAACTATGAACTATTAAAAAAAAAAGAGAGGAGGCAACTGTTTTCAGACATTGAATAACATGCAACATAGCACTGTGATCTTTGAGACAGGAAACACACAAGGTGAACCCAATGATCAAGTTCGCTGGCTTTCTGCTATGGGATGAGGAATGGGGAGCCCAAGCATGGCAGTGAACTGACAGCAGAAGTCAGATTTTCAGACCTGGGGCATGAGAGACATAAATTTAAATGAGAATTTAGCATGAATCCTTGGCAAACAACTTGGATGCACAAATGTAAGTGACTCCACAAAGTCTAGCAGAGATAACCTGTTGTGGGACTGTGAGTTAAAGTGCTTGAAGATATTTGCCTTCTGGCCCTGGTCGGTTTGGCTTAGTGACTAGAGTGTTGGCCAGCAGACCAAAGTGTCATGGGTTCAATTCCAGCCAAGGGTACATACCTCGGTTGTGGTTCATCCCAGACCCAGGCCCTGGTCCTGGTCGTGCGAGAGGCAAACAATTGATGTGTCTCTCTCACTTAGATGTTTCTCTCTCTCTTCCTCTCTCTCCCTCCCCCCTCTACCCCTCTATCTGAAGATAAGTGGAAAATTATCCTCGGGTGAGGATTTAAAAAAAAAAAAAAAGATATTTGGCTTCTGGCCCATTCAATGTTAAGAGACTGTACTTAGTGACTAAATTATTCAGCTGAGACTCCAAAAAGGCCATGACCTTAGAAGTAAGGACACCCTAGAATAAGAGTAATGACCTAAGACGTATTTCAAAACTGAAATAGACCCACCCAAACTGAGAGTAAAACCAATCCAGACAGGACCAAAAAGCTCTGTGAGTAACTTAACTGCCTAACATAACAAAATTCAACATCATTTTTTTTCAACATCCTTTAAAGGGTGATGAAATAATGCAGTCTCCCCTACAACATATAATCTACAAGTCCAGCGCAATTTTTAAAAAATTACTAAACAAGCAAATAAGCAGGAAATATGATCTACAATCAAGAAAAAAAAGGAATGTTAATAGAAAAAGACACTGAATGATCCAGATGTTGAATTGTAGATGATAATTTTAAAGCAGCTGGCATAAATATATTTAAGGATACAAAAAAAAGTGGATATAATGAGTGAAGAGATTAAAATTTTCAGCAGAGAACTATAAACTATTTTATAAAGTGGCAATTTTACAACAGAAAAGTACATATCTAAAATAAAAATGTTACTAGATGGGCTTAACAGACTCCAGGACAAAGAGTTAATAAACCTAAAGATAAATCAACAGAAATTATTCATTATGAAGAAAGACACCAAAAAAAGCTGAAAAAATTAATAGAGCCTCAGTTACATGCAGAATAATAGTCATGAAATTAAATTTCCACAGGGATTAAGAAGAGAATAGAACAAGAAAATATTTGAAGTAATAAATGCTTGGTAATTTTCTAAATTTGGTGAAAAACATAAACTTATAAAACTAAAAAGAGTAGTAAACTCAAACAGGATTAAATATAAAAATAATCACCAAATCGAATAAGAATAAAACACTAAAAAAATTGTTTTAGTCCGGCCGGTGTGGCTCAGTGCTTGAGCATCGACCCATGCACCAAGAGATCACCAATTCGATTCCCAGTCAGGGCACATGCCCAGGTTGTGAGCCAAATACCCAGTGGGGGGCACACAGAAGGCAGCCAGTCGATGTTCTCTTTTATAGATGTTTCTTTCTCTCTCTCTCTCCCTCTCCCTTCCTCCCTCTCTAAAATCAATAAACAATTTTTTTTTAAAAAAAAAAGGAGGCCAGAAAACAATGTGATAACATTTTTTTGAAATATGTTTTTATTGATTTTTTTAGAGAGAGGGGATGGGAGCAAGAGATAGAAACATCAATGTGAGAGGGATACATTGATCATTTACTTACTGCACGCCCCCTCCTGGGGATCGAGTCCACAACCACGGGCACATGCCCTGACTGGGAATCGAACCAGGACCTCTCAGTCCATGGAACAACACTCAATTCACTGAGCCACAATGGCTGGACTATGCGGTAACATTTTTGAAGTGCTGGAAAGGAAGGAAGGAAGAAAAGAAAGGAAGATAGGGTGGAAGAGAGGAAGGGAGGGAGGGAGGGAGTGAGGGAGGGAGGGAGGGAGGAAGGAAAAAGAAAAGCAAAGAAATGAAAAGAAAAAAGAAAAGAAAAAAACTGTCAACTCAAAATTTGATATCCAGGGAAATAGGCTTCAAAGCTGAGGGTGAAATAAAAACATTTTCAGATAAGAAAAACCTTAAAGAACCCGTTGCCAGGAGACTGGCACTACATGACATGCTAAAAGAAGTTCTTCAGCCTGGCCTGCATGGCTCAGTGGTTGAGCGTCAACCCATGCACCAAGAGGTCGCCTGTTCGATTCTCAGTCAGGGCACATGCCCAGGTTGTGGGCCTGATCCCCAGTGGGGGGTGTGTAGGAGGCAGACAATCGATGTTCTCTTTCATCGATGTTTCTATCTCTCTCTCCTTTCCTCTCTCTCTAAAGTCAATAAGGAAAAAAAAAAGAAGAAGTTCTTCAGGTTGGAAGAAAATGATATCAGATGAAGTACGAATCAACAGGAAAAAATCAAGAGTGCCTGATATGCCCTGGCCAGTTTGGCTTAGTGGCTAGAGTATTGGCCCTTAGTGTTGACCCTCAGACTGAAGGTCTTGGGTTTGATTCCAGGTCAAGGGCACATACCTAGATTACAGGTTTGATCCCTGGCCTGGTTAGGATTGTGCAAGAGGCAACCAATTGATATATCTCTCTTACATAGATGTTTCTCTCTCTCTCCCTTCCTACCACTCTATCTAAAAAATAATCAATGGAAAAATATCCTTGGGTGAGGATTAACAACAACAACAAAAGAGTGCCTGATATGGTAAATATGCAGGCACAAATAAAAGGTAATTTTTTCTTCTCAATTTAAATTGACAATTTAAAGCAAAAATAATGACATATATTATGGAAATTATTATATAAGTAGATATAAAATAAATAATAACAATAGCTCAAGGGAAAAAGAAATTACTGTTGTGAGATTCTTTTTATGTAGTGTTACCATATTACTTCTAAGCAGACTGTAATGTATTAATGATGAATATTATAATGCCTGGAGCAAATATTTAAAGAATGATATAAAGAGATAGAACTAAAAGCCAATAAAAAAATTAAAATTAAAAATAAAATAATAATTTCTTAAAATGCTAAATACCTACCCAATTCCACTTCTGGCTATTTACACAAGAGAAATAAAAGCTAAATATATACCTGCCTAAAAATCACCAAAAGACTCATAGAAATGTTAGTTGTAGCTTTAATGAAAATAGCTGAAGGCTAGAAATGATCAAAATGATCATCGACAAATTGTAGTATATTTATACAGTGGGATACTACTCAGCAATAAGAAAAGAATAAAATAGTGGCCCTGGCAGATTTGGCTCAGCAGTTAGAGCATCAACCCTTGGACCAAAGAAGTGTGTGTTCTGTTACCAGTCAAGGGCACATGCCTCAGGTGCAGGTTTGATCCCTGGTCCTGGTGGGGATCTTTCTTGCAGGAGGTAATAAATCCATATGTTTTTCTCACATCAGTGTTTCTCACTCTCTCTCTCTCCCTCCCTCCCACTCTTATCTAAAAAAATTATTGGAAAAATATTCTCGGGTGAAGATTAAAAAAAAGAAGAAAATAACTGATAACATGTAATAATGTGACTGATTGTAAAAAATATTATGTGGAGCAATAAAAACCAAACACCAAACAGTACTATCCCTATGGAAGTTCAAGTGACAGAAATCAGGCAAAACTAGACAATAAAAATTACCAGTGGTTCACAGGAGTCCCAAAGGAATAGAGGGATTTTTGAGTAGATGAAGCACTGGGGACTTTGGGGGACTTTACAAAAATCATTTAGGAGGTCAAGGGAGTCCCAGGACATTATGCAAAATGTGACAAAATCGCCTGACCAGTATGGCTCCATGGTTGAGCGTCAACCCATGCACCAAGAGGTCGCCGGTTCAATTCCAGTCAGGGCACATGGTTGTGGGCCCAATCCCCAGTAGGGAGCATGCAGGAGACGGCCAATCAGTGTTCTCACTCATCGATGTCTCTCTCTCCCTCTCCCTTCCTCTCTCTCTAAAATCAATAAAGAAAAATTATTTTTAAAAATGTGACAAAATGTCACAAAACCATCTGCAGAATTAATTTGTGACACAACTTCATTGAAGCAGTTGGGGAAAGATACTGACCTAAACAATTTTCAAAATAAGTGGAGTCTGTAAAAATAAAAAACTATATATAAGCACTGGACTCTAGTTGTTAAAATTATATTCCATGGGGGATGGGTCAGCAATTCTGATACGGTTATACCTATATACTGTGACTGAACGATTAAGGACAAGGATGGCAGGTGATGAGAGTCCAGACAGATAAGCAAGGGGGATAATCCATGCAGTAATAGATTTGAGATATTAATATGAGCTCCTGTGTAGTTCAATATAAATGGTTACAAATATAAATATTTATTTATATGTGTATATACACAGATTATCTACAAGTATATGTCCTTGTTCCTTCAGCTGAGAGGGCCTAGAAACAATGATACTTCAATAGCAATAAGAACTTCGGAAACAATGATACTGCAGTAGCAACAAGAACTTCTAGCACTCGCATGTTGGTTTCTAACACTATTCTCCAATCAAATGAAGCAGGGCTCCTTAGAGAAACGACTCCTTCTAGGACTGGAACAAAAAAATGTAGAAGATGAGCCTGGAGCATCTTACAGTGGTAGAGAGTAAGGAAGTGCTAACCCCCACCCCTCACACACAAAATCACAAAAATAGGGGTAGGTTGAAGGGACAGTGAGCCAAGGAAAAGATCTTCCAATGGCCAAAACTGAAACAATTTAAACAACAAAATAAGTTAAGCAGTATTAGATTATAACCCAAAGTATAAAATAAATACCCGTGAGTCCATACATCAATACCTAATGCAGAAGAATTCAAAATAAATAGTGTAGGTTTTCCATGCTCGAAGAGGTGAAGCATAACTCCCTTCTCCTCAACTGTGGCCTGCACAGAGTGACTTCCTTCCGAAGAGTACAGGATGGAAAGGGGGGGGAATAACTTTATAGCTGAGAAACCTGACATACACCACCTCAACCGGTGGTCAAGGTTTGCATGAGCATTAGTATACCATGTTGATAATATGTACCCTTGGTATGACGTCATGAGAAGGTCACTACCTCGGTGGTCTTCCTCCCCAAAACCTACACACCTAGGTTAATCATGAGAAAAACATCAGACAATTCCCAGCAAAGATCATCAAAAACAAGGAAAGTCTGAGCAACTGTCACAGCAAAGAAGAGCCCATGGAGACAAAAAGACTACATGCAATGTAGTGTCCTGGATGGGATTCTGGAACAGTAAAAAGACATTCAGATAAAAATGAAAGAAATCTGACTCTAGTCTTCTTCAGCTCAGCTTCTCTTGGGTCAGGCAGGTTCTATTCATGTGTCAGAGAAAATGGCCACCTACAGCCACAAAATCTCATCTTCCTAATTTCAGAACCAGAGTAGAAAAGGAAAATTCCCCCCTCTGATGTCTATGTATCAATCCAAGGGAAGATTCTGATTGGCTCATTTTGGATCTTGTGTCCATCCCTGTGATGAAGTGATGGGTCGGGAACCTGGACTGGCAGTCACTCTGGAACTACTATAAATGGATGAACAGATCCTAAAGGACATAAGGTGTTAAACAAGCATAAATCACTGAGGTTGGCTACACCAGAGCCTCATTGTGAATTAAGTTATGAGATCCTTATCTGCTTTGATAGAGAGGGACCCCTACCAATACTCAGTGTGCTACGTCTCTATTCAATTGTACCATTACTTTTGTATCCAATTTTTTTTGTGTGTTTCTTATTTCCTCTACTAGATGATCAATGACCTTCTCTTTATGCTGTATCCCACAATGATTATTGACTTGAATACAGTCAGAGGGTATGGGTAAAAGAGAAGGAAACAAAGAGAACAAATTAAAGAGAAGGGAATTTATAAAGGGTCAGAAAAGATTGGTGGACCTAAGTGACGTGATCCTACCTAAAATTCACCAAAAAACTAGTAGAAATGTTAGTTGTAGCTTTTATTCACTCCTTTCCATGGCTAAATCATCATGATCTGAATTCCTTAAATTTCAAACTGATAAAAATTCTAGGGCAAAATATTCAGTACTTGGGGAACTTCCAGTGAAAAGACTAAGAAATATTCCATATAAAATAGCCCAAGTGAGAAGGTCATTCCTCATTTTTTGCAGGACTCGAATTTAATTCTTCCTTTCTCATTCCCCACAAATTCTCCCAAATATCTTTTTTGTCTTTCCTTAGCCTCATCCTCATTTTGCTTTTCTTCTTTTCTGTTTTTCTCCCCTCCTGCTTTTCTTCTGTCCTAAAACTAGATCTTCCCCTCTTCCTGTTAACACCTGGTTTCAGAGGGAACGGAGGGGCCCTGGGTTTTACGTCTAGCCCAGCCACATCCTCTGTGGTACAGAATGAAGGAGTCAGAAGTGACCAAATAGTTACACTGCATTCTATGTTTGGAAAGAGTGAACATTCGGGAATTAAGCAGAAATCAGGTTCCACTCACACCTACAGTCTCTGTGCCTCAGTGTTCTCATCAGGAAAATAAGGACAATAATAGCAGCTCCCATGGGGAATTGTTTGGATTAAATAAGACATGGTTTGTCCAATGACTAGTTCAAAGTGGGCACTCGGCTATTAGGAAACTATGGTTACAAAACAAGGGAGGGAGTAGAAAGGCCACTCCAGTTTCTTCTCCCACTTCCCTCCTCTCTAGCCCCAAATCCCAGGAGCGGGGAGAGGAAAGAAGGCAGGAGGCGAAAGTGTAGGCAAAGCAATACTAAATCTTAAATCCCTATCCCCAATTTACTGCGGGGTGAAATCAAAAGACATTGACACGACAGTTTTTATTTATGTATCTGATTTTATAGTTTATTTCAGAGAAATTATCTAAGCAATAACTTATTGTATTTGGAATGAAAATCTCAAAGAGGAAAACTCTCTTAGATCAAAACTGCAGCGAAATTGACACACCCAGATAACTTCCTGGCTTCTCGAGAGAAGGAAAAATCTGATGTCATTTCTCCCCTCGCCCATTCCAGTATCAATACAGTTTCAAATTCTCAGAAGGTAATACAAGGTCTTGTCTTTCACACAATAAGTAAACAAAGTAACCCCCAAAACATTTAGCGGTACCATTTTTTAGAAAGTTGGGGCAATTTATCTACTTAGTGAATTTTCCAGATATTTATATTTGTTCTGCATTAAAAATGTGAATGCCTGTTGTAGATCATTTATGACTAGTGGTAAGTAAATGTAACTCACTTGAAAAATGTTTTCAAAGCTGGAAGATACATTTTTGAGAACACAGGTCCACTCTATAATTATTGCTACATTTATAATTATGGCTGTGATGAATAAAAATGAAAGGAGCAAGTCTCAAGATAGTCCTCTCAGATAATGCTTCACTGCCCTGGCCGGTTTGGCTCAGCGGTTAGAGCATCGGCCTGCGGTCCAGAGAGACCCGGGTTCAGTTCCCGCTAAGGGCACGTACCTTGGTTGCAGTTTGTCCCCGGCCCTGGTTGGTTGTGTGGGTGGCAGCCACTCTATGTGTCGCTTTCATGTCAATGTTTCTCTCTCTCTCTTCCTCTCTTTCTCTTCCACTTTGTCTGAACAAAAAATGGAAAAATGTCCTTGGGTGAGGATAAAAAAAAAAAAAAAGGAAGAAAATGCTTCACTTCCCTCTGTCATCATTTGGCCTTGGCTATATCTGATCTCAGTGTTAGTGAATCCACCTCACTTTTAGGTAAAAAAGAAAAGAACACATTTCAGTTACTGCTGACAAGATATTTCATCAATCTTCCTGTTAGTATGAGTCATAGCAGAGAACAATTTGATGATTTGCAAGAAGAAACCTCAGTCCATGAAGAAGCAAGAGAATGGAATCAGCAACACATTTTACTCTACATTTTTCTTTGAGTGCCTACTGTGCACAAGCACTGTTCCAGGATTTCTGAGTACACTAAAAAATAAAAAAATAAAAAATAAAAATACACAGCTCTGGCCGGTTTGGCTCCGTAGTAGAGCATCGGCCTGAGGACCAATGAGTCCTGGGTTTGATTCCACCAAGAGCATGTACCTCAGTTGTGGTTCGTCCCCGGCCCTGGTCCAGGTCGTGTGGGAGGCAACCAGTTGATGTGTCTCTCTCACATCCATGTTTCTCTCTCTCTCTCTCTGTCTCTCTCTGCCTCTCCCTCTCTCTCTACCTGAAGATAAATAGACAAATATCCTCGGGTGAGAGTAACAAAATATAAAATAAAATAAAAAATAAAAATACAGACCCGGCAGGTGTGGCTCAGTGGACTGAGCGTTGGCCCATGGACTGAGAGGTCCTGCTTTGATTCTTGGTCTGGGCACACGCTCAGGTTTCAGGCTTGATCTCCAGTAGGGGGTGTGCAATGTTTCTCTCTCTCTCTAAAAAAAATCAATAAAAACATATTTTAAAAAATACAGGATATGCTGTCTGACCTTAAGGAGGGTTTGACCTGAAATTTCCTTTATAAGAAATCAGCATTCTTTTTATGAGTGCTCTGATGTTGAGACTTTAAAAAATCATCCTGAAGAGCCCAGCCTTCTTTCCCCATTAGAACAACAATAAAAACATTAATGCTCAGATTGCACCAGCTGCAAGCCTCCCATTTGCTTGATCACAGGAAGCCCAAGCTTTCTGTTATTTCTTGGAGTCTGCAAAGGTGCCTGCTAACATCCACAGTGAGCTGCAAACTCAGGAAGGAAACGGGCTGTAGCCAAGTTGCTTGAGTCTCAAAACATTAAGTGGTTTGTCCAGCAAACTCTTTTTTTACTTTTAATCTTTTAAAATTTATCTTTATTATTGAAAGTATTCCAGATGTCCCTCCTTTTTTCCCCCCATTGATCCCCTCCTCCCCACTGCCACCCCCCACCCCCATCTTCACCACACTGTAGCCTGTGTCCACTGGTTATGCATATATTCATATAAGTGCTCTGGTTTACCTCATCCCGTTCACCCCAACCCCCTTCCCTCTCCTCTGAGGTTTGTCAGTCTATTCCCTACTTCCCTGTCTCTGGATCTGTTCTGTTCATTAGTTTATTTTTTTCATTAGATTCCAAAACCAGCGAAGTTTTTCATTTGCCACCTTATTAGCAGTTCACCCAGGGGTCACAGTATCCTGCCAATGCTGGACACCTAGTTACCTAAAAATGACCTTGAAAAGTGAGAGGGAGTAAGGGATGTCCCAATAAAGTTAGTCCCCAAATAAGCTCTGGACAACTCACTCACAGCCGTTTTCCTTGGGGCACCAGGCTGGGAAGGTCAGGGGGACTCTGGTAGCAGTCGCTATGGTGCACTGGAAGAAACCTCTCCATAAAACACCGTGGCTGTGCTACTGGGTTTGGCAGCATCCTTTATCCCTTACGGTGAGTGAATTGTCAAGTATCCCAGTTATTTCTCCCTGTTGTGTCGCCTCTCTGGGAGCTATCCCTGTCCATCAGGCATGCCGTCTGAAGCAGAGGTGGCCAGGATCCAGGTTTTCTGTTCCAGAAGGCTCCTTGGCCCCTTTGCAAATCAGTGCCTGGCCCTCTCAACAAAATCACCTGAGCTCTGTTACACCAATATGGGAATATCACTACCAGGTGGCTGATCAAAAATGGTGGACCAAAGTAGTGGTAAGTACACTGAAAATGTAAAAAGCCTTCTCACTGCAAATTGATATTTTCACCCATCAGTTACCCAGTTCAAGGGTACAGTGGCAGTTATATGTAATTAAAAGGCTATTTTAAGTGACTAACACAAGATAAATTCATATTAAGTCAGCAAGAATTAATGTTTTACATGCAGCTTTTTTTTTTCAAAAAGATTAAAATATTTTATTTCAGAATATTACATGCCCAGAACAAAAAAGCAAGCAGCAAAAAAGCAATCATTGCAATACCCTTGAAATTTAGAGGTTGAGGATAGCAATTTGGACATAGTTCAGTTTCCAAAGCCCCAGAAATATGGAGGAGCATGACAGGTGAAGTTTATTTTATTTTATTTTTACAGTTTTTCATTATTATTTTAAATTTATTAATTAATTCATTTTTGTTACAGATGTTTCTCCCCCCCTCCCCAGACACCCTCCCCACGATCCTGCCCCCTGCCCCAAGCTTTGTTGTCTATGTCCATTGGTTATGCATGCAGGCATGTAAGTTCTTTGGTTTATTTCATCCCTACCCTTTTCCCCCTCCTCTGAGTTTTGTTAGTCTGAACTGTACTCCTTTCCATGTCTCTCGGTCTATTTTGATTGTCGGCTTATTTTGTTCATTATGTTCCACAAATAAGTGAGATCATGTGGTATTTGTCTTTCTCTGACTGGCTTATTTCACTTAGCATACTCTCCAGGTCCCTCCATGTCTTCTCAAAGAATAAGAGATCTTTCTTTCTTACAGCTGCATAGTACTCCATTGTGTGAATGTACCACTGCTTTTTTATCCACTCATCTATTGATAGACACTTGGGCTGTTTCCAGATCTTAGCAATAATAAATAGTGCTGCTATGAACATGGGGGTACATATATTCTTTCTCATTGGGTTTCAGGCTTCTTAGGCTATATTCCTAGAAGTGGGATCAGTGGGTCACAAGTTCAATTTTTAATTTTTTGAGGAAACACCATACTGTTTTCCATAGTGGCTGCACCAGTCTGCATTCCCACCAGCAGTGGACTAGAGTCCCCTTTTCTCCACACCCTCACCAACACTTGTTGTTTGATGATTTGTTGATGGCGGCCATTCTGGCAGGTGTGAGGTGATACCTCATAGTTTCAATTTGCATCTCTCTGATGATTAGTGATGAGCACTTTTTCATATGTCTCTTGACCATTTGTATGTCCTTTCTGGAGAGGTGTCTATTTAGGTCCTCTGCCCATTTTTTAATTGGGTTCTTTGTTTTCCTTCTGTTGAGTTGTATGAGTACTCTATATAATTTGAAAATTAACCCCTTATCTGATGTATTATTGGCAGTGATGCTCTCCCATGTAGTGGGTTCTCTTTCCATTTTGATGGTTGTTTCTTTTGCTGTGCAGAAGATTTTTAGTTTGTAGTCTCATGTGTTCATTTTTTCCTGTTTCTCTTGCCTTAAGCATTGCATCAGTGAAAATTCTGCTGTGTGTGATGTCTGAAATTTTGTTGCCTACATTTTCTTCTAGGACATTTATGGATTCATGAGTCACATTTAAGTCTTTTATCCATTTTGAATTTATTCTTGTGTATGTTGTAAGATGGTTATACAATTTCTTTTCTTTTTTTTTTTGCATGTAGCTGTCTAATTTTTCCAACACATTTATTAAAGAGGCTGTCTTTACTTCATTGTGTGCTCTTGCCACCTTTGTCAAATATTAATTGAGCATAATGTCTTGGGTCTATTTCTGGGTTCTCTGTTCTGTTACATTGATCTAAATGCCTGTTCTTGTGCCAGTACCAGGCTGTTTCGATTGCAATGGCTTTGTAGTATAACCTGATATCTGGTATTGTGATCCTTCCTACTTTGTTCTTTTTCAAGACTGCTGTGGCTATTCGAGGTTTTTTTTTTTGTTCTATATGAACTTTTGAAATATTTGTTCTAGTTCTGTGAAATATGTCATTGGTGTTTTAATGCGGATTGCATTGAATCTATAGATTGCGTTGGGTAGTAGACATTTAATGATGTTAATTCTTCCAATCCATGAACAAGGTATATGCTTCCACTTTTTTATATCTTCCTCTATTTCTTTTTCAATGTCCTGTAGTTTTCTGCAAATAGGTCCTTTACTTCTTTGGTTAAGTTTATTTGTAGGTATGTTAATTTTTTTGCCACAATGGTAAATGGGATTGCTTTTTTAGTTTCTCTTTCTGTGAGTTCATTATTGAGGTATAAGAATGCCATTGATTTCTTGATGTTAATTTTGTATCCTGCTACTTTGCCAAATTCATTTATTAAATCGAGTAGATTTTTGATGGAGTCTTTAGGGTTCTCTATGTACAGTATCATGTCATCTGAAAGTAATGACAGTTTCACTTCCTCCTTTCCAATTTGGATTCCTTTTATTTTTTCTTCATGTCTAATTGCTGTGGCTAAGACTTACAGTACTTTGTTAAATAAGAGTGGGAAAAGTGGGCATCCCTGTCTTGTTTTTGTTCTTAAGGAAAATGCTTTTAGTTTTTGCCCATTGAGTATGACATTGGCTGTAGGTCTTTCATATATGGCCTTTATTATGTTGAGATATGATCCCTCTATTCCCACATTGCTGAGCATTTTTATCAGAAATAGGTGTTGGATTTTGTTTAATGCTTTTTCAGGATCTATTGATATGATGATATGGTTTTTATCTTTCATTTTGTTTATGTAGCATATCACATTTATTGATTTGCAAAAATTGTACCAGCCTTGCATCCCTGGTATGAATCCCACTTGGTCATGGTGAATAATTTTTTTAATGTATTGCTGGATCTGATTTGCTAGAATTTTGTTCAGGATTTTGGCGTCTATGTTCATCAGGGATATTGGCCTGTAGTTTTCTTTCTTTGTAGTGTCTTTTTCTGGTTTTGGAATTAGAATTATGCTGGCCTCATAAAACGAGTTTGGAAGTCTTCCTTCTTGAATTTTTTGAAATAGTTTGAGGAGAATGGGTGTTAATTCTTTGAATGTTCCGTAAAACTCCCCCGTGAAGCCACCCAGACTCGGGGTTTCTTGGTTACATCTTTAATTTCCTTGGTTGTTGTTGGTCTGTTAAAGTTTTCTGTCTCTTCCCAGTTCAGTTCTGGGAGATTGTATGTTTCTAGAAATTGATCCATTTCACCTAGATTGTCCAATTTGTTGGCATACAATTGTTCACAGTATTTGTTAACAATCTTTGGATTTCTGTAGTGTCAGTTGTTACTTCTCCTCTTTCATTTTTGATTTTGTTTATTTGGGTCCTCTCTCTTTGTTTCTTGGTGAGTCGAGCTAAGAGTCCATCAGTCTTGTTTCTCTTTTCAAAGAACCAGCTCTTAGTTTCGTTGATCTTTTGAATTGTTTTTTTAGCCTCTATGTCATTTATATCTACTCTGATCTTTACTATTTCTTTCCTTCTACTTGCTCTTGGTTTTTCTTTTTGTTTGCTTTCTAGTTCTTTAAGTTGTGAGGTTAGATAGTCAATTAAAATTCTTTCTTGTTTCTTGAGGTAGGCCAGTAGTGCTATGAATTTCTTTCTAAGGACTGCTTTTGTTGTATCCCATAGATTTTGTGGTGTTGTGTGTTCATTTTCATTGGTTTACAGGAAGTTTTTAATTTCTTCCTTGATCTCCTTGGTAACACATTCATTGTTTAATAACTTGCTATTTAACCTCCATGTGTTTGAATGTTTTTGCCTGTTTTTGTTGTCATTGATTTCTAATTTCATGCCATTGTGATCTGAGAAGATGCTTGATATAATTTCAATCTTCTTGAACTTGTAGAGACTTAGTTTGTTTTCCTAACACATGGTCTATCTTTGAGATTGTCCATGTGCACTTGAGAAGAATGTGAATTCTGCAGTTTGGGGGTGTTAATTCTCTGTAGATATCTATTAAATCCATTTGATCTAGTACATCATTTAGAGTCTGTATCTTGGTTAATTTTTTGTCTAGAGGATCTATCCAGTAATGTCAGTGGGGTGTTGAAGTCCCCTGCTATGGTTGCATTGCTGTCTATTTCTCCTTTGAAGTCCTCCAGAAGTTTTTAAATGTATTTTGATGCTCCTATATTGGGTGCATGATGCGGGGAGGATTTTCTGAGCTAACATTTGCAAAGACCCAGTAGAGGGTTATCATTACAAGAGAGAGCAGAGTCCATCCCTCATGAGAAGGATGAGGGGGGCAGAGGACCCTCCTGCTGCAGAATCCATCAGAATGTAGGCTTTCTTGTCACACTGCTGACCTCAGATCATCACTGACTTATGAAAAAGATGTTCATGCATAGTGGACTTACTTTAATTTCTACCCAGACTATTTTTGCTTTGGTCAAAACTGGGAGCAATGGGATTATCTGCTTCTTTTATTAGCATGTAATTTGTCTCAATGGGCAAAGCTGAGTATTTAGTACAGATGCTTCTTAGCATAGTATGTCAGAGCACAAAAGTTCAGAGTCCCTGGGCGTATATAGGAATCTCTTTGCTAACGCTTGTCTATACTCCTTTAAATAAGAAAAAGATAGCTAGCCTATGAAATACCTATTCTATCCTCAGCTTGAAATTCTTACAGCTGCAGAAGGTTTGTTATTAGGTTCTGCATCTATACAGGCTACTGGACACAGACCCACTACAGGTAGCCATTTCTCGAGCTTTGTGCTTATGCTGAAATGTAATAAAGTGAGAGGAGGAGGGGAATGGGTTGGGCCCTCAGCCAAAGGACTGAGCCTTTCAGCCAGCTGATGCCCTAGTATCAATTGCTCTGAATGGTGTTGCAACAGAAGCGAGCCACCTGTTATAACCTGCCAGTTTAAGAAAGCCAAACCTCTGCCTGGCTGGTGTGACTCAGTGGCTGAGCATAGACCCAGGCACCAAGGGGTCACTGGTTCAATTCCCAGTAAGGGCATATGTTCAGGTTGTGGGCCTGATCCCCAGTGAGGGGCATGCAGAAGGCGACCAATCGATGTTCTCTCTCATTAATGTTTCTATCTCTCTTTACTTCTCCCTTCCTCTCTCTAAAAATCAATAAAGACAAAAAAATATTTTTAAAAAACCAAACCTCCCTCCACATCCAGTCCATTCTGGCTTGAGCACTGATACTGAATTTTTATCACTGATTTCCCTATATCCTAGATCATAATTAAATCTATCATGTGTTAATTGATTGCTACTATCATCTATTGTGGATCAACATAACTCTGTTAGTACCTTATGTATGCTCCGTGGACCAGGAAATAGATGGAACCCAAGTAGAGCTGCCACTTTTCAGATTCGATTGTAGTTCGTTTCCATTGGTCTCTCCTGGACTGTCAGGGTTCTGTCCACAGGGTTGCCTCATTTTCCCTTGGACTAGACTTACTTAATGGCTGTCTCAATGGGGAAAGCTGAGTATTTTCTATAGATGCCCCATTTTCTCTTGGACTAGACTTATTAATGGCTGTCATCATCATAATGTCAACATATACTGAGTACTTATCATGCTTGAAAGCTGTGTAATTAACACAGAGATAATTCACATGAATGACATCACCCAATCCATACAATTCTGTAAGGCTGTTGTTGTTATTATCATTATAATAATTATTAACACGGAATCAGTTCAAAGTGAAGGACAGCTCCCTGAATGTGGTGAGTCCAGGCGACTGTCTGAATCAATCAGTTTCAGAAATGACTGAGCTGGACTGGGTGGGTGTGACAGGTCTCTCCTTTTTCATTCTTTTCTATGTGTTGTTGGAGAAATCACTTCGCTTCTCTGTGCTGCGGTTCCTAGAATTGGACTGGCTACAGTTTAGTGGGTTATGAAATCAATTTAGTGAACCACAACCATTTTATTTTAAGAAATTAAATAGTATAGAATAGGAGAGCAATAATATGACTATAGTATTAGTGCTGTGCTATTTATATTATTCAAATAGAGAATAAAAAAAATAGAATTACTCCCATGTACTAAGATAAATATTTTCGATCAATCTTTTGTTTCAGGTGTGGGGTGTGTGTGTATTAGGTAACAATGTAAAATATGTTTCTTATGGAGGACAGAAGGGAGAGAGAGGAAGAGAGAGCGAGAGAAACATCGATGGGAAAGGTACACATCGAGTGGCTGCCACCCGCACGACCAACCAGGGCCGGGGACAAACTGCAACCGAGGTACGCGCCCTTAGTGGGAACTGAACCCGGGTCTCTCTAGACCGCAGGCCGATGCTCTAACCGCTGAGCCAAACTGGCCAGGGCTTGATCTCTTTCTACTGCTCTCAATGTATTAGACAGTATCTTACACATGGTAAGACATCAACAAATATCCGTTGGATTAAATTAAATTTTCCACAAGTATTAATAAGTGAGGAAAAGCAAAACGCTCACTTCACTTTATTTTCTGCTCATTTTTTTCTTACGACTTTATAGAAGAGTATTCTAAATGAGATGGTGAAGAGGAGACATTATCCCAACCAAATTAGTCATCTGTCCTCACTTCACAGAGCCCTCACCCCGATAAGGTCAAACTCTGTCAGCTCCATGCAGGAAAAAAATCCTTCGGACCAGTCCTGGCTTAACTACGGACATTCTCTATGAATTGAATGTGTGTCCCTAAAAGTCATACATTGAAGCTGTAACCCGGTGACTGTATTTGGAGAAGGGTCCTCTAAGGAAGTAATTAAGGTTAAATGAGGTCATAAGGATGGGGCCCTGATCTGATAAGATTAGTGTCCTTACAAGAAGAGACACCCAGAGCTGCATCCTCACTGCTCCACCCACTCACACACTGATCACAGAGATCCTGTGAGGTCACAGCAAAAAGAGGGATCTGCAACCTGGTGGTTGGGGGGTAGACAGCTCGCACCAGACACTGATCATGTTGGCACTCTGGTCTCAGACTTCCAGCCTCTGCAACTGTGAGAAAATAAATTTCTGTTGTTTAAACCACCCAGTGTGTGTTGTTTTATTATGGCAGCCCAAGCCAACCATCCCAGTGCTCTTTGATAAGCATGTATTGAGCCTACTGGATTTGAATGCCATTTTAACCTTTTAACCAGGTTCCAAAAGAAACCCGTAAGTTAACTTTCAGAGGGACACCTTAGCAAACTATTTCAAAGCATCTGTTCACTGATTTCCAGGGAAAGAGCATTCTCATTTCTGCCTCCATCTAGGAGCCAAACCCTTCAGAGGCAGGTTTAGATTTGTTCAAATCCACAAGTTCCAATATCTAGAACTGGCAATAACAGCAGTTGATGTTTGGGGAGCAAGAGCTCCCTCAAAAGAATGATTCTATACAGAAAGACAGAAATTGAAAACTAATCATGTTTATAACTAAAATTCTAAAGGGAGATTTCAAAACAGTGCTTACAATCCCAATGCTAGTTTTTAAAAGTCTATTATCTATCTATGTATATCCCTACACTCATACCTATAAATAGAAAAATAAAATAAAAGCCTAAATGAAGAAACAGAGAGTCTCATATATACCAGTAAGACTGGAAATTGGTTAAGCCTCTATGAAAAGCAATTTGACAAATGGTTTTCAAATTTTAAATGAATGTACTCTTTGACCTGGTAATTCTAATTCTGGGATTATTCTTACTGATGCGCATATGAGCCCAAACACAAATGTAAAAAGATGTTTACTGCAGTATTGCTGGTAATGTAGACAGAGAAAAACAATCTGAATGTTCATCGGTAATGTAGTGAAAATAAGTCACGACACAGTCATACAATGGAAAACTGCAGGAAGGATGTGGTAGGTAGTTACCTGTATGTATTATCATGAAAAGTCTAAGATATACTGTTAAATGAAAAAAGCAAGTCACAAAACAATATTTATAGTATGATCCCATCGGTATAAACAAAGAAACTTTCTACATATGATTCTGTGTGCAACAGCTTAGAAAATCAGTCTGGAAGAACAGTTGTTGGTCATTGGTTCCCCCCGGGGAAAACGGTGGGAGAAAGGGTAAAGGGTATGTGTTAGTTTGCTAGGACTGCCATAACAAAATACCACAGACTGCATGGCTTAAGCAACATAAACTTATTTTCTCACAGGTTTGGAGGCTAGAATCCAAGATCAAGGTGTCCAGATGTTTCTTCTTAGGCCTCTCTTCTTGGTTTGCAGATAGCCTTCTTCCTGTGTCCTCACATGGCTTTTCCTCTGTGTATGTATCCCTGGTGTCTCTCTCTGTGTCCAAATTTCCTTTTCTTATAAGGACATCAGTCAGATTAGATTAGGGTCCACCCTAACAGCCACATTTTAACTTAATCACATTTTATTATTTATTTAGCATTTATCTTCAGATAGAGCGGGAGGGAGAGAAGAAAGAAGAGAGAGAGAAATATCGATGTGAGAAAGACACATTGAGTGGCTGCTACCCACATAACCCCAACTGGGGCCGAGGACAAACTGCAACAGAGGTATGTGCCCTTAGCAGGAACCAAACCCGGGTCTCTCTGGTCCGCAGGCCGACGCTCTAACCGCTGAGCCAAACTGACCAGGGCTTAATCACGTTTTATTTATTTATTTAATTTTTTATCCTCACCTGAGGACTTTTTTTGTTTTTTGTTCAGAAAGAGTGGGAGGGAGAGAGAGGAAGAGAGAGAGAGAGAGCAACATCGATGTGAAAGGGACACATCGAGTGGTTGCCTCCAGCACGACCCAACCAGGACCGGGGACAAACAGCAACCGAGGTACGTGCCCTTAGCGGGAACCGAACCTGGGTCTCTCTGGACCATAGGCCGATGCTCTAACTGCTGAGCCAAACCGGCCAGGGCCGTTTTAAAGGCCCTATCTCCAAATAATCACATTCTGAGGAATTGGGGTTACAACTCAGCATATGAATCTGGGAGGACACAATTCAGCCCATAATAGGTTGACTTGTGTATTTGTCTGTATTGTCTCAATTTGTTATGACGAACATATATTTGTTTTCTAATTTTAAAAACAATGAAAAATATAGCAAAAAAGTGACTAGAGCCCTGGCCAGTTTGGCTCAGCGGTTAGAGCGTCGGCCTGCGGTCCGGAGAGACCCGGGTTCGGTTCCCGCTAAGGGCACGTACTTCGGTTGCAGTTTGTCCCCGGCCCTGGTTGGTCGTGCGGGTGGCAGCCACTCGATGTGTCCCTTCACGTCGATGTTTCTCTCTCTCTCTCTCCCTTCCTCTCTCTCCCTCCCACTCTATCTGTACAAAAATGGAAAAATGTCCTCGGGTGAGGATAAAAAAAAAAAAAGTGACTAGAAGACTAATGCTAACAGCTAAATATTAATAGGAATTATTTCTAAAAGACTATAGGTGATCCCTCCCCACCTTGTGCTTTTTAATGTCTCTCTAATGCTCTTTGATAAACATGCATTTACATTTTAGTTAGAAAACAGTATAAATATTATTTTTCAATAAAATAAATAAACCAAATAGCTTCTGAGTCCAAATTCTAGAAATCAGAGATACTCAGAGCAAACATCTACCTTTAGAACTGGCCAGTGATTTTTTTATAATTTACAATGACACTTCTCTTACAATAGGCTATTTAAAATATACGATCATTCAGATTTTTAGGTTATGAAAACGGGCATACCTTCTCTCAATTGTCCAGGTTACAGTAATAAAGCAAACCTAGTCTTAAATCAGTAGTCTTTTCCTTTTATCCTCACCTGAGGGTATTTTTCTATTTATCTTCAGGTAGAGAGAGAGAAGCATCGACATGAGAGGGACACACTGACTGGATGTCTCCCGCACGACCCCGACCAGGGCCGGGGACAAACCGCAACCTAGGTACATGCCCTTGGCTGGAATCAAACCCGGGATTTATTGGTCCGCAGGCTGATGCTCTACCTCTGAGCCAAACCATCCAGGGACTAAATTAGTAGTCTTTTCAAGCAATTATTCAAATTAAAGATTTTTCAAATGACTATTACATTATGCCAATGGTGTTAATTGCACACTTTTTCTTAATTTACTAAATTTCATTAAGTAATGAGTCTTAATCCCAACACCAATAGTAGTAATGTTCTATATATCAACAGACTATTTTTCTCAAGAGATGTACAGCATTAACTAAATAATCTCATCATGTTATTAAAATCACCTGCAGGGGAATGTAAAGAATAAGAAAATAAGTAGCTTGTGCCTCCAACACATACCCACTTTGCCTCAAGGGTTAAAGGTCGGTCAGAAATACCCATGCGGTTCGCTGACTTCTGAGTTCAGCATCTTTTCCTCAAAGCCCAGGTGAGCAAACTACTGTCAGGTCTGTCGGCCCAGCGCTCAGGACAGCTCAGTCCGTGTGTGCAGGAGCACAGGGCATTTTGAACAGAATTTCCTAACAAGGAAATTGCTGCATATTTCCCACATGGTTATCTGAAGGATGGAGCATGACATCTTCCAAAGCTGCATCTTCTTTCTTCTCTAGAAACTAACTTTAGTGTTGGTAGGAGTGGATTTCCCAGAGATTAAAAAAAAGCAATCTAAAGTAACATAACTGGAAATTTTGAAAATTTCCTTTGTGTGGTCAGTAATCCCAACAGTTTTCTTCCCGTTGGGGAACCACTCATAACTTCTGGCTCTTCATTCATCCACTGGAATGCAGCAGATTTGGAAATTCCCAACTCCATTCTTGTCTAGGATCCTTTTTTTTTTTTTTTTACCACAGTCGTTTGCACTTACCAGTGCTTTAGAAATGGGTAGGGCTTCTTTTTCCTTCACATTTTTAGGAGCAGTGAGTCCGAACAAACACTGAGAGAATGACTATGGGTGGAAGATGACGGAGGAGTATTGGCCTCCAGCGTTACACCATCGAATGTGATGCTCCACAAATTCTTTGGCAGTGGCAATATTGTACTTACAATTATGTTCTTCCTGTAAAATTTAAACTAAACATTGGCTTACATTAGCAATTATCTAAACATCTGTCTCTGCACTCAACTATTCCAGCTGTGAGGGCTAACCATGTTTTTCTACCTGCAGAAGAAGGAATAAGAAAGAAGAAATGGCCAATTGCCAAGTAACTGAGAGCTACTGTGTGGTTTGGGTTCAATTCTCTTCCATCTTTCAGGTGTAGAATCTATGCCATTTTGTCCCCAGGAAATAAGAAGCAGGCTCTTTGCCAGGCACCTTGTCACTGCTGGGTTAGCTGAGAGGGTCCGGGTGGGTAATTGAGCAGCACAGTGGAAATGAGAGAAACTGAAAGAAGACACAGGAAGAAAGGAGAGAGGAGGCAGCTGGGCGCTGTGGACTGGATGTTGGCAGCTCTTCCTTACAGTACAGGTAGTTCGTTAAAGTTTACCCAACATTTGTACATAAAGGACTCATCTGGCTTTCCAAACACCCTTATGTTGAAGAAATGGCCGCTATATACAGTAGATGCTATTTTGTATCATATCCCATTAAGTTTTCAGGTTTTTGAGCCAGACCACTGGGCTTCAATCTTAATTCAGTCACTTTTTGACAGTGTGACCTTAACTAAGGCAATTAACTTCTCTGTGCCTAATTGTTCTTTTATTCATAAAAGGGTGATAATCATACCTACTTCACAGGATTGATGTGAGAATTAAGTATAACACAAGCCCTCAGTACATCGTCCTTTATAGATGTTAGCTACTATTTGTAATGTGTTTGCTTGGTATCATGCCTAGAAAGTTCTTTCCCTCCCTAAGATTTTATATTCACTCATATTTCCTTTTATGGCTTTATGTTTTATATATATATATATGTATATATATATATATACATATATATATAATTTTTTTTTTTTTTTGCTTTATTTTGTTTTAATCCTCACCTGAGGACTTTTTTTCTATTTTTGTTCAGACGGCGGGGAGAGGGGGGGGGGGAGAAACATCGACATGAAAGGGACACATCGAGTGGCTGCCTCCTGTATGACCCCAACCAGGGGCAGGGATGAATTGCAACCAAGGTACATGCCCTTGACCGGAATTGAACCTGCAACTCATTGGTCCACAGGCTGATGCTCTAACCGCTGAGCCAAACCGGCCAGGGCACATTTAAATATTTAAAAAAATTTTTGTGGTAAGAGCATTAACATGAGATTTATCCTCTTAAATGTGTGAATGTATAATACAGTACATATCGTCAACTGTAGGTGCAATGTTGTGCAGATCCCTAGAATTTATTTATTTTGCTTAACTGAAACTTTATGCCCACTTCTTAGCAACTCCCCATTTCCCTCTCCCCTCAGCCCCTGGCAACCACCATTCCACTCTTTGCTTCTATGAACTTGACTATTTGTCCCCAGGAAATAAGAAGCATGCAGTATTTGCCCTTATGTGGCTGGCACACCTCACTTAGAATAATGCCCTCAAGGGTCCACGTTATGGTCTTAAGTTTTACATTTAAATCTTTTATTTACTTGGAATTTACTTGGATATATAGAATAAGGAGGAGATTGATTTCCACCAAGAGAAAGACAGGCAATTTTTTCATATTGAAATTAGTTCAATTTTATCTTTTTAAAAATAATTTCTAGCCCTGGCTGGTTTTTCTCAGTAGTTAGAGCCTTAGCCTACAGACTGAAGAGTCTTAGGTTCGATTCCGGTCAAGAGCACATATCTGGGTTGCAGGTTTGATCCCTGGCCCCAACTGGAGTTGTGTGGGAGGCAACCAATTGATGTGACTCTTTCACATCGATATTTCTCTCTCCCTCTCCCCATCCCTCCCTTCCTTCCACTCTCTTTAAAAATCAGTGGGACAAGAACAGGCATATAGACCAGTGGAACAGAACTGAAAACCCAGAAATGGATCCAAGGCAATATGCTCAATTAATATTTGACAAAGGTGGCAAGAGCATACAGTGGAGTAAAGACAGCCTCTTTAATAAATGGTGTTGGGAAAATTGGACAGCTACATGCAAAAAAATGAAACTAGACCATCAACTTACACCATACACAAAAATAAACTCAAAATGGATAAAAGACTTAAATGTGACCCGTGAATCCATAAAAATTCTAGAAGAAAATGTAGGCAACAAAATTTCGGACATCATATGGAGCAGAATTTTCACTGATACATCACCTAAGGCAACAGAAATAAAGGAGAAAATGAACACATGGGACTACATCAAACTAAAAAGCCTCTGCACAGCAAAAGAAACAATCATCAAAATGGAAAGGCAACCCACTGTATGGGAGAACATCATTGCCAATGATGTATCAGATAAGGGGTTAATTTCCAATATATATAGAGTGCTCATACAACTCCACAAAAGGAAGACAAAGAACCCAATTAAAAAATGGGCAGAGGAACTGAATAGACACCTCTCCAAACAGGACATACAAATGGCCAAGAGACATATGAAGAAATGCTCAACATCACTAATCATCAGAGAGATGCAAATTAAAACAACAATGAGGTATCACCTCACACCTGTCAGAATGGCCGCCATCAACAAATCATCAAACAAGTGTTGGCGAGGGTGTGGAGAAAAGGGGACTCTAATACACTGCTGGTGGGAATGCAGACTGGTGCAGCCGCTATGGAAAACAATATGGTGCTACCTCAAAAAATTAAAAATTGAACTTCCATTTGACCCAGTGATCCCACTGCTGGGAATATACCCTAAGAAGCCTGAAACACCAATCAGGAAGAATATATGTACCCCCATGTTCATAGCAGCACTATTTACAATAGCTAAGATCTGGAAACAGCCCAAGTGTCCACCAATAGACGAATGGATAAAAAAGCTGTGGTACATATACACAATGGAGTACTATGCAGCGGTAAGAAAGAAAGATCTCTTATCCTTTGAGACGACATGGAGGGACCTGGAAAGTATTATCCTAAGTGAAAGAAGCCAAGCAGAAAAAGACAAATACCACATGATCTCACTTATATACGGAATATAATGAACATAACAGTCTGAGGAATACAGTAGACCCAGACACATGGAAGTAGGGCACAGACTGACATCCCTCAGAAGAGGGGATGGGGGGTGGGGGGGGTGAGAAGAGATAAACCACAGAACTTATATGCATGTATGCATGACCAATGGACATGGACAACTAAGCCGGGGAAAGGGTGGAGGGGGGGTGGGGTGGGGGTGCCAATGGGGTAAAAAGGTAAAATACCTGTAACAAATAAATAAATAAATAAATAAAATTAAAAAAAATAAATAAATAATAAAAATCAGTGGGAAAATATCCTTGGGTGAGAATTTAAAATAATAATAATAATAATAATAATAATTGAAATGAGATAAGCTGCAGATTAAACCTGCAACCCAGGTATGTACCTTTGACTGAGAATCGAATCTGTGACTCTTCGGTCCTTGAGCTAATGCTCTAACTGCTGAGCCAAACTGGCCACGGTGATAGGGTGCTTTGATTTTCCTAGTTCATCCTGATTTCTGTCATCAAAGATAACAAAACATTTATTTATCTTCTCAAAATATTAGTTTAATAAGAATATTTCAAAAGGGAGTGGAAATAAAATGAGAAAACTAATGGCATGCTGGTGGCACCAATTAACTCTTGTCTATGGTTGGCAGGAAGGAGCTGAAAAAACAATCCATACTTCTGCCCAGCATGTGTGGCTCAGTAGTTGAGTATCGACCCACGCACCAAGAGGTCACCAGTTTGATTCCCAGTCAGGACACATGCCCAGGTTGTGGGCCTGATTCACAGTGGGGGGCATGCAGGAGGCAGCCAATTGATGTTCTCTCTCATGGATGTTTCTCTCTCTCTCTTCCTCTCTCTATATCAATAAAGGAAAAAAATTTTTTTAAATCCATACTTCTAGATATTTACAGACAAAGTAATATCATGGGGAAGAAAGGAAGCATACCACAGGCAAAGTGTATTTTATTTGCGTAAACCTACTTTATTTGTTTTAATTAAAATGATTTAACAAAATATATAAAATGGACAAGATGAGGCAAAAGAAAAATAAGATAGGAGCATAAATAGGAAGCAAGAATGAAGCTCTGCACATTTCCTATGAATGGGCCACAAATTTATCTATGAGCTTTCAACTGTCAAAGTAGGATCACGGACTTCTGGTCAAGACAGTAGCATAGATAAACACGGTATTCACATCCTGCTGCAACCATCATTCAGAACTGCCTGAAATTAAGCTGAATCAATCGAGACTCAATTACAACAGAAGGGTATATAGTCCACACTAGGGGTGCACCTCAAGGGCCCAGCTGGGACGACCAGGGAAGCTGTGACACTGGACCCTACAGAACACTACTACAACAGGCCACCCAACGAAGCCTAGGAGACATAGCAACTCTACACAGGGAGACAGTCAAAATGAGGAGACAAAGAAACATGTCCCAAGTGAAAGAACAGAACAAAACTCCAGAAAAAGAACTAAACAGAGCAGAGATAAGCAATTTAACAGATGCAGAATTCAAAACACTGGTTATAATGATGCTCAAGGAACTTCATAAGAACTTCAAGGAACTTAGTGAGGACCTCAAGAGCATAAAAAAGGACCAGTCAGAAATGAAGGATGCACTAACTGAAATAAAAAATAATTTACAGGGAATCCATAGGAGAGTAGGTGGAGCCAAGAAACAAACCATCAATTTGGAATATAAGGAAGCGAAACACACCCAATCAGAACAGCAAAAAGAAAAAAGAATTTAAAAAATGAGGATAGTGTAAGGAGCCTCTGGGACAACTTCAAGCGTACCAACATTCACATAAAGGGGGTACCAAAAGGAGAAGAGAGAGAGCAAGAAATTGAAAACCTATTTGAAAAAAATGACAGAAAACTTCCCTAACTTGGTGAAGGAAACAGACATACAAGTCCAGAAAGCACAGAGAGTCTCAAACAAGATGAACCCAAAGAGGTCCACACCAAGACATATCATCATCAAAATGCAAACGGTTCAAGACAGAGAATCTTAAAAGCAGCAAGACAAAAGCAGTTACCTACAATGGAACTCCCATAAGACTGTCAGCTGATTTCTCAAAAGACACTTTGCAGGCCAGAAGGGAGTGGTAAGAAATATTTAAAGTGATGAAAAGCAAGGACCTACAACCAAGATTACTCTATCCTGCAAAGCTATCATTTAGATTCAATGGACATATAAAGAGTTTCCCAGACAAGAAAAAGTTAAAGGAGTTCAACACCAAACCAGTATTATATGAAATGTTGATGGGTCTTCTTTAAGAAGAACAAAAATATGAACAATAAAATGACAATAAATACATATCCATCAACAATTGAATCTACAAACAAAATGAGCAAGTAGAACAGAAACAGACTCATAGATATAGAGAACTTTTTGTTGGTTGCCAGATAAAGTGGGTTGGGGGAATGGGCAAAAAAGGTGAAGAGATTAAGAAGTACAAATTGGTTGTTAGACTGATGAACTTTAAAGGGAAGAGGGTAGGAGGGTAGGAAGAGATAAACCAAAGAACTTATCTTTATTGATGAATGTATTACAGTAGTCCCCCTTTTCTGCCCCATTTACCCCCTCCTCCCCACTCCCCCCCCACACGCCTTCCCCATACTATTGTCTGTGTCCATTGTTTCTGTCTCTCTCCCTCTCCCTTCTTCTCTGTCTTAAAAAAAAATAAAAAAGTGAGAATGGAAGAGCCAGGATGGTTGAAGAGAAATGGATTGAAATTCCTGAACACACTACACCCATATGAGCCCATATGAGCCCCATTGTTTACCAATTTGACAATGGTGTCTGATATTTCCTATCTAAAACAAGCTAATATATATTCCCTCAAGTGTATGAAAACATGTTCTCTTTTTCTGTTAAGATTTACTATTTTTCTGACTCAAGAGGGAAGAGCTCATCTTCAAGCTTATTAAGGAAAACCTTATAGTTTAAGTGATATGAAACATCTTTGTTAAAGAATAGAATTAGGAGATAGAGATGTACTCTCTTAAGTAACTGTGAAATCTTGGGAAATATCACTTTAATCCTTTCTGATCCTATTTCTTTCCTAAAGTTGCAAAAGCAGAAATCCCCTGGTCATAGAATTCTTTGTGGTGGCAGAATTTAAATGAATTTGAATAACACAGAATTAAAAAGAATACCAATGTTAGAATGGAAATCCCCAGACTATCCAGTTAGAAATTTGCTCCAATTGTCCTGATTCTTGCTCTTTGATTGACCACAGTTTGATGTTGGATTCCTTCTAGTGTTCCCACAGGCATAGCAAGGTCAAAGGTGCACATTGCTGGGGCAAAACCACCAAGGGTGGGGCAAATCAGCAAAGGCAATGAAGAAGAGTGCATTTTGTAGACCTTCCCACCCACAACCGTGCTCATTCAAATGTCCCCTTGTCAACCAGGCCTGTGGGGAAAGAGAGGGAGAGAGGGATCTTTAAGAACCTAAAGTTACATGCAGCATTATGTACAATAGCCAAGATTTGGATACAGCTCAAGTGCCTATTTGTAGATGAGTGGATCAAAAAGCTGTGGTACATTTACACAATGAAATACTACTCGGCCATAAAAAAGAAAGAAATCTTACCTTTTATGACAGGATGGAGGGACTTGGAGAGTATTACGCTAAGTGAAATAAGCCCCTTAGAGAAAGACAAGTACCACAATGAACAAAACAAAATAGAAACAGACCATAGATACAGAAAACAGACTGACAGCTGTTAGAGGGGAGGGGATTGGGGACTGGGTGAAAAAGGTGAAGTGATTAAGCAAAAACAAACAAAACAAAACCCTCATAGACACAGACAATACTATGGTGATTACCAGAGGAAAGGAGTTGGGGGGAATAGAAGAGGGTAAAGGGGGGATAAATGGTGATGGAAGGGGTCATGACTTGGGATGGTGAACACACAATACAGTATACAGTGATATATTATAGAATTGTACACTTGGAACCTATATATTTTTATTAACCAATGTTACCCCAATAAATTCAATAAAAAATTTTAAAATAAATAAATAATTCTTTTTTAAGAGTTTTTTTCTTTATTGATTTATTTTAGCGAGAGATGAAAGGAGAGGGAGAGGGAGAGTGAAACATTCATGAGAGAGAACATCGACTGGCCACCTCCTGCATGGCCCCCCCTGGGGATCGGGCCCACAACCTGGGCATGTGCCCTGACCGGGTATCAAACTGGTGACCTCTTGATGCGTGGGTTGACGCTCAACCACGGAGCCACACAGGCTGGGCATAAATAATTCTTTAAGAAACTAAAGTTATAAAAATTTAGAATAATCCAGATGATTAGCTCTAGGGGGCAGAATCTGAGGGGGAAAAAAAAGGCTAAAGAGTTGATAAGAGTACCTGCCCTAAAGTATCTTTCACTATATGTATGTTTTCTTTATTTTATCTCATTACAGTGATTTCTACTAATTAAAGATTCATTTAATATATGTTGTTGTTTTTTAATTGAAAATATCTCTAGGAAGATTAAAGAGCTATTAAACATACATCTGGAGTATGAATTTGCTCGATCAGGCCACTTTCCTCTTACTATCCGAAATGACTTGCGCCCAGGGAGGAGGACTGGGATCGGCAGTGTGGGGAAGGTAGGGGGTAGCGTGGTGAGACAGCGGCGGAGAAGGTACTCACACCGTGACAGAGAAGTGCAAAACACAAAGTGTGCAAAAGGCAGAAGTTAATGACAAATATCCCATTTCAAATGGCTCCTAACACCTATCCTTTCATTTCTTCTTCCTCTCTCCCTCGTCATCTGCTCTTCTGCTCAAGGGAACCAGGAAAGTTAGGACTATGGTTAGGCTACATCATGGGGAAATTTGTCTTTTATAAGCTAGTATGATAAGCTAAAAAAAATCACCTATCATTGACGGCGAAATGTATTCCGAATTCCAAAGACCTCCTTACAAGAAAAATCTTTTGGGATATAACCTGTTCGTGAGCTGGGAGTTTCGGATAATAGCCAGTCAATAAACACTTACTGGGCGCCTACCATGCGTAGGCACTGCTTGGTGCTGAAGACACAAGGGAGGCTCAGAGACCTCACCTCTGCTCTCACAAAGCTTAATGATCATATTTGCATTTCGAAGGTCACTCTGGAGTACAGAAAGGGTGTTGAAGGGAACAAGACTGGAGTCAGAAAACCAAGTAGGAGGCACCTGCAGAAATGCAAGGAAGGACTAGGTCTTTAATCTTTACTGAACATTTCTGAGTAGAAGGGTATTAACAAGACTGCAGTCTTTTGCATTTTTCTAAAAACTTGTATTTTGATTAGTGGGGTGATGGGCATTCTTTGCCTTTAGGTTGATAGTAAATAATTGATTTGATTTTAATATTCTATACCAACACCTGACAGTTTTGGTTAAGGACTGCTCCCTGTACAGTGGGTGTGGCCACAGAAAGCCCTCTGGCAGAACGTGCAGGTGCTGGCAGACGGCTGTTCTGTCTTGCACTGAAGTGATTAGGGGCAAGATGGCATGGTTACAGCAGACAAACCTCTCTCCCCCACTGGGGCAGGCAGTGACTTCGAAATCACCCTACAGCTTCTGGGAAGAACATGGAATCAGGGCAATTGTCTTAGGCCTGCCCACTTAGACACCTCCTGCGGCCATTTCTAACCATCAGCCTGGGTATTCCACTCGCCCTGGTGACCCACAATCTGAGAAACACGGCTCCAGTCAAGCAAATAGTTAACATTGGCTGAAAGAGGAGACATACAAGTTGTTTGTGGAACAAGCTGTGTTCATGTTCTCCATGATGTTTGTCTTGGTTTCAGTTTTACTTTTATAAAAAAAAATTTTTTAATTTATTTTAGAGACAGAGGGAGAGGGAGAGAAATAGAGAAACATTGATGTGAGAGAGAAACATTGATTGGTTACCTTCTGCACATGCCCTGATCGGGGACTGAACCTGCAACCCAGGTATGTGCCCAGACTGGGATTCGAACTAGCAACTTTTCAATGCAAAGGACTATGCTTAACCCAATGAGCCACTCCAGCCAGGCATGGTTTCTGTTTTAATTGTTTCTCCTGTTAGTACTTCTCCTTCCATGTTTAAGAAGTCTGGCTTCTTAGAGTGTTATCATTTAGCCATCCTTCCTCTAGGTCCGAAAATCCCAACTGACAGTTTGGGGTTATCACTGACAGTTTGATTCAGTTTAGAAAATGTTCTTGCACATAAAACTCTGCCTTGAGTGCTGTGAGGGCCACAAAGATGAGTAGGAGGAACAAGAGTCCTTCCTTCAAAGGTGTATTTCTTCTTACCTTTTCTGGCTCCATTGAAATTTTCTTTTAATCTTCTATTTTTAACTCCCTGGCTCTCTCTAGCTCCCCCCATTGCCTCCGTAACATAAACTTCCAGACTCGGAGAGATTGTTACATGAATGGCCACAGATGAATCAGAGATCTAATGACTCACACCACTCTGTGGGGAGAGCCCCTTCCCACCTTGAAGCAGAGCCTGGCCACGTGACTTATTTTGAGCCAGTGGATATAAGTAAACACAATGCAAGCAGAGGCTTGATAAGGGCATGTACCCTAGCTTTCTCTGTTGGCACACTGCCACTGCCGTGTGGAGAAGACTGGCCCCAGGACGAAATATCAAGGAGAAAGACACCCATCTGTCCCAGGATCCAGCGGATCTGTCTGCTCAATGCAGCCACACGAGCGAGCGCAGGCAAGACCCGCCAAACCACCCAGCCCTGCCAAAGCATCATAAGAAATCATTGTTGCCTAAGCCAAAACGATGGCTATGAAGCAGCTGGTAACTGACACATATGCCTTATTTTCAAGGCCCCCCTCTGACTGCGCCATGGAAGGGCTCTGTGTTAGTCCTGAAGGCCTTCAAGCTGCTCTGCGAGAAGGAAGAGCGCAGGCTCACGAATCCCCTCCGGCTTCAAAGCCTTCTTTGCTTATGTGGTTTGGACAATTTACTTAACCTTTCAGAACCTGTTTTCTGCGTTAGAGCAGAGTTGTTCAATATGTGGTCCACTTGCATCAGAATTGCCAGGAGTGTTTGTTAAAAAAAAAAAATAGACGTAAGCAGCTATTTTTATAATCACCCAAAACTGGAAACAATATCAACATCCATTAACTGGTGAAAGGATATGATATATTAATACAACAAAATACATTTCAAAGGATGAAACTATTGATATACTTAATATGTCTGAATCTCTCAGATATTACTTTGAGCAAAAGAAGTCAGACATAGAAGAAGAATACATATTGTATTGTTCTATTTATTTTAAGTCCTAGAATCGGCAGTACTGATTGGTGCTTAGCAGGCGAAGTAGATGATGAAGTCAGAGCAGTGGATGAATCCGCCGAGTGGGAGGCGGGAAGGACCGACTGGAGAGGCAGGAGGGAACTGCCGGCCATATGGAAATGTTCTGCACCTTCATGCACTCCTCAAAACATCAAACATCAGACTGTACACTTAAAATGTGTGCATTTTATTTTATTTATTTTTTGGCACGTGCCCCTAGCAGGAACCGAACCCAACTCTCTCTGGTCCACAGGCCAACGCTCCAACTGCTGAGCCAAACCGGCCAGGGCAAAATGTGTGCATTTTAATATAAAAATTATATTTCGTTAAAAAAAAGAGATTGTAGAAAACATGCACATTTGGGTGGGCTGGATACGGCAATGGGCTCACTCAAACCCCATTTCCTCTCCTGGGGGGAGCGGGCGGGGAGCTTCTGGATGTGAGCTGCTCTGCCAGCTGGTGTGATCGTGAGACCTGGAGGGGAAAGAAGGCAGTTCCACTCCACCATCTCTCCACGGGCGTCAGGTAAACAGTGGGCTCTGCCCGTGGGCGTGCTGGCAGGGGCGCCCCGCGCTCCCCTGCCCAGCGGCTGGTGGCGCTGACAGCAGTGACAGCCTGGCAGACAACAGGGACAGAAGGACAGGTCAGCAAACCTCCAGATCTCAGCTGTGGTGGAATGACCTTGAGACCAAAAGCCCTTCCTTTCTTCCAGCCCTTCCGGTGATTCTGTAAGCACCTCATTCTTTGTTCTAAATCCCTTTCTGCTTTATAATTGCCCCCAAACTAAGTACCTGGAGCCGTGTCTGCTTCCTGCACTAAACCCCAAGACAGAGACCCACCCCAGACCAAACGGGGTAGTGATAACACTTAGTTCAGGGGGTGACTGTGAGGCTCACATGAGATCCTAGTAAAAAAAATAATAATAAGCACTGGGCATACAGTAGATGCTCAATAAATTAAGCATCTACTAAGTAATTCTGGGACCTGAGCAATAGTGTAGCTGAGTCATTATCTGGCCTCTGTGTGTATATATGAATGACATCTTTTAAATTTTTTAAATTATTATTATTATTTTAATTCTCACCCAAGAATGTTTTTATTGATTTTTTTGAGACAGAGGAAGGGAGAGAGGGAGAGACATCAATAAGAGAGAGAAACATCAATTAGCTGCCTCCCATACATGCCCCAACTGGGGATCGAACCCACAACCTTTTGGTGTACAGGATGACTCTCCAAACAACTGAGCCACCCGGCCAGAGCTACATGACATGTTGAGGCAATCAGCCAGTCTTTAACCTTTTTGAGCTTCCATTTCTTCATCTGCAAAATAAAGGTCGTAGAATAAATTATGTTTGGGATAACCCTAGGGACTTCTTACACTTGTAGGAGATTCGCTGATACATGTTGGGTATTCCTCTCTCCTCTGTGTATACCATGTTTCTGGTGTGTGACCCCCACCCTCCTGAGCATAACTGATAGGTTTGGGGTGGGAACTGATACAAGCTGGGTCAATCAGATTCTTCCCTGCACATTTTAAATTAGGCTATTCCTTGAATGAAGACGGTAAAAACTGGGAGGCTGTAGGAAAACCACTTTCTTCCCACTAGGTAGACTAAGAAGCAAAGCAAGGAGAATTTCAGAGAGAGAGAGAAATGAAGCAGATCAGTAGAAAGAAGCTGCCCAGGCCCTGACAGCTCTCAGGTTCTTTCCTAGGCTTAGCTGTGTGCCCGCCCTCACATTCCAGGAGATAAGCCTGTATCCTTATAAGTTTCACCATTTTTCTTTAAATTTTAGCTTGAAAATTTCTTTAAAATTTATAGTGAATCACAGCAGTGATAGTGTTTGTCTGACAATGCGTTTCCCCACCCCATCTTCTGAATTGGGGGAATTCCTCCCCCAATTTGCAGGAGGCTACAGTGGGACAGACCATCCTGGATGCTCTCTCCAAGGGTGGGCACATGATTCGGGCAGGCCAATCACGGTCCCTGTCCCCCTGGCCACAACGATGGGTTTGTGTTCATCGCCCAAGTAAAGCCAATCAATGCCTTCCCTAGCTTGCTATAGGGAGTTGCTGGGGTGGCTAAGCTGAGATGATGTAAGTTCGGCACACTCAGCCCATTTTACCCTCTGTGAAGAGACGCTGCCTGAAACCAAGCAGAGACATCAACCCAAGAGATGGAGAGAGACAGAAGGAGCTCTGAAGATATCATTTGAGCCTTAGATTCTATCCTGCCTAAAGTGGGATCCATCCTAGGCTTTCTGGTTCTGTGCGCCAACACATTTATTTCTTTGTTTAAGCTGGACTTGGGTTTCCATCACTTGCGACCCAAACAGCCCTGACTCATTAAGTGTATGTCTATTACTTACCACCAAAGTCCTAATGGAACAATATATATAAATACAGGGTTTTATGAAGTCTTGGAGTTTAGACAACTGTCCCTGTAGAAGTAATAAGACACTATGTTGGCAGGGGTTTCCAAATTACCCTCAGTAATTCCTTCTCGGTCCACTTGCTGCAGGCCGGTCAGCCTTTGGTCTTTGTTACGGGCTGAACTGTGTGCTCACTCCAGCCCCAGTCCCCAACCCCCATATAAAATAAAAAAGAAAAGATATGTTGAAGTCCTACTCCAGTACCTCAGAATGTGATCTTATTTGGAAAGACAGTCATTGAAGATGTGATTGGTTAAGACAAGGTCATACTGTAGTAGGGTGGGTCCCTAGTCCAATACGATGGGCGTCCTTACGTGAAGACAGCCATGCAAACACAGTCCCGGGGAGAATCCCATGTGAAGATGGAGGATTAGAATGACACCACCACAGGCCAAGGAACACCAGGGCCACTGGGGCTAGGGGAGAGCCATGGAGGGATTCTCCCTTAGAAGGTACCAAATCTGCCGACACCTTGATTTTGGAGTTCAAGCTTCCAGAACTTCGAGAAAATAACTTTGTTACTTTAAGCCACCCAGTTTGTGGGACTTCGTTACAGCTGCCCCAGGACACGAGTACAGGAAGCGCTGTTTGGGTGATGATGGCAGGGACAGGGTTTTATCTAGGTCAATAACTCCTGATGACACCTTCCGACTCCTTCACTTCCCTTTCACAACCGGCTTTCCTTCTGCTCTAGGGAAACGGAAGGCCTAGATGGAAGTTCTGAGAGGGTGGCCCATAGTCAACCCCAGTGTAATTGCGTTCAGAGTCCAGTTTCCAAGGGGTTCAAGCAGTCAGGACAACTCGGAACACTTGCCACCGTGGGAGGCTGCTGCTTTGTAGAGGAAGACACCGGAGGGAAGAAAGCACCTGATCACAAAGGGAGAAGGCTCCGTTTAGACAACATTTTAGCCACGACAGATCAGTGATGCCAAATGGAACTTCATCTCTTTGAATGATGACTGAGAATGACTGATCTCCAGTCTTCCCTGTTCTTCTCTCTCCTAACCTCTGCCCCCACCCTCACACACATACAAGCTACAGTCAAGGTCTGTGCCAAGAAATTCAAACTTTCCAGACCAAACTTTCCTGACCAAAGCAGGTAATCAACAGGAGACTGGGGAGAAAATAATTATCCCATATTACAGTCACTCAAACCTTTGCAGGAAAGCATGAGCCCCTCTTTCAAACATCTAAAATTGTCATAGACCTGTTTTCTACATGATAGAATCTGTTGACTGAGCAAGTACATCAGGGAACAAGTAGGAATTCAGTGATGCGTTAACATGAATTAATGGATTAGTCACAATAGCAGCAGCCCTTACCACTGGGAAAGAGTCACAAAAGAACGTCCAAGTCGTACTGTGTGTGCAGTGCTCCCAGGCCTCTTGGAGCACACGCCTTCCCTGGCAAACAGACAGGACGTGTAGGACAGCCCGGAGGGACCGGAGCAGCTGACCCACTGCTGTTCAGGGGCAGCCCCGTGGTTTTACCGAAGCTGTTTTCTCAGTATTGCTAACCAAGGCACTGGCCACATGCTCTTTCACTCTGAGGTTGAGTGGTTTTCCACTTCCTTTTGCACTCTGCTTCCTCGCAGGTAGTCGAGAGTTCAAGTTCTCTTCTTGATTTCCTAACCTGGGTCACACATTCAGGTCTCTGAACCTTTGCTGCTATTTCACCTTCTGAACTCCCCAAAGACAAAGCTCAGGCCTGCAAACTGTCAAGAACAGCAAAAGTTTACCCATGACATACAGCAGTGATTTTCAACCTTTTTCATCTCGTGGTACACATAAACCAATTACCAAAATTCTGAGGCACACCAAAAAATAGGTATAATATTGATTTATTCACACCAGATGACTATAGTGTTAGCTGTCTGTTGTCATTTAAAAAAAAATTTTTCCCTTATTGAGTTTAGAGAGAGAGTAAATGAGAGGGAGAGAGAGAGAAAAACATCGGTGAGAGAGAACATTGATTGGCCGCCTCCTGCATGTCCCCCACTGGGGATTGGGCCCACAACCTGGGCATGTGCCCTGACCGGGAATCGAACCAGCAACCTCTTGGTACATAGGTCAACGCTCAACCACTGAGCCACATCAGTGAGACTGTTGTCATTTTTTCTTTTTATTCTCACCTGAGGACATTTTTTTTTTGCATTTATTTTCAGATAGAGCAGGAGGGAGAGAGGGAGGAAAAGAGAGAGAAACATCGATGTGAGAGAGACACAATGAGTGGCCACCACCCACATGACCCCAACCAGGGCCAGGGACAAACTGCAACCGAGGTATGTGCCCTTAGCAGGAACCGAACCCAGGACTCTCCGGTCCGCGGACCAACATTCTAACCTCTGAGCAAAACCAGCCAGGGCTGTTGTTATTTTTTTATTTGACAATCTAAGGGAAAAGAGATCATGTTTCTGACTAAGTAGTCAGGTATTGCATGTTTTAAAAATTCTTACTGCACACCAGTTAAAAATCGCTGACGTACAGAATCCACAGCTTTAAAAAGCATCCACATTAAGTTCTACATTATAAAGAACTCAGAGAGTATTTGGGCTGTCTCTTTTCTAAAAAGCCCATCAGCAGAGGAGTAGGGGTGGCAAAGGCATGTTTTAAGTGCAAGGGTTCTGTTTAAAAGCCTATTTAAAAAGCCCAAGCCCTTTTCCCATCCCCAGATCCATAGCCTCATGGACCCCATCTTTGCATCCAGGTGTTTGGGGGCTCAGGCTTGGCTTAAGAAGTATGGCCAACCAGTTCTCCATGGTCCCCCCTTTCCAGAGGTTTCTCCCTGACCCATTACCAAGACTTGGACTAAGCTTCCACAACGTTCCGGCTCTTTCCCTGAACCCCCATCAAGTAGAACTTCCACACGCATCTCCTGACCTCTTGTTGCTGAGAGCTCCCGTGCGTTCTACTGCCATGTTAAGGCTCTGAGCCAAAAAGAAAAGGACAATATGACTCTTAAGAAACTGAAGACACTGTAATTACCACATGACTGGGGCAAAAAGTCCCAGCCTATGTACATACCTGACCCCTCTAATTCCTAGAAACCCAGAGGGAAGATGGTGAAGCTGGTGGCCATGGATTTGAAGTTCATGTGTGTGGGTGGTTGATGCTACAGGGCTGGGGCAAAGGTTAGGCACAAGGCCTGGATTTTCCACCTGGTTCCCCACAATTCCTCGGCTTCTCATAAATACTCTAATCAAGAATGGAACAGTTTACCTTTTCCTAAAAAGCCTACTAGACCAGGAATCCCTAAAGCATGCTCTGCAGAATAACAGTGCTACATGCAATACCTTTGTGGGGAGGGGAGGGGAGGGCAAGGGAGGGAGGAAGCAGGATATGGAAGGTTCCACGGTTAAGTCAGCTTAAAAAGTGGTGGGTTAAACGACCAGTTTCAACTGCAGTACTTCTCAGAACTCTGTGAATGTACCTTGTGACCCTCCAAGTCTGGGCTGCAGATTGCAGCGTAGTCTACACCTCTGTTGAGCCCCCTCCAGGGGAAGCGTCCCATGATGCTAGTGCACCGTGGAACGTGTTCTGGGAAGTGGACCTAATGGGCTCTAAACTGGAGGAGAGCACAGTGCTCTGACCCCTCGTCCTGCTGCCGGCCCTGCAAGATGGCTAAGGCGCAGGAGCCTAAGACTCACCCAGCACTACAGGCAGGCCTCCCGAGAGATGGCCTCCACCTGTGGTACCGCCTTCCCCAGGCCCCAGCCACATGACAAGTAAGTCACTTGTGTGTATTTTGCTTTGAGGGAAGATGCAGAAAAGTGGAACAAAGGGGATGCCTGATCTTTATTTACCTTGAAACTGATGGAAAATCACAAGAGTTGTACCTGAAATTCTTAATATAACTAAACATGCACACACCCATAAACAGGTGTGTATATGGGTGGGTATATATATATATATATATGTATCTATATATATATATACTATATAAAACTATAAAAGCAAAATAGTGCAAACTATCTGAGAGTTAAGAGAAACATCTACCACATTCCCGTTGTAATATCCTGTCATCACTTGTATATTTCATTGTTCTTCCACAGGTAGCTCTGTATGTTGTTACCCTTTTCATTCTTGTATTCCTGGAAATGGAAAAAGAAGTTCTGCTCTTCGTCACCCACTCCTGCATCTGCTTTTCCAGAGGCTGGGAAAGGCAGGACCAAGACAGCACCCACACAGCATGGAGACCCTCTGTTCTTTGTCGGCCCCCACTCTTCCTCCTGGCCCACAGCCCGCACGCTCCTCCCACCCGGAACCGGTCACTGCCACGTCTCCGTGTGATCATCCTGGGCATGCTCCCACTTTTTGCTCAATACCACCGGCTAAAATGATGAACTTTTGCCTAGTGTCTACCTATATCACCCTTGGCCTTCTGGATACAAAGATCTTGCCTTGGTCAGATATCATTTGTTGAATTGAATTCATCCTTGTCCACCCAATTCTATTCTATAATGCTGCAAGATTTTGGATGGTGGTGGACAGACAGTACTGTGGGGCATCCTTTCAAGAACATTCAGGGAATTAGGTAATGCCGCCTACAGTGGACAGCTGTTGCTTCTGCCTTCCCAGTGTCTGTTCTCTTCTTTGCGAAAGCATTCAGCTTTTCCTTTGGGACTCACCTCTTAATCCACACAAGTGGGTGAGGCTGACATCATACCGCTCCAGGGATGAGGATAGAACTCATGATCTGGTCAAAGTATGCTGGAGTCAGCAGGATCTATTCTTTTTTTTTTATGGAGAGAAGCGAACACTAGAGAGCGTGTGCTGGACAAGGCAGGGAGAAGGAAGAGGACACTGAAGAAAGCAGAGCGGAGAGATGGAAGAGTTTTCTGATGACAATGTAGTTCTGTACATTGTACTGGGAGACTACATCGTAGTCTGATCATCTTGGTTTGGTACACAGAGCAGCTCTGGGATCTGACAGCCCTGGGGTAGCCCTGTGTTTTCACTTCACCCGTCTGGACGGCTCCTGTGAACTGCAGAGATGCCTGTAGGCCTCTTTTCAACTTGGTACCACTCGGCATGGGGAACTGACCCACTGACGCCTTCACACATGAAGGTGTCGCATGCAGGTGTCTTGGGTCTTCTTTTTTTTTTTTATTGATTTGAGAGAGAGAGCAGAAAGGAGAGAAAAACACTGATTTGCTGTCCACTTATTTATGTGATCATCCGTTGATTCTAGAATGTGCCCTGACCGGAGAGTGAACCCACAACCTTGGCATATTGGGAGGAGGCTCTAACCAACTGAACTACCCAGGGCTTGTCTCTGGTCTTCTAGCTGAGTATATACAAATACCAGATGTAAAGATAAACCCTGTGACTCATACTGACATTAACGTGTTAGGCAGGAGACTGCTTTGAATCCCTACCAGAGACTGAACAGTTAAAAAGAACCCTGAGCATGCCCTGGCTGGTTTGGCTCAGCAGTTCATAGCATCAGCCCTCGGACCAGAGGGCCATGGGTTCAATGCCCAGTCAAGGGCACGTACCTGGGTTGCAGGTTCAATCCCCAGCCCTCGTTGGGGTCATGTGGGAGGCAACCAATCAATGTGTCTTTCTCACATCGAGGTTTCTCTCCACCCCCCTCCCTTCCACTCTATCTAAAAAATAATCAATGGAAACGTATCTTCAGGTGAGGATTAACAACAACAAAAAAGAATCCTAAGCATTTAATACATAACCATTATGTTTAATAAATCCTCTCAATACCAAGGTGGGAAGTAGAAATTTCCCATTTTGCAGACGAGGAAATTAATCTCTGGTGGAGGACCTGCCCAATGCCACCTATCTACTGACACAGCTAGGATTCAAACACAGGTCTCATTCCTAACTCCGTGTTACCTCCACAACACTCTACTGAAACCCAAGAAACCAAAAGTTTTCCGCACAAATGAATTAATCTTTTTTAAAAATAAAGGCTTTCAGCCCTGACCAGCGTGGCTCAGTGGTTAGAGTGTGGGCATGAAGGGTTGCAGGTCCAGCCCGTCAGGGCACGTGCAGGAGGCAACCAATCAATGTCTCTGTCTCTCCCTCTCCCTCTTTCCCTCCTTCCCTTCCTTCCACTCTAAGAGTCAATGGAAAAAATATCCTCGGGTGAGAATGAATAAATGAATGAATGAATGTATGTTTTCAAAAACAGCTTTAAATCATAGCCACACCAAACCTAAAAAGATGAACCCTGTCCATACTGTCACAGGTTAACAGGAAGGAGAATTACAAAACCACTGAATGTGGGGAGAGCTAGACAAAGAAGGCACCAAGGGTCAGTGAGGACAGGTGGCGTGGTGGGGCCACCTCAGCAACGCTGGGGCTTTACGACTGGTGAGGTGACCCAGTGAGGGGAGCGCCTACACAGTTTCACTCTCTAAGCCTCTCATGACAGCGTTATCAAACTACACATATTAAAATGTAGCCACATCCCAAAGTTCTAACTTTCTTTTTTCATATTTTGCCTTTTAAATTGCTTGACCAGCAATTCATTTTATAGATGATTAACTATGATTCTTTGGCAATTACATGTGCTTGGAAATGTTTACAAAGAAAAAGATTCTTACTGTACTGTTTTCAATATTCTAACAATGAAGGTGGGAAGCGGTTTATTTTGAGAATAATTATTTTTGCCCTTTTCTTTGCATAATTTGGAGCCAGTATTGATTTTCCTGTTGTTTTTGTTTTTCAATCCTCACCCAGGATATTTTTCCATTTATCTTCAGATAGAGTGGGAGGAATGAGAGAGAGAGAAAAACATCAATGTGAGAGAGACACATCAACCGGTTGCCTCTCGCATGACCCGGACCAGGGCTGGGGATGAACTGCAACCAAGGTACATGCCCTTGACCAGAACTGAGCCCGCGACTCTTCGGTCTGCAGGGCAATGCTCTAACCGCTGAGCCAAACCGGCCGGGGCTCCTGTTTGAGTGGGGGGGGGGGTGGGCTGGGGCAAACATTTCCAGTGGGTTTTTCAAAGTTTACACGTCTTAGCACAATGCCTTTAATTGCCTCACAGGTAAAATAGAGGTCCAGGAACCAAGCACACTCAGCACTTAAAATAGCCCGAGGTCAGTTGTCGCGACCTGATACTGGATCCCTACATGACGAGAAAGAGCTTTAAACGTCCTCGTATTCCCAGACGCAGCAGGAAGAGGCGGCTGCCCCTACCCTTTCTCTACCCCCGAGACAGACGAGTTGCCAAATGGCCACCAGAGAGCCGGCAGCAGTCTTGCGGCTCTCACAGCCAAGGAGACAGGGTATCCAGAGTGGACACGTGAAGTTGCCACCTGTACTATAATTGCTGGGCTGGTTCACTTTCCTTCATCTTTAAATTGGCCTCTGAGTTCTAGAAATTCACTTACTGCCATTGATTTGAATATACATTTCCTAAACTGTAGCAGAAAGTATTAAAATCAATCTGAATATTTTTGGATGTAAAGATCTTTAGAGGGTTAGAAATGGGGAGGAAACGCAGAAAGAAAGAATGCCCTGCCACGGCTGGTGTCACTCGGCGGTCAGGGTCAGCCCACACACCGAAGGTCGTGTGTTCAATTCCCAGTTGAGGGCGTGTACCTGGGTTGCAGGTTCGACCCCTGGTTTTGGTCAGGGCACGTGCAGGAAGCAACTAATCAATGTCTCTCTCTCTCTCTTCCCTCTCCCCCTCCTTCCCTTCACTCTCTCGAAAAACCAATGGGAAAAATTTCCTTGGGCCCAGCCAGCGTGGTTCAGTGGACTGAGTGTCCGTTCAGTGCACTAGGAAGTCACCGGTTCGATTCCCGGTTTAAAAAACATACTCTTGCAAACTAACCTTCCTGCCACCCCAAGCAAACATGTAAGAATGAGGGAGGGGTAGAAGAGGCAACTCACGCATCTACCCCTATTCCACAGAGGAAATCCAAGTGTGGAGAGGTGAGCTTTGTAAGGTCGTAACAGATGGTCAGGAGCTGAGCTGGGCCAGAAAGCAAGTCACCTCCTGAGATCACCATCACCTCCCTGCAGGCCCACAGAAGGGCCTCAGCAGAGCAAGGTGCACATCCAGAACCACCGGCATCAGGACCAGGAAGAGGAGTCGAAACACTCAGAGCTGGCCCACTGATAGGTGCTGTGCCAAGGCCTTGCCTCAAGCTTGGGGTCACCATCTGACAGGACTGGCCAGATGTGACAAAGAATTAAAGCAGCCCCAAACCCAGGCAGCCCACGACAAAATGACAGCTTTTATTTGCTGAAAGTGAAAGAATGATGTGGTTTGGCCTCTGTGAGATGCCAAACATTGATAAACTGTTCCACTGAAATGCTTCTTAGAGCTAGCCAACTAGAGTACAGAAAGACCTGGCTTGCCTGTTGGCATTCCATTAGTCATGTCTGCACACAGGCCAGAGCTGTCTGCACGGGACATCCTAACTAGGCACAGGCTGCTACTTCTCGTCCACTCTGGAGCCAGGCAAGGAGGAGTGGAGACCCAGGTTGGGCTACGGTCTGTGTGGTTGCTTTCCACTCATCACAGACTGGCAAATTGCCCACGGGGCCTCCACAGGTCCCCAACAAGGTACCAGCAGGAAAACTCAAGGGAATCCCACAGCCTAATCCTCTCACCATGGCCCAGGCCCCCAGTAGATCCATTTCTTCACCCTGCCTTGGTCCCCTCACCTCACCCAGATGAACCCCTTGGGCCCAGCCAAAACTGGTCATTTATTACCCTGGTGTTGCCTTTTCTCCCTGTACTTTTGATTTTATCCACTTCTTCAACCTCCCGTTCCATTCTGCCTGCTTCCTTCCCTGCCTTTGGCACCCTCAACTCTTCCCCAGCCACCATCACCTGGCTGCCAGCACTGGCCCCTCTGAGGAGCCTCCCAACTCACGACCTCCCACACAAGATGGGAAATGGCCATCTTCCCTTACGGAGTGACAGTAAAAGGACAGGCACCATGGTGCAACTTAATTTTGGGTTTTTTGTTGTTGTTGGGTCTGTAATCAGTGATGTCCTTCACCATTTTTTTTTATCAGAAAAGATTAAAAGACAAAAGAGGCGTGGCTACCCTAAGAGGGTAATTCTGGATTTCCACAGAGCCTCCTGCTGCTCTTTCCCCATCAACACACCATGTTGCAATACCCTAGCTTCCTCCCTCTCCTTATCAACTGTCTTGTTGAATACGGTGGAATAATCACGACCAAGGGGGCCAGCTGGTGTTTGCGCAGATGCAGATGAAGGGCGATGAAAGGCCAAAGCAGGGCCTGGTAAACGACAGGACGGCAACGGCATGATCCCGCCATGGCCCCAATGAGGCCATGCTTAAAAAGAAAAAACATCACTAATCTCACTGAGTGGTCTATCTCTGTCAAGGGCAGCAGCCAAGCCAAAGCAGAAAACCAAGCCCAAAATGCTGGCTCTCTCATCACACCACCCCTGGGGTAGCTGGACCAACCAGGAGCTAAGCTAAGAACAGGGCAGAGACCACGAGAGCTGCATGCCACCAAGATGTACCAGCAACCTGCACAGGATGGCTTCTTCCCAAGGGGTGTTGCTTCTCTTGGGCATTTAAGAAAAAGGGCTGGGAGCAGGCTGTTTAAATAAATATTAAATGTGTCCTCTTTTTGGTAATATCATCACCACCACTGCCAGACAGTCCCACTCCAAAAGCATCTGTGCCAGACGGAGCGCTGGAAACCAACAGACACTTCTGTGTTCCAGCAGACGGGCACATGTTCCTTCCACTGCTCGCGACGACGTGCCTGGAGTCTATATGCCACCCTAAAGTGACCAACGGCATCATTTCCACAGCTTGCTCTAAGGGACAGAAAGCTCCTGTAGAACAGTATTTGACAAGCGGCCCCTTCGCTCCGTACCGAGTGTGGGAATGCGGGTTCATGCGTCAACAGCACTGAGTAAGATTACAGCATGTGAGGTATGCAAAGTGCTCAGATGATGAACTGAGATTCCCAGCCCCTGGCTACTCACATACTAATCTAGGTACTGCTGTGAACAGATGAACTTAAGATAGGAAGGTTATCCAGGTAGGACTATGACATGAGTCATTTAAAAGCAATGTTTTCCTCAGGTACAAGAGGAAGTCTAATTCAAAGCACATGAAAGACCTGAGGCACCCCTGCTGGCTTGTAGGTGGAGGGAACCAAGTTATGAGAAATGCGTGCAGCCTCTATAAGCTGACAGTGGTCCCCACCAGCCAGACTCGAGAACGCCAGTCCTACAACCTGAATTCTGCCTGCTGAATAAACCAGAAGTACGTTCTTTCTCAGAGCCCAGCACCAGGTGACACCTTGACATCAGCCTTGAGACCCTAAGCAGAGAACCCAACCAAGCCTACCAGGACCTCTGACCTACAGAGCTAAGATGACAAATGGGTTATTGTTTTAAGCTTCTAAGTTTGTGCGCATTTGTTAACGCAGCAACAGAAATCTAATACAGCATGTAAAGCTCTCAGCAAGCAGAGTGCACCGTTCAAGATGGCCTTCTTCAACGTCAGCCCTCTATCTCCACGTCCTCCCACACCCCCGTCATCACAGCACGGACCTCCTCGGTCCCCTTTCACTGAAAACGAAAAGGGTGCCGAGAGGACTGGGGAGGCAAAGACTTTTCATACTTCAAAAGCCCACCCCAAGTGGAGAATACATCTGGAATGCTAGTAGGAAGAAATAAATCTTTCTCCTTCAACCAACTCCAACACTGTACACACAACCTTAAGTGTTCCTGCACGTTCTTGCTGGGGAGGCCCTTACCTGGGCCCCTTCTCATAACTGTGCCGAGCAGCAGTCTGGAGGGATGGAGCAGTGTCTGCCTGGACGAGAGCAGGCGTGCTGTGGGGGCAGAGTGCCCAAGCACGCAGGTGCTCGGCTGTGATGCAGACCCACTGTGTGCATGGCACCTTCCTGGGATCCCTCCACGTCCGCGGTGGGACTGGGGAGAGGAGAAACCACACAAATGGAAGCTCACGCTGCTTGCTGTGCTCTGGTGACAAAGTTCTTTATCTCTGACTGAGGACTCTGTCTTCTGCTAGAATCCCCAAAATAGTAATAATCTAACTTATTAGCTTATAAGTAAGGCAAAATGCCAGACTCTGACACTATGACCTTTAAGCCGGGAGAGATCTAATGCCTTTATATTATAAATTTCAAAGGAACAAAATATCCTTTTTAAATTTTCTTGTGGAGATAATAAAATCAACATCATTGCATTATTGTGAATAAAATAAGAAAAGGTATTGCACACCTGAGCTACAGAAAATATCCAATAACTTTCAATGAACCCAGGCACTCATCCCCCCACGTACATACACTGAGACAGGCAGGGAGCGAATCTGTCTCCAAGATAGCAGAGTCCATTCCGAAGACAAGGGATGAAATGGCCTAATACACCATTTTCTGAAATTTGCATAACACCGCACTACTCATAGTTTCCACCGTTATTACCCCATTTAATCCTTACACAGAAACCAAGGTTCGGAGAGGTCAATCCTTGCAGAAAGAATAGTAACAGACGCCACAGGTCTGGAAAGGGCCACACGACGGGAGCCCAGGGGTGTGGGCTGAGGAAGCACTGTTGGAAAGCATCTTGATGTTGGTCTAGTAGCATGACTGTCCTGAAGGCACGTTCCTGGGGCAGGTAAGCCAAGGGAGCTCATCACCACAGGGCTCCTGAGGAATGTCAGTACCACCGGAGAAATGGCAGAAACCACATGATAAAAAGATGTCTTTTATTTGCATATTTTGATTGTTTTTAAATGGAAAGTTAAGAAAGGCCTTAATATCAGAGGCCATGCTGTCATGGACGAAGTTGGACTTGGTGTCTTTGGGTGCTTGTATTCTGTGACAGTATCACTTGAGGGTCTTGCTAAGGTTGGAGAAGCCAATGCCAACGCAGGTCATCAGCACTTTATCCCCACCCTTGCGTTCTTCATCACATGGTTTGGTTTCGATTTTAAACATAATCTGGAAAAAGCTCTTCAAATGCCGCAAAAATTCTATCCTAAAAAGAAAAAAAAGAGGGAAGAATGAAAGAGAAATTTGATTTGTAAAAAGTTCTTCTCCCACCCAGAACCCAAGTTTAATTTCCCAGATCAAGAGGAATGATCAAAAGTAAGAAATTCTCGTCCAGCTGATCAAACAGTATTTCTTTACAGCTGTCACAGTGGACAGAAACGGCTCCATCTCTGGGTGGCTCCTGCAGAGAGAAGCTCACACTGCCGTGTGCACAGCGTCCTGAGCTAAAACCAAGGAGAATGATTACAGCTGATGCCAAAACAGAGAAGTCTCTTCATTCCTCAACCTTGATAACGTCCTTCCATTCATGTAACAAACATTAGCTGAATGCAATACAATGTGCCGGCACGGTTCTTGGTGTTGAGGTGTCGCAGTCAACTACAAATCCCTCCTCACATGAAGTTTTCAATCTAGTGGCACAGACATAAATATTCTTGAAAAGGGAAATTTAAATAACATAAACAAGGCAGAGGAGAAGGAAAGGTGGGTATAACAATACATGTGTGCACATGGCAGGAGGCAGTCGTGAATAAGGTGGCCAGGAAAAGAGCTCACAGTAAATATGGTGGGAAGTTTCATGGGGCTGTTTCTTGTCATCTCCCTTAAGACAGAGCTATGGCTTCACTCCAAGAGAACCTCGGGAACAGCAATTCTGTGGAAGGACCATGGTACAGGAATGTAGACCTCTACTGGTCTGGCCGAGTACATGAAGCATCGCCCCAGCTACCTTGACCATAAGTCTCACCTGGAGAATTCATTAAACATACAGGTTCCTGAAGGTGCTGATCAACTGACAACTGACAGGAAAGACATGTCCATGTGGAAGAGCTAAAAACCACAGGCCACACTCAGGGACGCCCCGCTCCCCACCCTTTCCCAGGCCCTGTCTCTCAGTGTAGAGGGGCAAGAAATCTATTAGTTAGAAGCACCATGGTGATTTTTTTTTTTTTATCCTCACCCAAGGACACTTTTGCACTCATCTTCAGATAGAGCAAGAAGGAGGAAGACAGAGAGAGAAACATCGATGTGAGGGAGACACATCACGTGGTTGCCACCCTCATGACGCCAACTGGGGCCAGGGACAAACTGCAACTGAGGTATGTGCCCTCAGCAGGAACTGAACCTGGGACTCTCTGGTCCGCAGGCCAAATTCTAATCACTGAGCAAACTGTCCAGGGCACCCCTGGTGATTTTTATCGGCAAGTTTGAAAAGCACTGGTTTAATTAAGAGCAGATGGTCTGCATACCTGTAATAAAGTATTCTAGCAACCTTGTGTTACGTTCCCTGCCAACTGAACCATCCAAACTCCCTACCCCAGCCAGATGGTTCCCAGCTCCAAATATACATGGAATCACCTGAGGAGCTTTCAAAATACGGATCCTGACATGCTGATCAGTAGAACATTCCGGAACTGAGAGTCAAGAAATAAACCAACTCATCTACGTTCAACTGATTTTCAAGATAATTCAACAGGGAAAGAATAACCCTCTCAACGAATGGTGCTGAAACAACTTCACACGGGCCCTTTCTTCACATCATACACATGAAAAAACTCAATATGGACCCAAAATCTGCATGTATGAGCTAAAAGTATGAAACTCACAGAAGAAAACAGCAGTAAACCTTCATGATCTTGGGCTAGGCAATGATTTCTTAGATAAAGCAGGAAAAGCAGAGTGATAAAAGAAAAAAATGAATACATTGGACTTAGTAAAAATTAAAATCTTTTGTGGACACAATCAAGAAAGCCAAAAAACAAGTCCCAGGACACAAGCAAATCATATATTTGGTAAGGGTCTAATATATAGAACATATATATAAAGAACTCTTACAACTCAATAATCAAAAACCAAATAACCCACCCGGCCAGTGTGGCTCAGTGAATTGAGCATCATCCCATGAACTGAGAGGTCCCGGTTCGATTTTCGATCAGGGCACATGCCAGGGTTGTGGGCTCCATCCCCAGTAGGGGATGTGCAGGAGTCAGTCGACAGACGTTTCTCTCACATCTGTGTTTCTCTCTCTCGCTCCCTTCCTCTCTCTAAAAAATCAACAACAAAAAAACAAAACCAAGTAAGTGTTGTTCCACTTATTGGTTGCTTCTTGTATGTGCCCTGACCAAATAAACCAATTTAAAAATGGGTAAAGCACCCTGGCTGGTTTGGCTCAGCGGTTATAGCATTGCCTGCAGACCAAAGAGTCCCAGGTTTGGTTCCCACTAAGGGCACGTCCCCACCCTGGTTGGGGTTGTGTGGGTGGCAACCAGTCGATGTGTCTCTCTCATGTCAATGTTTCTCTCTCTCTCTTTCTCCTTCCCTTTTTCCTTCCTGCTCTATCTGAAGATAAATGCAAAAATGTCCTTGGGTGAGGATAAAATATAAATTAAAAAAATAAATAAAAATGGGTAAAGGATCTGAAAGACATTTCTCTAAAAATGATATACATATAGCCAATAAGCACATGAAAACATGTTTAACATCTTTAGTCATTAGGGAAGTGAAAATCAAAAACACTATGATATACCACTTCACATCCAACAGAATGGTTACAATAAACAAGACAGATAATAACTAATGTGTGTGTCAGAACATTATCACATGAAAAACACTCAGGCAGTTCCTCAAAATGTTAAACAAGGAATTATGATCCAGAAATTCCACTTTTGGGTATATACACAAGAGAAATGAAAACACACACCCACACAAAAACTCATATACAAGTGTACAAAAGAGCATTACTTGTAACTGTCAAAAAATAGAAACAACCCAAATGCCAATTAACTGACGAATGGAAAAACAAAATGTGGTATATCCATATGCTGGAATATTATTCAGCCATAAAAAAGAACAAAATAGTGACAAAGGCTACAATATGGATGAACTTTGAAAATATACTAAGTGAAAGATGCCACTCACCAAGGAACCCACTATATGAGTCTATTTATACGAAATGTACAGAACAGGCAAGTCCATGATAGAGGCAGAAAGCAGATTCATGGTTGCCTGGGGAGGGGGGGTAGTGGGAAGAAAGGGTTGTGAATGGGCAAAGGGTTTCTTTCCAGGGTGGTGAAAACATTCTAAAATTAGATTGTAGTTATGTACTTTGTGAAATTTATGAATATACTAAAAACCACTGAACTGTACACTTTAATGTGGCATATGAATTATATCTCAATGAAGCTGTTTAAAATAAGTAAATAATATATATGTGTGAAGTTAAAAAAAATATATTGACCCTGGCTCCCACCCTCATAGTATATACCAAACTAAGCACAAAGCCTACTGCAATGATTTTCTAGCCTTCTCTGTTTCTCTGTCCTAGTTGATCCAGTCAGTCAAAGGAGGAAAAGGCAAAAAGGAGAACAGGGGCCCAAACAATTCTTCTTTCTGTCTGGCTGACATAGCCGGCATGTCAGGGGTTAAAAAATGAAACAGGAACTGCTCACTGGACAGTAGTTCTGGTAAGCGCTGTATGCTCTCAGAAAAATTCCTTACTACATTTTTTTTAAGAGAGGGGAAAAGAGAGAGAGAGATTTGTTGTTCCACTTACTGGTTGCTTCTTGTATGTGCCCTGACCAAAGACCAAACCCACAACCTTGGCATATTGGGACAACACTCTAACCAACTGAGCAACTGAGCCACCTGGCCAGGGCAAATTCTCACTTCTTTACTCTCTTTCATTGAAACCCATTATGCCAAACTAAGTATAAAGCCTACTGCGAGGCACTATGTAAGGCACTTAATAATGAGGCCTGAGCTCTGACGGGTTTGCTTTAGCAGTGAGAGCGTTGGCCCGTGGATCAAAGAGTCATGGGTTCAATTCCAGTCAAGGGCACATACCTCGGTTGCGGTTCATCCCCAGCCCTGGTCCGGGTAGTGCAGGCAGCCAATCGATGTGTCTCTCTCACATTGATGTTTCTCTCTCCCCACCCCCCCAACTCTATCTGAAGATAAAATAGAAAAGAAATATCCTCGAGTGAGGATTTAAAATAATAATAATAATAATAAAATAATGAGACATGAAACAGAATTTTGAGAAATGAATTCAACACTCTTAGCAATTAAAGGGAAGTCAGTTCTTCCCCTGCTGGTTTTCCTGTCTTGCCAATTTTCAGTTTTTTGCTCTCTACCCCACCCTGTCCTAGGAAAAAAAGAAAAACATATCAAAGCCATAGATAAACAGTCCACATCTGGGGGCACAACGTCCAGCTGGCAACGGTGCAGACAGAGCAGCCATCTCACTCACTCATCTGCATTCCAAGGAGAAAACAGCTCACTCTCCCTCGCTGCTGTCTCGGCTCTTACACAGACCTGCTCCCAGAGCCTCCCAGCCACTTCACTGAACCATTCAGCTGTGCTGGAAAAACCAGACACCCTCCCGAGCTGGCAGAACACCTAAGAGGCCTCAGCTTGCTTCTGATCTCTTGGAGAAGGACAGGTTTGTGTGCAGGCCTACATATTTGCAGTTTTGTGGTATTTGGAATAGTTAGAAAAAGCAATGTCGGTTCCACTTTTTACATAATGTTCTGCCAACCCCTCAGCCTGTCTGAGGAGACTCTATAAGGGACTGGATTAAGGTATGTTTCAGAATGCCCTCCCACCTCCAGCCCCATTTTCCCTGTCTGCCATAGCTGGGCTTTCAAAGAGCACACATGCTCGGAAGCTGAGAAATAACCACAGACAATATTAAATCCTAACAGTTTTTAAGGGAAAAAAACAAACAAAGAAAAAATTCGCCCCACATCTACACACAGCTGAACAAAGTCATGTCTGCTGCTGGTCCACATCCTTCCCCACAGCCCACAGCTCTGTGTGGCTGCAGCCACGCACAGGCCCCACGAGGCCCACCTCCTCCCTCTCCTTCTCTTCAAACACACACCGTACTGTAGATACACACCTCTTAGACACAACCACGTGGCGGCAAGCCAGGCAAAGACAGCGCCAGGCACCTGGGAGCAGCTCTGCGCCTTAACAGGACCACCTGCGCGGTGTAATTGGCGGCTTTTCAGACTAACCACGGTAGGCAGCTGGGACTGTGCAACTCCCATGTGAAGAACTAAATCTGTAGTAAACTTTCTCTAATACAAAGTGACTTACTTGAAAAACAAAACACCCCAAACCATGAAAGCCTCCAGGTCATCTGACAAGCAGGTTTCAAGAATCCTGGAACACAGAGATAATTTTTCCTACGTATCTCCCAAGACTGGGTTGCTCCCACCAGCACTGCTGGTCAACAGGTGACAGCCACTGGGCTCAAAGTCATCTGTCCAATGAATCCCAAGTGCCCAAGACTGGCCAGGTGCCAAGCCCTGCCCCTTGAAGTATAGCTCTCACCAGTACCTCTTCTGATGCCTGCTAGAGTGGGGCTGAAAGCAATCATGGGGTCATGGGGAGCTCGCGCGCACACGCTCTCTCTCTCTCTCTCTCTCTCTCTCTGTCTGGCTCCAAAAATACAAACCACAACAGAGGGTCCTGATTCCTGCTCCACTAAGCCACTCAAATACTGGCATTACCTACTTCTCAGGTCTAAGGAGGGGATGGGAGATCTGGGGGTGAGAAGAGAATCTGCTGGATGGGGACTCCTGTAGTCATTATACACAGTTTTGTGTTTCTTTAAATCCTCACTTGAGGACCTGAGGATATTTTCCCGTTTATCTTCAGACAGAGTGTGAGGGGAAGAAAGAGAGAGAGAAACATCGATGTGAGAGAGACACATTGATTGGTTGTCTCCTGCACAACCCCGACCAGGGCCAGGGACTAAACCACAACCAAGGTACACGCCTTTGACCAGATTTGAACCCACGACTCTTTGGTCCACGGACCAACACTCTAACTGCTCAGCCAAACCAGCCAGGGCTATTCACAGCTTTTAAATATACTGGTGGTGCCCATCCAGTGTGTCTCATTGGTTGAGCATCAACCCATACACCAAGAGGTCACCGGTTCGATTCCTGATCAGGGCACATGCCCAGGTTGTGGGCCCGATCCCCCGTGGGGGACGTGCAGGAGGCAGCCAATTGATGTTTATCTCTCTCCCTCTCCCTTCCTCTCTTTCTAAAATCAATAATACAGAAAAAAACATTTTATTATTTTTTTTATCCTCACCCGAGGACATTTTTCCATTTTTTGTTCAGAGAGAGCGGGAGGGAGAGAGAGGAAGAGAGAGAGAGAAACATTGACGTGAAGGGACACATCGAGTGGCTGCCACCCGCACGACCAACCAGGGCCGGGGACAATCTGCAACCGAGGTATGTGCCCTTAGCGGGAACAGAACCCGGGTCTCTTTGTACCGCAGGTCGACTCTCCAACCGCTGAGCCAAACCGGCCAGGGCGAAAAAAACATTTTAAATACACTAGTGATGCTTTTCCTGCCAGGTAGTGGCTTTCCCAAACACCAGCTGGCCTCCACTCTTAAGAACAAAGGTATTAAACTCGGTTATAAAGACAGGAGACAGAGAGGCAGGCTGGTTACATGGGTGGGAGACATGGGACCCAGGACAAGTCTGGCTAATAACTCACTATAAGCAGGTGACCGACCTCCTTCTCATCTGAAAAGTGAAGATATCACTTGCTTTTACCATATGCCAAATATGGTCTGGGGTTCAAACAGCTTAAAAAAGGTGACAGGGTTTTGCAGTGTTTAACACAAATACACCACAAATACAAGGTGAAGTGGTGTCCTGCCAGCTCAGGAGAGCAGTTAAGCAGCTGAATCCAAGCAGCTGCTGGCTTGGCCGGCTCTCAGTGTCCCCTGCACCATCTCATTTGATCTCCACCCTGCTGCTGGACCTACTGGGTGAGCCACAAACCCCCAGTCTGTCAGTGTTTAACAAGGACACTGGGCTTTCCCTCCCCAGCACTTCACAAATAGCAGAAAAGGTCAGTAATTAAACTTAAAAAAAAAAGACACAAAGTAGCATGGTTCATTTTAGACTCCAAGTAGAGATAAGAGATCACTTTACAGCAGACTCTGAAACAAGGACGCTGAAAAGATGTGGCAAGGTGCGTCCTCAGGCAGGGCGCTGCTGGGAGTCCATCAGGGGTGGAATCCCAGCACTTACATAAGAGCCGTGGGTCAGGGAAGCATGGACTCTGGACAAGGCCGTCTGGGTCCGAACTCCACTTGCTGACTGTGTGACCCTGGGCATGTGATCAACCTCTCTGTGCCTCAATCCCCTCCCCTGCAAAATGGAGTGAGCAACAGTACCTGCCTCCATCACTCTCGTAGGGTTATTATGAAAACTAAATGAGTTCATATTTGTGAAGTGCTTAAAACAACATCTGGCTAACGGTAAATACTCTAAATGTTTGTTAAATCAATACCTACCTTACAGAATTCTGGGGAACAGTAAATAAGACGTGCATAGTTTATTTAGCAACATGACTGCAGGACTTAGCCATAAACTTAAAAATTAATGGAAACAGATTTACAGATATCCAAGCAACAATTTACAGCTGACTTTAGGCCTGAGATTACCCAAAACAAGTTTACTGGGTTGCCTGGAGTCCTAAGTGACCGTAACAGGAGACCAGATTTCCCAGACTGGGGCAGGGCAAGGGGGTGCCGGGCAGAAGGCAGTGCCAGCGCTGGTCGAGCTCTGCCAGGGACACTGCGCTGCTGAGAGCACTAAGTAGCTGACCTTACCTAAGCCTTGCTCCATCTCCACAAGCCAGTCACCTTCTCCACAGATGAGACCAAGCGATGCTAAATGCTGTCCACGGTCTCCTGGTGCTCCAAGGTCGAGCCCCACTAGAACTGGATAGGCTGCAATTCAACGCCCATGTACTGACGAAATGTAGGAAGCTCTGGTAACCGCAGCCTCCAATCATCAATAATTTGTGAAAAGTGCTATTTTCTTGCTGTTAATCCCACTTTTAAATAAAGTATGAATCCTCCCTAAACTGGAACACTAAGCTTTTTCAGGGGAAGGTGGAACCACTGTCACCAATTGTAAACCACCGAGAACTCAGCAAAATGAACAGAAATAGATTCTCCATATACCAGCATGTCATCCAATACTATTTTATACTACTGAAAAAAATCTTCCCGGCCTTTCTGAAGAATTTCACACATAAAGATTTGCTTTCTCAAGCAACACAAAAAAACCACCAACAGAAGTAAGACAGAGAGAAGAATAAAAGAAAGAAAAGAGACCATTATCTTCCAGAAAGGGTTTGAAAGCAATACTACAAGGAAAAAAACAAAACTTAATTCCAGTGCTCTGTAAAAAGACATTAAAAAAGCTATTCATACAAATCAGAATGTGAAAACTGCCACAAGAAATACATTTCTTTAAACCAAGGAGGGCCTTCCTTCCAGTTTTCTTGAGAAATTCGAGATGTCAAAAAACAGATTTTTATGACTTCAACTGTACATAAAAATAAGCAAGCCCTGGCAAGTTTTGCTCAGTGGTTAGAGCGTCGGCCTGTGGTCCAGAGAGACCAGGGTTCGGTTCCCGCTAAGGGCATGTACCTCGGTTGCAGTTTGTCCCCGGCCCTGGTTGGTCTTGTGGGTGGCAGCCACTCGATTGTCCCTTTCACGTCGATGTTTCTCTCTCTCTCTTCCTCTCTCCCCCTCCCACTCTATCTGAACAAAAAATGGAAAACAAAATGTCCTCCAGTGAGGATTAAAAAAAAAAAAAAGGCGATAGTTTGGTCTCCAAAACTCTTGAATGCAACTAGGATACACAGAGCCCCCCCCCGCCCCATGATTATACTGACTATAGATTCTGTGCCTTTTCTACCCTAAGCTGCACCCACATATACTTCTCTCTACCCCTGCCTGTCATCGTTCTGGACCGCTGGAGCCTTCTACAACAATAAAGGGCAATAAGGGTCCCAAACAGACACAGCTTTCAAAACTAAAACCAACACCCCACGCCCCAACCTGTGCTAGCTTACCAACAGAAAGGAGGCTGTGCTTTCCCACCCCAGAGCCGCCAGCCCCTCTCGCGTGAAACCCTGGGAGGCAGGAAGTCTGGAGAAAGACAGCCCGAGTCTCAAACACAATTTTGCAGTTTCTCCTAGTCCTGTAAAGCTGCATTCAGAGCAGAGTACTTTGTTTCCCTGGGAGATGTAGTAATTTTGGACAAGGCTTCTGGAAGACAAGACACTGCCATTAAAGTCTGCTGAGAGTGTGATGAGGAAGGCACAGGATCTTGGAAAAAATGTGCAGTCACATCTTGACTATTTCCACAGAGGCTGCTGACTTGAAAAAATTATGAAGGCCCAGTAGCCAAACTGAAAAAAAATCTCAGAGGGAAAAAAAAGTGTCAAAAAAACTAAAAATATAGATTCCATCTTGCACATAATGTTCTGCCAAACCCCATGCCCACGACCACAGAGGTCTAGACACTGCCTCACGCTGTGGGAGCAGTCAGGCCTTGGGCTGCCCTAAGCAGAGGCTAGGAAAGCGGCAGCAATGCGAGCCAGCAGCGGGAGGCGCTGCGGGGGGCACACAGCTGCCGGCACGTCCAGGCCAACTCTCTACAGGAAGTGAATCTCTGCACTCAGGGTGCTGTACTCCAGCCCTCACCTCCTCTCCAAATGCCTTAACGACAAAGTCGTTTTAGCAATGTTGATTCCTGATGGTAATGTTCCCTTGAGGGTTACTCAATTTAAGGTTTCCTGTCCTATGAAATACTTTACACAAGTTATCAGCAGATAATATGGTCCTCACCAGTTTCCTGCTTATCAGTCTTTCCCCACTGCTAACAGAATGTATTCTCTTCCATTTCCATTTCCAAAAATAACCTCCCACCACCAACTCAAAAGAAACCTCCAAAAGAATCTCTTTCAAGCTCCGGGTCTCCATGTGCCCAAGCGATGTTCAGTGGTGCAATGCCCTCAGCGGTGCTTGCCCCTTCCTCAATGTGATGGCACCACCATTCTTCAGTTATCACAGTACTGTACCTTCCAGATATACAGCATCGGTACCATGATAACCGAAAAAGGACAGTTCAGTCTCGTATCTACCTGAGTATCTTCTCCCACACAGGGCCCGCGCCCCCACAGATGGACACGTGATGTTCTCAAGCACATGTACACACACCCAAATGTCAGTGCTCAAACAGGCTGTTTACAGCAAACTCATCTGTGTCTATGGGAAGTGTTTCTTTCACTGTGCTGTTAACAACTGAAGTCTTCTCATCAACTGCTCTTTTTGTAGAGTGCTTGCTTTAATGCCTTAGCAGTCAGCTTCTGATAACATCCAACGGCCTCAAATTCACCTTTACAATTTCCCTACTGGTCCAGTGGCATTATTATAGACTTCATTTCTTTCTTCATTTTTCCAGTTTGTTCATACCCTACCATCTTGAACAAAAAGACAGCCCTATTTGCCACAGCTAGGGAAAAGAGGGATTAAAAAACAACAAAAAACTAACAACACAATCTAAACTATAGTGGAACCAGGAGTTTACCTCCAAAATGAGAAAAATCTAAAGCACAGACAAAAGAACTGTCTAATATGCCACACAACGTTAATGACATGGAAATGATAGATAGGAATGAAGAAATTACAGGAGAGAAAGGAAGGCAAGATCCTTGTTAAACCTCTAGCTCATTCAAGGATCAGTACAAGCAGGTGTTCCCAGTGATAAGCTATGCACAGTATAACACCTTCATCATTTCATGCAATAGGAGGATTAAATTGGACGGCATAATGAGGCTGAATGAAAACAACTCACGTGTAGGGAGAGAGCGGTCCTAGCAGGACTTTGGAAACGTCCTGCTGTCCAAGGGTCATGAACAATAGAGCTAGGCTTTGGTTGGTCGAGTCCACACATCCACCCTATAAATACAAACACTTTCAAGATTAATCGTTATACCAACCAGAAAATGGAAAACCAAGAAAACAGTCACAAATACCCAGAATATCAGAACCACAGCAGAGCAGGCTGCAAAGTTCAAACAATAATAAAACAGATATGGGTCTTTTAAGAGTAATCCTTGTATCAATTAACTTTGGAGGGTTGGACTAACAGTTCATTGAAACAACTGTATTAGCTGAGCCTATCAGAATAAATAGACATTCAAGTTTACTGAGGTATATTTAGAGAAAAACAAAGCTTTCCCTTCATAATTAAAGCAGCAGCAGGGCACATAAGCAAAAAAGCATAATCAGGTCTAGGAAATGAATAGGTAATTAACAAGGCTGAAGTGAATGTGGCTTGTTTAATGTCACAGACCACCACAGTCAATCTGACATGAAAGGACCTTAACCTATCACATGTAGCCAATCACATTCAAAAACCGCTTGCCAAGTCACATTAGTTTCTCCTCTTGATGCTTCCTGTGTGCCTTAAAAGTGAAGAACTATTAAGATCAAATCCTTCCATTATTATTATTTATGCATTATCCCTCCCCCTCTTTCCCTCCTTTTCCTTCAAATCAATAAGCAGAACAGAATTCTTTTCACAGACTTTCTTCTGAGGAGTGACTGTTTCGGTTACCTTTCTTCTTTTGTTCCTGGATTTCTCGACCATTTCAGTCATTTTGCTGCTACTACATGTGTGCATGACTGCTGTTTATGTGTGTGCCTTAAAAATGTCTTTATTTCTGATCCTTCTTTCTGAGATAACTTTATTTAAAACAATTCAAACATATTGTACAGAGTGAAAGTAGCATGACCTCAGTTTTCTTCCTATTTTGTACATGTCACAAAAAGAACCCAGTTTTTGATGATGGCACATCACTGTCCAAGCCTAGACTCCCAGACTTTAAAAAGAACAGGTGGCTGCTGGGTACACCCTCTCTCCTTTTTAAATGCATACAGTGTAGGGAATATATTGATCCCCAAGCACAGATATTTACTCTGCTGTCAGATTTCATTTACAACAATGGAGTAGGAAAATGTAAGGGGGCTTATCTTACTGCTAGCCTTTATGAAAATCTACTGCTCTTCCTAAACTACCTTAAAGGACAATATTTACCTCACTAAGCAAATATAAGGACAAGAAGAGGTATATTTCCACACAAAAAAGAAAACCTGACCCATGGAAACTACGAGGACCAACAAGTGTTTTTACAGAACTTGCTTCCTTTCACAGACTGTTTAAACTGTCCTCTTCAATTTCTGCTGCTACAGGACACCATGGAGGGGGTGGTGGGGCCACCCACAACAGAGGATGTAGCCCTTGTGTCAAGTGGCTTCCATCTCACTGAGAAGATGAGATATGAGCAGGAACCAGAACCAACTCAAGGCGGAGTCAGAGCTATGCAGCAGCTGAGGGCTGTGGGCACCGGGACTGCCACTCACCTGGCACCAGAGGGAGGCTTTGGGAGGTGGGGACCTGAACTGACCCTGGAAGGATGAGCAGGGAGTGAGGGAGTATGACCCAGGGCCATCAAGGAACAGCCAGGAGGCCAGCCTGAAAGTGACTGCATGCTGTCTGTGGAGAAATATGCAAAACTGCAGGGAGACGCGGAGTAGGCAGACTGAGGGCTTTTCTGAGTCCAGCAAGGTTCTGACTTTATCTTGGAAAAGTGAGAAGCCAGCGAAGGTCTCTGAGCACAGGAGTGAAAAAGATCAAGTGTTTTAGGAGCTTCGGACTAAAGGGGTGTTGGAGAGGATCTGGAAAGGAATCCTGCCTCTGCAACAGGGGGGAGCCAGCACACAAAATGGGGTAGGGAGTGGGGGTGGGAGGCATGGGAGGAGGGCAGGAGATGGAGGCAGCAAAAAAGATGGATAGGAAAGGCAGTTCCAGAAAGCCTGAAACAGAATCAAGAGGCCTTGGTAACTAATGAGACATAAATAGAACAAGAGTGATTAGACCAGAGAATTAAAACTTTGATAAAAAATAAACAGCACCTTCAAAGGGGATATATTTTTATTATTCATTTAAACCATGTCACATCACAGGCCTATAAAGAATTATTCATAAAAACATGAAGCATTTTCATCCTTTTAACAACTGAAGATCATAGACACACAAAAAGGAAGTTTTCTTTATGACTTAAAAAAAACAACCTTGGTACAGGCACAATGAAATGGTTTTAGGTAGAAGTTCACTCAAGCAGAGAAACTAAAATGACCTGATCCAGACTGCTTGTTCTCTGCGGACCTGCCACCCTGCTCCCACCCTGAGGCCTGCGACGTGCTATTTATGGGGATAGAGCCCGCACTCCAGGGCTGCTCTGTAATGTGATGCTTCCAGCTCCCCAGGTCTGCTGGAGGGGAAGGGAAGGATCCCCAAGGTCAGAGAGGGCCTGCCAGCCACAAGGAAGGGAAACCCTCCACAGTCACCAGGGGCTTGGGGACACACATACAACACATTCTGACTGCACAGATGTCCAGGTGACCAACTTCCTGAACTAAGTGACATGGTAACCTCTTTAATCGCTTATTTACTCCCAACTTTTAGTTACTACCCAGCTTTAAAAAAACAAAACACTAACTCAAATATCACACAGTGGGCTGATTTAGCATCAAAAAAGCTAAGCCCAGACCTTGACTACGCAAGAATTGTGAGAAGATGCTTCCGTCTTCAGGAGGATTTCATTTGATGGGTATTTCTTTCCACTACTATTTGCCAGCTGAATGGTGAGCAGAGGGAGTGGAGTCACTCTACTGAAGACACATTATAAATCCTCTGTCTTCCACTTTAATTAGGCGAACATTAAACACATCCATTTAAGACCTGGACATCTGAATGAACTCTGACACTGTTCATTCTTACTCGTTTCACCGTGCAACCAGAGATGCTGCTGAGAATGGTGACTGGAGCAGGGGAGGAGACTGTGGCCATAAGCTGTTTTCCTTAGCGAGGCCTGTGCAGGGATCAATACCCATGAACCAGGCATCATTCTACCACAGTGATTAATAAATTACAGTGACAAAAAGAATTAAAAAATAAAACAAAATCACCACCTTACCCCTGCCTTACTGGTTTTATTTCACTGGGTTCACATATGATTTTGCTACGTTAAAAGCTTCCTTGGAGACTTTAGGAAAGAACCCAGAAATGTCTAATAACTGAGAAGACACAGATAAATACAGAGATGAAAGGCTCTTCGGCTGAAGAAAAAAAGACAATGTACAAACACTATACACCATCTAATAGCAAATCACCCAGAGTAAAGGTTTTGCTAGAATTCAGCTCAAGAATGTGGGGCCTCACACACATAGCACAGAAGTGGGCCATCCCTGGGAGCCTGTCCTGGAGTCTGCATGTTGAGAACAAGGGCTCACCTTCTGACATGGATCCAAGGCACAGACAAGCGGGAGGCCTGAAGCCAGACTTGTGACTCTCCTCTAACATGGACCTAATGAATATACTTTCAGGTATGTTCGTCTTAGTTCTCTTGCCCTCACCTCTCCTTCTCTCCTGATTTCCTTGCTTATCTTAGGTCACCCCGACTATTTTGGAGAAACAGAGCACAAGCGGATATATGTCTACATGCACGTTGCTCATACGGATCAACAGAGAGAACACAGTGGCAACTGAGAGGACAGGTTGGTCCAACTGGTCTGAGCTGTGTCCCATCAACAGAGCCGTAGAAGCAAATGACAATCGATGAAGTCTTGTCTTCAGCTTCTGTCACCCTTTCTCTGCCCTGTGTTCTCATCTTTCCAAAGCCCCTGCCGTGCTCTGGCACAGGCCTGCCTCCCCTAATCATTCTTCTATGCTCCAGAACACAATGAAAACTCTAGCCTACTGACACTATTTTGTACCTGAGTCAATTGTGACATACAAATCCAGATGTCCAACTTCTCTTGAAAAACCTGAAAAAGATGAGCCCCCATCCTCACATGGCAATGGCAGGGGGATTTGAGAGACGTACCTGCTTTGGTCATGGCAATGTATCCTCTTCACTCTCCAGTCACCAGCCAACCTCCTTCATTTCTAACCTTCTCACTGTATAACTCTGTTTCAGCTCTTTAACAGAGTCTATCTACACTGTTACAACTTACCTGCCCTGTGTCCCAAACCAAGGGGCTGGATCTCTGCTCATTGACTAGTTTAGCTACTCCATTAAACTAGTTCATGTTAAACTGTTTAATGGGTAGGAAGAGGTTAACTCCTTGGAAGAGGAAGAAAGTTGCTAAGGAGTAAGAGGGGGGGACAAGGAACCGCTTCCTGATGGATCCCCTCCCAACTGGCAGAGGCCGAGGACGTACCCTGTAGATTTCTTCAAGCAGCAGCTTGGCACAGTTCCTGCCCAGGTCCTCTGGAAGCACTGCTGCTCCCTGGCCCTGGGGGTTGGAGGTCAGCTCAGCACTGAGGAAGGTGCCGTTGGTGGTCTCGGCAACCAGTGACAATCCAAAGCCTGGAGACCTGGGGATTCAAAGGCACAGACACTGAGCAGGGTTAATGAAGTGGGGTTCACAGTCACCAGCAAAATGAAAGAGAAAAGAAACATCTGTCTGATGGCATTCTGTGTTGTTACACTGAGTTCCCACTTGCTTACACTGGAAATAGACGTGGCTTCGTGAGGGCACACTCGGCAGAACCACAGAAGGTGCAAGTTTGCACTGCTTTTCCTATTCACCCTCCTGTCCCTCCCTTCTCCTGCCCCTCCCACACTGTAAAGATCCTACTGTGAGAGCTTCAACAACATTAGCAAGGGTTACCGGATACTGAGCACCTACTTTCTGCATTTCTGAGTCAGGGGCTTTGACACTACAATTCTGCAGAATAGACATTACATGCCCACTTTAGAAATGAGGAAATGGAGAAAGTAAGCAACCTACACCACCTCCACACAGCTAGAAAAGTGACTGAGATGTGTTCCAAATGCAAGTCTTCTAGACTCCAAACCTACCCAAGTTCACCACCACAGCCCTCACGCACAACCAACCCCGCAGGTGTAAGTGACCACCTCATTACAGCTCCTCCTGGAATACATGAAGCTTTTCCCCATAAGGAAAAGTACCACACAAGCCAGAAAGAGCCTAGGCAGGCACACCTTTGTTTTTGTCCCCGAGGGACATCTCTAATTCAGAATTCAATACAATCAACGAGCTGGCACTATGTTCTCTCCCAATGCATCCAGAACCTAACGCCCTCTGGTCCAGGACCACAGCTGACTCATTCATTCATGAATCCAATAAACATGAGTGGGAAAGCTTCCACTGGCCAAGAACTGGGGGCGCTGTGGTATATAGAAGAGTGCCTGCCCTCACCAACTTTAGTGACAACCAGTCTGACATAAAACAAAATCAGTCCATAAACAATAAAACAAGAAGCACCACTCCACAAAATTTCCAGATCTGACACCTCAAGTCTACTTTGTCCCATGCTGTTCAGGCAAATGTGTCACTGGGAAAGGAGCAGCATCCAGTCCACACACAGCACAATACAGACCTGCCCCCTTTGACACAGTTTAACACATACATGTTCATGGAGTACTTTCTTTTTTTTTATCCTCATCCAAGGACATTCTTCCATTTTTTTGTACAGAGTGGGAGGGAGAGAGAGGAAGAGAGAGAGAGGGAAACATCGATGTGAAAGGGACACATCGAGTGGCTGCCACCCACACGACCAACCAGGGCCGGGGACAAACTGCAACCGAGGTACATGCCCTTAGCGGGAACCGAACCCGGGTCTCTCCGGACCGCAGGCGGACGCTCTAACCGCTGAGCCAAACCGGCCAGGGCTCATGGAGTACTTTCTACACACTCAGCCAAGGTACTTGTTTCAGAAAAACTATGTGTAACATAAATGATGTTTCAAATGCATTATATGAGTTCACTATAGGGAAAGACTAATTTCTTTTTTTAGAAATCGATGATCCATGCAGCCCAGGGTTAATAACACCTGCCAAGGGAAGGGGTGCAGTGAGTTACCTATGTAATCAAAGGCCTCAGGACACTGTGTGTGATGCTTAACAAGCTAACACCATGCCACCCCTCCATCATCATGGGACTTCCAGCACAATCTCAAGTTGCTTGACCAGGAGGAGGGAGGAGACATCAGCTCTGCAGAAGAGGCAGTGATGTGTGAAATTAGAGAGTAGGAAATGGAGAGGAGGGAGAACCAGAAGATGAGCTGCCATTACTGCTTTAACCCTCTTATCTGAATGTCCCAAGAACAATTCTCCTATCCATGTGAACTTTTTGAGGTATGTGTACTTGTTATTATAGTAAACTTGATAGTTGATCAAGATCATTCCATTTAACATTATATTTGTTTTACAGAAAACAAGATAACATAGTAAGCTTTATGTGTACTACTCCAATTTCCCCCTCAGTTGGGGTGTGTGTTATGAGTCCTATTTCAAGTTATGCTGACAAAGCAGCTGGTCACCAGGTGACCTCACTGAAGATGTGCATTAGTACAGTGACAGCCTCCCAAAACTTCCACCCAGTGGACTAGTGTTTTTCTTAAAGCTGTGACTGAGAGAGTCCAAATGGCACCACACTGGCCAGATGTGCATGCTGGTCAAAGTACTGACACGGGCCACTAGGAATTGCTGGCCCATGGCCACAACGGTAAACTCTCCCTCGATCTCACTAAGCCAGCTGACAAGCAAACTTCAACGACTCGGAAGAGGAAAATACCACCCACAATCTGATCATGTCCTAAGAGAAGGAAGACCACTGTGCCATCTGTAACTTAAGATTTAGAAAACTAAACAAAATCTATCATACGCTGTTTTTGATTTTTTAAGGGGGCTTGGAGTTGATGACCCATGAGTCTACATATACCCACAGCTTGATACATTGTGAGCTTCCTACAGTGTGACCACGTGCTGGGGTCAGCTGAGTCGTCATTATAAAAAGCCACATTGGCTGGTGGCAGTATGGCCTTCAGCCTGCTCTGCTTCATCCCTGGCCACCTGGTGGTAGAGACCACGGCCTGACAGAAAAGGCATTATCGCGATCAAGCCATTCAGACAGCTGCTGCCCTGTCCTCCCATCCCTGCAATCCCTTCTCCCCAGAGAGCTGCTGACACAATTACAGATCTGTGGCCAAGAAGGAGAGAGAAAGGAAAGAATGGCCTTGGCAGCTCCCATTTCTGCAGTACCTACTCTGTGCCAAGCATTGCCTTAGAGGCTTACATGTGTGATCTTTACATCTTTACAGTTACCTAGGGATGCAGGCATTGCCATTACCACTCCCATGGTACAAACAAGGAGAACACTGATGATATTTGAACAATGCACAGGTTTGGGATCGTCACTGACCTTTCCAACCTCCAGAAGAAAGGGCCAGCTTTGCACACAAATCCTTTCCCAACTCTAACCTCTGACACCACCACCTTTGTCACTTTGGACTGTGAGCCACTATGGTGCTTTTAAAACCACCTTCATCTTTCCCTTGGGCCTCATGAAGGTCAGAGATGGAATAATGCCTACCCTTCCTTGACTCTCTTTCCTTCTTTGGCTGAAGTTTAAAGGAACAGCAGATGGAACATCTGTGAAAAGGTTAGCTGTTGCACTTAGGGAAGACTAGACCTCTTAACCCACTACTGTCCATCTCAGCCTCTGAGATCCTTACATTTAGGAAACACAACCTGAAAACTTCAGATTCAAAGTACAAAGATACTGTCACACTAAAAAATTTAACAAACATCAGCAAAAACAAACCCACACAGATAAAGCAAATTTGGAAAAATATTCATTATTAACTATAGGTAGCAGGAATATATAGGTGTTCACTATACTATCCTTTCAATTTTTTTCCAGTTATAATTTATATTTGATATCATTTTATATTAGTTTCGGGTCAATTTTTCTTTATGTTTAACATTTTCAGAGTAAAAAAAAAAAAAAAAGGTTTTAATTGCTTCCCTAAGTCACTGGTTTCTAAATATACAATGAAAGCCTAAAATAGATATTTTCATTACATAGATCATCATTAACTATTTGTTTTCTAAAGTGAGGTTTTTCACAAAGGCTTTTACTAAACTAAACTCCAATCTGCAATAACAACTTTCTTTGGCTCTAGGGGTGTTGTTCCCCTCGATGGAGAGAGAATCTGACTGGCACTCTAGCCAACAAAGGATTTTTCCCTAAACTGTTATTTACTCAGGGTGGAAGAACATGTTTACTTTAACTTTTTGTGGGAATGGAGTACAGATGGGATTTAAAGCTTAAAGCACTGTTTATAAATAGCCAGGTTTTCATTCCCCCAGGCCAGGGACTGGCCCCTTACCTCCCAGTACCAGCCACTGTGATGCTTCCAGGAATTATTGATGACAATGGCAATAAGTTGGAAGAAAATGAAATCTGAAATTGTTCTTCCTCTGGCTGCTCAACCTCAGAGCTAAAGCTTTAGCTACAGTCAGGACATGAGGATGAGAAAGGCTAGGGCAGCTGTGGAATTCGGCTCCAAAATACACAGGCACTTACTTCCCAGAGTTGATTCCTTTCATGTGGTCTGTGTAAATATAGATATCAGGTATAAACTTGTTGAGGATGCTCCTTGCAGAATCCACAATCCGGTTCGCCATCTGAGGTGACACACGTACAGAGTACCTACAGCCTAGAGTTAAGGGCATCATTCTGCTTGGACTTCAGAACAGAGAAACACCAAGAGCTAGCAAACATTTGTGAAACTGTACTGCCCAACTGGGATTTCTAACTGCATTTTATTTTCTGACTGTACTTCATTACTTAACTGTACCATCATTCATTTTTGTATTTTTTTAACTTATTACTATCTAATTTTATATTAGAGCTATGAAAGGCTTACTGCTCATGGTGAAAACAAACAAACAATACAAAGAGTTGAAAAGTAGAACCTCCCAACCCTGATCCAGACTTCTTACCCACACCCCTGCCCTTAGAAATGATTCAACTCAATTCTGGAACAAATAAAGGCATCTGCCTCGTACAGCATGAGCCAAGCTCCCTTTGATGTCTTCTCTGACCCCCCCCCCCCCCCCCCACTGCTGTCACCAATGAGTCTCTCAGAACCTACGACCAGAACATTTGCCACACGGGGCTGACCAATCCACCTCCTGGCCTGTTGACAGGGAAAACAGAAAAAACAACAGGGGAAAAAAAGCACAGTGGCTGCTGCATGGAAAGATTAAAACAGGTTAGATTTTTAAAGTTACAGAGCTTATTTTCAGTTATTTAAGTATTGGTCACTCCATTTGTGGATGATTCAGACTCCTCACAACTGCTACTGCATGGTCACAATACTGATAATTAGCACTTTTCCAACAGGGCACCCCCAGAAAAGAGAGAAAAATATCAGCAACTCAAGTACAAAGGTCGGTGCCTGAGGAGATGGGAAAGAGAGACTGGCTCTCCCCAACCCTGTAAATCAAATAAAAAGTATGTACTGAGCACTTTCAATGTGCAATGCACGGGCATAAGCTAGCTGCATATGCAGGACAAGAGGCTAAAAGAACACAGAAGTAACAATGTGATCTTCCCACTTCCCTTACACAAAACTCACATGGCAAGTCCAACAGGGAAAACAAGGTGTGTGGTCTGCCCATTTCGGCCGAACTCTTCAAAAATTACGATCAATAAGATTTAATTTTCATTTGAGCTGCAGAACAAAATGCTCCAAGTCTATATAAAAACTTGAACAGTATCTAGCTTCCCTTTTTTGATCCATCCTGAACATTCCACTCAAAGACCAACCTTCCTCACACTAGTGAGAATCTCTCAGGAACTCTGAACCCTCCCAGATCCTGCTATCAGACGCTCTGGCCTGCTTGGTGTTCATCCCTAACCCGGCAACCTCACCCCTCCATCCATCCAAATTCTCCAAATTCTTCATTCCTTCGTCCTTCAAGTCCAGAGTTCCCTCTCTCTGAAACCCTCCAGCCATCACCCAAATGTGATCTGCACTTAAACTTACCACCCATCTCCCTTCACACACACATGTTCCTGCTTGTCAACGCGGCTGCACACTCCACAGGGGAAGCGGCTCTGCTGCTGAGCCCCTCAGACTCTCTAATACACTTTTGTACTCAGAAACATTCAATAAATATTTGACTTGACTCAAAGGACAAACTGAAATGAGGAAAGAGCAAAGAAGGATTGATTTTTCAATACACACAGAGTCCAGTTACATCACCACCTCTTCTGTCCAGAATGTACTTTTGACCACAGGCAGCTAAGACAAACAGTCCTGGGTCTCATACCCTTTGGACCAGGTGGGTGCTGTCCTTCTGAGGCCTGAGGCTGCTCACTCTCTCTAGGAGAGCAAAGAGGTCACTATCCTGACACATCATCCCACAGCGTTTGTGGTTCCCAAAGTTCTTTTAGGTACATTATCAACTTACATTATTAGGCTCATAGTAACTCTTGGGCGAGGGCTATGTATCCCAGTCCAAGGGCTCATACTGAAGACAACTGGGTCACAGAACTAAGATTCCCATTAAACAGATCCACTTCCCAGAGACAACCCCTTCCCCTCCCCCCTCCTGAGATATGGAAACCAGGGGACAGTGCCTGTTCAGGGGCTGTGCAAGTCTATGCTAGAATTCAAGCAGTGAACTGAGAAGGGAAAGGAGCTTAAACTGGTTACATCCCAGAGTCACTATGGAGCACCTGGCTTGGCATGGAGGCCCTACCAAGGAACAACCATGGTTCTAGAGTCATACTGTGCTGAAGTCCCAGCTCTAGCTAACGGCATCATCCTGGGTCTGATGTGCTATTCTCTGTGCCTTCACTTCCTCATTAGTAAGAGGATAGTCATAATACTGTCCCCACAGGGTATGGGGGCTCAAACGAAATAATGCATGTAAAACAATTAGTGGTGCCTGGTAGATGGTTGGAGCCCAGTAACTGCCAATTATTGCTTTTCTTACTATTGGTCCAAGATTCAAACCCAGAGCAGAGGTTCTTATCCTTTCAGAAATCAGAGAGCCCTCTGAGAATCTGATGAAAGCTATGAACACACACTATTACAGATAATTTGGGGGTTATGAATGTCCTGAAGCTCATTCATGAATACCACTTAGAACTCATATCCAAGAGGAAGTTCAAAGCTACAGTCCAAATGGAACTCCAGCCTTTACCATCCCGAGGACTGCAGGTCAGCGAAACCCAAGGAGTGTGTGTGCGTGTATGTGTGCGTGCATGTGTGCGTATGTGCAGAGGGAGAGAGACTGATTCCCATCCCTACAGTCAAAGAAAGGAAACCAGACTGTCCCACTCCTTCCAACTCACACCCAACTTGTGCCTCTACCCCAGATCATGAGCTACCAGGACAAATGCTCCCTTCTTTCTCACCCCACATCAGGCAGGGGAAGAATGAGAGTGGGTGGCATTAAACAGACAGTAACGGCACCGTCCAGTCACAGCTGTTGGCAGGAACCAACATCAGCTCCCTCCCAGGCCCTAGCCAGTCAATCAGAAGGGAAAAGAGGCACTTTGGGCGGAAGTTCATTAAAACCACAAATGCACAGAAGAGAGTGGAACTGATTCCCCCAACTTGAGCCCTCCTGTGGGGACACAATCGCCAAGCTCAGCTCAACAGTTAACCAGCCTGGCAAGTAAAAACCACAAACCAGCTAAAACTGTTTCCAGAGGCACTGTTTTCTTTCCAGGCTCCAGTACCGGTTTGCAGGTGATCTCAATTCAAACCCACATTCCTTGTGAAATGGGCTGTTCTGCAGACCAATAGCCTGAATGTTTGGTTTGCAGACAGGGATCTAAGCAAGGGTGCTGCTTCTGATCTTCCCAGGGTGTTTAGAGGAAGAGTGGGGAGGATTCAGGGGTCATACCCCCTGCCTCAAGCAAGGGGAGGGGTTTGGGCCCTCACCAGTCTCTCTCTGGCTCAGATTCTGTAAAGGGAAGGCTCTACAAACTCCAGAGGGAGAAGTCAGGGAGGAACAAAGTCAAAGCCCAGGTGCCTGGGGCACCACAGCCCTCCGCGTTCATGTTCTCCTCGACACAATCCAGGATGCTCACTCATTTCCCAGAAACATCAAAGGCTTACTCATGAGGCTTTAGACACCCAGTGGAGAGAGTACCAGGCAGGTCCCAGTGTGATAGCCACCATGAAACCCATGTTGTTACCACAAGATGTGTCAAGACAAACAGCACACGCTGGAAATCACATATCCAGACTAGAGAATGGATCCTAAACAGTTTACCACCATGGTAGGAAACAATCTCAAAACACAAACTGAAATAGACCTGGAAGCACAAGGCTATAAACTGCAGCATTTTTGGCAACAGGGAAGTCAACTACTCGTCAACCTGAAGGCTCCCAGGACAGGAACTATTTCTCCCCCACCTGCCTACTTTCTCCTCATACACAAGGGTATGGGCCCTAGGTGGTCCTGGGATAGCCACACAGACAACAGACTATACTACAGGGAAGCTTTGCTATAACCTCCTCTGCTCTTAAAGATCTTACAAAGAACTTCAGGCAGCACCCCAAGTTTGATCTTTTGTCTCAAAACGGCCGCCTCTGCCATGGATATGCAGCCTGCCCTATTCCATGGTCCTCACCACTTGCTGCTCAAGCTAATGGAGACCTCTGAAAAACCAGTCCACTGCCCACTTCTTTTCCTCCAAGTAAGCCTACCCTGAAACCTCCTGAGAAATACAAAACTTGACTCTAAGCACCTACCCCATCCCTGACAGGGAGACATCCTGGTTGACCCCACTCTGTCATACTCCCTAAGGGAAAGCCACCTGCCAACCCCATCCAGTGCCCTGGCCGCCAACACCTGCTCTTACCCAGATCTTGTCAGCACCTAGAAATTTACCACTTTTAACATCTGAAACCTCCCAACAATTCCCTAAACACAATTTCTGGTTCTTCTACGCAGATACATATCTGCGTCCACTAGAAACCTGTTAAGATTACCAATTCCATAAGCATGTGCTTTCTGGAGCCCACGGCCATCACTTCAAACAGGCTCACAAATACGCCCTGGGACCCATCCTTCTGCACTGCTCACTACCTGTTAATCCACACCCGCCCCTGGATGAAACTGGCCCTCCTGCCTTCTCTGCTTCTCCCTGAGGCTGCCAATTGCTGCTGGATGCAGCCACACTGCCATGCAGTCGGCACCATGACAATTTCGGCTTCAGCTGAGCCCACACTGCTGTTCTACAGCCTTTTTCTTATCTCTAGTTACTATGCCCCACTGAGACATCTTTACCACCCTTGTCACTCTCCCTTATCACACCCCTGCCAACCCCCTTATCCTTGATCCCATCCTAACTCACTGAGAAGGTAAAACTCCTCCCAACACCCTTCCACTCACTTCCAGACAAATCTAGAGCCACCTTTACCATATGCCTGCCATTCCCAATTCAGCCCTTTCCAAACAATAAAAGTTACAGCAGCTACCATTTACTGAATTAATCAATCTAGTCATGATGAGGCAGATAATAAAGCATCACATCTCAGCCAATAATTATAATTTCACTGTTAAGACTTTTCCATGATTGTTGTCTAAAATGTAAATAACCCTGAGAAGAAGCAAAGTTGTTGTGAGTCACTCTTAGTGAGGCTTGAGAAAAACATAAGAAATCTGAACCAAATGCAAAGGATACGCCATTCCTCTGATACGTTTGATTTTTCCTGGATCTGTGAGCTGAATGGGCTTCAGGACCTTCCTTATGGGACATGAGAAAAGCACTTCACCTCCTCCTCCAGGAGGCATTCCCCGTCGCACAATCTGCTCATGGTGAGAAAGAAGGGCAAGGATGCAGCAAAGCGTAGGTGACCCAGACACCCAACCCAGTAAGGTTTACACCAAGGGGCTCTTCCTTGGAAGGGAGACAGGCATTTCACATTCAACTTGGCAATTCCTTCAAGGTCAGTTGCACCTGATGTTAGCTTCAAGAGGACACATGATGAGCAAGGACATCTCACAGTATGTCAGAAACAGCAGCAGACACTGAGCCAGCATGTCCCAAAGTCAGGCGGGTCTTCAGACTTTGAACGAGGGACTGGCCGGCCTAGTCCATGAGTTAATCATATTTCAACCCCTTTTTTCCTATGTAATTATCTGATCTATCAAAACTTGATTACAGTCATGCACTGCTTAACAACAGGGTATGCTCTGAGAAATGCATCGTTAGGTGACTGGGTCGCTGTGCGAACATCACAGAGTATACTTAAACAACCTACATGGTAAGGCTACTACATATGATACAGCCTACCGCTGCTAAGCACACTGTATAGCACATTACTCTACTGAATACTGTAGGCAACTATTACACAATGCTAAGTATATGTATATCTAAGCGTATCTAAACAGAAAGGTACAATAAAAATGCAGTAAAAAAGATAAAAAATGGTATACCTGTATCAAACACTTACCATGAAGCTTGCAGAACTGAACGTTGCTCTGGGTGAATCATGAGTGGTGAGCAAATGGGAAGGTCTAGGACATGACTATGCGCTACTGTAGACTTTATAAACACTGTATACTTAGGCTACATTAAATGTATTTACAGTGATACCTCGGTTCTCGAACATAATTCGTTCCAGGAGGACGGTCGAGAACCGAATTGTTCGAGAACCGAAGCAATGAAACCCAATAGGAAAGCGGACTCCACAAAGCGTGACTCTCTCTCTGCACTCACACTGATGACGCAAGCAAGGCGCGCTGGGCCGAATGAACGCCATTCGGCTCAACTCGGAAGTTCGAGTTCCAAATATTTGTTCGGATTCCGAGACAAAAGTTTCTCGAATCCTGATTTGGTCGAAAACCGAGGCGTTCGAGAACCGAGGTATCACTGTATTTATTTATTTATTTATTTTAGAGAAAGAGGAAGGCGGGGGGCAGAGACAGAAACATCAATGAGAGAGGACATCGACTGGCCACCTCCTGCATGCCCCCCACTGGGGATTTGGTCCACAACCTGGGCATGTGCCTTGACCGGGAATCAAACTGGTGACCTCTTGGTATATGGGTCAACCCTCAACCACTAAGCCACACAGGCTGGGCTACATTAAATTTATTTAAAAATATTTTCTTTCTTCATGCCCAGCCCGTGTGGCTCAGTGGACTGAGCATCGTCCCATGGACTGAGAGGTCCTGGTTCAATTCCCGAACAGGGCACATACCCGGGTTTTGGGCTCCATCCCCAGTGGGGGGCATGTAGGAGGCAGCCAATCGATGTTTCTCTCATATAAATGTTTCCATTTCTCTCTCTCCCTTATTTTCTCTCTAAAAAAAAACAATAAAAACATTTAAAAAATATTTTCTTTTTTCAATAAATTAACCCTAGCTTACTATAACATTTTTACTCTATACATTTTAAATTTTAAGCTTTTATAATAACACTTATCTTAAAATACAGTGTACAGCTGTACAAAAATATTTTCCTTCTTTCTTTATATCCTTATTCTATAAATTTTTTTCTATTTAAAACACTTTTTTTAAAAGAAACTTTTTTGTTAAAACTAAGACACAAAATCACACACATTAGCCTAGGCCTACACAAGGTCAGGATCAATATCACTGCCTTCCAACTTCACCTCTTGTCCTTCTGGAAGGTCCTCAGGTCACAAATGGAGCTGTCATCTCCTTATAACTATGCCTTCTTCTGGAATACCTCCTCAAGGACCTGCCTGAGGCTCTTCTTGAGGAAATGTGTCCATGGTGCTTTTCTTGGTTCATTTCTTATTTTCATCATAGATGGTAAGCAGGTAATGCACCATGAAGATTCCTATTAATGAAAACTTTTTGGTACTGGGACTTCATATTTTCAAACTTTTTAAGAAGCTTTTTGAGTTCTGCTAGAGATTCTGCTAAACCCTTCACTGTGAATTTTCTTTCCCTTCTCCTGCAGTTCCCTTTTCTCTTGCCTCTTCTTCAGCTATGCGTTCCTGTCCCAGTTCCAACAACTCCTCAATGTCAGCCTCACCCACACGCAGGTTAAAGTTGTTTGCCATCTCAACCACTGCCTTGTGATTTTTACAACTTCCTCAGCCTTGGAAAATCCTTTGAAGCCATGGACAAACCCCTTGAGTGTCTTCTTCCAGATGCCATTCATACACTCCTTGGTGACATCACCCCAAGCCCAAACAAGGCTCTTGAAACAGTCATGAATATTTTAATCCTTCCAAAATTGCACCAGTGTCTTCCTCGTTGCAGCAATAGCCCAGGCAAAGGTCTTCCTCAGGTAGCAGACCTTAAAAGCTGCTGTAATTCCTTGATCCACTGGTTCAATCAAAGAGGTGGTGTTTGGAGGAAGAAACACCACTTTGATGTTGGGATAAAGATCACCAATAAAAGGAGCATGTTCAGGAGCACTGTCAACAATATGCAAAATCTTGAAAGGTATGTAACTCTCCAAATAGTAGTTCGCCATTTACCAACATAGTAATTCAAGAGGGCATCTCTGAAGAACAGGTGGGTCATCCATGACTTCTTACCAGTCCTGTAGTACACTGGCAGTGTGTGCTTATGGATATGCTTAAAGGCCTTTGGGTTCTCACTGTGCCAGCTCACAAAAGGTTTCAGTTTGTAACACTACCCCCAAGAAAGACTACTATCCTGTCCTTAAAATTAAGCCTTGAAACCTGGCATTGACTTGGCCTCCTTACGGGATAAAAGTCCTTGCAGGCATCTAATTCCAGAATAGGGAGGTTTCATCCACACTGAGTATTTGCACAAGCAAGTAATTTTCCCCCACAATCAGCTTATCTAGAGTATCCCAAAATTCTTCAGCTCCCTGCACATCAGCACTCACAGACTCACCACTCACTTTCACATCATGTAATGAATAACCATTCTTTTTTTTTTTTTTTTTTTTATCCTCATCCGAGGACACTTTTCCATTTTTTGTACAGACAGAGTGGGAGGGAGAGAGAGGAAGAGAGAGAGAGGGAAACATCGACGTGAAAGGGACACATTGAGTGGCTGCCACCCACACGACCAACCAGGGCCGGGGACAAACTGCAACCGAGGAACATGCCCTTAGCGGGAACCGAACCCGGGTCTCTCCGGACCGCAGGCGGACGCTCTAACCGCTGAGCCAAACCGGCCAGGGCATGAATAACCATTCTTAAATCGTGTAAACCACCTACGGCTAACAGTAAATTCAACACTGTAATTGAGTCTAGCCTATTCTTTCAACGTCACAAACAAACTTTTTGCTTTGGCCATGATTTTCATAGAGATAAAAGAAATACGCTTCTGTATCTAGTCTTCAATTCAGGTCATTAGAAGTTTCTCCAAGCCTGATATAGGCCCTCCTCAGATTTTTGTTAGTTTCATTGCCTTTAATGAGGCAGACCCTTTAAGAGCTTCCTTCACTTTGTTTTTGTTCTTCAAGATCATAGCTATGGCACAATGGGACATGCCTGACTGGCGAGCAATAACCATTACTGATTTTCTACCTCTGTAGTTCTTAATTACTTTTTAATTTTGTTTCCAGGGCCATCACTCAGCATAGCTTCTTACTGGCAATGTTAACAGTGAATTTTGTTTTTTATGGGTTTCTTTTTGCCAGGGCAAGCAATAATTTTTTAAATTAATTTATTTTGTTACAGATGTTTCCACTTTTTCTCCCATTGATACCCTCCTCCCAATCCCCACACCCTCCATCCCCAGCATTGTTGTCTATGTCCATAGTTATGCATACATTTATGTAAGTTCTGCGAACAGTGGATTTTGTACACTTAGCGGCCATGAAAAACAAAACAACATGAGATTCAATCAAACACAAGAGAAAATGATGCAATCAAGAGACGTGGCAAACATGTGATACATGAGGCTGCTGCCGGTGTAACACAGCATGTGTTTTATAGCCAACATTTTTTGGGGGGTTAATCCTCACCCAAGGATATTTTCCCACTGATTTTTAGAGAGTAGAAGGGAGAGAGGAAGACAGAGAGAGAGAGAGAGAGAGAGAGAGAGAGAGAGAGAGATCCTTTGGTTGCCTCCCACACAACCCCCACTGGGTCTAGGGATCGATCGATCCTACAACCCACATATGTGCCCTTGACTGGGAATCGAACCCACAACCCTTTGGTCCACAGGCCAATGCTCTAATAGCTGAGCCAAACTGGTTAGGGTTACTCAACATTTTTTTATAAGTAGTAAGAGTACACTCTAAAATACAATAAAAAGCATAGTATAGTAAATACATAAACCAGTAACAGTCACTTATTGTCGGTATCAAGTATTACGTACTGTACATAATGTGTATGGTACTTTTCTATAACTGGCAGTGCAGTAGGGTTGTTTACACCAACCTCACCACACACATGAGTAATGTGTTGTGTGCTATGATTATGACAGCTACGTCACTAGGTAAAAGAGAATTTTTAGCTCCATTATCTTATGGGACCACCACTGTATATGTGGTCTGTCTTTAGCCAACATGTCATCATGCAACACATGACTGTACTAAAAATAAAATTATTTCCCCTGTTTAAAAACATCAATTTAAAAATAGAGATGCTAGCCCGGCCAGTGTGGCCCAGTGGATTGAGCGCTGTCCCATGGACTGAGAGGTCCCAGTTTGATTCCCGGTCAGGGCACACCCCTAGCTTTCGGACTCAATCCCCCAGTAGGGGGCATGCAGAAGGCAGCTAATAGATATTTCTCTCTCACATCAATGTTTCTATCTCTCTCTTCTTTCCTCTGTCTCTTAATAAAAAAACAAAAAAAACTCAATAAAATCATTTTTAAAAATATTTAAAAGGTAGAGATGCTAAACAGTTTATGATATCCAGTGTTATCACACTAACTTGATATAATTCCTTTCAATAGGTTTTTAATATACTGAAAATTCTCAGGGGCATCCAAGTTGGAAAGCCCTGGACATAAATTATATCTAGATGATCTAGATTAGAAAAGCATTATTGCCCAGCTGGTATGGCTCAGTGATTGAGCATCAACCCATGCATCAAGAGGTCACCAGTTTGATTCCAGGTCAGGACACATGCCCAGGTTGTTGGTCCAATCCCCAGTGGATGTTATCTCTCATCGATGTCTTTATCTCTCTCCCTCTCCCTCCCTCTCCCTCTAAATCAATAAAGAAAAAAATGTTTTTTAAAAAAAAGCAACATTATGGCTGGAATACTGGCTCTACTACTTATTAGTTGAGTGACACAAATGGAGTTGTTACAAGGAGGAAGGAAGGAATACATGTAGGAGGTTTACAACAGTGCCTACCACAAAGGAAGTGCAATATAACTGTTGGCTACTACTGTCATTACTAAAGGACCCCTTTCAACTCCAAGTCTGTCATGTTTGGTTCACGCCCTGTGGGTCTTCTCATAAATGAGTGACTTCGCCGGTCAAGATGGCGGCGTAGGTAAACGTGGTATCGCGTCCTCCCACAACCACATCAAAGTTACAACTAAACTACAGAACAACCATCATTCAAAACCGCCTGAAATCAAGCTGAATGGAAGTCCTACAACTACGGAATTAAAGCAGCCACATCCAGACTGGTAGGAGGGGCTGGTCCCACACCCAAGTGTGGCGGATAAAAATCAGGAGGATACCTCGGCTGGGAAGGTGAGGGGCCCCCATCCCACACCAGGCACCCCGCTCAGGGTTCCAGTGCCAGGAAGAGAAGACCCATAACTTCTGGCTGGAAAAACCTGCGGGAACTGAGGCTCAGGGAAGCTCCTTAAAGGGCCCGTGCACGGACTTATCCAACTCGCTCCCTCTAAGTTTGGAGGGGAGGCAGCTCGAGGGGCACCAGAGACATACAGAGAAGAATTGAGCCGTTTGGCATTGGAACGAGGGCTGGAGAGGGGGTTTTCTCCGGGACAAACATGCTGTCAGAGGCCTTTGTTCCTTTGGTGAGCCCTTCCCGGGGGCGCAGACAGTCACCATATCTGAGACTCCAGCAACCTGGCTCACACTGGTAGTCCTGCCCCGGTGACTCCCTGAGGCCCTGCCCCACCCAACTTCCAGACCCACCCAAGCTGTTGCTTAATCATAGGATTGGCCTGTCTTGGATCCTGCTTCAGGTCTTTCCTAAATTCTTTCAAACAAGCAGCATCTGGTCTCAGATAGCCCCATACCTCTTGTTAAGTAATACACAGAAACAAATACAGGGAGGCAGCCAAAATGAGGAGACAAAGAAACAGGTCCCAGATGAAAGAACAGAACAAAACCCCAAGAAAAGAACTAAGCGAAATGCAGATAAGCAACCTAACAGATGCTGAGTTCAAAATACTGCTTATAAGGATGCTCAATGAACTTAGTGAGAACCTCAGTGAACTTAGTGAGGGCCTCAAGAGCATAAAAAAGGACCAGTCAGAAATGATGAATGCACAGTCGGAAATGAAGGAGGCATTAACTGAAATAAAGAATAATTTACACAGATTCAATAGTAGAGTACGTAAATCCAAGAAGCAAACCATTGATTTGGAATACAAGGAAGCAAAAAACACCCAATCAGAACAGCAAGAAGAAAAAAGAATCCAAAAAATGAGGATAGTGTAAGGAGCCTCTGGGACAACTTCAAGCGTGCCAACATTCGCACCTTGGGGGTGCCAGAAGGAAAGAGAGAACAAGAAACTGAAAACCTATTTGAAACAATAATGGCAGAAAACTTTCCTAAATTGGTGAAGGAAACAGACATACAAGTCCAGGAAGCACAGAGAGTCCCAAACAAGATGAACCCCAAGAAGCCCATACCAAGACACATCATCCTCAAAATGCAAAGGTTCAAGACAAAGAGAGAATCTTAAAAGCAGCAAGAGAAAGGCAGCTAGTTACCTACAAAGGAGTTCCCATAAGGCTGTCAGCTGATTTCTCAAAAGAAACTTTGCAGGCCAGAAGGGAGTGGCAAGAAATATTCAGAGTGATGAAGAGCAAGAACCTACAACCAAGATTACTCTATCCTGCAAAGCTGTCATTTAGAATCGATGGCCATATAAAGACTTTCCCAGACAAGAAAAAGTTAAAGGAGTTCATCACCACCAAACCGTTATTATATGAAATGATGAAGGGCCTTTTTGAAGAAAAAGATAAAATATATGAACAAACAAAATGGCAATGAATACATATCTATCGACAATGGAATCTACAAACAAAATGAACAGGCAGACAGAAACATTCTCATAGATACAGAGAACATTTTGTTGGTTGTGAGATGGGAGGGGGGTTGGGGGAATGGGTGAAAAAGGTGAAGAGATTAAGAAGTACAAATTCATTGCTAGACTAACAAACCTCAAAGGGAAAGGGGTTGGGGGGGTGGGGAGAAATAAATCAAAGAACTTATATGCATAACCAATGAACACAGACAATAGTGTGGGAAAAGGCGGGAGGGGGATGGGAGTGGGGAGGAGGGGGTCAATGGGGGAAAAATGAGGAACATCTATAATACATTGAACAATAAAGATTTTTTAAAAAATAAATAAATAAATGAGTGACTTCAAATGTTTCTCTCTCTCTCACACACACACACACACACACAGATGCCATACACTCTTCCAATGAGTTGGTAAGAAAGTGTTTTACACAGATACATACAGGCAACAATTCATACATCCTTACCTTTAGCTCAAGTGATTCACCATCAATTCCAAACTGTTTCAAAAGAGGGAGGGCCGTTGCCTTAAGAACATCAACCTATAGAATTGTTTCAGAATAAAAAAAAAAGTTTCATTACACCTTGAGCAGATGGAAAGAAGAGCAAGCCCATGAAGGAGGTGGGCAGAGCAACCAGGTAGATGATGTGTAGTCTGGTGAAGAGAAAGGACGCTGGCTCGTAACTGAGGGCACGGGATGACTCCCCTTGAGTAAACTGAGATTTTTATGAGCCACTGGCTGCTCTGAGCGCTTCTTCATATAGGACATGGAGACTTACACCTGCCTCACAGGTCATTGTCATGAGCATCCCGTGAAGAAAGCACAAGACACTGCCAGGCTCTGACAGAAAACACACTGGGACCTCTGCCCATTCTTTTAGGTATAAACACTGTGGAAAAAAATACCAGATTTTTAAATTAATCTCTTCCCAACATGGTTGTTTAATCTTTAAAGCCTGTGGCATTCCAAAGCCAAAGCAAACCCAAAACATCACTCAACAGCTACTTAAGAATCTTGCCAGTGCCACCACACAGACAGTGAAGGGGCAGCAGTGGTTCTACAAGACAGTGAGGACACCACTGTCCTTGTGGGGGAATTGTCGCCTCAAACTTCCTGAAGCAGCACAAACCCACAACTGCACAGTTGATGGCAAGACTGTGCCAAGTATCCCTGCTTTCTCCTCTCTACTCAGAACTCACACCTGGGGTCCTCCCTGTTCACTTGTGTATTCCTTAGAGTATAAGGATGACATTCAAATCACGATGATCTAACAAGTCAGTGAATGCTGCATCAACTGCCATATGGGGGGGGGGGGCCTACACCCTTACTTGTTCCCAATGGGCAAAATGCTATTTCTCAGTACTGGGGAGCTAACCCTATCAGGAGGCAGCACAAGCAGAGGGTGTAGGGAAAGCGCTGGTCATGGTTCAGGCTCTGTCTCTAGTGAGCTGCATGGCCTCAGATGACAAAATCCCAACTGTCTGGATTTCCTTGTCTCTAAGGGAAGGGGAGGGTCTCAGCCTGTCTTCAAGATGCTGCCCAATCCAACATGCTGATTCAACAGAATGATACTCCAATAAGGCTTTCTAGCAGAGAATAGGCCCCACCTAAATATTCTGCTAACAGAAAATTAACCTGAGGTAGAAATGCCCTATGAAGTCTAGGAACATGTTGAGAATGGATCAGGTGAGGCAAAAGCAGTTACTAGGAAATCCCATGAAGATTAGCTAATTTCAACCTAAATATTATCGTTAAACACACCCAAATACTTCAAACATGCATTTGGGATTGCTAGAACCAAGAATTCAGTCTAGGCTAGTATTAAGGGCAGCTGGGGAGAAGGCCAAGCCGAATTCTGGAAAAACCAGGGTATACAAGGATGTGGGTTAATCTGCTCACATGACTCCCTGGAACTAGGAACAGCTCTCCTAGGGACACGAAAGGCAAGAAGATAGAACAGCCCTTCTGGCTCATCCTACCTGTACCTGGAGTCATATAGGATACAGTGAGATTTACTCGGATGGTCAGCCAGAAGCCCAAGTATAACTCCAGGTGTGGTCCTGACTCCTGAATCACTCTCCATCTGACACGAAGGGCAGGCAACCAGTGTGGAGGGGCGAGCCTGGAAGAGCACATGTAGGCTTGAGTCCCACTCTGCCTCTTACTAGCTGTGAGACCTGCCTATCTTCCCTGGGCCTTGGATTCCTGCTGTGTAAAATGAGGGGCTGGACTGGACATGTCTCAGTCTCCTCCGGCTCTGCACAGTAATTTCAGCAGAATGGAGGTGGCCTGCAAGTTCTACTTAAGGGAAACTGAGTAGTCATTCTGGGGTTAAGAAGAAAAAGCAAAAGTCTGACCCAAGTGGCACCTCAGGGCAAAGGCGTCAGTTATCCTGACAAGTTCAGTCAATCAACAGGTAGAAATGTCATCAGATCCATGCCAAATAGAAGAGAAGAAACTGCTTTCAGTTACCTTGTCTGAAACAGTGACAAGAACACCTACCTCACAGGGTTTGTACAAGAATTAAAAGAATATGGATACATTTATTTACCAGAACAGTGCCCAGCACACAGCAGACTTTATTGTACTTCATTCCCCTTCCAGGATGGTAATGAAAAAGAATGGAATCTTCACTCACCATCCGACCAGGATATTAGCACCAATAAATATTTAATGGGGGTTCTGGTGCCAAATCACTGGGTTTCAAAGGAGACATCCTGGAACTTTGCTTCTCATAATTTCTCCCCGTTTTCTATCCTTTTGCCTTTCAGGGGAAAAAAATGTCCCTAACTCATTTATAGGGTTCACCTCATTTCTGCTTTTGATGCCCATCCCCTTTGGACTTCTGCAGGAGTTACCCTTATTAAACTCCCTAACCCCTGTAATTGTCCTCAGCCTACAAGTAAGCTCAAGTCTTTCATTTAAAAAACTATTTCCAACTCAGCATTTCAGGAATCATCCTACCAAACCTTCTGGATCTCCTACTTTCCATGGTTCTCTTTCCTGCTCACTCCTCATCCTGTGATGTCCTTACACTTCAATGACACTGCCTCTCAAAGGTCAATAAAACTTCTCATTGCTCAATCTCCCTGCCCAATCCTCAATCAACTCCTGCAAAGGCTGACTCTCTGGGTCCTCCCTGGTTTTTCCGAACTCGGCTCCTGCTTGGCTTCTCCATACACATCTACCTCCACTGTCACTGTCTGCAGCTCCCCTTCCCCACTCACACCTGAAACACTCACTTCCTCTTCTGTTCTCAGCCCCTGAGACCGTGGTGCGAAAACTCTAATGCTCAACCCAGGCCAGAAAGGGAATTTAAATGAATGACAAGATCAGCTAAGACCTCCAGCTAACCAGAGAGTGGAGAGATCATGCCTTTTCCAGAGGACAGCTACTACTCAGCTCCAATGGGAGTCTGTCGGGGAAGAACTGCCATCCACTGCTGCTACATCAACCTACTATAATGTAAAATCTGGGTTCCAAACATGAACCTTCATTCCAGATACACATACCACCACACTGCAGGCCAAAGGAAAAACAATGGTAGGATTAACCAGAAAGCCGCTGGTGTTCAACCTCGGCACTGCTCAATCTCATTCTCCAAAGGATTTAACCATAAGTGGGTAAGATACTGATGACCTATCTCAGGCTCCAGACAGTAATTTCCAACTGCCAACCGCACAACCTATGCGGATATCCTCCCAACATACCAAAATCAAACACATCACCCATCATCCAACCACAATTTTCCTCTTCCCTGTGTCAAACTCTTTCTGATCACTATCCTTCAAGTCAACCAGGACAGAAATTGTGGAGCTATTTTATGAACACTTCCATCTCCAACTGGCTGTCAAATTACGAAGTCTCTCCTGCACACTGCCCTTCATATCTGTCCCTTCCTTTCTACTTCCACTTCCATTATGTTCAAACTGATTGACACCCCTCCAATTCATCTGTTTCTCAGCCTCCAGAGTTCTCTTCCTAAAAACCAGACTGACTCTGTGGTTTCTCCTCCTCTAGAAGACCTCCCTGACCCTCAGCACTTTGCTCGCACCTCTATCAGAGCCCCGAGGTACTCAGCCTGGTAGTCTCCCCAGATGTGCACAGCCGTCCACCCGTGAGAACAAGTTCCCTAAGGGCAGAACTCATCATATTCGTCCTGCTGCAGAAAGTAAAGGTGGACTTGAACGGATGGGGAAACCATGTATTAAAGAGAAAGCTCAAAATAAAGAAGCTACAGACTAAAGAAGTGACTCTGTCTAAGATTGGGTACATTTATTTTATCCTGGGTTGGAGCCAAGTACTATCCAAGGTCATTTTAGTCTTGCAGGGAGCAAAAGCAGATAGTCCTGTAGCATATGAAAATAGATTTTTTTTTAATACTCCTGCATAAAAGAGGTAAGTACTATTTCTGGGGAATTCATCAACTAATCTTTGTTAATATATAAACATTTAATATAGCCGGTGATAACAGCTTTTAAGATTATTTAGCAATTATAGAAAAAGAGTATAAAACTGGGACACAGTGCCAAACTCCCCCGTACGCTTCCTTCGGGGCCTTTCCCATTACCTAAGGCCCTTCCCACCCTCCACCTAACAGCACAGAGGCCTCCTCTCGGGAATACTTTCAACTGAAGGGTCCAATTCCTAGAATCTTCTAGGAAAATGCAGAAAAAAAGCAATCCTTTGAAATTAGTTTAAAATTCTAAACAGTTTATTCAACATTCCTTTACAGTTAAGAATTTCGGATCATGCACCGTACTCAGATTCTAGGAAAAGAGTTTATGTATGTACCTGAATTCCCAAGAATTGGGGGAAAAAAGTCTTTTACTGCCCAAGAACACATTAACCAGGTTTATACTCTGATAAGTGTATAGATGAATACCAGCAGTCTCCATTGTGCGGTTCACTGAACCACCTAACTAGTCTCCCTGGTTACATTCTGCCTTAGAAGCTGCCCCTTCACTGGTCTTCCCCCTGCCCCCCTTTTTTATTATTTTCAGATTAAAAAAAAATTATTTTCAATTACACTTTACATTCAACATTATTTTGTATTAGTTTCAGGTGTATAGCATAGTGGTTAGAAATCATATACTTTACAAAGTGTTCCCCCTGATATTTCCAGTACCCACCTGGCACTATACATAGTTATGATAATATTAATGACCCTTCATCAGCTCAGTTCCATATCTGTAGAGGTGAAGATAAGAGTTCTCAGTCAGGACTTCACATCATGGCCATTGGCATGAAGAGACCATCTCTGGACAGCAAAGCATCCAAATGTAAGGATCCTTCCCTCCCTATGAGAGGTCTAAGGTAGGTATAGACAGGAATGCTCTAATCTCTCTAATCTCTCTCTCTCTCTCTCTCACACACACACCAAAACCCATCCTAGACTGGCACTAAGACAGTTGTGGTGGCCACAATGAAAATTCCACCTGTATATTAAACTATCCTCCCCATACATGCGGGGAAATTAGCCTGCTTAATAAGAAGGTTGCTGGTGCCCTCAAGCTATCAAAGCTCACATATATCATCCCTGTCCCTATGCCCTTTCTCTAAATCTATAAACTCTTCTCAGTTTGAATAAGTCAAGATTATGCTGCAACAATGCCAAGGAGATATTATTTTCTAAAATTTTGGTCTGTTGCTGTCCAGCCTCAGCTATCACATGACCTTACAAAAGTTTCACTCTCACACACTTCAGCCAACAGAGTCCTATTTCATGTCAACTATGAGACTGCAAGCATCTGTTCTGAAGGTTCTTAGACACGACAATGAAAGGCACCTTGATAACTGGTAACAATCATCACTAAATTTGATGGATTATGAATCTTAGTTTATCTGTGTCCTGGAGTGATTAATCTCTACATCTCAAGGTAAACAAAACAAAGACACTCGACAATAAACCTGTGCTTTATCAGTAACTTGTTTCTCAAAAGTCGGGTTGTGCTAAGAGGCAAAACAAAAATCACACCATGGTTTGGCCTTACTACTCACCGAAGGGTCAACCTGGTCATTGGTCACTCCTCGCAAAACTATTCTTAATGGGTGCTTCATAAATGGAGCCAGGCAAAGAAGACTCTCCAGGTAATAGCCGATGCTGCGAAGGACACTGCAGTCATGTTCCACAGACCCACCGTACAGGAGGCCAGGCTGGTAATATAAGGTCGTTCCTTACACAAGAGGAAAGAGAGCCACATTCATCAGGGAGGAAAAATACCTCAGTGTCACAACAGCAACAAAAGCAGTGAATCCCAAGGGGAAAAACTGACACGGGCATCTAAGGGAGTTCAAAATGCCACTCCTATAAGCCCACACTTCAGTTCCAAAGCTGACTCATTACTGCTAAGCCCCTGTAATAATAATAAACTGCGAGTGTAATATAATAAACAGTAATAAATCACGCTCCTCCATAAACCATCTGAATTGCCAAAGTTGTGGCAGGGCAGAGAAAAACTCCTAATAGGCATCTTAGTCTGCCAACAGCACATTCCTAGACTGTGCTAAATAAGGCCATTTACAAACGATGCTCTGAAACGATCACACCAGTAATCAGCTTCTTCTAGGCCCTGAAATAAGATTTCCAGCTTCTGCACACCAAACAAGATGCCTAGAAAAGGCAAGTATTGCCCTGGCCAGTTTGGCACAGCGGTTAGAGTGTCGGCCCGTGGACCAGAGTTCCGGGTTCAGTTCCCGCTACGGGCATGTACCTTGGTTGCAGTTTGTCCCCGGCCCTGGTCGGGGTCATGTGGGTGGCGACCAATGTGTCTTTCTTACATCGATGTTTTTCTCTCTCTCTCACTCTATCTGAAGATAAATGCAGAAGTGTCCTCAGGTGAGGATAAAAAAAAAAAAAAAGCAAGTACTTTATCGCAATTCCATTAATAGTTGCTATAACAGCCCTGGCCAGTTTGGCTCAGCGGTTAGAGCGTAGGCCTGCGGTCCGCAGAGACCCGGGTTCGGTTCCCGCTAAGGGCACGTACTTCGGTTGCAGTTTGTCCCCGGCCCTGGTTGGTCGTGCGGGTGGCAGCCACTCGATGTGTCCCTTTACGTCGATGTTTCTCTCTCTCTCCCTTCCTCTCTCTCCCTCCCACTCTATCTGTACAAAAAATGGAAAAATATCCTCGGGTGAGGATAAAAAAAAAAAAAAAAGTTGCTATAACAGTAACTAATGAAAATATCTAAATTTATTTAATGGCTTTATTAGAAACTCTTTATTATCTTTATTCACTTTTCACATACTCATTTCTTACTAAATTAACACATTAGAGGAAAAACAAAGATACTGTAGATGATCTAGGGGGTATAAATGGGTAAAACAAGGTCTTTTTGCTGCTAAAATGTTTCGCAATGTCTTCTGGCACAATTTACCAATAAACAAACTTAGCAACAGAAGAAGGAGATGTGCTCAATCACTCAAGTAAAAAGCAGCTCTTGGGAGTTTCACAGAATAGGTTTTACTATATTAAAAACCAAAATCCCAACAATGACAATCAAAATCATTCCTTCCACACTTCTCAAAGGGAAAGAGTCTACATCAGTTATTCTAAACACTATTATTGAGTCGCAAAACCAATCCTGTAGGTCAAAAAGCCATTTTTAAAAAAGCTGTATAACCACTAAATGCTGCAAATCTGTTTATGCCTGCAAATTAACCACATCAAAAACTGACCAGATCATGAGAATGAAGTATTCTATCTACTCTTGGGTGTGTGTGTGTGTGGGGGGGGGGGGGTATGGGGTGTTTTGTTGGGACAGGGAGATATGAGGTAGAAGCAAGATCATGCAAATGTCTACTTCCCAACCTAAGCTGCAGATGTGACTAGAAAAGAATAGAAGTGCCTGCCCTATGAACCACCAATATGAACTGCTGAAAAAAATCTCCAGCCATTTCACAGTAAACAAGGAAGACTAATGAAATCATAGCTTGCAAAAGGTATCTGAAGCCTCATGCCTAAAACCTGTTCTTTGTAAGGTATGGCAGAATGCAGCTACAGATCAATAACTTTTGTGTGGTGCCACTTAGGAAGCTAAGCTTGTCTTCTTTCTTAAAAGAGTCAACATATGGGCCCTGGCTGGTGTGGCTCAGTTGGTTGGAGCTTCATCCTGTACACTGAAAGGTTGTGGGTTTGATTCCCGGTCAGGGCACATTCCCTGGTCGGGATGCATACGGGAGGCACCAATCGATGTTTCTCTCACAATGATGAATGCTATAATACCATATTAGGCCCACTGAAATAATTGAGATTAATCTTCGATATCTGGACTAGTGAAAAGAAAAGCTGGCTGCAGAACACATAAAGAGCACAACCCTGTCGGTCTAAAATCCAGAAGTGCCATGTAAGCAAATGCAGATAGAGGAGAGAAGACAAGAGCACACACCCCAAGCTGTGACCATGGCTGCACCTGGGAAGGGAATGGAATGGGAAGCAGGTGAAGGGACTTGCACAATTGTTGCATATACTTTTTTATTTTTATTTATATTTTTAATCCTCACCCAAAGATATTTTTCCATTTATCTTCAGGGAGAGTGGGAAGGAGGAAGAGAGGAAGAGAGAGAGAGAGAGGTGAACATCTATGTGAGAGAGACACATCGATTGGTTGCCTCCCATATGACCCCAACCAGGGCTGGGGACAAACCACAACTGAGGTACATGCCCCTGGCCGGAATCAAACCCAGGACTCTTTGATCCGTGGGCCAATGCTCTGATTGCTGAGCTGAACTGGCCAGGACTACATATACTTTTTAAAGGACAAAATAAGCCCTGGCTGGTTTGGCTCAGTGGTTACAGCGTTGGCTCTTGGACCACTGAGTCAAGGATACATACCTCAGTTGCAGTTCATCCCCCGGCCCTGGTTGGGGTGGTGCAGGAGGCAACCAGTCAATGTGTCTCTCTCATGTCAATGTTTCTCTCTCTCTCCCTCTCTCCCACTCTATCTGAAGATAAACAGAAAAATATCCTCAGGTGAGGATTAAAAATAATAATGCCCTGTTGGCTCGCGGTCTGGAGAGACCCGGGTTCAGTTCCCGCTAAGGGCACATGCCTGAGTTGCCATTTGTCCCTGGTCCCAGTTGGGACTGTGTGGGTGGCGACCACTTGATGGGTCTCTCTCACATTGATGTTTCTCTCTCTCTCCCTCTCGCTCTATAAATGCAAAAAGTGTCCTAAGGTGAGGATTAAAAAAATAATAATAGCCCTGGCCAATTTGGCTCAGCAGTTAGAGCATTGGCCTGCGGTCTGGAGAGACCTGTGTTCAGTTCCTGCTAAGGGCACATACCTTGGTTGCAGTTTGTCCCTGGCCCTGGTTGGGTAGCAACCACTTGATGTGTCCCTTTCACGTCAATGTTTCTCTCTCTCTCTCTCTTCCTTCCACTCTATCTGAACAAAATATCAAAAAATAATAATAATAATAATAATTTTAAAAAAAGAAAATTCAGCCCTGGCTGGTGTTCTCAGTGGTTAGAGCATTGGCCTGTGCACCAAAGTGTCTAGAGTTTAATTCCTGGTCAAGGGCACATAGCTGGGAAGCAGGTTTGAACCCAGGGCCCAGTTAGGGTTCGTGCAGGAGACAACCAACTGATATGTCTCTTTCACATCGATGTTTCTCTCTCTCTTCACCCCCCACCCGTCTCTCTCTTCGCCCCCCACCCCTGTCTCTCTCTTTTCCTCCCTCTCCAAAAATCAATGAAAAAAACATCCTCAGGTGAGAATTAACAAAAAATAAAAAATAAAATTCAGCATATTCAACTATCACATAGAGTTTGTTGTAAGATTTTGTTGTGACAATATAAGTAAATGGACTTTGAAAAGTTGTACATAAATGTTAGGTATAAAATATTTTTACTGCTTAAAAAAAGGAAGTGCTTGTTTGTTGATCTGAAATTTTCAATCTTCTAGCTTCCTTAAATCAAGTATACGCTCCTTAAACTGGCAAGAGTTCACACATATCTCCAAACAGTTGTATCACAGAAACTAGATTTTTCCATTTGTATACAATATTTATACCATCAAAAGGAGTGAGAAACAGCAGAACATTTAAGTAGTGCATATGTAGGTGCTTTCCAGAATGGGAAGAAAAGGACCTTACCTGTTTGGTTTATTTCAATTCGAGAACCATTTGTTATTTTGTCTAACAGCCTTATGAAGCTGGCTTCAAAATCTGTGGGAAAAGAGAAAACAGATTGGCCTCATGTTAGGTTACCCTTTACCAACAGCACGTCCCTTTCAGGTACTGTGAAGGAGGGTAGGTTACTTCCTGTATCACAGCTGGGTTTTTCTCATGACCTGGTGGGATCACTGGCTAAAGAACCTTAAGCAGCAAAAAAGCACTGACTAGCACATATATGTTTGGTAGAGCTATTAAAACAGCTCAGCTTTCACATTCCACAAAAAATTGAAACTCTACCAGCAATCTGAAGCAATATTAACTTTAGTAGCCTAACAACCTTAAGACTTGTTCTTCTGACCTGAGAAGCACATGCCAAATGAGAAATAAATAGCAGTAAGAAGAAAAGAGTTTTAAAGTCAAATTCTTACTTGTTACAGAATACCTGAGAGGAGAGATTAAATCGAGGTCACTGTCTCTCCCATTCAACAAAGCATCCCTTCTCCCCTCCCCTACCGTTTTACTGATCTAGAGCTCTCTAGCCAGTTCAATTTTTAATTTCATTATAAAAGGTGCCGGATGTACAGTATTACTGCACCTTTTTTAAAAAAAATGCAAGGCAGTCCTGTTCAGTTTGGCTCAGCGGTTGGAGCGTTGGCCTGCGGACAAGAGGGGCCCGGGTTCGGTTCCTGCTAAGGGCATGTACCTCAGTTGCAGTTTGTCCCTGGCCCCAGTTGGGATTGTGTGGGTGGCAACCAGTTGATGTGTCTCTCTCGTGTGGATGTTTCTCTCTCTCTCTTCCTCCCTCTCTCCGTCCTCAGGTAAGGAAATAAATAAATAAATAAATAAATAAATAAATAAATAAAATGCAAGAGAAAAGACTGAAAGGAAAACACTAAATGTTAATAAATGGGTTTCTCTTCATGGCAGGACTTTATAGGAAGAATTTTCTTGTTTAAATTTTAACATTCAAATTGGCTTCAATTCCTTTTAAGAACAGATAGTTAAGCTGGTCATTCTTTTTAAAAAGGGGGGTAGAAGGGCAGGAACTGATTTTAAACGTGAAATATGGAAGGAGGTAGAGTGAAAACTCAGGAGAATATGTCCTCTGGCCTTCCCGAGTTGATCTCATACACAAACAAACGTGTGCGCGCACGCTTAAGTTTCAACCTCCCTCCCATGAATGAGGATAGAAGTCCAACTCTTCTGCACTGAGGCTAATGACATGGTCTGACACCTTAATGCAGCTCCCACTCCTATAAACAACTAGCAGAGTTTGTGAGCACAGACTCCAGCAGTCACCTAAACTGATCCCAAAGGGTCAGCAAATGACCTAAGCAATTCCTATCCACCTGTTCTACTACTTAATGTTGTCCCATAACTGCTGTCATAATAGATTCTTCAATCTGTACAAAGACCCATGGGCTAAAGTGAGAGAAACTGCAATGTTCTGAAACATGTAATAACAGCAGGTGTGTATTAATGCTTACTTATACATTCTCTCATTTAATACTCGAAACCCCAAGGCAGGAAGCGCCATTCCCATTTTATAGAAGGCTTAAGCTCAAGAATGCCTACTAGCTTGTGACTGGACAGTGGCAGAGCCAGGAGCTAAGCCCAAGTCCATCCTTCTCCAAAGTCCAGGCTCTTAAGCACACCACAACTGTAGTTTGCCTCGGAGCCAACATTTTCCTCTAGCAGTGACCAGTATAATCACTGGAGTCAATTTAATGAGTCCCCAATCACCACTTATTTTTAATAAAATTAGAACAGAATAAATGATACCAGAATAACTGTACACAGTAAAGGTACTGTTCGAGAAAACTTTAGCACACACACATATATTTGTATGTGTATTAAGTTGTGAGGTTAAGTAGCATCACAAATTTTCAAAGTAACTCAATTACAAAAGTTAACTAGAAAATTTAACCAGAAATTATTTCTATGGTCTCTTTATATAGAATAATTCTGGGTGCCTTTTAAATTTTATTTATTTATTTAAAATATTTTTTCCTTTGCCCTGGCTGGTTTGGCTCAGCGGTTAGAGTGTTGGCCTGCGGTCCAGAGAGACCCAGGTTCGGTTTCCGCTAAGGGCACGTGCCTCGGTTGCACTTTGTCCCCGGCCCTGGTTGGGCGTGCGGATGGCAGCCACTCGATGTGTCCCTTTCACATCGATGTTTCTCTCTCTCTCTCGCTCTTGCTCTCTCTCTCTCTTTCTCCCTCCCTCCCACGCTACCTGAACAAAAAATGGAAAGGTGTCCTCAGGTGAGGATAAAAAAAATAAAAAACAAAAAAAATAAATAATTCTTTCCTTTATTGATTTTAGAGAGAGAAGTGAGAGGGAGAGAGAGATAGAAACACCGATGAGAGAGAACATCAATTGGCCGCGTCCTGCATGCCCCCCACAAAGGATTGGGCCCACAACATGGGCATATGTCCTGACTGGGAATCAAACAGGCAACCTCTTGGTGCTTGGGTCGATGCTCAACCACTGAGTCATACTGGCCGGACCTGGATGCTTTTTTTAAAAATCAGGCATGATCTGTATACCATAATACCACTTTCTATTTATGTTTTAAAAAATGCAAGGTACTTGGCACAAAAACGAAAAATTCTTGATTTGCTCAAGCTTCCAAGGTCCCTAAATGGGAGAGAGGAACAAGCTTTATGAATAAAGCCCTAAATTAAACTTTAAAGCTTTTAGAGATTAGGACAGGGAGAAAAAGCACGACTTGAGAAAAGAATTCTCTTCTTTTTTTTTTTGCAATCCACAGGGGCTCTTAAGCATGAACATAGTTAAAAATGTCCAGCAGCAGAACATGAGTAGAAACACAATGGGCACATAAAGAGACCTGCAGGCAGGACTATGCCCTGGTCACAACAAATAAGTGCTCAGGAAGCAATACTTCAAAGAATCAAACACAGAGCTAGTTCTGGAATCCTAGCAACAGTGAAGATATAGCTCCATCACCTGGTACAAAAAAGATCTCAAGTTCACCTAATAATAGTAAGAGGGGAGTTCCCCAAGCTTCAGTAAGACAAGATGTGTAGAACTCCTTGCCCCTTCACTTCCCACACACCCTATGTGACTCTTCCTCTTCAAATCTGCTCCTGGGGGGTACAAAATTCCAGATATCTAAAAATATTAGGGGAGAGTTCCAAAAATAAGCACAATTTCACTACATTGCTTAAGAATACATATTAGATTATAAAGTTATAAAGACAATTAACATGAATGCCATAATAGTCAGGAAAGGGGCCACCACTAGGAGCATGGAAGGAGCTGTAAATGAAAAAGGCCACAGAGGTGCAGGTAATGTTCTATTTTTTTTAATCCAGATGGGTCACACAGGTATTCATTTTATAATCCTTTAAGTATTACTTTCATGTCTTATGCATTTCCTATGTTGCTGTATTTCATATTTTAAGCAATTTGTACTGTTAGGATCTTCAATCTCAGGACTCCCTAAACACCAAATCCAATGTCCTCCCCTCCATAACCCACTAAGGAAGTTGAGTTCATAATTTCTGTAAGGGGGACAATAACTCCTATAAAACAGTGGCAGTTATCAGCCTGACACATTCCTCACTAAAAAAGCAAAACTACGTGTCAAGGAAGTAGAGCAAGGGAAAGAACACAATCTAGAAGCCTACATATTTTTTTATTAATTAATTTATTTTTGTTACAGATGTTTCTCCTTTTCCCCCCAGATTCCCCGCTTCCCTTCCCTCCCCACCCTGTCCACAGCTTTGTTGTCCATGTCCATTGTTCATGCATACATGCATATAAGTCCTGTGTTTTATCTCTCCCCCACACCTCCTCTTCTGAGTGTTGTCAGTCTGTACCCCACTTCCATGTCTCTGGGACTACCCCATTCCTCAGACTGTTGTGTTCATTATATTCCACAAATAAGGGAGATCATATGATACTTGTCTTTCTGTTTGGCTTGTTTTGCTTAGGATAATATTTTCCAGGTCCCTCCATGTCGTCTCAAAAAATGAGAGATCTTTCTTTCTTACAGTTGCATAGTATTCCATTGTGTATATGTACCACTGCTTTTTTATCCATTCGTCTACTGATGGATATTTGGGCTGTTTCCAGATCTTAGCTATTGTAAATAGTGCTGCTACGAACATGGGGGTACATATATTCCTTCTGATTGGTGTTTCAGGCTTCTTAGGCTATATTCCTAGAAGTGGGATTACTGGGTCAAATGGCAGTTCTCTTTTTAATTTTTTGAGGAAACACCATATTGTTTTCCATAGTGGCTGCACTAGTCTGCATTCCCAGCAGTGGACTAGATCTCCTTTTCTCCACATCCTCGCCTGGCGGCCATTCTGACAGGTGTGAGATGATACCTCATTGTTGTTTTAATTTGCATCTCGCTGATGATTAGTGATGTTGAGCATTTCTTCATATGTCTCTTAGCCATTTGTATGTCCTGTTTGGAGAAGTGTCTATTCAGCTCCTCTCCCCATTTTTTAATTGGGTTCTTTGTCTTCCTTTTGTGGAGTTGTATGAGCACTCTATATATTTTGGAAATTAACCCCTTATCTGATGTATCGTTGGCAATTATGCTCTCCCACAGTGGGTTGCCTTTCCATTTTGGTGGTTTCCTTTGCTGTGCAGAAGCTTTTGAGTTTGATGTAGTCCCATGTGTTCATTTTCTCCTTTATTTCTGTTGCCTTAGGTGATGTATCAGTGAAAATTCTGCTCCATATGATGTCTGAAATTTTGTTGCCTACAGTTTCTTCTAAAATTTATATGGATTCATGGGTCACATTTAAGTCTTTTATCCATTTTGAGTTTATTCTTGTGTATGGTGTAAGTTGATGGTCTAGTTTCATTTTTCTGCATGTAGCTGTCCAATTTTCCCAACACCATTTATTAAAGAGGCTGTCTTTACTCCACTGTATGCTCTTGCCACCTTTGTCAAATATTAATTAAGCATATTGTCTTGGGTCCATTCCTGGGTTCTCTAGTCTATTCCATTGATCTATCTGCCTGTTCTTGTGTAGAGACCTATACTTTAAAAACAAGGAACAAATCTTAATAAATACAGCTTTAATTTAAAATTATTATAACAATTGCCTGGCCAGTGTGGCTAAGTGGTTGAACATCGACCCATGAACCAAGAGGTCGCCGGTCTGATTCCTAGTCAGGGCACATGCCTGGGTTGTAGGCCTAATCCCCATTGGGGAGCAAGCAGGAGGTGGCCAATCGATTTTCTCTCTCATAGATGTTTCTCTCTCTCTCCCCCTCTCCCTTACTCTCTCTCTGTAATATCAATAAAGAAAAAAATTTTTTAAATAAAATCAGTAAAGAAAAAAATTTTTTTAATAAAAGTATTATAACAACTTAAATATCTAGAAATACTAATCTTTTTAATTAATTATAAAACATCTATATATCAGAACACTTTGCAGCCTTAAAATTAATAAAGTTTTATATATACTGATGCGAATCATCTCCATGGTATATTAAGTGGGAAAAAAGTAAGATGCAGATGGTCATTTGTGTGAAAAAGGAAGAAGTGCATATGCATTTGTTTACTAAAATAAAAGATGATGAAAAAGAAAAAGAAGCCACCGCCGCCACCCTGTAAAGAAACTCAAAAAACTTGTAATACTAGTTGGTTCACAGGGAAGGAAGACTGGGAAACAGAGACAGACTATGTAAGCCTTTTTGTTCCCTTCGAATTTCATGCCATGTATATGTGTTTTTAAAAATACATAAGCCTAGCCCAGCCAGTGTGACTCAGTGGTTAACCATCAACCCATGGACTAATAGGCTGCTGGTTCAATTCCTGGTCAGGGCACACGTCCAGGTTGTGGGCTCCATCCCCAGAAGGAGGCGAGCGAGAGGCAGTCGACTGATGTTTCTCTCTCTCTCTCTCTCCCATCCTCTCTCTCTAAAATAAATAAAGAAGAAAAAAAATACATTAGCCCTGACCAGGTAGCTGAGTTGGTTAGGGCATTGTCCCATATGCTGAGGTTGCGGTTTCAATCCTGGTCAAGGCACATAGAAGAGTCAACCAGTGAATGCATAAATAAGTGGAATAACAAATCGATGTTTCTCTCTCCCTCTCTCTCTAAAATCAATCAATAAAAAATGTTTAAATATATAAAATTTAAATTAAAGATACATTATAAAGGTACTGTAACACAATTTAAACAACCAACATAATTGATCCCATTAAAGAATCTATAAAAGCCCTGACCAGGTGGCTCAGTTGGTTGAAGTGTTGTCCTGTGCACCAAATAGTTGCGGGTTTGATACCTGTTCAGGGGGCATATGGAAGGAGGCAACCAACCGATATTTCTCTCACGTCAATGTTTTTATGTCTCTAAAAAACACATCCTCAGGTGAGGATTAAAAAAAAAAAGTCTAGCCCTGGCCGGTTTGGCTCAGCGGTTAGAGCGTTAGCCTGCGGTCTGGAGAGACCCGGGTTCAGTTCCCGCTAAGGGCATGTAACTTGGTTGTAGTTTGTCCCCGACCCTGGTTGGGTCGTGCAGGTGGCAACCACTCGATGTGTCCCTTTCACGTCGATGTTTCTCTCTCTCTCTCCCCCTCCCACTCTATCTGAACAAAAAATGGAAAAATGTTCTCGGGTGAGGATTAAAAAAAAAAAAAAAAAAAAAAAAGTCTAGCCTGGCCGGTGTGGCTCAGTGGCTGAGTGTCAACCCATGCACCAAGAGGTCACCGGTTCTATTCCCGGTCAGGGCACATGTCCAGTTTGTGGGCCAAATCCCCAGTGGGGGAGGCGTGCAGAAGGCGGCCATTCAATATTCTCTTTCATTGATGTTTCTATCTCTTTCTCCCTTCCTCCTTCTCTAAAATAAATTTTAAAAAGGTACATAAAAGAGCTTTATAATACTATGCAGCCATTAAAAATATTTTAAATAATTATTTAATTACATGAGGAAATGCTCATATTATACTAAGAAAAAAATTAAAAAGTAAAAATAAAATGTGATTTCATTTTCTTTTTTTTTTTTTTTATCCTCATCCGAGGACATTTTTCCATTTTTTGTACAGACAGAGTGGGAGGGAGAGAGAGGAAGAGGGAGAGAGAGAGGGAAACATCGATGTGAAAGGGACACATCGAGTGGCTGCCACCCGCACGACCGACCAGGGCCGGGGACAAACTGCAACCGAGGTACGTGCCCTTAGCGGGAACCGAACCCGGGTCTCTCCGGACCGCAGGCGGACGCTCTAACCGCTGAGCCAAACCGGCCAGGGCTGATTTCATTTTCTTTAGAGAAGTAACTAAAAGATGAGAAAGCAAACTATGTATTAACATGCGAAATTAGGAGTCATTATTTTCCTTATTGAATCCAAAAAGGTATTATAAGTGCACACCCAATTCTCAGAATAAATTAAAAGATGGCCACCTATTTGGAAATAATGTATGTACAAAATATATACATATTTTATATATAATATGTAATTACATATAATGTGATAAATAATAAATCATATTTTAACTTAAAGAAATATATAACATTATTATTTTTTTTAAATCCTCACCCAAGGATATTTTTCCATGTATCTTCAGTCAGACTGGGAGGGAAGAACAGAGAGAGAGAAAGAGAGAGAAACATCAATGTGAGAGACACACTGACTGGTTGCCTCCTGCATGATCCTGACCAGGGCCGGGGACCGAACCACAACCAAGGTATGAACCCATGACTCTGGTCCACGGGCTGACACTCTAACCGCTAAGCCAAACCAGCCAGGGCTATGAAATCATTCTTAAATTATGACCAGGTCAAGAAAAAAAGTGCAAAACAATAAAATATCTTAAACAAAAATCGATAAAACATCAATTTTATCAAAATATATGGGAATTTGCCAAAGAAAATTTTACTACTCAAAATACCTTAGTAATTAAAAGACAAGCAAGAGCAAATGAACTGAGGTTTTAGAAATGTAACAAAATTACAAAAGTAAATAAAAACAATCTCAAAAAAATAAAGTAGAAAATATAGTAGAAAAATTAAGCTAATTCAATGAGAAAATATAACACAACTCAATAGACTCATTCATTTTTTTTTATTGATTTTTAGAGAGAGAAACATTGATTTGTTATCCCACTTAATTATACATTCATTGGTTGCTTCTTGCATGTGCCCTGATCAGGGATTGAACCCACAACCTTGGCATATCAGGATGATGCTCTAACCAACTGGGCTACCCAGCCAGGTAGCCTCATTCATTTTTAAAAGGAAAAAAAGTAAATTAATAAAATCAACAATAAAAATAATATAGCCTTGGCTGGTTTGGCTCCGTGGTTAGAGCATCAGCCTGCAGACCAATGAGTTTCAGGCTTGATTCCAGTCAAGGGAACGTACCTCGGTTACTGATGGTCCCCAGCCCTGGTCATGGTCGTGCTGGAGGCAACCTGTCGATGTTGTCTCTCTCACATCAATGTTTCTGTTACTTTGTCTCTCTCTCTCTCTCTTTCTCTCTCTCACTCTCACTCTCTCTCTCCCTCTCTCCTTCCCTCTCACTCTATCTGAAGATAAATAGAAAATATTCTCTGGTGAGGATTTAAAAAATAATAATAATATAAACAATAAAAAAGATTTCAAGCTTTTGTGGTAAATTATTCTCTATTATTTTCAGATACATTAGGAATTAAGGTAGACAGTAGCTATGTAAAGCAATGACAAATCAAAATAAACAAAAAAGGCAAAAAAAGATAAGCCCCCAAAAAAAGGAATGAGAAAATGTATTAAATAATAAGCAGAAAAGAACACTGGTGAAGTTACTGGAGAATTTTTTCCAACATTCAATAACAAAAAAAAATTCTTATAGTACACATTCCAAAGAACAGAAAGAATTGGAGGAGACGGCTTCAACTGCAGAACAGTTAAAAGCACCACACACAAAAAGTTAAATTACAAACTGACCTTATTTAATGAGAACCAACAAAAACTCCTAAATAAAATCTAAGAAAGAGATCATAACACATTTTTTTTACTATCCACTCTGATTAAGAAGGGTGCGTCCCAGGAATAGGCTTCAGATAAAGTACAAGAAAATTGCAACATAATTAAATACAAGATTAAGTACATAAACAGGGGGATCAAGTAACTAGCTTAGCTGCTAGTGAAAAGGCATCTGTTAACATTCAACATCTATTTTCTAGTAAAATTCTGTTTCAAAGTACAAAGAATAAACTTATTTAATGTAACAGAGTTTATATATATATATAAAGAAGCCTTAAAATTGAAGAAGTCTTTGTGGCCTTGTGGTAGGCTAAGATTTCTTTAAAAGGACACAGAAAGATTTATAAATTGGACTACATTAAAAGTAGTAACTATTTTTCATCAAAGGATACCACAAGGAATGTGAAAAGACAAGTCACACTCTTAATGGTATGATTTGCAATACTTTAAATCATGATATAGCAAGGAAGATCAACAAACTACAGCTGCTACAACAGAGGAATCTCACAAACATAATACAGAAATAAAGAAGCCAGACACTGACTCAAATTATTGTGTAAAAAGTCAATTTGCTGTTTATGTTGGCAATGGGAAGAAATAGTGTGACTGGAAGCAAGCATGAGAGGGGTTTTGGGTACACTGGTCATGTTTAATTTCTTTTTTTTTTTTTTCATTTATTTATTTTTTTAATCCTCACCCAAGGACATTTTTCCATTTTTTGTTCAGATAGAGTGGGAGGGAGGGGGAGAGAGAGGGGGAGGGAGGGAGAGAGAAACATTGACATGAAAGGGACACATCAAGTGGCTGCCTCCCGCATGCATGACCCAACCAGGACTGGGAACAAACTGCAACAGAGGTACATGCCCTTAGCGGGAACCGAACCTGGGTCTCTCTGGACTGCAAGCCGACGCTCTAACCGCTGAACCAAACCAGCCAGGGCTAAATATATCTTTTAAAAAATGGCAGAAGGTGTCAATACAAGGAAGAAATATCAATTAAGGAAAAAGCCATCTTACCAATTAAGCAAGAGAATTTTACATACTTTCATATGACCCCACAGTCCCAGCTTCTTTTTTTTAAAGCATAGTCTGTGACCTAGCAATTCTACATCTAGAACTTTATCCTGCAGAAATAGATGTATGCTAGGATATATGCACAAAAATATTTACTGCTGCTTTATTTATTATTTATAATAACAAACACTCAAAAAAATTTTTTGTCCCTTACCTTCAAATTTTCTTACATATTTTGCTTTGCTTATATAAAAACCTGTACAAGAAATAAAATCAACAAAGGGCAACTTAACTTTCTGATTTTACTACCTTCCAAACTCTTCAGTTCTATTTCTACTATTCTTTACAAACACACTGGGAGGAAGTAAGCTCTCTCTAGCAGAAATTCTTTAGAGCATTTCCTCCACCTAAGAATATTAGAGACAGAGAAAAACAACATTACGTAATATAAAAGAGTCAATCCACCAATCTTAGATACACCAAATAACAAAGATGCAAGATATATGAAGTTAAAACTGTTCTAACTGAAGAAAGACAAGTCTACAATTATAGTTGGAGACTTCATTCAATACCCCTCTCTCCTCACTAATCAACAGAACAACTAAATCAGCGATTTTCAACCTTCTTCATCTCATGGCACACATAAACAAATTACTAAAATTCTGCCACACACCAAAAAATATATTTTTTGCTGATCTGAACAAAAATTAGGTATAATCCTCATTCATTCACACTAGACAGCTATTGTGTTGGCTGTTGTCGTTTTTTATTCAGCAATCTAAGGGAAAAGAGGTCAGTGCTCCTGACTAAACAGTCAGGTATTGTATGTTTTAAAAATTCTCGTGGCACACCAGGGTGCCTGCCGCAGTACACCAGTTGAAAATCACTAAACTAGACAGAAAATAAGAAAGAGCAAAGAAGAACTCAACAATGTCATCAACCAATAGGACCTAATCAATATTTATAAATCACTCCACCCACAACAGTAGATTACACATTCTTTCCAAGTGCTCATGGAACATATACCCAGATAAACCATTATATCTTGGGCCATACAGAAAACAAATGTAAAACAATTGAAATCATACAGACCATGTTTGCCAACCATAATGGAATTAAACTGAAATCAGTAACAGAAAGATAACACAAAAATATACCCACATTTGGAAACTAAACACACTAATAAATAATTCATGGTTCGCCCACCTGGTGTGGCTCAGTGGATTGAGCACTGTCCCATGCACCAAGAGGTTGCTGGTTTGATTATCAGTCAGGGCACATGGATAGGCATACAGGAGGCAGCCAAATGATGTTTCTCTCTCATCCATGTTTGTATCTCTCTCCCCCACTCCCTTCCTATCTAAAAAAATTTTTAAATAAAAAATATATTTAAAAAATAATGATGGTTCAAAGAGGAAATCTTAAAGGAAAGAAAAAAATGCATTCAACTGAATGAAAATTAAAATATGACATATCAAAAATCGTGAGACACAGCTAAAGCAGGATTAAAAGGGGAGTTTATTGCACTAAAGACATATATCAGAAAAGGGAAAGTTTCCAATAATCTAAGCCCCATCTCAAAAACTTAGAAAATAAGAGGAAAAAAACAAAAAACAACAGCTCTGGCCAGTTTGGCTCAGCAGTTAGAGCACTGGCCCACGGACCAATGAGTCGCAGGTTCGATTCAAGTCTAGGGCAGGTACCTCGGTAGCAATTCATCCCCAGCCCTGGTAGGGGTAGTGCGGGAGGCAGGATTCAATGTGTCCCTTTCACGTCGATGTTTCTCTCTCTCCCGTTCCCACTCTATCTGAACAAAAATGGAAAAATGTCTTCGGATGAAGATAAAAAACAAAACGAAACCAAAAAGAAAAACAAAAAAAAACAAGTGAAGGAAAGATAATAATAATAAAAGACCAGAAATAAATGTAATTGAAAAATATTGACAAAAATCAATGAAACAAAAAGCTGGCTCTTTTATTTTTCTATTAAAAAAATTTTTTTTTTCCCTTTATTGCTTTTATAGAGAGATGGAGAGGGAGAGAGAGACAGAAACATCGATGAGAGAGAGAAACATCAATAGGCTGCCTCCTGAACGCCCCTACTGGGGATCAAGCTCGAACTTGGGCATGCGCCCTGACCAGGAATCAAACCGGGATCTCTCAGTCCGTGGGACAGGTGATATTCAATCCACTGAGTCACACCGGTCAGGCAAAAGCTGGCTCTTTTAAGTTAACACAACTCTAGCGAGACTGGCAAAGATAAAAGAGAGAAAACAATCATCATTATCAGGAATGAAATGGGATATCACCCATATTCACAGACTAAAGAAAAAAAATTACATGATTACATCAATTGGTGCTGAAGAAGCATTTGACAAAATACATACTCAATCACAATTTTTTAAAAAACCTCTTCACTCCAAAATGGCAGCAGAGTGAACGGAAGCTACACAGACCATCTCCCAGGACCAAACTGTAATTACAACTAAAACACAGACAAATCCACGGGAAAGAGCAACAGAAAAGCAGCTTGCGAGGACCATATAACCAGGGACCCTGAATCGATCCTGGTAGGATTGTGAAGGCCCGAAACAGGGGCTGGGAGCCCATGATCGGCAGCTCGGCAGCAGCCTTGGCTGTGAGCGGTGCCCTCGGGTTACACTCCCAAGCGGCTCCACAGCGCAGAGCCGGGACAGAGGCTAAAAAAGCCACAGCCACTCACCTTGGGCTCCGGCAGAGGGAGGGCGCTCAGAGCTTTTGCTGAGTTGCAGCCACGCAGGACAGTGGCCATATTGCTCCTTCCCAGGGCTCTGGGGAGAGGCAGCAGCCCCTCCCTCGAAGATCCAACCCCACCCTGTGGGCCATTGAAATGCAAACTGATGCTTATTAACTAGCATCTGCCCCACCCTCCGGAAATCCCCTTATGTTGAACACCTGAGGGAGTTTTTCAATCAACTGACAACCCAAAACTCTTCAAATAACCTGGACAACTAGCCTCCAGGCAAAAAGCTAGAGGATAACAGTACCATTCCTGGGCTAGCAACTCTAACCAGGAAAGTAAGACTTGACAGTGGTGTTTAACGTGGGTCCTCCCTCGCACATCTAAACCCAGGAAAGGGAGCCACAAACAGCAGAACACCAACACCCACAGAGAAAACTTGACAGGCTCCAAAGTACACTGTGATAGCGAAAATGGTGAAACACAGAAACAGAAGCCAAATGAACGAGCAAGAGACCTCCACCGAAGATGAGATCAATGTGGAGCAGTTGGGCATGTTAACAGAGCTAGAATTCAGAGCCATGATCTTGAAGCTCAACAGCATGAGTAAGGACATAGAAGGGCTGAAAATAAACCAATTGGAAATTAAAAACCACCAGGAAGAGATCAAGAGTGACATATCAGAAATAAAGAACACATTGGAAGGTCTAAAGAGCACAGTAGAGGAAGCTGAGGACCGGATCAGCAAATTAGAAGACAGGGTAGAAAAAAAACAACCAATCAGAAAACCAAAAGGAAAAAACAATTAAAAAACAGGAAGACAGCTTAAGAGAACTGTGTGACAACTGGAAACGTAATAATATTCGCCATCATAGGAGTCCCCAAAGAAGAAGAAAATGAACAAGGATTAGAGAATATATTCAAAGAAATAGTGACAGAAAACTTCCCTAATTTGGTGAAAGAAGAAGTCATTCAAGTTCAAGAGGCACAGAGAGCCCCAAATAAGAAGAACCCAAACAGGCCCACACCAAGACACATAGTAATTAAAATGCCAAAAATTAAAGACAAAGAGAGAATCCTAAAAACAGCAAGAGATAAGCAACAGGATATCTACAAAGGAAACCCCATTCCAGACAAAAAAAAAGGCTAAGGGAATACATTAGCACCAAACCAGCACTACAAGAAATGTTAAAAGGACTGCTGTAATTAGTAGAAGAAATAGGAAGAAAAATAGAACCGCACTAAACAAAAATGTCAATAAACAAGTACATATCAATAATCACCTTAAAAGTAAATGGATCGAATGCTCTGATAAAAAGACACAGCATAGCTGATTGAATTAGAAAGCATGACTCATCTATATATTGTTTACAAGAGACCCACCTCACAACAAAAGACTCACATAGGTTGAAAGTGAAGGGATGGAACAAAATCTTCAAGCACACGGAAAGTAAAAAAAAAGCTGGGGTAGCAATACTCATACCTGATAAAACAGATTTCAAAATGAAGACCATAACTAGAGACAAAGAAGGCCACTACGTAATATTGAAAGGATCTATCCAACAAGAAGAAATAACCTTGATAAACATATATGCACCCAATATAAGAGCACCAAAATATATTAAAAATCTTCTGGAGGACTTCAAAGGAGAAATCGACAGCAATACAATCATAGACGGGGACTTCAACACACCACTGACACCACTGGATAAATCCTCTAGACAAAAAATTAGCAAGGAAACAGAGACTCTAAATGAAGCACTAGACCAAATGGATTTAATAGATATCTACAGAGAATTAAACCCCAAAACTACAGAATTCACATTCTTCTCAAGTGCACATGGGACATTCTCAAAGACAGACCACATGATAGGACACAAACTAAATCTCTACAAGTTCAAGAAGATTGAAATCATATCAAGCATCTTCTCAGATCACAATGACATGAAACTAGAAACCAACTGCAATAAGAACATGCAAAGACATTTGAACACATGGAGGATAAATAGCATGTTATTAAACAATAAATGGGTTACTGAGAAAATCAAGGAAGAAATTAAAAACTTCCTGAAAACTAATGAAAATGAACACACAACAACACAAAATCTATGTGATGCTGCGAAAGCATTTCTGAGAGGGAAGTTCATAGCACTAGAGGCCTACCTCAAGAAACAAGAAAAATTACTAATTGACTGTCTAACCTCACAACTTAAAGAACTAGAGAGCAAACAAAAAGAAAACCCCAGAGCAAGTAGTAGGAAGGAAACAGTAAAGATCAGAGCAGAAATAAATGACATAAAGACCAAAAAACAATTCAAAGGATCAATGAAACAAAGAGCTGGTTTTTCGAAAAGATAAACAAGATTGATGGGCACTTAGCTACACTCACCAAGGAACAAAGAGAACCCAAATGCACAAAATCAGAAATGAAAGAGGAGAAGTAACAACTGATACCACAAAAATACAAAAGATCGTTAACAGTTACTATGAACAATTAATTATATGGCAACAAATTTGACAATCTAAGCAAAATGGACAAATTTCTAGAAACACAGTCTCCCAAAACTGGACCGGGAAGAGAAAAAACTTGAACAGACCAATAACAACTAAGGAAATTGAAGAGGTAATTAAGACTCTCTGAGCAAACAAAAGCCCAGGCCCAGATGGCTTCACGGGGGAGTTTTACCGAACATTCAAAGAAGATCTAACACCCATTCTCCTCAAACTATTTCAAAAAATTCAAGAAGAAGGAAGACTTCCAAACCCATTTTATGAGGCCAGCATAATCCTAATTCCAAAACCAGAAAAAGACACTACAAAGAAAGAAAACTATAGGCCAATATCCCTGATGAACATAGATGCCAAAATCCTGAACAAAATACTAGCAAATCGGATCCAGAAATACATCAAAAAAATTATTCACCATGACCAAGTGGGATTCATCCCAGGGATGCAAGGCTGGTAGAGTATTCGCAAGTCAACAAATGTGATACATCACATAAACAAAATGAAGAATAAAAACCACATGATCATATCAATAGACGCTGAAAAAGCATTCGACAAAATCCAACATCCATTTCTGATAAAAACGCTCAGCAATGTGGGAATAGAGGGATCATATCTCGACATAATAAAGGCCATATACGAAAGACCTACAGCCAACATCATACTCAATGGGCAGAAACTAAAAACATTTCCCTTAAGAACAGGAACAAGACAGGGATGTCCACTTTCGCCACTATTATTTAACATTGTACTAGAAGTCTTAGCCACAGCAATCACACATGAAGAAAAAATAAAAGGGATCCAAATTGGAAAGGAGGGAGTAAAACTGTCATTATTTGCAGATGACATATTATACATAGAAAACCCTAAAGACTCCATCAAAAATCTACTAGACTTAAATGAATTTGGCAAAGTAACAAGATACAAAATTAACATCAAGAAGTCGATGGCATTCTTATATACCAATGATGAACTCACAGAAAGAGAAACGAATCCCATTTACCATCGTGGCAAAAAATTAAGATACCTAGGAATAAACTTAACCAACGAAGTAAAGGACCTATTTGCAGAAAACCACAGGACATTGGAAAAAGAAATAGAGGAAGATATAAAAAAGTGGAAGCACATACCCTGTTCATGGCTTGGAAGAATTAACATCATTAAAATTTCCATATTACCCAAAGCAATCTATAGATTCAATGCAATCCCCATCAAAATACCAACAACATATTTCACAGAAGTAGAACAAATACTTCAAAAGTTCATATGGAACCAAAACAGACCCCAAATAGCCACAGCAATTTTGAAAAAGAAGGACAAAGTAGGTGGGATCACATTACCGGATTTCAGGTTATACTACAAAGCGACTGTAATCAAAACAGCCTGGTATTGGCACAAGAACAGGCATATAGACCAGTGGAACAGAACAGAGAGCCCAGAAATGGACCCAAAGCAATATGTTCAATTAATATTTGACAAAGGTGGCAAGAGCACACAGTGGAGTAAAGACAGCCTCTTTAATAAATGGTATTGGGAAAATTGGACAGCTACATGCAAAAAAATGAAACTAGACCATCAACTTACACCATACACAAATATAAACTCAAAATGGATAAAAGACTTAAATGTGACCCGTGAATCCCGAAAAATTCCAGAAGAAAATATAGGCAACAAAATTTCAGACATCATACGCAGCAGAATTTTCACTGATACATCACCTAAGGCAACAGAAACAAAGGAGAAAATGAACACATGGGACTACATCAAACTCAAAACCTTCTGCACAGTGAAAGAAACAATCATCAAAATGGAAAGGCAACCCACTGTATGGGAGAACATCATTGCCAATGATGTATCAGATAAGGGACTAATTTCCAAAATACATAGAGCACTCATACAACTCAACAAAAGGAAGACAAAGAACCCAATTAAAAAATGGGGAGAGGAGCTGAATAGACACCTCTCCAAACAGGACATACAAATGACCAAGAGACATATGAAGAAATGCTCAACATCACTAATCATCAGAGAGATGCAAATTAAAACAATAATGAGGTATCACCTCACACCTGTCAGAATGGCCGCAATCAACAAATCATCAAACAAGTGTTGGCAAGGGTGTGGAGAAAAGGGGACTCTAGTGCACTGCTGGTGGGAATGCAGACCGGTGCAGCCACTATGGGAAATATATGGTGTTTCCTCAAAAAATTAAAAAGAGAACTGCCATTTGACCCAGTAATCCCACTTCTAGGACTATACCCTAAGAAGCCTGAAACACCAATCAGAAAGAATATATGTACCCCCATGTTTGTAGCAGCACTATTTATAATAGCTAAGATCTGGGAACAGCCCAAGTGTCCATCAGTAGACGAACGGATAAAAAAGCAGTGGTACATATACACAACGGAGTACTATGCAGTTGTAAGAAAGAAAGATCTCTTATCCTTTGAGACAACATGGAGGGACCTGGAAAGTATTATTCTAAGTGAAAAAGACAAATACCACATGACCTCACTTATACATGGAATATAATGAATATAACAGTCTGAGGAATAGGGTAGACCCAGAAACACGGAAGTAGGGTACAGACTGACAACCCTCAGAAGAGGGGGCCGTGGGGGGTGGAAAGAGATAAACCACAGAACCTATATGCATGTATGCATAACCAGTGGACATAGACAACAAAGCCGGAGACGGGGTGGGGGGGATGGGGAGGAGGGTGTCAATGGGGTAAAAAAGGAGAAAAGGAGAAACATCTGTAACAAAAATAAAATTGAAATAATAATAATAAAAAAACATTAAATTTAATTTTCAAAAGGTAAAACAACAACAACAAAACCTCTTCAAAAAATAGGATCTAGCCCTGGCCATTTTGGTTCAGCGGTTAGAGCATCGGCCTGCGGTCCGGAGAGACCCGGGTTTGGTTCCTGCTAAGGGCGCATACCTCGGTTGTAGTTTATCCCCAGCCCTGGTTGGTCATGCGGGTTGCAGCCACTCGATGTGTCCCTTTCACATCAATGTTTCTCTCTCTCCCCCCCCCCCCCCACTCTCTCTGAACAAAAGAATGGAAAAGTGTCCTCGGGTGAGGATTAAAAAAAAAGGAATCTAGCAGGTTTGGCTCAGCGGTTAGAGTGTCAGCCAGAAAACCAAAGAGTGGCAGGTTTGATTCCAGGTCAAGGGCACATACCTCAGCTGCAGGTCATGTGGGAGGCAACCAATCAGTGTGTCTCTCTCACATGGATGTTTCCCTTTCTTTCTCTCTCTCTCTCTCTCCCCCCTTCCTCCCTTCTTCCCTCCCTCCCTTCTACTGTCTAAAATAATCAATGGAAAAATATCCTCAGGGGAGGATTAACCACATAAAATAATAAAATAAAGTATATATACAGTTAGCATTATACTTAGTAGCAAAATAATGGATACTTTCCCTCTAAGATAGGGAACAAGACAAGGTTTGTCCTCATCACTCTATTTAACATAGTGCTAGAAGTTCTAGTGAGAGCAAGAAGGAAATTAAAGGCATAAAGTTTAAAAAAGAAGAAATAAATAACAAAATATGAACAGGACATGTATGCTGAAAACTATACGATACTGGTAAAAAAATAAATAAAAGATCTACATAAATGAAGAGATCTAAATACTACGTTTACAGATTAGAAGACTCAATAAAGATGACAATTTTCCCCAAATTGACCTATAGGTTTAACATAATTCCTGTCAAAATCCTAGCAAGATTTTTTTTAGATATAGACAAGATTATTCTAAAATTTATATGAAAAGGCAAAGATAGCTAAAGCAATCACAAGAAAGAATAAGGAATCAGCCTGCCCAATTCCAAGACTTATATTATATAGGTACAGTAATCAAAACTGTGTGGCATTGGCAAAGGCATACACATACAGATCAGTGGTATAGAGTAGAGAACCCAGAAGGAGACCACACATATATCCAATAGGATTTTTTACAAAGGTACAAAGTGATTAAAGGGAAGAAAGCCATTTCAACAAATGATACTAGAGTAGTTGGCCATACATAGCCCAATAAGAACAACTCTGACCTAAGTTTTAAACCTCATATAAAAATTAACGTTAAGTGTAAAATATAAAAATCTTTAGAAAAAAAAACATAAAATCTTCAGAATCTAGGATAAGGCAAAGAGTTCTTAGATTTGACTCCAAAAGCAGAGCAATAAAGTAAAATTTCAATAAATTCTATTTCATTAAATTTAAAATATTTTTCTCTGCAAAGGACTATGTTAAGAGAATGAAAAGACAAGCTTTGGAACTGAATAAAATATTAGCAAACCACATATCTGACAAAGGACTAGAATACGTAAAGAAATCTCAACACTTAACCGTGAAAACAAATAATCCTACTAGGAAATGGGCAAAAGACATGAAAAGACATTTCAGGAGAGGCTATGTTGATAAGCTCAGTGAAAGATGTTCAACATCATTAGCTACTAGGAATATGCAAATTAAGCTACAAGATAACACCAAAATAGCTAAAATTAAAAACAGCTATAACAGCCCTGGCTGGTTTGGCTCAGTGATAGAGCGTCAGCCTAAGGACCAATGAGTTGGAGGTTCGATTCCAGCCAAGGGCACGCACCTCAGCTGCAGTTCATCCTGGCCCTGGTCAGGGTCATGTGGGAGGCAACCAGTCAATGTGTTTCTTTCACATCAATGTTTCTCTCTCTCTCTCTCTCTCTCTCTCCATCTCTCTCTCCCTCCTACTCTTATTTGAAGATAAACGGAAAAATATCTGTGGGTGAGGATTAAAAAAAAAAAGTGACAACACAGGAGTATTTCCTCAATCCATTCAGATGTTCCTTCCTGGCAGCTGTCATGAGTTTGGCTCAAATAAACTCCTAAAAATTTTTTAAAAAATAAAAATAGTGACAACACTAAGTATTAATAAGCATGTAGAGAAACTGAATCACTCATAAATTGCTGGTGGAATTATAAAATGGTAAAGCCCTACTGAAAAAGTTTGTCAGTTTCCTAAGCATACAAACTATCATACAACCCAGCAATTAGACTCCTGGATATTTATCCCAGAGAAAGGACTTATGTCCACATACAAACTTATACACAAATTTTTATAGCAGTATTATTCAAAATAACCAAAAAAACTGGAAACAATCCAGATGTCCTTCAACAAGTGAAAGGTTAAAAAACACTGTGGTGACAGCCATTGCAGTACATTGAGCTCCAAAGACAGCGCTAGGCAAGCGCAAGTCACACTGGGTGACTGTGCTCGCTAAGAAAAAGTAACTAAACACCCGCAAAGAAACCCAGTGGCAAAATATCATATGCTTTATTTTTCCTTTTGGTGTGCCGCAACATTTCTTCAAAATTTTTCTTTTTTTTTTTTATCCTCACCCGAGGATATTTTTCCATTTTTTGTACAGATAGAGTGGGAGGGAGAGAGAGGAAGGGAGAGAGAGTGAGAAACATCGACGTGAAGGGACACATCGAGTGGCTGCCACCCGCACGACCAATCAGGGCCGGGGACAAACTGCAAACGAAGTACGTGCCCTTAGCGGGAACCGAACCCGGGTCTCTCCGGACCACAGGCCGACGCTCTAACCGCTGAGCCAAACTGGCCAGGGCTTCAAAATTTATCTTCATTGTTAAAAATATTACAGATGTCTCTCCTTTTTACTCCCACTGATCCCGTCCTCCTCTCTACCACCCACCCCTGCCTTCACAATACTATTGTCTATGTCCACTGGTTATGCATACATATATGCATATCATTTCTTTGGTTTATCTCTTCCTGGCTACCCGCCTGCTCCCTGCTTCCATGTCTCTGGATCTATTGTGTTTGCCAGTTTATTTTGTTCATTAGATGCCACACGTGAGATCATGTGGTACTTGTCTTTCTCTGAATGGCTTATTTCGCTTAGCATAATACTGTCTCAAAGGGTTAGAGATCCTTCTTTTTTTTTTTTACAGATGCAAAGTATTCCACTATATACATGTACCACAGCTTTTTTTAACCACTCATCTACTGATGGACACTTCAGCTGTTTCCATTTCCTAGCCATTATAAACAGTGCTGCTATGAATATAGCTGTGTATATATCCTTTCTGATTGGTGTTTCAGTTTTCCTGGGATATACTCCTAGCAGTGGGATCACTGGGTCAAATGGCAGTTCCATTTTCTGTTATTCTGAGAAAACTCCAAACTGTTTTCCATAGTAGCTGCACCAACCTGCATTCCCACCAGCAGTGTACTAGGGTTCCCTTTTCTCCATATCCTTGCCAGCATTTGTAGATAATTTGTTGATGGTTACCACTCTGGCAGGTGTGAGGTGATATCTCATTGTCATTTTAATTTGCCTGGAGGAACACAAAAAGCCCCCAGATGCTTCAGTCAACTTCTCAAAGTTTTCTAAAAAGTGCTCAGAGAGATGGAAGACCATGTATGCTAAAGAGGAAGGAAAATGTGAGGACATGGCAAAGGTGAACAAGACCAGTCATGAACGAGAAATGAAAACCTATTATCCCTACTAAAGGGGGAAAAAAAAAAAATTAAAGGATCCCAATGCACCCTAGAGGCCTCCTTTGGCCTTTTCCTTGTTTGTTCTGAGTATAGCCCCAAAATTGAAGGACAGCATTCCAGCCTATCCATTGGTGATATTGCAAAGAAGCTGGGAGAGATGTGGAATAACACTGCCACAGATGACAAGAAACCTTATGAAAAGAAGGCTACGCTGAAGGATAAATATGAAAAGGATATTGCTGCATACCGAGGTAAAGGAAAGCCTGAGGCTGCCAAAAAGGGAGTTGTCAAGGCTGAAAAAAGCAGGAAAAAGAAGGAAGAAGATGAGGAAGATGAAGAAGTAGTAGAAGTAGTAGTAGTTGGTTCTAACATAGTTTATTTTCTTGTCTATAAAGCATTTAAGCCCTGGCCGCTTTGGCTCAGCGGTTAGAGCGTGGGTCCGCGGACCAGAGAGACCCAGGTTCGGTTCCCGCTAAGGGCACGTACCACGGTTGCAGTTTGTCCCCGGCCCCGGTTGGGGTTGTGTGGGTGGCGACCAGTCAATGTGTCTCTCTCACATCGATGTTTCTCTCTCTCTTCCTCCCTCTCTCCCTCCTGCTCTATCTGAAGATGAATGCAAAAGTGTCCTGGATGAGGATTAAATAAATAAATAAAGCATTTAAATCCCCTGTACACATTCACTCCTTTTACAGAAAAAAACTGAAATATAAGGCTGTGTAAGATTTGTTTTTAGCCCTGGCCAGTTTGGCTTAGCGGTTGGAGCATCAGCCTGCGGACTAGAGAGTTCCGGGTTCGGTTTCTGCTAGGGGCACGTACCAAAAAATAAAAATAAAATAAAAAATAAAAAAAGATTTGTTTTTAAACTGTGCAGTACATTTTTTTGTATAGTTAACACACTTCCAAATGCATCTTTAGATAGCCCTGTCCTGGTGGTATTTTCGGTAGCCACCTTGCCTGCTACATTATAGGAGTTGTATAGGCGTGGAAATTTAAAGCAGGTTCTTACTGGTACACAGTACAATCAGTTATACATAGGAATGGTAGTTTTTTCATGTTCAGTTGTCTCTGATGCAGCATATACAAAATAATTGTTCTGTTAACTGAGTACCCTTCTGTAATTGCAAAAACAGCTGCAGCTGTTTTGTTGACATTTTGAATGCTTCTAAGTAAATACAGTTTCTTTTAATTTAAGAAAAAACAAAAACTGTGGTACTTTCATACAATAGAATGCTATTCAGCAATAAAAAAGAACAAACTTGGTTAAAAAAAAACACAAGTTGGATAAATCTCCAGAGAATCATGCTGAAAGAAAAAAGTCAACCACAAAAGCTTGCTTACTATATGATTCTATTACGAAAACAAATGACAAAATTATAGGAATGGAGAACAGATTCGTGATTGTCAAGAGTTAAGGAGTGGATGGAGAAAGGTGGGAAGTGTGACTACAAAAGGGCCACCTGAGGATTCGTGTGGTGATGGAAATGCTCTCAATATCTTCACTCTTACCAATGTCAATATCCTAGTTATAATAGCGTTACTACAGTTTTTCCAGATGTTACCACTGGGGGAAACGGGAAAGTGCAGACAGATCTCTCTGTATTATTTATTACAATTGCGTGACAATGAACAATTATCTGAAAATAAAAAGCTTAGTTAAAAAAACAAAAAGATGTTGCATAGTTTCCTCTAAAACAGCAATTTACAGCTTCCAAGCAACAGCACCATTAAAACACCATTAGGATTCTTGGCATTTGTCTTTAAGCAAACTTTCATGGTCAACAGAGGCACAGAGAGCAGGTTCTTAAGTAACAAGACAATATTCAGTCTGCACTTATCATTAGTATAGTCATCAGCCTTCTCCAAATCCACCTATCTATCAATAACTCTGAGTCGTAGACCATACTGGTACATCCTTGTGGTATGACAAGAAATACATTTGGTCTGTGTCCTGGTTCCTGGCACAGAGCTCCTAAAATCCTTGGAAGTTCCAGAGTGATATAGTGTCTTTTAAAAGTTATTCATAAGAAGCCCCTTTTGAACACACTTGAGTTTATGCTGATGAGGTGACTCAGGATAGGGCCCTTAGATAGCCTCAGAATGGATAACTACAAAGACCAAATGGTTGAAACTGTCAGGTCCACCAGCTAACCTAGGCAGGTGTAGGAGTCGGGGGGGGGGGTGTTTCAAACACAGATAGTAAGACCTATAAAAACTCTGAACAAGGAGAAAACTTGCAGGTTGAGGAAGGAATCCAAGCTCTGGGAAAGTGGCATGCCCTGCTTCAGGACCCTTCCATACCTGGCCCTATATTCACCTGGCTGTTCACAAGTATCTCTTTTAATATTCTTTATAATAAACTTGCAAATGTATGTAAAGGTTTCCCTCAGCATTGTAAGTCATTCTAGAAAATTATCAGGCTTAAGGAAGGGATTGTGGAAACCTCCAATTTATGGCTGGCTGGTCAGAAGTACAAATGACCCAGATTGGCATTTGAAGTAGGGGGCACTGACTCCTTAACTTTTGATATCCAATGCTATTGCCATATAGACAGTGTAAGAATTGAGTTAAATTTGTGGACACCCAGTTGGTGTCTGCTGAAAACTAAAGAATTACTTGATATGGAGGAAACCAATTATCTGGTGCCAAAAGTATTGAGTAGAGGAGAAAAAGTTTTCCCTTACAACTCTCCTTTTAGAAGATCCAGTTTATGAACAGCCAGATTGAGACCTAAAACAATGCATCAGTTTAACCAAAAGATGTCATACCTTTCAAAGAACCTCTATGTAGCATGTTTCCTCGGCATATTCTAAAGGAGTCTTCTGATTAAAACTCTACCTACCACTTTTTCAGAATTTCATCCAGTTAAGTCAAGTGCAGCATTCCCATGGGACCAAAAAAAAAACTCCTAACTTTCCAGGGGAAGAAAGTGAGGCCAGGCCATGTGACCTGCTCAGGAACTTGGGTAGCTGCAATCCTGTGTCCTAACTACTAAACCAGTGCTCTTGCCCAAGTCCATCGTTTCTGTATTCTCACTTTAAACAATTATTCTGGTGAATTTTTTTCCACTTAGACCTCACCTTACCAAGAAAATGGTAACTCAACTGAACCCTGCAAGACACAGCCCTTGAGAAATCCAGAGACAAAGGCATTTAGGACAGCTGCTTTACAACAAGAGGAACACCCAAGTCCACCATGCAGTTAGATGGGAGAACAGGCCCTCCAGGCTGGAGCTGGCTGCACTCTTTCCAGCTATGTCACCCAGGGGGTGTCCATCTTCACCAGCTGTCTTGCTTAATTATCCTGGCTTGTTTACCTTTAGAAAAACAGCAATCAAAAAAATATTTACTTTTGCCCGTGCCAGTTTGGCTCAGTGGTTGGCCTGTGGACCAGAGAGTCCCAGGTTCGGTTCCCGGTAGGCTAGGGGCACGTACTAAAAAAAAATATGTACTTCCTCCTCACTGATAGAACAACATAATTGTTCATGTTTCTCAAGAGTGAAGCAAAAATTACATGTGGCTATATAATAAGAAACATTCCAGGATCATCTTTCTTTGGGTTTCAAATTCTTCTCATTATTTATAATCCCTCTGCATTGGAAGAAGGCAGTTTTATTTAAAAGATTAATTGATCTGCCGGAAGTCAGAGTTTGAGCTGTATCTCATCCCCTTATGAATCTTTGTACAGTTTTCTTGGGACCACATACTGCTATTCCCAACCATTAGGGACCAAAGAGAAAAGGCTTAATAATTAAGTCCGGAAGGTCAGGATTTTTCAATATCAGCACTATTGATCCTTTGGACAGAATAATTCTTTGTGTGGGGAGCTGTCCGGTACACTTTAGGATGTTTAGCAGCATCTCCGGGTTCTACCCATCAGATGCCAAGAGCAGCGTCCCAGTTGTTATAACAAAAAATGTCTCCAAATACTGCCAAAAGTCTCCTGGGTAGCAAAATTGCTCCTGGTAAAGAACCATTACACTACACATATAACACACAAATATTTGGAAGCCATCACCAAAAAGGGAAACTTTAGACTAAAAAGAGAAAACAAAGAGAAGTCATAATACTCTTTAAATATCTGAAAAGTTTTCATATAGATGGGGGAACAAATTTCTTTTTTTTTTCATCCTCACCCGAGGACATTTTCCCATTTTTTGTTCAGATAGAGCGGGAGGGAGAGAGAGGAAGAGAGAGAGAGAGAAAAACATCGACGTGAAGGGACACATCGAGTGGCTGCCACCCGCACGACCAACCAGGGCCGGGGACAAACTGCAACCGAGGTATATGCCCTTAGCGGGAACCGAACCCAGGTCTCTCTGTACCGCAGGCCGACGCTCTAACCACTGAGCCAAACCGGCCAGGGCAGGGGAACAAATTTCAGATGCCAGAGAGCAGAACTATTCCCAGTGGGTAAAAATATACATGATAAAACCAGCTAACACTTATTCTTCCTCTATGCCGGGCACTATTCAGTGCACTCTGAAGTGTTATTTCATTTAATCCTCACAATAACTCTATGAGGTCGGTAGTAATGGCCTCACTTTACAGATGATGAAACAGGGTCAGAAATGTTAAAGAATTTGCCCAAGGTCCAAGAGCTAATAGCAAAAACAGAACCAGGATTCAACCTGAGGTCTAATTCTGAGCCCCAGCTTTTAACCATCTTAACCATAAGACAAATTAAGGATTCTACCTCAACAAATTCTTAAAGAACTCTTTGACTTAAAAGCTGTTTCTTTCACCTACAATGAATGATCCTTGCATCCACCATCTCAATCCTATCTGTCCAGATAAGAAGCAGATCCAGAAAACCTTCCTTCATAACCTCCAGGGAAGTCTTGCTCTTACTCCAATGAGCCCCTTTCCAACATTCAGCTCTTCGTACTCCAAGTTACTCAAACCACTCTGTCAAGCTCTTCCTTAGAAAACTCCTTAAGAGTGGGGTAACCAGCTTCTCACATTTATACCCCTCACAAAGCCTTGCACCTATTGGGGCTCAATAAACCTTTTCTGAATGACCATGCCCCCCATACACACACACACACACACACACACACACACACACAGCCCACACCACCAGCAGGAATGTTTAAGCAAGCACTTTTGAGAAATGTAATTCTTGCATGTAAGCTGAAGATTTTACTGGAAATGCTCTGAGCTTTCCCAACTCTCAAAATGAGTTCAGACAGGGAAGTCAGAAAGGGAAAGATGACTGGTAACACAGCCCACTGGCTACATCCTCAATAAAGATCACAGGGACTTGCTTGACTATGAACAGATAACATATGTCAGGGGCTATATGTATTTATGTATATGCATATACACTTACATGAGTATATATACATATACACATATCTGTGAATGTATGTACAGTCATCCCTTGGCATCCGTGGGGGATTGGTTTCAGGACCCTGCAGATACAAACCCTGTGGTTGCTCAAGTCCCTTATATATAATGTTGCAGTATTTGCACATAGGCTATAGGGTATGCCTACAAATCACCTCATTTACATGGATTCAGCATAGTGCTTGACGAGTGGTAAATTCAAGTTTTGCTTTTTGAAACTTCCTGGGATTTTTTTTCCGAATATTTCCTACCCACAGTTGGTTGAATTTGCAGATAAGAAAACCATGGATAAGGAAAGCCAACTGTATATCTCAGTTCCCTCTATAAGAAATTAAGCAATGTCTATAATACTTTTGAAACCCTGAAGCCAGCAAAGGAGGTCTAAATTTAGGGTTTCTTTCTTTCCCTAGTATATTACTTAGGTAAGGCAAATAATGCTATACATAGTGTTCCTCAAAAAATACCAGCACTTTTGCCAACCAGTAGTACAACCTCTCCCAGGTACCAGAGTCTGGCACCCTCTCAGGAAAATGCCAAGTGGCCAAGTCCTGTTAGTGTGTGTGGCAGTGAGGAAACGTTCACAAACAGTGAAGGCGGAAGGCAGGAAAGTATCCTATGGAACATTAAATATTAGTTTGGAGGCCACTCGTCAAAAGACAAACACTAAATTTTATCTTATGGGCAATATTTCCATTAGAAATTCTAATCTCCAGGATAAAGTACTTCTACTCCTTAAAACAAACAAACAAACAAACAACCCCTACACTCAGTATTCATGGAAGTAGAAGCCTGTCTTGTTGCCATATCCAGCTAATGGTGAGTTCTCTAGGCTAATTTGGGGGGGTGCACGGGAGAGCTGGCTGGGAACACCACAGAGTAGGGCAATCAAACAATTGCTTTGTCCAAGGGCCAGACTCAAAATAAGGACAAGAGATATTGAGGGGAAGAGCACCTGAAATAAACCAGGCTAGCAGTCTCTCCTTAACTTCAGTTACAGCAAGGGCAAGAATCATGTACCAACACATGCCTTTTCTAATGTCATCAGGTTCCTCTCCATGGTATGGAGGTCTTCTGGTTCTTTCTTTCCTAACCTTTGTATCTCCATCAATGACAAGGCATTTTCCTCTTAATGTGCAACCAATCATCATTCAAGAGAGGCACAAATGTAACTGTCTAGAATATACAGACAGATGATGAAAGGGGCTGATCACCTAATACTGAAGCCAGAGTAAAATTAAACACATCAACACGACCCAGAAAGCTTCCAGGGCCAACCACAAACTGTCTCCTTCAATCTGCAGATAGGTTGGTTTTTCTTTTTTTCTTTAACCGAGTCTCCCAATTTGGGATAACCACACTGAAGCTTTTAAATGCATGTGCAGGGGACCAGCTGAAAATCGTAGCCATTTAATCTATGTGTGTTTAAATGGGGCCTACTTTTAATCTATCTACCTTTGTAGGGCAAAAAGGGAGCTTGGAAGTCTGTAGCTTAGCGCTTGTCATCATCACTTTACTCAAGTCAAGGTAATTAGGCCCATGACTGTTAAAAATTTATCTCAAAGCTCCTGTCCTGTGCACATCAATCACAGTCACAGATAAAAACAAACAGAATTTTTGAAGATTCTTTAATCCCCAACCATGGCGAGGTGTGAGGACAGCCGAGAAATCATGGCGACAGGGACAGCCGCTGTCCGAGGGGGCAGCTGCGTCTGAGACCTGTTTTCGGACAGGGCACGGAACCAACCAGTGGTACTCTTCTCTCCAAATCTCCCTCCATCTTTATATCTGTCCATTCACCACATTTCGGTCCAACAAACTGTTTTTCCTCCTTTGAAAGGTTTACAGAGAGAGCAAGAGGGACTAAAGACAAGCGAGGGAGCGAACCCTGGGATTTGCTGCAACACGTAATGCTGGAAAACGTGTAGCTGTTTACTACTAGCGCCCGGGAGACACGGCGCGCAGAGCGCAGCAGAGCTCAGCCCTCGGGGCCAACCCCGCCTCCCCCACCGCCTCGGGCGCGTTCGGGCTTGGGGGCGACGCGCCACCGGCCCTCCCCAAAGCGCCCGCGGGGCCCGGAGGCTCCCCGCGCGCCAGCCCCCAGGACATCAGCGCGGTCTCCCCGTGGTTCCCCCGCCCACCCCGCGCGCTGCCAGTCCCAAATTACCTTGGAGGCCCGGGTTGTCGTCTCTGGCCCGGATCTTTCGGATTTTGACGGGGCGCCCGCTCAGAGTCGAGAGAATTAGACGCTGGCGCAAGAAGTTGCAGCCCGCGTAGCTGAGGGAGTGCGCCTGAGTCGCCATGTGCGCCCTCTGCGCAAGGCGTGGGCGGCCGGTGCGCGGCTACTTCAGACAGGCGCGGGGTTGCAACCCGGGTGGCGGTGGCGACAGCGGCGGTGGCGACCGGGATTCCCTCGCTCGGCCCCGCAGCCCCCGCGTGTCCACGTGGTTTGGAACAGGAAGACGGAGAAACGAGACACCGGGTCAGAGGGGAGCAGGGCGGAGCTGGTGACCGCCTCCCCGCCTCCCGGCCTCCCCACCGGGCTGAGGGCGGCCCCGTACCGGGACACACTGCTATTGGCCCGCGCTCGATCAGGGCGGTGCCCGCGCCGCGTCGCCATTGACCCGCTCTGGAGCTGGGCGGAGCCTGGGCCGCTTTGCCATTGGTCCGCGCTGGAGTTGGGCGGTGCCGGAGGCCCGGCAACAGAGAGCCGCTTGGGGAGTGTGGGTTGGGGGCGGCCTGGGAGCCGAGGCGTGGGAGCTCTCCCGCCCCCGCAGTCTGCGCGTTGTGTCTCTCTCCGAAAAGGAGTGAAGGGAGGCCACGGATTCGGGTGCAGTGCCTCCTACATGCCCGCTACTTCGCTTCACTACTTACTGGCAACCACTGGGATGTGGATGGTACTATCTCCCCCGCCTTTTTCTTAACAGAGAAGTAAACACGATTGGCGCGTTTACCCTGTTGCAGACTCCGTTCTAAGGGTACTGCTGGCGTTCCCCTCGCTCCCTCTTGTAACCTGCGAGGCACTGCCATTCCCACCTTACGTGGGGAAGGACTCGAGGAACATTGCAAAGCTGACAGTGGCAGCATGCGCTGGGACTCCAGTCTTCGGACACTAGGCCATTGCTTATTTTTATTGTGAGGCACCAAGCTTTGCCCCTTTCACATCGGCTTCTTCCCCTATATTCATAGCGCCAAGTCAGGTCCTCCCATCTCACGTACCTCACAATGGGCTGTTGTAGTAACTTATACACAAATACACACCCACACTGCTTTTCCCTCTTTCCTGTCCTTTTCTAATCTTGCACTCCGAAATCTCACCAAAGATCGGATTATGTCAGGCCACTATTCAAACCTGCAATGATGCGCAGTTAACTGTCAACTGACCACAGATTTAGGAGTCCAATATCATCATAACATGGGTTTGCAGCCATTCTTGGACAACGTCACCAGATCATGACTTCCAGAACACGCTGCGGGGCGAGGGAGTCTAGAAAGTGTGGGAGCTTGAGTAAGAATAAGGAGAGTAGCTAGCCTTATGAGGATAAATCTCAGTTATACAGGTTTGAAGAACTAACCGGAAGGTCTGAGCTCCTGTAGGGTAACAGGTTATTAGAGGTGCAGGTACAATTTAACAGAATTAGCCCTGAAGTCCATTGAGGAAGGGAGGTAATCCATGCCAATTATCGCCATTTCTTCAGACTGCCTTTTAAGAAGTTGACAGAGGGGTGATGTGGGAATGTTGAAAATTCCAGGACCTCTGGGGGCCACCATTGAATCCTGCTGGGGGGAATGCCAAAGCAAGAAGAAGAGCCATCCCACCAGGAGAGGATTTTTTTTTTAAATCTCATTTTAATTATTCAAACACCTTTAAAAAAAAACAAAACTAATATCCTCTGTAGCAAAGCCTGTCAGTGCTTGGTTCATATCCCTTCAGCTGGCTATTTTCAGTGCAAGTCTGCTTAATTTTTCATTAGCAGTACCTATATCCCTTTAAGAGTTTTTCCCACTGCATGAAATTTAGCAGGATGAACATACTGAGGAATTAATGCTCTCCACCCTCCTTCCTCTCCCCCTCCCCCTCCCCTAGTCCTTAACCAATGACTGATGGGAGCTGATGTATAAGGATCCCTGTTCCCTCAACCCTTGGCTGAGACATTTCTGAGATTCTACAGTGTTTCCCCAGGGTTCCCCAGAGGTTTTAGCTCCAGTTGCTCACATGAATAACTTACTTGATTAAGTACCTTTTATTGACTTCCTTCTCTTCCCTGTATCCTCCCCAGCTCTCCTCTGATAATTTCTGGGATTAACTCGGTCTTCTTCTGGGAGCCCAAAATAAGTCCTGATTTTTTAAATTTGAGAACTGAGATTCAGAGAGAATAAATGACCTGCTTAAAGTGACACCTCTTATAAATGGCAAAACAAAAATAAAAAGTCGATCTCCCTCTTTCTTCTCTCTCCTTCCTTTCCCTCTCCCTCTATCTCTATGTTGCTCATTCTCTCTCTTGGGTCATATATCTTTGGAATCCTGAACCTCCAAGAAAAAGTCTGCTTATCATGCAGCTGCCATGTCACAGAGACCACACAAAGAGAGAGAGCAAGCTTTTCCAGCTGACAGCTAGCATGAACAACCAGACATGGGAGTAGCAAGCCTTCAGATGACTCCAGTCCCTAGCCAGCCTCTGACCAGTCTGTGGAGCCACCCTAGTTGATGCCAAATGAGCACAGATGAGCTGTCCTAACTGAGCCCTGCCCAAATTGTATATTACTGATCTAAATAAGTGATTGTTACTGTTTTAAGCTATGGGGTTGGGGGTAGTTTGTTACACAGTATAACAGAAACTACATAACCCTGAACTCCTTTCCCTGCATTATTCTGTATTAGCAAGCCAAAAGAAACATCTTGCATGAGATTTAGAAGGCAAAAGTGAAGTCACAGCTACATCTTTTATGTTCAAAAGGCTCTCTTGTAGCTCACATACTTATCTGATGCTGATCCTATTGGCATAGGGTAGCAGCCAGGCCCATAGCTCCTCCCACTCCCAAACCTACTTTAGCACCTCCAACTGCTGGATCAGCTATGCATTTATCCCTATGACAAAGAACACCATCTTCTGCTGGCCATTCACATCATTGAAGTTGGAGGCTTAGAGGCCGTGATAGACATGAAGGTTCCAGCTCATCCTGCTGACTTTGGGCTCCATCACCAGGCATAAAGACAACAGCCTCACAGACTATGAAACCAGCCCCCACAGTTGCATATGGTCAAATCCCTATAATACACCTCTAGTTAGTGGCTCTTCTTGTTCAAATAAACCTTGACAGGTGCAGAAGTCATTATTGAAAGCCAACTGAGATTATCACTCTATGCTAAAGGCTTTCTGTACATGATCTCATTTAGTCCTCAAGCCAACTAGTTCAAAACTTGATTATGAGTACATAGGGATTTTTAAATATAACTGTTTCTACTTTTGTTTATATTTATAATTATCCATTACACATTTTTAATCTGCTCATAATCTTTTATAGTAGATGATAAATGATATATACCTTGCCTTGTAATCACTTCAATAGATATTTCCATTTTAATAAGAATAAAAGTACACTTGGCTCAGCAACAGGGCATTGGATTTAGGGGCCAGAGTAGAAATTGATTCTTCCCAGTCCATAGAGAAAGATTCTCAATGCCCCACTTTTACTGACTCTTGGAGACTTATTGATTGTGATATTTTATTTGTTTTTCTATAATTGTTATCAGTAAAAACACTGATAAAATTTGAAAAAGATTGTGTGCTTGTTTCAGAGCCTTTAAGAGAGGGCCAAGATGAGGAACCTGTCTTGTTTTACAAACAACCACAAATATCTTCACTGACGCCCTGGCCAGTTTGGTTCAGCGGTTGGAGCATCGGCCCACGGACCAGAGAGTCCCTGGTTCGGTTCCCACTAAGGACACGTACCTCGGCTGTAATTTGTCCCCAGCCTCAGTTGGGTCATGTGGGTGGCAACCACCCAATGTGTCTCTCTCACATCAATGTTTCTCTGTCTCTCTTCTTCCCTCTCTCCTTCCCACTCTATCTGAAGATAAATGCAAAAATGTCCTCAGGTAAGGATAAATATATATATAAATATAAATATGTGTGTGTGTGTGTGTGTGTGTGTGTGTATCTTCACTGACTGTGAGAGTGAAAGAAAAGTAGACAATCAGCAGGTGATAAACACTCAGAGCAGAATTTTTAGGGCACCAGTTGCCAACCTTAAAGCCATCGTATCGTAGTTATGAAACACTATCATTTATAATTATGAAATTTCAAATGTGAATTGAAGCCTAATACACAAATGCACCATTGTTACATTAATGTTACATTTCTGATTTTTGGTACTGCCTTAAGTTCCCATAGTTTATTAACTGTTTCCATCAAATCACACTCACCAGTCATCAAATCACATGTTCCAATATTTGATTTAGAACCATCTGTATTACAACTGACTGTTTTAAAATACTTAACCATGAAAAGAAAGTTATTGATCCATTGAAAATCAAAGGGTATCCAAATGTCCATTAACAGATGAATGTATACACAACATAGAGTATATCCATACAGTGGAATACTATTTGGCAATAAAAAGAAATAAAGCCTCGCCCTGGCCGGTTTGGCTCAGTGGTTAGAGCGTCGACCTGCGGTCCGGAGAGACCCGGGTTCAGTTCCCGCTAAGGGCACGTACTTCGGTTGCAGTTTGTCCCTGGCCCTGGTTGATCGTGCGGGTGGCAGCCACTCGATGTGTCCCTTCACGTCGATGTTTCTCTCTCTCTCTCCCTCCCACTCTATCTGTACAAAAAAATGGAGAAATATCCTCGGGTGAGGATAAAAAAAAAAAAGAAGAAAGAAATGAAGCCTTGATACATGTTACACCATAAATGAACCTTTGAAACATTATGTTAAGTGAAAGAAGTAATCCAAAAATATCCACATATTGCATGATTCCATTTATATGAAGTGTCTAAAATATGCAAATCTATAGAGACAGAAAGTAGATTAGGTGGAGTCAAAGCTGGTCATTAGAAAATCCAGACTCCTGTTCCACCAACTTAGCAAACCCAGCACAAGAAGCCACCTCTTTCCCGACAGCACCAGTAGATCTGGGGTTGAGCTCTCATTGGGTCATGTACCCATTTCTGAACCAATGGTAGTAGTCTGGGAGAATATGCACTCTGATTGGCCAAACCTGTGTCACGTACTCACCTCCTTTGTGGAGAAATTAGTGTTCATGCCTCTCAAACTACAAGAATGGAGCATGAGAGAGAAGTGGCTCTCCTAAGGAAAAATAAAGTTTTATTAATTATTACAAGAGATAACAGGGAGGAAAAATGGCGGCGGAGTGAACAGAAGCTACACAGACCGTCTCCCAGAACCAAACTGGAATTACAACTATAACACAGACAAATTGATGGGAAGAAGCAACAGAAAAGCAGCTTGCGAGGACCATATAACGAGGGCCACTGACTCCATCCCGGTAGGCTTGCGAAGGAGTGAGAGGGACTGGGAGCCCACGGTCAGCAGCTCGGCAGCAGCCTTAGCTGTGAGTGAGCAGCGCCCTCGGATCACACTCCCAGGCAGCTCCACAGCGCAGAACCGGGACAGAGGCTAAAAAAGCCACAACCACTCACCTTGGGCTCCGGCAGAGGGAGGGCTGACTGGACTGGAACTGTGTCGGGACACTCGGGATTTGGAGGGCGCTCAGAGTTTTTGCTGAGTGGCAGCCACGCAGGACAGTGGCCATATTGCTCCTTCCCAGGGCTCTGAGGAGAGGCAATAGCCCCTCCCTTGGAGATCCAACCTCACCCTGTGGGCCATTGAAGTGCTAATTGAGGCTCACTAACAACCAGCATCTGCCCCACCCTCATGAAATCCCGTTTTGCTGAGCACCTGAGGGAGTTTTTCAATCAACTGACAACCCAAAACTCATCAAGTAACCTAGACTGCTAGCCTCCAGGCAAAAAGCGAGAGGATAACAGTACCTTTCCTGGGCTGGCAACTTTAACCAGGAAAGTAAGACTTGACAGTGGTGTTCAACGTGGGTCCTCCCTCGCTCATCTAAACACAGGAGAGGGAGCCACAAACAGCAGAACACCAACACCCACAGGGAAAACTTGACAGGCTCCAAAGCCCACAGTGATAGCCAAAATGGTGAAACACAGAAACAGAAGCTAAATGAAAGAGCAAGAGACCTCCACCGAAGATGAGATCAATGTGGAGCAATTAGGCATTTTAATAGAGCTAGAATTCAGAGCCATGATCTTGAGGAAGCTGAACAGCATGAGTAAAGACAAAGAGACACTGAAAATAAGCCAATAGGAAATTAAAAACCATCAAGAAGAGATAAAAATGACATATCAGAAATGAAAAACACATTGGAAGGTTTAAAAAGCAGAGTGGAGGAAGCTGAGGACCGGATCACTGAATTAGAAGACAGGGTAGAAAAAATCAACCAATCAGAAAAACAAAAGGAAAAAACGATTAAAAAACAGGAAGACAGCTTAAGAGAACTGTGTGACAACTGGAAACGGAATAGTATTCGCATCATAGGAGTCCCCGAAGAAGAAGAAAATGAGCAAGGGATAGAGAATATATTCAAAAAAATAGTGACAGAAAACTTCCCTAATTTGGTGAAGGAAGAAGGCATTCAAGTTCAAGAAGCACAGAGAGTCCCAAGTAAGAAGAACCCAAACAGGCCCACACCAAGACACACAGTAATTAAAATGCCACAAATTGCCCTGTCCAGTTTGGCTCAGCGGTTAGAGCGTCGGCCTGCGGTCCGGAGAGACCCGGGTTCGGTTCCCGCTAAGGGCATGTACTTCGGTTGCAGTTTGTCCCCGGCCCTGGTTGGTCGTGCGGGTGGCAGCCACTCGATGTGACTCTTCACGTCGATGTTTCTCTCTCTCTCTCTCCCTTCCTCTCTCTCCCTCCCACTCTATCCGTACAAAAAAAACTGGAAAAATATCCTCAGGTGAGGATAAAAATAAAATAAAATAAAATAAAATGCCACAAATTAAAGACAAAGAGAGAATCCTAAAAGCAGCAAGAGATAAGCAACAGGTTACCTACAAAGGAAACCCCATAAGGCTCTAAGCTGACTTCGCACAAGAAACACTACAGGCCAGAAGGGAATGGCATGAAGTAATCAAAGTCATGAAAAACAAGAATCTGAATCCAAGACTACTCTACCCAGCAAGACTATCATTCAAAATAGAAGGTCAAATAAAGAGCTTCCCAGACTAAAAAAGGCTAAGGGAATACATTAGCACCAAACCAGCACTGCAAGAAAGGTTAAAAGGACTGCTGTAATTAGCAGTAGAAATGGGAAGAAAAATAGAACCACACTAAACAAAAATGGCAATAAACAAGTACATATCAATAATCACCTTAAATGTAAGTGGATTGAATGCTCCCATAAAAAGACACAGAGTAGCTGATTGGATAAGAAAGCATGACTCATCTATATGTTGTTTACAAGAGACCCACCTCACAACAAAAGACTCACATAGGTTGAAAGTGAAGGGATGGAACAAAATCTTCCAAGCAAATGGAAAGCAAAAAAAAGCTGGGGTAGCAATTCTCATATCTGATAAAATAGATTTCAAAATGAAGACCATAACTAGAGACAAAGATGGCCACTACATAATATAGAAAGGATCTATCCAACAGGAAGATATAACCTTGATAAACATATATGCACCCAATATAGGAGCACCAAAATATATTAAAAATCTTCTGGAGGACTTCAAAGGAGAAATCGACAACAATACAATCATAGCAGGGGATTTCAACACCCCATTGACAGCACTGGATATATCCTCTAGGCAAAAAATTAGCAAGGAAACAGAGACTCTAAATGAAGCACTAGACCAAATGGATTTAATAGATATCTACAGAGAATTACACCCCAAAACTACAGAATTCACATTCTTCTCAAGTGCACATGGGACATTCTCAAAGATAGACCACATGATAGGACACAAAATAAATCTCTACAAGTTCAAGAAGATTGAAATCATATCAAGCATCTTCTCAGATCACAATGACATGAAACTAGAAATCAATTGCAACAAGAACATGCAACGACATTTCAACACATGGAGGCTAAATAGCATGTTATTAAACAATGAATGGGTCACCGAGGAGATCAAGGAAGAAATTAAAAACTTCCTGGAAACCAATGAAAATGAACACACAACAACACAAAATCTATGTGATGCAGCGAAAGCAGTTCTGAGAGGGAAGTTCATAGCACTAGAGGCCTACCTCAAGAAACAAGAAAAATTTCTAATTGACTGTCTAACCTCACAACTTAAAGAACTAGAGAGCAAACAAAAAGAAAACCCCAGAGCAAGTAGAAGGAAGGAAATAGTAAAGATCAGAGCAGAAATAAATGACATAGAGACCAAAAAAACAATTCAAAGGATCAATGAAACAAAGAGCTGGTTTTTCGAAAAGATAAACAAGATTGATGGACCCTTAGCTAGACTCACCAAGAAACAAAGAGAGAGAACCCAAATACACAAAATCAGAAATGAAAGAGAAGTAACAACCAACACCACGGAAATACAAAAAATTGTTAACAACTACTATGAACAACTATATGGCAACAAATTCGACAATCTAAGCGAAATGGACAAATTTCTAGAAACACACAGTCTCCCAAAACTGGACCCGGAAGAGATAGAAAACTTGAACAGACCAATATCAACTAAGGAAATTGAAGAGGTAATCAAGACTCTTCCAGTAAACAAAAGTCCAGGCCCAGATGGCTTCACGGGGGAGTTTTACCGAACATTCAAAAAAGAACTAACACCCATTCTCCTCAAACTATTTCAAAAAATTCAAGAAGAAGGAAGACTTCAAAACACGTTCTATGAGGCCAGCATAATTCTAATTCCAAAACCAGAAAAAGACACTACGAAGAAAGAAAACTACAGGCCAATATCCCTGATGAACATAGACGCCAAAATCCTGAACAAAATATTAGCAAATCGGATCCAGAAATACATCAAAAAATTATCCACCATGACCAAGTGGGATTCATCCAGGGATGCAAGGCTGGTACAATATTCACAAATCAATAAATGTGATACACCACATAAACAAAATGAAGAATAAAAACCACATGATCATATCAATAGATGCTGAAAAAGCATTCGACAAAATCCAGCATCCATTTCTGATAAAAACGCTCAGCAATGTGGGAATAGAGGGATCATATCTCGACATAATAAAGGCCATATATGAAAGACCTACAGCCAACATCATACTCAATGGACAGAAACTAAAAACATTTCCATTAAGAACAGGAACAAGACAGGGATGTCCACTTTCACCACTCTTATTTAACATTGTACTGGAAGTCTTAGCCACAGCAATCAGACAGGAAGAAAAAATAAAAGGGATCCAAATTGGAAAGGAGGAAGTTAAACTGTCATTATTTGCAGATGACATGATATTATACATAGAAAACCCTAAAGACTCCATCAAAAACTAGACTTAATAAATGAATTTGGCAAAGTAGCAGGATACAAAATTAACGTCAAGAAATTGACGGCATTCCTGTACACCAATGATGAACTCACAGAAAGAGAAACTGAAAAAACAATCCCATTTACCATCGTGCCAAAAAAATTAAGATACCTAGGAATAAACTTAACCAATGAAGTAAAGGACCTATTTGCAGAAAACTACAGGTCATTGAAAAAAGAAATAGAGGAAGATATAAAAAAGTGGAAGCACATACCCTGTTCATGGCTTGGAAGAATTAACATCATTAAAATGTCCATACTACCCAAAGCAATCTATAGATTCAATGCAATCCCCATCAAAATACCAACGACATATGTCATAGAACTAGAACAAATACTTCAAAAGTTCATATGGAACCAGAAAAGACCCCGAATAGCCACAGCAATCTTGAAAAAGAAGAACAAAGTAGGTGGGATCACAATACCAGATATCAGGTTATACTACAAAGTGACTGTAACCAAAACAGCCTGGTACTGGCACAAGAACAGGCATATAGACCAGTGTAACAGAACTGAAAACCCAGAGATGGACCCAAGGCAATATGCTCAATTAATATTTGACAAAGGTGGCAAGAGCATACAGTGGAGTAAAGACAGCCTCTTTAATAAATGGTGTTGGGAAAATTGGACAGCTACATGCAAAAAAATGAAACTAGACCATCAACTTACACCATACACAAATATAAACTCAAAATTGATAAAAGACTTAAATGTGACCCGTGAATCCCTAAAAATTCTAGAAGAAAATGTAGGCAACAAAATTTTGGACGTCATACGGAGCAGAATTTTCACTGATACATCACCTAAGGCAACAGAAACAAAGGAGAAACTGAACACATGGGACTACATCAAACTCAAAAGCTTCTGCACAGCAAAAGAAACAATCATCAAAATGGAAAGGCAACCCACTGTATGGGAGAACATCATTGCCAATGATGTATCAGATAAGGGGTTAATTTCCAATATATATAGAGAGTGCTCATACTACTCAACAAAAGGAAGACAAAGAACCCAATTAAAAAATGGGCAGAGGAGCTGAATAGACACCTCTCCAAACAGGACATACAAATGGCCAAGACATATGAAGAAATGCTCAACATCACTAATCATCAGAGAGATGCAAATTAAAACAACAATGAGGTATCACCTCACACCTGTCAGAATGGCCGCCATCAACAAATCATCAAACAACGAGTGTTGGCGAGGGTGTGGAGAAAAGAGTACTCTAATACCCTCCTTGGTGGGAATGCAGACTGGTGCAGCCGCTGTGGAAAACAATATGGTGTTACCGCAAAAAATTAAACATTGAACTTCCATTTGACGCAGTGATCCCACTTCTAGGAATATACCCTAAGAAGCCTGAACCACCAATCAGGAAGAATATATGTACCCCCATGTTTATAGTAGCACTATTTACAATAGCTAAGATCTGGAAACAGCCCAAGTGTCCATCAGTAGACGAATGGATAAAAAAGCAGTGGTACATATACACAATGGAGTACTATGCAGTTGTAAGAAAGAAAGATCTCTTATCCTTTCAGACGACATGGAGGGACCTGGAAAGTATTATCCTAAGTGAAATAAGCCAAGCAGAAAAAGACAAATACCACATGATCTCACTTATATACGGAATATAATGAATATAACAGTCTGAGGAATACAGTAGACCCAGAAACATGGAAGTAGGGCACAGACTGACATCCCTCAGAAGAGGGGGTGGGGGGGGTAGGAAGAGATAAACCACAGAACTTATATGCATGTATGCATGACCAATGGACATGGACAACTAAGCCGGGGACCGAGCGGGGGTGGGATGGGGAGGGGGTGCCAATGGGGTAAAAAAGGTAAAATATCTGTAACAAAAAAATAAATAAAAAATTTTAAAAAGAGAGATATAACAGATACTAGACAGGCAGAAACAATACATGACCACCTCACCAAACCCACAAAAGGCCAAAGAGTCTCATCACATCATGACTCTTTGGAGTGAAACCTTCATAATATGTGGATACTTTTTCCAAGTCAATTCAATTTTTTTTCAATGAGTTGTAATAAACCAATATATTTACAAAGGAATTTACAGATTAAAAAATATTATCCTTCAATACTCTGGAAAGAACTTTTCCCAAACATTCTACATTATAAAACACATATTTAAAACAATAATTCACAAATGTCCACTATTTTAAATTTCCATAACCTTGATAAATATAAAATTCAGAAATGGCAAAATGTCTAGAAATAAGTGTATAACTACAAACTAATTGCAAAAGGATGTTATAAATAAAAGACTTTAGAAATAAATACAAATACTTCTACTATAAATCCAATAATACTTGTTCACACAAACCCTAGACATATGAAAAATAAACCCCCACAAAACTGTCCTATTATAGAACTTTTTTAAAGCTTTCCATTATTAACCACTCTGTTTTGTTGTTGAATGACTTACTATGATTCAGTGGAATTGTGTATATTCATCTTAGACCAGTAAATAATCAATGGTGGCTGTGATTTACAGAAGGATAAACAGAAATGAATCTGAAAAGATTCCATAGGTTTCCATGGTCAGATTTAACACCTGTCACCAGGTAGGAAGAAGATTTTTGTTGGCTCCCTTCTTCAACAACATATGGAGCAATATGTTGGAATTTTAGCTTTGATGATAATAAGGCATCCACTTCCCCCATGCTGCTCTAGCTTCTGTAACGCATTGGTGATTGGCTCTTTGAACTTCTTGTCCCTTAGTCTCTTGAAAAGACTTGTAAGTAGATGTTTCAGATGGTCATTTAGAGAAGGACCAACGACGACACTGAACTGTACCAGGGCATTCAATCCTCTTTCAAACACGTCATCATCTGAATGGGCCAGAGCTGCCTTCAGCACAGGGATCAGTCTAGGAAGCAAAGGCACAGCTTTCTAAGGAGCATCTCAGACCAAAAGTAATTCTCTAAAACCCTCCTTCAAAACAAAGGTGTATGGATGTTTAGTCTCTCTCAGACCCTCAGCTAAAGTAATAAGAAGAGGATCAAATGAAAGATGTTCAGGAGGAGAGTCCCACTGTAGTCTGTGTTTAACTGAACCGTGGACCGATCTGCAAGGAATACCACCTTTAGAATAAACAGCTGCAAATGCAGAAGGGGCTCCTGACTGTTCACCAAACGGTTGTTTTAGGGTTAAGTGTATCACTTGGTAGAGGATGAACTTTTCTTGCAGAATCTGGAGAGTTGGTTGAAGGTGAGGATTTGCTTCGCTGAACTATATTCCTATGCTTTATTTGTGGATTTGATGATGTCCTTTGATCATAATTACCCATCACTCTGTTTCTCAACTGTGTGTCTCCATGGCACTCTGATTTCTGCATTGCTTCATTCACCTTCACTCCGCGCCTCTCTCCTGCCGCAACCCGCACACCAGCCGCCACCTCAGACGGGGCTTTTGACCAGCGGCGGCTCGGTCAACAGCCCTGGACCCGGCAGCTCGCTGCCAGAGCTTGGGGGAAATCTCACTTCAATTTCATAAGCATTTTTATAACACTTACTAAAGGTCTAGAGTTGGCCGTGCCAGTAAACATACAAGAATACAAGATGAGAGACTAAGAATGCAAAGATGAGGAAGACTCAACCCTGGCCGGTTTGGCTCAGCGGTTAGAGCGTCCACCTGCGGTCCGGAGAGACCCGGGTTTGGTTCCCGCTAAGGGCATGTACCTCGGTTGCAGTTTGTCCCCGGCCCTGGTTGGTTGTGTGGGTGGCAGCCACTCGATGTGTCCCTTTCACATCGATGTTTCCCTCTCTCTCTTCCTCTCTCTCCCTCCCACTCTGTCTGTACAAACAATGGAAAAATGTCCTCGGGTGAGGATAAAAAAAAAAAAAGATGAGGAAGACTCAGACCCTGTTCTCAGCCTAATCCGGTGGTCCTTGAGCTTTATCATACAAAAAATTCACCGGGGGGAATCTTTTAAAGATACGTATTCCTGGGTCACAATCCAAGATTTTCTGATTTGGTAGGTATGTGGTTAGCTCTAGAAATGTATCTTTAAATAAACACCTCAAGTGACCATGCTGCCTGCGATCCAAGAACTACTCAGATTCTCTGATTTGATGGAGGAAAAAGACTTAAAAAAAAAGCTCTGGCCGGTTTGGCTCAGCGGTTAGAGCATGGGCCTGTGGCGGGGGTTCGGTTCCTGCTAAGGGCACGTACTTCGGTTGCAGTTTGTCCCTGGCCCTGGTTGGGTCGTGGGAGGCAGCCACTCGATGTGTTCCTTTCACGTGGATGTTTCTTTCTCTCCCTCTCCCTCTCACTCTATCTGAACAAAAAATGGAAAAATATCCTCCGGTGAGGATTTAAAAAAAAGGACGATACAATGTATCTGAGAGTTGCTATAAGACCAGTGTGAATGTCTGGGAGATGAGGAGGAAAAAACATTCTTGTTTATCTTATATCATGCATTTTGCACAAGAGATTATTTCCAGGAAAGGAAACTGTAGGATTATATCCAACCTACTATGAATATTTCTGGTTATGATGAGCCTGGGAATATTTGGGAGATAGGAAGGTAAGAGTTGGCCTTTGTTCATTTGTTTGTGACAATCCTGTATATTTGCTCTCCTTTAGTCCCATTGAGAATTTTTAGTGATATTACAAATGAATTCGCCCTTCAGAATTTATCCTAACCTTCAGTATTTTTCTTACCTAAAAATCTTCATCCTTCTGTTTCTTTCAAATTGTTTCAATATACCATTTTCACCTTTAAAAATAATTTACTTTAGCCCTGGCCAGTTTGGCTCAGCGGTTAGAGCGTCTGCCCACGGACCAATGAGTCTCGGGTTCGATTCTGGTCAAGGGCATGTACCTTGGTTATGGTTTGTCCCCAGCCCTGGTCCAGGTTGTGCGGGGGACAGCCAGTCGATGTGTCCCTTTCACATAGGTGTTTCTCTCTTGCTTGATCTCTTTCTTTCCTTCCCTCCTACTCTATCTGAAGATAAATGCAAAAATGTCCTCAGGTGAGGATTTAAATTAAATGTTAAATAATAATAATTTATTTTAGCCCTCGTCAGTGTGGCTCAATTGGTTGGGCATCATCCCATGCACTGAAGGGTTGCTGGTTCAATTCCCAGTTAGGGCACATGTGGGCTCAATCCTGGTGGGGGGGCATGTGGAAGTCAGCCGATCCATGTCTCACTGTCACATCTATGTTTCTCTCTCCCTCAAAAAATCAATAAGCCCTGGCCAGTTTTACTCAGTGGTTAGAGTGTTGGCCTATGATGCAGAGAGACCCAGGTTCAGTGCCCGATAAGGGCATGTACCTCAGTTGCAGTTTGTACCCAGCCCTGGTTGGGTCATGCGGGAGGCAGCCACTCGATGTGTCCCTTTCAAGTCGAGGTTTCTCTCTCTCTCTCTTCTTCTCTCTCCCTCCCACTCTATCTGAACAAAAAATGGAAAAATGTCCTAAGGTGAGGATAAAAAAAAAAATCAATAATAAAAATAATAATACTTTATTTTATATACTACTCATGATCCTTTTAGTTTGACTCTCCTGCTAATAAGCAAGAAGGCACCTTAATCTCATGAGAAAGATAGAGGTACAGTCCCCAGTATAATGAAAATCAACTCTGCAGTCATTTTTATTATTTATTTATTTTTATCCTCACCCGAGGACATTTTTGCATTCATCTTCAGATAGAGAGGGAGGAAGAGAGAGAGAGAAACATCAATGTGAGAGAGACACAGTGACTGGTTGCCACCCACACGACCCCAATCGGAGGTGGGGGAAAACTGTAACCCAGGTATGTGCCCTTAGCAGGAACTAAACCCGAGACTCTCTGGTCCATGGGCCGACGCTGAGCCAAACAGGCCAGGACTGTAGTCATTTTTATTTTTATTATTTTATTTTATTTTATTAATTAATTTTTGTTACAGATGTTTCTCCTTTTCCCGCCCCTGATTCCTTCCTCCCCATCCCTCCCTGCCCTGTCCCCAGCTTTGTTGTCCATGTCCATTGTTTATGCATACATGCATATAAGTTCTGTGGTTTATCTCTCCCCCAACACCCCCTCTTCTGGGGATTGTCAGTCTGTACCCCACTTCCACGTCTCTGGGACTACCACATTCCTCAGACTGTTATGTTCATTATATTCCACAAATAAGTGAGATCATATGACAATTGTCTTTCTCTGTTTAGCTTGTTTCACTTAGGATGATACTTTCCAGGTCCCTCCATGTAGTCTCAAAGGATAAGAGATCTTTCTTTCTTACTGCTGTATAGTACTCCATTGTGTATATGTACCACTGCTTTTTTATCCATTCATCTACTGATGGACATTTGGGTTGTTTCCAGATCTTAGCTATTGTAAATAGTGCTGCTATGAACATGGGGGTACATATATTCTTCCTGATTGGGGTTTCAGGCTTCTTAGGGTACATTCCTAGAAGTGGGATCACTGGGTCAAAGGGCAGTTCCATTTTTAATTTTTTGAGGAAACACCATATTGTTTTCCATAGTGGCTCCACCAGTCTGCATTCCCACCTGCAGTGGACTAGAGTCCCCTTTTCTCCACACCCTCGCCAACACTTGTTTGATGATTTGTTGATGGAGGCCATTCTGACAGGTGTGAGGTGATACCTCATTGTTGTTTTAACTTGCATCTCTCTGATGATCAGTGATGTTGAGCATTTCTTCATATGTCTCTTAGCCATTTGTATGTCCTATTTGGAGAGGTGTCTATTCAGTTCCTCTGCCCATTTTTTAATTGGATTCTTTGACTTCCTTTTGTGGAGTTGTATGAGCACTCTATATGTATTGGAAATTAATCCCTTGTCTGATATATCATTGGCAATTATGCTCTCCCATACAGTGGGTAGCCTTTCTGTTTTGATGATTGTATCTTTCGCTGTGCAGAACCTTTTGAGTTTGATGTAGTCCCATGTGTTCATTTTCTCCTTTGTTTCTATTGCCTTAGGTGCCGTGTCAGTAAAAATTCTGCTGCGTATGATGTCTGAAATTTTGTTGCCTACAGTCTCTTCTAGGATTTTTATGGATTCATGAGTTACATTGAAGTCTTTTATCCATTTTGAGTTTATTCTCGTGTAGGGTGTAAGTTGATGGTCTAGTTTCATTTTTTTTGCAAGTAGCTGTCCAATTTTCTCAGCACCATTTATTAAAGAGGCTGTCCTTACTCCACTGTATGCTCTTGCCACCTTTGTCAAATATTAATTGAGCATATTGCCTTGGGTCCATTTCTGGGTTTTCTGTTCTGTTCCACTGGTCTATATGCCTGTTCTTGTGCCAGTACCAGGCTGTTTTGATTACAGAGGCTTTGTAGTATAACCTGAAATCTGGTATTGTGATCCTTCCAACTTTGTTCTTCCTTTTCAAGATTGCTGTGGCTATTCGAGGCCTTTTTTGGTTCCATATGAACTTTTGAAGTACTTGTTCTAATTCTGTGAAGTATGCCGTTGGTATTTTGATGGGGATTGCATTGAATCTATAGATTGCTTTGGGTAATATGGACATTTTAATGATGTTAATTCTTCCAATCCATGAACAGGGTATGTGCTTCCACTTTTTTATATCTTCCTCTATTTCTTTTTTCAATGACCTGTGGTTTTCTGAGTATAGGTCCTTTATTTCTTTGGTTAAGTTTATTCCTAAGTATCTTAATTTTTTTTGCCGCAATGGTAAATGGGATTGTTTTCTTAGTTTCTTTTTCTGTAATTTCATCATTGGTGTATAAGAATGCCATCGATTTCTTGATGTTAATTTTGTATCCTGCAACTTGTCCAAATTCATTTATTAAGTCTAGTAAATTTTGATGGAGTCTTTGGGGTTTTCTAGGTATAGTATCATGTCATCTGCAAATAATGACAGTTTCACTTCCTCCTTTCCAATTTGGATCCCTTTTATTTTTTCTTCCTGTCTGATTGCTGTGGCTAAGACTTCCAGTACTATGTTAAATAAGAGTGACGCAAGTGGGCATCCCCGCCTTGTTCCTGTTCTTAAGGGAAATGCTTTTAGTTTCTGCCCATTGAGTATGATGTTGGCTGTAGGTCTTTCGTGTATGGCCTTTATTATGTTGAGATATGATCCCTCTATTCCCACATTGCTGAGCGTTTTTATCAGAAATGGATGCTGGATTTTGTCGAAGGCTTTTTTTGGCATCTATTGATATGATCATGTGGTTTTTATTCTTCATTTTATTTATGTGGTGTATCATGTTTATTGAATTGCGAATATTGTACCAGCCTTGCATCCCTGGATGAATCCCACTTGGTCATGGTGGATAATTTTTTTAGTGTATTGCTGGATCCGATTCTGCAGTCATTTTTAAACTAGGATAAGTTTGCCCTGGCCTGTTTGGTTCAGTGGTTGGAGCATCGCCTGTGGACCAGAGAGTCCTGGGTTCGGTTCCCACTAGGGGCACATACCAAAAAAAAGTAAAAAATAAAAAAATAAACTAAGATAAGTTTCTGAGACTACAATTTCTATCACCTTAGGATAAAACAATAAAATTAAAAGAAGAAAAAAGGAGACCAACTGTGATGGGTTTAGAATATGTCCACCAATTCTTTGAAACTCCTGTCAACGGGTGTATTCTAATTTCCCTTCCCTTGAGTATGGCTGGGACTTAATGACTCACTTCTAATAAATGAAATATGGCAGAAGTAGCAGTATGACTTCTGAGATGAGGTCTTAAAGGCAATGCCGCCTCCTGCTTATTCTTTCTCTTGGATTGCTGAGCCTTTTTGCATGACAAGTATTCCTTGATAACTTTCTTGCTTTCTTGGATGTTACAATGTTCCAGGCTCAACTTGTATATTTTCTGTCTCTAATCTGGAATCAGACATTTTTCCAAGAAGCTGTGATTTCTTTTAGTGGGAAGTGGTAATTAGAGGCCATAATCTGGGCACCCTTTGCTATTTTGTTCTTGTTTCTAAGATTTTTCCATAGATAGAGCAGAAAAATACTGTTTTTCTTTTTTAAGATAAAATATACTGTGAGTTCAAACTCCAGATTCAAGGTATTTAAATTAACCTCATTGTTCTTACATTTGTATCTCTTTGTTCCCATACCAAAAATCTTGGTTTCCAATACCTCATTGTAATTGCTCAATTGCTTTATCCCACAAAACACACAAAAAGATAGTTTTATATCAAGAATACTGACACTACCACTAACAAAATGACTACAGAAAAGAGTTTACAATATTTTATTTTCCTTAGGGTATACTCCACAAGAGATATATAGTAAAGTTAGTGGTTTTTATTTTTTCCTTTTTGAGAATTAACATTATGTTTTATTTATTTATTCAATCCTCATCCAAGGGTATGTTTTACTGATTTTAGAAAGAGAGGAAAGGGAGAGAGAGAGAGAGAGAGAGAGAGAGAGAGAGAGAGACATCAATCTGTTGCCTCCCGTATGTGCCCCAACTGGGGATCCAACCAGCAACCTGGGCATGTGTCCTGACTGAGAATCAAACCAGCGACCTTTCAGTGCACAGGATGATGCTCCAATCAACTGAACCACACCAGCTAGGGCAGTTACTGTGTGTGTGTGTGTGTGTGTGTGTGTATTTTTAATTACTTCAAATAGTTCCCCTCTGTGTGGTTATATCATCTACTCAATATAGAGTTAGACTCATTTGTTTCATTTTGCTTCCAATTTTTAGAGATTTATTTATTTTAAACTGTTAATACATATATTTTTTTCTTTATTAAGTTTATAGAGAGAGGAAGAGAGAGGGAGAGAGATAGAAACATTGATGACATCGATTAGCCAACTCCTGCATGCCCCCAACTGGGGGTTTGGCCCACAACCTGGGCGTGTGCCATGACTGGGAATCAAACCAGCAACCTCTTGGTGCATGGGTCAATGCTCAACCACTGAGCCACACAGGCAGGGCAGGGATTTATTTATTTATTTATTTGTATTTTTTATTATTATTTTTTTCTTATTGATTTTAGAGAAAGAGGAAGGGAGAGGGAGAGAGAGAGACAGAAACATCGATGAGAGAGAACACTGATTGGCCCCTCCTGCATGCCCTCCACTGGGGATCAGGCCCACAACCTGGGCATGTGCCCTAACCAAGAATCAAACATGTGACCTCTTGGTGGATGGGTCGACGTTCAATCACTGAGCCACACCAGCAGGGCAGGGATTTATTTTTTTAATTTAACTTTATTTCTTAATTATGTAAAATTTACAAAACAAGACATATTTACAAAACATAGTATATAGAGAAAAAAACGTAGCTACTATCCCTGTTCTCTCTACCCTGCCCCTCTCTCCCCCTATAGAGGACTGTTTTTGTTTTGTTTTGTTTTAAGTTTTGGGTTAGCCTTTTTAAAATATAAGCATACATCTATAATTTTATTCCCTTTCCCTTCGGCTTTCTTAGATAAGTAGTAGCATACCACGCACAATTTTCTTCACAGTGGTTTTCAATGGACAAAAACATATCCTAGAATTTACTCCATAACTTCTTTTGTGTCGATGGGCCACTTCTTATTCAACAGCCCACTAAAAAATGGACATCTCCAGTGTCTTGCTATTATAACACTAAAGCAATTAATAGCTCAGCTCATATATATTTTAATATTTTGCCATTATAACTTTGGGATATACTTCTAAAAGCTGGATGGTTGGGTCAAAGTATAAATGCATATGTAACTTTTCTAGATATTGCCAAATTCCCTTTCATATGAATCATTTTATTTTGTATTCCCACCTGCAACATATAAAAGTACCTGTCACTCTATAGACACACCAAAAGAGTATATTGTTAAACTTTAAAATTTTTGCCAATCTGATAGGTAATAAGCAGTATTTTGGTGTATTTTTAATTTATCAAAAATTTTCTTTTAAAAATAGTTTTAATTATTGCCCTAGCTGGTGTGTCTCAGTTGATTAGAACATCGTCCCATACACTGAAAGGTCATGGATTTGATTCCCAGTCAGGGCACATACCTAGGTCTCAGGTTCGGGCCCCAGTTGGAGCATGTACAGGAGGCAACCAATCAATGTTTCTCTTTCCTCTCTCTCTCTCTCTCTCTCTCTCTCTCTCTCTCTCTCTTTCCCCTTCTCTCTAAAAAAGTCAATGAAAAATGTTCTCAGGTATGTATTAAAAATATACATATGTCATTAAAAACAGAAAAGAATTTTATTTATTGATTTAAAGAGAGAGGAAAGGGGAGAAAGAGAGAGAAACCTCAATTTATTGTTCCACTTATTTATGCATTCTTTGGTTGCTTCTTGTATGTGCCCTGACCAGGGATGGAATCTACAATCTTAGAGGACTGGGATAATGCTCTAACCAGCTGAGCTACCCAGCCTGGGCCAAACAATTTCTTTTCTCTCAAAAATGGTAAGGACAGCCCTGGCCAGTCTGGCTCAGCAGTTAGAGCGTCGGCCTGTGGTCCAGAGAGACCCAGGTTCGGTTCCTGCTAAGGGCACGTACCTCGGTTGCAGTTTGTCCCCGGCCCTGGTTGGTCGTGTGGGTGGCAGCCACTCGATGTGTCCCTTCACATCGATGTTTCTCTCTCTCTCTCTCTCTTCCTCTCTCTCCCTCCCACTCTATCTGAAGAAAAAAATGGAAAAATGTCCTCAGGTGAGGATAAAAAAAAAAAATGGTAAGGACATAATTTCAAAATAAAGTACAGTCCTTGAATTAAAAACAGTTTAATTCAAACCTTATTCACTGTCTTAGTTCAGGATGTGGTAACAAATTACTACAAATTGAGTGGCTTAAGCAACAGACATTTATTCCTCACAGCTCTGGAATCTGGGATCAGGATGCCAGAATGGTTGGGTTCTTGGTGAGTGCTTGGGTTCTTGGTTTTCAGATGGCCATCTTTTTGTTCTGTCTTCACATGGTAGAAAAGACTGCTAACTAGCTCTCTGGCCTCTTATAAGTGCACTAATCTCATTCCTGAAGGAGCCACACTCTTGACCTAATTACCCCCCAACGTCATCAGCTCCAAATACCATCACATTGGATCAAGATTTCAAGATATGAATTTTGAGGGAACATAAACATTCCGTCCATTGTACTCATTAAGTATTACTTATTATTCTCACTTTACTAGGTTGGTAAACATTTGCTTATAGACCAGTATTAGTTTCCAGAATATAGTACCCATTGTTCTAGCCAGTGTTTCTTGCCAACACATATAAAACAATAACATTTGTAATTATTATTACAAATAGCACTCAAGACTAGAAGAGTGAGGCTAGTCATTACCAAAGACAACAGGCTCAGGAGTTTCCCTACACCAAGACTGTCCAGCTACCCCAAAGATGAGGCCTTACTATCTCTATACACTTGGAATCTGTACTTACTATAAAGCTCTGCTTTGAAAAACTAACCCCACACATGATTCATGGATTCTTGTTAGTTTCCATTTCAGATGGAACCATTGAGTAAGAACTAGATCATATTCTGTGGCCTGTAGCTTTCAGTCCTCTAACTGCAATAATGTTGAAACTACTTGAGAGAACAAAGAACAAGCTGTTCTCAATTCTAGTAAAGCATTTCAAAAGTTCTAGCCACATCTAACTTTTTTAAAATCATAAATTATATGCTGTTTGTATTATAAGTCACTTTGATTTGCCCCAAGGCATAGGTATTTTGTTGCCCACCTGATTTTAGGTGTGACCATGCCTTTAGCTTTGGCCAGTGAAATGTGAGAAATTATATGTGTCACTTTCAAACTGAAGCTCCTCTTTCCCTTTGCCATGGTGACCAGCATTTTTCCAGCTATAGATGCTCCATTAGCCTGGATCCTATAATGAAAACAAATACGATGCATCAGTCAGTCCTCCATGAGTGAATAGCCTGAGTGAGAAATAGACCTGCATTGTGTTGTTTTAAGCTACTGAAGATTCGAGGATTGCTTGTTATTGTAACATAATCCAGCCTGTCCTGACTATTACATCAGAGAGTCTAATGTGGCTCTACATTATGGACACTTGAGGTTTCAATGCAGTTGAAGACACTGGAAAAATGTACCTCTGAAATCACACAGATGTACCAAATGATTATATAACTAAAAGAACAATGTGTATCATCTGTGGGATCAGTATCTGTTTACAGACTACTTAGTTAATTCTTCGTGGAATCATTGATTTTTCAGAGCCTGACAGAATCTTCAAGACAACCAAGTCCAATGCTCTGTCCAACACACAGCCCGCCGTATCATTCCCAGAGAGTAACCTTCCAGGGTCTCCCCCCCACCCCGCAGGATCTTCTTGAAAACCCAAATAGAGAGACAGCTTATGTCTAATAAAAGCAGCATGCTCCACTTCCCAATAACTCCAATTGTTTAAAAGTTCTTTGTATATCTAGTTGACTTCTTTCTCTTATTGAAATGCATTGATTCTATGAGGAAATTTAATCCCTCTTACTACAAAGACCCAACAAACTACCTTCTTCTCTTGGTGAAATATACCGTTTTTGCACTATTTCTCAGTGGCATTATTTCCAGACCATTCTCATTCCCATCACTCACCTCTGGACCATTCTTTAGTCTAAAAACCAAGAAGACTCTGGATTTGGCATGCACCATTTTCTACTTCCCTCCACCGCCAAACTCTCCATCCCCCCGTCACTACCTTCCCAAGCTGGTTGCTGCTGGAACGAAAGCCCTACCACGGTAAAAATAAACCCAGAAAAGACACTTTTGATGTGACAATCTTCTAAGAGATCAAAACCACCTCAAGAAGAGTAGTTAATAGGTCTGGGATTATAACAACCACCAAAAAAGGGGACAAATCCCTGAGTTTTGCCTTCAGGGAGAAGTATCGGAACAATGGACTTATTGTATAATTGCAGCCCAGTGATTTTTGGGACCAAGACAGTATGAAACCAGAGAAGGGAAACCAGCTGCAAGAAATTCCAAGAAACATCAACATGTGTGTACTTGGAGGGAAATTTCCAGTGATTTCTGGGAACATTTAGTAACTTCTGTGCTTATATATGTTTTGTGTGTAAAAGCAAGTGCTTACCCCAAAGGTATTCATTCAAAAGCTGACATAGTGAGTCTTTTATTTTCTTGTTTAAAAATGTGTCCTAGCTTTTTTTGTTATTATTATTTATAAAAATACTACATGCTGCCATAGGAATTTTGGAAAGCATGGAAAAATATACATAAGTAGAAATTAAGTCAGCTCTGACAGGTACTCATTCAATTAAAATATTTGTTTATTCAATAGATAATGGCATACCTATTAATGGTCATATTTCATGTAACAAAATTGTAGTTCAAAATATGTGACTGTGCCATTAAAATATGTTTGTTTAACAGGATTTAGAGTTTTAAAGCTTTAGCTCTCTCTCTTCTGCTACAATTATAGAATTTATTCCAATTCCTTGACTTTACACATAAGGAAATCAAGAATAATAAACCCCATGACTATTTCATGGCTGACCAAGTTGTCAAAGAAGTTTCCCAGTTTGGCTGTTTTCAGTGGCCCATGGAAATATTTATCTTTTAAAACTCAACATGTCTAAAAACTGAACTTATTTCCCACTCAAATATGAGGTTTTTCCTAGTCAAGCACTTTGTTTTTTTTCTTTTGATTTTAGAGAGCAAGGAAGGGCGAGGAAGAGAGAGGAAGAGAGAGAGGGAAACATCAGTAAGAGAGAACATCAATTGGCTGCCTACTGCATGCCTCCCACTGGGGATCAGGCCCACAACCTGGGCATGTGTCCGGCCAGGGTGGCTCAGTGGTTGAGCATCAACCCATGAACCACACGGTCGCTGGTTTGATTCCTGGTCCGAGCACATGCCTGTGTTGTGGGCCTGATCGCCAGTGGGGGGCATGCAGGAGGCAGCCATCGATGTTCTCTCTCATCAATGCTTCTTTCTCTCTCTCCCTCTCCCTTCCTTTCTCTCTAAAAATCAATCGATCAATTAATCAATAAAAAGAAAAGATTAGTTTTATAAATAAATAAATAAATAAATAAATAAATAAATAAATGCAAACTATTTAGTTATCTGCTCTTGCCAAGCACTGTGCTAGGCAGGAAGTATACAATGGTGCCCCTAACAAACAAGGTGCCACAATCCAGTGGGGGAGACAGCCAATAAAGTGAACAAAACAAATATGTGACTAGTGACAAGTATGCTGAAGGAAATAACCAGGGTGCTATGCCTAAGAGTCACAGGGAGGGTCTACTGGTTGGTGGGTGATGTGTAAATTGGAGGAATGGGGGCTAAAAGAGGAAGTGGGGAGACCAATAAAGAGGCTCCTCCTGTTTTCTGGGCAGCAGAGGAGGATGGTTGGATTATTGTGGTGGCAGTAGAGAGGGAAGTGGTCATATTAGAAATATATTTAAGAAGTGGAAATGGCCCTGGCTGGTTTGGCTCAGCGGTTAAAGCATCAGCCTGCAGACCAATGAGTTGCAGGTTCGATTGTGGTCCAGGGCATGTGCCTCAGTTGCAATTCATGCCCGGCCCTGGTTGGGGTTGTGTGGGAGGCAGCCACTCGGTGTGTCCCTTTCACGTTGATGTTCTTTCTCTCTCTCTCTCTCTCTCTCTCTCTCCCACTCTACCTGAAAAAAATGTCCTCAGGTGAGGATTAAAAAAAAAAAAAAGTAGAAATGATAGGACTTGCTAATGGGTTTGATATGAAGGGGTAGGAAAAGGGCAGAATCAGTAATCATATCCAACTTCTTGGTTTAAAGAATTTGGTAGTGACAGCAGTTCTGAGATAAGAATGTGAGAGAAGAGTGGATTTGAGAACTAGAAAACAAGAGTTCCATGCTGGATCTAACCAACCATCTAAGAAGGAGGGCTCACAATAATAGTGAACCTGGGTTCACAATAATAGTAACAGCACCAGAGAGCCCAGCCCCTAGCTCCTCCCCTTAAACCCAGCTCTCCCAGAGAGAACCCAACCCTCTGGCACCTGTAGCCCATTTGGGACCCAGCCTAGAGCAGCTTTGACCTTGGCCTGTTATCTTCTACAGCTGTCAGGGCAGGAAAAGTCTGGCCACAGCTTTCCCCAGCAGCACCCAATCCTAACCCTCCCCCACCCCCTGAGCAGAAGGAACAGAGAGAAGGGGAGTTCTCTCGAAGACACCCCCATTTGTAGGGCCATGCTCTCTAGACTGCCCCAGGAACAGAAAGAAGGGGAGCTCCTCCCCTCCACCCTTCCAATGGTGGGATCCCTTCCAACAAGACGCACTGCCCCCCACAATTCCCTGTCGGTGAGGAGGAAGCAGATCTGCCTCTCTCTGATCTGGAGAATGTGCTCTCCCTGCTGTGAGCTGAGGCAAAACCAGCCACTCCCTTGTCCACCGCCATTCTGAGGCTGAGTCCTGGCATTCAGTCCAGTCCAGTATTATGGGCCAGGGCCTGTCCCCTGGGGGTAGGGCCTCTGGCTGGATGGCTCCCTGCCCCCCTCCACGTTGCCCTTCCTGAACAAGCTGAACCAGATCTGCCTCCCTGGTCATGTAACAGGTATTCTATTGCCCCCGGAACCTGCCCCCTGCTGGCTACTCTCACCTCAGCCACCCAGGTGAGGTTCTTACCTTGGAGAGAGAGATTACTGCTGGTGCTTCTGCTGTTTTCACCCAGCCTGCCCAGAATGTGCAAAGTGCTTTCTCTGCATGTTCAGCCATGGGTGCTGCCTGCACTGGGGCAGGCTCGGCTCTCCTGGTTCCAGGGACTGCTCCCTCCGACCCAGAGCAGCCCTTCTTCTCAGGTTGGGAGAAGGGATATTGGACAAAGACAGAAACATCTGCCACCTGACACAGTCCTGCCTGGTGCTCCCCAAACTCCTGGCCGCTGACTCCATTTAGAGCTAGCTGTGGGCCAAGCATCATGAGGGCAACCAAACCGCATGTGGGAACCTGGGAGGATTCCCTTGCCTGCCGCTGTGACCAGGAGCAGGCCATGAAGTTCCAACCTTGTTTTGACCACACCTAATGACTTTTGAATTTGATTGTTTAAGAAGTAAAAGGAAGCCTGGCTGGTGTTGCTCAGTGGATTGAACATCGTCCCATGGACTGAGAGGTCTCGGTTGGATTCCTGGTCAGGGCACATGCCCTGGTTGCAGGCTCCGCCCCCAGTAGGGGGCGTGCAGGAGGCAGCTGATCAGTTTCTCTCTCTCCCTTCATCTCTCTCTAAAATAAAAAATATTTAAAAAGAAGTAAAAGGAAGCCCTGGCCAGTTTGGCTCAGTGGTTAGAGCATCAGTTGGAGGACCAAAGAGTCGCAGGTTCAATTCCAGTCAAGGGCACTTACCTCGGTTGCGATTTGTCCCCTGCCCTGGTAGGGCTGTGTGGGAGGCAGCCAGTCGCTATGTGGCTCTATCATATCAATGTTTCTCTCTGTCTCTTTCTCTTTCCCTCCCTCCCACTCTATCTGATGATAGGTAGAAAAGTATCCTCAGATGAGGAATAAAAAAACAAACAAAAAAAGAAGTAAAAGGAAGAGGAAGCACTGGCCCGTGTGGCTCAGTTGGTTCAGTGTTGTCCCATGCACTGAAGAAAGGAGGAGTATCTGAGAAGGAAGGTTCACAATAATAATGAAGAAAAGGAAGAGTATCTGCTCTCATTACTTTTATGCACTTCCATCTCGTTTATGGTCATTCAGAACTGATTGTAATTTCTAACATGTATTGTACTTAATTTGTGTGATGCCTTTAAATTATGCCTTCCCCTTAAGAGAGAGACTGGGCTAAGAGCAGAGATTTTGCCCCCTCCTTCTTTGTGTCTACTACTCTTTTCCTTTTGCCTAGAGCTGGTAAAGTTGCAAGTTCCTCCCTGGGTTCCCTTCTGAAGGCCTGTGGCTGAAAGCTCCCCTTTGGGAGGAAAACAGCTCAGCCTTAGCTCTGGCCTTGCCTGATAGTCTTCCCGGTGCCCCTTGCAAGCCCTATCAGCTATTTGCACAGGGACTGTGGGGGAGGGGTGGGAGGGAGGCTGGAAGGGGGAGGGAGAATTGTCTATGGGGCCCTGGCCTTTAGACTGGGAGCTCACTGTCAACACCTCAGGAGAATCAAGTACTCACCCCAGGAGGAAGTCTTGGGCTTTCAGACTTTGTTATGTAAGGGAAACAATTTTAAAAGGTTAGTCATTCAGGCATCTGACTGCGTAAATGACACAGTGGATGACTAACAGAAATTACAGGATGGCTCCACCCTCTGGCTGAAATGACATATTCTTTTGAATATTTTGGATAATTTCACAACACTTAGTGCTTGCTGCGAGCAGCTTTCTGTCCTTGAGGATGGAAATAGGAGTAATTAGAATATCCTTCCCATCTCTTTCATTACCTGCTCAGCTGTCCTCTATAACCAGTCTCCTTCCACTTCTTTTTCTTCTCGAAGTCTTCATGCCTTCAGAAATAAATTTATTTATGCAAGTAGGACAATGGAAGACAAACTGAATAGGAAAAGATAAGTTCAATTATGCAGCATTTAAGGCTTTAATTCCAGTGAAACAAAACTTCCTGTCTTCCTACTGCCCCTCACGGGAAAATATTTGTGTTGCCATTGCGCCATCTACTGGCAGCTGGAATCTCTGCAGCCGAATATATTCTCCTTGTGTTTGGATTGTCCTTGCCCAAGGCTACTCATTTAACTCATTCATTCAGAACACATTCATTGTGTGCTTACTTTGTGCCAGACTCTGCGCTAGATTTTAGGGGTACAAAAAACATGGCCACTGCCCTGTCTAGTGCGGTGGTTCTTACACTTGGTACAAGTCAGAATCATCTTGGGAAATGTTTAAAATGCAGATTTCTAGGCTCTGCCCTGAGAAGATTCTGAGTTGGTGGGTCTGGGATGAGATCTAGGAGCCTGCATTTTAAACAAACATAACAAATGACTCTGAAATAGGGAGTTCATGAATCACATTTTGAGAAAAACTAATGATAAATGGAAGCAGACAGTGGAATCCATTATTGCAATGTAGTCTGGTAAATGCCACACAGTAGGGACAGGGTCTGCTGGAGGCACAGAGAAGGGACACTTAATCAGACTAGGGGAAAATTGGAGAAGACTTATCAGAGGTAAGAATCTAGACAATAAGAGTTGCGGAGATGAAGAAGAGGAGCAGGAGATGCAGACAGAGGGTGTAGCATATGCTATAAAAGAGGGCATTAAACTGCACAGGATTTGCAGGTAGTGTGGAAAGTTAGAGAAAAGCACGACCAACTGGCAGAAAATGAAGGCCTGGAATACTAAGCTATCTTTATCCTAAAGGCTCCAGGGAATGTGGGAACCTTTTAAACAGGAGAATGAGTTGCCTAGATCCGCAATCTTAGGAAAATCCCTCTGACAGCAATGATAAGGAGGCAGGACTAAGGACAGGGGATCCTCTTGGAAATAAGTGGCAGGTAGAACAGAGTAAAGAAGGGACAAATGGTGACAGAAGGCGACTGGACTTTGGGTGGTGAACACACAGTACAATATACAGATGATGTATTATAGAAATATATACCTGAAACCTATATAATTATTAACCAACATCACACCAATAAATTCAATAAAAATTTTAAAAAGAAAAGAAGTGGCAGGGCCATGGCAGAAAATTAAGAGAAGGATGCAGATATGGGAGAAACTAAGGTACCGACAGTAGCACCTAATGAACTGATACACATGGCAGCAGGCAAGTGAAGGGGGCCTCAAGGATGACGCTAAGGGGTCTGGCTTGGGTGACCAGAGGTCATAGTTTCCCAAGACAAGGCACATAGGGAGAGGGACAGGGTCGGGGAGGGACAGGAAAGAGTAGGAGAGACACAAAAGGGAAAGAGGAAATGGACAGTGACCCTTTCTAACGTAACTGTTACTGTTCTCCTCTGCCATTGGTTGTGTGATCTTAATTCTTCCTTAACCCAGCTACGCCTTTGTAACTGGAACCCAAGTTCAGCTGCCTGCAGCTACAAAAACCAAACTCATGAGACAGACGCTGGTGAAAAAAGAAATAGGTTTTATTCAAGTGCTGGTCACCTGAGGAGATGGGGGACTTTTGTCACAAAGCCCCCCTCAACATCTCAATGTAGGCAGAGGCTTTTATAAGGAGAGAGAGGGATACGCAGAACAAAGAAACAAGGGAAGGGTGTTGAAACATTCTCTAGTGCAGCCCAGCACAGTCCATTCCAATAAGGACCTCAGAACCAGTCACGTGATGGTCTGGTGTGCACCATCCTGGTCTTCCTAACCCTGGTACCACGGTCATCCTGACGGTATGGTTGAAGGTCAGCAAATCTCCCAGAACTGGGATTACTAAAGGTCAGAGTCTGTATCCTCTGAAGTTAGAATTTTTTTTTCTTCCTAGGACTCTTTTGTTTGTTTTTTAAATTATTTTTATTAATTTGTTTTTGTTACAGATGTTTCTCCTTTCCCCCCCATTGACACCCTCCTTCCCACCACCACCCTCCCCCCCGCCCCATCCCCAGCTTTGTTGTCTATGTCCATTGGTTATGCATACATGCATTCTTCCTAGGATTCTTATACAAACATGCTGTTGATCTGCAAGCTACATATTAGTCAGAGTCAGCATTTACAGAAACAATGTCAAAAGAATGTTGGATGGGTTATAATTCCCCACTGTTACAGATGATGTTTCATCTGTAAAATATAGATCACAAGAGTATCAACCTTATAGGATTGTTGTGAGGATTAAGTGAATTAATACATGCAAGGTACTTAACAAAAGTACCTAGTACACAATCAAACAATAAATGTTGGCTGTTGTCTAATTCTTTTTAATGTCACTCATAATATTTTTGTCAGATGACTGACTGTCGTACTTTGCATCATTGTCCCAATGCTTCATTCCCTCCATGTTTTAGAATTTTGCATCCATGCCCTTTACTAAATGACTTTTCAGTACCTCCCACTAGTACGGAGTACATTCCCCTTTGTGGTATCCACGATGCGCTGGTCAGTGCAGTGTTAGTGACACTGTGACACAAGCAGAGGCTTTAAATGTGCTCGTACAGTTTGGCTTGCTCTTTTGTGCGGATGTCATTCACCAACCATGCCTTTGTTCATCACCGAGCCTGGAATGATGAAGACCAGGCAGCACCTGGGCTAGACCCCCAGCCTCAATCCAGAGGGGGCCCAGCCAACCCACAGACTTGTGAACAAGAAAACAAATGCTTTTGGTTGTGTGTCACTGAGATGTGAGTGTTTTTATTACAGAGCACTATTGCAACCATTGCTAAGTAATACATTGATATGGAAAAACATTCTCTGGCCAAATTTTTATGCTGATTCAGAGGCTCTTGTGTCTCTACCCTAGGCTTCTTGCAAGCAGAGGCTGCCTAGGCATCTGGATCTCTGACATCATACCAGGCCTTCTAGCCTTTGTCAACAGCAATCATTTTAAAGGGTTCCCAACTTGTAGCCACTGAGGGTTACTTCGGGTGTCTTTATGTCCCTGAGAAGAGAGGCATGGGCTGGAAAAGTGGCAGGTGCCCAACCCATTTCTGCTTATACCCTTCCTTCCCCTTGACCAAACTCAACTCATGGCTCCGACCACGGAATGACCCAACAAAGCTAAATGTAATGATATGTTGGAAACCTGGGAGCAGGTTCCGCTTGACTTCTGAGTGTCCTAAGAGCAGCAGGGTCCCCAGGCCACTCCGTGTGGAACGGCTCCTAGAGTGGGTCTTTGCTCCTGTTGTCAGAGTTCTTGGGGTCTGTCCATTTCTCAGTTCTCCCTGATAACTCTGCTTTATTCTAGAAGGACACTGACTCAGGTGTCAAAGAGCTAGCTCTGCAGCTTAATTGTCTGACACTGAGTCACTTCAACTGGCTGCCTCTCAGTTTTCTGTCTGTAAAATGGAGAGAATAGGACCTGTCTCCAGTCAGGTCCTGTTACCTAGTTGCTGTAAGGATCAAATCAGAAACACTCTCAAAACTGTAAAATGAAATATAAGTGGTAAATCCTATCACTAGGTGCCTCATTACTGAGCAGGAAGAGTACAGAAATGGCGCCTCCTTCTGTTCATTTCATGAACTGCAAAACACTGCTGAAGAGCCGCCTTAACCCAGGGTGAAGAGTGGAGTCTCAGGCATCACAGGGTTTTGTCCACTCTGGGGGTTCCCGGATGAGTTGCTGCGGGCCTCTCCCCTCCTGGTCGCAGCACTGTTCCTCCCCTCACGCTGCTATCTGGGCCCGGGGACTTCACAACAGCTCCGAAGTCTCCCCAGGCCCTGTGACCGGTTCCTACCCCAGAGCAGGCTGTGCATCACTGCCAGCCTTCCTTGGAGAAAACTCGTGGATACTGGGAACAGACTACATCCTAACAGCATTAATCTTTTTCATGTTTTGCTTGTCAATTAGTGCTTGTTGAGAAATATTCTTCATCCACATACATGTTCTGTGCTGGTCTCTGAACTAGTGAACTACAAGCCCGAGGCAAAACTGTAAAGACAGGCAGGGTTAGTTTTGATGATCCTTCCACCCACCTTTCTGTACAGGGGTTTTGTTAAAGGCACCAATAGCCTGGACCCAGGTTGTCCTTGAAGCCTTTCACATTATATCCCAATCCTCATTATACCCCTACGCTAACTGCTATCTGCTGGGACTAGTCTGAGTAATTAATTTTTAAAAAGTTATTGGCTCAGCCTGGCCGGTGTGGCTCACGGGTTGAGCGTCGACTCATGCACCAAGAGGTCACCGGTTCGATTCCCAGTTAGGGCACATGCCCAGGTTGTGAGCCTGATCCCCAGTGGGGGTCATGCAGGAGGCGTCCAATCAATGTTCTCTCTCAAAGATGTTTCTATCTCTCTCTCCCTCTCCCTTTCTCTCTAAAATCAATAAAGAAAAAATTTAAATAAATAAATAAAAAGCGATCAGCTAGGCCCTGGCGTGGTTGGCTCAGCGGTAGAGCATTGGCCCTTACACCAGAGGGTCTCAGGTTCGATTCCCAGTGAAGGGCACTTGCCTGGGTTGCGGGTGTGATCCCCGCCTTGTGCGGGAGGCAATCAACTGAAGTGTCTCTCTCCCATTGATGTTTCTTTCTCTTTTTCTCTCTCTCTCTCCCTCCCTCCCACTCTATCTAAAAATCAAAGGAAAAATATCCTCTGGTGAGGATTAACAACAACAAAAAAGATTATCTGCTCGATGATAGTGTCTTAATTTGCTAATATGTGTCTTTTGATAGCAATCTTTAAAATCTTGAGCCAAGTGAGGGGAGGAGGGTAAAGGAAAAAGAATTTCAATTTCAAATGACAAGGTTTGCCTGAAGAGATCATTTGTTGACAGACCCTTACCTTTACACAACAGCACAGCTCACAGTGCTCAGAGCCTCAGTCTCAGCTCTGAGACCGGCTTGCTCTCCATTTCACTGTCCAGGACGGTGAGGCTCAGAAAGGCTACTCCGAGCACTTGCCCAGCTCTGCAGAGCTAGTGATAAAACCAGGACTAGGGCTCGCGATCTTCTAATACACACTTTATTCTTCGTCATCTCATTCTGCTGCAGGGAATGGTTCATGAGGCAGAAGTTGCAAATAGGGACTGAAAAAAGACATTGAATATATTAGAAAGAATAATCTGCAAATTTAACTTTTCCTTTGCACCATCATCATCATCAACATGAACATTAACATTAGACTTAATTTTTTTGCATAGCACCCATTACTGTCCTCTTCCCCTCCCACCTCCTAGAAAGAACTTGTTGTGTTTGCTGCTATACTCCTAGAACTGTGCCTGACCCTCCGTAAATACTAACTGAAACAAATATGAATCAATCAACGCTGAATGAAAAGTTGATGTTATCAATTATACCTCAATAAAGCTGAAAAGCTGAGAAAAATCCACTGTCCTTATTTTTTTTAAGGTGATGTTACAGTAAATGTAATTTCTTTTATTTTATTAGAAAAGATGAATTTGGGGATAAAAATTATATATGCTCATTAAAATTTTTCAAATGAAACAAAGTATTTAAAAAAAATCAAATCAAGCCCTGGGTAGTTTTGCTCAGCGGTTAGGGACCAAAGGGTCACAGGTTCATTTCCCTGTCAAGGGCATATACCTGGGTTGCCGGTTCAATCCCCAGGGTCATGCAGGAGGCAACCGATCGATGTTTCTCTCACATCAATGTTTCTCTCTCTCTCTCTCTCTCTCTCAAAACAATGGAAAAAATATCTTCAGGTGAGAATCAACAAAAAAATAAACAAAGATTTTTTTTTTCTTATCCTCACCCGAGGACATTTTTCCATTTTTTGTACAGACAGAGTGGGAGGGAGAGAGAGGCAGAGAGAGAGAAGGAAACATCGATGTGAAAGGGACACATCGAGTGGCTGCCACCCGCACGACCAACCAGGGTCGGGGACAAACTGCAACCGAGGTACATGCCCTTAGTGGGAACTGAACCCGGGTCTCTCCGGACCGCAAGCGGACGCTCTAACCGCTGAGCCAAACTGGCCAGGGCAACAAAGATTTTTTTTAATCAGGAAGGCAACCATTTTTGTTTTTAACCTTGACTCCACTCATTTCTCCCACCCTCCACCCCCTATCTTTGGCAACCAGCATCAATCTGTTCTCTGTATCTATGAGCTTGTTATGTTTATTTTTTAGTTTTTGATGCCCCATATGAGAGATCATATAGTATCTGTCTCTTGGTCTGATTTATTTCACTTAAAATAATGCCCTTGAATCCAAACATGTTAACACAAATGCTAACATTTTATTCATTTTTATGGCTAAATTTTATATAATATATATAAAATATAATATATAAAATATAACAGATATCTTATATAAAATACATTTATATATTTATATGATATAATGTAATATATAAAATATGTCATATATTTTATATAAAATACATAATCTGAAGTGGAATTGCTAGATTATCTGATAGTTCCATTTTTAATATTTAGAGGAATCTCCATACTGTTTTCTTTTTGTTGTTGTTTTTTGAATCCTCACCCGAGGAAAATTTTCCATTGATTTTCAGATACAGTGGGAAGGAGGGAGAGAGAGAGAGAAACATTGATGTGAAAGAGACACATGGACTGGCCGCCTCCCATATGACCCCGACCAGGGCAAGGGATCGAACTGCAACTGAGGTACATGCCCTTGACCAGAATGAAGCCACAACTCTTTGGACCATGGCCTACATCAACTGGCCAGGGCCATGTTCTTTCCATAGTGTTTGCACAAATGTACATTACTACAAAGGGTTCCCTTTTCTCCACACTCTCACCAACACTTTCTATTACTTGTCTTTTTGATAATAGTCAGTCTAACAGGTATGGGGCAATAGCTCATTGTGGTGTTGATTTTCTTTTCCCTGATGAATAATGATATTGAACACCTTTTCATGTGCCTGTTGACCACCTGTATGCTTTCTTTGGAAAAATTTCTATTCAGATCACCTGCCCTGTTTTGTTTTGTTTTTTTAATCTTTATTGTTGGATGTAAAATGTATTACAGATGTTCCACATTTTTCCCCCATTGACCCCCTTCTCCCCACTCCCGCCCCCCTCCCGCCTTTTCCCACACTACTGTCTGTGTCCATTGGTTATGCATATAAGTTCTTTGGTTTATTTCTTCCCACCACCACCCCCCAACCCCTTTCCCTTTGAGGTTTGTCAGTCTAGCAATGAATTTGTACTTCTTAATCCCTTCACCTTTTTCACCCATTCCCCCAACCCCCTCCCAACTGGCAACCAACAAAATGTTCTCTGTATCTATGAGAATGTTTCTGTTCTACCTGTTCATTTTGTTTGTAGATTCCATTGTTGATAGGTATGTATTCATTGCCATTTTGTTTGTTCATATATTTTATCTTTTTCTTCATTATTTCATATAATAATGGTTTGGTGGTGATGAACTCCTTTAACTTTTTCTTGTCTGGGAAAGTTTTTATATGTCCATCGATTCTAAATGACAGCTTTGCAGGATAGAGTAATTTTGGTTGTAGGTTCTTGCTTTTCATCACTCTGAATATTTCTTGCCACTCCCTTCTGGCCTGCAAAGTTTCTTTTGAGAAATCAGCTGACAGCCTAATGGGAACTCCCTTGTAGGTAACTAGCTGCCTTTCTCTTGCTGCTTTTAAGATTTTCCCTTTGTCTTGAACCTTTTGGATTTTGATGATGATGTGTCTTGGTGTGGGCCTCTTGGGGTTCATCTTGTTTGGGACTCTCTGTGCTTCCTGGACTTGTATGTCTGTTTCCTTCACCAAGTTAGGAAAGTTTTCTGCCATTATTGTTTCAAACAGGGTTTCAATTTCTTGTTCTCTCTCTTCTCCTTCTGGCACCCCCAAGATGCGAATGTTGGCACGCTTGAAGTTGTCCCAGAGGCTCCTTACACTATCCTCATTGTTTTGGATTCTTTTTTCTTTTTGCTGTTCTGATTGGGCATTTTTTGCTTCCTTATATTCCAAATCAATGGTTTGCTCCTTGGATTTACGTACTCTACTATTGAATCTGTGTAAATTATTCTTTATTTCAGTTAATGCCTCCTTCAATTCTAACTGTGTATCCATGATTTCTAACTGGTCCTTTTTTATGCTCTTGAGGCCCTCCCTAAGTTCACTGAGGTTCTCACTAAGTTCATTGAGCATCCTTATAAGCAGTATTTTGAACTCAGTATCTGTTAGGTTGCTTAATTCCATTTCGCTTAGTTCTTTTATTGGGGTTTTGTTCTGTTCTTTCATTTGGGACCTGTTTCTTTGTCTCCTCATTTTGGCTGCCTCCCTGTGTTTGTTTCAGTGTATTACTTAATGAGAGGTATGGGGCTCAATGAGACCAGATGCTGCTCGTTTAAAAGAATTTAGGAAAAACCTGAAGCAGGATCCAAGACAGGCCAATCCTGTGGTTAAGCAAGTGGCAACAGCTTGGGTGAGTTTGAAAGTTGGGTGGGGCGGGGCGGGGCGGGGCCTCAGGGAGTCAGCAGGGCGGGGCTCCCAGTGTGAGCCAGGTTGCTGGAGTCCCAGATATGGCAGCTGTCTGCCGCCCCCGGGAAGGGCTCACCAAAGGAACAAAGGCCTCTTACAGCACGTTTGTCCCGGAGAAAGCTCCCTCTCCAGCCCTCGCTCCAGTGCCAAACAGCTCAGTTCTTCCCTGTATGTCTCTGGTGCCCCTCGAGCTGCCTCCCCTCCAAGCTTAGAGGGAGAGAGTCCGATAAGTCCGTGCGCAGGCCCTTTAAGGAGCTGCTTGGGGCTCCAGCCGGGTCAGCTTCCCTGAGCCTCAGTTCCCGCTGGTTTTCCAGCCAGAAGTTATGGGGATTCTCTTCCTGGCACTGGAACCCTGAGTGGAGCACCTGGTGTGGGATGGGGACCCCTCAGTCCTCAGGAAGGACCTTCCCAGCCGAGGTATCCTCCTGATTTTCATCCGCCACACGTGAGTGTAGGACCAACCCGTCCGCCGCCGCCCCTCCTACCAGTCTGGATGTGGGTTCTGCTTTAATTCCGTAGTTGTAGGACTGCCATTCAGCTTGATTTCAGGTGGTTTTGAATGATGGTTGTTCTATAGTTTAGTTGTAACTTTGATGTGGTTGTGGGAGGATGCGATACCGCGTTTACCTATGCCACCATCTTGACCCCACCTGCCCATTTTTTAACTTGGATTCTTTGTTTTTTTTACATTGAGTTGTAAGAATTCTTTTTTTTTTTTTTTTAGAGAGGTAAATCTAGTTTTGTTTTTAAATGGGTTTCAATCTGTTACATTTATAGATTCAAAATAGACAAAAACAAAAAACGATATAGAAACCTTTGGATTCTCTTAAACCATGTGTTTAAAAACCCTGCATACTCCTAAAAAGGAAGTAAGCCCCAAAGATCGAGGAGCTAAGTACCAGTCTTAATACAGACTCTTACAGGATGCTTTGTATAGAAATGTCTAGTTATGGGAGTATTGTAATTGAAGTTATTCTCTGAAGTCTTGGAAATAGAATATAAATGTTAGACATAGATTTTGCATATGAAACTTGTCTTTCTCTGTTTGGCTTGTTTCACTTAGGATGATACTTTCCAGGTCCCTCCATGTAGTCTCAAAGGATAAGAGGTCTTTCTTTCTTACAGCTGCGTAGTACTCCATTGTGTATATGTACCACTGCTTTTTTATCCATTTGCCTACTGATGGACACTTGGGCTGTTTCCAGATCTTAGCTATTGTAAATAGTGCTGCTACAAACATGGGGGTACATATATTCTTTCTGATTGGTGTTTCGGGCTTCTTAGGGTATATTCCTAGAAGTGGGATCACTGGGTCAAATGGAAGTTCAATTTTTAATTCTTTGAAGTAACACCATATTGTTTTCCATAGTGGCTCCACCAGTCTGCATTCCCACCAGCAGTGGACTAGAGTCCTCTTTTCTCCACACCCTCGCCAACACTTGTTGTTTGATGATTTGTTGATGGCGGCCATTCTGACATGTGTGAGGTGATACCTCATTGTTGTTTTAATTTGCATCTCTCTGATGATTAGTAATGATGAGCATTTCTTCATATGTTTCTTAGCCATTTGTATGTCCTGTTTAGAGAGCTGTCTATTTAGTTCCTCTGCCCATTTTTTAATTGGATTCTTTGCCTTCCTTTTGTGGAGTTGTGTGAGCACTCTATATTTATTGGAAATTAACCCCTTATCTGATATATCATTGGCAATTATGCTCTCCCATACAGTGGGTAGCCTTTCCGTTTTGATTATTGTATCTTTCGCTGCGCAGAAGCTTTTGAGTTTGATGTAGTCCTATGTGTTCATTTTCTCCTTTGTTTCTGTTGCCTTAGGTGATGTGTCAGTAAAAATTCTGCTGCGTATGATGTCTGAAATTTTGTTGCCTACAGTCTCTTCTAGGATTTTTATGGATTCATGAGTTACATTTAAGTCTTTTATCCATTTTGAGCTTATTCTTGTGTAGGGTGTAAGTTGATGGTCTAGTTTCATTTTTCTGCAAGTAGCTGTCCAATTTTCTCAGCACCATTTATTAAAGAGGCTGTCCTTACTCCACTGTATGCTCTTGCCACCTTTGTCAAATATTAATTGAGCATATTGCCTTGGGTCCATTTCTGGGTTCTCTGTTCTGTTCCACTGGTCTATATGCCTGTTCTTGTGCCAGTACCAGGCTGTTTTGATTACAGTGGCTTTGTAGTATAACCTGAAATCTGGTATTGTGATCCCTCCAACTTTGTTCTTCCTTTTCCAGATTGCTGTGGCTATTCGAGGCCTTTTTTTGGTTCCATATGAACTTTTGAAATAATTGTTCTAATTCTGTGAAGTATGCCGTTGGTATTTTGATGGGGATTGCATTGAATCTATAGATTGCTTTGGGTAATATGGACATTTTAATGATGTTAATTCTCCCAATCCATGAACAGGGTATGGGCTTCCACTTTTTTATATCTTCCTCTATTTCTTTTTTCAATGACCTGTAGTTTTCTGCAAATAGGTCTTTGGTTAAGTTTATTCCTAGGTATCTTAATTTTTTTGCCGCAATGGTAAATGGGATTTTTTGCTTAGTTTCTCTTTCTGTGAGTTCATCATTGGTGTATAAGAATGCCATCGATTTCTTGACATTAATTTTGTATCCTGCTACTTTGCCAAATTCATTTATTAAGCCTAGTAAACTTTTGATGGAGTCTTTGGGGTTTTCTATGTATAGTATCATGTCATCTGCAAATAATGACAATTTCACTTCCTCCTTTCCAATTTGGATCCCTTTTATTTTTTCTTCCTGTCTGATTGCTGTGGCTAAGACTTCCAGTACTATGTTAAATAAGAGTGGCGAAAGTGGGCATTCTTGCCTTGTTCCTGTTCTTAAGGGAAATGCTTTTGGTTTTTGCCCATTGAGTATGATGTTGGCTGTAGGTCTTTCATATATGGCCTTTATTATGTCTAGATATGATCCCTCTATTCCCATACTACTGAGCGTTTTGATCACAAATGGATGCTGGATTTTGTCAAAGGTTTTTTCAGCATCTATTGATATTATCATGTGGTTTTTATTCTTCATTTTATTTATGTGGTGTATCACGTTTATGGATTTGCGAATATTGTACCAGCCTTGCATCCCTGGGAGGAATCCCATTTGGTCGTGGTGGATAATTTTTTTGGTGTATTGCTGGATCCGATTTGCTAGTATTTTGTTTAGGATTTTGGCATCGATGTTCATCAGGGATATTGGCCTGTAGTTTTCTTTCTTTGTTGTGTCTTTTTCTGGTTTTGGAATTAGAATTATGCTGGCTTCATAAAACGAGTTTGGAAGTCTTCCTTCTCCTTGAATTTTTTGAAATAGTTTGAGGAGAATGGGTATTAGTTCTTCTTTGAATGTTCGGTAAAACTCCCCCGTGAAGCCATCCGGGTCTGGGCTTTTGTTTGCTGGGCGAGTCTTGATTACATCCTCAATTTCTTCTGTTGTTATTGGTCTGTTCAAGTTTTCTATCTTTTCCTGATCTAGTTTTGGGAGACTATGTGTTTCTAGAAATTTGTCCATTTCGCTTAGATTGTCGAATTTGTTGCCATATAATTGTTCATAGTAGTTGTTAACGATCTTTTGTATTTCTGTGGTGTCAGTTGTTAACTCTCCTCTTTCATTTCTGATTCTGTGTATTTGGGTTCTCTCTCTTTGTTTCTTGGTGAGCCTAGCTAAGGGTCCATCAATCTTGTTTATCTTTTCGAAACACCAGCTCTTTGTTTTATTAATCCTTTGAATTGTTTTTTTTTTTGGTCTCTATGTCATTTATTTCTGCTCTGATCTTTACTATTTGCTTCCTTCTACTTGCTCTGGGGTTTTCCTTTTGTTTGCTCTCTAGTTCTTTAAGTTGTGAGGTTAGATAGTCTATTAGAGATTTTTCTTCTTTTTTGAGGTAGGCCTGTAGTGCTATGAACTTCCCTCTCAGAACTGCTTTCGCTGCATCCCATAGATTTTGTGTTGTTGTGTCTTCATTTTCATTGGTTTCCAGGAAGTTTTTGATTTCTTCCTTGATCTCCTCGGTGACCCATTCATTGTTTAATAACATGCTATTTAGCTTCCATGTGTTCAAATGTCTTTGTATGTTCTTCTTGCAATTGATTTCTAGTTTCATTCCATTGTGATCTAAGAAGATGTTTGATATAATTTCAATCTTCTTGAACTTGTAGAGACTTAGTTTGTGTCCTATCATGTGGTCTAGCTTTGAGGATGTCCCATGTGCACTTTAGAAGAATGTGAATTCTGTAGTTTTGGGGTGTAGTTCTCTGTAGATATCTATTATTTAAATATATATTTGGTCTAGTGCTTCATTTAGAGTCTCTGTTTCCTTGCTAATTTTTTGTCTAGAGGATCTATCCAGCGATGTCAGCGGGGTGTTGAAGTCCCCTGCTATGATTGTATTGCTATCGATTTCTCCTTTGAAGTCCTCCAGAAGGTTTTTAATATATTTTGGTGTTCCTATATTGGGTGCATATATGTTAATCAAGGTTATATCTTCCTGTTGGATAGATCCTTTCAATATTATGTAGTGACCTTCTTTGTCTCTAATTATGGCCTTCATTCTGAAATCTATTTTATCAGATATGAGTATTGCTACCCCAGCTTTTTTTTCTTTTCTGTTTGCTTGGAAGATTTTTTTCCATCCCTTCACTTTCAATCTATGTGAGTCTTTTGTTGTGAGGTGGGCCTCTTGTAAACAACATATAGATGAGTCATGCTTTCTTATCCAATCAGCTACTCTGTGTCTTTTTATGGGAGCATTCAGTCCATTTACATTTAAGGTGATTATTGATATGTACTTATTTAAGAGTTGTAAGAATTCTTTATATTTTTTTGGATATCAGCTTCTTCTCGAATATATGAGTTGCAAATATCTTCTCCCTTCTGGTTGCCATTTTATTTTGCTGATGGTTTCCTTTGCTGTGCAGAAGCTTTTTTTATATATATATAGATGCCCTTTTTTTATATTGAGGTGGTTCCCTTCTATTCCTAGTTTTCTGAGTTTTAAATCATAAATGGATGTTAATGATATTTCTGGCCCAGCTGGTGTGGCTCAGTGGATTAAGCGTTATCCCATGGACTGAGAGGTTCCGCTTCAATTCTCAGTCAAGGAATTGAGTTTCAGGCTCTATCCCCAGTGAGGGGTGTGCGGGAGGCAGCTGATTGATGTTTCTCTCTCTCTCTCTCTCTAAGAAATCAATAAAAACATTATTTAAAAAAAAAGATATTTCTGCATCTATGGAGATAATCATATGGTTTTCCTTTTTAATCTGTTAATATGGTGAGTGATTCTTTAAAACAGTTTGAGATATATTTCATACACCAACAATACACCCGTTTAAAGTATACAATTCAATGATTTTTAGTATATTCACAGATGTGTGCAAATGTCATCATAGTCCATTTAGAACATTTCAGATCTCTAAAAGACTCTGTGCCCTTTATCTATTACTAGTCTATCCCCCTCCACCCCACATATTCGCCAGCCCTAACACCCATTAATCTACTTTCCATCTCTATAGATTTCCCTATTCTGACTTATATATGAATGGGATCATATATGTGGTCTTTTGTAATTGGCTGCTTTTACTTAGCATAGTGTTTTCAGTGTTCATCCATTTTATAACACATATCAGTACTTTTTTTCCTTTTATGGCCAAATAAACTTCCATTGAATGGAAATACTATATTTTGTTTATCCATTCATCTGTTGAAGTACATTTGAGCTGTTTCTACGTTTTGGCTATTATGAACAATGCTGCTATACACATTCATGTTCAAGTTTTTGTGTGGACTTGGACTTATGTTTTCAATTCCCTTGGGTATATCCCTAGGAGAGAAATGGAGTTATATGGTAACTCTATGTTTAGTTGTTTGAGAAATTGTCTATTTTTAAAAAATTACTGCACCACAATACATTTCCACCATCAGTGCATGGGTATTTTTACTTCTCCATATCTTCACCAATACTTGTTATATGACTTTTATTTAGTATTATTTTTTTATTAAAAAGGGATAGAAACATCAATGAGAGAAAACATTGATTGGCCACCTCCTGCATGCCCCCCACTGGGAATTTGGCCCACAACCTGGGCATGTGCCCTGACCAGGAATCGAACCAGTGACATTTTGGTGCATGGGTCGATGCTCAACCAACTGAGCCACACCAGCCAGGCAATGACTTTTAAACTTAACCTCGTCTTTTCTTTCCAATTTTTCTTTTCCCCTCCCTCCTTCCCTCACTTCCCTATTTCCTTTCCTCCCTTGAACACATTTTCAGAATTTATAACATAACTGAGACCCTAAAATAGTTTCATCAAGGAGTCCTTTCCACCTCTGCTTTCTTAAATCCTAAACTTGTCACTTAAAATCACCATTGACCTATAAGTCCAGATTTCTACTATACCCATCTTTAAATTTCTAATCCTAGCAGCAAAGCTCCCCATCTGAATATGCTGCACTCCACTAGTATTTCTAAGGATCTCAGGGTTAAAGAACCTTAAAAGTGTCCTGGGTTAATTCATTCTGTTTAATGAGAGAAGGAGATGGAAGAAAGACTGAATGACAAGAAAGTGAAAAGGAAGAAGAGCAGAGGAGGGAAGCAGAAAACGGGGAAGAGAATGAGTACCTTGCATATGCCAGGCATTTTACAAACATAACCTTATTTAAATCTCACGGCGACCTCATAAGATTGGTTTTACTCGCCCCTTTTTTCCATAAGTGAGGCAATTGAAGCTAAGAGAGGTTATTTTGCTTGAGATCACTCAGCTTGTGAGAGTCAAACTTAGCTGTGTAACTCCAAATCCTGTGACCCAGAAAACTCTTGAATTTCAAGGGGGAAGGGCTCCCTCAGGGGTATATGATTACCCTGTCCCTGAGTCCCTAGACAGATATTCCCTGGATGAACCACAGCTCAGAATTGAAGGGGCATTATTAGGAAAACAACATGGTGGCTGGTTTCTGGAGAGAAGTCTGCTATAATGGGAGTAGTTTTGTCTCAAAAGACAAATAATGCCTCAGGCTGGGAGAAAATAGGCAAGGAAGTATGTTCCATGGCCAAGGTTATGGTATTTGTTGCCTGGGAGGAGTGCCAAAGTTAGATATATGAGATGGAAAGGAAAATCCCAAGAGAAAACTTTAGAACGTGGGCTCTCTCAGTACCAAAGGAAGCTACTCAGATTTCCACACAGTATTTAAAGAGCAATAACAATTTATAAAAATAGAACCAGGTCATTATACAACCAGGTTCATTGGTTTCAGTTTGCCTTTGACTTAGGGCTTGCTTTTGAAAATTGAAATCTTGTTGCACAATTGACAAAGTATATCAAAGTATATACTGTAAAACAAAGTATATCAGAGAAGTCTAACCTCCATTCCTGTCCCTCTGCCCCATTCCCTCCCCAACAGATGTAATCAGTTTTTTTGTTTAAATAAACAAAATTTTATTTTATCCTTTTATTTTTCTAAAATATAAAATATATTCAAGTCGCCCCCCCCCCTTCAATTAAATGGTAGTATACAGTGTGGACAAAAGTAGGTTTACAGTTGTAATACAAATAAACAATAATACAAAAATAAACTTTGTTTCACAGCCTCACAACTGTAAACCTACTTCTGCCCCACCCTGTATTACCATCAGTTTTGCCACCTAGTTTTTCACTGGAGATCATGCTATAGTAGTATATAGAGATATTCGTTTGTTTGTTTTTTAATATGTTTTTATTTATTTTCTTAGAGAAAGAAAGGGAGAGGGAGAGAGAGAGAAACATCTTATCGGCTGCCTCCCACATGACTCCTACTGGAGATCAAGCCCACAACCCAGGCATGTACCCAGACCTAGAATTGAACCGGTGACATCTCGATGCATGGGACAACACTCAGTCCACTGGGTCACATCGGCTGGGCTCCTCATTCGTTTTTACAGCTCTGTAGTATTCCAGCATGTGCATAGATTATTGTTTATTCAACCCATTCTGTGATGGTTGGGCATTGGGGTTGTTTCCAGTCTTTTGCTATTACAAATAGTGTTCATTGAATAGCCTCATGAATATGTCTTTTTGTATTTTTGCCAGTGTATCTTTTAAAAAATATGTTTTTATTGATTTTTTAGAGAGAGAGGAAGGGAAACTTCGATGTGAGAGAAACATCTCCTGCACTCCCCCACCAGAGATTGAGCCTGCAATCCAGGCATGTGCCCTGACTAGAAATTGAACCATGACTCAATCCACTGAGTCACACTAGCTGGGCTGCCAGTATATCGTTACAATAGTTTCCTAGAAGTGGGATTTCTGGATAAACAGGTATATGTACAGTATATAAAATTTTGCAAGATATTGCCAAATTTCTCTCTCCACGGATTGTACCATTTTTCTTTTGCATTCCCACTAGCAAAATATGAGTGCCTGTCTCATTAACTTGTTAATGTGTTATGTTGTCAAACTTAGATTTTTGCTAATCTGGCAGTTGAAAAATCATATCTCACTGTAATTTTAATTTGCATTTATTTCATTATATGATTGAATATCTTTTTATATATTTAATGAACCTTTATTTTCATTTTTCTGTGCATGTGAACTGTGTTTATATCTCTTGCTTATTATTATTATTTTTTTTACTGATTTTTAGAGAGATAGAAGGGGAGAGTGGGAGAGAGAAACATGGATTGGCTGCCTCTTGCATGCCCCCTACCAAGGACCAAGCCTGCAACTGGGGCATGTGCCCTGACCAGGAATCAAACCAGTAACATTTTGGTGCTTGGATGACACCTGATCAACTGAACCATACCAGCCAGGGCTTACCTATTTTCCACTGGGCCATTTTCCTTTCCTTTTCCATCTTTTGAAGCCCTTTTATATATGTGAGGGATATTGACGGCAGTGTGCTAAAGCTTGCTAGTGCTGGCTTACAAGTGCTGATTGTTAAATTTTCAGGAATTTTGTGAGTCAGAGGATGTCATATTGGTTCAGTTGATGTCATCGTGGCAACTTAAAACTTTCTGTGGTTGTTTTACAAATGTCTAATCACTGAGTTGTACACCTGAAACATATAATATTGCATGTCAGGTGTAATTGAAAAATAAAGGTATTTTTAATAAAACTTGCTATGGTGGGGGTATTTATACCATGGTAATTAGCAAATACTATGAATCAGGGCTCCTCACCCTCCCCACCAGAAACTACAGGACATCAATCCTTTGTCTATAATATAAGCTGGAAATATTTAACATTTTTTAAAATTGATTTTAGAGAGAGAGGGAAAGGGAGAGAGAGATAGAAATATCGATGAGAGAGAACATCGACTGGCCGTTCCTGCATGCCCCCCACTGGGGATTGGGCCCACAACCTGGGCATGTGCCCTGACCAGTAATCAAACCGGCAACCCCTTGGTGTGTGGGTCGGTGCTCAACCACTGAGCCACACCAACCGGGCTAAGCTTGAAATATTTTCTTCCCAGTTTGTAATTTGTCTTTTTATATTGCTTATAATGTATGTTGCTATGCAAATATTTTGTTGTTGCTGTTTTGTATAATCCAAATTTCAGTCTTTTCCTTTATTGCCTCTGGATTATTAGAAAAGTTTCCCCAGATCCTTGGTTACAGAGCAAACTGCTCATACTTTCTTCTAGTATTTATTTAGTTTTTAAAAATTTTAAATATTTAATCCATTTGTAATTCATCTTGTCTGGAGAAACAGATATGATTGTATCTTTTTCCACTAGCTATACTTTTACTCCCACACTATTTACACAGAAGGTCTTTTCCTCCATTGATTTCAGATGCCACCTTTATCACATGCTAAATTTCCAGATGCGATTAGCTATGTTTGGATTTTCTATTCTGTTTAATTGATCTATGTATTCACGTGCCAATACCATCTTATTATTATACTGGCTTTATAATGTCTTATTAACTGCTAGGGCTAGCCTCTGCTCATTTTCTTCTCTTTCAGGGCTTTCCCACACATTTTGGTTTACTTATCCTTTTAAATGAATATTGTAATAAAATTGTCTTAGCTCTAAGTCTCCCTCTTCTGTTTTTTGCAAAGCCCCACTTCTAGGAATATACCCTAAGAAGCCTGAAACACCAATCAGAAAGAATATATGTATCCCCATGTTCGTAGCAGCACTATTTACAATAGCTAAGATCTGAAAACATCCCAAATGCACATCAGTAGACGAATGGATAAAAAAGCTGTGGTACATATACGCAATGGAGTACTATGCAGCTGTAAGAAAGAAAGCTCTCTTATCCTTTGAGACGACATGGAGGGACCTGGAAAATATTATCCTAAGCGGAACAAGCCAAGCAGAGAAAGACAAATATCATATGATCTCACTTATTTGTGGAATATAATGAACATAACAGTCTGAGGAACGGGGTAGTCCCCAAGACGTGGAAGTGGGGTACAGACTGACAATACCTAGAAGAGGGGATGGTGGGGGAGAGATAAACCACAGAACTTACATGCATATATGCATGAACAATGGACAACAAACCTGGGGATAGGGCGGGGAGGGAGGGGGAGGAGGGAATCAGTGGGGGGAAAAGAACATCTATAACAAAAATAAATTAACGAAAAAAAGGAAGAAAAAAAGATGACCTTGTATTTTCTGACTTCAGCCTCCTCTGTTCTGTTCCCCTACTTTGGTCTAGACCTTCTCTTTCTTTTTCCCCTAATAGCCTTATTCTGGACAAACTGAATCCTCCTCCTGGAAGATTTCTCTCAGAAAAAGCATTTCCTATATCTCATCTAGCATTTTTTGAAATCTCTAATTTAGCCCTGGTGTTAGAGCGGTTAAAGCATTGGCCCATGGACCAGAGAGACCCGGGTTCAGTTCCCACTAAGGGCACGTACCTCGGTTGTGGTTTGTCCCCGGCCCAGGCTGGGGTTGCGTGGGTGGCAACCATTCAGTGTGTCTCTCTCACATCGATGTTTCTTTCTCTCCCTCCCTCTCTGTCTGAAGATAAATGCAAAAAATGTCCTTGGGTGAGGATAAAAAAAAAAAGAAGAAAGAAATCACTAATTTAATTGCCAAATACCTATGGGATTTTGGTCAGAAGTATCCTCAGATTTTTTTCATCTATACATTATAAAAGAAAAATAATCTATTTCATAGGTTTTTGTGGGGTGTGTGTGCGTGTCTTGCTTTTATTTTTATAGTTAGAAATAATTGTCAGTCAGGTCTCAGTCCTACCTATCAGCTGAATTTGACTAATTTAATCACTCCCCTAAAACATATTCTTCAACTGATTTCCATGACACCACCTTTACCTGTCAGTTTCCATCAGTGTTTCTTCCTTATCCTCTAAATGTTGGAGAACGCCAGCCCTGGCCATTTTGGGTCAGCAGTTAGAGTGTTGGCTTGTGAATCGAAGGGCCTTGGGTTTGATTTCTGGTCATGGGCATGTACTTGAGTTGCAGGTTCAATCCCCAGCCCTGGACTGGGAGGCAACCAATTGATGTGTCTCTCTTGCATCAATGTTTTTCTCTCTCCCTCCCTCCTTCTCTTCCATTCTATCTAAAAATCAATGGAAAAGTATCCTTGGGGGAGGAATAACAAAAAATAAAATAAATAAATGTTGGAGAACCCCAAAAATCAGATTTCAGACCTCTTCTCCTTTCATCTAAACTCACTCCTTAAGTGAGTTTATACAATCTCATAAATTTAAATATACTAACAACTCCCAATTTTTGTATGTCCAGCCCGGACCTCTACTATGTTACTCAAAATTTGTATATCTAGCCCGGCTGGTATGGCTCAGTGGTTGAGCGTCAACCCATGCACCAAGAGGTTGCCAGTTCAATTCCCAGTCATGGCACATGCCCAGGTTGTGGGCCAAACCTCAGTGTGGGGCATGCTGTAGGCAGCCAATTGATGTTCTCTTTCATCGATGTTTCTATCTCTCTCTTCTTCTCCCTTCCTCTCTCTCTAAAATCAAGAAAGAAAAAAATTTAAGTCTCATTAAAATTTTTTTTGTATATCTAACTTCTTCCTTATCAACTCCCTCTGGATGTCCCAAAGGGATCTCCAATTTAACTTACTCCAAAACAATTTTAATATTCTTCCCCAAGCCTGTTTTTCCTGTAGTCGTCCCAATCTCAGTTAATGACAATTCTGTTCTTCTAGTAGCTCAGGAAAAATTCTTTCTCTACTCTCTAACCCACCGACCCTTGGGTTCACTCATGTGGCCACAACTGGCAGCTCAGCTGGAATGGCTGGAATGATTTGGACAGCTGGGCCTCTCTCCACATGGTCTTCTATCTCAGGCTTCCTCAGATCCTGGCTTCTTCATGATTCTTTGAGGACAAGTCCCAACATACAGGCACTTCTTAAATCCCTTCCTGACTCACACTTTCTAATGTATTCATTTGAATTCAGTGTCTTTACCATTGGAACAAATTAATTAGTGAAGAACCCACCCATACAAATACCTCTATGTGGTGAAATGACTGGGCTAGGCAGAGTTGCCAGGAGATTTCCCACAGTTTGGCAGTAACTAACTCATTTGTCATAAAAAAAAAAAAAAAAAAACTTTAGCCAAGCTGCAGTTAGTTGGCATTTTGTGGGGCCTGTTGATGTGACCACAACACTCAGATTTTTTTTTCCCCAGTGACAGGATGATTCCTCAGCTATTTTTGTTGGTTTCTACATTCTTTTTTGTTGTTGTTGCTAATCCCCACCTGAGGATATTTCTCCACTGCTCTTTAGACAGAGTGGGAGGGAGGGAGACAGAGAGGGAGAGAGAAACATTGATGTGAGAGAGTCACATCGATTGGCTGCCTCCCACACAACCCCAACAGGTTCAAACCTGCAACCCAGGTATGTGCCCTTGACTGGAATCGAACCCGAGGTTCTCAGGCCAGTGCTCTAACCACTGAGCAAAACCGGCCAGAGCTCAACATTCTTTTCTAAGCCAAATTTCTTTCTTTCAGGTCTCTTTTGTAGCTAAAATCACAAATGTTTCCAGCTTTGGGGATTAGAAGTACTTTCCCTGTACCTTTAGGTTTTCCAGTGTTTCAATATGTGTACTTGTTCACACCTTGTTATTCTTTTGTTAATTCTGTTTCTTAAGTTTTCTAACCCTTTCATTTATGCTTTTTCTTTACTTAATCCCTTTCTTTGCTTTCCTTGGGTTATTTTGATGTTCTTTTTCTAAATTATGTGAACTGAATGTTTAATTCATTTATTTTCATTCTTAGTAATGAATTATGCACGAGCTATTAAATTTCTTTTTAAGTACTGCACTGTCGGCCTATTAAATCCATTCACCCAGCTCAGGTTCACCAGCGAGCAGTCTCTCGGTTACCATCTGGAATAATTTCTGTCTTTGAACCGAAAGCATTTTGGGGCTACTCCTTTGGCAACCCGAGGAAGATGGCACTGTGTTTTCTGCCTTCGCATTGTGTCCTGGCACAAATAAATAATAATAATAATAATGAATAACCTTTATTGAGCACTTACCCTGTACCTGGCATTATATTTTATACACGTTATTTTAACAACTCCATACTAATAATCTTCCATGGCCTTAAAAAGTTTTATTTTCTTTATTGAATTTTAGAGAGAAGAAGAGAGAGAGAGAGATAGAAACATCGATGAGAGAACATGGACTGGCCACCTCCTGCACGCCCCCCACTGGGGATGGGGCCCACAACCTGGGCATGTGCACTGACCAGGATTCGAACCGGTAACCTCTTGGTGCGTGGGTCCATGTTCAACCATTGAGCCACACTGCCCGGGCTTCCATGGCCTTTTTACAGAGGAAATAGGTACTGGACATGCCAATCCTTCAATTTTAGGGCCTTTCCCCCTTACCTGTGTTGCTGCTTTTGCGTCTCCTAATTCAGTACTCAGAGCAAATGCCTTTCTTCAAAGCCTGGGATGGATCTAAAGCAGCCTCCCTGCACACTTCCACACACTCATTTTGTTCACAGCACTAACTCCTATTATCTTCCTCATTTATTCCTTTCCTTGTTGTAATCTGCCTTCACCACTAGACTTGAAACTCCAAGGAGTAGAAATGTTATCTTGTTCCCCACAGCATTTTCGAGGCCCCTAGAACACTATCTGGCACACCATAACCACCGAACAAGTATTTATGGAATCAATGCAAGGCAAATAAGAGAGCCCGAGGGGCAGCCAGAACTTTCAGGCTACGTCGTCGAGTAAAGGTAACAGCGACTCTGAATCTGAAGGTGTGAAAGTGTGACTTCTGTGGAGGTAGACGGGTGACTCCGTAGATGTGTGCCTTAGGGCGCCTCACTCCATTGCAACTGGGTTTCCTCCCTGTGAAATGAGGAGGAAGGCCCTTTCCGTTCATGCTCACCTCCTGGGATTCTACACAGGAAAACTGACCTTAAAAACGAGCGGAGGCTAGAGAGGAGGCGCAGGTCCTTTCGGGTCGCTCCGCAGGGGAGGGGGCGAGGCAGAGGAAGCGCAGCCGGTGGGGCACGGGGGGCGGCAGGGAGTCTGGCGACTGTAAAGAGCAGAGGGGGGGCAGGGAGCCACCGAAGCTGGGAGAGGCACAGAGGGGTGCGGTCTGTCCAGCGGGGCCTGGGCGGGTGGCACCTGCCAGGGACTAGAGGCGAGTGGCGCGTCGATGGGGGTGCGCTGGGGAAAGGGCGCCCAGTAACCGCCCAGCGCAGGGGGCGGCAGGGAGAGGGAGGTGGGGCGGAGCTGCCCAGGGCGCCATCTACCGGGCAGGACAGGGCGCGAGGGTGGTCTGAGGAAGGTGGGGGGCAACCCGGGGCCGCCGAGGTGGAGAGAGTGTGGGCGTCGAAGGACAGCAAAGAGGGTGCGGGGGCGGCTGACGAGACAGACGGAAGCGGGCGGGTGGGGAGGAGGCGCGTGGGGCGCAGGGGGGCGTCCGGCGCCCCCGGGGTCGCAGGAGTGGCCCAGGGGGGCGGCTTGGCCGCCGGCCCGCCGGCCTCTCGGGAAGAGGCCCCGGTGTCCGAGGGGCGGGCGCGGTAGCCGGGCGGGCGGGCGGGCGAGGGAGGGGCAGCCCGGCCGTCGCCTCACTTCCGGGAGCGCCGGGGCGCCGCGGCCGCCGCCGCCGCCGCCGCCTCGCAGAGCTGTCAGCCCGTGGGCCCCGGGCGGGAGCCGGGAGCGCAGCCAGGCCGAAGCCCACTGCCCACGCAGCCGGCCTCACTGCCGCCATGGGGGCGTCCACGCGGCTGCTGCGTGCGGTGATCTTGGGGGCGCCGGGCTCGGGCAAGGGCACCGTGTCGTCGCGCATAACCAAACACTTCGAGCTGAAGCACCTCTCCAGCGGGGATCTGCTCCGAGACAACATGCTGCGGGGCACAGGTGGGAGCCAGGCTGGAGGGGTGCGGTGCGCCGTCCCGGATTGGGATTTGGGGGCGGAGCGCCGGAGCGGGGGATGCGCTTCCCGGACCGGTGAGGGTCCCGGGATTGGGGCGCAGCGTCTGCTTCCCGCGGCCGAGCGACGGACTGCTCACCGAGACTCTGACCCCCTGGACAGCCTCGGGCGGGTACTGGGGGAAGGACCGAGGAAGTTAGCACAAGTTCAAAGTTCAAGGATGAAAGGAAACCGCCTGCTTAGAGAGGCTCGTCCAGCCCCTGTAGCAGCTGCTCTTAAGAGTCCGTGGAACTGCCCTGGCCGGTTTCGTTCGGCGGTTGGAGCGTGGGCCTGCGGACCAGAGAGTCCCGGTTCGTCCGCTAAGGGCACGTACCAAAAAAAAAAAAAGAAGAAGAGAGTCCATCGATCTGTGGTTTATTCTCCACGTGCTCTTGCGCCTAAAGAATTGTTTGCTTTCTTTTTCTTTCTCTCCTTTCTCCTTTCTCCTTTCTCCTTTCTCCTTTCTCCTTCCTCCCTCCCTCCCTCCCTCCCTCCCTCCCTCCCTCCCTCCCTCCCTCCCTCCTTCCTTCCTTCCTTCCTTCCTTCCTTCCTTCCTTCCTTCCTTCCTTCCTTCCTTCCTTCCTTCCTTCCCTTTTCTGATTGACCCTATGGGATTTTCTGATTCTGACATTTACCCCATAAACTGAAGGCTGGGCTATTTACCCTTGTTGCAAGTCACACAGTTGGCATAGATCTTCAGTACCTCCAGAGATTTCCTAGACACAAAGGCTATTCTTGTGCATGGTTATCTGAATAGTTGTTTTGTTCTCATGCCAAATAAATTTGTATAACTCAGTACAAAATCCAGTCAACAAACTGTACCCTTGACAATGGGTTGATTTTATGTAAACTATATCTTAAGAAAGCTGTTTTCCAAAAGTGAACATCAAGGTGAAGTTGTGTTTTTTTCCCCCTCAAAAGTGCTGACCTTTATTTTCCAAAATAGAACTCATTTTTAAAAATTATAGAAGGAGTGGAAACAGAATGAAAATACTTAAAACAGAAACAAAGCCCTCTCTCATGACCTGCCTCAGCCCCATTCTTCAGTGGGGAACAGTGTCATGTGTTTCCTTTTAGAAATTCTTGTACAAGCACATATATGTATATACCTTATTTTATGTAAAATGTAAACATGCTATGTATGTATTCTGCACCAGTGTGTTTTCACTGTATCTGGGATATCTTTCCACATGAAAATACATAAATTCCTTTCATTCTTTGAATGTTTCTATTTGCTGAATCTATTAGAATTTATTTAACATGTCCCCTATTGATGAGTATTTGGTTACTTCTAGGTGGAGTTTTTTGTTTCTTTGTTTCAAAATACTGACTTTAAATGAAAAGAATCACCCCAGTGTTTTAGTTTATGTCTTGGAGTTCTGCTCAGCACCTATTTTGGTGAATTACTACTTTTATTTTTCTCTTCTACAACTAATGACCTTTTTTTTTTTTTTTTTTGGTACATGCCCCTAGCGGGAACCGAACCTGGGACTCTTTGGTCCACAGGCCAATGCTCCGACCACTGAGCCAAACCGGCCAGGGCTTTTTTTTTTTTTTAATAAAATCAAAGTATTTTGCAGTTAATTCTACTTTTTTAAAAGATTAAATTGGCCTGGCCCGTTGCTCAGTGGTTAGAGCTTCGTCCTGCCGTCCAGAGAGACTTGGGTTTGGTTCCCGCTAAGGGCACATACCTCGGTTGCAGTTTGTCCCCGTCCAGGTAGGGGTTGTGTGGGTGGCAACCAGTCGATGTGTCTTTCTCGCATTGATGTTTCACTCTCTCTTCCTCCCTCTCTCCCTCCTGCTCTATCTGAAATGCAAAAATGTCCTCGGGTGTGGATAAAAAAAAATTAAATTGTTTGGCTCACTTGCTAAATATTCTTAATGCAACAGATTGAAGTAGTTAGGTAACAGTAAACAGTCTCCAGTACTGCACTCATTTGGAAAGAAGTAGAGAATCCTTAAGCAACTCTGAAAAACAAGTCAGCAGTGATGCATGCTGTGTGGTTAGAGAACACCTTCAGCAGAGTTAAGGACATGTTATTTTGTGAAAGCACAAAATGTTTTAAAAAATAATAATTTAAAGCGAATAAGTAAACTTTTTAAAAAATTCAGAAGCAATTCTCACAACAAGGACCAAAGAGTCCTAGGTTCGATTCGGTTTATCTTTAACATTCCTGACATGCTTGCTATCTTCTTTCAGGCTACACAACATGAAAAGAGAGGCTACAGGGAGGGAGGAGAGGATCATGGGAAAAGATGTTCACCTTACCTCAGGCATCTGTTTTTTCTGGAGTCTTTACAGGCAATTCTTTAACAAGGAAAACAGAAAATAGAGTTTAGGGAGGTGTCATGAGATTGTTATTACAGATGTTTTGTATCTCAGCACTAAGAATATATTCTCAAAAAATATTTGTGAGCCCTGGCCGGTTTGGCTCAGCGGTTAGAGCGTCGGCCTGTGGTTCAGAGAGTCCCGGGTTCGGTTCCTGCTAAGGGCACATACCTCAGTTGCAGTTTGTCCCCGGCCCTGGTTGGTCGTGCGGGTGGCAGCCACTCAATGTGTCCCTTTCACGTTGATGTTTCTCTCTCTCTCTCTGTTCCTCTCTCTCCCTCCCATTCGACCTGAACAAAAAATGGAAAAATGTCCTCGAGTGAGGATAAAAATATATATATATATTTGTGAATGGATTAGATATTCTACAGGATCAGAGCCAAAAGAGAGATACCACTTATTCTAAAAAAATACTTCTTAGCCCTGGCCAGTATGGCTAAATTGGTTGGGCATCATCCTATGTACCAGGAGGTTGCAGGTTCAGTTCCTTGGGGCATGCAGGAGGCAGCTGACTGATTTTGCACTCTCACAAAGATGTTTCTTTCCCTGTCCCTTCCTCTCTCTCCAAATAATAAACTCTTCTTACATTTTTTAAATTAAAAAAATACTGCTTAGCCCTGGCTGGGTGGTTAGAGCGTTGCCTTATGGACCAAAGAGTCACAGGTTTGATTCCAGTCAAGGGCACCATACCTTGGTTTTGGTTCGGTCCCAGCCCTGGTCGGGGTCGTGCAAGAGGCAACCAGTCAATGTCTCTCTCACTCTCCCCCTCTCACTCTATCTGAAGATAAATGGAAAAGTATCCTCCGGTGAGGATTTAAAAAAACAAACTGATTAGTGTTTTTTGATACTAAGAGTAAAGTTATTTATTATAAAGGAAGAAAAACATGTCATGAGACTATAAAAAAAGAAAATTAAAGTCCTTTGGAATTTCACTACCTAGAGACAATTGTAGTGAACACTTTGCTGATTTTTCTTATATTCTTCTCTGTTGCATTTATGTGTATGCAATTTTGTTATATTTTAAATTATTGGCTAGATACCTTTTTCTCACTTATTGTGAGTATGTTCACACATTATTAAACAATCTTTAAAATATTTAGTTTCATCATGATTGCACAGTTGTTAATTTACCTATTATCGGACATTTATGCCGTTAACCATTCTTTGCCATAATAAATACTATTATGACTATCCTTGTACATAAACATTTGACAGCATCTCTGCTTATTTTCTTCAAATAAATTCCCTAGTGTGGAATTTCTATAAATATCATACCATCAAATAGTGCTACAGAAAGATGGTGCCAATTTACTCTCCGAACACCATTTCATGAGGGTATTTTATAACCCATGGCTGTATTTTATAGGTAAAGTTTAAAATCATTCCAGCAGATGTGATTAAAACACTGGAAACATGAAGCAACCTGTTGACAAGAGCAAACCTGGAGTAGCTTAGAGCTCCACTGTACCCTGGAGTCAGAAAACTGGAGTTTGACCCTTAGACATTAGTCCAGCCGTCTCCTCTCCTTAAAAATTTTTTTTCTTTCTTGATTTTAGAGAGAGAGGAAGGGAGAGGGAGAGAGAGAGAGAAACATCCATGAGAGAGAACATCGATTGGCTGCCTCCTGCATGCCCCCCACTGGGGATTGGGCCTACATGTGGGCATGTGCCCTGACCAGGTGACCTCTTGGTACATCGGTCAACACTCAACTACTGAGCCATGCTGGCTGAGCCATCTCTCTTCTTTAAAGATGAGGGAACTGAGTTCAGGAGAGGTTAAAGAACTTGCTCGGTAAAAAACAGCAGTTACTGGGGACAAAGGTGAACACCCAAGTCTCCTATGTGCCAATTAAATTATGCTTTCCATGCAGCATTTCCCAGTTTGAGGTTCAAAAGATAATTTTAGGTAGACAAAATATTATCTCAAAGTAAAATTCAAATTTGAAAACCAATAAACATTTCATTTCAAAGTGTATTAGTACAACACAACTTTAATTTCATGAACATGATGACTTATTAAATTAAAAAGCTGAGCCACTTTGCCCTGGCCAGTTTGGCTCAGCAATTAGAGCATCGCCCGAGGACCAAAATGTCAAGGGTTCAATTCCTGGTCAAGGGCACTTATCTCGGTTGCAGGTTTGATCCCTGCCCCAGTTGGAGCCTGCACATCGATGTTTCTCTCTCTCTTCTTCCCTCCCCCCTCTCTTCGACTCTCTCTAAAAATCAGTGGGAAAAAATATCCTCCAGTGAGGATTAACAACAACAACAACAGTGTAGTTTTCAGATTAGCAGCTTCACACTTTTTATAAAAGTGTATTGCTAAGTTTTTTATTCTTTTTCATGCAATTATAAATGGAATTGTTTTTAAAATTTTATTTTCAGATATTCATTGCTAGACTTCTGTATATTGATCTTGTACCCTGCGACTTTGCTGAACTCATTTATTAGTTCTAATCATTTTTAGTGGATTCCTTAGGATTTTCTATAATAATGTGATCTGCAAATAGAGTTTTATTTCTTTCTTTATGGCTGCCTTTTGTTTCTTTTTCTGGACTAATTGCCCTGGTACACTGTTGAATAAAAGTGGCAAGAGCAGACCATCTTTTCTTTTTATTTTTTAAATATGTTTTTATTGATTATTTTAAAGAGAGAGGAAGAGAGAGAGAGAGAGAAACATGATCGGCTGCCTCCTGCACGCCCCCTACTGGGGATCGAGCCAGGACCTCTCAGTCCATGGGACAATGCTCAATCCATTGAGCCACACGGCCCAGGTAGATCATCTCTTAAGGCTGTTCTTTTTTTTTTTATCCTCACCCGAGGACATTTTTCCATTTTTTGTTCAGATAGAGTGGGAGGGAGAGAGAGGAAGAGAGAGAGAGAGAAACATCGATGTGAAGGGACACATCGAGTGGCTGCCACCCGCACAACCAACCAGGGCTGGGAACAAACTGCAACCGAGGCACATGCCCTTAGCGGGAACCGAACCCAGGTCTCTCTGTACCGCAGGCCGACGCTCTAACCGCTGAGCCAAACCGGCCAGGGCTTAAGGCTGTTCTTATACTGAGGAAATTAAGTACTTGTTAAGTTAGTCTCATCATCTCAATCATTTATTGTGTGTAGTTGAGGGTTTAGAAAAGGACTTGGTCTAAAGAATGAGAGGTGAGGGGAGGGACCAACACCAGTTTTAGGGTCTCAGCCCTGGAGGATTTCAAGTTTTTACATTTTTTCCCAAACACTGTTGATGAAGTTGAGCTCCACTTTCCCAGAGCAATGGTCAAAAGCCTGGGGACAGAGAAGGTCACACATATTATGTATGTGGACCTTTCCAACAGGTTATTTTAGTGAGTTCTGAGAGATTTCTCTCTGAACCCAGGCTTCTTCCAGATGTGGTTGGCAAACCCAGGCAGGCAGTCAGTGTGCTTAGTTAAAATCTGAAGTTCATGAATTTGACAATTTAGAATCTGCTCTGAAGTCAGTTTGGTAATTCATACCAAGAATTATGAAAATAGTTATATACTTTGACCCTTTATCTGACTCCTGGGAATTTATCCATCAGAAATAATTCAGAAGAAAAATAAAAGGAAATAGAAGAATAAAAAAAAAAAAAAAAAAAAAAATTAAAAAAAAGGGTTTAGAATCTTTTAAAAGTATCAGTAGAGAAAAACCAAGACTAACTTGTTTAAATGTCCAACAGTATTGTTGTGATAGAGTGTATTTTCATATATAAAATTTGGATATATGTTGATGGAATACAATATAGTTACCAAAAATGACTATATAGCCCTGGCCAGTTTAGCTCAGCAGTTAGAGTGCTGGCCTGCGGACCAAAGAATATTGGGTTTGATTCTGGTCAAGGGCACATACCTCAGTTGTGGTTCTGTCCCCAGTCCTGGTTGGGGTTGTGCAGGAGGCATCCAATCGATGTGTCTCTCTTGCATCAGTATTTCTCTCTCTCTCTCTCTCTCTCTCCCTCTCCCTATCTCCCTCCCACTCTATCTGAAGATATATGGAAAAATATCCTTGGGTGAGGATTAAAAAAAAAAAAAAGACTATATAAAATTACTGGAAACTATTTAAAAAATAATGCTAAGTGAGAAAAGAACACAAAACTATATTACACACATCGCAATGGTATTAGATTTCTGAAAGTATATAAATAGTTTGGGAAAAGATGACGAGGAAATTAAAATACTGTTGCATAAGAATGACATAGCTGTGGGTGATATTTTAAAATTGTTCATACATTATTTTCTGTGGTGTTTTACTAATAAAAATGTAATATCACAGCACTAATCTGGTCAAAAATTGAGTTGTGACAGCAGCATCTATTTTAGAGGATTAAAAAAGTCTATACTGCACTTAAACTGACCCACTTAAAAATAATGATTATTTCAAATCCCTAAAAAAAAACTAATTTAATTCTATATACTTTTTCTGATGAAAAATTCAGAAAACACAAAAAAGTGCAAATATGTAAAAAAAAATCACAATTCTATCACAGAGATGGCTACTGTTAACATATCAGTCTATAGCTTCCCATTGTTTTTTCTGTCTACATATTTATATATTTTTACACAGTGGAGAATTTGAAATAGGCATAGGTTATTTGGTAACCTGTTCTTACCACAAAGTTGATGATGTGCATTTGCATATGAGTGTGCTATCCAGGTCTTTAGACAACCATTTCCTAGGGGCCTGGAATGGGATAAAACAAATATAAGTTGCTGATTTGTTCCTCCCCCCCATTCTGCTGTAGAAATCGGTGTGTTAGCTAAGACTTTCATTGAACAAGGGAAGCTCATCCCAGATGATGTCATGACTCGGCTGGCCTTCCATGAGCTGAAAAACCTCACCCAATATAACTGGCTGCTGGATGGTAAGTAAAGTGTCACTGGCATTTCAGCCACCCAAACTGAGTATGGGCATTTCAAGGGCTACAGAGACATCATGGATGGTGGGCAGAGAGCCTGAGTTCTGCCACTGCTCACCCTGAGGTTTTCTCTGGGCCAGCTTTTTCATCCACATGGAGGGAGGGATATGGACTGCGTGATTCCTAAGGTCCCTTCAGGTGTGACTTTAGTTCCTTCCACTCCTTTCAGAATATTTTATAGTGAGGAGGAATTACCACATCAGGAAGAAGGAAGGCTGGAGGGTAATTTACAGTCAGCTCTAAACAAGCAGAGGTTTGGCGGAATGGGTTGATTTTAGTTTCTGGAGAGAAAGGCATGTAGCAATGAGCTCACATGATCATGGAGGCTGACTAGTCCCAGGATCTTCAGGGTGAGTTGGTAAGCTGAGGATCCAGGACAGCTGATGGTATACTCCAGTCTGAAGGCCAGCAGGCTCAAGACCCAGGAAGAGCTGTTTCAGTTTGAGTCTGAAGGCAGGAAAAGCCTACTTCCTAGCTCCAAGGCTGTCAGGCAGGATAGTTCCCCCTCATGTGGGGGGAGGGTCAGCCCTTCTGTTCTATTCAGACTTTCAGTGAATTAGATGAGGTCCACCCACATTCGGGAGAAAATCTGCTTTACTCAGTCTGCTGAGTTAAATGTTATCTCATCTAAAAACACCCTCACAGACACACCCAAAATAGTGTTTGACCAAATATCTGGGCACCTTGTGGCCTAGTCAAGTTGACACATGAAATTAACTATCACAGTTGCCCTACAGCTGTAATCTGCTTGGCTGGTGTCACTGCTCCTGTTCAGATTGCTCAACATTAACTGATTCTCTTCCTTCTTTTCTCTTTCTCCCTTTTTTTTTTTGGTGTTGTTGTTGTTTGTTTGGTAAAGGCTTTCCAAGGACTCTTCCTCAGGCAGAAGCCCTGGATAGAGCTTATCAGATCGACACTGTGATTAATCTGAAAGTGCCCTTTGAGGTCATTAAGCAACGCCTCACAGCTCGCTGGATTCATCCAGCCAGTGGCCGAGTCTACAACATCGAATTCAACCCTCCCAAAACTGTGGTGAGTAGTTGTGGTGGACCTGGCCTTGTACATAGCCTTCGAGTCCTCTGGCTCTCACAGACAGAAGTTTTATGACCTTGGAAATCCTGCCTGACCCAAACTTGTTTTTTTTTCCAAATTTTTTTTCTTTATTGATTTTAGAGAGAGAGGAAGGGAGAGGGAGAGAGATAGAAATATAGATGAAAGAGAACAATTGGCCGCCTCCTGCATACCCCCCACTGGGGATTTGGCCCACAGCCTGGGCATGTGCCCTGAGTGGGAATCGAACTGGCAGCCTATTGGTGCATGGGTATTGACCCATGCTCAACCACTAAGCCACACAGGCCAGGCTGTAGCTGCTTTTATGCATTTAGAATTAAGGAGGGAACTAAGGAAGATTACATGAAGGTAGGAGAAGGCAAGGCAAGGATTAGATTACAAGATAGTTAACAAGATTATGTATTCTCTTTATTTTTTAAAAATTAAATTTATTGGGGTGACTGTGGTTAATATGATCATATAGGTTTTAGATGTGATTTTCTATGTTATAAGATCTATATATTGTACTGTGTGCTCACCACTCAAAGTCAAATCATCTTCCATCACTATATATAAGATTATATATTCTCTTGAGGGTGACTTATGAAGGGTCTAAAAAAAGCATTTCAAAGGTGTGTTACGTAGATGCACAGAAACAATGGGTAGGGCTTGTTTAAGGCAAAGATAAATATTTTACTAACGAAGTTATATGTCTGGGGAGAGACTACCCACTATTACCTGCCCAGTTAGGAATATATGATCAGGTCACCTTGTGAGGTTACTTTCTGTAAGACTCCTTCTTTGTCCACAACATGAAATTATTTAGAGGCTGCTTAGACAACCCTTACTCTAAGGAGAAGGTGACTGACCATGGAAATGATCCTGGGGTCTCATGGCTCTGTGTTGCAGTGATCTGGGTTTGGATTTGATTCTGTTTATTTAAAAGCACATTTGTTTGCATAGAGAAGATATCTGTTTAAAAATCATATAACTGCTTATGAAAATAAGATGTTTGATACCAACCTGTTCTTACTCCCATTTAGGGCATTGATGATCTAACTGGAGAGCCTCTTATTCAGCGAGAGGATGATAAACCAGAGACCGTTATCAAGAGACTGAAGGCTTACGAAGCTCAAACAGAGCCAGTCTTGGAATACTACCAGTGAGTATGTTGCTTTTCAGAACTTCTCTGGCATGATGAAGCACTAAGGCAAATTTTTTTTTTTTTTTGATTTATAGAAAACATCCATTGATCTTTATTTGATTTGACAAAATAAGCATATTAAAAGACAGGTAACAAAATTTGGGCTTATATTGAATCTGACAAATTAAGTTCTACGGTGTGTAGAATATTACATAATAAATATCAACAGGGGGAAACAAGATAAAAGCATCACATGCAGATGCTCCTGGCAAAGGGGGAGGCAATTTTTGATTGTCAGTGCTTTATGACTGAAATGCTAAAACATCAAAAGATCCAATTCAAATTGATTTAGACAATAAAGGAAATGTATTAGTACATGTAATAGAGAAGTCCAGGTGGTCTGTTGGGCTTCAGTTACCCCTCAGTTTGATCAGAGTTTTGCCATTCTCTCAACTTTGTATTGGCTTTTACAGTTGCCAGGAACAGCCCTTTCATGAAGGGCTGAGGGGTCCCCTCTCCTACAGTGAACAAAAGCCCCGAGTATCATGCAGATCATGCAGACTGAACCTACTGGAACAGCCACTATGGTCAGAGAATACCCTAACAGTTAATATGCACTAACTGTTATAGGCCAAGGTTACTGCCCATTCCTGAACCAGTCACTGGGATGGGAGTGATTACACTAGAAAGAATGCGGGGGAGGCAAACCTAATAACACCCACTACCTGTGCCTGTAGGACAGAGACTCTCAAATGGCAGCTAATCCTCAGGTCATCCTCAGTCTGGAGCCAGACTGAGTTCAAATCCCAGCTCACCATTTATTAACTTGGCCTTAACCTGTTTTCTCCTCTGTAAAATTGGGGTTAGCGTAGAGGGTTGAAAGATTGAGTTAATATGCATAACTCTTAGAATTGTTTCTGACACATAGTAAGCACTTCATACTATCAGCTATTATTGTTGCAATAAGGAAAGTGTGCAGTGAAACTAAAGCAATAGTCTGCACACTGTTTTAATAGTTATTTTCTGGAGGGTAAAATTAAAAGGGAGTTGGCGGCGATTCATGTTCTACAGGAGCTGTTACTATAATTTTGTGATTTGTGTAATTTGTGTAATGATTGCCAGCACTATAGCCCTGGGCAAGGACTCAACCTCTGTGCCACAAATTTTTCAGTTGTAAAATCAGAGCAATATTAAATAGTACCTACTTTATAGGGTCATTAAGGGAATTAAGTGAGAGGATCCATGTAAAGACTTACAGAAGCCTCGACACTATTAAATCACTCAGTGTTAGCTATTACTTATCCTGTTGACACTGTACTTGGTCCACAAGATACGTAGACCCAGTCTCTGCCAATTCCCAAGAAACTCGCCTTCTACCTATGGGTGAGCCAGAGAGCTGGGTAAACAATATCATAAAATGTGCTTATACCAATCAGGAACCTAATTCACACCGGTGTAAGCAAAAGGGAAATTCATTGGTCATATAACCAACATGTCCAAAGCTGGATGCTGGGTCCAGGTGTTCTGTCAGTGTCATCAGGCCTCATCACTCTCAGTTCCATTTTCCTATGTGGCTTCAATCTCAGGAGGGCTCCCCCTGTGTCCCTTAACACTCCAGCTTATCTCACTTGCCTTCTGCCAGTTTAGCTACCCCAGCAGGAAAGAGAACCTCTTTGCCAGCAGAAGTCCTGGAGTTGGCACTGATTAGCTCACCACATCCATTCTGGAAGCTGGAAAGTGGGGACAGTCCCACCGGAATCTCATGGTGAAAAGGCTGTTTCCCAAAAGCAGTTTGTTATTCACTTAAAAGTAACCAGAAGAAGGGAGAGTGCACTGTTGTTGGGCTGATAACATGGTAAGGCTATTAATAGACGTAATCACTAAATGCAGTGGAAGTAGGGATTACTTCTGTCAAAATGTGGGAATGGAAGTTGGGGAAGGCTGCAAATATGAAGGTTAGGACCCTGGTCCCTATCTTAGGAGACACTTTAGTCTTTCTAGGCCTCTGGCTTTTGCTACCTCTTGTCATTGTTTGAAGCTTTTCCTTCCAAACTCCAGCACATGGAAAGAACGAGGGCTGGACTTAACCAAAAATTTAAAGTGGTATTTTCAACAACCTTAGTAATAGTCAGGATTGTTCTTTTATGGATTTTTTTTTTTTTTTTTGGGAGAGAAAGAGAGAAACATCAATGTCAGAGAGAAACATCCATCAGCTGACTCCTGCACACCACATACTGGGGATTGACCCCGAAACCCGGGCATGTGCCCTGACCAGAATTCGAACCTGGACCTCTCAGTACCTGGGATGACGCTCCATCCACTGAGCAACACTGGCTGGGCTATATTGCTGTTTTTAAAACTTTTTCAGCGGTGCCCTGGCTGGTTTGGCTCAGCGGTTAGAGCGTCAGCCTGCGGTCCACAGAGACCCGGGTTCGGTTCCCGCTAAGGGCATGTACCTTGGCTGCAGTTTGTCCCCGGCCCTGGTTGGGTCGTGTGGGTGGCGGCCACTCGATGTGTCCCTTTCATATCGATGTTTCTCTCTCTTCCTCTCTCTCCTTCCTGCTCTATCTGAGTAAAAAATGGAAAAATGTCCTCGGGTGAGGATAAAAAAATAAAAAAAAAAACTTTTTCAGCGGTGGACATTTATAGCGAAATTAGACATGTGTTTCCAAACAACATGATGCTCTTACTCTTTAGAGGACCAATAGTTGAAGTTGGTTTTATTACTTAAAAGTTAAAATGCTCATCTGAGGTGCATCTTTAGAATTGAATGGGTGTCTATAGCTGTGCCTTCAGTAATCAACCCAGTTGTGACACTGGCTTGATTTTAAAGTGGCCCTTCTAGAGGCTTACTGCTGTTAAGAAGCTTGTTCTCTTGAAAGCTTTACTAGATGCCTGTGAATTTAGAAGCAGGAGGGGGCCTGTAATATGCAAAGAATACTGTATTTGCATAATATCTCCTAATAGCAGATGTTTCTTACCTAGAGTACAGTGGGAATTATTTAAGGTAGTCTTAACTGGTGAATTTTATAAGGTATCAAAAAGGAATGCTTTTGTCCCCAGTAAACCCTCTGAAAATTTAGTAAAAAGGTAGCAGAGGCATGACAGATCCTGTTTTTGGAGAGAATTAACTAGAATTCCTCAGCTGCTCTTACGCAGCCTCTCAGCCAGTATATATGAGTTGATTGGAGGAGGGTAAGCAAGAGGAATACCAGTATCCATGGAGGGAAACTGTGTTTTGAAAAGCAACCCCAGGATTCTGATTCTCCTCACTATTTTACTGCCCAAAAAACTGGAGTAAGTAGACTTTGGTTGCTGGTCTGGCGTTAAGTCGGACAAATCTGCCTGGGGAGAAATGGAGAAACACAATAAAAACAGTGTTTTTATTCCCTTCCCCTACAATTCAGGAGAGTAGCACAGAGGGGAAAATAAACCTACGTGAAAGGAAGGAAGCACAGTCAAGTGTCAGGAAGCTGTTTTGCAAATGGGTAGTAGACAAAGAGAGCCGAGGGGGTACTGGTGTCTGGCAGGCCCCATGTTTGAAAACCTTGGTGATTTGGGCTGTTCCTTTACATCTATAACATAGTTATCAGTAAAATAAGGAGCTTGACCTTTAGAAAGAATTAAATGAACCATTTCGTGTAAAGCACTCATTACATGCTCAATACGATAGGTGCTTTCATTTTTTTAAATGACCTTTTTCATAAGCCAGAGGACACAACTGAAACTAAAATCTAGGCTTTCCAGTGCCCGGCCAGATGCCTTTCTCTTATCACACTGACCTGTACTTAATGAGACCCTAAAGCAGTGGTTCTCAACCTGTGGGTCACGATCCCTTTGGGGGTCGAACAACCCTTTCACAGGGGTCGCCTGAGACCATCGGAAACATGTATTTCCCATGGTCTTAGGAACCGCTCCTCTATCCGTTTCTAGGAGGGTCCGCCCACATGCAGATACGCCCACATACAACATGAGGAATTGTATTAAAGGGTCGCAGCATTAGGAAGGTTGAGAACCACTGCTAGTAAAGCAACATTATCTTCTAAGAAACTTGTGTTTTTGATTTTCTCATCTTTAGGAAAAAAGGAGTGTTGGAAACATTCTCCGGAACTGAAACCAACAAGATCTGGCCCTATGTATATGCCTTCCTACAAACCAAAGTTCCACAGATAAACCAGAAATCGTCAGTTACTCCATGAGGAAAAGCGTGTGTAAGGAGTAACATGAGCAGAAGCTCCTCATCATTAGAAGGTCCTTGTCCTAAAACTCAGATGTGTATGAACTTTTTGAAAATTATATTAGTTTCATTTCTACCAAATTCTGGAAATTAAGGAGGTGCCAAATGAGTCAGATACTAAGATCTGTCTTTTGAAATAATCTATTATATTTTATTCAGTTATGTTCTATGGGAACACAATACAAAAAAAATCAGAGATGTCTAACGGAACTTTTGAAAATCATTTAGAGCGTAATTAAAAGAGCAACTGTTAGTAGTCTAACCTTTGTTCAGCAGAGTAAGAGATTGATAAAGTTTCCTTATTTTTCTGGAAAAGTAAAAATAAAAAATTGCATGTCATTTGGGAAAAATGTCTCATCAGAAGCTTTTGCTTAGATTGATGCCCAAAAGCCAAATCTAGCACTGTGGTACAGATGTAGTGGTACACTATCTATAAAGTTCCAGAAAAAAAAGCAACTGGATTCACAGATTCTTTGCAGGATGCAAATTCACTGCTGCCTCTACACTAAGAAATTTATAAGCTAGCCATATGTTGTATTTATTTTGTTGTTAAATGTACCTTCAGGCTACTCAGAATTTTCACATGCTATAAAAATGTATCATTTTACACATAGGAAAGTACTTTCCTATATGATTTATATTAGAAATTGACATTCTAAATCTTGCAAAAGATTTCAGATGTTACTCAGGTTAAGGGATGTGGCTTTTGGATCTACTTGCCTCTTTCTCTTTTTGATCAAAATGTATGATCTGCCTTGATGAGTAACATATTCAAGTAGAAATAAAAGAATAAAAAAAACAAAACTAAGGCACTAGGTAAAGTAAGCATGCTTTGTCATTAGGAAGTAAATCAGGTTTGCCTGGGGAAATTCCCTTGACACATACAGCAATCATAGTAAACATGAAAGGATTTACATGCCAGGACCAGGAATCAAGTGGTGTTTGCTGCTGAAGGAGTACATTTGTAATCAAAGAAGTTGACACCTGCTGGCATTCACTGCTGCCCTACTTAAGGGTAAAGAACTCTGCTGCCGAATGTAACCTGAGCAGCCATTTAAAAATGAAGATGATTTGATTCCTTACTGGGGCATGCTTATGTACTGTGGCCTGGTTGAAAGAGTGGAGCAATAAGAGAGGTGGAGAAACCTGACTGTATCTTCGATGGCATATTGACTCTTAATTTGGTGCCAAACGAAATGAAACAAATCCTTGTACAAGTGTTATTAACTGCCGTTGAAAATTTGTTCCGTTTTATTGTAGGCACTTAAAATGCAACTGCCAATAAGTGGTTCTTATGTATTTTGCAGGGGAAAAAAATAATTTCCTTTCTTTTGACTTTTTAAAAACTCAATTTGATCTTTCAAAATGGACCAAGGCTTTTAAAAACAATTACAGTAAACATTCCATTCTTCATAAAACTTTCTATAATACCTTATTTGAATGTTAATATTATGTGCTTTCTAAAAATGTTATAAACTACTAAACTTATGAATTATTGCTAGGTTATCAGGCATACATTAGTATTAAGGTATAGAATACAGTTCCATTTAGAACTGTAGGTATCACTTGTCTGTGGTAGTCCACAGGGCTCACTCCATCCCATCTTCCATTCTCATGCCCTGATGACTCACTGGCTTCTGAACTAGTGACTGGTTTCTATTAATTGTCTTAAAACAGTGAACAGGCTGGTTTAATTTCATGTTATACTTTATCTCATGCTATAGTAGTGCAATATACTGGCCTTCTTGACACCCTTAAATTTGGAATAAAAAAGAGTTAGAAGAACATGGCTATGAAATATAAGATTCTTCTTCCCTGTGAGCATTCCCTCTCCACCCTCAAAACACTTACCCCAAAGTTTGGCACATACATCCATTACTTTGGGAAACTTCTGCACTACTGCCTTTTCCTTTGTCAAAGCAAATAAAAATAACTTGTTTTCTGTCTGATGGAGATTATCATTGCTGAGGGGCGAATCTGCTAAAAAAAAAAATAATACTGTAATGACATTATGATTTATGTGCCACATGGAAATATGTCTAGAGCTGAATGCCATGGCTAGAAGCTACTTTCTTAGTTAAAAGCTAATGAGAACAGAACTTAAACCCATTACCCTATTTTCTGGAGTACCAGTTATTTTGGATACCTTACATAAGCAGAGGGTGTTGAGGGAAATGGAAACTGGCAGATTCTACCATCAGAAATTTTATTCCTCACTCCATTTGAGATAGGTTAAGCACTGGTGTACATTTCTAAACTCTAGCCCACAACTCTAGCTACTTTCCCCCCAGCTACTCACAATGGCATTCCAGCAAAGAAAAATATTTTGGATACTCTCAGTCTGTGACAACACTTACCTATGTTAATAACAAATCATGGTAATTAGACTTCAGATTAAATTGTTGTAATATTTGCAACCAATAGCAAGAATAAATTTGTATTTTGAAACATGTTTGTAAGTTACGTCTTCTCATTGACAAAAGAAAATATTCCCAAACACTAGTAAACTGCAGAAATAACTTTTACAATCCAAGATTGTGATTTTAGTAGTTTAAAAATTTTAGAACAGTTAAAAAATTTTAAAACAGTCAAAATAAAGTCTAGCTGTACTTCAAGTGTCTGGGGAAAAGCCAATGTGTTTTTGTAGTGTTCATACCTTATGCTACATGCCTTTTTTTTTTAAAGCTCACTAAAGGTTGTGTGTGTGTATACATACACAGTGATGTATACATGTATGTACGTGTGTATGTGTGTGTATGTATATGTATGTATATGTATGTGTATCTATCTATCATCTATCTATCTATCTATCTATCTATCTATCTATCTATCTATCTATCTATCACTGAGTAAAGTTAAAGGGTCATGCCAGACTGAACTTTGGAAGGATTTCACCACAGTGTAAATCAGTCTGGCAATGTGTCATAGCACCAAAGGACTCCAAATAAGTGTTTGGAGAGTAAATAGCATGAAGAATCAGGCTGTTTAAATAAACAAGTGAAAGATGTGGGACTTTTTTTTTTTTTTTAATCATTTTCCTATTTAAAAAAGATCAAACTTCCAAGTCTAACTGATTAAGGCTTACAAGAATGGTTGTGACATATCAGATGGTAAGCAATTCATAATCAACTTTTATTCATCTCCTCCATTAGCTTACATGGTAAGCAAGCAAATACTAAGTGAATCAGCTTCTTAGACCTGTGAAACAATACATACATGTCCATTATAGGTGGGAAATGGATGCACAGAATTTTAGGCATGTAATAAAACATGTATAATTAGAGACAAAATAGAAATTAAAAAGTCCCTTCCCACCCTGGCCGGTTTGGCTCAGCAGTTGGAGTGTCGGCCTGCGGTCCAGAGAGACCCGGGTTCAGTTCCCGCTAAGGGCACGTACCTTGGTTGCAGTTTGTCCCTGGCCCTGGTTAGTCGTGCGGGTGGCAACCACTAGATGTGTTCCTTTCACATTGATGTTTCTCTCTCTCTCCCGCCCCCCCTCCCATTCTCTCTGAACAAAAAATGGAAAAATGTCCTCGGGTGAAGATAAAAAAATAAAATAAAAAGTCCCTTCCCCCCCCCCAAAAAAGAAAAATAAAAAAGCCTGGCCGCAACCCAGACAAGTATATTTCTGTCTTGCATCAAGTTAAGAACTGAGATACATGACTGACTTTGAGAACAGTAAATTGACATCTTTTTTTCTCTGAAAATACCCCAAGGTTAATTTCAGGATCACTTGGTAAACAATATTTTATTCTCTAAGAAAATTCACTTACTAGAGTCATGTTCTTTTGGCAGCATGTTAATTCACTTTATTTTTTCCCCTCACCCGAGGACACTTTTCCAATTTTTGTTCAGATAGAGTAGGAGGGAGAGGGAGAGGAAGAGGGGGAAAGAGAGAGAGGGAGAGAGAGAGAGAGAAACATCAAAGTGAAAGTAACACATCAACTGGCTGCCACCCGCATGACCAACCAGGGCTGGGGACAAACTGCAACCGAGGTACGTGCCTGTAGTGGGAATTGAACCCGGTTCTCTCTGGACCACAGGCTCTAACCGCTGAGCAAAACCGGCCAGGGCTTAATTCACTTTTAAAAGGGTAACAGGCCCTAGCCTGTTTGGCTAAGCAGTTAGAGCGTTGGCCCGAGGACCAATGAGTCTCGGGTTTGATTCTGACCAAGGGCACATACCTTGGTTGCACTTCAGTCCCCAGCCCTGGTCGGAGTCATGCCGGAGGCAACCAGTCAATGTGTCTTTCTCATGTCAATGTTTCTCTCTCCCTCCCACTCTCTCTGAAGATAAATAGAAAAAATATCCTCGGGTGAGGATAAAAATAAAATAAAATAAAAGGGTAACAGGAATGCTAATCTGAAAGACGACCCAGTTTTCCTTAAGAGAAGGTATAGATCATAAGCTATTAGGCAAAATTTGAAAGAGCCTACTAGTGAATGAAAATTTTACCCTCTGTCTCTCTTGGAGAATAACTAAATCAGTATTATCTCTACTACCACTGACAGAAGGAAAGTTAACAGGGAATAAATGGAGTGATAGCTATTTGATTTTTAAAAATATTTTCTTTATTAGAATATTAATTTTATTAAATGAAACAAGAATCTTTTTTTTTTTTTTTTAATCCTCACCTGAGGATATTTTTCCATTAGAGAGCATGGAAGGGTCACACACCCCAACCCAGGTACATGCCCTTGACTGGGTTTTGAACCCCTGACCCTTCATTCTGTGGACCGGAGGCTCTAACAGCTGAGCCAAACAAGACTCTCTGATGGATATTTTGATGTCAAAAATGTTTCACTCATCTGTTTGGACTTTCCACGGTTTGTGTCCAGAGAAAACTGTCCAACCTGAAATATGAATTATCCCTTTGTTTAGTATACTTATTTCTTAAGAAACAGAAACGAGGACATTTTTCTTAATAGGAGTTAGTTCTTAGTACTAAGGATAAATAAAAAGGATGTCAATTTACTGCTCTTAGTACTAAAGTACTGCTAAATATGTAAAAATTACAGTCTTTAGGTGCAAATTATGGCATCAGTCAGTGGCTCCTCCTAAATAAATCCAGTCACATTCAAAATATAGAACACATTTCCCATTGAAAGTAAAAAAAGATATATATAGCTTTCAAAAGCTCTTCAAGAATCGTTTCCTCAGTACTTTGATCATTTCTCTCCTTCAAGCCTATAGTCATTACCTCTAATTTAAAGAAGGCAAAATGAAATTCAAAACAATTTGGATGTTTATATAGGCAAATCCTGGGGAAAAGTGAAATTGAGGAATGGAAAGTAATGGTTCAAGTATAATTTCTATGAAATTGGGGATGTTAGTCCTGTGTATATTCTTCTCTATTTGACAGGAAGGGAAAAAGAAGAGCTTGTTCCAGAACAAGAAAAAACAAACCAAAACAACAAAAACTTCCAGAACTAGATCATTGGTTAAAAAAAAAAAAAAATTAAAGGCTGATGAATACTACCATATAAATTAATCAAACATTTTATTATAGCGTATATCTTTATATCAAAAGCACAGAGTTTTATTCGGAAAACTAGTAAGATTGTGATTTACATTAAGTATGATTCAATAATTCCAGTCCATTTCTAGGGGTACTAACTAAGTGCCTTATCACCTGTTAGTTAAAACAAGGTGCAAATGATCATCTTATGGGTCCCTTAGCAATATTTATTTTTTCAAGTTGAGACATGTATACCTAATCCCAATTAGTCATCTTTCATATGTTCGCTACCAGTCTCAATGGGACTGAACCAAAGGCTATACCAAATACAAATCAAAGCTCATGTTCCTATAAGTCAAAAGATTAATCCTCAAATAATAAGGACAGCATAATTAGTACTGTCATCTAATTCCAATTAAAGTGAATCATCAAATATCCTGGCATAGTTGAAGTGAATTATATAGGAAGTAGTGAAGCTCAGCACATTCTGTGGTAAATGAGCTACAGAGAGAAATGACATATGCAGTAGAAGCCATCATTGCCAATAGGGAATACCAATTTCTTAGAAGTAGTTGGCAGCTTGAGGCAGTTAGTTACAAGATTTCCTCTTGCCTTTTAAAAAAGTCCTTGGTCTACATCAGAGTGAAACAAACAAATAAACCTAATTTTAAAAATCAGATTATTCTTCCTGTTTGTTCTTACAGGCCATTAGTATTCTTTTAAAACTTGTTCCCTGAGAGATCCAAGACTATGTCAAGTAAAGAAATTAAGAGTGAATTTGAAGTTGGTCTTATTAAAAAAACAAACACCTCTATATTAGCTTTATCACTTTTTAAATCACTATATCCCTTACTATTAAAAAGTAAACAGGGTAAAATCAACTTCTAAGGAATAGTTTTGAGAATACTTAAGGGGTCAGTCAAGACTTTAACTGATGGTGCCGAAAATACAAATGTAATATTAAGAGGAAAGGCTTTGTTTTAACTTGCATCACCCAGCTTATTTAGTAAAGTAGATTATCAACTACTGATTTATTGCTTTTAATATGATAAAACACCAGATTTGACAGCTAAATTAGCAGGATACAGGACATTTTTATCTTTAATCATTTTTGTAGAGTAGGGCATGTATACATCCATATAAAAAGAGACTGTAGCAGATGCTTCCTAGAATCAACCAGTTCTTGTAAACATTGCATTTGTGCAGATTTTCATACTTTGATTCCAAAATTGAGAACAATAAGATTAAAGGCCAATTTAGTAGCAAATAAAACAGTCCAGTTTGACTTCTTGCAACATATGGTACCACTCCTCTCTTCAGAGGAAAAAAAAAATCTAGCAGCACTTAAAAATTTTTTTTACAAAACATTTCAGTACTCTTTTTCCCCCTCCCATCATAAACCGAACAAAAATAAAGTGCAGCACCCATAAAAGTGTCAAGAAAATAGCCAAGTTCTTCTTTTCTTGTAACAAAATAGTACTTGGCCTCAGCAGCCTTAACCCAATTATACAGTGTCCATCATTTTGGGTTCATCATCTTCTTTATGTACCACTGAGTTTAAACTGCAGAGAGCTGTATTGATAGAATACTGAAGATAATCTGGATTCTGAAAAAAAAGCACAGGGAAGAAACAAAGGATGATAGCTAGTTTTATGCCATTATATGCAACTACACATCCAGTTTCACATTCTTTATTTCTCTGCAGGGTAGGAGAGTAAGAAAGAAGATGGACTTTGAAGTTGGACTTGAATAGAAACTCAAGATAGAGAGACAGAAAAATAGACTATTACCACTTAATTGAAAGAGATGTGATAAAGACAGAAAGATATGAAAAATACAAATGTAATAAGTACTATCTTTTTTCTCCTTTTAATAAAACAGTGTTAATTTTAATTATGTAATCATACAAGGCTACATCTTCCATGTAATTATATGTAGCTATTGATAATTTAAAATATAAACATGGCTTTAAGTCAGAAATGTATTTTGAAGATTATTATCTAATTATAAAAGTAAATACTAAAAACGCAACACTTGAATAAGGAAAATCTATTTACTGAGTAAAAATTATAGCTATCTTCAGAGTTTATTTTGGTCTCTCAAAAGTTAAAACAAACTCAAGTGAGAAATCCTTAATCTTTTGAGAGGTACTCAGACCATATTTCAAAAATTGAGAATAAAAGGACAGTTTAATTTAGGTTTTATTTTTTATACAGAAGAACTCATAAATGTGCTATTTGTCCATTTCTAAAACTAGGAACAGAAAACTTTATTCAGTAAATGCAAAAATAAAATAATTATTTGTTAAAGCACCATGAATAAAGGACATAAGCCCTTAACATCTAGGACTTTGGAAAATTCTTCCCTAAGAATTCAACTTCTCTCCTCAATTGTTCTGAATATCTGCCATCTACTTAGAGTTTTACTACTGTACCATCTAGTTTTATTTAATAAACAGCAGTGAGGAAAATAGTCCAAACAGGGGTTAGGTATCTCAAACCTCCCTATCTCATAAGGAGGCAGGGTTTTCAAAAGATCCTCTAGCCCTGGCCGGTTTGGTTCAGCGGTTAGAGCGTTGGCCTGCGAACCAGAGACCTGGGTTCGGTTCCCGCAAGGGCATGTACTTTGGTTGCGGTTTGTCCCTGGCCCTGATTGGGTTGTATGGGTGGCAACCAGTCAATGTGTCTTGATGTTTCTCTCTCTCTCTTCTTCCCTCTCTCCCTCCTGCTCTATCTGAAGATAAATGCAAAAAATGTCCTCGGGTGAGGATTAAAAAAAAAAAAGATCCTCTAAATTGTTCGGCCAGTGTGGCTCAGTGAGCATTGTCCCATGGACTGAGAGGTCTCGGTTCAATTCCTAGTCAGGGCACCTGTCCAGGTTTCGATTCCCAGTAGGGGGCGTGCAGGAGGCAGCTGATCAATGTTTCTCTCTCACATTGAGGTTTTTCTCTCTCCCCTCCTCTAAAAAAAAAAAAAAAAAAAAAAAAATCAATAACATATTTTATTTATTTTTTATCCTCACCCGAGGACATTTTTCCATTTTTTGTTCAGACAGAGTGGGAGGGAGAGAGAGGAAGAGAGAGAGAGAAACATCGACGTGAAAGGGACACATCGAGTGGCTGCCACCCGCACAACCAACCAGGGCCGGGGACAAACTGCAACTGAGGTACGTGCCCTTAGCTGGAACCAAACCCGGGTCTCTCCAGACCGCAGGCCGACGCTCCAACTGCTGAGCCAAACCAGCCAGGGCAATAATAACGTATTTTAAAAAAAGATCCTCTAAATAAAAATTCAGTACTTTGTGATTCAAAAGCTAGCCAGAGGTTGAATTACTTCCAGTCTGGTGTCTTTTTCTTTCAATTTTTATTATTTTTGTTACAGATGTTTCTCCCACCCCAGACACCCTCCTCCCTATCCTGACCCCCAACCCCGCCCCAGCATTTTTGTCTATGTCCATTGTCTTTTTTTAAAAATTTTTTTTCCTTTATTGATTTTAGAGAGAAAGGAAGGGAGAGGAAGAGACAGAAACATTGATTAGAGAGAATATTCATTGGTGGTCTCCTGTATGTCTCCCACTGGGGATCGGGCCCACAACCTGAACATATGCCCTGACTGGGAATTGAACCAGCAACCTCTTGGTGTATGGGTCGATGCTCAGCCATTAAGCCACAACAGCTGGGCATGTTCTTTATTAAGGAAGTGGCACAAACAACTGACAGATCTGTGACACTAATATAACATTGGACCTCAGTTCAAATCCTGTCTCTACCACTTAGTATAATGCAAACCTCAAAGAGAAAATAATTGATCACAACTTAATAGAATTAACAGTTAGCATATAGGATAAACCTATAGTTAATTCTTACTATTGCCTTTATCAAGAGGCCTAGGTTTAGTTTTCTCAAAACTAAATATAAAACAACAAGTGTTGGCGAGGGTGTGGAGAAAAGGGGACTCTAGTACACTGCTGGTGGGAATGCAGACTGGTGCAGCCACTATGGAAAACAATATGGTGTTACCTCAAAAAATTAAAAATTAAAAATTGAACTTCCATTTGACCCAGTGATTCCACTTCTAGGAATATACCCTAAGAAGCCTGAAACACCAATCAGAAAGAATATATGTACCCCCATGTTCATAGCAGCACTATTTACAATAGCTAAGATCTGGAATCAGCCCAAGTGTCCATCAGTGGACGAATGGATAAAAAAGCTGTGGTACATATACACAATGGAGTATTATGTAGCTGTAAGAAAGAAAGCTCTCTTATCCTTTGAGACGACATGGAGGGACCTGGAAAGTATTATCCTAAGTGAAACAAGCCAAGCAGAAAAAGACAAATACCACATGATCTCACTTATATATGGAATATAATGAACATAACAGTCTGAGAAATAGGGTAGACCCAGAAACATGGAAGTAGAGTACAGACTGACAACCCTCAGAAGAGGGGGTGGTGGGGGGAGGGAAGAGATAAACCACAGAACTTATATGCATGTATGCATAACCAATGGATATGGACAACAGGGAGGGGAACAGGGCGGGGGGATGGGGAGGAGGGTGTCAATGGGGTAAAAAAGGAGAAACATCTGTAACAAAAATAAAATTAAAAATTAAAAAAATAAAATAAATAAAAAAATCAATAAAGAAAAAAATTATATAGGAAAAAACCCCTAAATATAATGATATTTAACTTATTATTTTTATTTTATTTTTATCCTCACCCGAGGATATTTTTCCATTTTTTGTACAGATAGAGTGGGAGGGAGAGAGAGGAAGGGAGAGAGAGAGAGAAACATTGATGTGAAGGGACACATCGAGTGGCTGCCACCCGCACGACCAACCAGGGCCGGGGACAAACTGCAACCAAAGTACGTGCCCTTAGCGGGAACCGAACCCGGTCTCTCCGGACCGCAGGCCGACGCTCCAACCACTGAGCCAAACTGGCCAGGGCGATATTTAACTTATTTCTCAAGATTGTTGTCAATTCAAAAAAGAAATTAAAAGTCAGCGTTACCCAAATATAAATTTTATAAAAAATTATTAATGCCCTGGCCGGTTTGGCTCAGTGGTTGGAATGTTGGCCCACAGACCAGGGAGACTCGGGTTCGGTTCCCGCTAAGGGCATGTAACTTGGTTGCAGTTTGTCCCTGACCCCAGTCAGGGTCGTGTGGATGGCAATCACTCGATGTGTCTCTCACGGTGACGTTTCTCTCTCCTTCCCACTCTGTCTGAAGATAAATGCAAAAATGTCCTCAGATAAGGATTAAAAAAAAAAAAAAAAAAGAAAAAAAAAATTAATACTCTCATTCCATCATCCCATTCTCCAAAAATACCCAGAAAGCTAAGATCCAATTCTAATGTTCTTCAGAATAGAAATCTCTATTAAGACCAGGCTCCAGTTTTCCATGACAGAGTTGGCCAAGGAGATTCTCCAGAACTCACCTAACCCATCTTCCTAAGAACTGTAAGATGTCATCATGAAGAGACTTAAAAAAAAAAAAAGAGTAATCAATATACCTAACCATATCTATACTCAAATTCCACTGATTACCCCATATTCTCATCTAATAACATTCTCAACACATTCCTCATCCCAGTGACGAGTTCTTCCCAAGAGACATGACTGAGTATCTTGTCCTATTTCTTGTAAATGATTCAACAACAGTGTATGGTATAGATGAATGAGCAGTAAAGTAGGATAGAAATCCAAAATTAGAACATTAGCTCCATCACTTATTGTATTGACTTCAGGCAAACTGCCTAACCTCCACAAACTTCCATTTATTCATCCATAATATAAATCAAAAGGAATTACAGGGCTTTTGAGATTAAATGATACAACACACAGTAGTGTTTTGCAATCTATAAGCTGATATAATACAAGTGAAATGTTATTATTATGTTAGGCTTTTCTTCCAAATCGCCTCAGTTGACAACTTAGTCCTTCAGGTTGCCTCTCATCTCATATTTCCCTCAACCAGCTGACACTCCTGTGCACCTAGCTGAATCTTATCCAGACCTTCTCTCCCTCAGGGGGATTAACCAGGATGCTCTTCTTTCATGATGAGGGAATGATCTGTTAGCCCAAATGAATTAAGTCTAAACAACCCTAGTAATATCTGTATTTCAAGACTGTCAAAATTATATAACCCCAGGTCCTCCACCAAAATGACTGCAAGGATGCCTAGCAGATCTCAGTTGCTATCTGATACACAGAACAAGAATTTCTCAAATCAGAAGCAACTTTTTGATAATATAATCTCATGATGTTTTGTTTTTTTTTTAATCCTCATCCGAGGACATTTTTCTTTTTTTGTTCAGATAGAATGGGAGGGGGAGAGAGGGAGAGAGGGAGAGAGGGAGAGAGGGAGAGAGGGAGAGAGGGAGAGAGGGAGAGAGGGAGAGAGGGAGAGAGAGAGAGAGAGAGAAACATCGATGTGAAAGGGACACATTGAGTGGTTGCCACCCGCATGACCAACCAGGGCCGGGGACAAACTGCAACCGAAGTACGTGCCCTTAGCGGGAACCGAACCCGGGTCTCTCTGGACCGCAGGCTGACGCTCTAACTGCTGAGCCAAACCGGCCAGGGCATAATCTCATGATGGTTTAATATGCATAGTTCCTTCTTATGTTAGTTAGAATCAATGATATTCTTCAAAAAAGTTTTCCTTTGCATTCATTATATGACATCTTTTTTTTTAAATCTTCACCGGAGCATATATTTCCATTGATTTTTCTTTATATAGAGTGGGAGGGGGAAGGTGAGAGAGAGAGAAACATCAATGGAGAGACACATCCATTGGTTGTCTCCTTGTTCAGAGCTGGGGATCAAACCTGCAACTGAGGGGCATGCCCTTGACCAGGAACCGAACCCATGACCCTTAGATCCATGGGCCAATGCTCTAACCACTGAGCAAAACTGGCCAGGGCAATTATGTAACTTCCTAATTTTAGGTTTATTTACTGGATTTGTAGTGATTTAGTCATAAAATTACCTTAGAAAGACTAGTTCCCTGTGGGCTATTTCTCAAGGAACTGAAAAGAAAATCATCATTTTAAACAGCAGTAAGAAATAATCTGTGGGACAAATTGAGGGCGAATGGTACTTACATGTCTGACTATAGGATTAATTATTTAAAAGTCAGACCAGCCCAGCTGGTGTGGCTCAGTGGTTGAGCACTGACCTGTGCACCAAGAAGTTGCCGGTTTGATTCCTGGTCAGGGCACATGCCCAGGTTGTGGGTTTGACCCTCAGTGGGGTGTGTGCAGGAGGCAGCCAATCGATGTTCTCTCTCATCAATGTTTCTATCTCTCCCTTCCTCTCTCTCTAAAATAGATAAAAAAAATTTAAAAGACCAGATTATTTCCATCCTTCAGAATAAGATTTTTGGCTGACTGAAAAATGACCAATTGCTTTCCTAAATTGTCCCTCTGGTTTACAATACACATGACAACTGAAATGATAAAACTGTAAGGTCAAGATACTGAAAATCTCAATTCCTGCCTTATGAGATTTAAAAAGAAACACAGGGTTCTCCTCTCACTGTCTTCTGAAGGAGCTTTCCCTTTTCACTGTGTAGGCAACAGACTAAACTTTAAGCGAAAGCTGGCCTTAATATCTTGAGGCCTGGAAATGAGAGATTACTGGGCTCAATTAAAACGCTACTAAAATCAAAATGGGCTGCAACTTTTTCATGATAACTTAAAATCATAATCCTAAGTAGTTATCAGGCAGACCAACAGTCTAACCTCCTCTTCTTTTTGACATAAATTCCTTCATGTTAATGACATAGTTTTATCTTGATCTAACAGCTGACTTCAAAGAGGCTCAAACAGTTGGCCAATATTACCAGGAAGAACAGCTTTGCACACACTATATTAATGTGGACTAAAAATGTTACTTCTGGTAGACACCACCACCAATTAGATACGCTAAATAAACTCATGCAACAGATCACCTCAGTTGCCAATTGGACATATGCTTTGAAGCTAATTCACTTTTTCTTCTTTTTAAATATGTTTTTATTGATTTTTAGATAGAAAGGTAGCGAGAGGGAGAGAGATAGCACCAATGAGAGAGAACATCCACTGGCTGCCTCCTGCACCCCCCACACTGGGGATCAAGCCCACAACCTGGGCACATGCCCTGACCAGGAATAGAACCAGTGACCTCTTGGTGAATGGAACAATGCTGAATCCACTGAGCCACACCAGCCGGGAGAAGGTAATTCACTTTAATAAATGCTTAAATGGCCCTGGCTGGTCTGGCTCAGCAGTTAGAGCATTAGCTCGCGGACCAAAGGTTTGCAGGTTTGATTCCTGGTCAAGGGCACTACTTGGGTTGCAGGTTTGATCCCTGGCCCAGGTTGTGCAGGAGGCAGCCAATGTTTCTCTCTCTCTGTTTCTTTTTCTCCCTCTCCCTCCCGCCCTATCTAAATATCAAAGGAAAAATATCCTCAGGTGAGGATTAACAACAAAATAATAATAAAGAAAGAAAAATTCTTAAACAGTATAGATCTACTCAGAATAAGAGGTTCCTCAGAACTATCTTAAGAAGTTTATGATTGAGATGATCAATATTTTTCTTTTCTTTTTCCTTCCTTCTCTCCCTCCCTCCAGTGTGTGTGGGTTTTTTTTCTTTCTTTATTGATTTGAGAGAGAGAGGAAGGGAAAGGGGGGAGAGAAACATTGATGAGAGAGAACACTGATTGGCTGCCACCTGCATGCCTCCCACTGGGGCTTTGCCCTACAACCTGAGCATGTGCTCTGATTGGGAATTGAACTAGTAACCTCTTGGTGCATGGGTCAAAGCTCAACCACTGAGCCACTCCAGCTGGGCTGTTTTTGGTCTTTTAAATAATCCTCACCTGAGGATATTTTTCCATTTATCTTCAGATAAGGGGGGAGGGGGAGAAACATCATGTGAGCGAGACACATAGATAAGCTGCCTCCCGCAGGACTCTGACCAGGGCCTGGGACCTAACTGCAATGAGGTAGGTGCCCTTGACAGGAATTGAACCCGAAACTTTTTGATCCTTGGGCCGATGCTCCAACTGCTGAGCTAAACCAGCCAGGGCAATCTCTTCTATATTTAAAGGAGTGGAATTTGGTGTCTCTCTAAATACCTATGAGATAGAAGAGATTTAATGCCAAAACATGGCATAAAATGAAACTCAAGAGTTATTTTCTGAGGCAAGAATATTTAAAATGGCCACACATATATTACATATAAGAAGAAATAGTCCAAAATAACAAAAATTATGCAAACTATACATTTATAAATAAACATCTGCTTTTCCAACTTACCTGTGGTAATGATTCTAATAAACCTATAGATCCAACACCAGAATGGAGAACATGATTCTGAACTGTCATAGGTTGAAAACTTGGTGATTGAGAATAAAGTCTAACTCTTGACTTGAAAGCTTCAAGTTCATTTTTGAATGCTTCAAAATAACCTTCTTCCTCTGCCTAGAAAACACAGAACACAAGACTGTCTTTGAAGACTTCCAGACCACACAGTAAATTCTAACAAGCATGTATCAGGTCTGAAATAGAGGAAGTAAAGATGAGGTGAATAGTTTAAATGTAGAAACTACCAAGTTCCCTGTTAGATTTGTGAAAACTTCTTGTTTTATAAACAAGTTAATAAACATACACAAATATAACAAAAGTAGGCTTTTTCTGTTTTTCTCTTGATTTATCTGAATTCTTGATAGCTTTAAAAATAGTCCTCATTTATCCTCTCACCTTCTTCTCTTCCCATTGCCAAGCAACAACCAATGAGTATTCTTAAAAACTTTTTAATTCTCCACCAATTAATGAGGGGACACTATTACCTGTTTCTAGTGATTCTCTGATTCTGTATTCCCTATCTGTAAAAGCCATGAAAACCAAATAAAACTCAATGTTCAGTTTCATTATGGAAATATCTTAGTGTTTTACTTAAGCAAGTACCTTCTTGTCAACATTATGGAAAGAGAAAAGTCCAATGAGTTATGATGAGGTAGAACTCTTCTCTAATGATGTACAACATAAGCAAAATTCCCAATACAAAACAGTCTACTGGCAGTAACCTCCATTTATAAATGTTTCCTTTGCAGATCAAGAATGACACAGCACAGATCCTACACTAACAGAAAATGGGTTTTAAGTTCAAGTGGTGGAAGAGATTTTTTCAAGTATCATTCCTTAACATCACTGGCCCATTTGTCTGCAATGCTATTTTTTCTTTAATGTAGTTTTAGGTTGTGTAACTAGATTAAAACATTTGGATTAGTTATTAGCATCAGAATCTATACAAATAATGCAGACAATGTTCTATGCTGCCTTTCTATCTTTTTACAAATTTAGAATCATTCCTTTAAGTGTATTACAGCATTTCACTTTGGACAATATATGGTACTCATGTGCACATACAGAATGTTAGTGTTCATATTCCAAAATAATCTTTCTGGAATGGTTATGCAGTAAACTATTAAAGGAACCAAGTGGTACATTTGCTGGTCTTATTGCATGCCTAAGGCCTAGGGATTGAGATCTAGAGAGACTTGACTGATTTTTGTTTTATTAAGTAACCTATGGGTCACTTGTTTAATTCTTCTATGCTAATTTCCTCACTTGTAAAAAAGAATAATCCTCATAAAATGTTATATGGATTTAATGAGTTAATTCATGAAAAGTATTTATAATAGTACTTGGCACACAGTAAGCAACCAATTTTTTAACTTTAAAAAATTATTATTATGAACATAATGTTAAGATCTAAACACTTCAGTGCCTTTCAGTTCAATTTTGTCAACGTAAATGTCAAAGAATACATACAGTGTGGCAATGCTTCGTTATCCCATTAAGTACTAGTTCAAACATCGCCATTAATGTAAGATGAAAAAGCATGTATTTTTTTATTGCCTATATGTTAAGTTAAATTTTAAAATAGTCATCAGAAACCTAGCTAAAATACCAACTCAATCATTTATTCATTAAAACTACTGTTTCAGAAAAATTTCCTATTTAGTTTACACTTTAGAAGAGTTTAGAGCATTTAAAGTAGGACTACTACTACCCTGATATATTCTTTTTAATTAAAATACAATGTTGTCCTCTATTTATAAAAGGAAATATGTTCATTGAAAAAGAAAATAGAAATCATTTATAATCAGTTCCTAAAAGGCATTCCCCCTCTCTCCCTGAGGTTACCATTATTGTCTTCCTTACTCCTTTGTCTCTTCAGTTTTACTGCTTATATACATGTACCTTAACAATATATTGTTTAGTTCTGCTTGTTTTTGAACTTTTATATTTTTTTATTTTTTTATTTTTATTTTTTATCCTCACCCGAGGATATTTTTCCATTTTTTGTACAGATAGAGTGGAAGGGAGAGAGAGAGAGAAACATCGACGTGAAGGGACGCATCGAGTGGCTGCCACCCGCACGACCATCCAGGGCCGGGGACAAACTGCAACCAAAGTACGTGCCCTTAGCGGGAACCGAACCCAGGTCTCTCCGGACCACAGGCCGACGCTCTAACCGCTGAGGCGAACTGGCCAGGGCTGTTTTTGAACTATTAATATTTGTTCAAGTTTACAAGAAAAAGTTCCAAAGTGATTGTAGCTAGCAATTTATACTTCCACAGGCAGTGAATGCAAATTCTTATTGCTTTACTTTTTGTACAACTTGCTAATTTACTAATCTAGCAAGTGTGAAATGGTACTACTCTTTCTAGACATACCCATTTTTCTTTAACATGGCCAACATCACCTTGTATATATAAATATGTGTCACTTCTTTTGACTTTATAGCAAAGCACTATGTCAGATTAAAAATTCTTCAAAATATAATTTTAGTGGCTGCATAATATTCTATGTACCACAGTTTGTTTATTTTTAGCCATGGCTCTTTAAATTTTTTAAGTTGTTTACTATTTTTCATTATAAAAGTCTGACATTTCATTAAGTGTTAAGTTCTAAACATGGATTTATCTGTATCTGTTTCATTCTACACTATATCCTCAGTATCTTAAACAGCTGGCTTTTGCATTAATGGTTACTCAATATTTATTGAATGAACGATGGAACACTCTAATTTTCCTGCATACATTTATTTGAACAGGTCTCAATTTCACATATATGTTATAGTATAGCCTCTTATATAGACCCCTTATGTCAAAATTAGCATGAAATCAGCAATATAATTTTTCTTTTCACTATACATCTACAGAATTTGCCTGAGGCATCCTGGCTGAATGGCTTGCTTTGATGTGTATGGACCAAGAGGTCTCAGCTAAGGCCTAACTTGGTATTTAATAATACCACAGCTACTTACTTTGGCTTTCTGGAAAAATAAACGAAAACATCCTCTTGGATCCACATTACAGTTTTTGGCCATTTCCATAATAAACTGCATTACAACAGCTTGGTGTGCTATTTGCTCCATTAGAGCCCCTTTCTGAAAATAAATAGATTAAAATGTTAAGAAATACCTCTGGCAATATAATTCATAAGGCTTGTAGCATATGGGAACAAGACAGATGAGGGCACAGGGAAGGCACACTAGAAAAAGTTTCCATGTGCTAACTGCAATAACTAAAAAACATTCCCACAATAAACTCAAGTACATCTGAAAACAACAAAAAAAGTGTAATTCAATTTAATGACCCTCCTATTTTCATTTCAAGTAATGTAAAAGAGAAAAAAAAAAAAGTGTATCAGAATTCCACCGAGGTTCCCACAATACCTGTTCAGCTTCTAGATGAAAACACCATAAAATAAGATATTTAGCAGTTTCTTCACATACAAGGTATGGATGGTCAGACAAAAATCTCTGACTATCATCCCATCGACTCAACATACCTGTAAAAAAAGATTAAAACCATGAATATCAAATATTTTCTTCTTCTTTTTATCCTCACCCGAGGACATTTTTCCATTTTTTGTTCAGATAGAGCGGGAGGGAGAGAGAGGAAGATAGAGAGACATCGATGTGAAAGGGACACATCAAGTGGCTGCCACCTGCACAACCAACCAGGGCTGGGGACAAACTGCAACTGAGGTACGCACCCTTAGCGGGAACCGAACCCGGTCTCTCTGGACCGCAGGCCGACGCTCTAACCGCTGAGCCAAACCGGCCAGGGCTCAAATATTTTCTTCTTTAAGCAAAGAAATGATATTTTTAAATGATTCTCTTTTAAGACAATTCATATTACCACAGCAATATGTTATGGTAAAAGAGCAAATGAAGAGGGATAAAATTCTTTTTTTTTTTTATTCCTCACCCGAAGATATTTTTCTTATTATCAGATAGAGTAGGAAGGAGGGAGGGAAAGAGACAGACAGAAACATCGATGTGATAGAGCCACATCAACTGGTTGCCTCCTGCACGACCCGACCAGGGCCGGGGACAAACCGCAACTGAGGTACATGCCTTTGACTAGAATTGAACCCGCAACTCATTGGTCCACGGGCTGAAGCTCTAACCGCCGAGCAAAACCAGCCATGGCCGGATAAAATTCTTTTAAAGTAATATGCAGTATATTTGAAATAGCTTCCAAAATTCACAGAAAGTTTTATTTCAGATAATTAGTCAGGCTTAAGCAGTGTAACTGGTTTAAGCCAAAATCCTGTATCAGGAGCATGCCCAAAGTCTAAGGCAAATTGAGATGGCTGCTCATCCTAGTGAATACAGAAGACTTTAAGGGACTCAACATTACTGAGTCATATAATACAATTTTTTTCTATTGGAAAGATGCAAAAAACAGCAAAACCTCAAGAAACTACACTTAGCAAACAAAGACTTAGTAGAAAGTTCAGAAAAGCTACGTTCTAATTTATTTAAAAATGTCTAAGATGATATGGTAAAATGTTTACAGTATGGGAAATCAATCTGGTCAGTGTTATAAAAACAACACACTTTAACCATTTTACCCATCCAGTCATGCTGTTTATATACACAGCGAACAAAAATTTTAAAAACTAGTTGAGAATATTTGCAAATGGCTGCTACTCCACCTCAAAATATCAAACTAATCCAAACACTACTTAAGGTATATCTTCATCCTCATCCAAATTAGTAAGAAATTTATTCAAAAAGTCAATACCACCCAAATGATATGAAATCAGCAAAGCGTTGAGCTTTTATTTAACTTTGTCCAGGCACTTTAGACTCATCCAAGGAAGACTGGATATTACTGAATTATCATAAAAATTTTATAAGGATATCTTCATAGTTTGGCAGTAAATCTTTCCTCTAGACGTAAAACGAACTTTTATATATTAATGTCCCATATTAGAACACAAGAAAGAACAAAACTGAGGACATATGTCTTACTGAGAAATACATCTTCAGCAACATGGAAATCAATTGAAAAAAGGGATTAATTTGTCCTAATTTAAAAAATACATTAAAAAAAGCATTTTAGCATTTTCTTATGAAGAGTTTTACAAGCTTTATAAAGATTTTCTCCCAACACTTTGGATATAGTGATTAGGTCATTTTAAATTCTGAAAAGAATGATTATGGAAGTAACTTGAAACTACTTCTCAAACTGTAATTAAAGAGCCTAGTAACTTCTGAGGATCAGATCTAAAGAAAGCATAATCCTTATTTCTTATACCTGAAGCCATAAAATAAATTCTATAAAGCGGTTTTGCCTTAGTTTTGTGACATTTCTGAAGAAGCAATATTTTCAACTCTGTCTACTACCCATATAAAGAGCATTGCTTCTCCTGTTTACTTCTCCATGGCAACATCGTGATTCACTAAGGCACCAAAATCCTATCCATTTTGGTTTCTTTTGCAGGAAAGATAATATGAAAGGGCTAGTGGCACTTGCAGGGTACCATTAAATGTTAATTTTAAAAAAGTATTTAATACCTGAGACAAAATTAACATTTGAGGTTGACCGTAGCTTTTCTTTATCTGAGGAATACTTGCTATGACTTGATTTAAAAAGTATATAATGTCCAGCCGGTGTGGCTCAGTGGTTGAGCGTCGACCCATGCATCAAGGGGTCACCAATTTGATTCCCATTCATGATACATGCCCAGGTTGTGGGGCCCGATCCCCATTGGAGAGCATGTAGGAGGCGGCCAATCGATGTTCTCTTTCATCGATGTTTCTCTCTCTCTCTCCCTCTCACTTTAAAATCAATTAAAGAAAAAAAAACAAAAAAAACCCAAATTATTATAAAATTGAGAAGTTACAGGTATTCCATGCAGACCTTTGTGGGAAGAGTGTGTAATTTTATGAACAAATATATCAATGGGATCAATGGCTCAGTGGAACAGAACATACCTGAAAGTGCTAATGTTATCTTGGAATTTATAAACAAACATATAAACAAACAAATGGAGAGTAACACAATCTAGCATGATGGCTAAGAAAACAATCTAAAGCTAACCTGCCTCAGTTCAAGTACTGGCCATTTACTACACCTTGGGCAAGTTCCTTTACACTTCTATGTCTCCACTTTCTCATATGTAAAACAGGGCTAAAAATAGTATCTAACTCAGGATTTTTGTGAGGATTAAATTAGTCAATACATACAGAGTACTTAAAACAGTGTCTGACAGAGAATAAACACTTGTTAGGTATTATTTATACAATATGAAAATTCATTCCCTCATTCACTCATTCATCAAATAGTAAGTTAATCCTTTGGTTAGAATAATCTATTCGTCCAGCCTGGTGGCTCAGTGGTTGAGCATCAACCCATGCACCAAGGGGTCGCCAGTTCGATTCCCAGTCAGGATACATGCCCAGGTTGTGGGCCTGATCCCCAGTGGGGGGCATGCAGGAGGCAGCCAATCGATGTTCTCTCTCATGGATGTTTCCTCTCTCTCCCTCTCACTTCCTCTCTCTCTAAAATCAATAAAGGAAAAAAAAAAAATTAAAAAAAAGAAGAATCTATTCATTTAAACTTGCCAACCACCTTCTCTGAATACCTGAAAAACCTTTGACAAATTAAAACAATTAAAAATAATTAATTTCACCTTTAAATTTTCCTGATGAACATCAAAATCCCAATCCATCCATCAGCTTTCAATATTCCATCTGATTCTTAACATGTTCCCAAAATATACAATCTTGATTATTTCCCTTTCCTTTTTGCATTATACTCATAATAAAAATGATAGATTTTAATCCTTTAAATTATACTCATTATCTTAATTTCTCTCTGTGCTAAAAGTCCCCCAACTAGGTTGTAAATTTCTTAATGAAAGATATATAACCTTTTTTTCTATATCCTGAGCCCCAGATCTCCTTTATTCCCAATCACCTATCACCACACAATTTTTCTACCTACACGCCCGCACACAAACTCTTATTTGAAACCAAACCCATTCTTCTCTCTCTGCCATCTACACTGCTTCCTAATTCCTAGGCTCCGTTACCCAATTAAGCATTCTAGAAATTCCTGACATTTCCATTCCTCATCCATCAAACTGATCACTAAATCTTGTGGTCATACTATAATCTGATAATATGATGAATCATATTAGTAAGTTTTCTAATGTTAAGCCATCCTTGAATTCTTAGTATAAACCCTTCTAAATATTTCTTTTTCAGATTATATAAAGTATATTTATTGTGAAGAATCTGAAAAATCCAGGAAATAAAAATCATCTGCAATTCTATAAGAGATAATTAATATTAACATTTTTATGTATTTCTTCCTGGGCTTATTTTTTTAATGACTTTTTAAAAAATGTTTTTATTGATTTTTTAGAGAGAGAGAGGAAGGGAGATAGAAACATCGATGTGAGAGAGAAACATTGATTGGCCACCTCCTGCATGCCCCCTACTGGGGATCGTGCCAGAAACCCAGGTATGTGCCCTGGCTGGGAATTGAACCAGGACCCCTCAGTCCATGGGACAACACTCAATCCACTGAGCCACACAGGCTGGGCTTTAATGACCTAAAAAATAAAAATAAAAAAAAATTAAAATCATATCCTCCATATTCATTTTCTACTCATTTCACTTCATTCTATTCAAGAGTACTTTAGGGTACATACCTAGGCTGCAGGTTCAATCCCCAGCTCCAGTTGGGGCACGTGCAAGAAATAATCAATCAATGTGTCTCTTTCACATCAATCGATGTCTGTCTGTCTGTCTCTCTCCCCTCCCTCCCTCCCTCCCTCCCTCCCTTCCTTTCACTCCCTCTAAAAAGCAATGGGAAAAATATCTTTGGGTGAGGATTAACAACAAAAAGAATACTATATATTAAATATTTTTAAAAAATAGGATATTGATGTGTTTGAAAGCAATATATAACTGATTATATTGAATAAACTGAATATCCACCTTCAGTGTAACTGAAAAAGACCCCATCAGTATTCATGCAAATGCTTGTAGCTTTTTCCTTTTTCTTTTTTTATTTACAGCTTTTGATACAATTCCAGTGACAACATCCTATACTGATTCAAATATTGCTGAATCATAGCTATGTTTGGCTGGAAGTGAACAGATGATGTGCCATGGAAAACTGTGTTAGGTCACCAAAAACCAGCTCTGTTGATCATAAAGACAGTGTAAAAGAAAGATGCATATGATTTTGAATAAAACTTAGAAAACAGACTTTGTTTCTAAATTGTTATTTTATATTTATAAAACATGAATCAACTAAATAAATTAAATACAAATGTAGAAGGGGAATAATAAAGATTTTAGTGCTTCACAATACTCCATGATATTATACCATTTATCATCAGATGGCAAATTCCATCTAGTTATAATGGTAAAAGCAACAGAAGAAAGTCAACAAATACTACTGGGGAAAGTTAGGAAGAATTCTGAAGAATCTAAGTACACATGAGACCACAGAGAAGAATTGGTGTGGAAGCCTCCATGTACCAGGCCCATGTGTTCCAAGAGTCTGGAATGTTGCAAGTTTAGAAAACCTCCAGTTGGAAGCTTTAATCATAGTTGCTATTCCAGATATGTTTACTTCAAAGGAGTATTATCAATGTCATTATTCTGGCAATTGCTTTTTTCCTTTATCACAACATCAGAAACATTTGCTTCCACCCAGCAGGGACAGCATTAAACTTTCACTGTCTTGTCTCAGGTCTCAATCAACTCTGTGCTGTGATTTAGCTTACGGGTACTTTGATTATTGTATCATCCCACATGACTGTAAGTTGGTCTACTTCACACAATGGAACTTGGTGAACAGGAAGTAGCAGGTATCCCAGATGTCTTGGTAAGAGATAAACATGCCAGAAAGTTGGAAATAAAACACAGGAAATTTTGGGAGCCTACAACCTTAGTAACACTTCTGGGAGATTCAATGGGCTGTAGCAAGCAAACAGGCTATCTCCTCCAAAGTGAAAAGTCAATGTGTATTTCCACTAAGAAACAGGCACAATGTGAATCTGGGAGTGACTATAAGGTTTGGTTGGCTCTGAAGATAGTATGGCTCTGGCCAGTATTACAGGATGAGACACTGGAAGCCCACATATACAATGGCAAAACAAATGTTTATTAATCATTTGTGGATTTACAATAGCCATTATCCTCAGCCATCTCACTGATTGCATACTATTTTATAAACTAAGGGGTCATGATGGCAGACTTGAGATTATGCAGAGATTCAAACAGTATGGCATCTCCCCATCAATATTCCAGGATAGCCACTGAACACCTAATTTACCAGTAGCAGAAACCAGTGCTGAAACCTCAATATGGCACTATACGCTAGAGAGACCAGCCAACCATCAAGCAACTGGTGATTATTTTGGTCCCATTTCATCTTGGAGGGACCAGTGGTTTCTCGCTTGAACAAGCCCATTCTAGATCTGGTATTGCCTTCTCTCCTTGCCATACTTCTACCAGTAATACATTTGTGGTCTTACTAAATTACTTATTTCCCATATCACATTATTTATTGACCTAGCAAAAGAAATGAAGACAATGGGCTCATGAAATTCACTGGTATTATGAACATCACTACCCAGAAACACCAGGTTTATTAAATGTGGAATGGTTTACCAAAGACTCATGCAGTTATAATGCCAGGGGGTGGTTATTACACCTTGTGAGACTGAGATATTTTCCCACATAAAATTACTTCTGACCAAATTTACAGCAAAAGTGAGGAAACCGTTTTATGCCCACTGGTTTCACATGGCTCCAAAGCAACTTGTCTATTGTATGCCAGCTGGGTGACAACACCTTGAGACATGCTATTCTACCAGATGCAGCTATGCACTAAAAGAGCAACCAATATATGGTACTCTTTTTCCTACAGCAGAACACATAGGCCTAGGAAGAGAGAACTGGAGGTGAGAGTGACAACTCACATTATTACAACTAAGACTCACAAAAATTTTGCTTTTTATCCTTATGACTCAGGCCTCTACTCATTTAAAGATTTTAATATCTATCCAAGAGAGAACTGTTTATCCTTTTCTTCAGATACTATTATTTTTATTTTTTATTTTTTTAGGGGGGGAGAGAGAGAGAGAGAGAGAGAAACATCGATGTGAGAGAGATACATTGATCAGCTGCCTCCTGCACACCCCATACTGGGGATCGAGCCTGAAACCTGGGCATGTGTCCTGATGGGGAATCAAACCAAGACCCCTCAGTCCATGGGACAACGCTCAATCCCCTAAGCCACACTGGCCAGACTCACATACTATTTTTTAATTAAATAGAATATACAGCTTACTTTTTAAAAAAATAAAAAGTATGAGAAAATGAATATTTTATGAATGAACTGCATAAAAAGAAGGAAAAAATCTAATAGTACCTATTGTCACGACACAACCAAAGATGAATGAAATTCTAAGTACTTTGTGGGGGAAACATCAATAGGAAAAAGATTCCAAAATGCCATGTAAAAATCTTATTAACAGTCCAGCTGATGTGGCTCAGTGGTTGAGCAATGACCCACGAACCATGAGGTCACCAGTTCAACTCCCAGTCAGGACACATGCCCAAGTTGCAGGCAAGATCCCCCGTGGGGGGTTGTGCAGGAGGCAGCCGATCGATATTTCTCTCTCATTGATGTTTCTATTTTTCTTTCCCTCTCCAAAAATCAATAAAGACATATTTTTAAAAAGTCTTATTAACATACTACAAATAAAAACAATGTTTACTAAGTTAAGATATTACTTGGGATCAAAAAAATATGACTTGAACCTTAACTCCTTACACTTCCTAGTAGCATTTCCACTTCAGCAGTATTACTGCTTATAAATCTAGAACACTATATGCTGTTTCCCAACTCTGCTTTTGCATATGCTGTTGCTATGCCTTCCTTATCTACACGGGAAACTCCTACATGTCCCTCATAATCCAGTTCAGATGTCACCTCCTCTGGGAAGCCTTCACTTACATTAATCCCTATCTCACCACTTTTCCCTTATAGAGAAAACTATTTTTCAGTTCTTTGCATACATATTTCTATTATTATATTTATCTGAATAACAATTCAAAGATCTGCGTGAATTATATAGCATATCATATCTAAAACCTGGGGGGAAAAAATGAAAGCTAATCCTGTAACCATATGATAACCAGATACCAAGGCAGCAAAGAGGAAAAAAGACAAAGCAAAGACTAGCTGGGAAATGGAAAGAGGATGTGGAGTAAATAAAAACTGTATCTTAGAGGGCAGTATTGTATAATAATAGATGACATTTGCTGCTCTTCACAATTTGGTTTATTCTGTCAGTATATGTCTATTAACCCCACACACATCAAAACATCTGAAACAAGTTGTACAACTGCCAGAAATAGCTACACATGTGCAGTTTGTCACTTACCTTCTTTTTGGTTCACATTTTATACTTTTTGCACACATATTTATATCAAATGTTACAGAAGAAGAAAATTCAAACAGTAAACTTACCAAAATGTCTTATTTTTTGCTCATATTTCTGCATAAATGATTCTGATTTATCTTCATCTTCCTTTTCTTTTCCTTTATCTTGATTAATAAAACTCTAAAAAAATTTTTGAAGTTAAAATCAGATTTTATATTCTAATTGACTCTTTCTCAGATACTAAATGTCTAGCAATCCTTCCTATAGACACTATAAAAAGGTGGTATATTATCATACTGATATTATATCATTAAATTCATCTGTTAAACTTTATTTAAGCAATTAAAATTTACTTATACTGGAGTTTCATTAGTTTTATTTAAAATGATAGATGTGTGGAAAATTATAGAATTACTTTAGAATTTATACAGAAAAACAAACGAATTAATCTTTTGGTTAAACTAAATTTCCCAATCAAAGGCAGGTATAGAAAGACCCTTTACACGCTTCATTTGTGTTTTGCATTATTCATTTCCATTAAGTATTTGCAGCTGCAGATCAGCAATTTTCAACTTTTTTCATCTCATGGCATACATAAAATACTAAAATTCTGTGGCACTCCAAAAAATATATTTTTTTGCCAATCTGACAAAGAAAGTATAATTTCTATTGATTTACAAAAAAATTAATAAAAATAGTAATTAGCTACCCATTTTGCTTCAAAGTAACTCTTTGAAAAATCAGGTGCCTGCCCTGGCCGGTTTGGCTCAGCGGTTAGAGCACTGGCCTGCGGTCCAGAGAGACCCGGGTTCGGTTCCCGCTAAGGGCATGTACCTCAGTTGCAGTTTTTCCTCAGCCTTGGTTGGGGTCTTGAGGGTGGCAACCAGTCGATGCGTCCCTTTCACATCAATGTTTCTCTCTCTCTCTCTCTTCCTGTCTCTCCCTCCTGCTCTATCTGAACAAAAGATGGAAGAATGTCCTCGGGTGAGGATAAAAAAAAAAAAAAATCAGGTGCCTATACTTGTATATAAGGATTTCTGGTACCAAAAACTAACCAATCAGACACAACCTCATTATGTGATGTGGCCAGTAAGATATAACTCTATTACATATATTTATGGCTCAAAACAGGGCATTCACACTGCACAGCTATTGATGCTTTGGCTGTTGTCATTTTTTTGACAATGTGAAGGAAATGAGGCCAGGGACCCGACCAGTAAGGTAATGCATGTTTTAAAAATTCTTGCCATTGCCCTGGCCATGGCTCAGCAATAGAGCGTCCCCACGGATCAGAGTTGTGGGTTCAATTCTGGTCAGGGGCACATATCTCAGCTGTGGTTCAGTACCGGCCCTGCTAGGGGTCGTGTGGGAGGCAACCAGTCGATGTGCATCTCTCACATTGATGTTTCTTTCTCTCCCTCTCTCTTCCACTCTGTCTAAAGATAAAAGTATCCTCAGGTGAAGATTAAAAAAAAAACTTCTTGCCATTGATATCACTGCTCTAGACTAATCTTCGGCATTCCTACTGGATATAAATTCAGAAATTCAAAGCATATAGAGAATAAAATATATTTACTATAAGTTACCTGATAAGACATAAACCTAAAATAGACCTGTGTTGTAAACTTTTCTCAGAAGAAACCAAACTGTTTGATTCTGAAATCAAGTACAAATTTCTATTAAGAAAGTGCTCATTTTTAATTAAATAAGTCATAAAACAGACCAAGATGAAGTTTGTATTTGGCCAGAAAAATATGGCAGAACAATTTCTCAGAACATTCTGTGATCACATTTAAATCTTGAGATTATCACTGCCAAAAATAAAAACTGCAAACTTGCTCTCTGCCAGTTTACAATAAAAAAACATACAAGTTTATATATTTCAAAATAAAAGCATTTTTTATAGTCTGTTATCTAGACCAGCACTGTCCAGCAGAAATATAATCCAAGTCACAAATATAATTTAAAAGTTTTCTATTAGCCACATTAAAAAGCATAAAGAAACAAATTAATTACATATTAATTTAACCCAACATATTCAACATATTTCAACAGGTAAACAATACAAAAAAATTACTAATGAAATATTTTACTTTTTTGGGTACTAAGTCATTGGAATCTGGTGTGTATTTTATTTTACACTTACAGCACATCTCAATTCGGACTAGCCACATTTCAAGCTCTCAATAGCACATGTGGCTAGGGGCTATCGAGTTGGACAGCGCAGATCTAGACCAGTCCTCTTAAGTCTCAAGCTCCCAGACAAAACCAAGTACGATTTTGAGCAAATGACTAGAACATAAAGATAGTCCTAATTAATGTGTGGTATAAATGTAGGCCTTGTTAGAACCTAAGTTTAAAAAAACAATTAAAAGGAGAGACAAATGAAAATATATTCTTTGTGACCACTGTATTAAGAGATGTTAACTTTATAAAACAAAAAAACATTGTTTTGACCATTTGCTCTGGAAGAAGAAAAGTATTTTGAATAGTTTTAGGGTATAAATGCAAACCAGAAATAAAACAACACTTAAGAAGACACAGCCCCTACGAACAATATATACTGACATAGCAAAACATTCAAATAAAGAGTGATCCCGTTGTAGGGGAGGAAAAACATATAAATTGGTAAAAGCGCAGAAAAAGTCTAGAAAGATATGACTCACCATTAACTGTATTATCTCTGGGAAATGGTAGTGAAGGAAGTCTTTCCATTCTATTTTCAAATTTATGTGTTTTTGTATAATAAGAATGTTGTTGAACTTATAATTTTCACAATTAAAAACTAGAGTACTGCCCAACCAGTGTGGCTCAGTGGTTGAGCGTCGACCCATGCACCAAGAGGTTGCAGGTTTGATTCCCAGTCAGGGCACATGCCCAGGTTGTGGGCCTGATCCCCAGTGGGGGGCATGCAGGAGGCGGCCAGTCAGTGTTCTCTCTCATTGATTGATGTTTCTATCTGTCTCCTCCTCTCCCTTCCTCTCTCTCAAAAATCAATAAAGAAGAAAAAAAAAGGGAAAATTTGTTCATTTAAAAAAATAAAAAAAGACTAGAGTACTTGCCCGACCAGTGTGGTTCAGTGGACTGAGCATCGTCCCATGGACTGAGAGATCGTGGTTCAATTCCCTGTCAGGGCACATGCCCAGGTTGCGGGCTCGATCCCCAGTGGGGGATGTGCAGGAGGCAGCTGATTGATGTTTCTCTCTCATATCCATGTTTCTCTCTCTCTCTCTCTCTCTCCCTTCCTCTCTAAAAAAAAAAAATCAATCAAAGGTATTAAAAAAAAAAAGAAGAGAGTACTTATAGGGCTAGTGGTGTCATTTACCTATGTGTATTACTTACGTATTGCTGTAGCAGAACTAGAGCTGGTGTAGGGGAAGGAAATTAAGAGTTCTTTTTTTTTTTTCTTTTATCCTCACCCGAGGATATTTTTCCATTTTTTGTACAGATAGAGTGGGAGGGAGAGAGAGGAAGGGAGAGAGAGAGAGAGAAACATCGATGTGAAGGGACACATCGCGTGGCTGCCACCCGCACGACCAACCAGGGCCGGGGACAAACTGCAACCGAAATACGTGCCCTTAGCGGGAACCGAACCCGGGTCTCTCCGGACCGCAGGCCGACGCTCTAACCACTGAACCAAACTGGCCAGGGCAAATTAAGAGTTCTTAAAAGGGTGGGTTAAGAGTGAATACCAGAACAGAAACAAGTAGCTACAGACGAAGAAGTCTAGAGATTAATAATGGTTCAAAATAAAGGGAATGTGGCCCTGGCAGGTGTGTCTTAGTGGTTACAGCATTATCAGCTCATGAATCAAATGGTCAAGGGTTCCATTTCCAGTCAAGGGCACATACCTGAATTGTAGGTTTGATCCCTCACCCTGGTCGGGGCATGTGTGGGAGGCAACCAATTGATGTGTCTCTCTGACATTGATGTCTCTCTCTCTCTCCCCCTCCCTTCCACTCTCTCTAAAAATCAATGGAAAACATATCGTCGGGTGAGGATTAAATAATTTAAAAAAAGAGATAAAGAGAATGTGGACTTAGGCAAGAATGAGCAGTCTATCCCTGAAGCTTAAAGAGGTTAATACAAACAGAAAGAAGTACTACTTTACACATTAGTTAAAAATGACTGAAGTTCATTGCCCATATCTACTTCACATATAAAAACCAAATAAGACCAATATAATCCAATAAGAAACAGAAAACTGCTTAATAAACTACTAACTTGGCATAAATACTATACTAGTCCTTTCACTAATAATGCATGTAGTATCAAGTTCAGACTATTACCTGAGATTTACTAAATACACACTGGTAAATAACAGTGAAAAACTGTATTTTCACTATACATTAGTGTTACAAAACTAATAGCAAGACCTAGCCAGTTTGGCTCAACGGTTACAACTTCGGCCCGCGGACCAGAGAATCCTGGGTTTGGTTCCCACTAAGGGCACGTACCTCAGTTGCCGTCTGTCCCCGGCCCCAGTTGGGGTCGTGTGAGTGGCAACCAGTTGATGTGTCTCTGTCATATCAATGTTTCTCTCTCTTCCCCCATCTCTCCCTCCTGCTCTATCTGAAGATAAATGCAAAAATGTCCTTGGGTGAAGATTAAAATAAACAAATAAACTAATTAATTAATTTTAAAAAACCTAATAGCAAAGCTGGTAACACAGAAACATTAGAAAACGCTCATAAAATCTTAGCTTTACTACATAACAGGCCCCATGCCACCTGCTTTAAGACATTACCTTATTTAGTCTTCATTCCAACCCCATAAAGTTGAGGAAACTGAGGCTTAGAGATGTTAAGTGACTTGCCCAAGGTCACAACAAGTATGTGATAAAACTAAGATTTGAGGCAGTTTGATTTCAGAGCCCACACTTTTATTCAGTGTGCTATGTTGCAGCCATACATTTGTATTAAAAACTACCCACATTAGACACTACTGGGGATACAGGTTTCCCTAACAAGCACTTTTCAGAAACTGTCAAAAATTAATACTGTTTACAAGATTCTGATGCTTTGCTACCAAATAAGCACAACGGTTTGTACAAAACTTGATTTTTTTTCTTCTTTCATTATGGTGCAAAAAAAGGTCATACCTTATTAAAAACATCCTTGCTAATGGTATCCACATTCCACAGACACATTCTCTCTCTTTGTACTAGGGCCTCTTCTTTCTGCCGCCATTCTTCTTCACGTTGCCTCAGTTCTGATACAGCTGTTTGTGCTTTGGCATGTTCCTGATCCAAGGACTCAGAGTTATGCAGTGCTAAGCTACCAAGTTTCTGCTGAGCTTCAGCGAGATTCCATTTGCACGCCACAGAGCTCTTCACAAACTCTTTCTGCTTTTGGCAAGCCATTTCAATTCCATGGCTATACATCTGGATGAAAAATAATCTTTGTAAGAAATGAAGAAGGCATTGGGTATGTTTACACAGCACAATTCAAGTTTCTTTTAGTCAAGAATTTCTGTACAATGCTTTTGGTGCATAAGTATCCTACATTCTGTGTATGCAGTCACATTTTTATATTATAGGCCTTGTTTCATCAACTAGACTCTAAACTAAACTTCTTTGTTAATCTGTGCCCCCTCCCCCAACAAGTACCAGCAACAAAAAGCCTAGCAACTAGCACAGTGTCCTGCATAGAGCTGGTGTTCAATAAACATCTAATTTATAGTCTTTTTTTTTTTTTTATCCTCACCCAAGGACATCTTTCCATTTTTTGTTCAGATAGAGTGGGAGGGGAGAAAGAGGGAGACAAAGAGAGAGAAACATTGACGTGAAAGGGACACATTGGGTGGCTGCCACCCACACGACCCACCCAGGGCCAAGGACAAACTGCAACCGAGGTACACGCCCTTAGCAGGAACTGAACCCGGGTCTCTGCGGACCGCAGACCAATGCTCTAACCGCTGAACCAAACTGGCCAGGGCTAATTTATAGTCTTTATCATCTGAAAAAGCAGAATAAGAACAAAAGCTTAAATCTAATTCATCACCTTATCACTCAACATGCTGAAAACAAGACCTTTAGAATTTTGCTCTGCAAGTTATTCACTGCAAAGAACCTTTTATTTAAAAGTAATTATTTCTCACCCTGGCCAGTTTGGCTCAACAGTTAGAGCATCAGCCCGAGGACCCAAGGATCTCGGGTTTGATTCCTGGTCAAGGGCATGTACCTGGGTTGCAGGTTTGAACCCTGCCCCAGTCGGGGCATGCAGGAGGCAACCAATTGATGTATCTCTCTCACATCGATGATTCTTTCTCCTTCCCTCCCTCCCTTTCATGCTCTCTAGAAATCAATGAAAAAATATCCTCAGGTGAGGGTTAGTAATTATAATAAATAATAATAATAATAATAAAAGTAATTATTTCTTGGTTTCTACTTTTTTCCTGTGTTATCCCAATTTTGGCAATCTGAAAAGTTCTTATTGGCAATTTCATTTTATAACTGACTATATCAAATAGATACCCTTTAACTTAATTCTAATCAAAACAGGTAAAGGTATTAAAAAGTCAACTGGTCCACCCTGGAGATTCTGTTCCACTCAGAAGCAATAGTAATTAACTTTAATGTTTACTGAACACTACATGTGATGGATGTTTTATATTCCTCAGTTGTATAAAACAAAGGTTAAAGGTACATTCTTTATGATTTCTTAACCAAAATGTAGATCAATTACAAACTAAAAATTCAGAATTTTATTCTAGTCTGTTCCCTTATCTGCATCAGTATTCATGCCCTTAATTATATTAATACACCCCTTCTCATCTCAAACCATGCTCTACTCTGCTAGACTTGGAGTGATCTCTCCAAAAACTAAATCTGATAATTTTACTCATTCTTAAAGTCTTGGGGAAAAGTGGAAACTCTGAGACATGGCATTGTCCCTCATGATCTCACTCTCTATTATCTCTCTGGATTCAGTTCTAGTTACTCTTCTACTTGTTTGCTTATTCATTCCATCCATCCCTTCAATGTGAGACCCTCTCTCCTCACCCCCCCACCAAACTCCTATTCTTCATTCCAGATTCTGGCATCACATCCCTAAATTTTTTTTTATCTCTTCCCTCTTCACCGAAGTTATGCAAACGTCTATAACGGTGTTTCCATACAATACTGGTTTGTTTACTCAACTCTCAGCTTCTTTAGGAGCTAGAACTCAAAAAATCTTAGATGAATAAATGACTCTCCACTTCATGGAACAGACTACTGGTGGTAAAGAATTCTGAGGCAAGTAGCATGCAAGGCCCCTACCTTCCAGATAGCTCTTCAGGCAAACTTGGATTTCTATTGGGGCAAATGTGGACACTGTTGTTATTCAGATGTTTTAGTTAATTATTTAGCAGGTTTGGAGCCCAGGCACCACATGACTCTAACCAAGTACTTATTTTTATTTGATTTTTTTGCTATCTTAGAATAGAATCAAGAATAAGTGTAGCCTAGCTATGCTTTAAGGAGCTAAGAAAAGGAGAAAAGTTAAGCTATAAAATTTATATTGTAAGAAAAGACAAAGATACACTAAGGAAGAAGATATGTGCCAACAGATCTTGCATTTTCAAATTATATGGGAGCAAATTCTGCAGTCGTTTCTTTTCTTTTTCTCTCTTTTTAAAAATTTTTGTTAAGTTTTTATTTGAACCAAACTGACAACATATGCTGGGGAGCAAGATCTCAAATGCTTAAGTAATTTCTTAAACACATAAATCTTATCTCCAAATTCTAAAAATGATTTCTTTTTAAATTTTTCTACACAGACTACACAGACGTTTGGCCATTTGAGCAAACTATGCAACACGTATTGAAATGATTAAATAAGAAGTCATATTTTATCTATGAACATATTGAGATTTTTAAAGGGACAATGAACATAACTTTAATAAACCTAAATCTGAAAAACTAACTGTTAACATTAAGGTCTACTAATGTAACTTTATCTCTAAATTCCAAACTGCTTTAACATTAATTGAATTTCAGAATTATACATCACATATAACATTAAGATGTCTAGATTCCCTGTATTCCATAAAATTAAACCAAAGCTATTTTATAAAGATTATAACATGTTTAATTCTATTTGTAAACATCTTATTCTTTCCAAATATTTCAATCCAAAATTTAAGTCTTTAAGCCAGTAACACAAATAAGTAGGTTATAAACACATAAACTAATTTAGGATTAGTAATCACTTTATAAATTGTAACACCTTTCAAAGGTAGTTTCAGCCAAAAAAAATTTTACATTACATCACAAGATGGGCACTGCAGTAGGGAGGGGGGTGGGGGAGAGAGGGAGGGGAGGGAGGGACACTGCACTAGGAATCAGAAGTGGGTTTTGGTTTTAATTCTGCTACTACCTAGCTACATGGTCTCAGGGAAATAATTTTTAATGAAGGAGATAAGCCCATTCACTTCTAAAATCCCTTTCAGCTATATAAGCTTATAATACCAAGTGTACAAGAAAAAATATACAGTTATTTTAAAAATTAAGTTTATTTTAGGTTACTCTTGTGATTCAACCACAATGCACTAAAATTCTTCTATTCTCTCCATATACCCTCAGAATTGATGATGGCAGCTGCTGTTCATTATTTTTTCCCCCTTCTCTGTAACACATTCATTATGTGGTTATATAACACACTTTGTATACAAAGATGACACCAGTGATCCATAATTAGTGGGTGAGTAGTGACCTATCAATTCTCACTCTGTCCTAAAAAATGTCTTGCACTTCCCCAGTGACTGGCTGGCTGAAGTACAGTCTGTGTTATGAAACAGCATTTTTCTCTGTGTGAAGCCAACTCCGAGAGCTGGGCACAGGATCAATGACCCTACGCTTATTAGCAAACGATTTAAATCACTCATATTCATTGACAGCCTGAAAGATGAGTCTAGAAAAAACCTGTATTAATTCAGCAAAGCTCCTAGGGACCCCATTCTGCATGAAATATAGTCCCTTTTGCTGAACATGTAAGTGTTTAGTCTGTGATCCTGAAATATACTTTAAAAACACCCAGGTTAGGGGAAAAACCAGGGCAAGGTGATAAGAGTATGTAGGCACTCTCTTATACACAGGACACAGAAAAATCCTAAATGGCACATCACATTTAGACAATCCTAAAGTTTCAGAGAAAGGAATGCTGGGGTGAAAACCAAGAGTAGCATCAGGAATGTCAGGAAGAAGTTTTAAATAAAAGGCAAACGTGTGCCCAAGTGTTTTCACTGGAGAATGATATGCAGCAAAACTAAAAACAACCCTAAGGGGTAAAATGGTCACACGAATGGAAGGGATTTACACCAGCATCAAAATCGAGATTTAAAGAATTGGCTCAGATGTCAAATCAGTAAAATTGGATCAGAAACCTTTATAACAGGAGCTCAGTGAACTGGTGAAATACCACCATTTACTGTTCCTAATCACCAACTATGCACAACTATCAGAGTCTCCAACAGAATAAAATGCTCGGATAAAACCACGCACAAGAGGACAAAGGGTCATCAATGTCACAGCACGAGCTGCCCCCAATCTGGGTGCTGTCAGGAGGGGGCGGAGGGAGGAACGTCTTCCAAGGGTGAGGGACTACTGGCCAAGGTGAAAAGGTGTGCGTAGAGGCGGAGGTTAGAAATATGTCCAGCCCCTCTTCGAAGCCTTTAGAAGATGCTACAGTAGCGGTGGGGTGGCATCAGTGCTCCGGCCCCAGCGGGTGAGCTGGGGCGCAGAACAGGGCACAGAAGAGGGTCGGCAGAGAAGGGGGACTCTGGGAGCCTGGCGACGGCACCTCCCCTTCCGCCCGCAGAAAGGGGGCCCCTTCTCACCTGGGCGCCGCCGCCCGGCAGTTGTGGGCAGCGGGGAGAACTGGGAGACACGTCCAAATCACTCTCTTCCTCAGCCTCACCCTCTGTCCGAGGGACGCTCCAAGGTCCTGGAGGCGGCCATGGCTGCTCCATGTCCGTCTGCCCCAGGCCCTACAACCCGCACTACCAACGGACCTGGCGCGGGGGAAACCTGCTGCGCGGAGCCGGCACGCCGCCCCAGCCGGCGGGGCCGTTACCCAGAATGCCTCTGCGGGCCGCGACGCCGACGCACGCCTCACGCTAGGCTGGGCGCTGCCACCGGAGGCCGGCGGAAAAAGACGCACTGGATCTGGGACGTTACTTCCGGCTTTGGAGGGCCGGGCCGTGGGAGGTGCATCCCGGCGCCTGCGCGGGGTGGTGGACTGTGGCAGGCTTCTTTTGTTGTTAATCCTGGCGCGCGAGAGAAACATCGATGCGAGACACAGGGATGCGTTGCCGCCCCACAGGGCTGGGGAGCAAACCCGCAACCCTGGTACCTGCCCTTGACCTGGAACCCTTCGGACCGCAGGCCCACGCTCTAGCCACGGAACCACACCAGCCAGGGCCGAGAGTCTTCCTTTTTTACTACTGGGTTGTTGAGCGCTGCCAACTTACCCCTAATGGCATGTGATGTTAAATACTTGTTGTCGAGTGTTCCCTGCGCTGTAAACAAGCCTGGGCCCTGGCTGTCGGTTGGTCCCCTTTGCTGGTTTAAAAACCACAGCTCATTGCTGTACATTGATATGTAAACTAGAATTTCTGAAGCGGGGATGAGGGTAGAATTTTGAGAAGCACAGCCACTTTTCCTCTCAGTTCCAAGTCACAATCAGCAAGAGTTATAGGAAACTTGGCCAGGAGGAAGACGCCGAAGATGAAGTACTGAACCAAGCACTTCTTTAATATTAAAAAAAAAAAAATTTTTCTTTATTGATTTTTAGAGAGAGAGAGAAATATTGATGAGAGAGAACATCGATTGGCCACCTCCTGCATGCCCTCCACTGGGGATTGTGCCCACACCTGGGTATGTGCTCTGACCAGGAATGAGCCAGCAACCTCTTGGTGTGGATGCTCAACCACCGAGCCACACCAGCTGGGCCCAAGTACTTCTTTAAAAAATTAAGGTTACCACTGATAGCTAATGGACAGGGAGGGCTTACTGTATTTCTGCATATCTCCTTTAATCCTAAATATTTGTTCTCTCTATACCCAACATGCCAAACGTCATACATATTAAAGGTAAGAACTAAGATTAGCCTAGGGAGTTCCACCTCCAAACGTGCACATTTAACAATCAAGTATTGCTGTCCTACTCATAATTAAAGAGACTCATAAAAAGAAGTCATTTTTTCATTTTATTAGACTGGCAAACTTTTGAAGTTAGTACAGAGTGTTGACAAGATGTGAGGAAATGTTAGAGGAAATTATTGTATAACCTTTTGAGGGGGAACAATTTAACAATATTAGAATATTAAGTGCTTTGATTCAGCAATTTCACTACCAGGAAATTATCCAGCAGTTATTTTTGCACTAGTATGCAATGATTTATCTACAAAGGCCTTTACTGCAGTGTTGTTTTCTTTTTGTGTGGCAAGAACAAAAGCCTAAACAATCTAACTGTCCATCTATAGAGGAACTTAATTATGGCCTGTTATTACAATGGAATATTATCAGTCTTCAAAAAGAGTAGAATTGATGTACATATGCTGATATAGAAGTATGTCCAAAATGTGGCGTTTAAAAAAAAAGCAACTTGCTAAATTAGTTATATGTGTGTGTGTATATCTATACCTATAGAGAAAAAGAATTATTCAATTGAGGTAAAAACTCTGTGTGTGTGTGTGTACACGTGTATAAAACTCCTGGAGGGTAAACAAGAATTGTTCATGATTACCCCTGGAGGGTAAGGCTGGGAGGAAAGTTTCTCAGCATCTTTACTTTCTATTCTTAGCTTTCCTGTATTATGCTGTTTGAATATTTCCAATAAGTATCTATTATATCTTAATAATTACAAATAAAAGTTGAGAAGCACTATGTCTAAACCTTTTTGTTTAGGAGTGAAAGTCCCAGGAGAAAATATGACAGCAGGTAAAACACAAAGGAAGAGGAGGGAAGAGCAGCTTTATTCACTTGTAGCTTTTGTTTAAAGTAATAGAAGTTAGCTCTGGCCAGTGTGACTCAGTTGGTTGGAGGGTCATCCTCTGCACCAAAGGAGCGCAGGTTTGAGTCCCAGTCAGGGCACATACCCAGGCTGTAGGTTTGATCCCTGGTTGGGGCATGTGTGGGAGGCAACTGATAGATGTTTCTTTCTCACATCAATGTTTCTCTCTCTCACTCTCCCTCCCTCTCTAGAATCAATGAAAAACATATCCTTTGGTGAGGATTAAGAAAAAAGTAATAGGAGTTATTTAAAATGAAATTACTGTAAAAATATTTTTCAGAAGATTCCAGTGAGTTCCCTGTACATATCATTCACCTGAAATAATGATGATTCATTCCCTGGAGCTAGATGCTTTGCCAATGCCACCCAAGCAAAACTTGGGTTCAGTTTAGCAAAGAAGAAGAGCTTATGGGTGTTAGGTACTCAATCACATTGTCTGTCATAACTGTTTATGTTACTGTAATATCCAGTGCCAGCCTAATTCTTGAGTGTCATCTCTTAACCTCCTGTACCACCTGCCCAAGTCCCTCTTGGTATGCTCAGTGGCCTTCTTTCAGTTCCTCAAACGCACCAGTTTTTTTCCTGACCCATCGCTCTTTACATTTATTGTTCCCTTTCCCTGGCTACCTTTTCTGTTAGTTCTTTAAAAGACATGCTAGTGCTCATGCTTTCCTTTTTAGATCTTAGATCAAAGTGTTATTCCCTTAGAGAAGCAGACCTGTCCACTGGGTTTAAATTAGGTTCTTATTCCTTCTCCAACCTGTAACCTGTAATACCCCCTGGGTATTTCCTTCTTAGCATTTTTCATACAGTAATTATTTTATGTTCACTTATTATATTTCTTCTTGCACTGGAATGTAAGGTCCACAAGAGCACAGATTGTTTCTTGTTCACTCTTATACCTCCATTGTCCAGAACAGTACCTAGCACATAGTTGGTACTCAATAAATATGTGCCGAAAAGATGAATAGGGGAGACTAATGGCAAACAAGGATACAGAGAAAGGTATAGCATTAAATAAAGACCAAAGAGGGCAAAAAGGGAATGGAAATATGTGTATTTTGGTAGGAGAAGAAAGGGTAGACATAGTAACATTAGAAGTCTCATTGTATTTATTGCTGACTTGGGGGCCTAAATCCTGTGCTCATGTAAGGTAGACTCTTCTTATAAGCCTTAGAACTAAATCATATTCTTCTACTTTCTTATATTGGATAATAAATATAATTCCTTGGAAATTGCTTTGGGTCATAATTAACCTAGTACTCCCATGGACATAGAACTAGCCAGCGAAAACTCAAAGGAGCAAATTAGTTTTTCCTGAATAGAAGTTACTTTAAAATGGAAGGATATGGAATATATCCTATGTGTGGGCCTGGATCCCAAATGACTTAAAGATGGTTAAAAACTGTTCAATTGCAATTTAATTCCTTTCTTGGAAGCATTCCTGATACTTGGGGGGAATTCTAGAGGGGTATATATACTTAAAGAAATACTACTCAAATTACCAGCTCCTGTTTTGGACATTCATGTAGAGACTACTATTATAATATAGTGCTGCTTTTTTTTTCCTTATGTAGGTTTCCCTCTGAATTACTTGTAAAGTATTTTACACCACAATAATTTTCTTATCTGCATTACAGGTGAATAGGTCCATCATATTTTTCTCTTTAAGTGTATATAAGACTCCTGTTGAAGGGAATTTCATAGAGATGCGACCAAGAATTTTCCAGATGGGCTATTTTAGGATAGGAAGAGGTCCACATAAGGATATGCTTTCTCTTCTTCAGTATGTGTTAAAGATCTTTAATTTGTTATTTTGAATATTTTTAGATACACAAAGTATAGAGTCATAGTAAACTCCATATATCCCTCACCCAGATTAACAATTATCAAACTATTGCTACATTTGCTTTATCCATTCCTTCTATTCATTTCCTAGGATATTTGAAAATGAAATCTTAGACATTAGATCATTTCTACATATACACCTTAATATGTATCTCTAAACAATGTTGATATTTTCCTTATATAAACTTAAGGACATTATCATACCTATCCAAATTAATTACTTGGTATTAGCTAATACCCAAACCATAATCAAATTTCTCTGATGGTCTCAAATATTCTATTTAATTTAGTTTGTTTGAATCAGGGTCCCAACAAAGTCCACATATTACATTTGGTTGTCAGGTCCCTTAAGTATCTTTTCATCTAGAGCACCTCTCCCCCCTTCCTTTGTTTTTCAATGTCATTGACTTGTTGCAGACTAATTGGGTCAGTTGTCCTATAAAATGTCCCACATTCTAGATATGTCTGTTTGCTTCCTTGTGGTGTCACTAACATGTTTCTCTGTCCCTCAGATTTCCTTCAAGTGAAGTTAGCCCTAGAGCAACACTGCTCAGAAGTTTCTATAATGATGGTAATAATTCTACTTGCACCATCAATAGCCACATGTAGCTATTGAACATTTTAAATGTGACCAGTGCAAGTGAGGAACTGAATTTTAAATTAAATTTAGTTTCAGTTAATGTAAATTTAAATGTATATATGTTTATGTATATATGTGTATATAGTTGTAATCATGAGATTCCACCTTGTCACCTTGTCAGGGAGAGTGGCCTGGGTGGGATATGTAAATCTGTGTACCTATGCTATTCCACACATACAGTGGATGACATCCTAGAAAAAGGGTATTATGAGAGAAAAGGACCTAGGAACATTGCTTAGGCAGGTAGAGGAGGATGAACAGAGTCAGAGAAAGAACAGCCAGAGTTGGAGGGAAACCAGAAGAGGGCTATGTCCTAGGAGCCAAGTAAGGGGAGTCCCGTTTTATCCAGGAGAGTCCAGTTAATTCTAGGAAGAGCATACGATGGACATGGTGTCTCTAGGATGTCTATGTTACAGAGTCAGTGACATGGCAGCGCACGCCTAGATTCAAGTGTGGCTGCTTCCCTTTAGCTGCGTGGCCTTGGACAAAAGGTTGTCTGGCCTCCTTGTACAGATTCTGCATCTGTGAAATAGGGATAATAACATTTCCCTCAAAGAGTTATTGTGGGAATGAAGTGAACTAGCATATGCAATGTGCCTAGCACTTTGCATGTTCTAATAAAGACGGATTCCTCCCATTATGTCTTTGACCACTTATTTATTCATCTGTTTTTATTGTAACTTTCCTTGATGTCTTAGTGTTGGTGTTGGTGGTGACTCACTTGTGAAGGTCAGCACAGGTCCATTCCTCATATATCACTGTACTAGTCTGGGTGCCAGCAAGCTGTTATGAGCTGACAAATCAGTGCTCTGGATACTGTAGGGAGCCAAGCACCCACTTGTGTACCTCTTGATATGTAGACAGAGCATCAAAGATTGGATAAGGACACAATATACCCTTTTCATCATACTTAGTTTTTCCTTTCCAATCCAACTACCAAATGAATACCTAATTTTTGTCTCCAGGCATCTTTTGGCACTTGCATTTTTCAATTACATAAATATGTAATACAAAATAGTAGTAATAAATGACTCATCATAATTAAATTTTTTTTAAAGAGTCAGCATTGGCCCTACCAGATTTTTCCGACTGGCAAGAAACGGCCACTTCCTCCTCCCTTCCTTCATTTTTATCTGTTAAATACAGTGAATGAGGGGAAAATGCAAGTTTCCCTACCGGTTAAGAATTCTTGCCCTGTCACCTCTGTCGGTTTTTGCAGTGTAAACCTGTTTTTGGCAACTGCAGTGTTACCCATTGGGAGATAACGTAATTTATTGCTTGCCTTGGGTTAACTAACCCCCAAAAGGAGAGACTTATTTCCATTGTGGCTAAAAGCAGGATACCTAACTTTAAAACCTCTTCAAAAATTATCCTTGTATTTCTAAATAGCACACGTTTACTTTCTTATTGATGTTTTCCCAACCAAATATGAGGACAGAGCATTTCATAAGCAAGAGAGTACCTTTAGACTACTTACTACATGAACTGGAATATCTACAGAAATTCCAGTGCTTGAGGGGGAGGGGCGTCGGATATAAAAATGAGTAGCACTTAGATTATAACGGGGCTATCATCGCACTCCATTTTATGGTGGACACTGTAAACACTTCGTGTAAAGGAAACTAGGGCTCCTAGCATCTCGCGATCCGGCTGCCACCTCAGTACCTGGCCGTCCTCTCTCGCTCCGCAGCCTGGCAGGCCGACGTCGGGACCGCCTTTCGCAGCGGAGCACCGGAGACGCGCACGCCTGCGCCGCAGACCTCGCGGAGTTCTAGGGTGGAAGGTTGCGCGTTTGAGTTTCCATGGCAACGCGACGCTTTCGCCTTCTGGAAGCTTTAGGTTCCGCTTCGGCTGTGTGAGACCCGTCCGGGTGGGAGGGACCTGGGCACTGGGGAACAGATGGGGGTATTAGGGGGTGGGGGCTGGGGAAGCTGCTGGGGATATTTGCCCCAGGGATTGAGCTAAACTAAGAAAGATCGGTACGAGGTTCAGCACAAAAGGATCTTTTCATTCCGGTCCTTTTGCCCACGCAGGAACGATGCCTCTGGAGGTGGTGGTGGAGCTTCAGATCCGGGCGGTAAGACAGATCAACCAACCTCCCCTTCCTTGCCCCAAATCAGACTCTTTCCCCAGGTTCTTAAGTGGTCCCACGTCGTTTTCACCACACACTCCCACCTCACCATACAGACATTATCTTTTGGAACAAATAAGTACCTCTGTCCCTAAGATTTTCTACACTGGTCTTCACTGACTTTCTAACCCTTAATTCAGCTCAACCTCTTCCCACTTTTTTCCTTCTTAAAGCCAACTTATTTCATAGCTTTATCCTGAAAATTTCTGTTCTTTTAAAATAACCTGGCATTAAATCCAAGAAGGATTTTCTTTTCTTTTCCAGGATAAAGCATTTGTGACAGGCTTTAAAAACTTCTCCTTTAAATAATCAGGTTAGAATTTTACTTCAAAAAGCCACATCACTTTCTGATTTCTCACTTCTACAAACCAATCAAATATTTCTAAGTTATTTCCTCTAGAGATGGTTCTGGCTTGCTAATTCCAAAAGGGAAATCAATCAACCAACAACTATTTTATAATTATCCACAAAATCTAGCATAAGTGAAATGCTGTGACAGAATGACTCCACTGTTTTGTTTGGGCTCAGTCATTCCTCTTATTTCAGTTGCCATTTTCCAATCTTTCCATCTGTAGTGACGGGCTGTCATGCAGCTTTACCTCCAAACTGTAGGGGCTTCTTTCCTGGCCATGATCACAAGCAAAAATGCCAAGCAGGTTATGGCTATGGAAAATCTGCTTAGCCTCTATACAAGTGACAAATGCAATGGTTTCATCATATATGCAGCTACAAAATAAAGAGCAGAATTTCCAGGATTTGTTCCACTTTGACAGCAGATAGAACCAGGCTATATATTAACTGTGCTTTATCAACTGTGAGCTTTCAAAGTGTGCAGTAATGTGAAGGAATTCTTGAGAAGCTGAGTGATAAATCAGTCTTACTCCTCATCAAGGCAGAAATTAAACAAGTTTTCATCTCATTTCATTCAACATTATTGGTTAAATTTATTTTGATTTTTAAAAGGCATTCCTTATTATACAATTAATTAACAGTGAAATCAGTTTTCTATTCTACAGTACATAGGATACTCCAAAAACAGGGTGAATTGATATGTGCTTTAGCCAGCAAAGTAGGTCCCAGCAACTAAGACCAGGAATCCCAGAAGTATAACTAGGAACCAGAAGGCAAGGCTTATTTTGAGCCTCCAATATTCAGACTTGGACACTGCAAGAGGAAATGTCATGCTGCCAAATATCTGGCCTGAATATTGCTACCGTTAAAATAAAGGATCTTTCTAAGATTAAACGATAAAGCAAACCACTTACAGCTTCACAGTTTGTCTGATTCAGCAAGTGAAGAGGTAGTCTGTGTTCAGGATAATGTGGGAATGCAAGATTTTATTTTGAAGAGTAGCTGTTCCTCTTTCATTGTGCCTCTCACACTCAGAAAGTTTGTTTCTTTCCACTCATTCAGAGCCTACCTGTCACAGCCATTCTCCAGATTCCTATGTGTACCTCTATATGAGGCCATAATTCATTTTATTTATAAATGTCAAAATAACTGGTCATTAAAATTATCTGAAGACACTTTCCATAGGTCATTTAAAGGTTCTTATTTTCAGGTAGAGAAGCATTTAAAGCTTATATACCCCTTCAGTCTTTCCTGGTCAAAGAATAATAAGTAGAGCCCAACCTACATTTGGTGGTCTTGGTCTTGTGATTTGGGGAGACATCACAGATAAACTCCTTTAAATGTAAAGGTCAATGTAAATGGAAATTTAGGAGTTAGATGTACTTTGTGGCTGGTATAGCAGCAGACTCCCCTGATTAATTTCAAATTAAATACTGTTACCTAAAGTGTGCTGTATACAGGGAGACAGAATTCCATATGAAAAACTATAATACACAAGGTCATCCTGGTGGTATATATGAAAAAGCTTGTGCTTTTGCATTGCAAAGTATCACATTATTTTCCCATTGTATTAACTCAGTAGAGGAGCATTTTTCTTTACTTAGTAGAGATGACAGGCAGCAGGGCCCATCTCTTGCCACACAGGTCCATTGACATAGTATGTGGTTAGCCTACCCCCAAACTCACATTTCCTCTGACCTCCTCAGCAGCTTAGCTTTTCTGCATAAGGCCACTCTCCTATCCTTCCTTTTCTTAATGGGAACTATAGGTATGCCCATCTTTGTTTCTTCAAGTAAGTTCTTGGCTTGTTCTCTGAATGCTAAAAGACAATATTAGAGAGTAGTGGGAAATTTAAAGATCTTTTTTTTTTTATCCTCACCCGAGGACATTTTTTGTTCAGGTAGAGTGGGAGGGAGAGAGAGAGAGAGAGAAACATCGACGCGAAAGGGACACATAGAGTGGCCGCCACCCGCACGACCGACCAGGGCCAGGGACAAACTGCAACCAAGGTACATACCCCTAGTGGGAACCGAACCCGGGTCTCTCGGGAGCGCAGGCCGATGCTCTAACCGCTGAGCCAAACCGTCCAGGGCAATTTAAAGATCTTTTGAGGAGGTAAAGGTGAAAAAGGTATGTACTATAAACTTTCACTACCCAGTCCATAAAGATGGAAGAGACAATAAACTAAAAATGCTTACCAAGAAAAATCAAGATTAAGAGGAAATCTCCTCAGTTGTGGCAACAGATCTTCAGTGAATAAACTAGAAAAACCTATGTCTTAGACTCTTAAATAACTAAGAAGTAGGATTAATATGCAGCTTATCTGCATGTATATTTACAGAATGAAGATACTGTTTCTTTTTCAAAATTCAATTTACAAGTGATATGTTGACGTATAAGATCACTACAAAACACAGTTTTCCTGATGTCGAACCCTTGAACCTTCAGTCTGAGGGCAGATGCTCTAACCGCTGAGCCAAACCTGCAAGGCCCTCATGTCAACTTTTAAAAAACAGCAACATTACAATCACCCCGGCTTGGTTTCTTTGCAGTTGTCCTGGAGATAAAAACAGTTGTTGAATGGATAATAGAGGGATTTTTTTTTCTTTCTGTGATATGGCTGTGGTCAGTAATGGCCAGCATGTGCTCCAACCCAGTGACCCAAGATGGTAGGACACCTGAAATCCCAAAGGAAGCCTGAAATGTCCTAAGAGGGACAAGCGGGATGGCTGCTGGTTTATATCAAGCAGGATGGCTGCTGGTTTATGTCCCATGATCGCATGTGGAAAGCCATAATGAATGAGTTGGTGTCATTGTTAATTCCATAGTACAAAGAGGAGGGGAGCATTGTGAGGTGAGAGCCAGCAATAGTCCACGATGCTATACTGCATGTAGCCCCAAAAAAAGCCAAAAGCCACGTCGGTGACATTGTGTCGCCCTAGCATGACCCTGGAGAGGCCCAAGATGAAGGCCCACAGTACCACCAGCACCCTCAGAGGAATGGCCAGCACCAGGTGGTTCAAGATGAACCGTGACACCAGAGCAGCCCTGGTGGCATGGCCCGAGGGGAAGGAGTATTTGTCCACTGAGAGGGTGACAAACATATCCATCTGGTTGTGGGCTGGGCGACGCCTGCGGACCAGCCCCTTGAGCAGGGCCACCAGCAGCAGGTCCAAAAGCAGGGCAAAGAGCAGGTTCATCAGCACCTCGCGCCCCGCCCAGCTGTCGCTCCTGGACAGGCAGTAGAGGGTACCTAGCAGCCAGGGGATGCCGTGTCCAGAGATCTCCAGCAGCTTCATAAGGGGCCGCACGCTGCCCCAGGACGAACTCTCCCCCGCGCACACCCCCAGCTTCTTGGACAGCCACAGGTCGATGGCCAGCAGGGAGCGCAGGGCGATGCCCAGGAAGGACGGGTTCAAGTCCATGCGGTCCTCCTCGGGCAGCGGGGGCGGGGGCGCCTGCGAGGGGACGGCTCCTGCCAGCGGGAAGGAGCCGCGGCGGTGCACCGGGCTGTCGGACACCCGGAGCCGGGCGCAGGTGGGGTCCCCGCCCGACGCGCGGCTGCTCAGCAGGGACTGGAACTCGAACCTGCTGCTGCCGCCATGGGCCGGGCTTCCGGGGCTGCTGCTGCTGCTGCTGCTGGAGGCAGAGGCGACCAGGGGGCGTCCCTCGATGTTCCTCCGGGGGCTCGGCATTGCGGCGGGCGGCCTGGATCCCAGAACCCGGCCGGCCTACAGACAGACTCCCCGGCGCAGCAGCCTCTTCCGCTTCCGCACTGCCATCCCGGAGGGGCGGGGAGAGGAAACCGCGGGAGGCGATTGTGACACCTGGCGGAGACTGCGCTGCCATTGGAATCCCAATTAGAAGGAGGGAGGGGAGGGTGGCAGGGGGGTACGTGTGAAGGGGTGCGCTACCGAGGGAAATCTGACAGTGCCTGTGGTTGGTTAGGGAAAATAGTGCTCCGTTTAAAACCAAACCTATTCTCTCTCTCTCTCTCTCTCTCTCTCTCTCTCTCTCTCTCTCTCTCTCTCTCTCTCCCTTCTTGTTTTTAAGATTTCCTGCCCAGGTGTGTTCCTTCCTGACAAGCAAGATGTGTACCTTGGGGTTTACCTCCTGAATCAGTACCTGGAGACAGACTGCTTTCCCTCTGTGTTCCCTATTATGATTCAGCAGAGAATGAGATTTAAAAAGGTGACCCTAACTTTCTCACTGCTAAATAGAGAAATTTAAACTTTGCTTTCTATAGATCGTTTAATGGTTCTCATAAAGAACACAGTTCCTATAAAGTTATTTTGTAAATTTCCTTGAAGGCACCTGAGCACAGTGCAGAACCATAGTTGAAGACTTGCTTTTGCAGCCCAGGTCTGAGCCAAGTGCTGTCAACCTGGTGCTAACCACCCTGGTCAATGACGTTGTCTATTCTGGGAACTCCCATGACATTTTCTAACTAGAGCAGAGACAGCATTTTCTGAATGTTCTTGGAGATGTTAGAAGCAGTTGCGTTACAATTTTGACAGGGATAATCACGAAACTAACGGACCTTGGAAACAAACTCTTTTAGACTAAAAAAAATAATCATGAAAAACTGTAATCAAGTTAGTTTAATCCTATATCTGAAATCCTATAACAAAACAAAAAGTCTCCTCAGACTTGAGTTTTCTTAGGTCATACTTGGTTTATTTATGGTTATGATATAAATATTCAAAACATTATCAATCTTCTTCCCACTTTAAAATACTAATTTTATTACTATGTAATCACAGTCCTTTGAAGTTTTTGTTTTGGAATTGGAAGCTGGAATCAATCTGATTGTGAACCTTGACAAGTCTGAAGATTTTGCCCCAAACAATGCCACTGAGGTGGTTCTTTTTGGGAAGAGAATGTGTGTGGGAAGGCTCTAGGTAGAGCCTATCACTATTAAAGATGTGGATGCTGGGCCCCAAAAATGACCTGTTTTGACCTGAGAGTGGGAGAGGAGATAAGGTTTGATTGCTTAAAGGACTAGAACTATATGTACTATGTTTATAAACTACAGTGTTAATTTAAATAAAGTCTACCAAACTGTACAGATGAGAGAGAAGAGGAACTGACTAATGGATATTACCTTGGAACATACTGTTTGAATCCAAAGGAGCCTACTTCTTCCATTTAGATGTTGGTAGTGATAAAAAGTGGGTGGTAGAAATCCAGTTTATTTTTTCTCCAAGAATTTTCTTATTTTGTTAATTTTAAATTTGCTTCTATAGATTTTTTAAAATCTTTTTTTTTGGTAAGAAGCCCAAAGATACAAAATCACAGAAATACAGAACGATAATTTGTAAATGACATTTAGTCCATCCTCCTTGACTCTGAGAGTGAGCCTCAGAGTCACATTCTAGATCCAACTGGTGCTCTGTTGCAAAGCTGTGCATATGAGATTAGTAGTGAAACATACCATACAATATTTTTCATTTTATAAAATTCAATTAAATAAATACTTTATTTTATTTTTAAATGTTTTATTTTAACTTTTGAATATCATCCTCTTGTGTGAGCTGTTCGGGTTCGTATTCCAGGCATCTTCCACTTTGCTCCAGCTTTGGTTGTATCTGTTCCATTCTCTGCTGCAAGTATTTGTTGTGTCTGTTCCATTCTCTAAATGCAAATACTTGCAGCAAGTAGCGAAAACCTTTTCTCCTTGGACCTTCTGTGTAATTCGGAATTGAATGTTCTAAACCATTTGGATAAACAACACATTACTCCTAAAAAAAGGTATGAGCCATTGTGTTTGAGCGGTTCATATTAGTCATTTACTCCCTAAGATCATACTTGAGAAAATCCTTAGAAATCAGAACTTTAATGCCTGAAATCAAACTCCGCTAAAATTTTTTTGGTGTTTTTCTGTTTTGTTTTGTTTTTAAAACAGGGTTTTAGAATTCAGGGAGAGGGATGTGGTATGCCTTTTATTTTAGTCCTATCCCAGGCCCTTTTTTATCTCAAGGATGAAATATGCAAATTTGGCTATGGCTAGACAGATATCACAGTATTTTCCTTGTGCTTCATAATACACTTAAAACTTATGAGGCTCTCCCTCTCTCTAGTTATTTTTGAATTTTGTGGGAGTATAGCTACTAGCACTTAGCTTTTCTTTTGTGTTACACATAGATAGAATTTTTATTTATGTGTTTTTTCTTAGCACAGTCAATTCCTTGGCAAGAGAAGTCATTCATTCAGTTAACATTTTATGAATATCTGTGGATTGCAGAATGTTTTTTAGATACTCAAGATTCTGAGGTTGATGCCAGATGTGCTTTCAGCAACAAACTGTAGGACTAGGTCAAGTTGATGCCGTTTTGAGTATGTGCTAGATTCAGCTAAATTAGATTTTCCTTGCACTTGGTATTGTTTTGCTAATTCGAATTCATTTATTCTATAGTTATTTGTTGAACTTTTAACCAAATACCTGTTAAAAGTATTTTTGTTGAATCCTAAAATATTATATGGCTGAATTTGATATGTGTTAATTACTTAGAAGAATGTCATCTATAATTTCTATAAGTATATATTAGTGAAATTAAAAAAATTATTTTTCTCATTTTTTTCTTGCAGTTATTCGAAAATGCTATAGATCCTGGAGCTGTAGCAGACATTTTAGAAAGTAGGTACTCTCCAAAAAAAAAAAAGAAAAAAAAGAGAGAGACTATTGTGTGTCTGTAATTCACAGATATAAAATTCTGTTATTTTCTAAGTTCTGATACTTCTATGTTTGATCTATATTAATATTCAAGAGAGTCTGTAAACTTTGAATCATGTTTTTAATAGATTACAAACTCTTTTCTAGATGTAGATGGGATATACTAGAAGGTACAATTCTGTTTGTTTATTTATTTTTTACAAGTAAATGGTTTTTGTGTATTCACAGAGTTGTATAACCACCACCATAATCAATTTTAGGATATTTTCATTACCACAGAAAGAAACCCTATACCCATTCTTCCTCATCTCTCCCAGCCAAAGGCAACTACTAACCAATCTTTCTGTCTCTAGATTTGTTTATTCTGGATATTTCATATAAATAGAATTGTACAATATGTGATCATTTGTGATTGATTTCTTTTATTTTGCATGGTGTTTTCAAGATACCATGTGTCAGTACTTCATTTCTTTTTATGACCAAATAATATTCCATTGTATGTCACATTGTTTATCCATTCATTAGTTGATGGACATTTGGGTTGTTTTCATTTGGGGGTATAATGAATAATGCTGCTATGAATATTTGTGTACAGGTATGTTTGTTGTTGTTGTTGTTGTTAATCCTTACCTGAGAACTTTTTCCCATTGACTTTTAAATAGAGTGGAAGAGAGGGAGGGAGAGGGAGAAAAAGGGAGAGAGAGAGAGAGAGAAAAACATTGATATGAGACACAAACGTCGACTGGTTGCCTCCTGCACGACCCCGACTAGGGCCGGGGATAGAATCTACAACCCAGGTAGGTGCCCTTGATGGGGAATCCAACCCGAGACCACATGCTCTAATCACTGAGCCAAACTGGCCAGGGCAGAAGTTTTTAATTTTGATGAATTCTATTTTATGTTTTTAGTTGTTGTTGTTGTTACTTGTGCTTTTAGATGTTATAACAAAGAAACCATTGTCTAAGTCAAGTCACATAGATTTATGTCTGTGTTTCTTCTAAGAGTTGAAAATTAATGACTATAAATGTGAGGGTTTATTTATTTTTATCCTCACCTGAGGACATTTTTGCATTTATCTTCAGATAGAGTGGGAGTGAGAGAGGGAGGAAGAGAGAGAGAGAAACATTGATGTAAGAGAGACACATCAACTGGCCGCCACTTACATGACCTCAACCGAGGCCGGGGACAAACTGCAACCAAAGTACGTGCCCTTAGTGGGAACCGAACCTGGTCTCTCTGGTCCGTGGGCTGACACTCTAACCACTGAACCAAACTGGCCAGGGCTTGAGGGTTTATTTTTGGGCTCTCAATTCTATCTCATTAAACCATATATCGATTATTATGCCAACATCACACAATCTTAATCATTTGTAGCTTTTTAGTAAGTTTTGAAATCAGGAAATGTGAGTCCTCCAACTTAGTTCTTTTTCTTTTTAAAAACATTTTTTATTTTTGAAAGTATTACAGATGTCCCTCTTTTTTCCTCATTGACCCCCCTTCTTCCCGGTCCCACCCACCTCCTGCCTCCCCCAGCCTAATGTCCCTGTCAATTGGTTGTGCATATATATGCATATATGTTCTTTGGTTTATTTCTTCCCACCTCTCCTCCACCCCCATCTTTCTGAGGTTTGTTAGTCTGTTCCCTACTTCCATGATTCTGGATCTTTTTTGGTCAACAGCTTATTTTGTTCATTATGTTCCACAAATAAGTGTAATCATGTAGTACTTGTCTTTCTCTGACTGGCTTATTTTGCTTAGCATAATACTCTCCAGGTCCCTCCATGTCTTCTCAAAAGGATAAGAGATCGTTCTTTCTTACAGCTGCATAGTATTTCATTGTGTAAATACCTTATCTTTTTTAGCCACTTGTCTACTGATGGGCACTTGGGCTGTTTACAGATCTTAGCTATTGTAAATAGTGCTGGTATGAACATAGGTGTGCATATATTTTCTTGATTGGTGTTTCAGGCTTCTTAGGATATATTCCAAGAAGTGGAATCACTGTGTCAAATGGCAGTTCCATTTTTAATTTTTTGAGGAAACACCATATTGTTTTCCATAGTGGCTGCACCAATTAGCATTCCCAGCAGCTGTGTACCCTTTTCTCCACATTCTCGCCAGCACTTGTTTGAAGATTTGTGGATGGCCACCATTCTGGCAAGTGTGAGGTCCTATCTCATGGTTGTTTTAATTTACATCTCAGTGATGTATAGATGATCATTTTTTCATATGTCTCCTGGCCATTTGTATGTCCTCTTTGGAGAAGTGTCTATTCAGGTCCTTTGCCCATTTTTTAATTGGATTGTTTGTCTTCCTTTTTTTGAGTTGTATGAGTACTCTGTATATTTTGGATATTAATCCCTTATCCGATATATCGTTGTCCAATATGTTCTCCCAGAAAGTGGGTTCCCTTTCCATTTTTTTTTAATCCTCTCTCGAGGACATTTTTCCATTTTTTGTTCAGACAGAGTGGGAGGAAAAGAGAGAAAGAGAGAGAGAGAGAAACATTGACGTGAAAGGGCCACATTGAGTGGTTGCCAACCCAACCAGGGCCGGGGACAAACTGCAACCAAGGTACACGCCTCCAGCAGGAACCGAACCTGGACCTCTCTGGACCGCAGACCGACGCTTTAACCGCTGAGCCAAACCAGCCAGGGCTTAATGCTGATTTCTTTTGCCATGCAGAAGATTTTTAGTTTGATGTAGTCCCATTTATTATTATTTTTTCCCTTTGTTTCTCTTGCTCTAGGCGATGTATCAGTGAAAATTCTGCCATGTATGATGTCTGAGATTTTTCTGCCTACATTTTATTCTAGGATTTTTATGGTTTCACGGTATTTTTTCCATTTTGAGTTTATTTTTGTGTATGGTGTAAGTTTGTGGTCTGGTTTCATTTTTTTTTTTGCATAGTTGTCCAATTTCCCAGCACCATTTATTGAAGAGACTGTATTTTCTCCATTGTTGCTCTTGCCTCCTTTGTCGAATATTAATTGTGCGTACTGTCTTGGGTCAATATATGGGTTCTCTGTTCCGTTCCATTGATCTATATGTCTGTTTTTGTGCCAGTACCAGGATGTTTTGATTACGATGGCTTTGTAGTACAACTTGATATCTGGTATTGTGATCTCTCCCACTTTGTTCTTCCTTTTCAAGATTCCTGTGGCTATTCGGGGTCTTTTATGGTTCCATATAAACTTTTGGAGTATTTGTTCTACATCTTTGAAATATACCATTGGAACTTTCATAGGGATTAATTGAATCTGTAGATTGCTTTGGGTAGTATGGACATTTTAATGATGTTGATTTTTCTGATCCATGAACATGGTATATGGTTCCAGTTTTTTATATCTTCCTCTATTTCTTTTTTCAATGTCCTGTAGTTTTCTGGGAACAGGTCTTTTACCTCCTTGGTGAAGTTTATTCCTAGGTATTTTTTCATTGTTGTTGTTGCAATGGTAAATGGGATTTTGTTGTTGTTGTTTCCCTTTCTGAGTGTTCATTATTGGTTTATAAGAATGCCATCAATTTCTGGATGTTAATTTTGTATCCTGTTACTTTGCCGAATTCATTTATTAAATCTAGTAGATTTTTTATTGAGTCTTTAGGATTTTCTATGTACAATATCATGTGGTCGGTGAAGAATGACAGTTTCACTTTCTCTTTTCCAATTGGGATCCCTTTTATTTTTTATTCTTGTCTGATTGCTGTGGCTTAGACTTCCAGTACTATGTTAAATAAGAGTGGCAAAAGTGGGCATCCCTGCCTTGTTCCTGTACTTAAGGAAAATGTTTTTAGTTTTTGCCCATTGAATATGATATTGGCTATAGGTGTTTTATATATGGCCTTTATTTTGTTGAGTTATGATCTCTCTATTCCCACATTGCTGAGCATTTTTATCAGAAATGGGTGCTGAATTTTGTCAAATGCTTTTTTAAGCATCTATTGATATTAGCATATGGTTTTTATCTTTCATTTTGTTTATGTGATGCATCACATTTATTGATTTGTGAATATTGTACCAGCCTTGCATCCCTGGGGTGAATCCCTCTTGGTCATAGTGAATACTTTTTTTAATGTATAGCTGGATCTGATTTGCTAAATTTTGTTAAGGATTTTGGCATCTATGTTCACCAGGGATATTGGCCTATAGTTTTCTTTCTTTGTAGGGTCTTTATCTGGTTTTCAAATCATAATTATGCTGGCCTCATAAAAAGAGTTTGGAAGTATTCCTTCTCCTCAAATTTTTTGGAATAGTTTGAGGAGAATTGGTGTTAGTTCTTCTTTGAATGTTTGGTAAAACTCCCCCATGAAGCTGTCCAGGCCCAGGCTTTTGTTTGCTGGGAGTTTCTTCATTATGTCTTCAATTTCCTTAGATGTTATTGGTCTGTTCAAGTTCTCTGTCTCTTCCCGGTTCAGTTTTGGGAGACTGTGTGATTTTAGAAATTTTTTCATTTCTTATAGATTGTCCAATTTGTTGGCATATAATTGTTCATAGTATTTTAAAACAATCCTTTGTATTTTTGTAATGCCAGGTGTTATTTCTCCGTTTTTGTTTCTGATTTTGTTTATTTGGCTCCTCTCTCTTTGTTTCTTGGTGAGTCTGGCTAAGGGTTCATCAATCTTGTTTATCTTTTCAAAGAACCAGCTCGTGGTTTCATTGATCTTCTGAATTGCTTTTTAGTCTCTATGTCCTTTATTTCCACTCTGAATGTTACTATTTCTTTCCTTCTACTTGCCCTGGGTTTTGTTGTTGTTGTTGTTGTTGTTTACTTTCTAGTTCTTTAAGTTGTAGAGTTAGATAGTCAATTAGACATTTTTCTTGTTTTCTGAGGTAGGCCTGTAATGCTATGAACTTCCCTCTCAGGACTGCTTTTGCTGTGTTCCATAGAGTTTGTGTTGTTGTGTGCACATTTTCATTGATTTCCAGGACGTTTTTAATTTCTTCCTTTATCTCCTTGGTAACCCATTCATTGTTTAGTAGTATGCTATTTAACCCATGTTTTGGAGTGTTTTTATTGTAATTAATTTCTAATTTCATGCCATTGTGATCTGAGAAGATGATTGATATGATTTTAATCTTCTTGAATTTGTAGAGACTTAGTTTGTGTCCTAACATGTGGTCTGTCTTTGAGAATGTCTCATGTGTACTTGAGAAGAATGTACATTCTGCAGTTTTGGGGTATAATTCTCTGTAAATATCTATTAAATCTATTTGATCGAGTGCATCATTTACAGTCTCTGTTTCCTTGTTAATTTCTTGTCTAGACGATCTATCCAGTGATGTCAGTGGGGTTTTGAAGTCCCCTGCTATGATTGTATTGCTGTTGATTTCTCCTTTGAAGTACTCCAGAAGTTTAAAAATATATTTTGGTGCTCCTATGTTGGGTGCATATACGTTTACCAAGGTTATATCCTCCTGTTGGATAGATTCTTTCAATATTATACAGTGACCTTCTTTGTTTCTGGTTATGTCTTTCATTTGGAAGTCTATTTTATCAGATATGAGTATTGCTACCTCAGCTTTTTTTTTCCTTTTCATTTGCTTGGCAAATTTTTTTCCATCCCTTCACTTTCAACATATGTGAGTCTTTTGTTGTGAGATAGGTCTCTTGTAAACAGCATATATATGAGTCATGCTTTTTTATCCATTCAGTTACACTGTATCTTTAATTAGAGCATTTAATCCATTTACATTTGAGGTTATTATTGATATGTACTTATTTATTGCTTTTTAAATTTATTATGGTTATGTTTCTCTCCCTATTTCTTCTGTTTGTTATAGAAGTCCTTTTAATTTTTGTATTTATTTTTTATTTTCAAATATATTTTTATTGATTTTAGAGAAAGAGAAAGGGAGAGGGAGAGAGAGATAGAAACATCGATGAGAGATCAATATCAACATCAATCAGATCAAATCCGCAGCCCTGACCAGGAATTAAACCGGGATCTCTCAGTCCATGGGATGACGTTCAATCTACTGATCTACAGTGGGTGGGCTACAGCAGTCCTTTTAACATTTCTTGGAGTGCTGGTTTGGTGCTAATACATTCCCTTAGCCTTTTTTTTTTTTTTTTGGTCTGGGAAGCTCATTTCACCTTCTTTTTTGAGTGATAGCCTTGCTGGATAGAGTAGTCTTGGATTCAGGTCCTTGTATTTCATTACTTTGAATACTTCATGCCATTCCTTTCTGGCCTGTAGTGTTTCTGTTGAGAAATCAGCTGAGAGCCTTATGGGGGCTCATTTTTAGGTAACCTGTTGCTTTTTTATTGCTGCCTTTAAGATTTTTGGCATTTTAATTATGGTGTGTCTTGGTGTGGGCCTCTTTGGGTTCTTCTTTGGGACTCTCTGTGCTTCCTGAACTTGTATGCCTTTTCCATCACCAAGTTAGGGAAGTTTTCTGTCACTATTTCTTCAAATATATTCTCTAACCCTTGCTCATTTCCTTCTACTGGCACTCTTATGATCCGGATAGTTTTATGTTTTGTGTTGTCCCATAGTTCTCTTAAATTTTCCTTCTGTTTTTTCTTTTTAGTTCTCTGATTGGGTGATATTTTTCTACCCTGTCTTCTAATTCACTGGTCCGAACCTTGGCTTCCTCTAATTTGCTGGTTATATCTTCCAGTGTGTTCTTTATTTCTGCTATGTCATTCTTCATTTTCACTTGGTGGTTTTTCATTTCCCATTGGTTGATTTTTATTATTTCTATATCTTTACTCATGCTGTTGAGCTTTCTCATAATCATTACTCTGAACTCTACCTCTAATAATTTGCTTAATTCCATTTCATTTATCCCTTTCTTCTATAGAATTCTCTTGTTCTTTCATTTGGGATTTGTTTCTTTGCATCACCATTTTGGCTGTCTCAGTGGGTTTTGGAGCCTACCAGATTTTCCCTGTGGGTGTTGTTCTGCTGATTGTGTCTCCCAACTTAGAGTGTCAGCCTGCGGTCCAGAGAGACCTGGGTTCAGTTCCCACTAAGGGTGCATACCTTGGTTGCAGTTTGTCCCTGGCCCTGGTCGGTCGTGCAGGTGGCAGCCACTCGATGTGTCCCTTTCATGTCGATGTTTCTCTCTCTCTTCCTCTCTCTCCCTCCCACTCTATCTGGATGGAAAACAAAAAAATGTCCTCGGGTGAGGATAAAAAAAAAAATTAAGAGTGCAAACCCCCCATGGAGTCAACAATCCCACTGTACTTTTTTACTGTAGAGTCAGTCCTTTGCATCTGAGGATATAAGTTAATGCAGATAAAAGACAGTATTTTTGATCTGTGGTAGTGGTAGGGAAACCATGGTTGGGAAAGCAAAAATACTGTTTTTCATCCATGGTTGCTTGACTCCAGATGCGATACCCCTAGATACAAAGGGTTGACTATTTATTGAAAAGAATCCACATATAAATGGACTTGCACAATTAAAATCCCTGTTGTTTAAGGGTCAATTGTATATAATATAGTATTATTAATCATAATTACTACTACTGGGTTTTTAAAAAATCCTCATCCAGGGACATGTTTCCATTGATTTTTTATAGAGAACAAGGGAGAGAGAGAGACAGAGAGACAGAGAAATATCGATGTGAGAGAGAAACATTGATCTGTTGCCTCCTGTATGTGCCCCAATGGGGAACTGAACTAGAAACCTAGGTATGTGCCCTGACCAGTAAGCAAACCCATGGCCCTGTACGGAACCACACTCTAACCAAGCCACACTGGCCAGGGCTTATTGTTTATTTTAAATGTTTTCAGTTTTAACATTTTGTGGGGATTATCTTCATTAATTTTATTTTTATACCATTTATTTATTTATTTATTTATTTTTGTTACAGATCTTTCTCCTTTTTCCCCCATTGACACCCTCCTCCCCCTCTTTCTCCACCCTGTCCCCAGCTTTGTTGTCCATGTCCATTGGTCATGCATACATGCATATAAGTTTTGTGGTTTATCTCCCCCCTCCACCCCGTCTTCTGGGGATTGTCAGTCTGTACCCTACTTCCATGTCTCTGGGACTACCTTGTTCTTCATACTGTTATGTTCATTATATTCCACAAATAAGTGAGATCATATGATACTTGTCTTTCTCTGTTTGGCTTGTTTTGCTTAGGATGATACTTTCCAGGATAAGAGCTCTCTCTTTCTTACAGCTGCATAGTACTCCATTGTGTATATGTACCACAGCTTTTTTATTCATTCATCTACTGATGGACATTTAGGCTGTTTCCAGATATGATTATATTAATAGATGCCGAAAAAGCATTGGACAAAATCCAGCATCTATTTCTGATAAAAACGCTCGGCAATTTGGGAATAGAGGGATCATATCTCAACATAATAAAGGCCATACATGAAAGACCTACAGCTAACATCATACTCAATGGACAAAAACTAAAAGTATACCATTTCTGTTTTAAAATACTGCTTTTAGCCCTGGCCGGTTTGCCTCAGCAGTTAGAGCGTCGGCCTGTGTTCCAGGGAGACCTGGGTTCGGTTTCCGCTAAGAGCATGTGCCTCTGTTGCAGTTTGTCCCTGGCCCTGGTTGGGTCATACTGGTGGCGACCATTCGATGTGTCCCTTTCATGTCGATGTTTCTCTCTCTCTCTTCCACTCTATCTGAACAACAACAAAAAACCGAAAAAATGTCCTCGGGGGAGGATAAAAAATAAAATAAAATAAAATACTTTTTAAAAAATATGTTTTTCACTGATTTTGTTTTTTAGATAGAGAGGAAGGGAGAGAGAGATAGTAACATCAATGAGAGACAAACATCAATTGGCTGCGTCAACAGGGATCTCTCACTCCATGGGCTGATGCTCAATTCACTGAGCCACACCAGCTGGGCTTAAAATACTTTTGACATTTGAATTTTATTCTTGTCCTTGAAGATATTGTACATGGACCTACTATTTCTAAATATATTTTGAACTCAGGAAATATTTTAAAAATGTTAATTTTATGTTTCACTTCTATAGTCATATAGCATACTATTTTAAGCAAGATAAACTTTCATAGGTTAATGGATAACATTTGTATTTTGAATGTTTGAAATGAAAAGTTTATTGCAGTGGTTTTCAACCTTCCTAATGCTACGACCCTTTAATACAGTTCCTCATGTTGTGGTGACCCCAACCATAAAATTATTTTTGTTGCTACTTCATAACTGTAATTTTGCCACTGTTATGAAATATGTGTTTTCCAATGGTCTTAGGTAACCCCTGTGAAAGGGTTGTTTGACCCCCCAAAGGGGTCGCAACCCACAGGTTGAGAATTGCTGGTTTATTGTTACTTAAGTGAGGTATATATTGGGGGTGGGGGGCTTCTGGTAAAGACTGGAAGACCTACTAGACAAATTCAAAAGGAACTGTAAGCACTTAACAATATATTTTTAAGAGAGAAAATACTACATTGTTTATCAATACTTTTCAGGGGTGAAATGCTGATTTATAACTCAGTTATTGTCACTCCATGCCCTTGATGTATTGGGTCTAGAAATACCTGAGTCATTGTTGTTATGGCACTTATTATTAATAATATAATAATTATTACATTTAATTCTCATTTAATTTCACTGTTGAGAATTCAGAAATGGCTAGGTGCCCCTAACTATGGTGTTGCTCAAATTAAATGGGAAATAAATAGGATGTTATAGCAGTTTTAAACCTAGCAATTAATGAAAAGCTCTGGCAATTTTCTAAAGTATTAAAATCTCACTTTTTTTTTTTAGGCTTCCTAACCAGGTTTGAATTAATACAGCTAGTGTCACCAGGTAATGTGCCAGTAAATGCATTTCTAAATTAATTTAAATTTAAAAGGATTGCCCTGGCCGATTTGGCTCAGCGGTTAGAGCGTCAGCCTGCGGACCAGAGAGTCCCAGGTTCGGTTCCTGCTAAGGGCACGTGCCTAGGTTGCGGTTTATCCCCGGCCCCGGTTGGGGTCGTGTGGGTGGCAACCACTCAATGTGTCTCTCTCACATTGATGTTTCTCTCTCTCTCCCTCTCGCTCTATCTGAAGATAAATGCAAAAATGTCCTCAGGAGAGGATTAAAAAAAAAGGATTTTTGGCATGACAAAATGAGGACTGGTATTTAAAAGTCATGCTTAGTATATTACTATTTTCCCCATCAGTCTGGTTTTTTTTTTTTGTTGTTCTCTTTCAGAGGAGTAACTTTATAGGTTTGGTGGCTTTTTAAAAAAAAGTTTATTGATTTTAGAGAGCGGAAGGGAGAGGGAGAGAGAGAAGGAAACATTGATGTGAGAGAAACATCGATTGGCTGCCTCCTGCACACCCCTCACTGGGCATCAGGCCCACAACTCAGGCATGTGTCCTGACTGGGAATTGAACCAGTGCCCTTTTGGTGCATGGGACAATGCTCAACCACTGAGCCACACCGGCCAGGATGGTGTGACGGTTCTTTAACTTTCCATTTTTTTTATAACTTGAATTATTATAAAATAATTTTTCAGTCCTGTCTCAGCTTCTTTCAAGTTTTTGCCTTTGATTATGTTCTGATTTGTGGAGTGTGTGTGTGCGTGTGTGTATGTAAAACCCAAAGCCATCTTCCCTGTTAGGTGTTAGCACAGGGAGGCTGGCGAACTTTAACCTCCAGGCCAGATCCAGCTGCAATGTTTTTGTGTGGCTCATGACCTAAATCTGTACACTTTTTAAAATTGAAATTTAATTATATACTATAAATTTACCATTTTAAAGTGTATAATTCAGTTGTTTTGTATGTTTACAAGGTAGCGCAACCATGACCACTATCTAATTCCAGAATATTTTTATTACCTGGAAAGAAACCAAATACTCCTTAGCAGCCACTCATCAGTCCTTCCTCCCCACAGCCCCTGGCCACCATTAATCTACTTTCTGTCTCTATTGATTTGCCTATTCTGGATAGTTCATATAAATGGAATCAGACAATATATGACCTTTTATGTCTGGCTTCTTCATTTAGCATGTTTTAAGGTTCATTTGTGTTATAGCATGTATCAGTACTTCATTCCTTTTTATGGTCGAATACTATTCTTTTATGTGGATAAATTTGATTATTCATTCATCAGTGGTTGGACATTGGGTTGTACCCACTTTTTGAATATTATGAACAACACTGCTATCAATATTTGTGTAGAGATTGTTGGATGAGTACATGTTTTCAGTTCTCTTGGATATTCACCTAGCAGTGGAATTGTTGGGTAACTGTGTTTAACTTTTAAAGGGACTGCCAAACAATCTCCAGTTGTTACATTTTTAAATAGTTGGAAAGAAATGTAAAAATACAAATATTTAGTAATGTGAAAATTATATGAAATTCAGATTTCATTGTGCATAAAGTTTTACTGGAACACAGTCATGTTCATTCAAGTATTGTTTTATGGCTGCTTTCTTGCTGCAATGACAGATTTGAATAGTTGTGACCATACTCAAAGACTAAATATTTACTGCCTGGACTTTTACAGGAAACATTTGTGCTAGAATTATGGGACTTTAAGGGAAAATGTACTGTGGTGCCTTTGCTTTGCAGTGTGTCTTGAATGGCTGGAGGCTTGAGCTAGTGAGAGAATAGGAACTGCCACCTGATAACACCAGTTCTCAGACATAATCTTTCAATGTAACTGATTATTGGGTGATTTTAGAATCGTGTGTGTGTGTGTGTGTGTGTGTGTGTGTGTGTGAGAGAGAGAGAGAGAGAGAGAGAGAGAGAGAGAGAATATATCTAAACTCAGAAATATTTCTAATTGTCTTCTGCTCTTTGCTATTTTGCCTTTTCCCTTCCCTCAAATGAAAGAATCTTTATAGTACCTTGTCATAAAAAGCATCCCCAAATGATGAAAAAACCTTTATTTATAGTTTGGTGAACATGTTTCTTCATATTTTTCCATGGATAAAAGAAAACATAGATAAGGGATTTTTACACAGTACCATATGCACTTTCTTCTATTATTACCTTCCCCCATTCTATATCACTGTTATCTTTTCTAACAGCATACTTCTGCATCATTATTTTAAATAGCTATAAAATGTTCTATTAATTTTTTTATTTTTAAAAATGAAATGAGATGGCATAGTAGGCAGTTGGCACATGGGGAGCACTCAGTCAGAGGTCACATTTCTTACCTTGAGATGCAGAGTTAAAATGTGAGAGGAACAGAGGTGAATAGACAGGTAGAAGGCATGGCAGCAGAGATTTTGAACCAAGGACATGAGAAAGACTCACCAGCTGACGACCTCTCGTCTGATACCCCCTGAAGCACACAGGTTAAATCTCCATGCCTTCCCTGTCCACCAGGTTCATGGAAGAGTAATGAGGCTCTTCTCTAGGTAGACCCGTGAGTGGGAGTAGGGACTGTGAGAATGTTTTATTAATTTAGTTATGTATTTTTATAGGTTTATAAACAGTATGTACATAATATTTGGGGTTTTGTTTTTTTATTCAACATTACTTGTTTGTAGTTTACTTGTTTGTCATTTTCTTTCTTTTTTTTTCTCACCCAAGGATACTTTTCCATTGTTTTTTTTTTTTATCCTCACCCGAGGACATTTTTCCATTTTTGGTTCAGGTAGAGTGGGAGGGAGAGAGAGGAACAGAGAGAGAGAGAGAGAAACATCGATGTGAAAGGAACACATCGAGTGGCTGCCACCCGCATGACCGACCAGGGCCGGGGACAAACTGCAACCGAGGTACGCGCCCTTAGCGGGAACCGAACCCGGGTCTCTCTGGACTGCTGGCCGATGCTCTAACCGCTGAGCCAAACCGGCCAGGGCTCCATTGTTTTTTGAACAGAATGGAAGGGAGGGAGTGGGAGAGAGAGAGAGAGAGAAACATTGATGTGAGAGAGACACATCGACTGGTTGCCTCCTGCATGACCCTGACCAGGGATTGGAGTTCAAACCTGACCAGGAATCGAACCCGAGACCCTTTGGTCTGTGGGCCAACACTCTAACTGCTGAGCCAAACTAGCCAGGACTGTTGGTCATTTTCAATAGCTATGTATTTTTCTATAGTGTTACAATTATCCTTAAATTGGTATCGTCGAGCATTTAGGTTTCCTTTGCCTTTCACATCTTTATAAAAATTATGTTTCCCCCTTGGTATATTTGCTCAGTTACTAGATTGAGCCATGTCTTGTAACCTGGGAGTCAACTGATCCCCAGCAAGTTTCTACGACTTCACTGGCAGACGCCTCAGCTGAAGCAGAGGTAGCTGTGGAGGCTTTTATGAGGATCGTAGCCCTGCCCACTGTGGCTGTTCCTGGAGCAGGTCAAGGCCCCCAGTGGGGTGGGCCCAGGAGTCTGTAGTTCTTTCTTCTGCCTCTTGGTTCATTGGCAAAAGCAGGCTCTGAAAATAGATAAGAACCCCAGTCTCCATGGATCTGGGGATAGATGTTCTTGTAAATGTCATCACTTTCTTAGGTAGGCATAGCAGAGAGAAGATCAGAAATGTCTCCTACCTGCTTTTCAGAAATTCTCTCTGAATGTTTTTCAGCCTAAAACTGACAGGCTAAAATCAGGGCATTGAGGTGTTTTTTTTTTTCGTTTTTTTCTTTGACCCAATTTTATGTTTAAATATAAATCACTGCTAACTGACAAGTTATATTTTAGTATGCTAGTAAAATAGAAGCAGGCCTATTTTAGTCTTAATGAACTGAAAAAATTACCCAATACCTAATATTCTCAGTATAAGATTTTTAATTAACACAAATTTTATAAAATAAAAAGCCAAAAGCCACAGTCATCAACAACCCCCGACAATAATTATTATTAACAATTTGTTGTGTGTCTTTTTAGACCTTTTAAGATGCATTTAATATATAGAATGCATTTAATATATTCAACCCACCCTAAAACAATACCTATCCATATACCCATATATGCATAGATATACTAAATATATGTACTGTTTATTACATGTATATTTAGTATTATATTTTGGTTGAGTATATGTAATCTGAAACTTGCTTTTTAAAATTTAATCTATCTTATACTGACATATGTTGTTCACATGACCAGAAGTCCATCTGTGAGAAGGTTGCAAGAGTTATTTGAAACTATAATGACTGGAGAACAATGACAGCCGGTGTGTGCACACTGGGTATATCTCAGACATTAATCAGATACAAAATGGAGGCTTTATGATATACTTGTTTTCCTTTTGTCTACATTTCTTCAGTTTTGGAATGTAATTAAACTGAAATTGCTCAAAATACAATTTTACTCAGTTTCAGATGCATTACAGGCTGATCCATTAATTTGTCCAACGTATGTTTACTGAGGATATACACGCACTACACTGTGCCACTTCTGGTGTCACTCAGGTGGCACCAGTCACAGAATGGCAGTGGTAAACCCTCTTGATCTGCTCGTCTTTGATGCCGGATAATTAATTAAAAATTATTTGCTTGAAGTCTCATGGGCCACATTTGGGTTTACAGGGTCCAGTTCTTCACCAGCTGAATTGTTACCTTTTCATTTTGCTGTATATAGTACTTTACTGTTTATAGTTTTTTTTTTGGTTAATCCTCACCCGAAGATCTTTTTCCATTGATTTTCAGACAGAGTAGAAGGGAAGAAGAGAGAGAGAGAGAAACATTGGAGAGCGACACATTGATTGGTTGCCTCCTGCATGACTCTTACTGGGTCCAGGGATTGAACCTGCAACCCAAGTACATGCCATTAACCAGGAATCGAATCTGTGACCCTTTGGTCCACCAGCCGACGCTCTAACCGCTGAGCAAAACCAGCCAGAGCTGTTTTATACTTTTCACATTGCTTTCAAACAGACTTATAGTCAAAAAACATATTATGATCATTAAGTTAATGATACAGACACCTCGATTTTGCTGCTAAGGAAAGAAGAGGTCCAGTGGTTTGGCTTAGAAGGCTCTTCCCCAGTTCTTCAGTTTACAAAGATGGAAAAAAGCAAATGGACACAGGGGGGCAGTATAATCCTGGTTGACAGTGAACTTGGTGCTTTTATGACTTCTTAAATAAAACCTCTTTTTTAAAAAATTAATTTATTTATTTTGTTACAGATGTTTCTCCTTTTCCCCTCAATGATTCCTCCCTCCCCCTCCCTCCCCACCCTGTCTCCACCTTTGTTGTCCATGTCCATTGTTCATACATACGTGCATATAAGCTCTGTGAAAACCTCTGTTTTGGAATGTGTCGTGTGTATTCAACCCAGCTGTAAAATGTTGTTTTAGTGGGCACCCATTCCTTGATTCAGAGCTTGATTTTGTATTTTGTTGTGATGTTTACTAGGCAGGAAAGAACTTTTGTCTCAGATAATCTGTTATTATTGTTGTTGTTAATCCTCACCCAAGGATATTTTTTTCATTAATTTTTTAGATAGAGTGGAAGGGAGGAAGAAAGGGAGGGAGGAAGGGAGGGAGGGGGGTGAGAGAGAGAGAGAAACATTAATGTGAGAGAGACACATTGTTTGGTTGACACATCAATTAGTTGCTTCCTGCACGCCCCCCGACTAGGGCCAGGGATTGAATCTGCAACCCAGGAACGTTTTCTTGATGAGAATCGAACCCATGACCTTTCAGTGTGAGGGCCGGCACTCTAACCACTGAGCCACACTGGACTGGGCCAGATGACCTGGCTTTGAATTTTTACTTTGCAGTGTGGCATCATGGCAAATGTCTTCAACTCTCAGAGCCTCAGTTTCCTTATCTGCAAAGAGGGAATCAAATGAGACCCCATAATGGGAAGCGAGCTGTCAATTCTGATACACTCTATGAATGCTAGATATTTATCTAACAATATTGGTATTAAAATTATTTCTCTTGCCCAGCTGGTGTGGCCCAGTGGATTGAGCGTCATCCCATAGACTGAGAGGTCCCGGTTCAATTCCTGGCCAGGGTACATGCCTGGGTTGCAGGCTCGATCCTCAGTTCAGGGTGTACAGGAGGCAGCCTATTGATACTTCTCTCTCACATCAATGTTTCTCTTTCTCTAAAATCAATAAAATCATATTAAAAAAATATTTCTCTTGAAATCTCATTTGTTTCCTTTCTGGGAGAGTACTTGTTCACTGATGGTATTGATGATGTCCCTTTAGCCTATTAAGAACATGGAGTTTTTTCAGACATTTCACTTGGCCTATGGGAATTGCTTAGCCTGTGTATATACTTATTATTTAAAACCTAGACTCTTGCTGTAACCTCCCCTTGGTGTGGTGACATTTTCACACTGGGTGGCACTTTGGATCTCTAGAAAATGACCTAACCAGAGAGACAGAATTGAGAAGCTTCACAGCCTTCTATTTCTCTAATGCTGTTTGTCTCTTTTTATCCCTGTGATTCCAAAGATAGTGGGTGAGCTCACCTTCAATTCTCTGACCACATTTTTGCATCTTAATTCTTGCTAAATATAGGATAGTTATTTAATAGCTATCATTTTGGATGCAGTGACAAGAACTAGACAAAAAACATGTAAAAGGCAAAAGGAAAATCTCAATGGATAGAGCATCATACCATACATCAAGGTGTTTGTTCTCACTGGGAACACAGTATTGAAAACACATAATATTCATAGACACCATAGTAGTGCTGGGACACTGCACCACCTCTGAGTAGTCGTGATAATGGCGGGGACTGTCAGGCACTGTGCTCTGTACTTCACATGTGTTTGCATTTGTCCTAAGAGGCAGGTACTCTTATGAGTTTTACATTTTCCAGAAGAGGAAACTGAAGTTAAGGAGTTTACATAGTTTGTTTATTTTTTATTTTATTTTATTTTATTTTATTTTATTTTATTTTATTTTATTTTATTGTTTTATTCTCACCCAAGGATATTTTCCCACTTATCTTCAGGTAGAGAGAGAGGGAGAGAAAGGGAGAGAGAGAAACATCGATGTGAAAAGGACACATCGCCTGGTTGCCTCCCACACAACCCCGACCAGGGCCAGGGACCCACTACAACTGAGGTACGTGCCCTTGGCTGGAACCGAAGCCGGGACTCATTGGTCCTCAGCCTGACGCTCTACCGCTGAGCCAAACTGGCCAGGGCTACATAGTTTGTTTAAAGTCGCATAACTAGTAATTGTTGAAGTAAGGATTTGAACCCGTCTCTGTCTGAACCTGGAACCTGAGTTCTTAACCAGTGTACTGTAGGCTTCAGTAGAAAGTTGTATTTTGTTGCTAGTGATGGGTGAGGAAATTGTCACATCACTTCCCATTTTCAGGTTGCACTTCTGAGATCACTGAATGGAGGAAGTCTCTCTGGCCAACAAAAGTGGAGAGGTCATGCCCATTATAGGGAGCAGGAGAAAGTCTCCATGTGATGTGTTTGTAACAGCATGGTGTGTGGAGAGTGGATTTGAGTGCAGGAAGAATGGAAGCAGGTGACTAGGAGGTCATGGCAGTAGCCCAGGAGAGAGGTAGGTGGTGGAGGCTATAAAGATAGAGAGGAAGGGACAGTTTTTAGATTTATTTTGGAGACAGAGTCAACAGGACTCGCTAATTAAATGATGTAAGGAGTGAAAGAGTAGAATCAAGGATACATCCTAGATATTTTGGCTCAAGCAACTTGTTCTGATTCCACTGATGGGAAGATGGGGGCAAACTTATTTGTGGGGAAAAAATCAAGAGTTCTATTTGGACCTGTTATATTGGATATACTATAAGACATTTAAGGTAAGACTTGACTGATGAATAGCATCTCAACAGGATGGGAAGGAAGAGAAGACATTTTAGAAGGAATAGCCTACGCTGAGCAAGTGCATAGCAGAGCAGGGAAAGATACACTGTTAGTTTATTGTGGCTGGAGCGTGTCTGAGAGGGGAAGAGTAGGAAGAAATGATATGAAAAATATGGCATACATTCTTTTTACACTTTTATTTTTACTAGATCCCAGTAAGTGGAATGTGTAGGAAGAAATTAATTCATTATATTATTTGATATAAGGTAAATTATTTTCTATAGTTGATGTAACAAACATATACCTTCATCAGAATTCTTGTTAAAATAAAGCAGCAGTCACCAAATAGTAACACTGTTTCGTTGACTATGTTACAATTTCGGCAGTGCTCTGTGCAGGGGCCACTCTCAGGCCAAACCTCTGTGTAGCAGTTGCTGTGCAGACAGGGAGGGCTCAGATGGCAACTTCTCCATCCTTTAGCTCTGTGATTCTCAATCCTATTAGACCCAAGATCTTCTTGATCTTGGTAATGAGTATTTTGTAGCATCCCTTTACCATACTGAAATAATATTCATAGTTAATAGAACAAACTTATGCAAATCACAGTATTTGAGCTGTAATATAAAGAAGAAATAAAAGGAAAGTGATTTAAAATAGAATAACATGTATATCAACATGTAAATATTGAGCATAGTGAAGTATTTAGATGTGACATGATCTTCAAAATGCCCAAAGGATATCAGTAAAAGTACAAACAGCAAAGTACAATTTTTCCTTAATTTATATTGTAATTGCATTCCTGAAAATTGAGTGTATTTAAAATTGTGCAATAAAGTGCTTTGTGTTTATATGTAACAGTTAGGTTACAGGCTTTGCTAGTTAGAGAATGGTTTCTGGCTTGAAAGATTGTCTGGTAGGATGTTAGACAGTTGGGAGGAGTGTCTTGAGCATTGCAGGACCATTCAACTCCTGCCCATGAAATGTTCCCATGTATTTTGGAAATGCCCCTGGTGTTGACACCAGCCCTGCTAAGAGCCACAGCCCTAGCTGTTCTCTGGGCCTTTGGGATATTGTCATCCCTACATCACAGAACACATCGAATTCCAGTCTGCACTGTAACTTTTTTTTTTTTTATCCTCACCCGAGGACATTTTTCCATTTTTTTTTGTTTGGGTAGAGTGGGAAGGAGAGAGAGAGAGAGAGAGAGAGAGAGAGAGAGAGAGAGAGAGAGAGAGAAAGAAAGAAACATCGATGTGAAAGGGACACATCAAGTGGTTGCCACCCGCACGACCCAACCAGGGCCGGGGACAAACTGCAACCGAGGTACATGCCCTTAGTGGGAACCGAACCCAGGTCTCTCTGGACTGCAGGCCGACGCTCTAATCGCTGAGCCAGGGGCCTGAACTGTAACTTTTGTGTGAACAGGGCATTGTCTGCCTTGATCCTATTCTACCCCTAGGATCTGGCCCACAGTATGTCCTTAGAAAACATTTGTTGAAGGAAAGAATGTGTGTATGTATGGATGGATGATGGGTGGATGAATGGATGGGTGAATGGATGTAAAGAGATTTTCCTCTTTGTGCTGTTTTGTAGAGCAACTCTTTAGATATTGTTTTATCTGTTATGACTTGGGGAGGCTTTTAAAAATTATCCATAAGATAAAAAGTAGTAGAAGTCATCTGCTTCTTGAATAACAGGTACTGCAATCAAATGTGTATATTTATCTGTGTGCCATCTCTGCCATCACCAGTCTTAGCTTTTAGCTGGGGGTGTAGATACACCATTTTCAGAACATAAATCTACTTCTGACTTTTCTTTTTCCTAGTGTGGGAAGAGTTGGCCTACTATGAAGAAAACACACGGGAATTTCTTTTCCCTGAGCCCAAGCTGACACCTTCGAACCCTGGGGTGTTTAGGGAGGTGCTCATGAAAACGACTGCAGGTTTTCCAGTAAGTGATCTGTGCCCAGCTGGGCTTCTGTTGGAAGAGAAATTCTTGGGACCTGAATATTTCACTCCAGACAGGGCCTGCCCTTGGACTGGTCACTTCATCTTGGTCAGTACCCCTGTTATTCCATTTAGCAGTCCTGTTTAGATGCCCCACTCCAAATACCAAATTACACTGATTCCCATTATTGATCTGAGAGGTGGGAGTCTTACCTAATCTGGATAAATCATTGCCATATTCACATTGTCATTTTAAAAACCTCCTCTTAATGCAGATTAACGGAAAGATTTGGTATCAGTTTATTTAATTATAGCTATTGTTTTAGTAATAAGAGTAAAATAGGACAATAATAGTAATAATGCTACCTCTCATTTATTTTGCAGTTCGGTTTTTCTTATTTCTTATAATATCTTATTTTCCTCATAACAGTTCTCAAGTCAGCCAAGGCAGATATCATGGTCTCCACTTAATGGAGGGGAAACTGACAGAGGTTCATAGTCGTATACTGATGAAAGATATTAAAAGATAGGGCAGTTATTCAACTGATCATCTGTTTGGGGGCACTATTTGAATCCAAATTGGAAATATTCATTCTGATGTTATCTGTGATGATTTCTGACTCTGTAGCAACTCTAACAATTTTATATATTTTTAATTTTTATTGATTTTTAGACAGAAGAAGGGGGAGAGAGAGAGAGAGAGAGAAATATCTATTTGTCATTCCACTTATTATCTTTTAAAGAGTAGTTTATTGATTTTTTGGAGAGAGAAGGAGGGAGAGGGAGAGAAAGAAACATCTATGTGAGAGTGCAACATTGATGGGATCTGAGTCCCGCAACCAGGGCACCTCCAACCAGCTGAGCCACCCGGCCAGTGCTGCTGTTCCACTTATCCATGCATTCATTGGTTGATTCTTGTATGTGCCCTGACCTGGGATTGATCCTGCAACCTTGGCAAATTGGGATGATGCTCTAACCAGCTGAGCTACACAGCCAGGGCTTCTGACAATTTTGTTGATTTTTATGTCATTTGTTTGACCTCCATTTTAAGAGTCACATCTTTGTAAGTTATAAGAAGCGTATTTAATACTCAACTGAATATTATTATAATTTAATAAAATATTATAATTCCATTTTGTTGAGAGTACTGTGCAGAATAGATAACATGCAGAACCCCTGTTTCTATGACGTTTATGGCAGAACTTCTAGTTCTAATACTTTAAACAGCAAACATTCATCAAAAGTTGTCCTTATCAGAATTCCTAATGACCATAACTTTAAGCTGTCCATTCTCTTTGAGGCTTTGGTGAATATCACTGACACCATTTTTTCCTCAGAGATAATTGCTTGTGTATTTCTTATATCCATGATATTCGTGAGATGCTTTCCTTTATTATTTTGAGTTATTAGGATATTGCTCTTCAGAAGCTAAAAGGGGATAAAAACTGGTGAGAATCGGGGGGGGGGTGGAATCCACTTTATATTAACTTTGGTTTACTTGAGTTTCTATTAAATAAAGCCATCTATAAACATTAGGCTGGTATCCAGCTTAGTATCAAGATAAGGAGAAACATAGCCTCTTATATTTTTCCAAATGTTATCTCTGTTTAACTTTATGAGCATAAGTAGGAAGAAGAACCTATAGGAAATTGTATTTATAGTTATTCATACATGCTGGTAATCACCAAAGAAAGGGCTTTAACACTTCGAGGAAAGATCCTCATGCATTAGAGGTAAAATATCAATTCTTACAACGAAGTTAACCAGACTATATTTGAAACAATTTGTAAAAAGATAGAAGAGCTCAATTTCTTTCAAATATCCTATAAAGCAAAATAAAAAAAATTGCTGAAATTTTAATAATAGACAGTCATTGCGTGCTCACTAGATGCCGGACACTGCTGGGTTCGTTACATGGATTATCTTATCCAGTCCTCCTTAACCCTGTAAGGTGGCTACTATTTTTTCCTCATTTTATGAATGGAGAAGCTGGCCTAGGGAGTTTAGGAAATATCACAGAGCAGGTGAGCAACGGAGCGGGAATTCTCTTGCTGGCCTGTCGGACTTCAAAGTTTGCACTTAGTCACTGCCTGATGCTAATTCTCTCATGTTTATTTCAGCCCGATTTTGGACTTCTTTTTAATAATATTGTAGGACATGAGAATGAGTTATATGGGTAGGTTATGCAAATCATTCACTTCATTTATTTTCTCAATTTATTAATTGTTAGATGTATTTCCTCTACTAAAATGTGACTTTCTCTTTGTGTTTCCATAGTTTGTTTTATTTCATTCACTTGATACTCTTGACAGCCTCCCTCCCCACCCTTGTAATACTAAAGTCAAGATTTAAAAAAAAAATATATATATATATAATCTGTTTTCTTGTCAGGTGAAGATGGAATTTATAAGATAAGCAGAAAGAATATTATTTTTAAAATTATTAATTTTTAGTTCATTTTATTTTTTCTTTAGTGCAGTGATTCTAGAAAAATTTTACTGTTAAGTCCATTTATTGACCTAACCATCCTCACCATTATCCCATTGCTAAGGAGACTGGACAGGAGAGCCTGTACATTTTAGCTCTAACTTGTTATGCTGAAATTGGTGCTGCTATGAAAAAAAGCAACAACCCACATTCCTCGTTATCTGTGAATCTGCCAGGAATGGAGGTTATGTGAGGTAAACAAGAATGTGTTCCAGAGTATGGATTCCTTCCTGGTAGGGCCCCTCTTCTCCCCAGGTGACGTGGATCATGGATTTGAAAACCTATTGAGCATCTGCACGGAGAGTGGTTAACTATAGACTCAGATCATCTGGGTTCAGTTCCAGTTCTGTCACTCAGTGACTGTGTGATTTAGGGTAAATTACTTAATCTCCGTGTACCTTAGTTTTCCTCACCTGTAAAATGGGACTAATAGTAGTAGTATTTCCTTTATAGGGTTACTATGAGGGTTAAATGAGGTAATCTATGTATAGTGTTTAGCATAATACTGGTATGTAGTTAAGTGCACAATAAATGTGAGCTGTTGTATTTTACTATACTGTCATTGAAGGGTTAATACTACCTCCCTATGAGGCAATGAGAAGACTAGACAAGTCTGTGGCTCCAGAGATGATTTATTCAGGCACAGGCATGGGGCCAGGGGGGACCAGGGCTTGCCACACACGTCAGGTCTTGTGATTCCACCAGTAGCACTGTGGAGCCTGGAACTGCCCCAGCCCTTTTCTTCATGTGGGCAATCTCCATAACCAGAGGTGACGCTGTGCTGGTCATGTCATTGTACATTCTTTATCAAATGTCCCCTTAGATTACCTGACCCTGTGCAGCAACCAGGCCCTTGTGTTTATAAGCCCAGAAATTTTGAGTCACCAGTCCAGGCCTAGTTCTCTATGGGCATAACCCTCCCCTCCCCACCCCACCAAAAGCAGCTAAGAATGTAGGCTGTAGGGACTTGTTTCGTGGACAAGATGAATGCACAGCAGTGAATGTGCCTAGGAATGAATGAATGCATGGGAAACAAGCTGAATGGTTGTCCTCAAGCTCCTCCAACCCCCAAGAGGTAGCATGGGGTCATGGAAGGACATGGGCTTTGCTGTCTGGCAGTTGCAAATCCTGGCTCTGCCAATCCCCAGCTGTGACATTGGACAGACTATTTGATCTGAAATATACGTATATATTTCACAGTATTTTAGACAATATGATACTGAGCAAAAAGAGAAGTATCAATCAGTGCAACAAAATGAAGAGTTTGGAAATAGAACAGATTAACATAAATATTTGATATAAGATATAAAACAAGTTTTTCAAAGCAAGTAGAGAGGGAAGGAGAACTCCTATCCATCATTTTCCCTAAGAAATCTCGTTCAATTGCATGGTCCAATGTTTTAAATAGATAGTAACTAACTGCATGGACACTGGAGTTGGAATGCCTGGGTTCAGTTATCAACTCTGCCATCACTAGCTGGACAAGTCACTCTAACTCTCTCTGTCTTAAATTCCTCCTCTACAAAATAGAGATACTATTAGAACCCACCTTATGGGGTTGTTTTGAGGATTAGATGAGTTACTATATGCCAAGCACTTAGGTCAGGCCTGGCAGTCAGTACAATTTATGTGTTTAGCTATTCTTATTATATATATTATATTTTATTTGTCATATTTACTGGTGTATAATTGACACGTAAAAATTGTATACATTTAAGGTGTACAACTTGATGTTTTTATATATATCTACATTGTGAAATAATTGCCACAGTCAAGCTAATTAGCACATCCACCATTTACTATTACTAGTTATGATTTTCTTTTCTTTTGTGGTGAGAACACTTAAGCTCTACCCTCTTAGAAATTTCAGATATACAATATAGTGTAGTTAACTATAGTCACATTGCTGTACATTAGATCTCCAGAATTTATTCATCTTGCATAAGTGAAACTTTGTATCCTTTGACCTACATCTACCCATTTCCCCCATTCTCCATTCCCTGGCAACCAGCACTGTACTTTCTGCTTCTATGAGTTTGACTATTTTAGATTCCACATATAAGTGAGATCATGTACTATTTATTTTTTTGTGTCTGGCTTATTTCACTTAGCATAATGTCCTCCAGGTTCTTCCATGGGTTGAAAATAGCAAGATGTCCTTTTTTAAGGCCGTATAATATCTCATTGTGTATATATATTTGCTGTGTGTATATTTTAGGTAATGCATGTGGGTTATGCCAGCCACACAAACGAGCAATCAAGTTCTCACGTGATTTCAAGTTAGGATGGGATGGGTAAAAAACCTGTTTCCAATAATTGTGTTTGCTTCTTTTATGCTGTTTTATTTTTAGGGCATTGCTCCCAAAATAGAGTTTTCTACGAGGACAGCCATCAGAGAATGTGTGTTTCTGCATAGAAACAGATTTCTTGTAAGTACAATCAAGAAGCCAGTAATAGAAATGTCAGGAATTTTCTCCACAAATTTAAAGAACTTGGTTTACCAAGTTTAGATGCAACTGGATAAATAGAAACATGGAGACTTATTGCCAGGTTTGAATTTCTATAAACTATTTGCTCAGCCTGTCACATTAGAATGAGCATGTTTGGTTCATTCATCATGGTATACTTGGTGGTACACAATGATCTAGAGCTAAGATCACAGGTTTGACATGTAAGCTAATTAGCTTTTTTTGTTCTTATTCCATGACGTTTACTCTTGATCTTACGAACAACAGTGTTTCCTTCTTCCTTCTGCTGAGGCTGAAGCTCAGAGTTGTGTTCGTGGGCCATCTTTGGTAACCATGAAGGCTTACCATGAGGTGCATCCATGAGCATTACCTCCGTTTTACTCTCTTGTTCAGTCCTAAGTTCCCCTTCACCCTGATTTCTTTCCGTGTTTCTTTTATTTTTATTCTACACAATTTTGTAACCATTTAAATTTCTTTCTTGAACAGTATGGAGAACGAATGAATGTAATTTGTAAAGCTTCTTTAAGTACTTTGCTTGTCATTCTAAATCTAGCCTGGCCCTCAAAATGACCTTGAAAATGTGGGCTGTGGATACTGAATGACAAGGGTCTGTGCAAATCCATTAATCCTGTGGGCATTATAACTTATATAATGGGAGACCAATGATTAATTTTAAGGAAGGCATTAGCTGCTTTTTAGATTTTCTTTATTTACTCATTATTTCCTCCAATTTGTTTGATGTGTGTGCACAGTGATTTTTTCAGTCCCTTTTCTTTAAAACCTCCTAATATGTAACTTCCCTTTAAGTGTTAACTTTTAATTTTTTATTTTTTCTTATAACAACAGTATTCCACTTATTTTAGAAAATTATATATATAAGTAAAAAGGACATACAAAATAAAAATCATGTCATTCTTACTATCTAGAGATGAATCATTTTTGGGGGTATATTCGTCTACACAACACACACTTATTTTAAAATATTGAGATCATACTACACTGAATATTATATTGTACCTTTCCTTTTTCACTTAATATATCACGAACATCTTCGGATGTCCTTAAGTACTTTTATACCAGGCATATTTTCATGGCTTCACTGTATGCCATTGCATGGTAGTACCATAATTTGCTTGGCCAATCATTTTCCTGTTGTTGGGCACTTAGCTGATATGTCATAGTCCAGTCAGGAAAACAAACCACACGTTATTTTATTTATTTATTTATTTATTTATTTATTTATTTATTTATTTATCTTCACCCGAGGACATTCCTCCATTTTCTGTTCAGACAGAGTGGGAGGGAGAGAGAGGAAGAGAGAGAGAGAGAAACATCGACGTGAAAGGTACACATCGAGTGGCTGCCACCCGCACGACCCAACCAGGGCCGGGGACAAACTGCAACCGAGGTACGTGCCCTTAGCGGGAACCGAACCCGGGGCTCTCTGGACCGCAGGCTGACGCTTTAACCACTGAGCCAAACCGGCCAGGGTACCACATGTTATTTTAACAGAAAGATTTAATGTAAAAAAAAAAAGGCTAGCCCTGGCTGGTGTGGCTTAGTGGTTAGAGTGTCAGCCCACACACTGAAGGGTTGCGGGTTCGATTCTTGGTCAAGGGCACATACCTGGGTTGCAGGTTCGATTCCTGGCCTGATCTGTGTGTGCGTGGGAGGCAACCAGTCAATGTCTCTCTCTTTCTCTCCCCCTTGTTTCATTCCACTCTTTCTAAACAGCAGTGGAAAAAATATTCTTGCATGAGGATTAACAACAACAACAAAAACGGCTAAATAGGGGTTGGAGTACTGAGAGGTAAAGGGGAACACTGAAGTGATGGAGAAAGTAACTGCAGGAAGCAACTCCACCCCTAGGGCTGAGGCAACAAAGTAAAGAGGTTGGGTCAAGAGCACAGAAGCTCGAAGAAGAGACCCCATAGAAAGGGGACCCCATAGCTAAGGGACCCTGGGGAGGGTCTGCCTTTCTGGGTGCTTCCTCGGGAACTCAGAGGTAGGACTTCTATGAACTGGCACTCAGACCTCTAAGGTGGAATACTACTTATTGCTGGTGCCTCAGGTCTTGTGGGGCTAGACTCAAACTTTGAGTACTGGTATGTCTGAGGGGGACACAGTAAGGCTAATTCTGGGATTATTGGACTGGGGGGAACTATATACTGGAACCATTTGCTGTTGCCAAGGTGGAGGATGGTTGCTGTGGTGATGCTGACAGGAATACAATGCAAACCTGAAGTGGCCAGTTCTGTCTTCCTGTTTGTCTTGCCGTCTCACTCTAGCGCCCTCTAGCGGCAGAGCCTAACGATAGCTGGAAAAGCAGAAGGGGTTTGCTGGGTGCCAGACCTGAGTATAGAAAGGTGGGTTTGGAGCTGAGGCAATTGCTTACTCACCTCTCACCAATATAGTTGGTTTCTCATTTTTGATCTGTTGTAAGAATTTTTTTTTAGCTAAACACAACCATAATAATTTTCTTATAATAAATTCACCGAAGTGAAATAGCTGGATCTGAGTATATGCCAAATTCTCTCTCTCAATCAATTTCAATCTCTCTCAGTATCTTTCTGTCAATCAATCAATCATCTATCTATAACTGGGAGAAGTGTCTGATACTTTCCAAATGTCTCCAATGCAAATAAGTCTCACTGTTATTAATGGAAATATAACACACTAGCAAGTTATAAATACTAGTGATGTTAAGCTGAACTGAAGAAAAATTAAGTAGAGAAATGCCCTTCCTTGAGTTCCTGTTGTATAAATCTGAGATGTTCAATCTTATACCTTAGTTAAACAAAGTTCAATTAAATACAGTCATATTCAATTGAATTTCCACCACCCCCCCAATTTTGTTTTTAAAAGTATTGTTTTTTTGTTTGTTGTTGTTTTGGTTTCAGGAAGAAACCTATAAGTCACAAAGGCCTTTATCTGCATCATGTGGACCAAAATTCCCCTTAAATAATACACAAGTGAAGCCAAGAGAAAATAATCTCAAAAGACTGCCCCAAAGCATGCAGCCCTGGGCACCCTCTCCATATTCTACCAGGCGTTTCTGCCAGGACCAGCCAGCTCAACTGAACCTTGGAAATAATTTAAGAATCTCCAGAGAAAGCAAACCTCCATTTGTAGTTAGACACGTGAGCCTAAAATTATTTTTCAGAGTTATTTGGAATGGTGAGGGTGTGAATGAGGTTGGAATATTGGAAGTATGGGTTATAAAAAAAACTGGTAATACTAATAAAGAGAGAATTCAAACTGAATAGTAACTATGTAAATTATGTTATCTTCCTAGAGTCATGTTCAGGAAGCTCCTATAAAGATATCTTGTACAGCCTTGGCCAGTTTGGCTCAGCGGTTAGAACATCGGCCCGTGGACCAATGAGTCTTGGGTTGGATTTCAATTAAGGGCATGGTTGCGGTTTGTCCTGGCCCTGGTCGTGCAGAAGATGTATCTCTCTCACACTGATGTTTCTCTCTTTCTCCTCCTCCCTCCCACTCTATCTGATGATAAATAGAAAAGTCTCCTCGGGTGAGGAATAAAAAAAAAATGTATCTTGTACAGTGGACTTGCTCAGTAAATGTCAGCCATCCCTATTTTTAATTTTTGAAAATTATTAAAATGTATGCCATCTACACATGGCATCCCACCATTATCTAGAAGAATTAGTGAACTGATGGGTAGAAGACGCATTACAAAGGTTGGCATAGACTCTGTACCAAACTAAAACTAAAGCTTTATCAGTTTTAAAGAAAACTGCTTGAGTTTTAATTAGATTGTTGCTCATTAGCCGTACTTTAAAGAGCAGGAAAAAAAGCATCTACAGGAAGAAGCAATGATGTGTCATATTCAAAGCCCTTGATCAAATTCATCTTAGATTTGACCCTCAGGGAGTAGTGGGCAAATTTAATCACATTAGTTCTTTTAGTCTCCTTAACTTTTTGACTACTATAGAAGTAATGGAAAATATAGAAATGTAAAAAAATTATCCATAGGTTTGCCAGCGTAATAAAAATTAAAAATTTTATTTAATGCATTTTCTTTCACCTTTTATATATTCATAAGGATTTATTTTTTCCACAAAGCTGTAGTTATACTGTACTATATACAGATTATTTTCTCATTATATAGTTAATAGTACATTAAAAGCACTTCAGTATTGCCCTGGCTGGTTTGGCTCAGCGGTTGGAGCATCGGCCTGCGGACCAGAGAGTCCCGGGTTTGGTTCCCGCTAGGGGCACATACCAAAAATAATAATAATAATTTTTAAAAAAGCATTTCAGTATTATTTCATATTCTTTATTAACACTATTCCATGTTCTAGTTCATGACTTATTCTCCAGTAGTTCCTATCACTCCAATAGTTAACTATTAATAATATTGTCAAATAGGTAATTGGACTTAAAGTCTCTAGTGGTGATGTTTGTGCATTTGACATCAGATATGAAGCATGGTAAACTTCAAAGTCAAGGTGTTGTTGAGATGACCACAGAGAGCTATTTTTTAGTTAGTGTGGAGATGTTCTTTGGCTAGAAACTACAGAACAGCTGTTTTCTTCATGATGACTTGGGTAAAAATGGCAAAAATCTAGTAACCAATGGCAAAAATGGCAATAATCTTTAAATATGTCATCATACAAATATTGTTGAATTGAGTTTATTGGACAGTCTGATTTATTCCATTTGAAATAAATTTTTGTAAAATTCAAAAATTTTACAAAAAAATTAAAAAAAAAACTTTAGTGTATGCTGTTATGGGATAAATAACCTTAAACTCTTGGTAGATTTCTTAGGTGGTAAAACTTGCTTGGCATTTATTTCATTTAACAAATTCTTATACAGCCTTCACTGCATGCGAAACGCTTTTCTAAGCACTCTGTGTTCAGTTAGCCAGATTTCCTGATATTGGTGTTTCTGTGAGTAGAAGCATTAAAATTTAGAGGATCTAATGTTGTGAAGACTATGAATTCTAATCAATATATTTCTCCAAGTAGAATGAAGAGTAACATTATAACCTGTCCTCTTGAAATAAAAAAAATAAAGTATAACAAATCCAGCAACTTCGTCATAGATATTCTGGAAGAGTCCCTATTTCACCTATTTGAAGATCATGTTGTCCAATTTAACATGGTTTCATTCTTCTTGTTTTCAAGGGTGTAGACACTCAGACTGGCGGGGGATGTGGAAGGCTGAACTGCGACCTTGTGATAATCCCTTGTCTTCAGCGAGGACCCCACTTAGGCCAGCACTGCTCAGACTGTTTAGGAACATGAAACTCCGTCCTGTTTTATAAGAATGCAAAATAAACTTCACTTGGTCTTTTCTGGGCTTGATCCTTACCAGTGGTTAGAATATAACTTGTGTCCAACTTTAGTTCTTTGTGCTAACATTTAGCCCATCTCTCTGTGTCCTAGCCTCAGTGAAGACAGGGACAAGCAGCTTTCTCTATCGGGATAACGTTTACTACACATGGAGACTATGGTTTAATTTGTTCCCAACCTTCTTTTGTCACTTGCGTGACCTGTGACTGAGGGGGAGAAAGGCACTGCAGTTAATGTGGAGAGGGTCATACAAGCTATGGTGGGTTCAAGTCTTATTTCTTTCCTTTCTTACAGGTGGACAGTGCCAAGCCCTTTGGTGAGAATATTTTAGACCATCATTCCCGGAAATCTAGAAGAAAATCTAAGTTTTCAAACTTTCCCTTTCCAATGAGAAGAGGTACTCGTTTCTCATTACTCCTATACATTTCCCTATGGGAACAAATGCATTCTACTTCTAAATCTCCTTTCATTCTATGGAATCACAAGCTTCTTTGGAAACAAGGACTCTCCAGCTGTGTAGTTTCCAGGGAAGGGGTTCCCGGGGAGCAGAGTTCCCTTGGCTGCTGAAGGAAACTGCTCTGGGTAACGTGGTCACCAGGTGTTTCCTGGCTGGTCTGGAAGAGCAGGGAGCAGCTCGTTCTGGTGCGAACTCCTTGTGAAAGCACCACTGATAGCCAACAAATAAGACTCGCCATTTCTGTGGATGGGAAAGAGCAGGGAATTGGCGACCAGGAGACATAACATTTGCTTTGCCAGATTCCATGTGAAGCAGATAGCGTAAGGCATGGGATCTCAAACTTTCAGGTGTCAGGACCCTTTTGCATTCTTAAACACTGAGGACCCCAAAGAGCTTTTGTTTATGTGGATGATATGTATTAATATTTAGCATATTAGAAATTAAAACTGATAAATTTGTAAACTACAAGGATACGCAAGCACACATATCACTAGTCATCAAAGTGGTGACGTCATGAGGTGTTGTGTAGCTTTTTGAAAACTCCATTTTACAGTAACGAGAGAATGAGAGTGTAAAAGGCAACTTATGTCTTAGTATTATTGGGAGAATAGTTTTGACTTTGCAGATCTCCTGAAAGCTCTGTGGGACACCAAGGGAGGTCCCTGGGCCATACATCAAGAGTCACTGGATTAAGGCATCCCTTGGAGACCTTTATCTTATGATTGAAATACATGAACCATGTCAATCCTGAAGGTCATGGCAGTGAGGTTCACCTACTCCTGAACTTAATAAAAATTCTTAGGCTAGAAAGGGATGGTGGTGGCCCATTCTCTTGACTCCTGGTGGGACTGGATCAATACCATCCTGCCAACAGGGTCCCCTGTCTTAGGTGTAAAGGTTTATACTTTCAAAGGGCAGCACAGTCTCTTGTGGTAACTCAAGCCAGTGTTCTTGGATCATGGTGACTGCACCTACAGCCAACCAAGTACAGAGTAGTTTGATGTAGAAAGTGCTTTATCACCTCTGACATTTAATTTAAGTTTTTTGGATTGAAAATCACCAGGGTAGCCTGTAAATGCATTACTGTCTTCCTTATGACCCAATTCAAGCAACAGCAAATGTCCTTTCCCGGAGAGGACAGATGGGCTCAATGCTGGCCCAGTTATGATAGGACTCATATATCATGTTGGTCTTGGCCTTTATCTTTTCTTAACCCTGGCAGGTGGAGAACTAAGGTTCCAGAGAGGTTACAGAATGTGTACAGGTCACATACCAAGTTTTTGGCAAACCTACATTTAGAGAAGACGTTCAGACCTCTGGGCTCAGATCCTGTAGCTTCCAAGCCAGACCTTTGCTTAGGTCACCTGTCAGCTCATTCATCCAGGCCTAAGGTAGAATAAAGCAGTGCTTCTCAAATTTGAATGTGCATTTGAATCACCTCGTGATCTTGTTAACTGCAGATTCTGATTCAGTAGGGCTGGGGTGGGGCCTGTGATCTTCCTTTTCTAACAAGCTTCCAGGTGATATTGATACTGCTGGTCCACGGACTGCACTTTGAGAAGCAAAGGAACAAAGGCAAGCCCTCTGGGGAAGGGACTGCTCAGAATCACTGCAGGGGACTATAGGGCAGGTCTGTGGCTATAGTACTGAAAGGGCCTTAGTGCTGCTGATTCCCTGCTGAGCTGGGAGAAGGGAGCTTCTGGGACAAGAGGGACACACACATACCTGCGTTTGCAGAGGATAGGATAATCATCAGGCTTTAAAGTCCCTTTTCATGGTTTCCTTCTACTGCCAGTGGCACAAGGGGAGTCAGCAGTCCAGGAAAAGCCTCTTGTCACTGCTTAAGCCTGGTCACACTGGGGGAAGCCATGGTGGCCTTGTAAATACTCATTTCAAATGCTTTTTTCCCCCTCAACCTGGAAAAATCCAATTTAGTCCTGGTTTTGTCTATGTGTGTATTATTCACTTCTTACCATTCTCTGGCATTAGGCCTTTTTGCTTATGATGAGTAGTTAGGGTAATAATGATGACTTGCATTTTTGCTGCATCATGTTTCTCCAAGCTCTTACATTTTCATTGTAATATTGATTAAATATCAATTTAATATTTATGTCTACCTTGGACAAGTGTACTCAAGAGTTTCTGCATAATAAGGTTCCACGAAAACCAAATGTAAAGAGAATGGCAGAAGAGGCAGAGTATATAAATTTTATAGTTGAGCCACGTGGCTTTCTTTTAGCCACCAAGACAAATATGTGTTTTCCAGGCTGCTTAAGGGTTACTGGACTTACTGCTTTACTTTAGATTCTCTTTTACCCTTCCCATACCCACAAGTGCTGTCTTTGATAATATAACCTCACTGTTGACCTCAAGAGGACAGAAAAACTCATAGAATTGCCGTGACTCAAGGGAGACTTAGAAGTGATAGTGTAATTTATAAGGGAGCATTTACGTTCTTTAATAATCCATTCATTGTGTAATATTTTTGTACTGCTGTGGAATAAATGTAACAAGTTTTAGGTGTAACTGGTAACAATGAGTCATTGAATCACCTGTTCCTCTTTCTTCTAGCTTCTTCTCTTGACAGCCTTGCAGCTAACGTAAAGGTAATTTTAGAAGTAGCATTAGTAACATCATTTATTTCCAACTCTGTAATATCACTTACTGTGCTTTCCCAATCAGTTGTGAAAAGTGTATTTCTAGCTGGTTCTGCTTATGGAATTTCTATAGTTTAACTGGAGTTTAAGGGGTGTCCAGGCTTCCATTGTCTGCTTTGCATCAGTCTGTTCATTCCCCTCATAAACTCTTTTCATTTGTAGGAGGAATCACCAGTGAGGGTGTAGGTAGGCCCAATACCTACTTTATCAGTAGGATTTTCATTGCTTTTTCTCTAGTTGAATACTTTTAACGAAGTGCTGGTAAATCACTTGTTCTTGATGTTTGACTGACTCGTCAAGGTGAAGAGGCAAAGTTCTGTTACAGCATGAGAACAGATGTATGCAAAGAAAATGGAGTATACTGTTTCTTATGCCAGAGCTTTTTTGTTTAAAAATGAAATCTTTTCCAAATCCAATGATCCCAAGTCCTCACAAAGCAAAGTGTAGAGCCCGGACTTATTTTGGCTTGTTACATCATGCCCAACATAGAGACTTTTAGTGATCTTTCCTTGACCTCTTCTCCTGAGCATTTGTCGCTAGTATTCTCTATTCCTGCCCATTTTACTGCAGGAGATCCCAGGGCAGGTATTCTACAGATCTTGCCCCCAGTTCTTTGTCCCCTCCCCCCCAGCTTTGAATTAAGCAAACAAAAGCAAAGCTATAACTAAACAGTAATTCGCATTGTCACTCAGGTTATCAAAGAACCAGATGAACGGATTGTTTTAAGGAATGAATCACCATCACCGTTATATTCCAGTAAGTTCGGAAAGCCCTCGCCCAATTACAGTAACCAAGGAGATGCGGATTTCCACCTGGAAACTTCATTTGCCACCTCCCAGCACTCCAGGTCTGCCAGCCCTCGGCGGGACCAGCCCCTTCTCCGAGAAAGGTCAGCAGCAAGCGCCGTCTCTTCATCTCTTCGTCTCTTCGCCTCTTCGCCTAAACAGTGTCATGTATTCTGGCCGGAGTAACGCCCGTCACTTCACCAGTTTGCTTCCTCAGGAATGTTCAGCTGGGGACACCTTGATATGAAAAATGATTGTTCTTGTAAAGAGCTTCCCCATAGTAAAAGTTCCGCCTTTTCTCCTGCCCCTGGAAAACATATCTCAGGAAGTTTGTTGAGAATGGGACAGACGGCTCACTTGGCATAGATACTGTTTTTCTATCTATTTTTAGACATTATACATTTTTTTTTTTTGAATTTTTTTTATTTTATTTATTTTTTTGTTACAGATATTTTACCTTTTTACCCCATTGGCACCCCCCACCCCACCCCCCCTCCCCCCTGTCCCCGGCTTAGTTGTCCATGTCCATTGGTCATGCATACATGCATATAAGTTCTGTGGTTTATCTCTTCCCTCCCCCCACCCCCCCCATCCTCTCTTCTGAGGGATGTCAGTCTGTGCCCTACTTCCATGTGTCTGGGTCTACTGTATTCCTCAGACTGTTATGTTCATTATATTCCGTATATAAGTGAGATCATAGACATTATACATTTTAAAACTGAAGCTTTTGATTTCACCAGTATAAGAGTAGTGTTCACTATAGAAATTTTAGAAATTACAGAAAAACAAAAAGGAGTGGGAAAAAAATCACCACTAGTGCTGTTGCCCAAAGACAAACATTAACAACATGTGGACATACTTTTTTCTCTTTTTCTAGACGTGGTTTCTTGGTTTGTTTATGTTGTCATTACAGATTTTAAAAACTGGGATTGCATGTGTCCAGAGGGCAGAACAGAGATGGAGAACAGGAACCTTTATTTTCCGAACTGCACTCTAGTCACGTGATTAACCATCCAGTTGGCCAAGCACTGTCCCGATTTTAACCCTGACAGTCTTGCATTCTGTGGAAACCCCTTAGTCCCAGGCAAACCAGGACAGTTGCTCACCTAACTCCAGGGAAGTGACATTAAAGATATTAGTAGGATGGTTGTTTTGAATAAAGGATATGCAGTTTGCTTTACTCTGCAATGTTAGTGACGAGAATAAGATACATCCCTATATCAAAATAACAAAGGGGCTCATAGTAAATATCCCAAAACAAAAGTGGCCCTGACATTGGAATAGAAATTACATTAAGTTCGAGGTGGACTAAGAAAGTGGCAGTGCATACTGAGTGTTTTGCAGAAATTATGGAATACCTTTATATTAAAATGTTTAATCATGGACTGGAGGAAACCAAATCAAGTATTTTAATAACATCTATTAAAGAATGGTGAGTTTTTGATTAGTTACTTTATTGGTAGAAAATATTATAACATACATTTTTAAAAATTGGCCTTGGCACCGAGAGACAGGTGGTCAGAGACACACTTACACGCCTCTGTGCCCGGCCTCCATCTCCATCAGCTTACCCGCTTCCTACCAGCCCGGAACTCGGCAGGTTGGCAAAGCAGCAGAGGCTACCTGCCATGTACGGACTTAGCGAGAATTGATTTTAAATGAAGAGAGGAAATAACCATCAACTGGTGGTAGTCAGGAGACCGGAGCTGTAGTGCTCACCTGTCTCTACGGGACGTGATCTAACACAAATACTTGGCATTTCATACCTTGGTTTCCTCAGCTGTGTCATGGGTGTAAGGATCAAAGATCCAGCCACAAAGTGCTTCTCTGCTGCCAGAACTGGAGAAAATCCTGTGCTTTTTTTGTGCTTTTTTGTGTGATTTTATATGTTACCCAAACTCTTTCTAATCAGCATAGATCTTCTGAGAGACTGAACTGACTGTACATTTAATGAGCACCTATTATGTGTGATGTACACGATCGTGACATGCACGTCCTTGCTTTCCAGTGGCTCACACGCTAGACAAGGGAGGCAGGCATAACCCCATGTCCCAAATGTGAGATGGACTGTGATATGCACTTGACAGAAGTACAACCCAAATGTAGGGGAAAGACAGAGCAGGAGGAGGTTAACTCCATCAGGGAGGAGGTCTAGAAAGGCCTCATTTATTTTTAAATAAACTTGTTAGATGGTTTATGCATTCATTCAACCAGCCTCATGAATATCTTTATGAAGCAGGCCAGTGGTTCTCCACTTGGACTCAGCAAAAAATTGCTTCATATCTATTGAGTCAAAATCTTTGGGATTGAAACTGGGTGTGAGTGGGGGAGTGCAGACTCTTTGCAGTTAAAAGTGTCTCATCCATTTTACTTCATTTAAGAAAAAAGACACATGAATCAGTTACCAGTTAATGACACTTAGACATTATTCGCTGAATACAAGGGAAAAAAAAAAATGAGTGCCCCAGAGGGAAACAGGATAGTTGATCTGCTAGGCCTATAATGGAAACCCTAACATTTAAGACATTTCTCCTGATCTCTGAGAACTTGCAACCCAGCAGAGGATGTGGAAAAAAATGTACCCCGAGAATTTTCTACAAGGGGGAACTATGAGAATAGTACAGACCAAGTGTTATCAGAGTATAGAGGAGGAGGAGGATACTTCTGGAATGTCTCATGGAGGACATGCATCTTCATAGGCCTTACGGGGAGGGGGTTGGATTATGGCAGAGTTCCTGGAGGAGAGGGGTGGGAAGCGAGAAGGCAGGGGGAACTTTCAGCTTCTAGAAGTTAGTCCCGCTTGGGAAAATAGTGGGTGCCAAGGCTGAGGGTCTGAGGGGAACCATGTAAACCAAGCTAAAAAAGCTTGGGCTTTGTTGGAAGGCTCTGGGGAGCTTTTGCAAGTTCGTCACAGTAAATTAGCACAGTTGAGAGGAGGATGACGACTCTGGCTGCAGACCAGACTTTTATCATCTCTCTCTGATGAGCCAGCAAATTCTGTGTGCCCAAAGTCACTCTAATCTGATAACTTTGGAATTAACTGGACCATGAATTTGTAAATTAGACAAAGAATAGCATGGTCATACAAAGGCAGTCTGGTTTGTCCAGGAATACCTTGGTTTTAGCTCCAAAAGTCCTGCATTCTGGGAAATCTCTCAGTCCCGGGCAAACCAGGACAGTTGGTCACCTTACCTCCAGGGAAGTGGCACTGAAGTTAGTATTTAAGACAGCTGTTTTGAATGAAGGCTGTCCCTTCGTATCCTTGAGGTCAAATCCATTCCTGTTGACTTCAGCATGATCACAGAGGCAGCCTCTGGAATACTATGTGCTACTCATACTTTGCTCCAACCTCACTCACGGTTCTTCCCACATCAGCACAATTGGGACCAGTTCGCCTGTGCCCAGATCACAGGAGCTCATGAGAAATGCTGCTTATACTGAAATCAGTAAGGGCGAAGGTTGCAGGGATGAGTTGGGAGACAAATTTTGAATTGAGAATCAACCCAAGGTTCTCATGGAGGAAGTAGAAAACCCTTTTAACTGGTAGGGTGAAACATGGTAGTCCCAAAGGATGGAGGAACACTCCTGAGCCTGTTCCTGTCTCCAACATCTGGACAGGAACATGGCTAGCACACAGCCTCACTCTTCCACTGCATGAGAAGAAACAGGGCTGAGCCAAGGCACAGCGCTGCTCCTGTCTGGTGACTCATCATTCTCAGAGATCTTCACATGTATTGATTGTACATAACAATGCTGGTAATAGATTGCAGGAATTGTTTTGGAACTGGTTACTCAACACGTATGAAAAAACATTCATTGTGTCCAGTTGGCAGCTCTTTTTAGCTTTATTTATAGCTTCAAAATATTTTTATTCCTTCCTCTTAAAGATTCTTAGAGGAGTATAGAAATGATATGCCTGGAATTTTCTGAAGCATGGATAGTGCTTCAGATGGTGCTTTCATTAGCTGGGTTGGTTATGGATTTGTGTAGGTCCAGTAGTACACTCGGTCTTGTCTCCGTGGCAACCAGCTGAACGTGCTTGTTACAGAGAGAACCAGGATGGGTTGCCCAGATGTGGGTCCCAGACTAAGTAGAGGGACAACTGCACAGGGCCTCATTAGTGGGGCGGCCATATAACCAACTGACTGCCTCCCAAATGTTCCTGTCATTTCTAATGTTTATTGTACGTTTCTTAAAGAGAACAATTTTATCCAAATTGCTAAAATTCTTTAGGTGTTTTAAGGAAACAAGATTTTCATAATAAAATTGTTTATTCTGCCTCAGAATTTAGGAGTTTCACCGCCTCCTGAAAATCAATGAGTGAATTCATCAAATGAATGGATGAATTTAGTCACTCAAGAAATATTTATTAAATACCTCCTGTGGTATTCAGTACCTACAAGGCCCTAGGATGAACTATTAACCCGAGAGTTTCAGTCTCAATTTCAGTCTAGGAGTAGAAACAGACATTAATCAAATAATGACGAAATGTCCACTAGGGGACTGCCTATGACTAGGGGTCCATGAACTCTAACTGCTTGAAATAGGGAGGCTGACTTCCTCGTCGTGAAGGGGATCAGGAAGGACCCTCCCGAGAAATCAGTACTTGCCTTGAGCTCTGGAGGGCGGGAGGAGCTAACACGAGGGCTGGGCTGGGTGGCAGCGTCCTAGGCAGAGGGCGCAGTGATGGGAAATGCCTCCGGAAGGAGAAAGTGCTTCATGTTCGAGGAACCGAAGGATCCGGTAAGACCTGCTGTTAAGGTTGGGTCTGCTTGGCCTGAAGTAAAGGAGATGTAAAATAAAATCCTCCTGGTGCAAAACAATGGGATTCCATTTTGTTTTAAAAGTTTTGGACTGCCCAGCCAGTGTGGCTCAGTGATCGGGCGTCAACCCATGGACCAAGAGGTCACTGGTTCGATTCCTGGCCAGACACATGCCTGGGTTGTGGGCTCAATCCTCATTTGGAGACGTGCAGGAGGCAGCCAATTGGTGTGTCTCTGTCATTGATGTTTCTCTCTCTCTCTCTCCCTTTCCCTTCTTCTCTCTCTAAAAACCAATACAAATAATATTAAAAAAAAATTTTGGATTAAATTTTTTTTCTTTTAAGGTTTTAAAATTGATTTTTACAGAGGGAGAGAGAGAGAGAGAAACATCGATGTAAGATCGAAACATCCATTGGCTGCTTCCTGACACCCGCTACTGGGGAGCGAGCCCATAGCCCAGGCATGTGCCCTGACCAGGAATCGAACCAGCGACCTTTCAGTGCACAGGAGGATGCCCAACCACCTGAGTCACTCTGGCTAGGGCTGGATTAAATTCTTAAATGTAAAAGCAGGATTTGTTCTTTAGAGAAAGAATCTAAAATACACAATAAAGTACAAAGAAGAAAAGTCACTCACAGCCATACACCCAAACACAAACTATTCTTAACGCCTTGGCGGTTTTTATCCCCAGGGATTTTCCTATGCACAGGCTTAACAACGACATCGAAACCACACTGTGTTTACTATTTTGCATGTTGCTGCTTTTTTCTTACTATGAAATCATAAATATCAACCCATATTGTTATGTACTCTGTCCTTTTTATTAGCTGCATAACCTTCACCCTGTGCAATCTGTCGAGCAGGTTCCACCCTGGTTCTCAGTCCACGTGGAAGAAGATCCATGAAAGGATCTGCAGTCTTCTGACATCCCACAGAGCTCGGCAACACCTAAACAAGGTCAGGGCTTCTAGTAAAACCAGATCTTTGCTGACAGAATAATATGGGACCTGGGACTTAGAGCTTAGCAGGAGAGACAGACATTAATCAAGAAACCGCAGAAATAAATGTAAAACTGTGGCACTTACCACGGAGGGTACACAGTGTCCTGGGAGTGTATAACGAGGGCATTTGATTTGGTTGGGAGTCAGGGCAGGCTTCTCTGCAGAAGAGAATGGGGCTTCGAACTGGACAGTGAGCACAGCTCATCTGGAGCACAGCATCAAGAGGAGGTCCTGAGCGAAAGGGAGCAGAGCCCTGGCAAAGGACTTAGAGAAGACAGTGTAACTGGCCCAAAGCACATTCCCTTCCACCATGCACAGGAATTCTGGTCTAGGGAAGAATCCAGAGATGTGTGTGTAGTTTTTGTAAGGCCACAGCATGGAAGACATGTTTCCCTAAAAGCTGTTGAGCAAACTAAAAAAGAGTCTGCAGATTTTGCTGGAAATAAATGATAGATTTATTCAAGGGTCCTAGAGTTTGCAAACTGGAAACAGCCAGGCAAAACCCTAGTGTTCCAAAGAAGAGAGAAAAGTTAAAATTCTTACAGTAAAAAGTGCATTCTTGAGATTGATCCGTCCTGCATTCTTAACCCTAGGATTGATCGAGACTGGTTATGAGTTCGATGACAGCCAGTCAGGGTGGAGGGTGTCAGGGGGTGCGGGAGATGGGCATCAGGAGGTCTGGTCCCAGCCAGTGATCTAGCTGTCAGGTGGGTGTATGCAGGAGTCCTTAGGAGGGTTATCTGGAGGTCCAGATGCATAGCCAGGCACTGATGCAGGACTGGGAAGTTCAAAAACAGCTATGTTCCCAGGCTAATTAGAACAAAAATGGGGTTTTTCCTCATGCCTGAACCCTCATCATGTTAACAATTTTAGTTAAAGTGACCCCATGTTATATACTCCCTATCTTCACTCTTTGCTCAACGTTTATAAGGAGTTCTGGCTGTTTGACTTTTATGGGAGTGTGGGGAGTGTTTCTGATCCATAGAGAGAATATCCAGTACTTTGTCCACTGCGGATGGACAGCCATTAGCCAAGGGACCTGTCACATTTCAGGAGAATTCAAATGAAAGGTTAAAAGTGCCCCCAGTTTTTTATTTTTTTCAGATTAACTCCAAAGTTTATATCTTTTATTTTTATTTATTTATTTTTTTTAATATGAATTTTTATTTATTTTTTTGTTACAGATATTTTACCTTTTTACCCCATTGGCACCCCCCACCGCACCCCACCTCCGCCCCATACCCGGCTTAGTTGTCCATGTCCATTGGTCATGCATACATGCATATAAGTTCTGTGGTTTATCTCTTCCCCCCCCACCCCCCATCCCCTCTTCTGAGGAATGTCAGTCTGTGCCCTACTTCCATGTGTCTGGGTCTACTGTATTCCTCAGACTGTTATGTTCATTATATTCCGTATATAAGTGAGATCATGTGGTATTTGTCTTTTTCTGCTTGGCTTCTTTCACTTAGGATAATACTTTCCAGGTCCCTCCATGTCGTCTCAAAGGATAAGAGATCTTTCTTTCTTACCGCTGCATAGTACTCCATTGTGTATATGTACCACAGCTTTTTTATCCATTCGTCTACTGGTGGACACTTGGGCTGTTTCCAGATCTTAGCTATTGTAAATAGTGCTGCTATGAACATGTGCCCCCAGTTTTTAGATTTCACCATACCATGTAGATGAATTGGTCATACTGACTTATTTTAAAAGGTTGGCCTATCCTAGAGTTATAGGATGACACAATGAATAATGATTACTCTAACCACAGGGGTAGTGGATTCCTTTACTTCCTCTCTGAAAAGTCACAGTCTGTTCAAGTAAGGAAATCCCTTTATTTTTTTATTTTTATTTTGAGGGGACATTAAAATGAGGACATTTTCCCATTTTTTTATTCAGATAGAGTGGGAGGGAGAGAGAGGAAGAGAGAGAGAGAGAAACATCGACATGAAAGGGACACATCAAGTGGCTGCCTCCCGCACGACCCAACCAGGGCCGGGGACAAACTGCAACAGAGGTACGTGCCCTTAGTGGGAACCGAACCCAGGTCTTTCTGGACCACAGGCCGACGCTCTAACCGCTGAGCAACTCTGGCCAGAGCAGGAAATCCCTTTAACAAATTATATTCAAATCACATGATTTGAGTGAGAAAAATTTCTTGCCAAATTTTTTTTATTGTTAAAAGTATTACAGATGTCCCCCTTTTTTCACCGTTGACCCTTTCCTTCCTTCTCCCAACCCCTCCTGCTTTTCCCAACCTAATGTCTATATCCACTGGTTGTGTATATATGCATATATATATATATATATATATATATATATATATATATATTTAATTTATCTCTTCCCACTTCTCCCACACCCCATCTGTCTGAGGTTTGTTAGTCTGTTTCCTACTTCCATGATTCTGATCTCTTTTGGTTGACAGCTTGTTTTGTTCGTTATGTTGCACAAATAAGTGAGATCATGTGGTACTTGTCTTTCTCTGACTGGCTTATTTCACTTAGCATAATACTCTCCAGGTCCCTCCATGTCATCTCAAAGGGTAAGAGATCTTTTTTTCTGATAGCTGCATAGTATTCCATTGTGTGAATGTACCACAGCTTTTTTTTTTTGGCATTTTTTATTAATCTATTTTTGTTATAGATGGTTCTCCTTTTCCCCCAATGACACCCTTCTTCCGACGCCCCCCCCCCCCAGCATTGTTGTCTATGTCCATTGGTTACGCATACATGTATATAAGTTATTTGGTTTATCTCTTCCCTCCCTCCCACTTCCCCTCTTCTGAGGTTTGTCAGTCTGTATCCTCTTCTGTGTCTCTGGGTCTATTTTGCTCATTATATTCCACAAATAAGTGAGATCATTTGATATTTGTCTATCTCTGCTTGGCTTATTTCACTTATCCTAATACTCTCCAGGTCCCTCCATGTTGTGTCAAAGGATAAGAGATCTTTCTTTCTTACAGCTGCATAGTGTCCATTGTGTATATGTACCACAGCTTTTTTATCCACTCGTCTATTGATGGACACTTGGGCTGTTTCCAGATCTTAGCAATTGTAAATAGTGCTGCTATGAACATAGGGGTACATATATTCTTTCTGATTGGTGTTTCAAGCTTCTTAGGATATTTTCCTAGAAGTGGAGTCACTGGGTCAAATGGCAATTCAATTTTTAATTTTTTGAGGAAACACTATATTGTTTTCCATAGTGGCTGCACCAGTCTGCATTCCCACCAGCAGTGTACTAGAGTCCCCTTTTCTCCACACCCTCGCCAACACTTGTTTGATGAGTTGTTGATGGCGGCCATTCTGACAGGTGTGAGGTGATACCTCAGAGTCGTTTTAATTTGCATCTGATGATTAGAAATGTTGAGCATTTTTTCACGTCTCCTGGCCATTTGTATGTCCTATTTGAAGAAGTATCTATTCAGATCCTCTGCCCATTTTAAAATTGGATTGTCTTCCCTTTTGTTGAGTTGTATGAGTACCCTACATTTTGGATATTAATTCCTTATCTGATGTATTGTTGGCAAATAATATTCTCCCAGAGAGTGGGTTCCCTTTTCATTTTGATGCTGGTTTGTTTGTTTTTTTGCTGTGAAGAATATTTTTAGTTTGATGTAGTCCCATTTATTAATTTTTTCCTTTGTTTCTCTTGCCCTAGGTGATGTATAAGTGAAAATTTTTGCCACATATGATCCCTTTAAAATGGAAAAAGAAGGAAGGGAGGGAGAGAGGGGGAGAGAACAAGGGAAGGAAGGAAGGAGAGAAAGGAGAAAGGGAGAGAGAGAAGAAAGGAAAGAATGCCCTGGCTAGTTAGGCTCAGCAGTTGGAACATTGGCCCGTGGACTGAAGAGTTGTGGGTTTGATTCCAGTCAAGGGCATGTCCCTTGGTTGTAATTCAGTCCCTGGCCCTAGTCGGGGTCTTGCGGGAGGCAGCCAGTCAATGTGTCTCTCTAACATCAATGTTTCTCTCTCTCTCCATCCCTCCCACTCTATCTGAAGATAAATGGAGAATTATCCTTGGGTAAGGGTTAAAAAAAAAAGAAAGGACGAAAGAAAAAAAAAAAGAGAGTACCTATGTACACACATATACATGAACCCCACATATATAGCCTATACAGGATTCATAGACCTCCTAAATGCAAAACTATGCGCCTTGCTATCATTGATCTATATTACATTATGAGTAATGCAATTGCTGTATTTGTTTTGTTATAGGAAGATTTTATCCCTGAAGTAAATTATACTCTTGAAAGACCAAGCTACCCTCTGAAGAGCTCCGCAGTGCACGCACAGAGATATTTTTAAGCTGATGTCATATGTAAGTAAGCAGCTTCAGTGCTTCTTATCGTGATTTACTAAAATAATTTTAGTTTTCAGCTGTCAATATGAGGTAACTAGAAAATGTGGTGGACAGGAGATGAGGGAGAGACCGAAGAACCACATTCTTCTTCACACAGTATAATAATGAGCAAACATCTGGGGGTCTGCCAGCTCGTTTGCTTCCTCCCCTCTCTCTCTCTCTCTCTCTCTCTCTCTCTCTCTCTCTCTCTCTCTCTCTGTCTCTCTCTCTCTCTCTCTCTCTCTCTCTCTCTCTCTCTCTCTCTCTCTCGGCCCCTCTTTCAGCTCCTTGAACACAGGTTTTTTCTGCCGTGAGGTCTTTGCACGCACTGCTCTCTCTGTCTGGAATACTTCTTCCTGTCCCTGCCTGCATCACTTCTATCATCCTTCGAGTCTCATGACTTTCTCTCTCACCCACCCTCCACCCTCCGAGGCATACCACTTTTAGCACCCAGCACTTCTCATAAAATATGACACAGTTCGTGGTTGTATGTTTATATGGGTTGATGGCTTAAAAGTCTGCCTCTTCCACTCGAATGAAACCTGCCTCTCCTGCTCAGTGTTTTATAGCTGACATTTAGTGCAGTGTGATGGAATCTCACTGAGCTCGGGACTCAGCCGCGTGTGCCAGGCACGTGCCCTCAGCAAGGCTCTGGCGGCCACTCCCCACCTGCTGCTGTCTTTGTATCAGATGACGCTCCAGTATCAGATGGTGCTCCGTAAATCTATTTTATGAGTGAATGTTGAATGAGGCAATGAAGCAACTCTAGATTTCAGATATGTGGCAAGTAGTTGGCCCTAGAGTGAGGTGTCATCATTTCTCATGTATTCTCTTCTTTTCCCTTCCTAACCCAGGCCCGAAAGACTAACAGCTCTTCATTATCAAGTGCTTCCTGAGTGCCAGGGACTGGTCCCAATACTTTACACATAGTAAATGAGTTAATATTTAATTCTCACAATCCTATGAAGTAGTTGCTATCACTACTGCCATTTTACAGGTAGGGATACCGAGGCACAGAGCACCCAGGTGCCTGGCTCAGGGTGGCAGGGCTAGCGAGTGGCAGAGCTGGAACACGAAGCTGGGCAGTGTGGCTTCAGCGACCATGCGAACCGTTACTTCTGTTGCTTCCTCAAACCTGGAGTGTGTGATAGGAGGGCCCTGGGGAGACAGAGAGCAGAGCCGTTGGGACCAGGAGAGTGTGGATATTCCCCATGAACGTCTCCACTGGATCGTATGGTGTTCATTATGAAGTCCCTCGTTCTAGCAACTGCAAAATAATTATGAGTCTTTTCAATATGTGTTTTTAATTGATATTTTAGAGAGAGAGGAAGGGAGAGAGATAGAAACATCAATGTGTGAGAGAGAGACATTGATTGGCTGCCTCCTGCACCCTCCCTACTGGGGATCAAGCCTGCAACCCAGGCAAGTGCCCTGACCAGGAATCGAACCAGGACCTCTCAGTCCATGGGATATTGCTCAATCCACTGAGCCACACCTACCGGGCATTATGAGTCTTTTTAAACAATAAAGGAGTGTGGGGTGACATGCTAGGTTTTTACTTAGGGTCAGGTTTCTGAAAATCTGGTTTGAGAGCCTCAGGGCTGGCTAGTACTCACCGCCTTCATGCAGCACAGAGGAGGACAGCTGACTATCCATTCTGCAGGCTGCTAGCTCGGAACGTTCTGCTTGGTAGATTAAAAGATGGATTCTGGGCCACTTAATCTCCGGCTGCCGAAACAGTCATCTAGGCATTTATTAGGTGGTTATACGGAACATAACCCACATAATTACCACTTAGGGAACACTGCCCGCATAATTACCAAATGCCAAATTGTGTTGAATTTCAACATAGGCAACATCGAGTTACGTTAAGCCCTGAACCAGCTGATCTGTGGACACTGATGGGAAGGGATAGAGAGAAGGTGAGAAAAGAATGAGTAAATTCTGTCTTAGAAAATGGGGTTCCAAGACAACACAAGATCCCATCCAGTGGACTCCACCCCACATCTTGGGTCACAGATTAGAGGCTGGGGTCCTGGAGGGCTGTGTTAGCCACATGACTTTGGTGTCTTAAGCAAATAGGGCATTTATTAGAAAGATGCTGAGTGTCACAGTGAATCCAGGGAACACCCAAACAAGCAAGGTCAAGCAGCTGAAGCTGGAAAGCCAGTTCCAGAGAAGAGCATTCAGCAGGAACTACAGAGATGATATTGTTAATACAAGAGGTGCTGTCGATATTCAGCTAACACACTGGCTCAAGATGCTAATATTTTTAATCATTGCCCACCTCAAATATTGCTTTTGATGCCAAGAACCTTTTTTTTTTTTTTTGCTGAGGGCGCTCAGTCCCACTTCCTGGCACAAGTCACTGAGGGATTGGAGGGCAGTGCCAGTTTTTGTCCCTTCCCTCCCTGCATTTCTGCTGTTTCACTGGTGATCAGCTTTTTCTTCCTGTTTCTGAGCAATTGCAAGATTTGGGGGGAATTGGAAAAGTAGATTTTTAGCAAAAAAAGGCCAGGGATTTTTGAACCAAAATAATGAGTCCAATGGTCTGACTGGAAAATGGTTAGAGGAAATGAGTAGAAAGGGTTGGAATATATTTTTCCTTATTCTGGGTAGTTTGGGATAAAGCAGATTTTCCCTTGTATAATTTTAAATGGTTAAAGTGGTGAACTTTGTGTTATATGAATTTTATCACAAAAAATTCCCATAAACATATACGCGCTCACGCACACACACAATTCCTAGCTCTCTCAGAAAGCATGATCACCTGTGTCCTAAATCTTTCCCAGCGAGTGAGCTGATGGCCCATGTCCAGTATGTGCTCACTGAGATGTCACTTCAAGCGTGGGCTTGTAAGGCCTTCCTCTGTGGAACCTCCTGGCCCCTCGTGCAGAGCCAGGGCCTCCGCCTTTTGCTCCTCCACATGCCTCCACTAGTATTTGTTTCCTTCAGCCTCGCACTGGAATTGGTTTTCTTTATGAAAACTCTCCCAAGACGGGTCAGAGGACTGGAAGGGAAGTCTCTGTGAAGGGAGGGGAGACTGACCAGATGGCGCCAACTCGGGCCCCATGGAGTGTTCCACACCTGGGAGCAGTGCCCTGTGATTCAGTTTGCACCACCAAGGCTGGCCTTTAGGGGGAGCTAGTCCACTTGTAATGCTCCCACCAGAGGGTGAGCCCGGAACTCAGGCACAGACAAGGATTGTAGAACTAAATTTTTCTAAAATTAAAGAATAGCAAAAAAGAAATAAACCAGAGAGAGAGAGAGAGAGAGAGAGAGAGAGAGAGAGAGAGAGAGAGAAAGAAGAGAGAAAATAAAGGACCAAAATTAACTGAAGCATTGTTTATTTATTCTGTCACAGCTCATTAGGCCTCCAGCTCCTGATAGTGGCTAGTATGGCTTCCAACCTTACCTGTCTCTGCTTGCAGGCAGGAGTTGTTTTACTTCCTCCCACAGGGGCCCGCTCACCTTCGTTACAACCAAAGCAAAATGCAAACCACACTACACATCCTAAACACCAACCTTGGGGACCCTCCCTCTTCGGTCACCAGTTTCTGTGGGGTTTGTCATTTGTTGGCTTGTGGGGATTGGCTCAACAGATAAGGATGCACCTCCCTTTATCCCAGGAGATTCTGGTCCTGCCCGAGTCCAGCAGACCCCACAGGCATGGCTGTGCCCTTGAGTCACAAGGCAGATTCCTGGGTCAAGCAGCCCTCGTGAGCATTAGAATCACGGGGAAGAGGAGGGGCTTTTGAAAAATACTGGTGCCCAGACCCCACTTGGGACCAATTCAATTGGAAGCTCTGCAGTAGTGCCCAGTAGTTTTACAAATGTTCTTTAGGGGATGCTGATGCACATTTAGGATTGAGAATCTCTTTAGTAGGCTGCCAGTGCCTCAAGATGGGGGACTTGGGACACCCCCAATCCCATACTGATCCCCTCCATGCTCAAAAATAATTGTTCCATAGAATATAATTTATTGGGGGTGTGCTTACCAGTTTAGCTCAGTGACACCTGGCAGTTTCTGTTCACTTACAGTGTGCCAAGGACTATACTAACTTCTCACTCTAACACTCTCCAGAGGTGGCTACCCTACTGATTATCATTCTCACATTATACAAAGAGGTCAGGTCATTCACTGGAGACCATGCAGCTGCTTTGTCATGCTAACTAATATTGCCTCATTCTGCCTGGGGAGAAGGGGCCAGACACCTAGTGATCCCAAGGAACAGGCTGCCACCATTGGGACAGAGTCAGATCATCTCCTCCTTGGCCGTGCTGATTGCTCGCTCTCTTTCTCAGTCCCACATGTAGGGGAAGCGGAAGGAACATGGGAGGAGCCTCCTGAAGAACGCCCTCATCCGGACAGCTGACATCCTGAGGGAGGGAAGAACAATTGTCATGTGTGTGGAGTTACCGGTGTCTAATCCCCTTTAAACCAAACTCTGTACTCACTCTTTTGTACCCAGGTAAGAGTCATTGATTAAAGTGTTTGTTTTTTGGGGCTCCTATTTTCTTGTCACTCTGGAAAATTTGTGTTTTACTTTGTGTGCTTCTTTTGAGCTTGAAGTAGAAAATAAGGATAGTTGGGTGGTAGGTGATTGGAAAGTACTTCTTAGAATTCTACTGAAAATCACGCTGAGCAGTGGTTAGAGCGGCGGCCCGCGGACCAGAGCGCCCCGGGGTTCAGTTCCCACAAAGGGCACATACCTTGGTTGCAGTTTGTCCCTGTCCTGGGTTGGGGTCGTGTGGGTGGCAGCCAGTCAATGTATGTCTCACATAGATGCTTCTCTCTCCCTCCTGCTCTGTCTGAAGATAAATGCAAAAAATGTCCTCAGGTGAGGATAAAAAAAAAAAAAGAATTCTACTGAAAATGCCAAGATGCGTTTTCAGGTGCTTCTCATTTTTGGCAGTGAAGTGTCCTTGATAAGTTCTGTATTTTTCTCCTTCCCTCACTTCCTCCTCAATTCCCTCCCTCCTTCCTTCCTTCCTTCCTTCCTTCCTTCCTTCCTTCCTTCCTTCCTTCCTTCCTTCCTTCCTTCCTTCCTTCCTTCCTTCCTTCCTTCCTTCCTTCCTTCCAAATCAGCTTACGTTTTGCGTGACTAGAGGAAGCTGCTGTTTAGAGGGCTAACTTGATAAACCCTCTAGGGAAAGACTGCCACCCTGGTCTTCTCTTTTTGGTAAATCTGATTTTTGTGCTGTTTATTTGTTTAGGGTTAGGTTTGATTTACATGAAGTCGACTAAAAACCTGGGGAGAGGGAGGATTGCATCTGGAGAATTCAGGTCTTGTAGGAGGAGGCTAGTATCTTTGGACTATAGTTCAAACTTTCCCGGTCGCCACCCCTCCTGTTGTTCAGAGTTCTTAATAAATCTACACAAGGAACAAATGCTTCCTCAAATATTCCTCTGAAAGATCTACTTGAAGTCAATAGGCTCTGTAAATATGACTGCCCAAACCGAATTTAAAATTAGTTAGAAGGGTGCCTTTATGAAATGCACCACGGTCTGAGGGAGCACCCAGAGGCTGGGATGGCAGGAAGTGGGTACAGACCCAGGGAAGAGGGGCCTGAAATGGGAACTGCAGCCCAAGCACTTTGCTCCACCATCCCTCAAACCTCTTCTGTGTTTGCAAGATTCGGAGAAGAGTCCAGTGTTCTTTTCTCATTATGACCCTAGGAATTGGTTCATTAGGTAAATTAGGAAAAGGAAATTAAAAAGTAAAGGATAAAATAAAAAAAGGCCCTCTCAAAACAAAAATAATAAAACAAAACTCATTTATCCTCTTCTCAGAATTTCAGCCAAATAAAGGTATACATCACAACCAACCTTGCACCTTTGGAAAACAGACGACATGCTGAAGTTATACCTGCTTATCCATTCTCAGAGTGTCTGAAACTATAGCTGTCAGTTTGTTTTTCTGGTGTCTAAGTAGCCATCAAAAATAAAAAATATTGCATTACATTAAGACTGAGGTACAGTTCTCAGAAAAGGGCTACTTAAAAGGAAATCAATTCTAATGAATTGGTACCTCATGTCGATTATTGCTCAAATAAATATACTCTGTGACACTCATATTTAGTTTTTTTTTCATGTTCAGGTTTTTTTTTTGTTTGTTTGTTTTTTTACCATAACTCCTTAATTCGATTAATGGATAAGATCTTAAATGCCCATTCTTATTTAAAGTCTTTTTTTCCACAACTCAATCTGCCTTTTTCTCATTTTCTGATCTGCTAACTCTATTGTTTACATGATTCCTATTTTACCTTACCTTTTTATTTCTCCAGGAATGACTTTAATTTTGAGGAATCACATTGGACCAGGATTGCAGTTGAGACATTTTGCTTTGGGAATATATAATAATTTGAATAATTTTGTGACATATTCAGTGTTTGGATTCCTTTTGGGAAGATCTGTGTCATTAAACATAATGAAAATTCCTACTAACTTCACTTTATTATTCCTTTCTTGACTTTCACAGTTGCTGATCTAGCAAAGACCATATTTTACAAGCATGTTTCACAGGGTCTGGGTTTGGAGAGACTCTTGGGAAAGTCTCCCTCATGGAGCCTGGGCCCTCTAAGCAAAAGCCACCATGCAGTGAGTTTCTTTCCTTATGGTCACCTGACTGACCCAAAGTTAACTGAAGCCTATAGACCTTGAATTATAAATGGAATTTAAAAAATGAGAGTGTGTGCCCTGGCCGGTTTGGCTTCGTATTTAGAGTGTCGGCCTGCGGACCAAAGAGTTGCAGGTTTGATTCCTAGTCAAGGGCATGTACCTGGGTTGCAGGTTTGATCCCTAGTCCCAGTGGGGGCTGTGCAGGAGGCAACCAATAGATGTGTCTCTCTCACATCGGTTTGTTTCTCTCTCTCTCTCTCTCTCTCTCTCTCTCTCTCTCTCTCTCTCTCCCTCCCACCCTCTCTATCTAACAATCAATGGAAAAATATTCTTGGATGAGGAATAGAAAAAACTGAGAGTGTGTGAAAAACGAGAGCATGTATAATTAGAGAGGATGGATGGGTTATATGTGCAAGTTCAGCCTAGCCCTGGACTGCCTGGGCACTCTCACTAATAGAATGGCTCTACTTGATTAGTTCCATTAAAGGAACCTCTGGTCTCTCTGCGCAACCCTCTAATCTGTGTGTGACCAGTGAATCTGCTAGCACCACCTGCTGGGACCGCTGTGCTTCTATGAATAGGAGACCCCCCCCCCCCCCCCAGCGCTCCTCAGGGACGGCAGGCCTTGGGGAGAAGCCCCTCCTCTCTTCCCCTGTACTGGGAACTCTGTTGACAATGAGAACAGCTGCAACCCTCAGGCTCCGGGATGTAGGATCTGTTACCTCCTGCTCCTCCACACGGGGTCTAGGGGTTTATCAGAGGAAAGAGCCTGTGCTTAGTTTCACCTTCAGAACTAGGAAATTTGGTGAGAACAAGGTCATGCCTAGTTCATGAGCTTTTTCCTGGGGCAAGTGGGTCCTTTGGCTGGGTTGTTGGAGCTTCTTCAGCAGAGTGAGGAACTCCCACTCTGAAATTTCCCCTCCAGATTCTGTATCTTTTAGAGTGATCCTCCTGCACGAAGTAAGTCTATATCTTTCTTTCTATCTTTATTTTATTTATTTATTTACTTACTTACTTATTTAGGTACATGCCCCTAGTGGGAACCGAACCCAGGACTCTCTGGTCCGGGCCGACGCTGCAACCGCTGAGCCAAACTGGCCAGGGTCCTTATCTTTATTTTAAAAGTAGCTCATAGCCCATAGTATCCTCATCTACCCGTAAGAATCACCTGCTGGCCCTGGCCGGTTTGGCTCAGCAGTTAGAGCGTTGGCCTGCGGTCCAGAGAGACCCAGGTTCGGTTCCCGCTAAGGGCACATACCTCGGTTGCAGTTTGTCCCTGGCCCTGGTTGGGTCGTGTAGGAGGCAGCCACTTGATGTGTCCCTTTCACATCGATGTTTCTCTCTCTCTCTCTCTCTCCCCCTCCCTCCTACTCTATCTGAACAAAAAATGGAAAAATGTCCTCATGAGGATAAAAAAAAAAAAGAATCACCTGCTGGGGCTCATTTGCTCTCTCTGGTGATACAGTTTTGCCTCCTCTCCAAGACCATGCCGGCCATCAAAGGACAGACACCATACAACGTCATGTATGGCTGGGTTTGCTTTGTTCGTGTGGGAGGGTCACGTGGGGGAGGGCTAGTCTCCATCTCTCCGCAGGAACTCTGAGAGGCACACTGAGTGACTCAGCCTTTCATGGCCTGCCCCAGAAATGATGAGGGCAGTTTGAGGACGGTTAGGCTGCTGAGTCACCAGGATTAGGACTTCCCACTGAAGAGGGAGAAGGAAGACCCTGGCAAGGCACAGAGCTGGCTCTAAGGTAAGAAAGTCGAAATACCTGTGGTGGGTCATGGGCCTTTGTTTTGTAATTGGTTGTGGATACTTTGGAACCAGCCACGGATACTGCATGTCCTGCTTAGTCTGGGTGATTGTGGGGGGTGATTTATTCTAGGTTCATCCACAGCGGAGGCCGGGACAAGAGCAACGTTGAGGGACTTGGGAGAGCTACAGTCGTTTAAAGACCTTCCCATCCAATCTTGGGAAACCCAGAATCCCAGCAAAGAAATGGAAAAAGGTTTTTTTCCTTCTAGCTTCCCCTTCTTTCTCTCATTTTTCCGTTCCTTTGTTTAGTCTCTCAGTTTGCCAGGAGCTGTATCGATGCTTCATGGGAGTGTAACTGCGCAGGTGTGAAGACCGAGGCTCTGGAGTGAGAGCACGCAGATTGCAGTCCTGATTCTGCCACTTACTGTTTGACGGGGACAAACACCCTCCGTGGGCCTCAGTGTCCTCCTGTGTGAAGTGGAGGTAACGATAGTATCTACTTTGTAACAACATAAACAAATGCGTCAACACATTTAAAGCACTTTAATTTAGTGCTTGGCATAAAATAAGCACTTTGTATGTGTTAGTTGTTATTCTCATAAAATTACTGGCAGAAAGCATTTTTCCTTTTTTTTTTTGCTAAGGACACAGAAGCCCAGAAAAACTAATGTGTATCAGAGGCAATTTCCAAACCCTAGTTTGTCTTGTTTCCAAACTTCCTGTTTTTTCTACCACTTTCTACCACCCCTTGGTTGTTACCTGATTGTCCTGGAGGCTGGTGCATGCTGGATAATTCAACCTCAATGGTTTGAAAAAAATGAACTCAGCATTTCAGTAGATTAACAGGGCAATTAAGGTCTTGAGAGAAGTTGGAGTGAGGTAAACCCCTTCTGGTTTAGGCCAACCGAAGTTGCTTTCTACTCTTACCTCCTGTCATTGAAATATTATGTTTGTAAATAGCATTTTTAGGAAGCCATCCCCAAACCCCCAAGTACATATCCCTGCTCCTTTTCTTCCAGGAGCTAACACTCAAATTGGTATCTCGAACTGAGATAAATATCAGACCTATGTTAGTCGGGTGACTTCCAGGAACAGACTGTATGTGACAGGTGTCATTGCTGGAAGTGCTGGATTCATGGTGAGAGTTCTTTGTCATGAGAGCTCATTTGTCACTGCACAAGGGAAGGTCAGTACAGGCGAATGATGGCCACCTTTGTTCACCGAGTCATGCACTCTCCCAGCCCTGACAAGTAACGAAATTGATTCCATAGCCTTGCATGGAATCACTCAACTTGTATTTATTAAGCTCCTACTATGTGCTTAGTATTGTACTTGGCTCTGTGTGGTAGGGGACTAAGGAGTGCCCTTCGGGAGTCTCCAGAATTATTAGGGCAATCATATGTTTCTAGCGTGACTATCAAAAGGTGTTCGTTCCATACTCAAATGCCTTCAGGACCAGGCAGGATTTATGACCGTCAGAAGCAGTGGGGTTTGAAATAATGGTGAGTGATGGGGCCTGGGGGAAATGGAGAGTGTAAGTTCACCCCTCTACCTCCTTCAAGGTGTGCAAAGTCTTCAAATTCAAATCTAAAACAACAAAAGATCTGGCCACATAAAGCTGGTCTGAAGCCGGATCTTGCCTACAGCCACCAGTTTTGACTCTTCCTTAATAATATGAAATAATAATAGCTGATAATATGAAATAATAATAGTTGTGGAACTCAATTCATTACGTTATAATCAAGTCTCATATTGGTTAACTTAGTGATACAAGGAAATGCCTGATTATGTACCAAGGTACTATTGCTTCTCCAGGTTCCACGAGGTAAGAAATAATGGGGTATTGAGGTCAGGGGCCAAGAATTTATTTTTGACACTAAGGAAGAAGACCAGGTGAAGAAGAGGTTTGGGAGAAGGAAATTGGAGTCTAATGAAAGATTTGTGTGTGGAGAAGAAGGGAATATCCTCTAGGGATGGCTTCTGAAGAGTCTTCAGTATTGGGCCTGATATTTTAGACTGTGCTGCAGACAGTACAGAACCATTAGAGTTTGGGCATAGGGAAGCATGCTGTTAATCTGACGGTTTGTTCAGGGTGGTTTGGGAGTGGGTAGAGGCTGGCAGCAGGGAGACTGTCACAAAGACATTGAAGAAATGTCTGGAAATTAGAGCCTGGACAGGGTGGGAGGGTCACAGGGAAGAAAGGGGCGCATTAAACATGGGGGTGGGAAGAAGTCCCCAGGCAACTTAGTTTAATGGTGCTTTAGTGGTATGTGTGGGTGGGGGAGGGAGAGTCTGGCTTCCTTAAGGAAGAAACAGTTAAGCCAGAAGGCGTGGGCTGAGTTGCAAAATGAAGGTGAACTATTTAATCATCAGGAGTGAAGTATTGATTGGGAGAATAATTTACTCTGCAGATAGAAGGACACAGTGTCCTTCATTTTGTACATCCACATTCTTCATGACATGAAGTGAGATGAACTCGGGACTAAGAGAACAAAGTAGGAGGCCAAGCAAAACACTTTTGGGGAGGGAATTTTTAAAAATTTAATTTATTTTTTCCATCACCATGTATCCCCTCTAGGGATTTTTATAATGCATGGTGGCTTTTGGCAGTAGGGCCAGAGCAGGGACCAGTCCGAATTATGGGGTGGGGGCTGCTGTGCGGCAGGGCGGGTGCTCAGAGGCAGTGGGGGCCTTCTCTTGGATTTAGATTTTATTTTTATTGTTATCTCTGAAGCTTGTTCCTGTTTTAAAGGTCTCATTGTTGTAAGCAGAACTGAGGATGATCAAAGTACACGTTATTTATTTAAGAGTGGCACGGGAAAGGAATGCAGGAATGCCCCACGTCCGGGCACATGGCTGGCCTGTCACCACTTCACGAAGAGGCAGCGCTCTTGCTCAGGGTGCCCGAGTGGAGGGACTTGAATAAGCACACGGACCTCTGTGGACCTGCCTGGCCACCTCCAACCTCTTCCAGTCAAAGACATTGTTATGACCCTAAGTTGCAGTGGGAATCATGGTGATTTTATTTTATTTTTTTTAAATTTATTTAAATTTTTTTAATCCTCACCAGAGGACACTTTTCCATTGATTTTCAGATAGGGAGAGAGGGAGGGATGGAGGGGGGGAGGGGAGAGAGAGAGAGAGAGAGAGAGAGAATATCGATGTGAGAGACACACTGATTGACTCCCTCCAACATGACCCCAACCAGGGCCAGGGATTGAACCGCAGCCAAAGTACGTGCCCTTGACCAGAATCGAACCCTCAACCCTTTGGTCCGAGGGCCGACGCTCTAACCACTGAGCCAAACCAGAAGAAATGTACAAGTTTGACTTTGGGTAAGTTCAGTTTACAAAGATGGTGCAAAGGTCAAAGGGAAATGTTCAGTAGCAGTTGGAAATGTGGATCTGAAGTTTGGCTGGGAGGTTAGGGCTGGAGAAACCAAGGGCAGCTAGAGATTTTGGAGATACACATTTCTGTTAATCATCTGAAGAGAGGTGGCATTGGAAGCCATAATAGTGGATGTATTTCCACTGGGGAGAGAATAGAGACAGACACCCGAAGGAGATGAAACTTCTTCGTTCATTCCACATGGGAGGGACCCTGTGTGTTTGGCTCAGGGAGGAGCTGCAGCCGGAGGAGGTTCAAAGGTTACTGAAGAATGAGGAGAGAGGTTTGGGGCAGAACCCAGTAATAGAATTCAAAGGAAGAGAACTCAGTGGAAAAAGAGCTAATTAATAGCGACAAATATCGCAAAAGAGTAAAAATTAATGCCTAAGAAATTGCCTGTTGGATTTTACAAGCTGGACATTGGTTTGTTTATCTTGGAGCTTATTTTGTTCCTGATCTTACAGGAAATGCTTTCAGCTTTTCACTGTTGAGAGTATTAGCTGTGGGCTTGTCGTGTATGGCCTTTATTATGTTGAGAAATGTTCCTTCTATTCCCAATGTGTTAAGAGTTTTTATCATGAAAGGATGTTGAGTTTTGTCAGATGCTTTTCCTGCATATATTGAGATGATCATATGATTTCTGCCCTTCATTTTATGAATGTGGTGTATCACATTTATTGATTTGCCTATGTTGTACCATCCTGTATCCCAGAAATAAATCCCACTTGATCACAGTGTGTGATTCTTTTAATGTTCTGTTGAATTTAGTTTGCTAATATTTTGTTGAGGAATTTTGCATCTATGCGCATCAGAGACACTGACCTACAGTTTTTTTCTTTGCAATTGTCTTTGGCTTTGTTTCAGAGTAATGCTGGGCTCGTAAAATGGGCTTGAAAGTGTTCCTCCCTCCTCTTCTGTTTTTTGGAAGAGTTACAGAAGGGTTGGTATTAATTTCTTAAACGCTAGAATTTACCAGTGAGGCCATCTGGACCTGACTTTGCTTGGCTGGGAGATATCTGATTACCCCTGCTTGCTTTCGGTTTCCACTTGCATGGACTTTTTAGGCATTTTGAAGTACCACGTCTCAGTGGTTAGGAGCACAGCCTCTGGAATCAGGTTGGAGTTCCAGCTGTGTGAACTTGGGCCAGTTAACCTCTGTAAGCCACCAGGTCCTCATCTGGAAAATGGAGGGTGATAATATCTGCTTGATAGGAGTGTTGAGAAGAATAAATGAAATTAAGCAAGTGAAATATTTAGTACAGTGCCAGGCATGTAGTGAACACTTAGTAAGTATTAATAATGATTATTATTTGTCTGGACAATTTTAGGCCATCTCAGACTTAAGTTAGAATTAATATTCTAGCATTCCTGGCCTTCTCTGGCTTTTAGTGTTGGGTAAAGAACATTGACATGGGAGACAGATTGATGGGCCACCTGTTCGTTGTGTGATGGGGGTAAGTTACTTTACCTTTTGTACCAGCTTCTAATCTTTAGTACTTACTCTACGATGTTGAGATCAAATTAGTTCATATTGGTTAAGTGCTAAGAACAGTGCTTGCCACATAGCAAACATTTGTCAAATAAATAAAAACGAGTTTCCTCTATGTGGTTGATGTTTATTCTTCTGGGGAGACATCCCATCCTCTCCTGTATGCACCCTGGCTGGGAGGAAGGTCCTTACTAAGTGCCTGCAACAGTTAGGTGTTAGGTCAACATCTTAAAAGAAGCTGTACCTTGCCGTGGCTGGTGTGGCTCAGTTGGTTGGGTGTCATCCTGTGCACCAAAAGAGAGGTCGCTGGTGCAATTCCCGGTCAGGGCACATGCCCAGGTTTCGGGCTCAATCCCTGGTAGGGGACGTGCAGAAGGCAGCCGATGGATGTTTCTCTCCCTCTGTCTTCCTCTCTCTCTAAAAATAAATTTTAAAAATCTTAAAAAGAACAAACAGAAGAAACCAGATCTTCATTTGCCTTAGAGTATCATCTGCATGAAAAGCGATGATGCCCAAGTATAGAGTAGGTGGCTGGCTGGCTGGATGGTACAGGAGCAAACTCTTCCTTCGCACCAGCCGCAGACTGCATGCCCTTGCAACCTGAGATTTGCCTTGCTGCTTGTCCTGCTAATTTTCTCCTTATCTGCAGGTGGCATGTTTTTCTTTCTTTTTTCTTTTTTAATCCTCATCCGAGGACATTTTTCCATTTTTTGTACAGACAGAGTGGGAGGGAGAGAGAGGAAGAGAGAGAGAGGGAAACATCGATGTGAAAGGGACACATCGAGTGGTCGCCACCCGCATGACCAACCAGGGCCGGGGACAAACTGCAACCGAGGTACATGCCCTTAGCGGGAACTGAACCCGGGTCTCTCCGGACTGCAGGCGGACGCTCTAACCACTGAGCCAAACCGGCCAGGGCGGGCATGTTTTTCTAATCTAATTGCCCCCTCTTGGCCAAGCAAAGAGTCTTGAGGTTGTGTGAGTTTAATGCGAAGTTGGCACATTCTTGTCTGGCTGAAGTAGGAAATGGAGGATTAGTTGGGAAATCCTGAGGATTAAAGCCAGTTTGGCATGCTGGGAAAACAGAAACAAGTGTTGGAGCAGGATCAGCCACCGTCCCTCTGTTGCTAACCGCTGCTGCTTTTATTCATAACTTAGCTGTGAGTATGTTGTTTTCTCTGACACCTGTCAGACCCACCCAGTTTCCTAAAGACCTGGACATTTCATTATTCATATTGGAGAACTGTTTTACCCCCCAGCGTCCTCAGCTCTGACGAAGCTTTTTTCTGGCCTCTTCATATTCTTGCCAAGCTAAATTGATGACTTTGGAAATACAACACAAGGACTCCTTAAATGCAAGTCACATTTGAATGCTTGGAGGATGATCCACGTTATCTCTAAAATATGCATGTCTTGCCCTGGCTGGTTTGGCTCAGCAGTTAAAGCGTCGGTCTGCGATCCAGAGAGACCCAGGTTCGGTTCCCGCCAAGGGCATGTACCTCGGTTGCAGTTTGTCCCCGGCCCTGGTTGGGTAGTGTGGGTGGCAGCCACGTTGATGTTTCTCTCTGTCTCTTCCTCTCTCTCCCTCCCACTCTATCTAAACAAAAACCAAAAAAATGTCTTCCAGTGACAATAAAAAAAAAAAGTGCATGTCTTGCCCTTGCCTGTTTGGCTCTGCCGTTAGAGTGTCAGCCCATGAACTAGGGAGTCCCGGGTTTGGTTCCCGCTAAGGGCGTGTACCTCAGTTGTGGTTTGTCCCTGGCCCCAGTTGGGTCGTGTGGATGGCAGCCACTTGATGTGTCTCTCTCACATCGATGCTTCTCTCCCCCCACCCCCCTCCTGCTCTATCTGAAGATAAGTGAGCAAAAAAGAAAAAAAAGTCCTCGGGTGAGGATTAAAAAACAAAATGTGCATGTCTTACCTGTGGTGACTTTTCCCTTGCGATTAGCCTCCTGAGACCACACAATTCATTTCAGTCAGTCTTATCCTCACCTTGGAAAAGGTAACTTACCACAGGATCTGGACAAGATAAAGCAGGCCCTGGCTAGTGCCTCATTTCTTCCTTTGGTAGCCAGACCTTTGACTTTGAACTACCCAGGTGACACACTTCTTTGCATTCTCTCAAATGCTCTGAAGTGAGGGATGAGATTGTGACATCTTCATAACCTTGCTGATAGCTATCCTGAGTCACAGAAGTACAGCAGCTGCCAGAGTCTACAGTCTGGGAAACGGGGTGTGTGTGTGTGTGTGTGTGTGTGTGTGCCCACGCGCGTGTGCATGCACGTGCATGTGCTGGGATCCAGACACTACGGTTCAGGTGTTTGGCTGACTCTGAATTTTAGTTCCTAGTGTCTTTACCTCCATTGTTTGATAAGTGACTTTTGTGGGGCAAGCTTCCTTCTATGTAACATCCTGGTCTGCTCTCATGAGGGTATTTTCCCAGCTTCAGGCTGGCGAGCCTTCTAGAGATCAAACTTCTCTAGAAGCGGCCACTACTTTCCGTTTTCCTTTTCTTCAACCAGAATAACAAAAGGGATGTTGATTTTTATGTTGGCTTTGGGGTTTACTAATAACTGTTCTGAACTCTATGGTATCTTAAAATTGGCACAGCAAGTGGAGATTTGTAGATGAAACCACACGTGTCTCTGTAATCCTGGAGGAACATACCCCAAATCACAGGTGGAACTGGTTTTGTCCAGTGAGAAGAAATGGGACAGGCCAGGACTGCCACATGCCACTGAGCAGTGCTGGCCTTTTCTGGCTGTGCCAGAGGCACCAGCACCAGCACACGCAGCCTGGCGTGCTCTTCTTTGCCAATGACGACAACACCTACAGTCTGGAGCTCTTCCAAGAGGAGGAAAAATGGCAGTGGAGTAAATGGAAACTACACAGACCGTCTCCCAGGACCAAACCGGAACTACAATTAAAACGAAGACAAATCATCAGGAAAAAACCAACTGAAAAGCAGCTGGAGAGAACTCATATATCCAGGGACAGAAAGAGGATGTCAAATCAAATCTGGTAGGAACTACAGAGGCACACGAGGGTGGGCTGGGAGCCCATGGACAGCAGCAGGGGGCTGTATTCATTGTGTGTGCTTGCTGAAAAAGCGAGGGTTTTTAAAAGCACCAAATAAGCTACAACCACTCACCTTAGGCTCCAGCAGAGGGAGGGCGGACTGGACTGGAACTGTTCTGAAAAGAATCCTGGGCTCCTGGCTCAGGAGAGAGCTGGAGGGGAGGACTCTGGGAGTTTTGTGCTGAGTCACTCCCTTACAGGACAGGAGCCATCAGAGTCCCTTCTCAGAGCCCCAGGGAGAAGCAACGGTCCCTCCCTCCAGAATTCAACACCACCAGGCCAGGCCAGAGAAATGCAAATTGAGGCTCATTAACATCTAGAGTCTGATAGCAAGTGTGCACCATCTGCTGGAAATCTTATACCTGAGGAATTTTTCATTCAGCTGAGGGCTACAAATCTAGGCTCATCAAGTAACAAAGACTAATAGCCTCCAGCCAAAAAGCTAGAGGATAACTGAACTTTTCCTTGGCTAGCAAATCTACCTAGGAAAGTAAGACTTGACAGTGTTGTTTAATGTGGGTCCTCCCACACTTATCCAAACCCAGTAGAGGGAGCCACAACCAGTGGAACACCAACATCCACAGGGAAAATTTGGCAGGCTCCAAAATCCACTTAGACAGCCAAAATGGTGAAACAAAGAAACAAATCCCAAATGAAAGAACAAGATAATGTGACAGGAGAAGAAATAAATGAAGTGGAATTAGCAAGATATCAGAGGTAGAGTTCAAAGTAATAATCATGAAGAAGCTCAACAGCATGGGTAAAGAGCTCAACAGCATGAGTAAAGATATAGAAACACTGAAAACCAACCAATTGGAAATGAAGAATGACATAGGAGAAATAACACATTGGAAGGAATAACCAGCAGAGTAGAGGAGGCCTAGAATCAGACAGGTGAAGTAGAAGACAGGGTAGAAAAAAATCACCCAATCAGAAAACCAAAAAGAAAAAACAATTGAAAAACAGAAAGACAGCCTAAGAGAACTGTGGGACAATATGAAACACAACAACATCTGCATCATAGGAGTGTCAGAAGAAGAAGAAAATTAGTAAGGTTAGAAAATATATTTGAAGAAACAGTGACACAAAACTTCCCTAACTTGGTGAAGGAAAAAGGCATAAAAGTTCAAGAAGCACAGAGAGCTCCAAGTAAGAAGAACCCAAAAATTAAACACAAAGAAAGAATTCTAAAGGCAGCAAGAGATAAGCAACAGGTTACCTACAAAGGAACCCCCATAAGGCTATTAGCTGACTTCTCAACTTAGATCTTCTCATGATCTAACATGACAGGCCAGAAGGGAATGGCATGAAGTAATCAAGGTAATGACAAACAAGGATCTGAATTCAAGACTACTCTATCTAGCAAGGTTATCATTCAAAACAGAAAGTGAAATAAAGAGCTTCCTAGATTAAAAAAAAAAAAAAAAAAAAGGCTAAGGGAATATATTAGCACCAAACCAACACTCCAAGAAATGTTAAAAGGACTGCTGTAATAAGCAGAAGAAATAGGAAGAGAAATATAACCATAATAAACAAAAATGGCAATAAGTACATATCAATGATAACCTTAAATGTAAATGGATTAAATACTCTGATCAAAAGACACAGAGTAACTCAATGGATAAAAAAGCATGACTTACATATATGTTATTTTCAAGAGACCCACCTCACAACAAAAGACTCACATAGGTTGAAAGTGAAGGGTTGGAAAAAAATTTGCCAAGCAAACAAAAAGGAAAAAGAAAAGCTGGGGTAGCAATACTCATATCCAATAAAATAGACTTCAAAATGAAGGCTATAACTAGAGACAAAGAAGGCCACTACATAATATTGAAAGCATCTATCTATCCAACATGAGGATATAACCTTGGTAAACATATATGCACCCAACACGAGAGCACCAAAATACATTAAAAAACTTCTGAAGGACTTCAAAGGAGAAATCGACAGCAATACAATCATAGCAGGGAACTGCAATACCCTGCTGACATCACTGGATAGATTCTCTAGACAAAAAATTAATAGGGAAACAGAGACTCTAAATGATGCACTGGATCAAATGGATTTAGTAAGTATCTACAGAGAATTACACTCCAAAACTGCAAAATGTACATTCTCCTCAAGTGCACATGGGACATTCTCAAAGACAGACCATGTTAGGACACAAATTAAGTCTCTACAAGTTCAAGATAATTGAAATCATTTCAAGCATCTTCTCAAATCACAATGGCATGAAACTAGAAATCAGTTACAACAAAAACATTCAAACACATGGAGGCTAAATAGCATGTTCTTAAACAATGAATGGATTTCCAAGGAGATCAAGAAAGAAATTAAAAACTTCCTGGAAACCAATGAAAATTAACACACAACACAAAATGTATGGGGCACAGTGAAAGCAGTCCTGAGAGGGAACGTCATAGCACTACAGGTCTACCTCAAGAAACAAGAAAAATTTCTAATTGACTTTCTAACTCTACAACTTAAAGAACTAGAATGTAAACAGAAAGAAAAACCCAGAGCAAGTAGAAGGAAAGAAATAGTGAAGGTCAGAGCAGAAATAAATGATATAGAACAAAAAAACAAAAACAGTTCAAAAGATCAATGAAACCACAAGCTGGGGCTAGATTGAAACTGAAAAAACATTTGACAAAATCCAGCACCCATTTCTGATGATAATGCTCAGCAATGTGGGAATAGAGGGATTATACCTTGACATAATAAAGGCTATATATGAAAAACCTTCAGCCAACATCATACTCAGTGGGCAAAAACTAAAAGCATTTCCCTTTAGAACAGGAACAAGACAGGGATGCCCACTTTTGCCACTTATTTATTTAGCAAAATTATTTTTATTAATTTGTTTTCGTTACAGATGTTTCTCCTTTTTCCCCCATTGGTTATTCATACATGCATATAAGTTCTGTGGTTTCTGGAAGTCTTAGCTACAGCAATTAGATATGAAGAGAAAATAAAAGTGATCCATATTGGAAAGGAGGAAGTGAAACAGTCATTTTTTGCAGATGACATGATATTGTACACAGAAAACCCTAAAGACCGCATCAAAAATCTAATAGAGCTAATAAATGAATTTGGCAAAGTAGCAGTATACAAAATTAATATCAAGAAATCGATGGAATTCTTATACACCAATAATGAACTCATAGAAAGAGAAACTTAAAAAAAAAATCCCATTTACCATCGCAGCAATAAAATTAAGATACCTAGGAATAAACTTAACCAAAGAAGTAAAGGACCTCTTCACAGAAAACTACAGGTCATTGAAAAACAGAAACAGAGGAAGATATAAAAAAGGGGAAGCATAAATCTTGTTCATGGTTTGGAAGAATTAACATCCTTAAAATGTCCTTACTACCCAAAGCAATCTATAGATTCAATGCAATCCCCATCAAAATACCAACGGCATACTTCACTGAATTAGAACAAACACTCCAAAGTTTATATGGAACCAAAAAAGGCCCCGAATAGCCACAGCAATCTTGAAAAAAAAAAAGAAAAGTAGGAGGTATCACATTACCAGGTATCAGGTTATACTACAAAGCCACTGTAATCAAAACAGCCTGGTACCGGCACAAGAACAGACAGATAGATCAATGGAAAAGAACAGAGAACCCAGAAATGGACCCAAGGCATGCTCAATTAATATTTGACAAAGGTGACAAGAGCTTACAGTGGAGGAAAGATAGTCTCTTCAACAAATGGTGTTGGAAAAATTGGACAGCTACTTGCAAAAAAAATGAAGCTAGACCACCAACTCACACCATACACAAGAATAAACTCAAAATGGATAAAAGACTTAAATGTAACTCGTGAATCCATAAAAATTCTAGAAGAAACTGTAGGCAACAAAATTTCAGACATCATACGCAGCAGAATTTTCACTGATACAACACCTAAGGCAAGAGAAACAAAGTAAAAAATGGACACATGGCACTACATCAAACTAAAAAGCTTCTGCATAGCAAAAGAAACAATCATCAAAATGGAAAGGGAACCCATCACATGGGAGACCATAATTGCCAATGATGCATCAGATAAGGGATTAATTTCCAAAATATATTGAGTACTCATATAACTCAACAAAAGGAAGACAAAGAACCCAATAAAAAAAAATGGGCAGAGGACCTAATTAGACACCTCTCCAAATAGGACATACAAATGGCCAAGAGACATATGAAAAAATGCTCAATGTCACTAATCATCAGAGAGATGCAAATTAAAGCAACTATGAGGTATCACTTCACACCTGTCAGAATGGCCGCCATCAACAAATCATCAAACAACAAGTGTTGGCGAGGGTGTGGAGAAAAGGGGACCTTAGTACACTGCTGGTGGGAATGCAGACTGGTGCAGCCACTATGGAAAACAATATCGTGTTACCTCAAAAAATTAAAAATTGAATTTCCATTCGACCCAGTGATCCCACTTCTAGGAATATACCCTAAGAAGCCTGAAACACCAATCATAAAAAATATATGTACCCCTATATCCATAATAGCACTATTTACAATTGCTGAGATGTGGAAACAACCCCAGTGTCCATCAGTATATGAGTGGATAAGAAAGCTGTGGTACATGTACACAATGGAATACTATGCAGCTGTAAGAAAGAAAGATCTCTTATCATTTGAGATGACATGGAGAAACCTGGAGAGTATTATGCTAAGCAAAACAAGCCAAGCAGAGAAAGACAAATATCACATGATCTCACTTATTTGTGGAATATAATGAACTAAACAAACTAACAAAATTGACAGAGACAATAGAGGTAGGATACAGACTGACAAATCCCAGAATAAGGGGTGTTGGGGGTGAGAGATAAACCACAGAACTTATATGCATGTATGCATAACCAATGGACATAGACAACAAAGTTGGGGAAGGGGTGGGGAGGATTGGGAGGAGGGTGTCAATGGGGGGAAAAGGAGAAACATCTGTAACAAAAAAAAAAATTAATAAAAATAATTAAAAAATAAAAGTAAATTAAAAAAATGAATAAAAGACTTAAATGTGACTTATGAATCCATAAAAATCCTAGAAGAAAATGTAGGCAACAAAATTTCAGACATCACTTGCAACAGACTTTTCACTGATACAACACTTAAGGCAAGAGAAACAAAGGAAAACATTGATAAATGGGACTACATCAAACTAAAAAGCTTCTGCACAGAAAAAAACACAACCATCAGCCCTGGCTGGTTTGGCTCAGCGGTTAGAGCGTCGGCTTGCAGACCAGAGTCCTGGGTTCAGTTCCCGCTGAGGGCACGTAGCTCAGTTGTGGTTTGTCCCTGGCCCCAGTTGGGGTCATGTGGGTGGCAACCAGTCCATGTGTCTCTCTCACATGGATGTTTCTCTCTCTCTTCCTTCCTCTCTCCCTCCCGCTCTATCTGAAGATAAATGCAAAAATGACCCTGGCTGGTTTGGTTCGGTGGTTAGAACATCAGCCTGTGGTCCAGAGAGACCCAGGTTCGGTTCCCGCTAAGGGCATGTACCTGGTTGCAGTTTGTCCCCGGCCCTGTTTGGGCCCTGCGGGAGGCAGCCACTCGATGTGTCCCTTTCACTTCAAAGTTTCTCTCTCTCTCTCTTCCTCTCTCTTCCTCCCACTCTGTCTGAACAAAAAATGGAAAAATGTCCTTGGGTGAGGATAAAAAAAGAAAAAAAACAACCATCAAAATGGAAAGGGAGCCCTGGCCGGTTTGGCTCAGCGGTTAGAGCATCGGCCTGCGGTCTGGAGAGACCCGGGTTCGGTTCCCGCTAAGGGCATGTACCTCGGTTGCAGTTTGTCCCCGGCCCTGGTTGGTTGTGCGGGTGGCAGCCACTCGATGTGTCTCTTTCACGTCGATGTTTCTCTCTCTCTCTCTCTCTCCCTCCCACTCTATCTGTACAAAAAAATGGAAAAATGTCCTCGGGTGAGGATAAAAAAAAAAAATGGAAAGGGAACCTACTATATGGGAGAGCATAATTGCCAATGATACATAAGAGATTAATCTACAAAATATAGAGCACTCATACAACTCAACAAAAGGAAGACAAACAATCCAACTGAAAAATGGGCAGAGGACCTGAATAGACATCTCTCCAAAGAGGACATACAAATGGCCAAGAGACATGTGAAAAAATGCTCAATGTCACTAATCATCAGAGAGATGTAAATTAAAACAACTATGCCCTGGCCGGTTTGGCTCAGCGGTTAGAGCGTCGGCCTGCAGTCTGAAGAGACCCGGGTTCGGTTCCCGCTAAGGGCATGTACCTCGGTTGCAGTTTGTCCCCGGCCCTGGTTGGTTGTGCAGGTAGCAGCCACTCGATGTGTCTCTTTCACGTCGATGTTTCTCTGTCTCTCTCTCCCCCTCCCACTCTATCTGTACAAAAAAAAAATGGAAAAATGTCCTCGGGTGAGGATAAAAAACAAACAAACAAACAAAAAAACAACTATGAGGTATCACCTCACACCTGCCAGAATGGCCGCCATCAACAAATCATCAAACAACAAGTGCTGGCCAGGGTGTGGAGAAAAGGGGACCCTAGTACACTGCTGGTGGGAATGCAGACTGGTGCAGCCACTATGGAAAACAATATAATGTTTCCTCAAAAAATTAAAATTGGAACTGCCATTTGACCCATTGATCCCACTTCTAGGAAAATATCCTAAGAAGCAATCAGAATATATGTACCCCCATGTTCATAGCAGCACCATTTACAATAGCTAAGATCTAGAAACAGCCCAAGTGTCCATCAATGGATGAGTGGATAAAAAAAGCTGTGGTACATATACACAATAGAACACTATGCAGCTGTAAGAAAGAAAGATCTCTTATCCTTTGAGACGACATGGAGGGACCTCAAGAGTATTATGCTATGTGAAATAAGCCAATCAGAGAAAGACAAATATCAAATGATCTCACTTATTTGTGGAATATAATGAATAAAATAGACCCAGAGACATAGAAGAGGGTACAGACTGACAAACCTCAGAAGAGGGGAAGTGGGAGGGAGGGAGAGATAAACCAAATAACTTATATGCAGGTATGTGTGTAGTCAATGAACACAGACAACAATGCTGGGGGGGGGGGGCAGGGAATCAGGAGAAGAGTGTCAATGGGGGAAAAGAAGAAACATCTGCAACAAAAATAAATTTGAAAGAAATGGGACAGCAGATCTTAATGCTTTCTTAGAAATTTTGTGGCAGCATTTAGCCTGGGCCACTGAGAAATGTCCCCGGTTATCGCCATTCACGGTAACTTCATACACTTATGTGTGGTCATGTAATTCAATATATATGGATCAATATATATTGTTCTCAAAGCCTATTTAACAAGACTTCTTGTTTATAGTATATGGCTTTCACTTAAAAAGTTAAGATTTCAGGGGAGGGAGGCACATTTCCCACCACAGGGGTATTTAAAAAATCCCACATGGGGCCCAGAACACAGTCTCCACATGGGGAGGACATTCATGTGAGAGACACAGGCCAAGGAGGTCGAAGTGCACCGCATGCCACTGGTTTCAGGACTCGATACGAAGGGTTCCACGTGAATGTCCATCTCGCCTCAACGCATGCAGCCTGATCGAGTCCCCATGTGCGACTTCACAGAAGAAAATACTCAAGTCTTACACTATTTACATCAAAGTGTTCTGTTTTCAGAGAGTCTCCCCTTCATAGAATGGGAGTTAATATATTGTCTTACTAGGTTGGATGAACTGTTTGCAGCTAACATCAAGGGATGAAGGCGGCAACCCTTAATCCTATCAAAGGCCCCCAAGCACTGAGGAGCAATTGAGTTTGCATCTCTGTGGATTGCCCATGTCAATGGGGGATGAGGGTGTAGGGCTTTTTCTGGGGGGTGGACACTAGCATATATCAAATATATTATGTGACAGTATCTCTGCTACATGCATTATACACATTTTCTCATTTAACTTAAAGCAATCTCAAGGGGCAAGATTCATCATCATTTCACAGATTAAACAAAGGCCTAGATTATTGGCAAGGGTCACAAAACTGATAAAGAGACCAGAGCTGTGTGCCTACTCACTGGTCCTTTGCTGGGTAGTTAAGAGAATACAGAATATTCTGTTGCATAGAACCTTCTAGAATTCTGTCAAGGCTCTGCATGACCATTTCCTCTTTCTGTTCCAGGATGGAAGAATCTTAAACACCTGCAAAGCCAACTGTTGCTGGCCCCCTCTGGGTTATAAACCACACAGTTTCCTCATACTCTTCTGAGAATGGGAGGTTTTAAATGACAGGCCTTGTACCCAGTGGGCTATGTTAAAAAAAATGAAGTAATTTTCCAGAGCTGATAACACCGCTCCTCTGTACACAAGTATACTTTGGGCAGAACAAAATCATATGGGGGTACGTACTCAGGTTCACTGACTTTTCCAAACAGACCTCTCTCTTTCTCAGGAGTTGCGTTGTTGGTATTTTATCCCATGTTGCCAAAAGAGAAAGCTGTTCTGAATTAGTTTGGCCAGGTAGTGCTTATGCACTTTTATGAGACACTATCTCGGCAGGGCCGACAATCCACTCCCTTGCTGTCCATCACTCACGAGTGGGCCCACTCGCGGAACCCGTCAGGACTCGGTTCCAGGCAGGACTGTGCCATTCCTTCCAAGAGCTCTCTGAACACAGCCATTGGTAGTTCGTGGTAACATTCTGGAGGGCAGGATCAGTCCTTCAGTGAAACCAAGTCACTGTCAACACAGTGACTTCCTCCCATTACAGTAATTTCTAACCAAATTCTACCTACCCATTCATCTCAGTCATAAAGTATGGGCAAAGTTCATAATGACACTGAACTTCAACCATTTAATCCCCACTGATTAACATGAAGAATTAGATTACTTTTCCTCAAGCCCTGCTTTTTCAATCTTGGCTATAAATACAGCTTTGGAAACGCCAACCTGTGTACAATCTGAGTTAACTGACCATGTCTCCACCTTCCCACGCCCATCAGAGTGAGATAAAAGAAGAGAGAAAGGCGGGGAAGAAAGAATGATGGGAATGTTTATTGAGATTGAAATGGAACATTGTTCTCTCTGATGAGTTAACAGCACAGTGTGTTAAGAGGTCAGTTACAAATTGACTCCAAAATAAGGACCTGCAGTTCATGGACATCTCCGCCCACCACAGGGCTTCAAACTGGAGAAACTGGCCAAGGGGGTAGAACCATTCAGCCCAAGAAAATTACTAATTCAACTGCATCATATTAGATGTTCTATAACCACCACCACTCTTTGCATTTTAAAAACTCACATTGAATTACGGGTTCATATTTATGGTGTTTTCACAATAATTCAGTATCATTCTCTTGACTTCAGGGGCAGGTGGTCAATACCGAGCATTTATTTACTTTTCCATGTTCTGGTGTTTTAAATAGAGAAGCACAGGCTTAAATTGGCTACTCAGTCCTGCAGGAGCACAAGTATTCTGGATCTCAGTGTAAATACAAGTTTATGTTAAACATTATTTACAAGATGTGAGCTGAAGCACAGACTTTAATAAGGTATCTTCATAAATTAGCAGGAAAATGACAAATGACAGATTTTAATGAGCAGGGCCAAGACTACTAGACTACTGGTTGGTTAGAACAATCCTTCCCGGAGGAAGAGACAAGTGCCGTACAAAGCGGATTTTCCTGAACCACTGATCCCAACATCTCACTGTGGGATTTACTCTGCAAGAATCCAAGGTAGGGAGAGTGCTTTTCTGGTCAATGCAGCTTGTTCAACCTATCAAATCCATATTAAAATACAACTTAGCTAGTAGCTTGCCACTGTTGCTTGGGCCCTGAGGGGTACTGTCATTTTTGAGTGGGTATAATGGACTTTGGAAGAATAAAGCCTTCCAGTTGGCCAAAAACACATCCAGCCTTTGAGTGTCGCCTTTGAGTGTCATCTTATATAGGGCTGATATGGATTCCCTCTCAGCAGAATTTGGAAGTTGTAATAAATGGCTATGCTACCTCAGAGTAACCCCATTATACATCTCTGCTTTGGGGCTGATACACAGACATGAAATGATCGAACGACATGGTTTCTCGTTCTAGTGCTCCTGAGAGAGGAGTTCTGATAAGCCCCAAAGTAGATCTGGACTGGAACCATAGTTATTATTCAAGTATAAAGAGAGCTCTTCATTTCACATTGACAGTTCAATTCTGATCTCTGGCAAATTATATGAAAATAATATATACATACATATAGATATATATATATATATTTCTAGCTCTACACTGAACACTGGATTAATAGTTACCAGTGCCCCAATACAGTACATTGAAAAGAGAATCTCCCTTCCCCCCAAGCCCGACACCCATCTTAAAACTGTTATTGCAGAACTGTGCTGGTCTGTTTCATTTCAAAGCAGTTTCTTTGAAATTGGCTGGAGATTAGTTCAAAATGGACAATTTGGCACATTAACTGGGGGAGAGATGGTTTAGATGCATCATCATCTATAAAAATGTGAGACGTCAAAGGAAATTCATGCCAATAGAAAGCCTGAGTAAAAAATTTGTAGTCAATGACAGAATATTTTTTTTAAAAAAAAACCCAAAACACTGATCTGTGCATGAGAAAGCAATTTCGCTTTCATGTCCGTTACCGAATTCCCACATGCTACGTTACATACGTCCAAACTCTGTCTCTTGTGGAATTTTAAAACCCCAGATAATACAGCTTTCCTTTGAATCAACTTCCTTTTTTCTTACCCCACCCCCAAACCCCACGACCTGGAGAGTGAAAGCTCTGAATCCAAATATAGAAAATAACCTGGAGGTCTGTGTTACCAGGTCAAATGTACAATTGGCCATTAGTGTTTTTCTTTTCCTTAATGTCTGAATTTTCTAAAAGATGTCCTTCGTCACCCCAGTCACGTGAAGCCGGGGCTCTAGAACTGCGAGGTCTGGGTGAACGAGATGGTGTCCGACTTGTCTACGGCAAAGCCTCCGTTGACGTAGGACTTCTTGGTGTCCGAGTCTTCGTTGTCGAGTGTTGTGGTTTCCACAGCAAAGGGGTTCACGAAGTTGACTTCAGGGGAAACGCTCATCTGCTCCAGCTCCTTCTTAGACAGCTTCTCCACGATGCCCGTCCCAAAGGCGTCACCGAGGACGTTCACCATGGTCCTGAACCGGTCCCTGGGGAAGGGAGAGGGCGAGTCAGGCAGGAGGGACTGCATTTCCCTTCCCCCCCGAGAGAAAAAGGACCCAGTGCTGAGTGATGAGCTGAGCAAACGCAGAAGTGCTGTCCTCAGGGCGCTGGCCAGCGGCTCCTCTCCTCACAGGCGTGGAGCAGAAGGCGCTTCACCAAGGGGCAGAACGGGCGAAGCGGCTCCCCCTGGCCTGTGCTCCCAAGTCACAGTGACTCCCCTAAGAGCAGTGCCAATCTCCCTAAATTCTCTCTCTTCTTCCCAAGAAATGGGAACAGTCTTCACAAATTATTTTGGGGAAGCTGAGGGAGAGTCAAAATTCAGTAAGTCTTTCCCCCTTAACCTCTGCCTTGTGAGCATATCCGGGCTCTCCTTCGGCTAGGGTGAGAGAATGTGGGTGTTGGTGGCTGGCATGTGCACTGTGTGTGTGCCAAGTGTTCCTGTGTGTTTGCCTGTCCCGGGTGTACTTGTTTCTTTACCACACTGTGTCACTCCACGAACAAGCCAACAGGGACGCCACAGAGCACAGGGTCAGAAAACACAGGTTTGCCTGGGAATGGCTTGCTCCTTGAGGGGCCCCCAGCTAGTCTGACCCCCGACAGCCTGGAGAAGGGGCTGAAGGCAGGAAGAGGTGTGGGGAGAGGAGGCAGACTGCTGAGAGGAGGCTGGAGCACTGCTGGTAGAACTATGTGCGTGAATATTCTTGTGGAAACAACACTGCAGGACAGAAGAGGTCAGCAGAGCTACCCGTGTCCATTCTGGACGCCCTTCGGTTACACAGAACAAGGCTGTAGGCTGAACTGGGCCCTAGCGTGGACCAGCTGGTCGTCTTATCCCATGAATCAGACCGAACCTTTGACTTTTCTGGGTATCTTGGAAGTGAAGGTCACTGATTCCGGGAAGAACTAGGGAAAGGAGAGAAGTGCAAATCCACCACCACCATTAGCAAGAACAATGGGTGCACCTGTCAATGGTGGGGCACCTTTGCAAGAAAGATGCCACCGCACAGAACCTTGGGCCTTATAGAACCAAGTAGCTACTCAGAGGACCCCACATGGCACAGCTTTCCAGGGACAGGATCTCCTGCCTTCAAGGACATGACTGTATCTTCAAACCCACACAGAATGTTTGTTTCCTTTCCTTCCACTTCAGCTGCTACTTGCAAACTACATAGCACTGGCCTTCCCAGTAAGCCCGGCTAGTTCCAGTGAAGGCTCACTAAGGAGCTACACTTGCCCCTGATGGCCAGTGGACAGAGCCGGACCTAGATGTCGGAAGGTCAAAGCACAGCATGAGTATCAACCAAGGATGGAGCTGGGAACCAGGCTCGTTCTAACTTTAACCTTGGGCATCACAAAAGGCATGTTTTTACCCTTACCCTCGACATACCACAGATGCTCTGCTGTGTTCCTTAGCCGTGTGTGCGTAAGAGACAGGGGAACGGGGAGGGAGGGAGGGAGGGAGGGAGGGAGGGAGGGAGAGGGAGAGAGAGAGAGAGAGAGAGAGAGAATGGGAGAATATGAGAGAATATGAGAGAGAATATGAGAGAGAATATGAGAGCATCATTGGTTGAGGCCTGAATGGTGTAACTCACTCTAGTTGTAACAATAATACTTGTCTTTTATTGAGCACATACTGTCTGGCAGACACTGTTTTAGACACGTCTCCCATATTAGCTCACTCAGTTCTTACACCAACCCAATGAGAGAGAATCTTACAGATAATGCACCCGGACCTCAGAGAGGTTAAGGAATTAAGGTCAGAAGCCAGGAAGACAAGGCAGCGTTGCAGCAAAGCCTTTCCTCGTGCCATTGCCCCTGATGGTCAGGTGCTTGGAAGGACTCTGACTGCGAAGCTGGTGGTTCTGAAACTATGCTGCTGGCCCAGGGCTGGGAGAGGCGAGGGTGGCCTGTGGGGCTGGGAATGTCTGGGGCCTCGCCAAGCTTCTTCACCTTATTATTTTGTGATTACCTCGTCCAGCACCCAGCTCCTAACCTAGAGCATTACCAGGCATACTGAGCTAGTGGAGATCACTGGTTTTTTAAATCCCTGCTTGAAGGGATGAGGAGTTAATTTTCAACCACGTTATCAGCTGGCCTTGTCAGAGGGAAGCCGAAGCAGCAGGGTGGCTCACTGGGCAATCTGAAGAGAGAGTGATGGCAGAGTGCGGATTCTGCCGGCCGGGAAGCCTGCCTTCCCCTTCGGCCCAGGCAGCGCATTTATTCCAACTCACAGGAGCCAGTCGACAGCAATGATCAGGGTGACGTCCTCTGTGGGCAGGCCCACGGCACTCAGCACGATCACCATGGTCACCAGGCCGGCCTGGGGCACTCCGGCAGCTCCGATGCTGGCAGCTGTGGCCGTGACACTGTAGCCAAAACACACCAGTGCGACAGGAGTTAGACACCCATTTCTTCCTTCAAGGTCCTGGCCCAAAACAGTTGGTCCCAGTGGCTCTTATGCTGTGCCCCCAAATTGGCCAGTCAGAATCGTTACCTGCTCAGCACCAGCTCTGCCTTATTAAAAGGCTGTGGGAGGCTGACAGGAGTATGATGTCCTTCCAGGGAGATACAGCAAATCACTCTGATAATGCAAAGACCACGAGGGGCACGCAAAAAATGCGCAAGACAGATATTCAAGAGGAAGGCCAGTGTTTACCCACGGGGGTGTTTATTTCCTGGGAGACGTTATCTGCTCACCCATCAATCATTTACTAAGCATCTAATATGTGCCAGGAATTTATTGCCCTGAAGGATGCAGAGAGATAGTGGTACGGATGGATGGGCGAGGGCTTTTTAGGTGAAGGCAAACCTGAAGTGTTCAAGCAGGTTTCATTCACTTTCTTGACATCACAAGACTCTTGACCTCTCTGCGGGATGCCCTTTAGGGCACTGAATTGAGAAATAGCTACGACTCCTGTCCAAGGTATAAGCATTTATTCCTGATGACTCCTTTCTGCCAGTGGATACACTTTATGCAAAAGAAAGATCTGGAATCCGGGAGAGGCAGCCATGTGAACTTCATTACGATGTATTTAAAAAGATGCCTCTTGCCCTGGCCGGTTTGGCTCAGCAGTTAGAGCGTCAGCCCACAGACCAGAGTCCTGGATTTTGTTCCCACTAAGGGTACATACCTCGGTTGCAGTTTGTCCCTGGCCCTGGTTGGGGCCGTGTGGGTGGCAACCAATTGACTGTCTCTCTCTCATCGATGTTTCTCTCTCTTCTTTCCTCTCTCACTCCTGCTGTATCTGAAGATAGATGAAAAAAAATGTCCTCAGGTGAGGATTAAAAAAAAAAATCCCTCTTGGGCAGATAAAAGGTGGCATCAGAGATTTTTCTTTTTGTACCGTGCAGTTAATCATCAGCAACTTACTTAAATCAGGTCATTTAAAGTCCTCAAAAGTCCCTGGATTTGAGTCAGCACGAGGGGGACACCCACTACATTTTCTGGAGACGTGTTCTCACTGGGCCAAGGCCTGACCTACCTCCAGGATGCCGCTGAGTTGAAAGGTGAAGATGCAGAAACTGCCCATTCAAACTAGAAGAATCCCTGATTCTAGCCACAACCCATATTCCTGGGAGCTCGTAAAGACTCAGAGTTCTTACAAAGCTGATACTAGTGCCCATTTCCCTGCCTGGCGATGGTCACAGACAGTGTCTGAGGGTTAAGCTCAGGCCTGAGTTCTTAGACAAGTGTCTTTCCTCAATGGCTGTGGCCACCCAATTTCCAGCAAGTCAGAGATTTCTGGGGCTGTCTTTACTCCTCTCAAATTTTCAGGCCACCTCTATAATCCTTTAGTTCTGTTCTGACTTTGTGAAACCCAAGCTTATTTCAATGCTGGCTGAAAACATTTAAACAGAAAGCACTGATGGGTTTCATTTGTCAGAGGTGATGTGTGTCCAGGTCCATGGATCCCTCCTGGAACCTCCACACCTGTTAACCACATGGTCAGTATAGTGTGAGGCTGGGCTTGAAACTCAAAATCCATTTAGCCAGAACTCTACTCTTGACCTTGACCTTGCTCACTGAACTTCGGCTATCTAACTGGTTTTGGTCTGAGGTATAAATGTTCATATAGGGGAAACAATTTTACTAAGAGCATGTCCTTAGGCAAGTTACTGCCCTGAATCTGTTTCTCACCGGTAAGATGGGACTATGTGTAGGGCTGCGTGAAGACTCAATGAGGTAATACATGTAAGGCACCCAGCGCAGCACCTGGATAGAGCAGATGCTTAAAACCAGATGCCTTTTCTGCTACCACTGCGGCTGGTATTGTTACTATGACTACAGAAACAACTACTGTTACTCTCACTGCTACTTTTCCCTCCAAGCTCTTTCTGGGCCCCAAATTCTATAATTATCTTTTATTATAAGAAACTGTACCCTGCCCTGGCCAGTGTGGCTCAGTTGGTTGAATGTTGTCCCATGCACCGAAAAGACACCTGTTTGATTTCCCATCAGGGCACATGCCCAGGGTGCAGGTTTGATCTTGGGTCAGGGTGCGTACAGGAGGCAACCAATCGATGTTTCTCTCTCTTCTCCCTCTACCTTCCTCTCTCTCTAAATTCAATAAAAAAAATTAAATAAAAAAAAAGAAAATGTACCCTACTTTTAATTAGTTGGAACCTTTGATAAATGAATACAGTATTATGACAAAAAGGTATGTTTTGGCTGGATGGTGCCTACATTTCTTTGATGTCTAGTCCCAAAGGGCCACAGAAAGAGAGAAACTATAGGTCAAAAATATCTCTCCAATCATTAACCATAAGAGCCACAACTGTAACTTGTAAAGTTAAAAATAACATTTATTATTTCATTTTCCTCCCAGGTGGATCCAGAGAGGAATTTTTATTCTAAGTCAATGATTACTCTGCAGTTGTAACTGGCTCTGGGCCAGAGGTTATCAGCCAAGTCTGATGTAAAAATACACCAGAGCGAGGAGGGAGGTTTTTATGTGAATCGATTATTTAGCCTCCATGCCCAAAACAAGTTTTTTATTTAAAAAAAGGTGAGAAAGATCTAGGAAACTTGACTGAGGCAGAGAGAGAGAGAGAGGGAATTCATCACCAAGCGGCAAATACTCCAAAGAACAGGCACCGTGCCCTGGCCAGTATGGCTCAGTTGGTCGGGAATCACCCTGTACATAGACAGGTTGCCAGTTTGATTCCCAGTCAGGGCACCTGCCCGGGTTGCAGGCTCCAGTCTCTGGGAGGGGGCGCGTGGTGGCAGCTGATTGATGTTTCTATCTCCCTCTCCCTGCCTCTCTCTCTCAAAATAAAAAATAACTGGCATCTCATACAACCACTCCTGGGAAATCAGTTCAGTGCAGATGAGGTTCCACAGCCCGAGGTGAGGAAGGTGGGAAAGGGCACTTGGGAATCTGAAAGGAACACCTGCTGGGACCACAGTGGCTGGGGAACTTTCTCAGGCATGATTCAAGGTTTCAATCTTAACATACTTGTTGCTGTTCAAACTACAGGACTTTACTGAGCTCTTCTAGCACGTGCTTCTTTAGCCACTAACACTTTTTACAGATCATGCAGCATCCACACAGCTGCCCAGCTCATAGGCCAAATCGTCTAGTTTACACTCGTCTTCAGTTAATTTCAGGCAACCTGCAATAATTATTTTATGACTTAGGGTTGGGGAAGATTAAAAAATGTACTGTGTTAGAACTTATGCCTATGCCAAGGGCTGGAGATGCAAGAGCGAATTAACTCTGAAATGTTCAGATTCAACCTTGAGTAGGCTCAGGAGCCCAGTTTAGTCTTAAACTTCTGCTCTAAACTGAACTCAAGTCTCTGATGAACTCTAATCACAATCCACACTTCAAAGCAGCCCTGACCAGTAGAATTTCCTGCAATGACAGGACTTACATGATGGATCCTATTTCTACAATGACAGAACCTTCTGTGTCTGCTCTGTCCAATTCATGTGTGTAGCTAATGGTACCATATTGAGAGGAAGGGCTTTGGAAAAATTCACTGATGAAATCTTCACCATCTACTTGATTAGACAATTTCAGTCTTTATTTGAGGAAGATTCTCTGCGGTATTTAACTCCAGTGAAAGTCTCTCTTCTCTGGGTTTCAATGATCCCTTGGCTTCATGGCTCCCTTTCCACCTTTCTCTTCTTATTACTCTTCCTCTTGGGTTCTTCCCTCCCTGCCTGCCTCTAACATTAGGATTTTCTAGGGCTCAGTCCTTAGTCCTTTATCTATGAACTCGTCCTATGGAATGTCATCCATGCTGAACATTTACTCAGTCTCACTATGTAGTCATCATCCTAAGCATTTTATATGCATCACCTGACTTAATTATCACTACTTGCATAAAATGTTGATACTATTATTATCCTTACTTCACAGGAGGAAAACATAACCTTAGAGAATTCAAGTAACTTGGCCAAGGTCACAGCTAATCCTGGTAAAGCTCAGATTCAAACACAGTGAACTGACTCACTATCAAGCTGAGCACCCTGACTTGTGTAATTACAGTCGAGACATTTTTCTACCTGGGTATCTTAAAGGCATTTCAAAGTCAAAAAGCATAAACTCTTTATCCTCCCACCTATATTTGCTTGTCTTATACTAGTTCCTGCTTGGTAAGCACCATCCACCAATCCAGAAGCATCCACCAGTCCTGGGGTCCCAGCCATCCTGTCCCTGACTCTGAATCTACCTGACACCTCTTGAATTCACTAGCTCTTCTCCATCCCCCACGCCAGTGCCTTGGTGTGGGCCTTTCCATCTCTCACCTGGACTTCTGCAATAATCTCCTAACTGCTCTTCCAGCTATGGTTCCTGCTCCTATCCAGTCCTTCTACCATATTGCCAATTACCTTTCTAAAATGAAAATCTGTCCATAATATGAGATCGTCCAAGACGCTTCCACGAGCTCCCCATACAAAGCTTTCATGACACGATCCTGACTCATTTCTTTATGTTCTCCACACAGCACACTGCCAGTCATACCAAATAATCTGCACTCTGTACCTACGGCCATGGTTATATCCAAGCCCCTGCACACACTAGTCCTTTTATCTAACATGCTCTTAGCTTCCTTCTTCTCCTACGACATTCTTATTCCTCTTCTAAAACTGAGCTAAACTTTCTCCTCCTCTAGGGAGCCTTTCCTCACCTTCCCAGGTACAGCCAACCTTTCCTTCCCTGGTGTCTTCTGTGCCTCCCATTCAAACCTCTGTTATTGCCCTCATCACACCACTCAGCATTTATTTAGATACGTGTATCCCTTACCTACCTACTGGGAATCCCTTGAAAGAAGGGACTGGCCCTTGTACAACCTTGAATCGTTGGTACCTACTCTGTGCTGAGGACCCAGTGAGGCACTGAACTGAGAACGGAGTGATGCTTTTGGCTATTCAGACCCTGAAGCAGAAATCTTGTGTGCCACCATCCCACTACTTGTAATAGAGTCATGTTTAGTCTTGGGAGAGACTTTGTAGACCAAGAAAATCAATCCACCACTGGACCACGTTTGATCTCCCTTCACAGACGGTTTTCACTGGAGACAATTCCAGTAACAGATGAAAACGAGTGTGACCCCAGCCCCACCTAATAGTGATGATCTGCCCAATGCCCAAGGCCAAGCCGTTGAGCTGTGCGATGAACACAGCTGCCACTGCTTCGTACAGGGCAGTCCCATCCATGTTGATTGTGGCACCCACGGGCAATACGAATCTAGTGATCCTTCTGTCCACCTGGTTCTTTTCTTCAGCACAGCGGAAAGTGACGGGCAGTGTTGCCGAACTGTGTGATAAAAGACAAAGGAGCTTACAGTTCAGAAATGCTGGTCCTCAGTCCCTGCCTGAACAGACACCTCTATTCCAAAAACCAAACCGGGAGCCCGAAGCATGCTGGTACTCTGTTTTGATTTTAAATGAAATTGTTTCTTTTTAATTTTTTTTCCTTTATTGATTTTACAGACAGAGGAAATGAGAAGGAGAGAGAGATAGAAACATCGACTGGCCGCCTCCTGCATGCCCCCCACTGGGGATTGGGCATGTGTCCTGACCAGGAATCAAACCGGCGACCTCTTGGTGCATGGGTCGATGCTCAACCACCGAGCCACCAGCCGGACCATGCTGGTACTTTGGACAGGTTCAGAAATCTATGGTTGCCACTGCTCCAAGTTAGAGCATAGCCCCTTCCTGGGCTGCAAGCCATGCAAAGAGGTCTGGAAATATCCCACAGGGTGAAGAACTACATTCAAGGACATGGGCAGAGAATATGGAGATCATTTCTTTCTTTCTTTTCTCTCTCTCTCTCTTTTCCTTTTTTATTGCTCTAAGAGGGAGGGAGAGAAACATTGATTGGTTGCCTCCTGCATGCACCCTGACAGGGAAATCAAACCCACAACCTAGGTATGTGCCCTGACGGGGAATCGAACCTGTCACCTTTGGGTGAACGGGACGATGCTCCAACCAACTGAGCTACACTGGCCAGGGTTATCATTTCTTGAATTAAAGGCAGCAACAAAAACCCCAAGTTGCAGCCAGTGCTTCGTCAAGTGAGGTGAGAGTTGATAAGGCTTGGTTCAGAGACTTCTAGATACCCCTCTTCTACTCACCTAGAAGAGATCATGAGGGCTGTCAGGAGAGCCTGGGCCATTCCCATGGCGAATCGGAAAGGGTTCTTTCTTACGACTATGAAATATATCAGTGGGAGAATTATAATGGAGTGGATTGCAAGCCTGTAAAAGAGAGAGAGGAACAGGTTCATAGATGATACCACCGCTTCACAGTAATTCTTTTTTCAAACAGTTTTTTTTATTCGTAATGTCATTCAACTTGAAGACTGCCCCGGTGAGAAAATGAGAAGTCGGGCAGGAATATATGTCTCCATTCCACATATGGAATAAGGAGATTCTCTCAGCAAATGAAGTATCTGGTCAAAGTTAGTGGCAAAGCCAGTAGCTGAATCCACATTTCAGAGCACACGGAACAGTCACATCATGCTCCCAAGCCCTGTACGTGCGATTCCTGCTAAACGCGCTGAGATGCTTTCATTTCCTTCTGCTGCTGGGTTCTTACTCCTCCTCTAAGGCTCAGTACAGCTGACCCTTCACTCTTTGGTGACTCTGTGGTCCCATACAAACCTCTGTGACAGTCCTATCACAGCCCTCAGCCACTCTGCTCCTGGGCCACATTGCTGTCTTACCGGATGGTGCCCACTGTCTGAGGGGAGTGAGGACTGCAGTGAGGAGGAGGAAGTCCCTGCTCCTCCACAGTCAGACTTCAGGACTGACTCTGTTACTGCTGTCTCCCCAAACGATTCCTTGTTTCACATGTTACACAAAACGGGGCCTCAGAAGCCAGACCGATTCAGCAGATGCCATGTATGTGGCAACTTAAAGTATAAAGATTCGTTATATGAAGCTGAAATAAGTGGTCACTGAAAATACAGCCCCTGGGGGTATGGAAAGAGGGTCTTCTGGATAGAGAGCTTGTGGCTGAGAATGGAAGAACTGACTTAGTTTTCTCTTAGAAACCGAGCTAGGATAGGAGAACAGAAACCAGCAGAACCCCACTATGAAATGGCTCAGCATAATAAACTTTGTCCACATTCACTGCCTGGACGTAGCCCTGGCCTCTAGTAAGGTGGACGGTGCTGCCTCCCTTTGCACTGGCTCTGGGATTTCACTGCCCTTCTCACTGTAGGAATCCAGGCTGCTTCTCTGTCGGCCATCAGGGCTATGCTTCTGGTAAAGGCAAATTAAGCACCAAAGGCTGTGTAGTGGAAACTCCCCAATGCAACCCAATGTAATCGAGTCCCAACAGGTGAGCTGATATAGTCAAGTTGGGTGTTTGGGGGCAGTGACCAGTGGGAGTCAAATTGATGATGTTTACTCATTCCCATGGTCCATATTTCTCAGCATATGTGATATATCCCACTTCCGGCTAGATATCTGGGGGCACCATTTATAACCTATCCCCTCTAGGAACCAATAACTGGGCTGTAATACATACGCAAATGACCTGTGCTCTGCTGCCTTCCTGCTTTACATAACTCCTACCAGCCTGAAGATTTTCCCAGCACCCTCTCTGGCCCTGTGACGATGCAGGAGGTGACAGTGGCTATTAGCCCCAGCAACAGGGACCTGGAACCAACCAGCCACCCTGCTCCTACCGCTCAAGTCTGATTTTATTTAGGCCCTGCCTACTTTCTTTCAGGCTCAGGGTACATGGAGGTTACTCTTACTTGCTTGGTTAGTTCACAGCCCTGAGGAAGTGAGCCAAGACTGGATACCAATAGGTTTTAAAAAACTATTTGAACACAACTAATAAAGGCAGTGACACAGCCTGGTCCAGGCTGTTCTGCCAAGATTGGCAATGAACACAGTGTGATCCACCTCCAGTACAGCTGTTAAAGGGCAGCCCTCCCCCCGACACCCAGCTTTCTTATTGCTGAACCCCATTTCCCCCTGCATGTGGGAGAGAAGCCGATTTTAACCCACTGAAAGCCAGACTCTCATGAGCTCGAGTGAGGTTTCTGTTTCTTCTCTGAGTTGACATACCCAGTCAGGACGGTGGCCATGTAAAGGCCCAGCTTGCGGAATATTTCCCAGTCTTCAACTTCTATGATCTTTCCGGCAATCAGGAATAAAATACCCAACGGCATGTAACTAGAAAGGAAGCACAACAAAGTCAGCAGGTGTTTTCTCAGGGAGGGGTAATTGGGGAATAAACACGCCAGGGCCTGCACCTCGGCTCTGCACACGCTGTTGGGGAGCTCAGGGTACACAATGACGCTAAGGTCTCGCCTGCAGCTCAGTTCCACGCCCTGGCGGACCACACTGGCTCCAGGTTTCAACACCTGTGTGCACCTTAAATTCTACCCACCTGAGCTACCGTAATGGGACAGATTTGGCAAGAAGGTGTGGTTACTGTACACCTGAAAACTGTATACTTTTATTTTATTTTTATTTTTTGGTAATCCTCACTTGAGGATATTTTCGCATTGATTTTTGTATACAGAGTAGAAGGGAGAGAGAGAGAAAGAGGGAGAGAAACACTGATGTGAGAGAGACACATCAACTGGTTGCCTCCCGTATGACCCCAGTTGGGGCTGGGGATCGAACCTGCAACCCAGGGACGTGCCCTTGACCAGAATAGAACCCACAATCCTTTGGTCTGAGGGCCGATGCCCTAACCGCTGGGCCAAACCGGCCAGGGCTATTATCCATTTTTTTATCGACAATGAAGCTGATCAGTGGGGTTAAGTGACTGAAATAATTGAATCCTTTATGTCAATGTCTACACTTTGGGGTAAATAATGTTAAACCAACTCAATGTGACTTAAGTGGGACAGAGGCCTCTGAGGAAAGATGGACTTTCCAGCATCTCCAGAGACAGGGCAGACACTCAAGCAGTTTTCATTGGATGGGTTAGTGCTCACATTGTACCTGTTGAATTTTGACTATCACTTCTGAGTGGGGCCTAATAAGAAAAGCACTGTGAATTTTGATATACAGGGAACTCTTCAGATCATTCCTTCAAGAGTTACTTCTTCCTTGAATGCTGGTTGGACACAAGATGATCAAGTGCTTTGGTAGAAAAGATAACGGCTAATATCTAGACTTTTGTTAGTGAACAATAAGCAATACGTGGAATGATTTAATACTCTAGTGTCTTGATATTCAGGGTTCCCCCTCTTTAAGGTGAGTCAGTTGAGAAACATAAGGCTCTTGGTTCCAATTTTGAGGGGACGATTGTCAGGGGAAGCAAGATGGCATTAAGGGGTGTTTGCTCACCACATAATGATCTGAACGATTTTCATGGTTGCGTCGCTGAGAGCATTGAAGAAATCCACCAGAATCTGCCCCCGTTCTCCCATTTTTCCGATGACAAGTCCAAAGACGAGGCAAAAGACAATCAAGCCCAGGACATTTATGCCATCTGAATACATGCCTACGACTTTGTATTCCTTTGTTTCATTCTGTGGATCAAAACCAAGAACATGTATCGATGCATGATTATAACCTTTTTAGACTGCACAGGCACTGCAACGAGAAGATATAACAGCCAAACATAATAAACTAGTGATCTACCAGAGTCAACAATACTTTGGGAAATATAACTAAAAAACCAAAAAACAAAACCCACCTATGCATGTATCAAATTTTTATTGCCCCCACCCTTAGCCATTGAAGTTTAAAATGTTTTTTTTTCACTCTTTTTCTCGACAAATCCATATTTGAATATTTCTTTTGAAGATTTCTTATTCTGGGATGTTTTACATTTTTAATAAGAACTTTAGAATCAAGGTCTTTTTCAGGGTTATTTTAACTACTAGCTACATTTGGAGGCTGTAAAAAAAAGGTAGGAATTAATAATGCAGGAAACACAGAATATTTGCCAGTGTGGACGTTTTTAGGACATTTTACTGTTTTATCCTGATAATGAAGCATGGGAATATTCTTAAAAAATTTTTTTTTCTCTTTTATTAATTTTAGAGAGAGAGGAAGTGAGAGGGAGAGAGAGATAAAAACATCAATGAGCGAGAACATCGACTGGCTGCCTCCTACATGCCCCCCACTGGGGATCGGGCCCACAACCTGGGCATGTGTCCTGACCGGGAATCAAACCAGCCACCTCTTGGTGCATGGGTCCAGGCTCAACCACTGAGCCACACCGGCTGGACAGCATGGGAATATTCTTTACTGCCTCTAATTTGCATGACCAACAGGATTTTGGAGATATAAAAGTTAACCAGATTCCTACTACCATGAACCATTTCTTTGTTTTATCCTGTAAGAAGAGCATGAGGTTTACTGAGAGACTTCATAAAGACATAACATAACTGAACCAGCCCCTAGGGTACCAGCCATTTCTTAATTATGATCTGATTTAATCAAATAAACATTTACCAAGCAGCTACAGTGTGCCAACCACACTGGCCACAGCATAAGGTCTTAAAGTGCAGCCAGAGACAAAACTAACCGTGAGAAACACGAGCCAATGACAGTGATATGGCGCAATTAACCGCACAGCCAAGCTGTGAGTTACAGGTGTCATGGAAACTGGGACATGAACGAGGGCTGTGAGGTTAGGGAAAGCTAGGCCTGAGGAGCAGGCAGCCAGAAGGTGCAAACATACTCCTAAAAAATGATAAGCAAAGGCAAAAGTCATCATGCACTGGACCTCTGTACCCTGCTTGGGTAATTCCTACCCATGTTTCTGACTCTCAAACAAATTTAAACCATCCTGTTGAATGCCTCAGAATGCCCTGTTCTTCCCAACCGTAATATTCGTCCCTCTTCACACGAGGGCAGATGCCACACCTGTCCTGTCACTATTGCGACCCACCGTTCTGCTCGGAATCCTTGTGGAACCATCAGAAGAGGCAGGAATAAGGAGTAATGAAGGAGGTGGGTCTGGCGAGAATAGAGGGGCCCTCTGGGAAGTGAGCCCAGAAACTAGGGAGCAGCTAGGGCTGCTGGACCTGTCAGAAGAGTTAACAGAATCTGTCTGTGGAGTGAAGGCTTTCTGCAGGAGGAAGTGGGGAGCCAACTGTGGCCTGGTTAATTTGAACCCTTAAGTCTACTGAATATTTCTCTTTAACTTAAATCCTTCCTTCCTGTGTGAAGGCAGGGCGCATTCAGGGAAAATCTACTACAGAACTAAAAACGTACCACTTCAGGTCCCATATTCTAGCCTTCAACAGTGAAATCCCAAACACCCTCAAAGCCCACTGATTTTATCAATGATTTTATGGCAAACTCTCGGTGGCAAAACCTATCCTGAACCGAGATGAGGCTACATTTGGTGTATTTCTCTTGCTTGGCAGAATATTCATAAGTTTGTTGCTAAAACATTGATGTGTTGATTCTAGAGTGTAGTTACCCATCCTAGTTAAGGATGGTATATAATGTGTACCCACAGCCCCCTGGCCTGTCTAATGTGGAAAACCCTGGATCTGAATCACATCTGGGCAGAGAGTTTTGGATAAGAAACCGTGGGCCTGCATTCTGCATTTACATAGTCGTGCAAATGTAAAGCAGTCCCCAGAGGTGCCCACCTCCACTCTGAGGAGTGGCAGAGATACGGAGGTACAGGGTTCATTCTTTTCTCTGTGTGGTTCAGTGGCTTCTCATGATGCTTGGTAGTTAGGTTCTATAAAGTGGTCACCAACCCTGAGTCGGCGAATCCTGAATCATTGTTTCTAGGGAAAACGTATGATTAAGTTCCTGGGAACCAGTGTTCACAACATTCTCATCAAATAACCAATCCATGACCTTGTTTTAGGCATGTTTCCGTTCAGAGACACCTTATTTAATATCTAGTGCTGATACATGAACATTGAACTCACAACCAACACACTACAACTCACGCCTGCATGAAGTTGACCTAACATACTGGATTCTCTGCAAGGCACACCGCAGCCTTCTCGCATTTAGGAACCACAGACAGCACTTCAGCACTATGGTTGGAAGATATTTTAAACAGTGAAGTTACCATGAAAAATACAAAAAACGTAGCATAAACACACCACGAAAGGATATTTGTTTATAGGGAGAGCTGCAACAAGAAGGCAGAGCATAGCCTTGTTCAGCCTCAGCTGGGAACACATGTACACCGGACGGCTTACATTTTTCACCGCTCTTTGCATGTCTACAAATGACACAAAAGCCCCCGAGCGTTGATTCTGAGGTTGTAAATACATGTTAGCGAGGAGGCGGACTCACAAAGGCGGAGTGCAAGCATAACAAGGAGTGACTGTATTTCCACCTCCTGCTCACTCACGGCTCACCCCCTGCCTACTGGGGAGGGGGCTCGGGTGACAAGGAAGGAAACAGTACCTTGGAAACGGCAGTTGTCATGACAGCTGTGACAGATGTTTCCGTCACGAGGGCTGTGACAGAGGCGTCCGTCATGTTCATTCCTGGCTCACTGGGAGGCTGCACCTCTTTACGCATGGTTTTATACTGCACGTTGGAGGAGAAAAAGACAAAGGAACAAAGAGAAAAAGAGTTTTTCAAGCATCTGAGGCTGAAGCACAGGAATAAGTTACTTTGAGCAAACAAGTACCACTGAAAGGTTCTACCTCTGGCGACGATGTTGGCTCCAGGTGCTGACAGAACCTCCTACGAGACTTTGGAACCACAAGTGGAATTGAGAAATCCAAACCTCTGACTCCCACAGCCACCATTCAAACATGTCAAAATGTTCTCTCACTTTCATAATAAAGGACTAATGAATGGAGCTACAATGTGAAAGAATGTATAGGCTTTATTTGTACGTGCGTTAACAGAATCTACAGGAATCCTGTCAATAATTTTTGCTTCTATTATTCATTCATTTATTATTTTTAACCTGGGAGAAACCTTATCACTTTGATAAATGTAGTCTCTGTGACTTTAATCAACATCAACTTTATGGTTGTTCCACAATCAACAGTCCTTTCAGGGCTATTCCGTGAGATTTCTGTTGACTCCCCTTCCTGAGCCCTGCCTGGCTCTGTGAGCTTCAGCAGAGGTTTAGGAAAGAGCTGGTACACCAAGACGCCCGGCGTAAATACCGCTCCCCCGAGGCTCTGCGGACACCACGGGCCTTACAGATGACCACTGTGGCTGAACCGCAGAGGCACCCCTGGAATAGAGGTGGTTCTGTGCTGCCTGGAGGTCGGCAGCGAGCAACTTAATTGCCATTTCTGTTGGTATACACAGGGGTCTCTGTTCATATAATTTATGTAAATCAATTCAGCAGTTTGTGATAGACTCAGTTGTCTAAATGCATAGACAAACAAGAGAAAAAAAGACTAGAAGAAAATGGAATAAAGAGATTTTTAAATTTTCCTAAAGAAAAAAATCATGGCTTTGTTAGTTTGCTCTTTAGAGTGCTAGCAACGGCGACAGAATGATTAAGGGAAAGACCAAATGCCGGGAGCACCAGCCCCCTTGGGGGTCAGACACTGATCAGCCCACGGGAGAGTGAAAGAGACAGAGGGCGACTTTTTTCACCGCCCGGCATCTGCCGATAGTCTAAGTTTATTCAGAAATATAATGTGGTTCTCCAAAAATAGGTATGAAGAACTAGAAGCCATATTCGAAAACATTTGTTGTTTGACAGTTTTCTGACTTGCTCCATATAAGCCCTTTTGAGGGGGAGAAAAACATAACGGAAAAGGAGCAGTATAAGCTACAATAAGCACTTACTTCACTGTGACCGGAAAGACCAGGAACACAGAACAGAAGAGTCACCTGAAATTCCTCCATTCAGGTATACTTCCTGTCATTTTTGATGGGTTAATTCCATTTGTTGGGTTACATCAGGAAAAAAGAAAACTTAATTGGTAGAGGGAAGAGGGGAGCGATGTGGGCAAAAGTCAATATTATTACCTGCTGAAAACAGGCTTGGACAAGGTTCTCCGGGAACATATTCCTGTTGGAGACATGAAAAGCAGCATTATGTTGAGGCAAAAGTGTTTTGTTTTGTTTGTCGTACCCAAGGCACCGGTGGGTATGAGTGTGACACAGAACCAGTACTCTGGTGTCTCTTCTGGCTTCTTGGCATAATACTTCCTTGTAGTAAGATTTATTTTTCCCTGCTAAGCTTCAACCAAGTATAGAAAGGTCTCCTTATCAACTGTTCCTTAACTGACTCACTGAGTAACTGATACGCACGCTGTCCTGGATGAAAGGCCACGCTGGCAGGTGGACGCTCACAGTTAAGAGACTTCTTTAATATTCTGCACATTTCTGTTTTCATCAGTGAGAATGTATGCCTACCAAGACCCCACTGCATTTCTTCCCACATTCTTCATGCCAACTGCAAATATCATTGTAATTACAGAATTAAACATTATGTAAATCGATGAAGTTTGAGTGTGAAGAGGAAGGTATGGTTTCTATAAAACCAAGCCAAATGCCTGGAAATTCAATCAAGACGAGCAACTAAAATTTCTGTGATTAAATTAGGTATGGGGAGCCAACTCAAATAAAAAGAGAAAGTGGAAGGATTCGGCGCTCAGCCTTCTTTGCAATTTCTAAGGGGTTTTGTTGCTCCGCTTCATGGAAACTGAATCTGGAAATTGTAGATGATGCGTTTCTGTTGCATTCTGCAGCATATGCAACAGAAATGACAGGTAATTACAACCAACTGACACACTCAAAGACCTTGACCATACAAAAAAAAAAATTGGCAAGCAAATGCATTTCAGTTTTAAGTAAAAAAAAAAAAATATATATATATATATATATAATGCATATCCAGCATTTTTTATGATTCTCTTCTTAAATTGCTACTTATTAACTAACTGATTTCCAGCCCTGATTGCTTCAGATAAAGAGTTTTTCCTGTACAGTTAAAAAATGTATTTCTTCAAATGTGCTTCAGAACTGACCACCCAGCCCACCATCTTAATGCAACAAGTATACTTTCTGCACCTCTGTCCACCCTAAATCTTGACAGAGGGGCTTGTTCCTTCCAGACCCTCTTGGGACCACAACCTGGCAAGTAGGACTGGCTATGTAATTTGCAGGGTCCAGGGCAAAATAAAAATGCACAATAATTTAAAAGGTATTAAAAATTTCAAGATGGCAACAGCAGAGCACTAAACCAAGCAGGAGGCCCCCTGTGACCACACAGGTCAAATACCAATGAAGTCACCCTGCTGGCAAAATACTCACCGGATCAGGTCTAACATGGCATCCACCGTACTGACTTCGGGGCTGCTGCCTGTCCTGTCAATCTCATCCACTTTCTGGGTGACACCAGGCTTGATGCTCACCACCAGCACGATACCTGTGGCCAAGGATAGCACCCACAGAGCATTAAGACCCTTCGAGGGCACCTGGCACCCCCAGTGCATCCTTCTTTGAACCAGTGGACGTAGTGGGACCAAGCAATACTGGGATGGGGACCCCAGGGTCCAGCCAAAATGCTGAATCTCAGCTGCGACCTCAGCAGCAGCCTTAATTACTTTTTCATTTAAATGAAGCAGAATGAACTCTTCCCATGTCTTTTTTAAAAATGAAGGGGGGCTATAGTCCAGAATGTTTCTGGAAACACCTGCTGATGAGAATGTTCTTTTTTCTTTTCTTTAGCTTATGAGGTCAACCAGTTAGGGGTTGGGGTGAGGGTGACCCTTTTTCCAACTCAGGTCACTTGTTCAATATCTTCCTGGAACTTTTACCCACAGATACTAGTTCTTTTCCTGAGGGTCACACAGAACAAGCCGTGTCTTCCTTCCATACCATATGCCTTCACATATCTGGATAGCTGGTGTGTAATCCTAAACAGGGTCAGGGTTGAGAAAAGTGTTGTTCTGTGTGACTCTCAGGAGGTGGAAGGAAGAATAGACAGACAGGAGTTACAGGGAGGTAGTTCTCACGGTAAGAAGCACTGTAAACAGAGAGCGTCTGAATGCCCCATTTTGGCCTTTGGAGATACAGTAATGTGTTCCTGTCACTTGAGTGTCCAAGGAGAGGCTGTTGAAGACCAAGGCACCAGAGGTTGTTGGACTGGAGGAGAGTGAAGAAGAAAAAAAGTCCCCAAGCCCCTATTGCTCCTCCAAGGGGAAATGCCAATCCAAGGGTCAGGAATTCAGGGATGCTGAATGGGTCAGTTTTGCCAGTGGGGAGTCACTGGGCAATAGAAGGGCCAGGAGTGGCCGTGGTCCACTTTTCCCTTTCAGGGTTGCAGAAAAGATACACACCCAACGTTTCCCCTTTGTGTTGGCCTCCCTCAGGAACCTCATGAGGAGATGTGGCTTTGCCTTAGGCAGGGCTCAGGCCCTCGGAGGGCCCCTGGTGTAATAACTCTAAAACCTCACCACCTCTCCTCAGTTCATCACAGCAGAGCTGCAAGGGCCGAGCTGGCTGCATCCAAGGACACTCCCTTCCCCTCCTCCCATTCTGGGCATCCTTAAAATATCACGCTAGGTCACAAAGGACAGACCATACTGGCTTCACAAAAGAATGCCCCAGACACAAGATAGCTACACTCCCTTAGAACTTTCTCCCTCTTTCAAGTGGAATGTATACTTGGCAAGACCCAGCTGTTAGCTCTCAGTACTATGTGAAATTTGAAATGCACTCAAATGCTATCTTTTGGGAAATCTTTTGTAATTAAACTCAACTCCACTACTATACACTCATTGGTCTAAAGATTATATAAGCTGTCAGCTCCACTCCCTTCCACTCAATGATCTTGAAAAGGCACAGAACGGTCACCCCCTTTCTGTTTCTTACTGGAGACTTTAATAAAGAGTACCATGGCTGAAATTCCGTCAGTATTATATTTGATTCATATAAAAGGCGCCGTGTAGACTTCAAGCCAAAAAGCTTCATGGTAGTATAACAGTATAATTTTCTGACTTAAAAGAGAACTGTGCATTATAAAAAGCCCAACCACTTTTAACTGAAAAGTCACAATTATATAGAAGGAGGAGGATTCAGCAACACATTTTACCTAGAATGACAGCAATGACAGTGGTACTGAAATAATACACGACAGCACGCAGCCCGATTTTCCCAGATACATTGGAATCCAGTGCAGCAACACCTGAAAGGAGGAAGAAGTCATATTACATTATTTTTCAAAAGACTTTAAGGTGTGAAACAGAGAGCTGAGAGCTGTCGTTGGATCTGCCAGGCCTATGCACACCTTCGGATAAGATGCAAAGGGCGAAGAAAAGCAAAATTCCAAACACAGACTTGAGAGATGGAGCCTCGTGAGGGACAAGCTCCCCTTCTTGGCAAGCCCTCAGCGCGCTGCCTATAGTGAGCACTGTGCCTTTGCTCCCCTTGGGGGTGGTCAAGAGACACAGTCAGGAGTCCCCCTTCTGCATTTGCTTGCAGGGTAGGGGTGGGGTAGGGAGAGGTGGAAGAGGGCAAGAGGGGATAAATGATGATGGAAAAGATAAAATAAAATGTTAAAATATATGAAAAAACTTTATCAAGACTTGTACATTACATCACTCAACATCCTTTTGGAATTCAGCATCAAGGAAAAGTTTATTTTGAAGAACTGAGATCATTCTTTCATCACATAATGGAAATCATATAAACCCTTCTGCTTTTTGTCAGGAAGCTCAGAGTCAACTAAAAAGACAACTTATGTGTAGTTATAAAAGCAATATATGTTCATGGTAATTATCTAAAAAAAAGAGAAAAATATAAAGAAAACAAAAATCAGCCCACCCCGTGTGGCTCAGTGGTTGGGGGTCGACCTACACAGCAAGAGGTCGCCGGTTCAATCCCTGGTCGGGGCACATGCCCAGGTTGTGGGCCAATCCCCAGTGGGGGCATGGGGGAGGTGGCCAATCAATGTTCTCTCTCATCAATGTTTCTATCTCTCTCTCCGTGTGTCTTCCTCTCTCTCTCAAATCAAAGAAAAAAAAAACACTTCAGCTCATCAGCCATAGTTAATATTTTGGTGAACTATCTTCCAATATTTTTTTCTCAATTTTTTTTATAAACATAGCTGAGATAATTTTATAGTTTTTAATCCTCTCTCTTCCTAATACTGTATTATAAGCATTTTTCCTTATCGTTATAAATTCACCCTGAGCCCTGGCCGGTTTGGCTCAGCGGTTAGAGCGTCCGCCTGTGGTCCTGAGAGACCCAGGTTCGGTTCCCACTAAGGGCACGTACCTCGGTTGCAGTTTGTCCCCGGCCCTGGTTGGTCGTGCGGGTGGCAGCCACTCGATGTGTCCCTTTCACATCGATGTTTCCCTCTCTCTCTCTTCCTCTCTCTCCCTCCCACTCTGTCTGTACAAAAAAAATGGAAAAATGTCCTCGGATGAGGATAAAAAAAAAAGAAATAAATTCACCCTGAGGATAATTTTAAAGGCTACTTAATCTTCTGCCATGGGGCTGTACCATAATGCATTTAATCATTCCCTTATTGCTAGATCTTTAGGTAGTCTCAGGGCCAAATTCAGTAATAAATCACAGTAATTTCATTAACCATCCTGGCTAGCATACTTCTTTCTTCTTGCAATGATTTTCAAATTGCTTCTATGCTAATTTTATTGGGTACAGCTTTGACTGTGGCACACCTTAACATTTCCATTTTAAAGAGGAAGGATGTTAGCAAAAACTTCTGAGAGCACAGGTGATTTAAGAGATATATGGCCACATTGTTAGATGTAGGTTCAGATGATCTTTGATTGCCAATAAAAGTACTGGATGTTGCCTAGACTTGCAAAGGTTGCCTAGAATGCCAAGGACAGCTGTAGAGGTGGAAGGCACACACCCTTCCTTGCTAGAAGGCCTTGCCCTCCAGGAAAGACACTCATGTAACTGGGGTCAATGATGTCGCTCTCTAGCCGGACTGCTTCTATGTGGGGCACAGGGCAAGTTGAGAAGCAACCAAACCATCTTTCAGCTAGTTGTCATTTGGACTACCCTGCCTGATTTCCAAAAACAGAATTACATTCTGAATCAAATGATCACCACAGAAAATAATTTTCTGAGCCTGCAATGTGCATGAGTTGTCCCATACTATTTGTAAAACCTCATGTACAGGGCACCAGGAAACATGAACAGGTGGTCATGAAGCAACCCCAGGGAAAAGGCAGTAAGCCTGTAGGCTATCAGCACGCACAAGTAGCTTTTACAGTCACTCCTCACACTATAAAAGGTCTGTCCATTTTTTTAAGTGACCGAAGGATTATGCTCCTCACATATCATTGAACATATCAGGTACAGGAAAAATCTGTAAGAAAGTTATCACCTTTCTCTCTAAACACATCATTCCTCTAGCCGTTGCTTGCTTCTTTAGCAGTTAATATTTTGAGAGAAGGGGCTCTGGCTTCTTTAACAGCCACCCCAGGATATTGTTTAGGGCCCATTCACCAACCTCCCAGACAAGGCTATACAATTACTGCGCGCGCACACACACACACACACACACACACACACACACACACACACGAGATGGGCATATTGCAACAGCCATACCCTGGAATAACCATGATGATAAATTCTATTCTCTTTCTTTGTAAAAAATGCAGTTTGGTGTGCTCAGAAGAATTTCTTTTTCTAATGTAAGAAAATAAAAAATAATCCTGCAAAAAACAATAACAAATTAAGAGATGCTGAATCAGGCCACCTTTCAGAAACAAGGGAACTATTTCATATTTAGTTTCGGCCTCTCAAAAACAGCAAAAAACAATAATGCAAACATAAATGTTTGCTAAGTATATAAGTATATTATGACTAGAAAATGTGCCCATTTCATTTTAGAGCTCTGTGCATTATTGATAAACAATTATAATTATTTATAATAATAAGCTAGGTTTTAAAAAACAAACAAGAAAATCACCAATTAACAGAACTGAGTCACCTGTATCCCTGACCTAATAGAAGGCGTATTTTCAGATACATTGGCCTTTGGTACTTGTCCAATTTAAGCAGCTTCCAGCCCTTAAGGTACTGATTAGTGACAGGCTCACAGGGTGACTGCAGAATGGTTCTTGGGTATGTGTTTCATGTCCTCTCAGGATTTTCTTCCAGCAGTGAAACAAATGAAATCTATGTGGATAACTGTTTCCAGCATATGTTAGTATGTCTTAATTTGTCTTAATGATTTGGCCAAGGGCTGGTACCTCTGCTTCTATTGCAGGACCCAGCTGCCAAGGCTTTACACTAATGAGATTCTCGGTGGAAATATCTTAAACAAATACATACCCCAACTATCATGTAGTTATTTTCAGGAAGAGCTTTGTTTTCCATTCCTCAACTTTACCTTAGTCCTACAATTTCCCTGGACATAGCAGAAATGTATTCAAATCAACAACTGTGCTTCTCTGTCTCTCTAGAGTGGCCCTGCTACCTCACCAGTCATACTGTCTGAGAGCAAAGCTGGCCCCAGATCCAGGCTTTTGGACAATTTGTAATGTGATGTGAGGATAGGGGTGCTGACCACCAGACAGGAAAGGAACCTACATATGCAGGGAAACCACCTAACCTTTGAAAACCTCTATAACAGGAACATTACTGAACTTAACTTGAATAAAAAATGCCTGTCTGGATGGTCTAAATACCGCACCTGCCAATAACAACGATGATAATGATGATAAACGATAATGATAAGGATGGCAACAATGTGTATTGAACAATGACTTAATGTTGAGTATATTTTCTTTAAATCTCACTATAATCCTATGAAGTTAGGCACTATTCTTCCCATTTTATAGAGGAGAAAACTGTGGCTCAGAAACACTAAGTAATATGCCATGGTCCTACAGCGAGTGAATGATGAAGCTAGGATCCTGAACCCAAGTTTGAATCCAAAGGCCATATTCTTAACCACTGTGTCACACTGGCTCTGTCCCCATGTTACAAAGCCCTAGACCAGCGCTGCCCAACAGAACTTCCTGTGATGAGGAAAATGTTCTCTATATGTGCTGTCCACGCAGCAGCCACAAGCCACATATGGCTAGTGAGCATTTAAAATGTGGCTAGCATGAATAAAGAACTGAATTTTAATTTTAATTAACCTCAATTTAAACAGCCACATGTGGGTAATGGCTACCATGTTGGACAGCATAATGTAGACCTTCCCAGAGTGTCCAGTGCTTATTTAGTAGATGCTCAACAGTGTTGAATGAACAAACTCAAGCTTGACTCCATTACAAGGACACCTTCTTTACCTTGCCAGCACAGGGGCACGGGAGAGGATGAAGGTAAACCATCATCCCCTGGTCTGCATTTCCATCACCGCACTGACCATATTGCTCTGAGGCCTGCGGCTTCGTCCCTGGACCCAGGTGCATTAAATAAGGAGTTCTGTGAATTCTGTACTTGATGCTTTCCATGTGAAGGAAAGAGCTACACTTTTCATGGGCAGTGTTCTCCTTACAAAGTGAGCTCATTTCAGAGATCCACATGTGTGTCAGAGATCAGGAACTTGGCAGGCAGTCACGTGTACAGGGCAGTTTGGTTTGGTTTCCAGGGCGACCTCCATGTGAGAACACATTCAGCATCTTTGTGCTTCTCTCCCGTTTTTTCATTGCTGTGCACTCCACCCCACGCCCCACCTGCAGTCTTTTAGACAATGTTTCCTAATGGCCACCTGCGTGAAATGTTAATACCATAGACAAACTTTACATCTGTTTATGTACTAAATGTATACAGGCATGTTTTATATAAAAAGGAGAAAGTTTCTATCCCTTAACCCCCTAAACCAGCTTTTGTTGCCTTTGGGGTGATATTGCTCCTGTTGAAAATGTGTGGTCTGGTTCGGGGATCCTGTCATGTGAATGGTACCTTAATCCAGACACTGGACTCTGAAGGTGGTGCCTCTCCATCCATCAGTTCTTCTGTCACACTAGTTACCTTCCGAGTGCTCACTAGCCACACGCAGCTTTGTCTACTGCAGTGCACAGCACGAGCAGAGACCCCATTCGGCGGCCTGGTCCAGAATTTGCTGCACGTGGGTAGAGGCAGTGTGACACAATGATTAAGAATATTGTCCTGGCTGGTTTGCTCAGTGGTTAGAGCATCGGCCCACAGACCAATGAGTTGAGGGTTCAATTCTGGTCAAGGGCACGTACCTCGGTTGCGGTTCGTCCCCGGCCCTGGTTTGGGTCGTGCGGGAGGCAGTCAGTTGATGTGTCTCTTTCACATCGATGTTTCTCTCTCTCTCTTTTCCTCCCACTCTATCTGAAGATATATGGAAAAATATCCTCGGGTGAAGATTTAATTAAAAAAAAAAAAAAAAAGAATACAGCCCCCATCACTTACTGGCGAAGCTCAGTCCCAAACAGGTGAAACATCACCACGCTTTATCCTGGGGTTTTACTCTCTCAAGTGCCACCTGGTTTCTTTGTTTTCAGGCCATGCCTTCTGCCTGAGGAACCACCTCTCTTTAGAGTCCACTCCCAAACTCATTTCCTCTGGGACCTGATACCTTCCCTCCGAGAGCTGAGGGAGAGGGTTAAAATATTACCGAACAGGTGTGACAGGATCAAAGGTTAAGTGTTTAAAAATGTTTATAGCAATTGGACAGTAATTCGTGTCTACTGAATATAACAAAAAATATGGCTATCACTTTTTATGTCTTTGTTTTATATCCTTTTCTGGTCATTCATTTTTATTACAGTTTACAAAGATTATTGATCTGTGACAAATTGGAAATTTTAAAAACTGCATCTGTTCCACCTGGTTTTAAAACTGGATGCTTGGCAAATCACTGGTGCAGAGGACAGGGAGCATGAATGATCAGAACAGCTGCAGGGTCGCTGGGCGGAAGGGATGTGAGGGAGGGAATGCTCGAATTGGGCAGAAAAAGATGAACAGGATTCTGAAAGATTCTTTGCTTGACCACGCTTTAGTCAGGCTTCTGAACCTTCTCCTGGGCCCATCTGTACGTCCTGGCAAAATTTATTTTTAGCAAGAACAGTTGGGTCAGTTTAACTGGAACCCCCTCCCCTTGTTATCTGAGCACGGTCCATACTCGATCAGATTATCAGATACTGATCACTCTGGCCTATCAACAAGAATCCTGTTAGGTTGCTTTGACCAGAATCACCCTAATTTCTGATCTTTCCTCTTAGTAATTTTCCCTCCACTGACCCCCACCTTATTCCCTGGCTATCAATTCCCACCTGCCCATTCTGTATTCAGAGTTGAGCCCAATCTCTCTCCCTAACTGCAAACTCCCATTGCCGAGGTCCCTACACCTATTTTGATGGTCCTGACAAAAGTCTGTTTCACCACCCCGAACAAGTATCATTGATTTTTCTTTTTCTTTATCAAGTCCAGGTGAGCCCAGGATTGTCCTTTAAAACCAGGGACAGTTTGGAGGCTGGGGTGTCCTAGTCCTAGAGAAAGGGATACAATCCAAGGTTGTCCTGGGAAGTTAGGGGGACCTGCTGGCTCTTTAAGAAACCACACTGGGCTTTTTCACCTTGGGAAGAGGCTCTGATGAGCTGAGGTGCTAGAACTTTTTATAAAATCACTACAAAGGAAGCAGTTGCCATGGGCTAAACATTAATAGCATGTTTTAAAAATAAACACTCGAGGGCAAAAGAGTTCTCCACCCACTGGAGAAGAAAGTTTCCATGACAATCTCTCCACTTTGCCATTAAGGTGTCGGAACTCAGAGTTACTGGAAGTTTTTTTGGTCTGGCATTTGATGGTGCTTATTGTGAATGTACCTAACACCCAGGAAACTCATTGTTGCATCCTCTTATCTGGACGGCTTCTGTCTCTCCCACAGACAGGCCACTGGCATAGGGAAAGACAAGCATTGGCTTTGGTGGGACAGACAGGACTCAAATCCCAGCCTTCTCCTACCAGATTCAGTTTCCCCATCTATCAAACAAGTTTTAAATGCCTCTCCATCCTAAAGGGAAACTGGAGAAACTCATCCTGTACAGCTGTTGAGATGATTAGAACTAATATCTGTAATACACCTAGTAGTGTCTAGAACTTAATTTGTATTACTAAATGGACTCCATCATTCTTTTTCTTTAAATCCTCACCTGAGGATATTTTTCCACTGATTTTTAGATAGAGTAGGAGGGAGGCAGGGGGGGAGGGAGGCAGGGGGGGAGAGAGGGGGGAAGAGAGAGAGAGAGACACTGATGTGAGAGAGACACGTCAATTGGTCGTCTCCCACATAACCCCGACTGGGGCTGGGGATCAAACCTGCAACTGAAGTACGTGCTCTTGACCAGGAATCAAACCTGAGACTCTTCAGTCCAAAGGCCAATAGGCCAATGCTCTAACCACTAAGAACACCAGCCAGGGTAGCCTCTAGTATTCTTGAATGAAATGATCAACATGAAGTGTGTCACTGAGCAAATGAAAGGTACTTAACAAGTGTTTGCTCATTCATTCCCTCATTCTTTCTTCCATTATCCTTCTGTGTTCCTTCATCATGTGGTCACTAATGAGATCTTTTAAAAACATTAATCCGGGCCCTGGCCAGTTTGGCTCAGCGGTTGGAGCGTCGACCTGCCTTAGAGAGAGACCCGGGTTCGGTTCCCGCTAAGGGCACGTACCTCGGTTGCGGTTTGTCCCCGGCCCTGGTTGGTCGTGCGGGTGGCAGCCACTCGATGTGTCCCTTCACATCGATGTTTCTCCCTCTCTTCCTCTCTCATCCCCCTGCTCTGCCTGATCAAAAAATGGAAAAATGTCCTCAGTTGAGGATAAAAAAATAAATAAATAAATAAATAAATAAATAAATAAATAAATAAATAAATAAATAAATAAAAACATTAACCCAGGCCCTGGCCGGTTTGGCTCAGCGGTTGGAGCATCGGCCTGCGGTCCAGAGGGACCAGGGTTCGGTTCCCACTAAGGGCACGTACCTCAGTTGCAGTTTGTCCCCGGCCCTGGTTGGTTGTGCGGGTGGCAGCCACTCAATGTGTCCCTTTCATGTCGATGTTTCTCTCTCTCTCTCTCTCTCTCTCTCTCTCTCTTCCTCTCCCTCCCTCCTACTCTATCTGAGCAGAGAATGGAAGGATGTCCTCGGGTGGGGATAAAAAAAAAACAAAACACATTAATCTGGCTAACCAGACCCTGCTGGAAGGGCGCCTGCCGGCCTCCCTGCCCCAGCGGCTGCCACCTTCCTGACTTCCTCTGACGCCCCGGAGCAGACAGAGCTCTCTACCACCTCAAGCCTTCTGCACAGGCCCTTACCTCTGCTGGACTACTTTCCCCACCCTTCATTTGGCTACTTTCAAGTCCTCTTCTGAGTCTCCAGAATGAACCAGGCTCCTCTGTTTTCCTCACTTGCATCCTGTCCTTGTCCCATTTCACACTTTTATCCATGGGCTCCTTTAACATCTGTCTGTCTTTCACACTAGACTATAAGCTCTTCGATGGCAGGAGACCTAGATATCTCTGTCTGTTCACCAATGTGTCCTCAGTGTCCTGCACATGGAGGAGCTCAACAAACACATGTGGACTAAATGAATAACTGTTATTTATGCACACCTGCCTGCCCCCAGCGCCCCTCTTCCCAGGTCTGGTCCCTGGGCAGCAGCATGTTCCAGATGGAACTCCAGACTGTGTCAGTCCCAGGTGCTACCGTCAGGGTCTGTGTGACCTGGCAAAAATGTCTTAATTTCACGACAACCTGTTTCCTCATCTCTAAAGATGGAGATAAGATCCCACCTGGTGTACGACCACATTGGGTACTACTATGAGGATCCAATAAACAGGGTCGTTGCCCAGGGAAAACAAGGCTGGGTATGATCTCACTCTGTTAACCCAGGGCACAAGGAAATTTCACCTGGGATGGTAAAAGTGAAGAGAAAAGGCAGAGGAGCATGCAGAATTATTTCTGTGCACACCGTACCTAGGACATCTATTTTTCTTGGAGACATTAATACAAAGAACTCCCTTAAAATAGTTATGTCACCAGCACAGACTATTCTGTGAAGTTAAACAACACAACCTGGTCCTCAGGCAGAACCAACCAAAGGCCACCCTGTAGCCTGTCAGCAGGTCCACATTTGATGTTCAAAACATGTCAAGAAGCAGCAGGCGGTCTCCTGCTTCCTCAACCTTCTGGGGAGCTATTTTAACATTTTTCAATACCACAGAGTGTCATGGTATCTGCACTGGGACCAACTTCTTAGAAGACCTTGTGAGCTTTTAGAGGAGGCTTACTGTCTAAAGAAAAGCATTAAACACACCTCAGAGGATCTGGGGAACCCAGCCATTCCGCTCAGAGCTCATAGGAATGCTTTGACATCAGGATGGCTAAGAGCTCGGTGAGATTTTTCTGGTTTTCTACCACAACCTAATTATTATTGAGCTCTCTCACTGCTTCTTATGAAACTGGGCCCGGCTGGTTTGGCTCAGCGGTTAGAGCGTCAGCCCACGGACCAAAGGGTCTCGAGTTTGATTCCCAGTCAAGGACATGTACCTGGGTTGCAGGTACATGGTCAGGGTCATGTGGGAGGCAACCAATCTATGTGTCTCTCTTACATGGATGTTTCTTTTTTTCTCTCTCTCTCCCTCCCTCCCTTCCACTCTATCTAAAAATCAATGGAAAAATATCCTCGGGTGAGGATTAACAAAAAACAAACAAACAAACAAAACAAAACAAAAAGGAGGATTAACAACAATAAAAAAAAACCCACCAAAAAGCAAAAGAAGTAGCTTGTGGGTAGAAGCTACTTGAGTGCTGGTGAACTTCATAAACCAGTGGCAGCACAAGTCTTTTCATATGTTTTCATCTCCGGAGCAGATGCATTGTGTACATTCCTACGTGTATGGCTCAAGTCTAACACACAGCTTCTAATGCCAATGCAGGGACTTTCTTGAAATGTCAGTGGATGAAAGAAAACAGGTTCTAAGGGAGGGTGATCTGATCATAAATTCCTAACTGAGCAGGTTATGGTGGTAGTCATGCCCCAGGCACATAACTGCTTTAGTAAAAGATTTATCTTTGCCCTGTCCTTTGTTTTTGTGCACAGTGGGTTAACACACCTTTGAGATAAGCATAATCACCCTGAAGAGAGAAACCACAAAACTGTCACTCTCAGGAGCATTTGAGATCTTGCTTCCTGTCACCCATTTGGCTCAAATAAACTCTTAACAGAAATTCTCTACAGGTTTGGATGTTTCCTACGTCAACACTTCTGACCGTATTAGACAAAGGTTTAAATTAAAACACTAGATAGCATCTCATATGCACCACGAGACTGTTACATAACATGCTACTGTCATTTCCCTATTTCATAGTTGAGGACAAGATAAGTAACTTGTTCAAGGTTTCACAGTTAGTGAATGAATGGCAAAGCCAGCATCCACACCCAGCTGTGCTCTTCCGGCTGTGCTCTTAACCGCTAGGTTACCTCGCCCCTCTACCCATGTTTATTGATACTAACAAAGGTTCTTTGCTCGACCAAACTTTAGTCAGGCTCCTGAACCTTCTCCTAGGCTCTAAGTCCTTAGGACCTGTTTATACTTCAATTTATACTTCCTTGTAAAATCTAGTTCTAGCAAGAACCCTGCTAAGTTCATTTCGTCAGAACCCTCCACCCTTGGTATTTGATCACTGTTGATATCTAATTAAGTTCCTCATCTTCCACCATCTCCCAGGTGATGCCTGATTACCCTGGCCTGTCCTCAGCAAGAATCAGGTCAGGTCAGTTTAGCTAGAATCCTCCTTACCACCACGCTTCCTCTTAGTAGTCCATCCACTGATCCCCTTACCCTGCCTGGTGGCTAGCAGTTCCTTCTTGCTCATGCTGAATTCATTCAGAGTCGAGCCCAGTGTCTCTCCCCCACTGCAGGCGTCCCTGTGCCTGTCACAATGGGCCTGAAGAAAGTCTGCCTGACCACCTTTACCAAGTGTCATTGATTTTTTCTTTTTCTTTAACAATCCTTCCCCACCTGCAGATCGTTCCTGACGTCCCTCTGGAGAGAACGGCACCGGGGGAGTCCCTGCTGTAACCTGTGTCTCCATGCCTACAGCCATGTGCTCATCTGTCATTGCTGCTCCTCCCCCCATGTTCCAGCATGCCCAAAGTCTCACTGTCCTCCCAAACGCCATACTTTTTGCTATTTCCTTCTGCCTGGAATGCCCACCCCACTTCATCTGATTTCTGTCTTTTCTTCAAAACCGTACCTCCCTGTCCCCTCTGCTGTCCTCATTCCCACAAAGCACTGATCCCACAACGTTGCAATGTACTTTCCCTTTCTTGCGGAACAGGACTTCTCTTTATGTCTGTGTGCCCAGCACAGAGCCTGGGACATCAAAGATCAATGAGTGAGCACGTGCGCTCCCATGTCCAAGCACTCAACACACAGGCGTTTCCTCAGAATCCCTACAGGGTTTCTCAGTCTTTTTTTAAAGAAACAAAACTACCCCTGGATGGTTTGGCTCAGCCATTGGAACGTCGTCCTGTGGACCCAAGAGCCGCGGGTTCAATTCTGGTCAAGGGCATGTGCCTCGGTTGTGGTTCAAACTCTGGCCCTGGTTGAGGTCATGAGGGAGGCAGCCAGTCGCTGTGTCTCTCTCACATCCATGTCCCCCCCGCCCCCACTCTATCAGAAAGTCAATGGAAAACTGTCCTCAGGTGAGGATTAAAAAAAAAAAGAAGAAAAAAAAAAAAAAAGAAACCAAAGTAGATAAACTCATGGGCAAGCAGGGCTGGAACCACTCAGCAGTGTGGGCAGGAGGAAGCCTGGTGGGTTCTCCAGGCTCTGCGAGCTCAGAGAGACAGAAGCAGGGCACATTTCTCTCTTGCCACTTTCATTGTATTACTGTTCCAAGCGGCATGTTCCCATTCCTGATACACTGTGTGCTCCCCTCCTCCTTTAGGCAAAAGGCATTGTAGAAAACCAGTGAATAGGATTAAGTCCTTTGGCTTCAATAGTTGTGTTCTAACACAATACAAATTTCTTGATGGTCTTGGGAAAATGTTTACTTCATGTGTGCAAAACTGCTTGGGCCATCTTATTTTCTTGGGTCCCAAACAAAGCCGAGGCAAGAGAAAAGAGGTACTCCTTGAAATGCAGGCAGAGCTCAGTGGTTCCAGATGCTGCAAACGAGGCAAGACATTCATTCTCAGCTTGCATGGAGTTTTAAGTTTATAAGCCACTTTGAAATGGTAATTTTCACAGAGACGGAACTGTATAAAAAACCACCAATGTTTCAAGAAAAGCATGCATACTTTCTCCCAAGCTGACATGGACAATGAATGCTCTTAGCTACCTAACAGCATCTTCAACCCTCATACCTTCTTGCCTAAGATGGGACTTGTGGACTGGAGCCGACCTGGGGTCCATGACCAGATGGGTGGGGGGAACCTCATCCTCTCACAGGTGCCTTTCTGTTAGTCTGTTTTTACACAGTTGGGGTTAAAAGTGTTTGCTGAGTTAAACTGAACCCCGTTTCAGGGAGGCACATTGCACAGTTCTTCCCACAAGAGGATGTGGGCTAGTTTCCAGGCACATAGCTGCTTATGAGTAAATAAATACATATACTTAAAAAAAAATGCCTTCCCCAGCCCAAATGATCCACATGTGTCAGCTCCTGCAAAGCCTGAGTTTAAAAAAGCAGTCTCCAAAGCCTTGGCTGACTTCAGGCTGCCCTGCTCCATCCCTCCACCCTCCAGTGTCCCTTCCGGGCCTTTACACCCATTGCTTGGGATGAGCGTATTTGCTTGGCATGTTAGTTTATTTTCATTTTATTGAATTTATTGGGGTGACACTAGTTAACAAAACTATACAGGTTTCAGGTGCACAATTGCACAACACATCATCTGTCCACTGTAGTGTGTGTTCACCACCCCAAGTCAAGTCTCCTTTTATCACCATTTATCCCCCCTATACCCCCCTCCATCTCCTTCCCTGCCCCTCCCCCAGACAACCACCACACTGTTGTCCGTGTCCATGAGTTTTTTTCTCTTGAAATCTTACCCTTTGCAACAGCATGGATGGACCTGGAGTGCACTATGCTAAGTGAAATAAGCCAGTCAGAGAAAGACAAATAAGATATGATTTAACTCATAGGTGGAACCCAGTAAACAAAATGAACTAACAAGCAAAACAAAGACAGACTCATGATTGAGAGCAGGGTGTCGGCGGGCTGGAGGGACTGAGGGAGAAAAAAGTATGTTGGTTTATTTTGTCACCCAGATTCCACCCCGACAAGATTGTATCTTGGCGTCAGAATCTAATCTTATCTTTCATCTCAGCAGGGGTCAGCACCGGCTGGCCTCCCATTTTTGGTAAATAAATGCTTTATTGGCAATAGCCACGCCCAGTCATTTACCTATTGTCTGGCTGCTGTTCTGTGACGACCAGTTGGATAGGTGGACAGGACGCTCCGCCGGAAAAGCCTCACTCACTCACTGCCCCGCCCTTTACGAAAGAAGCGTGCATACTCCCACTGGAAAAGAAACCGACTCACAGGCATTCTCCACCTGCCTGTCTAATAAATACTGTTTATAGCTAAGCCTTTACTTTTTTTCTTTGTTAAAAAGTAAAGGAAAGCCTCAGCCCTGCGGTGTGAAATTTAAAAATTTTGAAAACCTGACACAGAAGTTGGAGCAACAACCATTTAAAAGTTTGGAGCAAAATTTTTAATAATTTTCCATGGTGAAGTCTTAAATTTATCTTTGAAGAAGCTCCCCACAAAGATAAATCCATTTCCTACTAGTGCCCTTGTAGGAGCTAGAAAGTCACTAACATCACAACATTTTCATCGAAGTCTCAGGACTAGGACCCAGGACTGGGTGGCTTGAGGTGGAGGGAAAGGGAAAGGAGGACGATCTCTTGGCTCGGTGTACACGTGGAGTACATGCAGCTGCAAACCAGTGCTGCTTTTTGAGGAGCCAACATTTGTAGGAAATCCAGAGTAAGATGTCACAGGAGGGGGTGGGAATGAGCACCTTGCTTTGGAGGGGCACTGTGCCCAGGAACCAGCATGGGCTTGGTCCAACTGAACAGACTCCACGCTGGCTGGATATGCCACAACCCAGCTGGTGCTACAGGTAGCCATTCCAGGGTGAGTCTCCTGATGGGACCCACTGGACAAAACTATTCCCCTGTGGCTATGGTGGGGGTGCAGGGTGGTTCCTCTGACGTGGACATTCCACTGTGGCAATCATTCCAGGAAGGGGTTGCTCCCGGCCAAGACAGGAAGACTTCTGTGATGAGGAAACTTTTTTCTCTTAGAATCTAGGGTTGGGTGACAGGTGCAGGGCGCAGCAATGCCTAGGGCATCCTCGTGTAGAAGAATAAGTTGGCCCCAGGCTCGTGGAGGCAGGCTGACAGCTAAGCAGAGGGGCAGTCCTCTTAAGGGACCCTGAGGCTCTTGGAAAAGCCCCCCCAGGGAGCAGCTTGATGTCATTGTTGATGTTTCACCTGCTTTTATCCCTCAACTTTTCATAAAACTTTGTCCCAAACAGCCTAGTCTCAGCTGTGCTATGAAGAGTTGAATTCTCATTCCCATTTTAGATTGGAGAAGCAAAGGGGGGCACTCCTCAGGATCACAGGGGTGGCAGCAGCCACAGGAGACACCGGGGAGGCGGCTGTGCCCAGGGGAGCACTTCTGGCCCAAGTGGTCAGTGGCAGAGTCTGCAGTGGAAGATATGCGACCTCCTCCTGAGCACAGCTGAGCCAGCATCCTGGGACGGTGCTCTGGGAGCCTCTGGAAGTGGGAGTGGAGGGGCTGTTCCTTTCCTATGCTGGTTGTAGCAGGCTCAAGTCATCGTGATTTGGGTATGAAAGGAAGTATGCCCTGAATTTACACTCGCTGGCTGGTGTGACCTGGAGAAGGGTTTTCCAGAGCCACAATTCTCAGGGATGTTCATTAGCCATTTCCCTCCTGGTTTGATGCAAACAGCTTTCAAACCTGAATGTTAACAGGACCCACAATGAGGGTTTTTTCCTATTTGTTAATTTGGTGAGAGCATTTCCTTTATGCAGAAGCACAGATGATCAGTCTTGGGTCTCAATTTTTGCTATGTCTCTATCTTTAGTTTATGCATCTCTGGGGCTCATTCAACTCTCCCCGCTTCCAACATGCATTGTCTGTTGGCCTAATTCATGAATAAACTAGACTGTTGAGCTGTTGGACTTACAAAGGCTTCTGAAATGTGAAAACGTCTCTTCCTGTGTATTTTCTTACTTCTGCTTTGCCCTCCTGACTGCGCTGGGTGGGGAGGCTGAGAACCACTGCAGGGTCGGTGGGGGAAGGACCGGGTGAGGTGGCACTGAGCTGCAGGGACGGGCAGAGCGGGGAGGAAACTACCGGAGGCAAGGCTGGAGGAGCACAGGGCAGAATCCATCCGCTTACCTCTTTCTTTCTTTAAAAAGAAAAAAGAAAAGAAAATACAAAGCAAAACCAGCAAAAATAAAATGTTTGCCTTTAAAATGTTTAAAAAAGCCCAAAGAATCAAGTTTTCTTGCTATCCAGATCTAACCGATGTTAACTGTTTGATTTTGATTCCAACTTAAAAAATACACACACACACACACACACACACACACACACATATATATATTTTAAAAAATTAAATTTGGATTGTAAACATCTTATTGTGTAATTTGTTTAATGCTCCTACTTTATACTATATTAGGAACATTTTCACATGTCCTTAAGTATGTTTCCAAAACAAGGTTTTCAATAGTTGTATAAAATTCTAGCTTCAGAGTATAACACACATTTAGATTGCTTATAATTTATCACTGTTACAAAAAAAAAAAATGCTACCATGAACATCCTTGCACCTAAATCTTTGAATATACCTCTGCTTACTTCTTTATGATAAATTCCAAGAAGCAGAATAATTAAATGGAAATATCAGAACATTTTCCAAACTGCCCCTCATCAAGTTTGCTTCAATTTATACAGTGACCAAAAATGTACAATTGAGCCCATGTTCCTACAACCTTGCCGACATGAGTGTTATTACTGTTCCCTTTTAGTCTGACAGTCGAAAGCATGAATCTGGCATCATTGGTCCCATCCCACTTTGTTTGTGTCCCTTGAATCTTTGACCATTTTATTGCTCCATGTCAAAGGTATGGGGAGTGGTTCTGCTCTCTAAGTCCTTTTAACTGTTGAGTGAAGAGAAAAATGTAGAAATTGCCAGATTTGTAGCTATAGCTACAAAAAACAGCTGGCTTACGTGAGTAGAATGCTGAAAGTTGTAAATTATTTCCTAGATTACATGCAAAACTGAAGTAGCACCCCAAACTGCCAGACTGCAAAAATCTTACCAGTTACTGTAAGAGCAGTTCATGTTTTCAAACATCCAATATTATACAACTAGAATATTTACACATGTATCACCTTTTCTTCTAAAACCTGGTTTACTGCATGAGTTTTGGATTTGCTGCCTAATTCAGATCAACCTTCCATATCTTCCTCCATACACAAAAGATTTAAATAGTATTTATCATCAAGTGGTTTACGAACCTTGTGAAATTGCATGCAAAATACAGTATAGATGTACAACTGAGAACATTTTTCTTAGGAGAGAGTCTAAGCTCTCATCATGTTCTCAAAGGAGCTTAAGAAAAGATTAAGAGTCTTTGATAAGGAAAAAATTCTAAAGGGTTATAACAGCAATGCTTACAGGAGCCAGAGGTTAATGTAAAAGAGTGAAGTGGATGAGGTATTAGATAATAGGGAGTAGTGGAGACTGTGGTATCCTCAAATGCATTCGCTTCAACTAAATAGAGTAGCTGTCTTTCAGCTCCAGACCACTGTTGGTGTGTAGGAAGGTAGGTTCAGTGTTTCCGGATCTTAATTTTTTTCAGAGACAACTAGAAATCTGGATACTTACATGAACTCTTCCAAACTTCATTTTATTATTATTATTATTGTTTTAATCCTCATCTAAGGATATTTTTTTTTGTTTTTTGTTTAACTGATTTAAGAGAGACAAAGAGAGAGAAAGAAACATCTATCTGTTGCCTCTGTATGTGCCCTGAGGAGGATTGAACCCGCAACCTAGTTATGTGCTCTGACTGGGAATCGAACTCACAACCTTTTGGTGTACAGTACAATGCTCCAACCAACTGAGCCTCCTGGACAGGGTGAAATCTTCCAAATTTTAAATGCTCACAATAATTTCAAATTAAATAAACAAACATTGTATGGTACCAACAAATGGTCTGCTGATTTGGCCCTCAGGCTGAAGGGCCTAAGGGAAGCCAGGCATTTAAAAACATTTCAAATTCATAAATAAAAATAATTAATTGTTCTCTTTAGCTTTGTAATAAGCCAACACCACCAAGACAATGTAAGAACAAGGCTCCCATGGGATTCTAGTCAGATTGGTTTGGCATTTGAAAAGTTCAAAGGCCAAATCTACACACGCAACGCAGCAGCTGAACGCAGGAGATCCCACACCCACTCTTCCTTCCCCAGCCGACGGTTAGCACTCTCCACAGATCAGTCCCAGGTCCCTTTAGGGGCAATGGAGAACAGTGTTCCAGAAGAGGACATGCCAAGAATCCTAATACAACTATCTAACCACTATTCAGTACACCTGAAATGAATACAAAGTAATATTGAATGTAAACAGTAATTGAGAAACAAAAGTAAAAAAAAAAACACAATTCTAATTGCATAGTTGTATAAAACTTGGTTTTCAAGCTGACAACACGAGTAAACTGTCATGCCACATTTTGCTTATTGCCAGAATTCAGGTAAGTACAAGAGACTATGAAATGTACAGAGAAGCTTACCAGACCCAGACAAACAATATTTTTGGTAAATCAAATGATCTCCATCTATGTGAGGGAGCTTGCTCTTTAAGGGGAACCTGCCATGTAATGATCAATGGGGAAAAATAATTTCCAAATCCAACTGTGTCACAAGTTCAGATTTTAAAATATGGTGCAAACCTATAATTGACCCTGTCCCACAGGATGTGGCTGCCCGGGCCCTGAGCCAATCTGCAGGGCAGACGTGTGGCGAGTTCTGAGTTCTGCGGAGGCCTGGAAGTGGGTGAGGAGAAGGGGAGAAGAGGAGAAGGGGAGCCGGCCCTGAAAGCAGCTGCTGAGAGGATGGAGGGCAGGACAGCTGCAGCTGGAAACAAATGCGTGAGCTAGGTGAACGTGACTGAAACTGACAACCACATTTCGCCTGAGAACACTGGCTGACATTTCAGTGAAAAAACTTGCTTTAAAAAAACCTTCTGTGCCCTGGATAGAATTTTATTTATAATATGTTTGAAAATGGTCAAATGAAGATTTGAGCTATGGTGGATAGTACTACAGGCAGAGCAATGCCACTTTGTGAATAATAAAATATTTCCATTCGAGCAATTACACACTTTCTAAGTAAGGAGTGTGAGTGTGTGAGTGTGTGAGTGTGTGTTATGCATCAAATACATTTTAATTTTTTTCCATAATTAGAAAAGAACCATTTAAGTGACCCCAATCCTTAAATAATCCTAGGGAACATCAGTTTTCTCCAAGTACCTGTGATCATGCTGGACACAATTAATGGCAAAATGATGAGCTTCAGCATCCTCATTAGGATTTCTCCAGGAAATGCAAAGTAGAACTTCTCCAGATTAGAGAGCTTGCTGTACTCTCGAACCAAGACTCCTACGGCAATCCCTAAGAAAAACAAAAATGGGGAAGAAAAAAAATAACATTGTTGAGTTCTGTATACATTTCTATGGAAAAATACTCCCCCCAAATGTAAATTTAATGGCAAGAGAAAAAGTTTAGATAATCTCCCATGAGTCTGTAAATTTTAAAAACCAAATCATGTTTTAATGAGTAGAAAGTACACAGTATTTGGTAAATCTGTAAAAAATATTCTTCACAAGAAAAATCTGTTTTAATTTTTGTTCTTCCCCTTTAATCATATTTACTATAATGACAAGACCTCAAAAAATACTGTGAGAAATAGTTAATATTGTATTGAATAAGATGATTATTTTCATCTTAATCAACACAATATTAACTATTTTGTTTTTATACACCACCTTTATTCTTTGTCTACCTTAGATATCTTACATATTTTATAGCTTACATATCAGTTTTCATTTTCTATTTTTATCATGACTATCTTTTTATAATTTTTATAAAAATTCCTGTGTTTATGCAACTTTTATAATTTTCATAGCAATATAATGTTGTTCTTCCTCTTTTTTTTTTGGTACATGCCCCTAGCAGGAACCAAACCCAGGACTCTCTGGTCTGCAGGCCGACGCTCCAACCACTGAGCCAAACCGGTCAGGGCTCTTCTTTTTTTTAAATCCTCACCCAAAGATATTTTACCATAGATTTTTAGATAGAGCAGGAGGGAGAGAGGGGGAGAGAGAGAAACATCAGTGTGAGAGACTCATTGATTGGTTGCCTCCTGCACAATCCTGACCAGGGCTGGGAATCAAACCACATCCAGGAACATGCCCTCAGGCCGGAATCGAATCTGTGATTCTTTGGTCCGAGGGCAGATGCTCTAACCGCTGAGCCAAACCGGCCAGGGCAGCAATATAATGTTCTGTTGGTTTGATATATTTACCACATTGTTGAACAATTATGTTCTCTAAATGCATTGCATTCTTTTCAGTTTTCTAGATAATGATGCGTTCAAATTTGTCTGATCAAGAGCCTTTTTACAAAGTTTCTAATCCTGAGAACCTTGGACATTTAGGCTTATAATTATGTGAGCAGGGGAATGTTTGATATCAAGAAATATTATACATTCTCTGGGAGCTTGCTTATTACCAAGATGTCTATATGAAATCTTTCCATTGTGGTGACTTTGATAACTAAACACCACAATTTAAAAATATTTCTTCTTTATTCTCTTCCAAATGGTTCCAATAACATCTAGCTGCCCTACACCATCCCCCCCCCCCCGCCACATCCAAGAAATAAAATGGGCTGGGATGACTAATACATCTTTTTTCCTTCATCAGCTTCTGAGGATGACATGCTAATTGGAAGTAAAATGACTAAGGAGCCGGAAGATTCAAGGAGGATATCACTGGATACGTTAATTCACAAATGTGAAAATTTAGAGTTGTTTGGGCACAGAAAAGAACGCCAGGGCAATGAAAAGAGATGTGAATTGTAATCAAAGCTAGAGTTTTCATTTAAATTCAGATATACTTCCCATACCTTTTAGTAGACCAAATAGATGAACCTCATAAGATATATTCATAGACTGACCTTATTCTTAGCTTAATTTTATATCCCCACATATTTTACTTTTGCTTTGATCTATCTATTTTGTGAACGCATCACTGATTTCTGATCAGTCACTTTAAATTATTTGGGGAACAAACACATACACATAAACATTTCTCAAACTGTAGCTAAGGCAAGAAAAAAAGACTCTGTTATCAATCCCAGTTGGTTCCTATTTCAAAACCTAGTGTTAGAGACTCCTGAGTGGTTAAGATACATACACCAAGGATTCAAAAGACTTTAAGTGAAAGTGAAAAGCTTTTGTGCTCACCTGCTACTTAATAAATTGCCTAGTCCAGCTGTTCTATATGGAGCATACCTATATTATGCCGAAAGGATACTCTGTAACGCTCAGTGTTTAAAAAACAGAAACCAAGCAAACAGACTGTTCTCTCATACTATTTAGGTTGCTTCAAGTAAATTTCTGGCTTGCATGTCAAAGAAAGCTCTGTATGTAAAAATAAAGGAGATGTGTCTGTGTCAAAAAACCAGTCACAAAAGCACTCTGTTGAGCAGCAAAGAACCCAAAGTGCTCAGATCTTAGGAGTTTACATTACTAACAATTAACTATGCTTCTAATCATCTCCACCCCAAATAAATGCAGGGTAGTTAGAGAGAAACTCGCTTGCTTTTTCAGCCTGTTGTAGTCAGGTATGGGTGTTTATGACAAAGATAAAAGAGTCACCACAAGGAGTCATTTGAAAGCAATCAAAGGTGACAAGCACTATAAATAGGTTACTGTATTTAGTAATAAAAGCTTTCTCTCAAGCTTGTGCTTGAGTTATCACAAATTATATTCCAGTATTTCTTTTTCTTTTCTCTGTCTCTCTCTCTCTCTTTTTTTACTTAAAAGAAGAATATAAAACCAACCGAGACCTGGGGAAGCAGTTGGGAGATTCACCCTGAGCCACAACTGCCATTCCTGGGTCCCTCTCGTACAAAAAGTGGCTGGTGAATGACCTCAGCCAGGACTTACACCCAGGAAATGGGTATGCTTTATTTTGGTCTCAAACAAGTTTGGAAAAACTGGATGTGGGATAAGAAAAATCACAGAGATTTTCCAGGTTCGAAGATGAGGTCAGGATTTCACAGGGCACAATCCTTCCTTACCCTTTTCCAGAGACAGAACCTTGGATTAAGGAGCATGGAGAGGTCTCCAAAGCTAAAGGTTGCTGGGAATAAGTGCCTGTCCGGGGGTGCACAGGTCAGACTCAGCTGGTAGGGCCACTTCCAGAGCTAGGCAAGATCAAGAACCTCGAATGGTATTGCTCTATGAAGGCTTTCAGCAAGGCTCACAAGGAAGCCAAAGGTAAAATTGTTACCTAGATCTCTGTAGGCTCCAAAAATACCAGGAACTCTTCCTTGGCTGCCTTCCTCAACACAGGCAAGAAGACCCCAAGCAGGCAGCTTGGGAAGAACATGGTGTTAGAAGGACAGACTCGAGTTCTGGCTCTACCGCTTACAAGGTGTGTAACTGGGCCATAACTTTAACCTTTTCCCATTATCAAGTGTTGGAATTATGGGTAGGAGCAAAGATTTGGATTAGATGCCATCAAAGGGCCCTCATAATGTCCAAGATGCTGTGATCAGCTCTGAGCTTTGGTGTCCTCAACTTTAAAAAGGGGTCATAGGAGCAGCTCATTAGCTCCAAGAGTGCTGGTCGTGCTTTCTTTAGTTTTTACACTAACTGTTAAGTAAACTGGTCAAACAGGAGAGAGAGAAACTAGGGTGGAAAGCATTTAAGACCTCAGCTAGCGATGTCTTCTTTAAATTCATGTTAAAAATTTAAGCTTGAAAGAGATGTCATCTCTTCATGCCCATGTTGTCTCAAACAACGGTTTACCCCCCCGCCCCCCATTTTCCAGGCCCTCCCTATCCAGCCTTCATTCTTAGGTGTGCATGTATTTTGTTAGATTTGTAAAAATTTAATCTGGGGATAACAGTTAAATTGCATTTGATTCATATTTATGAAAATAGCATTGTTCCTATTATGGGATATTTGCAGAAAGGAGATTAAAACCTTTTATGATTTTTAATCAAAGTCCCAGAACAGTTCTCTGATACACAGATTGATTTTGGCTTGATTAAACAAGAATTACTGGCCTAGGAAACAATATTTTTAACTATCACTGAAATAGTTTTCTAGCTATGCTATTATGCTAGACACTATATTAAGCAAATTAACAATATACTTTTCTTGTCCTCAGGAGCTAATCTAAGGTTAACACTGATAACCAGAAAATAAAAAGTACAGAATGAATAGTTATTAACAAATGACTGTGTATACGCTGAATAGATGGGAAGGATGGTTTCTCTATCTTGTCCTTCCAAGGAAATACCCGTCCATTTTCTCATTTTTTCTGCAGAGCTGAGTAGCTCCACCAATACAAGCTCTTACATGGCCTTTGGCTCAAAAACAGATGCCTCTGAGTCAGTACAGCTTTTATTTTTATACCCTTAAAAGTGTATTTACTGCTCAAGCAATGTTATCACAACTCTACTGGAAATAGTAGGTGCAAAAATTCACCTACAACCTTACCAACTCAAATATATGCAAAGGGAAATTGTTTTTATTTTCCCATATACTATTGTAGTTAATCTTAATAAAATGGTTAACAATGATTGAGTACATACTGTATGAAAGAATCTGTGCTAAGTACTTCAAATGAATTTTTTCTTGTATATTATCTCTTGTTATTTTATTTTTATTTTTTTATCCTCACCTGAGGACATTTTTGCATTTATCTTCAGACAGAGTGGGAGGGAGAGAGGGAAGACGAGAGAGAGAGAGAGAGAGAGAGAGAGAGAGAGAGAGAGAGAGAGAGAGAGAAACATTGATGTGAACGAAACACGTCAAGTGGTCGCCACCTACACGACCCCAACTGGGGCCAGGGACAAACCGCAACCAAGGTACATGCCCTTAGTGGGAACCAAACCCGGGACTCTCCGGTCCATGGGCCAACACTATAACTGCTGAGCCAAACAGGTCAGGGCTATCTCTTATTATTTTTAATGGCTATGTAACTGTAGGGTTTGGGGGGGGGGGCAATGTGTTGAGATAAAATTTATGTAATAGAAAATTAACTATTTTTTAAAGTGTACAAATCAATGGTGTTTAGTATATTCACAATGTTGTGCAACCATCACTACTATGTAATTCCAGAACATTTCCATCACCCCAAGAAGAAACTCCCATATCAGTGAGCAGTCGCTTCTCACTCATTCTTCCCCCCGCCGCCCTGGCAACCGCTAATCTGCTTTCTGTCTCTATGGATTTGACTATTCTGGACATTTCATATAAATGAAATCACACAATATGAGGCTATGATATTTAGTCTCGTGTCAACTTGACTAGGTTATAGTAATAATTGTGGTTAACATCTACAATTAGTTGACTTGAAGTAAAGGAGATTACCCTTGATAATCAAGGTGGCCTCATCCCCCAAGAATGCAACAGCAACTCTGGCCTGAGTGCCCAGCCTGCCCGCCTGCCCTATGGATTTCAGATGTGTCAGCCCCCACAACTGCATGAGCCAATTCCTTAAAATACATCTTATGTAGATATACATATAAAAAGAGATCTGTTTCTCTGGAGAAGCCTGATTGATATAGTGGCATTTGTGTCTGGATTCTTTAACTTAGCATAATGTTTAAAGTTCACCATGTCATTATATGTAAGGGTTTTGTTTTGTTTATAGCATTTTTCCTTTTTTTTAAATAATCCTCACCTGAGGATATTTTTCTATTTATCTTCAGATAGAGTGGGAGGGAGAGGGGGGGGAGAGAGAGAGAGAGAGAGAGAGAGAACCATCAACATGAGAGGGACATATCGACTGGTTGCCTCCCACATGGCCCTACCCCAAACATTTCAGAGAGATGTTTCTCTCTCTCTCTCCCACTCTATCTGGAAAAAAAAAAAGGAAAAATGTCCTCAGGTGAGGATTAAAAAAAAAGAATCAAACCCAAGACTCATTGGTCCATGGGCTGATGCTCTACTGCTGAGCCAAACCAGCCAGGACTTTAGTATTTTTCCTTTAACATTATATCATAATATTTCCTTATTTTACACATCATTATCTTTTTTTTTTTTTTTTCATTTTTATTTTTATTCCTCACCCGAGGATACTTTTCTATTTATCATCAGATAGAGTGGGAGGGAGGGAGAGAGAGAGACAGAAAGAAACATTGATGTGAGAGGGACACATCGACTAGTTGCCTCCACACGACCCCAACCAGGGCCTGGGACGAACCACAACCAAGGTACGTATCCTTGGCTGGAATCAAACGCATGACTCACTGGTCTGCGGGCCGATGCTCTAACCACTGAACAAACCAGCCAGGGCTATCTTCATTTTTTTAAAATGCTGGATAATGGTACTCAGAATGGACATGTTTCTTGACCATCACCCAACAGTTAAAACATCTCAATTCCTGACAATTTTGCTGCATGTTACTGATTTCTTCTATTAACCAGCAGGGACAAGTACAAATTAGGATGTAAAGGCTTTAGTTATTGTACATTTACAGGTTCAAGGTAAGTACATTATACACTTCCTTTGTAGTATCTAAATTCAAGAAAAAGCAATAACAAATCAACATTTATTAATATCCAACTATATGCTAAGTACTGTACTGAGTATTCAAGGATCTGAGAAGGAGGAGTTTAAAAAAGAACACAATTTTGTTATTATTGTAATAATTAATGTTTTCCTTCATGGCTTTGTGGATAGTGGATCTGCCCACTATCAACAAGGAATGTGGTTTGCACTGTTTTGTCAATAGCAGTAATGGTTAACACTGAGTAATCTATCCCTTTTTGTCTACCACCTACAAGTAAAAATTGAGTCTGATTTGGAAAACAAGTTAATTTTGGTAGGGACTAATAGGTTTCTGCATATGTCTCTATCCATTAAAATGTATAATGTTGTCTGTGTTTGAAATTTTGACTTACACAGCATCAGTCTGGATGTGTTCTTTTGCAACTTGCTTTTTCTGAGATTTTTTCATTATTTCTTTGGGATTTATTCATATTAACTCAGGTAGATCCATTCTAAGGGCTGTTCAGTGTTCTATACCACTCTCCCTATTTTGTTTTTGTTTTCTATATAATTAAATTCTTCTCTTAGCTAATGATTTTCCTTCTATTTTTTTAGGTTAAACTTTTCTTTTCCTAATTTTTTAAATTGATTGCCTAGCACATTAGCTTGTTTTTTCCCCAATATACTCCCTTAAAAGGATACATTCTGCCCTGGCCGGTTTGGCTCAGCGGTGGGAGTGTCGGCCTGTGGACCAATAAGCTGCAGGTTCAATTCCGACCAAGGGCATGCACTTCAGTTGCAGTTCGTCCCTGGCCCTGGTCTGAGTCGTGCAGGAGGCAACCAGTTGATGTTTCTCTCTCATGTAGATGTTTCGCTCTCTCTCCTTCTCTCTCCCTCCCACTCTGTCTGAAGATAAATGGAAAAATATCCTCAGGTTAGGATTAAAAAAAAAGAGATTAGATTCTTTCTAAATTCTGTGTTAGTGTGACAAATTATTAGTATTTTCACTGTTTAGTTATAAATGTCTTACAATTTGTTTTGATTTCTTCTTTGAACTATAAATTCTTGAAAAATACGCTTTTCAGTATATAACTATTTGGGAATTTAGGGTTTTTTATAAATATTCCTTCTTTCATCTCTCTGTGATACATTCTGATGGATTTTCTTAGACCTGCCTTGCAATTTACCAATCTCTATTTCAGTTTTATCAGTTAAATGTTTAATTCATTCATTGAGTTTTAAAGTCCACTGTTTCTAACTTTCATTTCTGGAAGTTATAGAATCCTTTTTCCACTATCAGTTTTCTATTCCATCTATTTGTTAACTCATTTAAGATATATTTAGTATATATTCTTTCAGATTGTTATAGCATCTCCAGGTTTTGGAACATGCATTCTCTTGCTTGTGTCACTTCCTCGTGAGGTTTGTCACTTTTGACTGCAGACTTGTCTTCTGGGGAGGGGATTGGCTTTGTTTTCTGTGAGCTGTTAAAGTGTCCCTTTGGGTACTTGTTTTTCTTGAGGATTTAGGAGTTTCAAGGCATCCAGACTGTTTTCATATTAGTGTTTCCAGCTTAGGAAATCAGTACAGTGATACCTCGGTTCTCGAACATAATTCGTTCCAGGAGGACGGTTGAGAACCAAATTGTTCGAGAACCGAAGCAATGAAACCCAATAGGAAATAATGGAAACTGGATTAATTCATTCCAAGCCCCAGAAAATGCCTATTTACTGGCCTAATTTGTATATAATATGTAGAAAAACATAAGTCTCAACAAGAAATAAAAGTGTACAGTATGTCTAAGGGTTAAATTCAGTGTAAAGCGTGACTCTCTCCACAAAGCGTGACTCTCTCTCTGCACTCACACTGATGACGCGAGCAAGGCGCGCTGGGCCGAATGAACGCCATTCGGCTCAACTCGGCTCATCTCGGAAGTTCGAGTTCCAAATATTTGTTCGGATTCCGAGACAAAAGTTTCTCGAATCTCCTGGTCAAATACCGATTTGGTCGAAATCCGAGGCGTTCGAGAACCGAGGTATCACTGTATTACGTGGTGGTGTAAGCTTGGATCACACACCCAGGTAAGCATACGTCTGGGTTTTAATTTTCTCATAGTTGTTCTCCTTCCCTCTTACTGTTAGCCATGGGCGGCAGATGGCAAGCTTTCTTCAGGTTTTCCCAAGTAGAATTGTTCTGATCTTCTTTCCAAGGATAAGGCCACAATGTGAGGTTCCAGGCTTTATGCAGAGGTCTAATTCTATCTCCTTCACTCAAATGGGCCAAGAATATATCTTGTTCCCCGTGTGGATATTAAAACCTCTGTCTCCCATCATTAAGGGCTAAAATTGGGTCTAGAACTTAGCGCCAGCTTTTGTTTACACTTTGGCTTTGAGGTTCCTTTTTATTTCTGGCACATGGGAAATTTCCTTTATTTCTTTTGAGTCTGGGTTTGGCTATGTATTAATGTAGAAGGAGTGCTACATTGCCATGAGATTGAGATGGAAGAGGAACCCACCCATGTCAGCTCAACCATTGTATTACTGGCTTTTACAGCACCAGCAACTTCTTAGCCCTTACTATTTCCAATGTAAGGATGATTAAGGGAGTTAGTGAAGATTAAAGTTGAGAGTTCCACAATATACAGGAAAGATCTTGCTATATTAAGCACTTACTATATTAAAAGAATCATTGCTTCTCCAAGTACTCCCAAGTAATATCATGGGATCAATTAACTAACACTCATCTACAGACCACCTAATTCTTGCAACACACTGGCCAATGGGGGAATATAGATGAGAGTAACGCATAATCAAGGGGCCTTTAATCTACATGATAAAATAAGGCATACTGAATCACATGAGACATTCTGAGGGAAGAAGCTAATTCAGCACCTACTCTTCAGGAGGTAGGCTCTGTAGTTAGACTGTGTTCAAATCCTGGCTTCACCATTTTATTAGCTGGAAAAAAATACTTATCCTACTGCCCATGCCTCAGTTTCCTCATCTGCAACAATGGGCATGATCAGATATCAACCTTATAGAGTCATTAGGAGACTTAAAAATGAGACTATATATGAAGTGCTTAGAGCAAAAAGTATCTGGCTCACATAGTAAGTACTAAATAAATGTTAGCTATTATTACAGGCTATACACTCTTCATAGATTTTTTTCTTTTCTTTTTTTTTTTTTATCCTCACCCGAGGACATTTTTCCATTTTTTACTCAGAGCGGGAAGGAGAGAGAGGAAGAGAGAGAAACATCGACGTGAAAGGGACACATCGAGTGGCTGCCACCCACACGAACCAACCAGGGCCGGGGACATACTGCAGCCAAGGTACATGCCCTTAGCGGGAACCGAACCCGGGTCTCTGTGGACCGCAGGTTGACGCTCTAACCGCTGAGCCAAACCGGCCATGGCTTCATAGATTTTTTTCCATGACAACCTCAATACAGTTGTGGCTCAAACAGGTGAGTCATGATCACAGAGCTCAAAGCAGTGAAGTCAGGAGTTGAGGGGAAAAGATCAGGTAAATTATTTTTAGTGTAACGAAATTTACAAAATTATTCCCTTAATATACTGTGCATTTACATTGGTAGAGAAATATTTCCTTTTATTCTATTAAAAAAAAAATGTCAGGGTTAAAATGATGACACATCAAGGAATCATGAATGCACTAACTATAATGTTAGTTAATCTCCACACTCTGTGATATCACTGAAATAAAGGTCCCAGAATCTTAGTGGAATCAGAAGAAAAGGCATTAAAAAACATTTTTGGCCTGGCCAGTGTGGTTCAGTGGACTGGGCGTCGCCCCATGGACTGAGAAGTACTGGTTCAATTCCCGGTTGGGGCGTGTGCCAGGTTGCAGGCTCAGTCCCTGGTGGGGGGCGTGCGGGAGGTAGCTGATAGGTGTTTCTCTCTCGCATTGATGTTTCTGTCTTGCTCTCCCTTCCTCTCTCTCTAAAAAAAAATCAATAAAAACATAAAATAAAAAACCAAAAACACCCCAAAACATTTTTGGTGTCTTCTGAAATAATTTTCACTGTGATCCAATGAGCTCCCTAAATTCAAACACGAACAGGTAACTATTTCAGGATTTTTATGGAACTTTCACAAGCCTGAGAGCACTTCAGGGAAATGCCAGTTGTTTTTCTTCATTCAGCAGTGAAAGGACACCGCGGCCAGTACCAGCAGGGCGTCAGCATCACAGCAGGCCAAACCCACGGAAGCCAGGAAAAGAAAGAGGAGGATGCTCAGATAGAGACAGACAGACACACACACACAACTACATGTGTTGGCAATGTGGAGAATTGGAACCCTACTACATTGTAAGTCTGTAAAATGGGGCAGACCCTGTGGAAAACTAGTTGTCAATTCTTCAAAAAATTAAACAGAGTTACCATAGGACCCAGCAATTCCACTCCCACATATCTAACAAGGGAATTGAAAGCATATCTTCACACAAAAACTTGTGTTAGAAATGCCATAGCACCTAGCCGGTGTTGCTCAGTGGGTTGCGCGCCATCCCATGAACTGAGAGGTCCTGGTTCCATTCCTGTCAGGTCACACGCCTGGGTTGTGGGCTCGGTCCCCAGCGTGGGGTGTGCTGGAGGTGGCCAATCAATGTTTCTCTCTCACATTGATGTTTCTATGTCTCTCTCCTTTCCTCTCTCTCTTAAAAATCAATAAAAACATATTAAAAAAATTTTTTTCTTATTGATTTTTAGAGAGAGAAGAAAGAAAAGAAAGAGAGAGAGAGAGAGAGAGCCATCGATGAGAGAGAACATCGACTGGTCACCTCCTGCATGTCCCCCACTGGGGATCTAGCCCACAACTTGGGCATGTGTCCTGACCGGGAACCGAACTGGCGACCTCTTAGTGCATGGGTTGACACTCAACCACTGAGGACCTCTTAGTGCATGGGTTGACACTCAACCACTGAGCCACACTGATCAGGCCAATAAAAACATATAAAAAAAGAAAAGAAATGTCCATAGCAACATTATTCATCACAGCCAAAAACTGAAAAACAAAAAAAATGTCTATTAACTTGTTATTAAACAAAATGTGGTATATATATACAGCAGAACATTATTCAGCTACAAGAAAGAATAAAATATTGATACATGCTCCAGCATGGATAACCTTGAAAACTTAAACCAGACACGAAAGGCCACATATTATATGATTCTATTCTTATGAAATGTCTAGAATAGGCAAATCCATAGAGACAGAAAGTAGATTGGTGGCTGCCATAAGATAAGGTGAGGGACAGGGACTGACTGCTAATAGGTTTCTTTTGGGGGCATGATTAAAAATGTTCTGAAATTAGATTGCGGTGATGGTTGTACAACACAGTGCATATACTAAAAACCACTACATTATACACCTTAATATAGTGAATTTTGTTATGTGAATTTTATTAAAAGTATACACATACTCTGAAATGAATTAAATTGACTTAAAAAAAAAAACAGAAAAAAGAGGAAGGCAGTTAATAATAATATCAACTATAATGCATCTTGATTGGCTGACAATTTGATGGCTTTTTTTGATGGGGTGGGAGAGAAGACACACATAGAGGGAAACTTATTTTTTCCTTTTAATTTTAATACTAAGCACAGAGACTGCCAAAGACGTGGCATTCTGTTCAAACTTCCACTTAGTATGACATGCATGAGTTTATCAGATCTGAAGGCCTCACCATCTGAAAATAATACTTTGAAAACCCAAGTGAAGCCAGACAGGTTTGTTAACAGATCAAAAGAAAATGATCAATTTTAAAAAAAGAAGTTATTATAGACTGTAGTTTATAGCCCACAAAGGAGACGTTTGAGAGCTTAATTTTCAATTACAGGGTATTAAAAAAAATCAAAACAAACAACAGAAAACCAGGATTACTCTGAGAGCAGCATGACCTGAAAATTCCTGCAGGAAAAGAAACATCAAACTAGTGGCCTAGAAAAAAACCCAGCCATCATTAATTAATGACTTGCATCCTTGTTGCATTTTGCTAAGCTCTGTGGAGTATACACTAATTGTCCTGGTCTGCATGTGGTTTACTTCAGGTGAAGATAAAAGTCATATTAGAAATTCCATTTGTCATCCAGATCTGGAGTGGAGTCTGCTCTAACAGGGACCAGCTGTGTGACTGTGGATACTGTCCTTAACCCAGCTAAGTGGTTTATCCTCATCAAAGAGGGATAACAAAGATAGTTATGCCAAATGACTGTGGGTGTGTCAAGTGGAATGATGAATGCAAAGAATTTAGACCCACCCCTAGCCCATAGGAAGGCTCAGGAAGCTTTACCTATGACTGAATAACAACAGATAATAACAGCAGCAGCAAAAGTGGAGAGAAACAGCTTTCAAAATTATACCCTGGTGTATGTAAATCAACACCAAGCAGGAGTCAGGAATCTGGATTATAATTTCATTTCTATCACATAATTTAGCTGCCATTTAATGTTGTTGAGTTTGACTGCTTCATCTAAAAATTTCAACGAGGGTCTCTCATAAATGTTGTGAGAAGCAAATAAGAACAAAGTATGTAGGGTGCACGCTACACTGATGCCTCATATTATTCTTATTTTACAATGTTTTTGTCTAATTCTTATTTGTTCTCATTTTCACGAAGAGCAAACAAAAGAGAGATTAATGGTGGAAAACTTGGAGGCCTAAAGGCTACTTACTACCAGTGGAGGGCTGAACAGAAACTTCTATTTAGAGTAGGTAGAAGCTCAAGTTCTATTTCAGCTCAGCTCTTGTCTTCAAACCAATAAACACTTATAGAAACACCAGTCTTAGACATATGGTGGGAAGGAGCTGAATCCTAAGGACAAGGATAATACAACAAAGGTTAGATACAACTGGACCCAAACTGCTCACCATTTATTCCTAGTTCCTGGGACAGAGGGCAAACAATAGCCTCTCAGTGCTTTCTTTCTGTCCCCAAGCAAGGAGGAATGTATCTGACTCAGAGACTTGGGATAAGGATTAAACGTAGTAAAGTATAAAGTGAGAAAATTCTCTTCCTTCTCCATGTAGGGAGGGTGGACCTTCCCTGTGGCTCCTGCCTTGAGACCAGTGTGGGAAGGTGATGGGGAAGCAGAGTGACAGGACATTTTCCCCTCTTCCCTGAGTGACAGAATGGGACTGCTGGCACCTCCATCCGAAAGCCACTGCAAGGACAGGCCCGGAAGAACCTTTCACCCCTCTAGGAAATAACTCCTCGGTCACTTCTCCTAAAATCAAAAAGAGGAACTACTCTGTCCTTAAATACGAATTTTAAATACGGTTTAATGATTTTCACCATTTACACCAAAGATTGCAAATGTCCAAGGCTAGGGGTCAGGGCAGTAGTGACAGACCCCGGCCCATAGGGTCTGGTGGTGCTGACAGTTCCAGCCAAGCACTGTCCCATGGAAATGAGGGTCTAGGGTGTCCTCATCACATGAATTTTTAAAAGAGAAACTAAGAATCTGGGTCTTTGTGTGAAACTGCTCAATTTTTCAATGTTAAAAGCTTAAAAACAATTGCTAAACTGTGAAGTCACAGCAAATACCCATGGCAAGCCAATTTCATCAGGAGTGGGAGAAAACAAGAGAATGAGAATCCAAGCTCCATGAACTGGGTCAGGGAAAGGTTTGGTGAGATGATGATGGTGGGTCATTTCAGAGACTGGGTGAGAGGGGGTATGAATCAGTTCATTAACTCATCTGTTTCCCAGAGAAAAGAGGTCAGGTCACGCCTCGTGCATTCTCCCATGTCCCCACTGCAAGCCCTGTTTTTTTGTTGTTGTTTTTTAAAGTTTTTTTCCTTTATTGATTTTTAGAGAGAGAGGAAGGGAGAGGGAGAGAGAGAGAGAAACATGGATGAGAGAGAACATTGACTGGCCACCTCCTGCATGCCCCCTCACTGGGGATCAGGCCCACAACCTGGGCATGTGCCCTGACCAGGAATCGAACTAAAGACCTCTTGGTGCATGGCTCAATGCTCAACCACTGAGCCACATCGGCCTGGCTGCAAGCCCTGTTTTATCTCACCTGTTTGCTCAAACTAAATCCACCAGACCCACGCTCAATCTGTCAGGAATCAGCTGACGTGTATTGTATTCAACTGTCCAAATGTTCACGTCCATTCCAGGTGAGTTAACACCAGTGTCTTTGAAGGGATGGCTAGGGTGAAGGGCTCAGCTCTGAAGTCAGACAGAAACACCTGATTTGGAACCTGGGTCTTTCACAGAAGCACAGGTCACCTTCTCTCTTCTTGTGGCATTTCACAAAGGAGGAACTAGGTTAGCCCTAGTACCAACATGGTTCTCCTAAAAGGATCTGGACCTGAAGGCCAATTACAGAAATGTGGCTTGAATTTTGAAGGATGTTTTTGAGGTAGTTGGAGGGAAGGAACTTTCTTAAGAACTTCAAATACTATTTTCCTTCAGAAAACACCTGACTGGAAGGAGGGTAGAGGACATAAGCAATCAGAAACCAGACTGCCTGGCCTGCGGGGAGGGCAGGTGATCCTGACAACTGGCAGCCTGGTGGGAGATGTAGGAGAGGGTGCATGATGTGAACCACCAAGGGTCCACTCTGGCTGGAAAGATAACTCTTGCCAAGGGGATGCTGGGACCCTGACAAAGAATTCTCAGACTGCAACATCCTAGGGGTAAAACCAGATGGATGTCTGGAGGAACCCAGCCAGGCTGAGTAAGCTTTCCATCTCCCTACCACTGGACACTACCCTCCACATTGATGTTAGTGTTTCCCAAGGAGTTTTTATTCCAAACTCTTCTTGGGCTACAACTGTCCCGAAGTTATCCTATCTGCTCTTAGAGACCTGGATATGTACCTCAGCGTGGGACCCAACGAGGGACGATTAAACCTATCTTTCTTTTCCCTAGAAGACCTCTGACTTTTCCTCCTAGGTTACCTTGGTGATTTTAAAATAGGTCCACACATTATGTGACACTCCTCCCATCAGGAGATGCAGTCCCTGTCCCCTTCCCTTAAACCTGGTCAGGCCTTCGTGACAACCTTGATAAAGCGAATGCAACAAAAGTGAGCCTCTGCGGAGCCCAAGGCCAGCTTCTGATGGTTTCTCTTCTCAAGACACTCACTTTGAAGTCCTGGGGTGCCATGTAAGAAGCCCAGCTACCCTGAAGCTGCCATTGGGGAGACCACATGGGAACTTGAGGGGAGGGAGGCAAAGGATCCCCAGCTGTCTGAGTCTTCCAGGTAGCAGACAAGCAGGTCATGCACATTTAGTTGCTTCCAGCCCCAGCAGCCACCTCCCTATAATCACAAAAGAGAACCCAAGGGAGAAAAGCCAGCCAACTCTCTGAACCATAAGGGATAAGAATATGATCACTGTTATGTTAAGCCACTGAGTTTGGGAGTGATTGGTTACACAGAAACAGAGATCTGGAAGACTTCCCCATCTCCATCAATTGTGTTATCATTGCAAACCCTTTTTGAGGGCTGTGTAGACTATGTATCAGGTATTGGTCTAAGCATAATGAACACAATCTTCACAACAACTCTGTGAGGTAACCATTTACAGGTAAGAAACTGAAGCACAGGAAGTGAAGTAACTTGCCTGAGGCCCCACAGGAAATAAGTGACAACAGAGATAATGAAGCAGTCTGGGTACACTTTGGGGACATTTTCGATGACTCCACGCCCCATCCCAGGCCTACAACACTGAACAGTCACCAAGTCCCACTGATTCTACTGGCTAAACAACTCTCAAATCTGTCTCTCCCTTCCATCCTCACTGACACTGCTGTGGTGGTTCAGGTCCACCTCCTGTCTTACCAAGACTATTTCATCAAATTCCTAATGCTCTTCTGCTTCCAGTCTTATCCCCACCAATTCATTCTCCATACCAAAGCCAGTGTGATCTTCTCAAGATGCAAATCTGTTTGAATCACTGCTTAAAGCCCTTTCAGTGGTTCCCTATCACAGAGTGGCATCTAAGCTCCTGGGTCCAACCCCACCCTGCCCCAGGGTATCAATTCTGCTCAGACCCAGGTCTCTGGGCCTTTGCACATTGCTCCCTCTGCCTTCCCACTTTACCTGCTCACCATTTCAGCAACTTCAAAACTCAGCTCCAGGGTGTTTGAAAAGCCTTCCCAACCTCCTCCGTGACAAGTGTGTTCCTGGGCAGATAACCAGGCAGGCCTTGGCTGGCCCTGCAGATGTGGAGCTAAGAAGTCCCCTTACCTTCCATGCCCAACAGTGCCCCGAACAATCAGAGCAGACGGATTGGATGTCCTCTGTGGGAATTAGGGCAGCATCAGGTCACTGGAGGCCTTGCTTTTCACAGGGATGAGAACACACCAGAAAGCAGAATTTCCTCACCATGAATCGCAGACCACCTCTTACAAACAGTGGTCTTGTCTGCACCATCCTGACTCTTTGCAGGGTGTGTGTGTGTGTGTGTGTGTGTGTATCATACAGTAAAACTATGTGTTTTAGCATACAGTCCTATTACTGTTACCATCTGTTAGAATTCTTACAACCACCTTGAAAATTAGGGTATAGATATAGAACAGTTCTATCATCTCAAAGAACTCCTTCATACTCTACCTTTACACACACACACACACACACCCACCCCTAACCTCTGGCAAACACTTATCTATTCTCCATAACTATGGTTTTGCCTTTTTGAGAATGTCATATAAATAGAATCATACTCTTGGTAGCCTTTTAACATCAGCTTCTTTCAGTGAATATAACACCTTTGAGAGTCATCCAAGTTTTCTGCACATCAATAGTATGCTCCTTTTTCTTGATGAATGGATCACATTTTATGGATGGACCACATTTGTTTATTCTTTCACTCAATGAAGGATAGCTGGGTTGTTTCCTGTTTGGGGTGATTTCTCCATAGAGCTGCTATAAACATGTGTTCAAGTTTCCATGTGAACATAAGTTTTTCTTTTCCTAAGGTATATACCCAGGAGTGTGATTGCTTAATCATATGGTAAGTGTGTATTTAACTTTTAAAAAACTGCCAAGCTGTTTTTTAGGGTGAATGGCCGTACCATTTTACACTCTCACCAGCAATGCATAAGAGTACCAGTTGCTCCAAGTCATCTGCACTTGGTATTTTTTATTTCAGCCATTCTAATAAGTAGGTAGTGCATCTCACTCTGATTTCAATTTGCATTGGGTTATTTTTTATTATTATATTTTTTAAGTTGGTTTTTTTTTTTTTTATTACTGAGTTTTGAAAATTCTTTGTAGTATATTCTGGATACAAATTCAGATTATGTTGGATATGTGATCAGCAGTTATATTCTCCTCATGTGTGGATTTTTGACCTCTTCCCTCCTCCAGCTTTATTGTGGCATACTAACAAATGAAAAATTGCATATATTTAAGATATACAGCTTGATCTGATAATGTGTTCATTCTCCTAACAGTATCTTTCATAGAGCAAAAGTTTTTATGTTTTATAAAGTTCAACTTAAAAATTTTTTTGTGTTAACAATCCTCAACCGAGGATATTTTGCCATTGATTTTTTTTAGATAGAGCAGAAGATGGGGGAGAAAGAGACAGAAACATAGACATGAGAAAGACACATCAATTGGTTGCCTCCCACAATGACCAGGGCAGGGGTCGAAACTGCAACCCAGCTATGTGCCCTTGACTGGGAATCGAACCTGAGACCCTTTGGTCCTTGGGCTGACGCTCTCACTGATAAACTGACCAGGGTTCAGTTTTTTCTTTTATAAATTGTACTTTGGTGTAATATCTAAGAACTCTTTGCCTAACTTTAGGTCATGAAGATTTTGTCCCCGTTTTCTTTTAAAACTTTTATATATTACTCTTTCCTTTTAGATCTATGATCCATTCTGATTTTTGTGTAAAATGTGATGTTTAGATGGAGGTTCTTTTCTTTGCATATAAGTGTCAAGTTGTTCCAGAACCGTTTGTTGAAAAGACTATCCTCCCTTCTTTGAATAGCTTTTGCACCTGTGTCAAAAATCAACTGGGCATATTTGCATGGGTCCATTTCTGGAATTTCTATCCTGTTTTTCTGATGTGTGTCTATCCCTTCACCAATACTACAATGTCTTGATTGCTGTCTTAGGATAATGTGATTTTTGTTTCTAACTTTCTTCATTTTCAAAATTGTTTTAGTTATTCTAGTTCCTTTGCCTTTCCATATACATTTTAGAATCAGCTTGTCTGATATATCTATAAAAATACTCATTGGATTTTGACCAGAATTGTATTAAATATATAAATCAATTTGTGGACAATTGATATCATTACTGTGATGAATCTATGAACAGGTATGTGTCTCCATTTTCTACATCAGTAATTTCTCTCATCAGGGTTTTGTAATTTTCAGCCTACAGATCCTATATATATTTTGTTAGATATATACCTAATTTTTTATCCTCTGGAGATATATTTTAAAATGTCCATTTCTAATTGTACATTGTTCGTATACACACATAACAAATGAATTTTTTGTATGTACTAATCTTGTATCTTTCAACCTTGCTAAATCACTTATTAGTCTTAGGAATTATCCTGTTTCTTAGAATTTCCTATGTAGACAAAATCACGTCAACTGTGAATGAGAACATTTTTATATTTTTCTTTCCAATCTATGCTTTTTATTTCTTTTTCTTACTCTATTGCACCAGCTCGGGCTTCCAGTAAGATACTGAACAGAAATGGTGAGTGTGGATGTCATTGCCTTATTCCTGATTTTAGGGGAAAACATTCAGACTTTCACCATTAAATATGATATTAACTATAGAGTGGGGTTTTTTTTTGTTTGTTTTTTTGGGGGTAGAATTCTTATGAGTTTAAAGCAAAAATTTAATTGCTTAATTATGCTTCCCCTCTTTTAGGATTTCAAATGGTTTCTGTCTAAATTTAATAAATTTCAAGGTGTATGTTTAATATCTAAACAACTTTAAATGTTTCTATAGTACTGTGAATTCAATGAAACAACCTTTAAATATATACTGATTGTATTCAGGAAATAGCTCAGGAAAACAACAGATAAAAGCAGGACATCTGCTGTAACTGCCACCCAATAGCCATTGTCCCTGCTGTGACAGCACACCTTCCAACTTCCAACCTGAGTAAGGTGGAGCTGAGCCTGTAACTAGTGCACAAACTGGGTGGGATGAGAGAGAGTGACTTTGGCCTGGTCCATCAGATACATTCACTTAGTCCTAAAACCCACTGAGGAATGGGCATATGACCCAATTGGGCTGACTGAGGCTCAAGCTAAGGTCCAGGAGTTTTGTTTGAACCTACAGGGGTCGGAAATGTCCTCTTTTCTGCCTGGTGTAGAACCAGAAAATGGAGCTGTGCTGGCAGCTATCTCCCACCAATGGAGTCTTGCCTGAGAATGAAAACAATACAGGAGTGCAGAGACAACATGTGAAGAAAGAGAACACCAGGCCCTGGCCAGTGTGGTTGGCGGTTAGAGCGTCGGCCTGCGGTCCAGAGAGACCCAGGTTGGGTACCTGCTAAGGGCGTGTGCCTCGGCTGCAGTTTGTCCCCGGCCCGTGTGGGTGGCAGCCACTCGATGTGTCCTTTTCATGTTGATGTCTCTCTCTCTCTCTCTCTCTCTCTCTCTCTCTCCCCCTCCCTCCCTCCCTCCCTCCCTCCCACTCTATCTGAACAAAAAATGAAAAAATATCCTCAGGTGAGGATAAAAAAACAAACAAAAAAAAAAAAAAGAAAAGAAAAAAGAAAACACCAGGATACTAGTTTGAACCCCTGAATCCAGCTGTATTTGAAGTCAGTTACTATTTCAGAGCTCTTAAGCTATCTGAGCTATAAATTCTATGCCTCATCTCCCAACCTTTCTGGCTTAAGCCTTTTTGACCTGGATACTCTGTCCCTTCCCATTAGAAGAGTTCTAAATTATAGGTGGAGAGAGAAAAGGTGTCACTGGTATTCTGGGTGCCGCCTCCACCAACCACACCTGCTCTCTTTGCAAAGAAAAAAGGCTGGTTGATGTTGGGGCAAGGCTCTCTAGATGTGGAGGCCAAGGGGGTGGGCCTGTGGGACAGGGCTAGGCAGGAGAATGGCCACGCTGACATACAGTTACAGAGGTTACAGGAACCATCATACCTATGTCTTATTTGCCATAATGCCCATAGGCAGCAGCCACCAGCATCACCAGACATCATCAAACTAACTGCTTTGCCATCATTCATAGACCTCGTATCTTTTTGACACTTTTAGCATGGCACGCAATGCCACAGGGCTCTGTGCTGGTTATTCTCCAGCTGTCTTTCAGATTTACTGTCTGTCCTTCTTTGCTCTGCTTTGTGTCCCAGGATGCTGATCTCAACAAAGTGTAACCCAGGGTTCCTTGTCCTCTGGTCTTGGCTGGGTTTAGCCAAGAAGAGGCCCTAGCTGTAGATCTTAAAGATGGGGAGAGAGAAAGAGAGAGACAGAGAGAGATTGGAGTACTTATTGCCTTCACCCCCTCCGTCTTGCCACAATGCTAGAAGTGGCTGTGTTTCTCTGTGGCCAAACAGGTCCCGTCATGTGGCCCCTCTGACACAGCCCTAACCCTCTCTCCTTGTGTGCTCAGGCATAGGTGAGCTAATAGTTTCTCACAGTCATCAGCCCAGGGTGCCTCACCATCCTTTGTTGGTTTCCGTATCCCTGCCTAACTCTGTAAAGAGTCCCTTGATTGAATTCTGTTCCGTTAAATACTTTTGAGCGAGTAGATCATGTTTCCTGCCAGCACAGGCCTGCACCATCCTCAGTCTCAACATATCCAGTCACAACAAACTCCTTGTTATTTCCTAAAGATGCTCTCTCTCCTTGCTTTTGTTCACACGGATCCCCTCTGAGGAAATACCCTTGTCAATGTCTTTGCTTAGTGAACTACTCCCAAAACCTAGTTAAAATGTCACCTCATCCAGCCAGCCTTTCCCATGCTTTCTTCCCAGGTGGAATGTCCCGTGTCTGGGCCCTGCAGAGCTCCATTTGCACCTATTATCCCCTAAACAGACCTCTGTCTCCATGCTCCTTCCTCCCATCTTAAGCTCATGAAGCATAAGCATTGTGTACTCACTTCTATACCCACCCCCCCTGCCCTAGGCATTAAGTTTGACACTCCATGGGTGTCTGATTAATACCTGCTGTGCTGAACTGAACCAGGAATACACTGTAATTGCTATTTAAGGCATGTGCCCAGAAAGCTGCTGCAATTTCTATATTTCCTCTTTTGTAATCATCAAACCTAATTACAAAAGGCAGGAGAAAACAGAGGATGCCATTAGCAGAGCGAAAAAAAATGAGTCATGGGAATATGGGTATAAATTCTGCCACACTGTCCAGGGCCTTCAACTCAAACCCACAGAGGCATCACAAATACGGCCTCCGCAGTGAGACTGTCTTCCTTTGACAATGGCTATGGCAAAGCACCCGTGAGAAGTTGGGTGCGTGGTTCCTACGCCTTAGGACTTCTAGGCTTCTGGGACCCCTGGAGTCCAAAGAGCCCCTTGGATACAAATGAGGATGAGGTTGGTTATAGGACCAGCTCGCAGGGACCCGTCTCTCCAGCAAGCATCCAACTGGCTTAGAGACACAGCATTTGAGTGAACCTTTCAATCTAGGAACAACCAGACTCTCCCTCTCCCGGGAAGGTGTGCCAACCCTGCACAGGTGTTATTTGGGATATTTCCTGAGATGCACATCTATGACTTGACTTGTGGGTTCTAAAATATTTTTTTAAACCTCTGGTCTACTCCCTTTATTTTACTTCTTTCCACCACCACCCCTCCAACCCTTCTTAAAATGGTTCATATCTGATAATCTCTTGGGTGATTCTACCTATCAGCTTGCTCTATGCATTCCTGTGAAAGACCTTATCTACTCTGTGGTCACACTCAACTCTCTCCCCATCTTGGTGTGGACAAATATTTGGCCTCCAAGGCAATGAAGGAATTACAAGGCCCCTCACCCCAATTTATATGGTTTGGAGAGGCTCTGGAATCCTTTGCTCAAAAGACACACCTTTTTCTCAGGTTTAACACCAGATGTCTGGGAATAATACCTCTTTGTAATAACCAGTTTCACAACTCCCATAAACACCTTCTTGGTTCATTAAACAATCTTAGGAAGCCTCCTCTCCAGGTGTAAATGCAATCTGACCATCTCCCCCACACTGGATTTTAGTCAGGAGCAATTTGAGGGCAGAGAAAGAGATGGACTTCTGGGAAAAACAATCCAGTCATTCTGAACCTTCCAGACCTGTCACAAGCCTGGAGTTCTCAGTCTGATGAACCCAGAATGCTAAGTCTACTTGAACTCTACTCTCCATGATTCCTAACCACGTGGCCTGCCTGCCAGCTGCTTCCCCTTCTAACTTCGGTGGAGCTGTAACTCTGACCTCTCCTTCCCAACCCAAGAAGGACTGCAGATAAAAGGATATTTTATCTTCAAGTGGTTAAAACATATTTGAAGAATTTTATCATATTTCTTAAATTAAAATGAAAGTGGTCCCCAGGGTGGAAAGGCTGTAAATACCTCAGATGCCTCTCATAATCCTCACTGGAAGAATAATGGCAAAGACAGGCCAGTTTGATTCTTTGTGAAAGGCAAGGATACTCATATGTAGAATGTTAAACAGGCCATATAGATACAAAAAGGGCCCAGATGCCTTTTCACACAGGATGAGAGGAGGGCCCCAGTAAACATAAGACGATGACCTTGTCTACTAGGGTCTTCAAACATGGTGAGTATAATCTTTTCACAGCAACCCTGAAGATTTTTATTCTTGGAATCTCAAAATGTTTTATGTTTGTGAGGATCTTCAGCCTCCTTTCTCAGTATTGCCCTCACAGACAACAGATGTTTCCTGGGGCATGGGCAGAGGCTGTACAAGGGGAGATAGTATCTGTCTGCAGGGAGAAAGAGAAACTCTAAGCAAAACTCACAACTGCAAACCCCACCCACTGCAACTGCCAACCCATAGAATCTGTCTGCAGGGAGAAAGAGAAAGTCCAAGCAAAACTCACAACTGCAAACCCCACCCACTGCAATTGCCAACCCCTTTCGCCAGAGCACAGAGCACTGAGCAGGATTCACAGAGCCGGTAAGAGCTCAGCCATGAGCACCAGTTCAGGGACCTTCAGAGTTCTAGATCTGAGAGTCAATAAATCCAGACTTCTACAGTTACTCACTGGAGGTCGAAAAAGCAAGCAAACCTTACTCTCCATCATTTCCACTTAAACAATTGTAGATGTAGACTTTGAGGTTTTTTTTTCAAAATAAACAAGCTAGTTGGAGATCACTAGAAAATACTACTATGCAGTGCAGGTGGCAAACAGTTACAGAGGAGATCTCTGTATGTTTCTCAGAGTCTGCGGGTTCTGCACTGTCAACAAGATCTCAATCGCCATTACTCAATCTCCTCCAGGTAATGAAACCTCAGGATAATCTCCAGGTGTAAGAAAGAAAGAAATGAAAAGGAAGCAGAGATGGAGCAAATCGGTTCTGTCTCCTGGGTGACAATTAACTTTTGCTAAAAAAAAAAATAATAATAATAAACAAACAACCAAATAAATAAAAGCCCATCTTCAGATTCTTTAATGACCAAATTTAGTGTTTATCCAAGCAGAGCAGGCAGTGCAGACAGGCCGACTGATTACTTATCATAAAAATAATCTCCAGACAGGGAGAAAAATGGGCAAAATATGGACAAAGATGTGAAAGGATGCATGGAGGGAGAAAAATAAGTTCACTAAAAAACATAGAAGTTGCTCACAAGGATATAAAGTATAGCATAGGGAATGTAGTCAATAATATTGTAATAACTATATATGGTATTATAGTTATGGTCATATATATGGGGTGAGCATTTCCTAAGTTATATGTCTAACCACAACATCGTACACCTGAAACATAATATTGCATTTCAGCTGTAATTTAAAAAAAAAAAGAAGACACAGGAGTTGCTAAATAGCATATTTGCAAATACATAACCGCCCAAGGCTGATTCAGCTCCAGGCCATTGCCCAATTCTGGGAAACCAGATGGATCTTCCATTCTTGCTAATCCAAGAGCTCTCTGAAGATTAGATTGGTTCTGGAACTGGTTTCCTGAGGTCAGGTGTTTCTCAGGGTAGACAGATGCCTTCCAGTCTGGGAATTTTAGGGCCATTCTGAGCTCATAAAAGAATGGCTTCAAAACTGTTGAAGAGCAGGCTCATTCTTCTGGGACCCCCAAACTGGGAGTAAAATATAGCTAGGATGTTTCAGCTTGGGTAAGAATTCCCCAGAGTCTTCACTCAGAAACCAATATAAATGAGTGGATAATTAGGGGATCAGTGGGATAGGCATGTCAAGGATTTACTTCTTATTCAATGAAGGTTTTGTAATCAGTCAAAAATACTTTGAAGCATCTCCTAAAAGTAGGTGCAATGCTATGAGTGTGATAGACCCATATAAAACAGTCTTTTTTAAATATCCTCAAGGAACTGAGGTAAGAAAGAGAAGTTGTGAAAATAGTAGTTCCATACAATACTGAAATTGGACATAAGACAGGATAAAGGCCTTTGTATTCATAGGCTTATCTTTACCTGGGTTTGTAATCTTTCTAATCTTCAGGCCGAGGAATCCCGGCACACCTGCTCAAGGTCATTCCTGGTGTCCTTCAGGCCTCTTTCTCAATTCCACCTCTTGCTGTTGAAGGCCTGAGGTACACTGTAGCTTTCTTAGAGCACTTACCACAATTAGGCTCATGTTAGTGATATCTGTGCACACACTGCCTCTGACAGACTAAGACAAAACACAGACTTCAACCCTGCATCTCTCACCAGGAACATCGATACTTGTTCAACTTAAACTGAGTTCCTAATTGATGGCTAAATGAATAGATTTTCCCTGCAATGGACAATACTTTTCATCTTACATGCAAATTCCCTTTGATTAACAGTGGTTGCCATAACAAAGCTCCAAGACGAAGAGGGCTGTCATCAATCAGTGATGTCTGCCCAGGGTGGGACTGGCAGGGGTGGTACAAATGCGAGATAATTTGGGAATGTAAATGAAAGGTTATTCCAGTACAGCAAAGGGAGCTTGTCTTCGACTGCATAGTCAGAGAAGTCTATCTGATAAAAGTAAAAATTAGATCCATCTTCAAGGTTGGGTAGGACAACAGTGGGCGAAACACATGCGCACAAGTACCAGGGTAGGAAAGTACCAGGGTAGGAAAGTACAACATGTCCTGGGAAAACAAGTATGAGACAAGCTCAGATGAAAGGTCTATGAAGAATGGGGGAAAGGACCAAATGCTGTGGAATGTTCTCAGTGAAGGGACAAAATAAAGAATAGCCAAGAGGCAGAGAAGGGATGGAGCAAGAGGGAAGATTACTGGCTTTCTTTAGCTACTGTCCAAGAGTGAAGTCTGCAAGAATGATCTGAACTTTCAATTAGGTTTGGCAGGAAGGAAGTAGCCTTGCTTAGTGGTTAATAACTGCAGTTTTGGAGTCAGACAGTCCTGGGTATAAATCCCAGCTCTGACTGTGACCTCAGCTGGATTACTTAAGCCTTGTTAAGTCTCAGTCCTCTCATCTGTAAAATGAGTAAACTTCCTACCTCACTGTGCTGAGGGTCAACAGGGAAAAAAATATGTGTAAATCTCATAGTAAGCCCTTAATAAAATTAGCTATTACACTTGGTTAACCATAAGAGAAATAAAACTTTCCAAAAGAGAAAATGTCTCCCTCATTGTCTCATAGTTTGGGGAATCTTAGATGAAACCTATAAAGTAGTTAAGTGGCTCAGAAAACAATTAAGTATATGAAATTATGCAGAAAAAAATGAGCAAAATCAGTTTGTTTTCCAGTAATAGGAAGAGGCTTGGACGTTAGGCTTTCTGTAGTTAAGCATTTCTAGTGATGGTGCATCTTTTTGTTGACTTAATTCCTTGCTGAGTTATAAATAACCAGGTAACTTTGGAGCAATAGAACAGTGGTAGAAAAATAATTAATATGATCTCACTTAAGCTCCACTAAAGGATTCCCTCTTTGCCTAGTATTTAAATGTAGTTTTAACCATCTAAGAGCACTGAGCCCAAAGATTTGTCTCAGTAAAGTTATGAGAGTAAACACACAATGCGGACCCCCTCTAAGGTGCTTTCTGAATTGAAGTTCTGGTCCCAAAGGCCATCTCTTTGCTCCAACATGCAGACCCAGCAGAAAGTCCCATGACGCTAGTTTCTGGACCCTTTCTGGACATGGGAAGATCTGCTGTGACAACTATCCTGTCTGTGGACATGGTTAGGGACTTTGCTTCAGCTTGAGCGTGGAGTGACTAGTGAGTCTTATCTCTTCAGTGTGGTTCTGGATCTCACGGGGGAAAATGAGGCACAGTGTCCTCCCGTCCTGACTGAGTGGGGACTGCTGCCCCGAGCTCACACAGCTGGGCCTGGGCCGGAGAGAGGAAGGACCCAGGACACACAGCATGAAGTGTCTGTGAGCCGGGACTGGGTCCATCCATCCCAGAAAGTGCAGGAATATTTGCTGGAAAGGAAATATTCTACCTCTGGTAATGGAACAGGCAGTCCAAACCCAGGTTTAGTAACATTTCTGGCAAGGAATGAGTCACCGAAACACTTCCTTTCCATTAACAGAGGTGTTACTGTGGAGACTACTAATTGCAACAGAGCACCCGTTGTTGCAATTTGGGGTTGTTTCTTGAGTAAGTAGAATGGATTACCTCCTTCTAGATCTATCTGTGAGCTCAACTACAGCTCCGAAGTGGATTATTGGCTGAGCAGTACCGTCTCCAATATTGCCTTTTATTAGACGTATGTTTAATATTCAAAATCGGAAAGGCCACACTTGCTCCTTTAACAGACACTGCCGTGGGGGAGTTTAAATGGGCCACTCCATGTCATCTAAAATTAGTGCATTTTCTCTGAGAGTGCTGGAGTCCCCACAATATACATGACTCCAGATCTCCAGTAACACCGGGACCAGGGGAATCTGCAATTCCTCAGGCGAACAGAGCTTCCCTGGCACCACTGACTCCCTCCCTCCAGGACAGTTATTTCCAGCCTCAGCTCTGTTAAAGGTAATCACAATTTCTCACAAGTAATTAATGTGGAAAGCTTTCTCTCTTTACAAGCAAGTGCTCACAGGAGCATGCATATTCTCTCCAACAGCCAACCCCTAATCCCATTTATTTACACCTTGTCTGGCTAACCCAGGGTTTTTATCCATCTGAAGTACTACATGAGCTCTACCACATCCTGATTTAGCACACAATACTTGTCTACATCTTGTGACTTCATTCGAAGCTTCCTTTTTTTGTTAGGCCTGCTGCTCAAATCTGTAAACAGTATATCTCAGATTAAGCAACAACTAACAAGATACTGAATATTTATCATCCATCTTCTCTTCTCTGAGTACTAAAGCTGAACAGACAGACAGACAGACAGACAGACACACTCAGCCCCTTTCCCTATTCTCTGCACTTTAGTAATTCACATCCAAAGTCCTCCCAATAGATGTATTAAAGAATGTCTAGCCCAGACCGGTTTGGCTCAGCAGGTAGAGCATGAGCCCACAGACCAAAGAGTCGTGGGTTCAATTCCAGTCAAGGGCACGTACCTCGGCTGTGGTTCGATCTCTGGCCCTGTGGGAGGGTCATGTGGGAGGCAGTCAATCGGTGTGTCTCTCTCACATTGATGTTTCTCTCTCCCCCTCTCTCTACATCCCTCCCACTTTATCTGAAAATAAATGGAAAAGTGTCCTTGGGTGAGGATTTAAAAAAAAAAAAAAAGAATATCTATACCAACCCTGATGTGCAGAGTCTAACACCTAAAATCATTTTTCAGATTAATTTAATTTTGTGTAAGGTTTTGGTTTGATAGACTTTGAGGCACATACAGACCATAAAACAAAAAATCAGACTCTTTTTAGTGATTCCCTAAATCTGGTGGTTTCTGATTTGATTTAAAAAATGAAAGTACCAGGCATAGGCACTCAAAGCTCAAATTTCTTTCCTAATTCTTCAATGTGTGAAATTTGGGTCAAGCCAGCTAAAGGATCTTTTTTCTAAGATACATAAGCAGATATGTGCAAGATATATTTACATATACAGAAACAACATAAATCTACTGAACTCATATTACTACTCTAACGAATAATCTAATACTGACACAGAACATTACCCTGATAATAGTCCCATATACACTTTACATTATTATACTCAAATAATTGATCAAACAGTTCAAATGCAGAACAAGTGACTCAAGGTCAAGGTCATTTTATCCTCCAACAATGACCTTTAACCCTCCCTCAGTTCCCTATGGAAGAGTTCCCTTGGCTCCTAGCAATGAACTGAGAAATTACTACACAATCACAGAACTAAAGGATCTTAAAGCTAACAGGAAACTCTAGAGATTTTCTTACCCAAGGACTATACCTGCAGTAACCAACACTTAAGTCAGTTAAGTATGCAGGACACTTACCACTACTTCTCCTGATCCTAAGCCTTTGACAGACATCAGCAATCAATTTCAGAACTTCTGTTTCAAATCCTTTCTCAACAAACATATCACACCAAACAGTCCACCACCTATAAATGGGAGTTAGCACATGAATGGCATCCTCTCTTGCTTTTCTAGCTAATCCAAACCCCTCTTCTTTCAGATAAGAAACAACGGCCCAGAGAGTTTAACAATCAGATATACTTTCTTACATAACTTTTAAGAGTCTCATTACTTTAAGGTCTCGTTTTATTTTCTAGTTGGACTTTGGACAACGTCTTACTAACTCTCTGGGTCATAAGTGATTCAACAATTCAATGTATTGAGCCTACCAGCATTGTGACAGGTGGGTACACAGGTCTCCTTCCCTCAAAGGCTTATGGGTCAGTGTGAGAGGCATAAAAATGACAATATATTCTAACTATAGAGTAATAAATACCAAGTAGATATTGGTTGTGTACAGTGGAAGAGCATAATAGTTCTTTTCAAGCTGGTGTCCCTTCCAGGATGCCCTCTTCTGCTAGAGATTACCGTCTCCTTCTCCTGGGACCAAACCCAGCCAAGCCCCTTCAGGTTGTAACACCCACTGAAGACGCTGCACGGCTGTCTTTTCCTCTTCACTCCCACTGCTGTTGCCCAGTGGAGGTCTCCATCTCCCCCTGCCTGGACCTTAACAGTAATGCCCCGGGGGAGGGGGTCTGCCACATGCACCTGCAAGTTTGCCCTCCTTGGATCCATTTTCTACATCCATCCACCTCCGTGATCTTTTCTAAGCACAGCTCTAACCATGTCACTGCCCAACTTAATTAATCCTCAAAACCACGTCCGAACTCATCAGCATGGCATTCCAGGCCCTCCAGGATCTGGCCCCTGACCTCTGCAGCCTTGCTTTTCTGTTCTTCCATGTCACTCAGTTCACCTCTGCTATAGTCACACCAAGTCGCTTAATTAGAAGGTAGGAAAGGCAGAATTTGAAGGTGGAAAGCCTGACAGACAGAGGTGTAAGGGTAGGTGTGAGCCCAGAGCGGAGACCAGCCTGGCTGATAAGTCTGGCTAATGCCCCTGGAGCAGTGTCCCTCCAATGCACACACTGCAATCCTGAGAGCCTGTGGAGGCACACTGCTGCCCCTTCTCAGCCTCAGTACATGGTACAGAACCCTTATTCCTTATTCCCCGCCCCAACACAGCACACAGCTAGACAACCATGGCTCCCAGGTGGGCCAGCAAGGAATGGGGAGCAAGACATAGGAGGAGAAGAAGGCTAGAGGAGGAGAAGGAAAGGAACAGGAAGACCTGGTGTTGCCAGTTATTATCTGAATCTCAGTTTTCTCATTCATGTAATGGCAAAAACACCTACTACTTTATAGTTGCAAACATACTTTTTATAAGCATTTCCTAAGATTTCACTAGCTCTGATGGAAATGAGATTAGAAAAGTATAATAAGTAATACGTGGGTTAACTGCACTAGCCTCCTAAACTGGTATCTAAACTTTTTCCACCCTTGCCTCTGCAGTCTATGGTCAAAACAGCTGCCAGGGAGAGGTGATTAAACTACAACTAGACTATATCACTACTCTGCTCAAAACCTTTTAATGGTTTCCCATCTCCCAGTAAAAGTCAAAGTCCTTACAACAGAAGAGCTTACACCATCCTAGTGCTCTGTCTGCCTCCTGCCTCCTGCCTCATCCACCCCTCCTCACTCCACCCCAAGGGCTCCCTCAAACAAGCCAGGATGCTCCCCAGATATCTGTGCACATGTTTCCTCACCTCTTTCTAGTCTCAATTCAATTGTCACCTTCTCAACAGGGCCTTCCCTATTTAAAACTGCACCTCCTCAGCCTCCTCCCTGCCTCATGTTACCTAGAGTACACTCATCACCTAACATACTCTATTGTGTTTATACATTTATTCCATTGACTGTCTACCTCTCTCCACTTGAACACAAGTTCCATGAGGACAGGGATTTTTATTGTTTTGTTCACTGCTGTATTCTCTAGCTCTAGAACAGTCCCTGGCAAAGAGTAGGTGCCCAATATATATTTGTTGAACAAATGATTTAAGTGTTGGTTACTGCAGGTATATTCCGAGGCTGAGCTGTTTAGAGGCCCAGCAGTACCGAGCCTGGGACCTGCCAGAACAAATAAGCTTCATGGATAAAAAAATACATTTTGAACATTGCGATACACAAGGCTCCATCCAGGTGATGTGCTGGGCCTGGAACTAGCCTGAGCTGCAGCTGCCCCTGTCCTCAGGGGCTTCACAGACACATAAAAACAGACGAAGCAAGAAAGCATATCCCATGACTCAAATGAGCACTGCCAGATATACACCCAGAGGAGGTCCAGTGCAGGAGACGCAAGGCTGAGGCAAGGGTATTACCAAGAACATGAAGAAATAGTTCTCAGTTTTAGACAATAGAATCTAAATCTAGAAAGGATTGCTTCCTTGGGCTCTCCAAAGAAAATTATTCAGAACGAATAAGTTTACCAGCTCTGTCATGTAAATAACATCTATTTCCTTTCCTGAAAATCCATAGGCTAGAAATCAGATTTTCCAAATTACTGAAATAAAGCATACCCTGTCGGAACACAAAGATCGGGCTTTATGCTGTGAACAGGGTGAGGATTCCATGAGTGCTTTGTCAACATTATACATGATATGATCACTGCTGGGTGACTTGAATCAGAAAGCTGTGGACAGAATTCTCACACAGCAATTCTGCTTGAACAGAATTCTCACTTGAAGCTCAAAAATTCTTCCCTCAGAGTTTCTGCCTGTTAAAGGAATTGAGAATCAGGCTATGGGGCACACGACAAAATGATTAATCCTTTAAAAAATATCCCTTAAAAAAATGAATACTATTCTGGAGGCTGGTATTTGACTAGACAGAGCATGTCATCAAAACACTTGACTGACCTTGAACACTATAGTATAGGGCAGACACTAAGCAGAACGGAGAAATGCCATGAGGCTTTATTTCATAAGAAAATATTAACTTCCTCAGAATAAAACTATTCAGATGTTCCTTAAGATAACATTTATTAGGTGCTTATTATGGGCTACCCACACAACTGTGTATTTTCACACTATGTTCATCAACCCTGGTAACAAATGAGGTGATGACAAATATCCCTATTTTCCAGATGAGGAAACTGAGGGTCCCAGAGAATAAGAGATCTGTCTAAATGGTAGAGCCTGGCAGTGCCAGAATTCAAATCCAGAACTCCTGACTCCAGGCTCTGTGCTCATTCTACTATACTACAGAAGCAGGGAAAACCCTGTAAGAAATGTAATGAAAGCAATGAAAATTGTTCCTAATGGTATTTAGGAGAGACCGCTCATCCGGAAATCCAAGATATTATTTCTAGGACCTTGTAGGCCTTCACAGAAATTAACAAAGATGGTTATTTAACTATTCAGTCCCATTATCTCGTGAATAAGAATTTGGGAAAATGTTTAGTACTTAGCATCTTCTTGTCCATGAAAAGAATGAACTTTCACACCTAATAAAGATACACTATGTTTTGAAAAGTCAATGGTTACGCTGGTTCATACTTTTGCCTCTCATTTTAATAATCAAAATATTTTAAAGTGTCAGGGATGCTGAATTATACAGCAGTGACCAAACATTTCAATGGCTGTAATCAGAAGATGACATTCTGTCAGGGTAGTTAGTAAATGTAAGAGTTTGTACTTAAGATCCATATGCTTAAAGGTCCAGGGAAAAAATAAATAAATAAATAAATAAATAACAGGTCCAGAAAGGAAGCTGCATGAGAGTGTTTGTGATTTTCTATATCAATTAAGATTATAAAAACAAACCAATACCATGACCTAGTAAGGGCTTATGGATAGTCACTGCTATAAGTTGGCTGGAATTTCACTTCTAGTTAAACAAATGAGCTCGTGCAGACTACACAAAAGGTATAATTTCCACATAGCCCCAGTGCGCTGAAGAAAGAGGAGAAAAGGAAGACCCCAGGGAGTGCCTGTGATGGATGGGCACACTGGGGGTGGCCTAGGCCTGACACTTCTCAGACCGGGAGCAGACACACTAGAGGACTCCTGGAAGAGGAAATGTCCAGGAAGACTTCAGCTGGGCCCTTACACTTTTTATATGGTGATTTTCCTTTCTGAATGAAGCTCCTGGGCTCACTCACATTAAAACTGGAGGAAAATGACCATCAGAACCAAAGATGTAAAATAGGTATGTAATCCCACTTGACACCAAAGATGTACTTATGCAATAGGTTCTAAAGGCCAGGGAACAACTGCTTAGAATTCTTTCCAAACCAGCAACACATGGTGAATAGGTATCTCTGGAGAATCCCATGGCTGAAAACGCAGGATTCCACTTCCACAGGGTATTGGGAGGGAAATGCCAGCCTAGGATTACCACCCCAAAATTGTCCTTAAACTGAGATTTAACATTAACTCTGGACTCTTATCACGAGGAAAATAATCAAGGCCAATTCATCTATTTAGTCACAGGGAAATCAAATAATTTTCTTTGCGGTGTCTGTCATTTAAACATTGTGGGGAGTACTGACCGGTTAGAGCATGGGCCCAAGGACCAGAAGAGTTGTGGGTTCCATTCCGGTCAAGGGCAGGTATCACAGTTGTGGTTCAACTGAGCCCCTGGTTGGGGTCATTCGGAAGGCAACCAGTCTGTGTCCCTCTCACGTTGATGTTTCTCTCTCTCTCCCTCCCTCCCTCTCACTGTGTCTGAAGATAAATAGAAAAAAAATATCTTCGGATGACGATTAAAAAATAATAAACAAACAAATATTGTGGGGAAAAATAAATCCTCCCTACAACTGCCCTAAGCCACTTGGCCCTTTGAGGGGAAGATATGGTAGAGGGAAAAAGGTCAAGACTTGGTTCTCTACTTTCTCCTTTCCTCTCACAAACGACTTCTGCTAAGGCAATTCGAGAACGTTATTTAGTTACTAGAATCCTGGCTTTACTTTGCATAAAGTTCTGGAGGAGCAAATCTGGGGGAATAAATGGGGGAGCAGGCAGCACCAAATATTCTGAGATGCAGAAGCAGCAGCTGCAGAGGGAGGTGCATGAGGTTGGGAGACAAACAGGTTTCCCTGCTCTCCCCCCAACAAACCCAGCTTCTGTTTCCAAACCAAAGGTGGGGACTTAGAAGGAGTCTCACCTGCTGCATGTCCTCACCTGAGTGAGCTCACGCAGTAAAGGAGATTGGCATGGCTCCAACCCAAAGAGGGGCATCCTGGGGCCCAAGTTGTAAAACAGACAACCTGGCAGAAATCCAGAATCTGAACAGGAACCACTCATACCTCTGAGCAATGGCTCAGACATCCACCTAGTCTAGTGATCTGTCAGAAGTGAATCACTCAAATCCAGTTTTGTTGAAAAACAAGCAAATATGACTTAAAATTATTTTCACTAGAAAAACAATGTTCAAAGCAAGGACGTTCAGGGAGACCATCTCTACACTGCAGGGTGGGAAAGGGGAAATCTGAGTTCTCCTAGGTCTCTTCCCGCCACCATGACCACTGAATTTGGCACAAATGTGGCAGGTTTTCAGAGCCCAGGTGCGGGCAGTTCATGCTCCCTGCCTGGGAAGACCCCTTTCCAGCACTGCCCACGGTGACCAAGGGCAACACCCCCATCCTACTGCCCGGGCTGTCCCTGAAGCTAAGGGACCTCTTCCAGTCCAACTGAGAACGGACTGTAATCCACAGTTTCTGTCCAGGCAGCGAGGTTCAAGCCAAAAATTGGGGAGCAGAAACCATTAAACACACGCAGGCACCCCTCCCCCGCCCCCACGTAACCGCGTTTTCTGCCACAAGGGAAGAGCCGAGGGCTACCTGCTTCCCTTTCCCCCTTCCGAACCCCCTTGATCGTTTTGGGTAAAGCAGGAACCCGCAGCTCGTGGAGCACCCAAATGGGAGTCCCCAAGGAGCGTTGTTTTTCGCAAGCAGCAAACACCACCCTCGGCGGGGGAAGCCCCCGCGTGGGCGCCGAGGCCGAGAAGGCGCCCAGGGACCCGGGCACTGGGTTTGCCAACGCCCGGCCCACCCTCGCACCCGCCCGCCCCGCACGCGGCCTGGGCGCCGGCAGCGCGGGAGGGTGCGCGCGCCCCCCACCCGGCGCGCCGCTCACCGAGCACCACGGCCGCGACGGTGGAGAGCAGCAGCCAGTTCTTCTTCAGGAAGCGCTTGTGGTCGCATCCCTTCTTCGCCAGCTTCCTCATGGCTGGCGGGCGGGCTGGAAGCCGCGGCGGCGGCGATGGTGCGCGGCGCGCGGCGGTGCGTGTCGGGGCGGAGGACCGCCGGCGGGTCCGCGGCGCGGTGGCGGCGGGATGCGGGAGCGTCGGCGAGAGGGTGTGCGCTGGCCGCTGCAGCCGCCGCTGTCTCCGCCGCTGCCACCTGCGATCGCGCGCCGCGCCTTCAGCTCGGGCAATATGCGTGGCGGGCGCGCCCGGCTCCTCCCGCCGCCGCCGCGCTGTGCGGCGCGCGTGCCAACCAGCGAGAAAAGAGGGCGGAGCGCGAGGGCGGGGAGGCGGGGAGGCGGGGGGCGCGTGTGGTGCGCCCGCCGTCCGGGTGGAACAAGTGTGGGAGCGCGCCCAGCGCTGAGGCTGCGGCTGCGGCGGCCGCTCCGCCAACCTGCGCCCCGCCTTCTGCCGGACGGGCTCGCTTTTTTTTTTTTTTTAAACTGGTCAGGCTAGGTTTTCGCATTTAGGGTTTCCTCCTCTCTCTAATCCAGATCGGGAGGAGACACTGACCCTTTTGGTTTGGCCTTTGCCCTAAACACCCTTCCGGTCCGTCTCCCCCACACCAGCCTTCACAGCACGTCTCTGGAGAACGTGGGGTCCTCTAGGGCAGGGGGCGTTGGGGAAACGGGGTTCTGTCTTGGGTCCCTTTGCTTCCCCACGCAGTCTCTAGAGGAGGGAGGGAAAGAGACTCGTGGGGAGGGTAGGACAGGACTTCGTGAACTTTCACAGGAGGCCCCTTGCCCCTCCGCCCCCGGTATTATTATTAATTCTCCTCTTTGCGTCGCGGGAGGTAAAGGTCCAGCAAGATCATCCATCTGTGGACCCAGGACTTGGAATGGGCCCTCTTAGAACTTCACTTTACGCCTTGGGAAGGGCTCTGTGGCTGACCATGGCCCCAAACTGTGAGACTTGGCAGAGTAATTAAGCCTGAGATCTTGACCGAGAGGATCTGAGAAGGTGGGCGGGCCCCTCCCCTCCCTAAGGCCACAGGCATGGGAAAGGCAAACAGGCAGCTGGAGAAACTAGGTAAGTGGTACCAAATGCACTTTGCGCTGACCAGTGCACTTTCCGATTCTCTTCCATTCTTCTATCCGGTGTTTTCACCGTTGCTGATACAAACTCTTTCCCTCTTTTCACCGTGTCACCCTCTTCGCAGCTCTAGACCGCCTCCTCTTCGGATCTACTAACATTTAGTAAGCCCGGAACCTCTTTGCTATTGGGGAGTCTACTCTCAATGTGGGGGAGTTTGGGGGATCTCCCCAGCTGGATTTCCTGGTGACTAAAATCCCACGATTAGAGCGTCATTCCTCTGGCTTGAATTAATATACGTTTCTTTGAAGAGATAATAATTTAAGCTTCAGGAAGGAACCATGTACACTTTAGCATGAACAAGTTTATCAGCTCCTTTCCAGAAAGTAAATTTTGAGAGAAGGAAGGATAAAGGGATATCCTTCCTTGTGCTGAGGAAGATATGAAGAAATGTCTGGAAAAGGGAAACTATCAAGAAAAAGGGCAAAGATATTCATCCAACAGTAAAAGAAAAAAAGCTGGAAGTACTCAGATGTTCAACATGAAAAGAATAGTAAAAAAGAATAGTAAAGATATTGTGGAACTGCCTTGCAGCAGTACATTATGCAGCCTATATAAAGGAAGTTTTTGAACTTTCTAGTAGAATGGAAAGACATGTGTTATTATGAAGGGGAAAAGCAAGATTTAAAAATGTATGTACAATTTGATCACAACTATGTAAAACAAATATGTAAAACATAACCATGAATTTAGAAAAAAGTCTAGAAGGAAATACACCAGAATTTAAATGATGGTCGTCTTTTGGTGATAATATCATAACTGATTCTTTTTGCTTTCTATCTTTCTGTATTTTCCAGAGTGTTTACTTAGCACACCCATGCCCATTACAGTTGTGGCTAGAGCGGTATTTAAGAAGTAACAGGCCCTGAAGAGAGAAAAAAATGGAAGAACCTAAAATTTACTGTGTACATCATAACTTTCTGAGGTGTAGTAAGACAATTATATCTAGGTTTTATAGGTAGACTATTTAAGTTTAAATCTTAGCACCATCACTTACTAGCTGGGCGACCTTGGAAAACTGGCTTAAATTTTTTGTCTCAGCTTCTATACTTGTAAAGTTGGGGCATTAATAGTATTTATCTCATGGGGGTATTGTTAAGAATTGAATAAAATGTGTATAAAAGACTCAGACCAGCCCTGGCCCGTGTGGCTTAGTTAGTTGGAGTATTGCCCCTTCCACCAAAAGGTGGCTGGTTTGATTCCCAGTCAGGGCACATACTCTGGTTTCAGGTTCAATCCCAGTTGAAGCTCCTGCAGGAGGCAACTGATAGATGTTTCTTTCTCATCTATCTCTCTCCCCCCCCCCTTCCTTCCTCTCCCCCAAAACTTAGACTAGTGCCTGGCACACAGGAAGTATTATCAGTAGTTTTACTTGGAGTCAACCTGGGCAGGCATCTTCTAATTCCCTCTCTCTTGTTGCCTGCCCGTTGTGTATACACCCCAAACCACTTCAGAAGCACAAGAACACTTGCATATTAATCAATAGTAATTGCCCTTTAGAATTGCAATGAACCCTAAATCTATTGCACATTCATGCCTAATGCCCATATAGTGCATATTTGTTTTATGCTTAATTTAGGCAAATTTAAAATAGTGCAGTATACAAAGATAAAGTCTAAATATGTACACTCATTTTGAAATAATGGAAATCTTCTAAATTAAAAATAAAACAATCTAAAAAGTTCAAAGTGGGTAGACCAAGTGAATTACAAACTGCACTTATGCTATTGTTACATGGCTGTTCCACTTTAGCTGGTAATAAAAAATAATAAGCAAATAGTTTGAATGCACTTATGTGCTAGGCACCCTTTTAACCATTTTACACGTATTAACTTATTAGGGTTCGCACAACAACTTAATGCGGTAGGGACTACTGCTACTTCAATGGGCTGTTTGAAGAATCAATCAAATGAGATATTGTGTATTATCATCTTTATTTTACAGCTGAGGAATCTGAGGCAAAAAAAGGTTTAAGTAAATTGCTTCTCTCCATTAGTGAGAGGAGGAGCAAGGATTGGACTAGGAAGTCTGGCTCAAGCTAAATGCACTAATCCGTACCTTAAATCACTAGTACCTCTTCTATGAGGAGCAAACCAAGTTGTTACAGGAAAATTACTCTTGAGTTAGTGAATTTTACTTTATGCAAGATCTTCAGGAATCCAGCTGTCCATATCCAGGAGACACTGAGGTCTAACATGCTGTGCTCCAGTGGAAACTTCATGCATTTTATGGGGCGGTGATTGAACTCATGAGTTTCTGTCTCCACTGCTGCTACTGACACCTAATACTCCGTGATTTCTCTACTTAACACAAGAAATGGTTTGGGGAGGGGGTAGAGTGGAGACCCCTAGTGGTTAAATTTTATTCTTTTACTCTCTTGGCCTGGGATAGTCATGAAAACAAATAATCTCAAAATGGACATGTGTTAAGAGGCATTTCCCTCTTCCTAGGGGGAGGTTGAGCTCCCAGGAACAAAAACTTTACTCTCCTTCGATATGAATTTAAAGCCAAGTAGAAGGAATTGTTAGGAGTTTTCCCCCTCCAAAAGAATGTCAACATCTCCTTTTTTCAGTTCCCTCAAATTCCTTCCTCCTGTTGAAATAGACCTTTGGTCAGTTCTTACTAGATTACATGTGGCCAGTGTGCTTTTTTAAATTAAAAGAAAAAAAAAAACAACATTTCAGCAACTCTGGCATTTCCTTTATTGTTATTCTTTTTTTTTAATTGTTGACTCCTGAATTTTTTTGTTAGTTATTAAAGAGCAGTCTTTGGCTTTGCCACACAAGGTTAAAGCAGCAGGTGACAATCTGGCTTTACATATCAATTGGGATAGAAATGAAAAAAACGCATTCAGAAAAAAAAGTCAGATATCAGCTGCTGAGCATCTCTAGAAAGAGTTTGCTGGTTGCATTCTACCATCATGAAACATCTTCAGTTGGTTGCTTTGTCCTCATGCTGTCGTAATGGGGAGAAGGAGGTCACAGGGTACCTGAGTCTCCTTCAATATCTACAACTGTGCAGCCATTCATGACTGATGGATGGTAAGAAGGATGCTGTCAGCATATTCAGGCATTCGTTTAAACAATCTCTTCTTTGTCTTCTACTCTTGATCTGGATTTAATTTATCTCAGACTTATAAATGACAGAGTAAAAGAACTGTAATTCATTAAATCTTCATAATAATTCTCCAAGCAATATTTGATAAAGATGATTTGGCCTGAAGAAACATATCTATTAGTTAAATGTCCTTAAACTCTTGGATTCAAAAGAACTTTGCTCCGTAGGCTTTATTGCTCACTCTGACAAACTGATGAACAATCCCATTTCATTTTAGAATATGAAAAAAAGCTGCTTCATAGAATCTGTGTGTCCTTGAACAAGTCATTTAACCTCTCTGGATCTCAGTTTCCTCATCTGAAGATACTATTTAATAAACAGCCCTGGTGGGATAGCTCAATTGGTTAGAGCATCCTCCTAATACACCAAGGTTGCAGGTTCGATTCTGGTCAGGTCACTTACAAGAAGCAACCAATGAATGCATAAATAAGTGAAACAAAGATTCGATGTTTTCCTCTCTCTCTGCCCCCCTTCCTCTCTCTCTCAAATCAATAAATACATTTAAAAAAAGTAATAAACACAAATGGTCAATACATATTCGAAACATGAAAAAATTTTCAGTCTCACTAGTACTCAATGAAATGAAAATTTAAATCAGTATTTGTTTACCAGCTGAATAAAAAAAAATATATATATATATTTATCCTCACCCGAGGACATTCTTCCATTTTTTGTTCAGCTAGAGCAGGAGGGAGAGAGAGGAAGAGAGAGAGAGAGAGAAACATCAACATGAAAGGGACACATCGAGTGGCTGCCTCCTGCACAACCCAACCAGGGCTGGGGACAAACTGCAACCAGGGTACATGCCCTTAGCGGGAACTGAAACCGGGTTTCTCTGGACCGCAGGCCAATGCTCTAACAGCTGAGGGTGAATGAATAAAGATATTTTAACATGAAATATTTTAAAGTTCACAATTATAAAATGTATAATTTTAACATTATAAGTTGTAAACTTAAAGAATGGAGAAATGGGTAGTGTCACACACTGCTGGTGGTCCTAGAAAATGCTGTGACTTATCTGAGGACAATTAGACAATTTGTAACATTTCCCATCAAAGGTGGTTTTTGTAGTTGTCATTTTTTTTATCCTCATCTAAGGACCTTTTTGCATTTATCTTCAGATAAAGCGTGAGGGAGGGAGAGAGGAACAGAGAGAGAGAAACATCCATGTGAGAGTGACACATCAACTGGCTGCCATCCACACATCCCCAACCGGGGCCAGAGACAAATTGCACCCGAAGTATGTGTCCCTAGCAGGAACCGAACCTGGGACTCTGATCTGCGGGCCGATGCTCTAACTGCTGAGCAAAATTGGCCAGGGCTGGTGTTTGTATTTTTTAACTCGACAATTCTAGCTCCAGAAAGGTAAACCCTGTCCCCCTAAAAAAACACAAAGGGCTGCTCATTTCAGCTCAGTTGGAAACAACTTAACTGTCTAGTAAGGTAGACTGGCTCAAGATTGATTAAGTATGTAAAAATACACTGGACAATGGAACAGTGTTCAGGGATTCAAAAGCATATTTTAGCAGAATATTGAATTACATAGGAAAATGGTAAATTACACACACATAGGTATGTATTGAAATGGCAAAAGTAAGTTATAAAACAGTAGGTGGGCCCAGCCAGTGTGGTTCAGTGGTTGAGCGTCGACCCATGCATTAGGAGGTTGCCGGTTCAATTCCTGGTCAGGCACATGCCCAGGTTGTGGGTCCAATCCCCAGTGTGGGGCATGCAGGAGGCAGTCAATCGATGTTCTCTCTCATCCATGTTTCTATCTCTTTCTCCCACTCCCTTCCTCTCTCTCTCAAATCAGTAAAGAAAAAACAAAGCAAAACAGTAGGTGGGTTGGTTTGTTACAAGGAAGATGTAGTGATTTATTATTTGTATACCTAAAAATATAAAACTTAAATATGCATATTATAATTATCACTCTCTCCTTGTGTGTTTGTGTATGTATATGTATGTATATAAAGGTAGTAATATGAACATTAATGTGCTTTTTTTCCTTTGCCTTTCTGAGCACATGCTCTTTGTTCTGTTAGGCTAAGGTGTTCACATGCTTGGGAGATTAGGATTTGTTACAGGAGGAATTTTAAAAAAAGTATTGCCCTGGCCGGTTTTGCTCAGTGGTTAGAGCATCAGCCCATGGACTGAAGGATTGTGAGTTCAATTCCCAGTCAAGGGCACATACCTGGGTTGCAGGTTCAATCCCTGCCTTGGTTGGGGTCATGTGGGAGGCAACCAATCGATGTGTCTCTCTCACATCGATGTCTCTCTCTCTCTCTTTCCCTCTCACCCTCCCTTCCATTCTATCTTAAAAAAAAAGTTAATGGAAAAATGTCCTCGGGTGAGGATTAACAACAAAAATAAAGTATTAACATTCCACTTCTGCATGCTATCCAGGATTAGGTGGCAGGAAAGTCTATTATCGTGAAAAAGAATGTTCCTTATTCCTTCATCTTCCCATTAGAAAATCAAAATTCCAGCGTGGAAGACCCATCTCACAGAATTCTCTTGTGGTTTAGGAAAAACATCCCTCTACCTATAGCAGCTGTCACTGTCGCAGCAGGATACTAAGACATAGGGAAATTAAAAGTAAAATGCACCACTTTCTGGCCAAGGAAGAAGAAAGGGAGAGGAGGAGAGATATTGGTCCTGTTTTCTCTCTCCAGGCTTCTTCCAGGTAGGGGGTATAAGAGAAAAGAGGGTGGCACCTCTGTGCCCTACTCCCCATTAGGAAGCTGCTTCCCAGGCTGCCCCTTACCAGCCTGGGATGCAACCATTTCAGTGCAAACGTGGCAGGGCAGTGTGGTCAGGCAGAGAGAGGCTCTGAGATTTCACTTTCTAACCACCCTTGGTTCCTGGTGGCAGGGATGCTGAACTGAGAGCCACGAGATGGTTATGGCAGGATGAGGTGACCATCCTTAGTGTCGGGGGAGGGGGGAACCCCTGTGAATTGGCTTAATGCAGAGACTCACTTTGTTGTTACTAGTAGTAGTTGACGTGAGATTGAGGATTCAAGTAAATGCCCCTCAGCTTCAAGGGAAGCCAAGAGAAAGGACAGAATACATCTACACATAGCTGCAGATTTCAACTATAAGTGTCTGCATGTGGCAGATAAAAATCAGGAGGACACCTCAGCTGGGAAGGTGCTCCCTGAGGAGCAAGGGGCCCCCGTCCCACACCAGGCACCCAGCTCAGGGTTACAGTGCCAGGAAGAGAAGTCTCCATAACTTCTGGCTGTAAAAACCAGTGGGAATTGAGGCTAAGGGAGGCTGAGGCTTCTGGAGTCCCAAACAGCTCCTCTTAAAGGGCTCTCACATAGACTTACTCAGACTCATTCCCTCTGGGCTCCAGTGCAGGGGAGGCAGCTTGAAAGGCACCAGAAAAATACGAGGAAGAACTGAGTTGTTTGGCATCAGGGCAAGAGCTGGAGAAGCAGCTTTCTCCCTGACAGATGTGCTAATGGAGTCCATTATTCCTTTGGTGAGCCCTTCCCCCATGGGTCAGCAGACAGGCACCATATTTGGGACTCCAGCAACCTGGCTCACTGTTTGCCCTGCCTTGGTGATTCCCCGAGGCCCTGCCCCACCCAACTTTCAGGCCCACCCAGGCTGTGTCCAGTGGCTTTACCATACGAATGGTCTGTCTTGGCTCATGATTCAGATTTTCCTGGAATCTCTCAAACAAGCACCATCTGGCCTCAGCAAGCCCCATACTCTAGCTAAGTGGCCCCAGGCCTGGCACTAGCGTAGCTAGTGTTGGTTTACAGCTTGGCCTCTCCTGGGCACCTCCAAGCCCAGCACAAGAAGCAGCCATCTGCAGATCACTTTGTAGCTTATGCCTGGTGGCCCTGGGTAGAACACAAGCAGTGGCTGACCTTGGCCTGCACCTCATGGGAGGTCCCAGGGCCAGCACACCCAGTGGACAGCTTCAGACCACATTAGAACACCACGACCCAACCACCTCCACAAATGACACACTCAAGGGGTGGACTCAGGAGGTACTTGAACCTTGCTGAAGTAAGTGTTGTTTTGTGCAGAGGGCATCTGCATAGCTGATCCTCCAAGGTAGTCAGAGGGTGGTGGTCAGTGGGCACAGCAAGTCCTTGCAGCCAATCAGCCTGAGTAAATTTCTCCTGTTGACATGCCAACAGCAGTGAAGAGTCAATTACAACAGAAGGGTGTACAGTTCACACAGGGGGTATACCTCAAGTGCTCAGTTGGGGTGATCAGGGAAGATGTGCTCTGGACCCTACAGGACTCCTACTGCAATAGGCCACCCTACCTAGCCTAGGAGATGTAGCAACTTTACCTAATACATAGAAACAAACACAGAGAGACAGTCAAAATGAGGAGGCAAAGAAAGATGTTTCAAATGAAAGAACAGAACAAAACTACAGGAAAATAACTAAGTGAAATGGAGATAAGCAATCTAACAAATGCAGAGTTCAAAACACTGGTTATAAGGATGTTTAAGGAATTTAGTGAGAACTTCAGGGAACTTAGTGAGGACATTAAGAGCATAATAAAGGACCAGTCAGAAATGAAGGATGCACTAACTGCAATAAAGAATAATTTACAGCCCTGGCCGGTTTGGCTTAGTGGTTAGAGCATCGGCCCATGGTCCAGAGAGACCCCAGGTTTGGTTCCTATTAAGGGCATATACCTCGGTTGCAGTTTGTCCCCGGCTCTTGTTGAGGTTGTGTGGGAGGCAGCCACTTGTGTCCCTTTCATGTCGATGTTTCTCTCTCTCCCCCTCCCACTCTATCTGAACAAAAATGGAAAAATGTCCTCAGGTAAGGATTAAAAAAAAAGAAGAAGAATTTACAGGGAATCAACAATAGAGTATGTGAGGCTGAGAATCAAACCATCAATTTAGAGTATAAGGAAGCAACAAACACCCAATCAGAACAGCAAAAAGAAAAAAGAATTTAAAAAAAAAAAGATAGTGTAAGGAGCCTCTGGGACAACTTCAAGTGTACCAACATTGGAATCATAGGGATGCCAGAAGGAGAAGAGAGAGGGCAAGAAATTGAAAACCTATTTGAAAATATAATGACAGAAAACTTCTCTAACTTGGTGAAGGAAACAGACATACAAGTCCAGGAAGCACAGAGCCCAAACAAGATGAACCCAAAGAGGCCCACACTAAGGCACATCATAATCAAAATGCAAAAGGTTAAAGAAAAAAGAGAAAATCTTAAAAGCAGCAAGAGGAAAAACAGTTACCTATAAGGAAGCTCCCATAGACTGTTAGCTGATTTCTCAAAAATACTTTGCAGGCCAGAAGGGAATGGCAAGAAATATTCAAAGTGATGAAAAGCAAGGACCTACAACCAAGATTACTCTATCCTGCAAAGCTATAATTTACAATCGATGGACATTTAAAGAGCTTCCCATGTGCTTGCTTCAGCAGCACATATACTAAAGAGCTTCCCAGACAAGAAAAAGCTAAAGGAGATCATCACCACCAAATCAGTATTATATGAAAAGTTGATGAAGAAGATAAAAAATATGAACAATACAATGACTATAAATACATATCTATCAACAATTGAATCTAAAAATAAAAATAAGCAGAATAGAAACAGACTCATAGATACAGAGAACTTTTTGATGGTTGCCAGGTGGGAGGTTATTGGGGGTATGGGTGAAAAAATTAAAGGGATTAATAAGTACAAAATGGTTGTTAGACTGAAGAACTTCAAATGGAAGGGTGGGGGCGGGCAGGAAGAGATAAACTAAAGAATTTATACGCATATATGCATAACCAGTGGACACAGACAGTAGTATGGGGAAGGTAGGAGAGAGTGGGCGTGGGAAGGAGGGGGAAAGGGGGAAAACATCTGTAATACTTTCAACAATAAAGATAAATTAAAAATAAATAAATACATAAACAATATCAATATTACTTCTAATAATTAGACCTGTGAATGCAGCTTAAGATTTCTTTGTGGTTCTTTTATCTCCAGGATATATCCCCTGAGGGATAGTCAGATTACTGTGTTTACAAGTCACTTTAGCCCAGGCCAGTGTGGCTCAGTGTTTGAGTGTCAACCCAGGCATCAAGAGTTCGCCAGTTTGATCCCCAGTCAGGGCACATGTCCAGGTTGTGGGCCAAGTTTCCAGTGGGGCATGCAGGAGGCAGCCAGTCAACCTCTCTCATCGATGTTTCTATCTCTCTCCCCCTTCCTTTCTCTCTCAAATCAATAAAGAAAAAAAATTTTTTTAAATGTCACTTGAGCTCTGGCTTTTTGGTTCAGTGGTTAGAGCATCAACCCTCAGACCAAAGGGTTGCAGGTTCAATTCCAGTCAAGAGCATGTACCTTGGTTGCGGTTCTATCCCTGGCCCTTGTTGGGGTCATGTGAGAGGCAGCTAATCAATGTATCTTTCTCACTTTGATGTTTCTCTCTGTCCCTCTCTCTTTCACCCTTTCTCTCTGCCTCCCTCTCTTCCACTCTATCTGATAATCAATGGGAAAATATCCTTGGGTGAGGATTAAAAATAAATAAATAAAAGTCACTTGAAATAGTTATTTTCCCGGTATGGTTTTGCTATCAATTTGATATACAGTTAGGATTATAGGTTTCCATTTGTTTTCAGATTTTAGGGAAACAATTTTTAATTTAATAATTTTTAAAGGACATAAAACATTTCCATTGTTCAGTCAAAAGTATAAAACAGCACAGAGAATTCTCATTTTAATCCCCATCTCCTACCTTCTTTTTTAAAAAACTTTTTTCTTTATTGATTTTTAGAGAGACAGGAAGGGAGAGGGAGAGAGAAATAGAAACATTAATGAGAAAGAACATCAATTGGCTGCCTCCTGCATACCCTCCACTGGGGATCGGGCCCACAACCTGGGCAGGTGCCCTGAATGGGAATCGAACTGGCGACCTCCTGGTGCCTGGGATGATGCTCAACCACTGAACCACACTGGCCGGGCTTTATCTCCTCTCTTCTTTTACTCTCCTTCCTCCTGACATACATAATAATTAGTACATATATATTAGTGTTTGGTTTATTCTTTTATATAATGTATTTTAAGCTGCACGTGAAATCACAGAATATGGAGTTGGAAAGAGAAATATTTCTACCGTGCAGGTAGAACCGATGTAAATAACCTCAAGGGCATCGATAATATATAGCAGATAATAATAGCAAAAGACCATAAAAAGGAAACAGTGAGTTTTTGAGTATTTATTACCTCTATTTTTGATACAGTTTTACATTTAGATAATTTTATTTTTATTTATTTTTTAAAATTCTGTAAGTTTTTTAATTGATTTTTTAGAAAGAGAGGAAGGGAGAGAGAGAGAGAAACATCCATCGACTGCCTCCTGCATGCCCCCTCCTAGGGATCGAGCCTGAAATCCAGGCACATGCTCTGACTCTTAGTCCATGGGATGACAGTCAATCCATTGAGCAACACCGACTGGGCTGATTTTATTTTTTAAAGTTGAAATGTTTAACAACCAGCTGACAGATATTTTTGAAAATTAAACAGCTTTTGTGAGCTCGTATGAGCCTGCACACCAATGAGTGTATACGCTGTTTTAATAACCAAATAGAAAGTTCTATCTGTCTAGGATAGCTACCATTACGATCATCTACATACTATGATATGCATAGGATCAATTTTTTCTTTTAGGAAAAGAAAGTCAAAGGTAGGCAGCCTAGTGTTTTGTGTAGAAGCTCCATGGTCATCAGTGTCCCAGGCTCCTTTCTCTCTGCTCTGCTGTCTTAGGGAACAACCTCATGGTCCAAAGTGGCTGTTGGAACACCAGAATCACATCCAAATGCCTGAGAAGGAAGAAGGAAGTGGGGAAAGGCAAAATAGGTACACTGCTTGGTGGAGTTAGTTCCCTTTTAGGATATTTCCTGGAGGCCTCTGCTTACAAGTTGCCATACAGAACTTAACTAACTGGCCACATTAGCTGTCAGATAAGCTGGAAAGTGGAGACAAGTTTACAGATCGCTGCCTCAAATAAAATCAGTTTTAAAAAAACAAACAAACTAAGAAGTAGAAAATAAATATTGGGAAGCAACTAGAAGGTTGTACCCCTGTACCTCTAAGTAAATTTTTCAAGCTCATCCCTTCAAAATGCTATCATTGACTACATACATCCTCTATCTCTTTTGTAATCGCCAGTGTGTATGTTCCAGTGATCATTTTGGGAACAGTATCATATGCTTTCTTATACCATTATTTTGGTGTTTTATGTATATGGCAGATTCCCACTTCCTAATCTACTTATGCTTATATACAATTATAAATGTATATGGGCAAGGCCTATATTTTACTTTTTTGTGTTTCTCTTACAGCTTAAAAAAGATTTTTAAGACATAAAATGGAGTTAGTAGTATCTACAGTTTGCTTTGGAGAGGCAAAGAAACAATACATATGAAAGACTAAAAAATAGAGTTGTTAGATACATGTCCCTCCCTCTTTCCCTCCCCCTTCCTTCCTTCTGTTATTCCTTTCTTCCTCCAGTTCACTGTAAAGAGGAACCTAGGGAAGACGGAAGGTAACTATTTTATTTTGGCTGGGGCAATGCCATGTATAAATTACTGGTAATTTTTAGGAGCTGGAATTGCGATGTCAACTTATGTTAAGTCACATTTCTTTTGTTCTGGGCATCTCACAGGAATGACGTTTCCCCCTCTATGTTTTTATTGATTTTTTTTTAGAGAGAGAGGAAGGGAGAGAGATAGAAACATCATTGTGAGAGAGAAACATCAATCAGCGGCCTCTTGCATGGCCCCCACTGGGGACTGAGCCCGCAACCCAGGCATGTGCCCGGACTGGGAACTGAAACGGGACCTCTCAGTCCATGGGACAACGCTCAATCCACTGAGCCACACCAGCTGGGCAGGAATGACTCTTTGAGTACATACCTATTATCCTACCTACTATTAATATGTATTTTTTTTTCCATCTTTGAATTTTTTTTTTTTTTTTTTATCCTCACCTGAGGACATTTTTCCATTTTTTGTTCAGATAGAGCAGGAGGGAGAGAGAGGAAGAGAGAGAGAAAGAAACATCGTTGTGAAAGGACACATCGAGTGGCTGCCACCCGCACGACCAACCAGGGCCGGGGACAAACTGCAACCGAGGTACATGCCCTTAGCGGGAACCGAACCCGGGTCTCTCTGTACCGCAGGCTGACACTCTAACCGCTGAGCCAAACCGGCCAGGGCCCATCTTTGAATTTTGTAAATATAAAATTACACATCAAACTTAATTGGGCCTGACTTATTTTACTCAACATTATATTTATGAAATAGTCCAATTCATCAAAATGTTCTAAGTTTGGTGCATTTAAGGTTTCGTTTAAGAAATACTTGTGTTTCCCTGGCCAGTTTGGCTTAGTGGTAGAGCATTGGCCTGTGGACCAATGAATCACAGGTTTGAGTCCAGCCAAGGGCACATACCCCAGTTGCCGTTCATCCAGTACCATGGTCGGGGTCATTCGGGAGGCAGCCAGTTGATGTGTCCCTCTCACATCGATGTTTCTCTCTTTCTCCCTTTCACTCCCTCTCTCTCCCTCCCACTCTATCTAAAGACAAATGGAAATAAAATATATCCTCAGGTGAGGATTAACAACAACAACAAAAAGAAAGAAATACTTGTGTAACCCAAGGGCATGAAGATATGTATTACTCTTGAAATTTTATTGTTTTACTTCTCCCATTTGATCTAAAGTCCATCTGGAATTCATTCCGTTGAATGGTGTGGGGTAGAGGTCAGGATCATTTTTATCTGTGGATATCCTATTAATCCAGAAGCATTAGCTGAAAAAGATCATCCTTTATCCACTGCACTGCAGCGTCACTTTTGTATGTATGTGTGTGACTGTTTCTGGACTCTGTTTTGTTTCACTGACCTATTTGTCTGTCCTTCCAGGGAATCCCTACTCTGTCTTAATTATTGTAGCTTTGTAATGAGCTTGGACATTTGATATTGTAAGTCCGCTAACATTTTCTTCTTTAAGATTGTTTTACCTATTAATGATTCTTTGGGTTTCCATTTAAAATTTAGTTTGTGAATGTATCCAGTAAAACTTTCTGGAATTTTGTTTGTCTATACATCAGTTTTAGGGAGAATTGGCATCTTTATCATATTTAAGATTTGTGGAATTTGAATCTTTTAATACATGAACCTGATATATTCCTTCATTTATTTAGGTCTTCCTTAGTTTTTCTAAACAATATTTTGCAGTTTTCTGTGTCTTGTACATCTTTCTCTATGTTTTTACTATTGTAAATGATATCTTTACAATTTTGTAGTTTTCCAATTGTTTGTTAATGATACCTAAAATAGATTTTTATGTTAATCTTTCCAGTCATCTTGCTGAATTCAATTATTCATTCTAATAATTGCATATTATTTTCTATTATCAAACATGGTCTTTGTAAATAATGGCAATTTTACTCCTTTCCTTTCCACCTCTTCCCTTCCTTAGCCTTTTCTGTCCTGGATAGAACATTGACTACATGTGGTGATAACAGACATTCATGTCTTTGTCCCAATCTTAGGAGGAAAGCTTTCAATATTTCACCTTAAATAAGATGTAGAACTTTTTACTATCAGATTATAAGAATTCCCTGTAGTTCGTTTGGGCTTTTCTTAATAAATGGTTGTTTAGCTATATCAAATGCTTTTCTTTTGCATCTGTAGAGATAATGATATGATTTTCCCCTCTTTTTCTGTCATTGTGGTGAATTATGGTAATTAGATTGTGAATGTTAAACCCTTGCATTCCTGAAATAAGCCCAACTTGGTCATGATGTATAGTCTCCTTTTCATGTTTTTTTTCTAGATCACATCTACTAATTTTAATAACAAATTTTGCTTCTACGTACATGAGCAATACTAACATATTATTTTACTCTCTTATAATTCCCTTATCAGATTTTGGTATAAAGATTTTGTAGGCTTCTCAACAAATGATTTCTATCAGAAGATTCAAGAAGTAAAAGGGAAATTCAGACCTAGACTAAGGCATGCTGAATAACCACTGAGGAAGCACATTGTCTGACCAGGAGAAAATGCAGGGAAGGTGGCGATGGTGGACTGAAAGTCTATAAAGAAGAGTCAAAAGGATACCAGATGCCTTTGGAGAAGATTCCTATGAGGAAGAACCTTTAAATTTGGGAAGAAATATACCAGCAGGAATTGATGGGCTATCGACAGAATTATTTCAAGCCACAGAGACTGAATCTGTCAAAATCTTAAAACAATATGTCGACAAATATGGAAAACAAAACAATGGCCTACAGATTGGAAACATTCACTAAACATACCATTTTTTGAGGAAGGATATGCCAAAAAGTGCAGTAACCTGGGACCTTTGCTTTATTTTCCCAAGCAAGTAAAGGGATTCTGAAAGTGGTGCAACAAAGGCTTCTATTTTATTTATTTTTAAAAATATATTTCTATTGATTTTTTAGAGAGAGAGGAAGGAAGAGAGAGATAGAAACATTGATATGAGAGAGAAACATTGATCAGCTGCCTCCTGCACATCTCCTACTAGGGATCAAACCCACAGCCTGGGCATGTGCCCTGACCAGGAATCAAACTGGGACCTCTCAGTCCATGGGACAATGCTCAGCCCACGGGACAATGCTCAGGCCACTGAGCCACACGAGCCAGGCAAAAGGCTTCTACTTTATATGGAGCAAGAAATGCCAGATATTCAAGCTGGATTCAGAAAAGCAAGAGACACTCAACATCTAATTGCAGACATTTTTGGGATACTGGAATACTCCAAAGAATTTCAGGTGAGTCTGTTTTATAGACTACAGTAAAGCTTTTGACTACATGGATCATGAAAAACTGTGGGTTGCTCTGAAAGAAATGGGTGTGCCTCAGCACTTGATTGTCCTGATGCATAACCTGTATTGTGGACAGGAAGCCACTGTCCCCAAAATATGATGAGACAGAGTAGTTTCCTATAGGTAAAGGTGTCCTATTATCTCCCCATTTAAAAAATCTGTACATAGAACATGTCATATGAAAAACTGGGCTAGACTCAGAGAAGGAGTGAAAATTGGTGGAAGAAATATCAATAGCTTAAGACACTATCTTACTGGCAGAAAGTAGCAATGATTTGAAATGACTTCTGATAAAAGTGAAAGAAGACAAAAATCATGACTACAGCAGAAATATACAACTTTAACATAAACAATGAAGGTACTGAAATTGTTAAAGATTTTCCTTGCCTTGGTTCAGTCATCAATTCAAATGGAGATTACAGCCAAGAAATCAAGAAAAGGCTGAGACTAGGAAGGGTAGCAATAGGAGAATTAAGAAAGATCACTAGGATGCCCTGGCCAGTTGGCTGGAGCGTCATCCCGTACACCAAAAGGCTGTGGGTTCGATTCCTGGTCAGGGCACATATCTAGGTTGTGGGTTCGATCTCTAGTCAGGGTGCCTACAGGAGGCAACTGATCGATGTTTCCCTCTCACATCAGTGTTTCTCTGTCTCTGTCTCTCTCTCCCTCTCCCTCCCTCTTCCTCTCCCTTTCTCTCTCTAAAAATCATTTTAAAAAAACATATCCTCGTATGAGGATTAAGAAAGAAAAGAAAGATCACTAAGAGTAAAGATATGTCATTAGAGACCAAGGCTATGATCATACACACCCTGTATTCCCAATTACTATATATGGATGCAAAAATTAGATAGCGAAGAGGGCTGATAGGAAAAAAAGTGATTCATTTTTGAAATATGGTGTGAAAGAGAGTTCTATAGATACTTTGGATTGCTAGAAAGATGAGTGTGTTCTAGAGCAAATTAAGCCTGAAACATTGCTGGAGGTAAAAATGACAAAACTGAAGCTGTCCTACTTCAGGCCCATCATGAGAAGACAGGGTTTTTGGAAAAGACAATAATGCTGGGGAAAATAGAAGGCAGCAGAAGAGAAAGATCAAATTTGAGTTGGATTGACTCCATATATGAGGCTATAGGTGTGACTCTAAGGAGCTGAATAGAGTTGTTGAGGACAGGACCCTGTGCTCATCACTCATTCATAGGGTTGCCAGGAGTTGGAGCTGACTCAGCGGCACCTAGCTTCAGGACTTGGCTAAAACATATGCTCTATGCATATTTTTTTTCTTTCTCTGGAAGAAAATGTATAAGGTTTGCTCTTTTTTTTTTTCCCCTTTTAACTATTTGGAAGAATTAACTAGATCTGTTTTGTTATTTTCTTGCCCAATTCCACTGGATTCAGAAAACATATTTTGAATGATTTAATATTTGAAATTTATTGGTAATTGTTTTATGACCTACCATATAGTAAATGTTCCCTATGTCTTAAAAATAAAAGGTATTCTGCCATTATTTGGTTCTCTGTTTTTATATGTTAATTATATCAAGTTAGTTAAGTTAACTAGGTTGTCCAGATCTTTTATATATTTACTGACTTTCTGTTTATTTATTCTTTAAGGTACTAAGAGATGTAAGATTAAAAATACATTATTAACTGTGGATTTTTCTATTTCGTTTTTTAGTGATTTATGTATTTTTTTTTGCTTCATGTTTTTAGAGCTGTATTGTTAGGTGCATACAACTTTGGAATAAATAATTTTGCAATATATACACACTTTTATTTTTATAAAATGTGACTTTTATATTTTAGTAATGCTTTCTATCTAAAAATCTTTTAATACTACTATAGTTACACCCCCTTTATTTTAATTAGTGTTTTCATGATATATAATTGGTTTTCATGATATATAATTGAATAATATATAATTATAATATATAATACTTCTTTCTATAGAGAAGCATATTTTATTTATAAATTACCCCTTTCCTTCCCCCCAAATGATATAACTGATTAATCCAGGCTAACCATTGTTGGTTGTGTTCCAAGTGGAATGTTAGGGTGTTCAGGGGTTTCTTGTGTCTGATAGACTCATGGATACTGAGCAGAACCTTGTAGTGGATCCGTACCATGGAGGGACTATGATCCTTTGCAGAGCTTGGCTGTGGCTGATCCTTGGGAAGCTGGGTGAGGTGGTGATGGAACTATTGCCCAATGACCTGAATCCACAGCTTACTTTACACAGCCTCAAGTGGGAGACAGTGTTGGGTGTACCTATCATCATCATATTATTGGTGAGTTTCATACTTATATTCAAATCTGTTCAATCTTTTAGAAGTCAACTTTATAAAGATGTGAAAAGCAGCTTACAGAAACACTGGCTGCAGATTTAGGAATAATTCCAACTAGTTGATCAGTTTAGCACTGTTAAAAAGGAGTATGTCAGGACTGAGACACCTTTAGAGGATGACAGGCTAGAGTCATTAGACATGTTTAGCTTTACAGACTCTTACAGAAAGGTGAAGAGGACAGAATTACTTTTATGAAACATCTTAATCTTTAATAATGCTTTCTATCTAAGTCTCCTTTTCTAATATTAGTATAGTTATACCACTTTATTTACATTAGTATTTTCATAATATAATTTTTTTCATTATATTGACTACAGATGGCCAATAGACATAAAAAAAAATGCTCAACATCACTGATCATCAGAGAAATGCAAATGAAAACCACAGTGAGATATCACCTCACACCTGTCAGAAGGGCTATCATCAGTAAATCAACAAATAAGTGACAGCAAAGATATGGAGTAAAGGGAACCCTTGTGCACTGTTGGTGGGAATGCAGGTTGGTGCAGCCACTGTGGAAAGTGGTGTGGAGTTATCTCAAAAAATTAAAAATGGAACTGCCTTATGATCCAGTGATTTCATTTCTGGGTACGTATTTGAAGAAACCTAAAACGTTAATTCTAAAAAATATATGCACCCCTATGTTCATTGCAGTATTATTTACAATAGCCAAGCTATGGAAGCAATCTAAGTGCCATCAATAGATCAGTGGTGGTATATATACAATGGAATATTAGTCAGCCATAAAAGAGAATGAAATCTTACTATTTGTGGTAGCATGGATGGACCTAGAGGGTATTATATAAACTAAGTGGAATAAGTCAGTCAGAAAAAGACAAATACCACATGATTTCACTTCTTTGTGGTATCTAAAGAACGATATAAACAAACAAAACTAAAACAGACTCATACAGAGAATAGACTGATGGTTACCAGAGGGGAGGAGGTTTGGGAAGGCTGGATGAAAAAGGTGAAGGGATTAAGAAGTACAAATTGGTAGTTACAAAATAGTCATGGGGATGTAAAGTACAGCATAGGGAATATAGTCAATAATATTATTTTAATATCTATGTATGGTGCCAGGTTGGTACTGGAACTATTGGGAAGAACATGTTGTAAAGTATATGATTGTCTAACTACTATGCTATACACCTAAAACTAATACAAAATAATATTGAATGTAAACTATAATTGAAAAATAAAATTGTAAAAAAATCTTAGTTTTTACATTGAATATTTAATTTGTTTAATGCAATTACAATATATTTGGATTCTATCAACTTAATATGTTCATTTTTTCTCTTATTATTTGCTTCCTTTGGCTTAATCAACTATTTTTATCATTCCAATCAACTTGTTGGTTATACATTCTTTAACTACACCTTTTGTGTTTACACTGGAGATTACTACATTCATTCTTGAGTTATTAGTGTCTAATATAAATTAGTGCTTCTCACATAATGATAGGACCTTAGAACATATGAACTCTACCTTTTATGTTTATGTTGTCATGCATTTTAATTTTACATAAATATAAAACCTCATAAGTCAGAATTAGTAGTAATAATATTAGTATTATTTTCATATGGTCAATATTCATTTAGGTTTACTCATTTATTTACCCTTTCTGGTTCTCTTAATTTCTTCCTATAGTCTGTATTTCTACCTGAGATCATTTTTCTTTTTCCTGAAGAATTCCATTTACAGTAATAGTTCTTGCTGTGTTGGTCTCATGGCAGTAAATATCTTTGTCTGGTAACGTCTTTGTTTCACTTCCACTTTTGAAAAATGTTTTTGTTCTTGTCTTAGCCCCTGCTGTGGCCCAATGCAGACACTTCAAACCCCAGGGCTTGTGCTGCCTTGCTAGTGATGGGCTCCAGATTCCTGACTCTGTCTTCATGCCCACATATGAGCTTTGGCCCACCTGAACTATAGGAGGGTGTTTCATACTTGCCTGGTAACTGTGGATCAGTTCTTCCCTGGACAATCCAGAAAACCTTTTCACCATCCAGTGGGGCTATAATTACATCTTCTCCAATTAGGTTTCTATTCCAGTCTTGGAAGAGGGCCTTCTAAGATTTCCTATCCTTGGATACTTTACTTAGAGCTAGTGCATTGTTTAGCATTCCCTTTATATTTTTATAGTTACCCTCTTGTTGGAATTAGTAATTCTTAGAAAAAATATTTTTCTTTATTGATTTTAGAGAGAAAGGAAGAGGAAGAGAGAGAGAGAGACAAACACCAATGAGAGAGAACATTGATTGGTCGCCTCCTGTATGCCCCCCACTGGGGATCTGGCCCACAATCTGGGCATGTGCCCTGACCAGGAATCAAACCGGTGACCTCTTGGTGCATGGGTCAACAACCACCGAGCCACACTGGCCGGGGAAATTAGTAATTCTTTATATCGGACTTTCCTTATTTAAATTACTGTGTGATTCCTCTCTACTTGGGCCTTTAATGATATACCTACATCCCCAGAATAAACCCCACTGGTCATAATGCATTATCTTTACTGGATATGTTTGGATTAATTTGTTTAAGTTTTACATGTATGTTATGAGGGATAACGTTCTATGGTTCTGTTTTCTTTTAATGTTTTTGTCTACTTTTAGAATTAGGGAAATACTGGCCTCATAAAATGATTTGATGTTTCCCCTATTTTCTGTAAAATTATGTGTAGGAACCTGTGAATTTTGTCAACCCCCACCTCCCCCATAGAACCAGCTTTGGGGTTTATTGATTTTCTGCATTTTCTGTTTGGTAAACCACATTTCGACATTCCCTCATCTCTATAATCTTATACTCTAAAATTCTAGCTGCTGCCCTGACCAGTGTGGCTCAGTTGGTGGGGCATAATTGGTGGGGCATCGTCCCATGCACCAAAAGGTTGCCGGTTAGAGTCCTGCTCAGGGCACATGCCAGGGATGTGGGACCGATCCCCAGTTGGGGTGTGTGCAGGAAGCAGTCAATTGATTTATGTGTTCCCCTCCCTCTCCTTTCTTCTCTCTCTAAAAATATCAATAAAAAAAAAAAAGCCCTGGCCGGTTTAACTCAGCAATTAGAGCGTCAGTCTGCAGACCAAGGAGTCACTGGTTCAGTTCTGGTCAAGGGCATGTACCTGGGTTTCAGTTTGGTTCCTGGCCATCTCTGGTTGGGGTCATGCGGGAGGCAACTAATCGATGTGTCTCTTACATCAATGTTTCTCTCCCTCTCTCTTCCTCCCTCCCTCTCCCACTCTATCAAAAATATCCTCAGGTGAGGATTAAAAAATAAATATAAATAAATAAAAAATAAAATATCCTGGCTGTTAAGGCAATTTTCTAATGATGTCAAATAGATTCAATACCTTCATTTTTTATATTCTTATTTTTATATTCTTATATTCTTATATTCTTATTCTTATTTTTATATTCTTTCTGGCTATTCAAGTTGTTCTCAGCAGGAAGACATGTTACTTCATTACAGCCAGGAACAGAAATCTGGGAGGAATAATGTTGGGAGGCTGATATTGCAGGCAGAGCACTGATTGGGAGGCAGGATTCCCTGGTTCAGACTTTTCTCTGTTGCTTACTAATGTGCTATTAATAACCTTGCATGAGTCAACTTGATTGAGCTTTAGTTTTCCTGTATGTAAAATGAGGATAACAATAATATCTTACATCACAATGTTTCTGTAAGTATTAAGTAAATTCAACATGAAACTGTTTTATGAACTATGACAAGTTTCATATATATAACGTGACTCATATTTAATTTGTAAAACTGTGGATGCCTTGAAGGCAGGGACCAAGACTTTTGATCGTGATTCTTCAATGACTGGCGTGATTCCTGCAACATATTTTAGTGTTTAGTAAACATTTGTTGAGCTCAGACAAAGCTATTTTATATTAATGATTAAAATTCTCATATACTGGCTCAGAATAAATGCATACTGTATGCCCACAGTTATTGACAACATCTGAATTAATTTAGATCACGCTGAATTGTTAATTATTATTATTTAGACTAAAAAATGTATGCTAGCCCTGGCTGTTTTGGTTCAACGTTTAGAGCATCGGCCTGCAGTCCAGAGAGACCCGGGTTCGGTTCCCGCTAAGGGCACATATCTCGGTTGCAGTTTGTCCCCAGCCCTGGTAGGAGTTGTGTGGGTGGCGACCAGTCAATGTGTCTCTCTCGCATCGATGTTTTTTTCTCTCTCTCTTCCTCCCTCTCTCCTTCCTGCTCTATCTGAAATGCAAAAATGTCCTAGGGTGAGGATTAAAAAAAATAAAAAATGTATGCTATACAATATGTAAGTTTCCTGTATTACTCATAGTATCATCCTCTTTCTGGTCACAGGCAGAAAAATGTGCTTGAATGAGCTATGAAAAGTGGGGAATCCCCAAGGATTGTCTCACAGGAGGAGGAGGTAGAAAAACGCCCTGGTTCTGGTAATGCTGTGAGCTGCGTGTACACATATAAACTGAGGTTCTGAAGGGATGTGTCACTGAAGTTTGTGAGCTCGAATCTTGCGGCCACATCTCTTTCCAGTATGCTGACAGGTCTGTTCAGAGGAATTCACTACACTACTTACAGGTGACAGGTTTGTGTTTTACCTTAACACCATTTCTGACTTTTTCTCCCACATGCATGTGTATCTTTCTCATCAGTTTCAAATTCAAGGCGAAGCTCATTCAGGCTAGGACAGTGTGTCCCCAGAGTCTGTGTTCTGCACATCACCTTCATAACTCTTTTCTACATCTATGTACAGCTTATATTACCAAGATTTTCTTTGAAGTTTTTTTCCTAGATGAATGTGTCTTAAAAGAAACTTAATGTCACTATCACAAACTGAAATTCAATACCACTTTTCAAGATTATGGTAAAAATAAATAATAGTGAAGACAATTTTATTAAATGCTATAAAGAGACCGTTGCCTATTGATTTTGAGCCCTGGGCCTGCTCTTTATGAAAATAAGCAACAGTGCCCTGGCCGGTTTGGCTCAGCGGTTGGAACATCGGCCTGCAGACCAAAGAGTCCTGGGTTCGGTTCCTGCTAGGGGCATGTACCAAAAAACAAACAAACAAACAAGCAACAGTTAGTGAGAGAGGTGTTAAAGTCTTTATAAGCTGAGTTGTTGTCCTTGATATAATTTTTTTAAAACTTGAAAAAGAGTTGAAAGGGGGTGATTTCTTCACTATGTGATTCCATTTCATTTAATGATTTGCCAGCATACCACCTAAAGGTATTTCACATACCACACTTTGCGATATAATAGGTTAGATCATCTCCAAGGTCTCTTTCAGCTTTCAATATTTATAGTGTTTCAAATATTTTCTCTTCCAGTATTTGTATAGTTCCTCCTTCAGTTCTTACTCAAACTGCCCTTGACTTATACAAATAATTTCTTTTTACCATCTCCACTTTTAGTGCTGAGAGTCACTATGAAAAATACTTGGGAATTTATGTAATAAATTGAAGGGGGGGGGCTGAAAATCAGGAAGTCATTGGGAGAAGGCAACTCAGACAAAAATCATCCTGCTTTCTTTTTTTTTTTAAATCCTCACCTGAGGGTATTTTTCCATTTTTTTGTACAGATAGAATGGGAGGGAGAGAGAGAAAGGGAGAGAGAGAGAAACATCGATGTGAAGGGACACATCGAGTGGCTGCCACCTGCACGACCAACCAGGGCCGGGGACAAACTGCAACCGAAGTACATGCCCTTAGCGGGAACCGATCCCGGGTCTCTCCGGACCGCAGGCCCACACTCTAACTGCTGAGCCAAACCGGCCAGGGCCATCCTGCTTTCTTGACCTAGCATAGTTTCATCTATTTTCTCAAACATTTCCTTTTCATTTCTTTGCACTTTCCGTTTGAGGGTTATTTGAGTTAAAATAAACATACTCTTCACAAAGACAGATGTCTGTAGGAGGACTAAGATGTTATTAGTCATCCATGCCTTACTGTAAATTAATCCAATCAGTTTATTTCCTTAATATCTGAGATTACCTATGTTGAAGGAAAGGGAATGAAATAACTTTGATGAGTAGTGTATTTGGGAGACTAGGGGAACATAAGAGGAGAGAAGACATGGAGAGGTAGAAGAGACATAAAATAAGGTGAGTCTCAAAAGTTTAGCGTAGTTTACCATTTTCTCTGTTTCCCCATATTCTCACTCTATTAGCTTACTTTCTGTTCTAGAGACCCAGAAGTCAGATTAGTATACAAAATTATACAGTTTACCTACTTGTTAGGTTAAGTCAACTTTTATAGGTTAGGGTACTCTCCATCATTAGTAAAATTGCTCCTAAGGAAAAATGTATTGTGTTCTGTGACATAGTATTTGGTAATCTGAGAACTATCTGTACAGTGCTTCACACACAATGGGTAATTAAGAAGTGTAATGACTTCTGTCTGCCTTTGTAAATGCCCAGTGAGCTAGAAAAGGAAGATTGTTAATACAAGCATAGACTTTTCCCAAGAAAACAGTTCAATTTTATACATATTGTTGCTGTGTGTTTTAGGGCCTGTATTAGTTTTCCTATCATGCTAAGTGCAATGGTTCTTCTGATGACTTTCAAGCAGGTTCTAGATCACTGCTTTTCAAACTATCTCTAGTGAAGGACAGGACGTTTTTCTTTTTTGTCTCTGATTAGTGGCAGACCAATCCTAGTATGCAGCTTGGGCTACATTTGACTCACCACACCAGTCTGACAACACACCCACGTCTGTTATCTCGCTCAGCTAGACAGTTCAGCTAGTCTTGAGCTCGGATGTTCTGGCGATGTCAGAGTTTCTAAACACATATTTCCAATTTCTGGGTTTATCTCATTGAAGACTAGTGAAAAACGTTCACACAACATACTTTGTGTAGACTCAGTCTAGTAGATGTGCTCTGAGAGTTCCTCGTATAAAATGACAAGACCCCTCCAACCATGGGGAGTCCTCTTATTGACCCAAAAATAAATGTAATCTAACAGTGTGGTCCATTGACAAAAATAATCTGAGCACTATTGGTTTGCAGTACAAATTCCCCAACTCACTGAGCATACTCTTGTTGCTGTTCTCATTCTTTTGAACTCTACCAGAAAATTAGGAACCCAGAAATTTTGTAGGTTCTTATTATATTTTTTACCAATAATTATAATATTTACATTATATAAACATAATAAGCAAAATGATTTATAAAGCTCATTCTGTCAGGTTAAGTTACACTGCAGTAACAAATGACCCCTGAAGTTTCAAAGCTTTAGAACAATGCACATTTCTTTCTTGTTCATGCTCTATGTCCATTATGGGTCTGTTTCAGCTCAGCTCCAATTTATCTTCATTTTAGGACCCATGCTGAGAGTAGTCCTAGTTGGGACACTGCTGGTCTTGTGCTCAAGGAAAAGAGAAAGTGGCGCCCATGTGATTGCTCCTAAAGCTCTACCCCAAAGTGTATACATTACTTTCATATTTCAATGGCCAACAAGTCACATGACCAAGCCTGAAGTCAATGAATCAGGGATGTGTAACTTTCCAGAGGGAGGGGCCTGGAAGGAGGGGCAACAAAAACTTCAAGCACTAATAACATCTATGACACTGTTAACACTGAGAGGGAGTTGGGGGAAGAATCGAGAGGCATTCCATAATCAAAAAAGATAAAATTACTTTTACTGATTTCAATACCAATCTGAGAACATTTTACTCTTTTTTCCCCCAGTTTTATTGAGATATTATTGACATATAACATTGTATAAGTTTAAGATGTACAATGTAATGATTCGATATAGGTATATATTGTGAAATGATTATCACATCCATTACTTCACACAGTGATAATTTTTGTATGTGTGGTGATAACTTTTAAGATCTATTCTCTAAGCATCTTTCAAGTATATGCCAAGACCGATATCAAGGAGCTTTTTTCCTATGTTCTCTTATAGGAGTTTTATGGTTTCAGGTTTTACATTTAAGCCTTTAAACCATTCTGAGTGAATTTTTGCGGATGGTGTAAGATAGTGGTCCAGTTTCATTTCCATGTGGCTGATTTGTTTTCCCAACACCATTTATTGAAGAAACTTCCCTTTCTCCATTGAGTGTTCTTGGCTTCCTTGTCAAATATTCGATTGTATATGCATGGGTTTATTTCTGGGTTCTCAATTATGTTCCATTTATCTGTGTCTTGTTTTATGCCATTACCACACTGTCTTGATTACTATAGCTTTGTAATATAGTTTGAAATTAGGAAATATGATGCCTCCAGTTTTGTTTTTCTTTTTCAGGATTGTGAGGGCCATTCAGGGTTTTTTGTGGTTTTATATTAATTTTAGTTTTTGTTTTTTTTTCCTATTTCTGTAAAAATTGTCATTGGAATCTTGATAGGGATTGCATTGATTCTATAAATGGTTTTGGGTAGTATGGCCATTTTAATAATATATATTTTTTATTTTTATCCTCATCTGAGGACATTTTTGCATTTTTATTTCCAGATAGAGCAGGAGGGAGAGAGGGAGAAAGAGAGAGAGAGAAACATCGACTTGCCGCCACTCGCATGACCCCAACTGGGGCTGGAGACAAATTACAACCGAGGTACGTGCCCTTAGCAGGAACCAAACCCAGGACTCACTGGTCCGTGGGCCGACACTCTAACTGCTAAGCCAAACTGGCCAGGGCATTTTAACAATATTAATTCTTCATGTTATTCTTTCTTAAAGGCTTTGTAAGATTAGTTCTTTAAGTGTCATCAATGGAAAATGTATCCCCTATGTTAATTATAGATTATTTATATTAAAAAGAGAAACATCATGGGAATTTATCCATCTCTGGAGGGTATTTAAGGATGACATATAAATAAGCGTGATTATAAACACAAAAGAGAATAAAGTCTTATCTGATATTAGCTCAAATTATGTCTGGGATTTCAAAAATTCAACATCTTTCACCTCTATTTGGTTCATTTTAGAAGATGAGGATATTACAAAAAGAAGAGTAACATATTTATGTTCTGGGACTTGTCAGAGAGTTCCTGTTTTGGTAAAATAAGATAGGACATCTACAATTCCCAGAGAAGAAGTTAAACTGGTGTTAGAAGTTCTTAAAAATTCTTAATTCTCTGAGGCTGGGGACAAAATTTCCTCAAACCTTTCTTTAAATAGGGCCCGATTCAATTCAGAGGATTAATAAACCTCCTTAAGCACCTAACATACAGCCATGGACTAATTGGGCCCATTTGGGGTTAGGGCTCTTCAAGATCACTTATATTTTAAAATACTTTGGATTTGCAATGCCTTGTCAGAACTAGAAAGAAAGAACAAGGACGAATCCCCATGCATGTGGATATGTAGAGGGGGAAAGAAGGAAATGTCTTTATTTGTCTCTTTCCTGTACCTCCTTGCCAATGTGTTTTTTCTTTTTTTTTTTCTTTTGAGCCTATGCTACTTCTTTAAGCATCTCTTGGGATGGCTTTTTTTACTTTCTGTTTTGAGAGATATTAAGAGTGCATTTTCTTAAAAGCTCCCAATTTTTAAACTTAGGAAAAATAATTGTGTTGTTTTAGCCAGAATATCCAGCTACTTGTTTTAAATATATATACAACTTGTTTATGGGGCACAGTGTAGCCAGGGAGTGTGGCCTGGGTGCACACATCCATTTTGGCAACATGATGGTAACCCATTATTTTTGTAAAGAAATTACAGTATGTGAAGTGTTCATTTACTGCATTCTCTTATTTGATCTGATTTTGACAGCCTGTGAAACCAGGACTTTCAACCCCATTTTATAATTGAAGATTAAGTTATAGACTCAATATTGGGGAGATTTATGGTGACCTCCTCCCTGCCTCCTTTCTCCACTCACACATATCTTACATGACAGCCTGAGATCCCCCACTGTTGATCAGTCTACCCCCAATCCAGCAAAATACCCATCTCCATGGTCATAGTTTATTGGTCTGAAGATGAGTACTTGACTTGAACTATGTTAATCAGAATCTAGCTTTAGTATTTAAAAAACTGGAACTGGGCCCTGGCCAGTTTGGCTCAGCAGTTAGAGCATCAGCCCACAGACCGGAGAGTCCTGGGTTTGGTTCCTGCTAAGGGCATGTACCTCGGTTGCAGTTTGTCCCCATCCCCAGTTGGGGTCATGTGGGTGGCAGCCACTTGATGTGTCTCTCACGTTGATGTTTCTCTCTCTCCCTTCCTCCCTCTATCCTTCCCGCTCTCTCTGAAGATAAATGCAAAAATGTCCTCAGGTGAGGATAAAAAAACATACCAAAAAAAAACAAAAAAAAAAAACCCCACTGGAACTGGACTGGAAATTGACCTCTTCCCTGGCATAAGCATATAGAGCATTTGTCTCCATCATTCCACTGAAAACAGCTCTTGTCCTGGTCACCTATGATCCCGCTGTGGTCAGATCTAGTGGTCAATTCTCAGGCCTCATTTTTCTTCAATATTTAGCAGCATTTACCATAGTTGATGACTTTCTTTACTTATATTTTCTCCAGGTGGTCTGGGATACCAGTCTCTTCCTGCTTCTCCTCCGACCTTGCTAGACATTCATTCTCAGCCTTCTTTGCAGACTTGTTCCCAGCTCCCAATCTCTAAATGTTGGAGAGCTCCAGAACTTAATCTTCAGACCTTTTTTATTCTCTACTTTCGGCTCCCTGGGTTCTCTCCTTCTCTTTACCTCCATCCAGAATACTCCAAGATCTAGTGTTGACTATTTTCAAAATATATTCATGTGTGACCATTTCTCACCAAGTCTACCACATATTCTCTTACCTAGATGATTGAACTAGCCTTCTGATTTTCTCCCTGCCTCCACTTGACACTCCTACAGTTTAATCTCCGTGCAGCAGCCAGAGTGGTTTTACTAAAACGTAAATCAGATCCTGTCATGTCTCAGCTCAGTATTTTCCAGTGACTTTCCATCCCAGCATAGAAGTACACATTTTTATAATTTTCTTGAGTCTACATGGTCTGGCCATTGCTACCTTTCTGATCTTGTCTCTTAGTACTTTCCTTTCTCCCACTTCTACTCTAGCACACTGGCCCCTTTCTTGTCCTTGAATGTGTCAAGAATATGTTCCCCCTTAGGAGTCTTTGTGCTGTTTCTTTTTTTTTTTAATCCTCACCCGAGGACATTTCTTTACTTCTTTTTTTGTTCAGGTAGAGTGGAAGGGAAAGAGAGAGAGAGAGAGAGAAACATTGACGCGAAAGGGACACATCGAGTGGCTGCCACCCGCACGACCAACCAGGGCCGGGGACAGACTGCAACCGTGGTACGTGCCCTCAGAGGGAACTGAACCTGGGTCTCTCTGGACTGCAGGCCGACACTCTAACCACTGAGCAAACCAGCCAGGGCTCTTTGTGCTATTTCACCAAATATTCTTATTACATTGTCACCAACTTATTCCTCTGTTCAAATATCACCAAATAATAGAAGACTTTCTGTGGCTGCTTTTATAAAATCACTACCACTACCACTTGGCATTCCAAATACCTTATATTGGCTATAATATTTGCACTTTTACTTATTGTGTGACTTTCTCTACTCCATGAGAACATGATCTCCCTGAGGGTAGACATTATCCTTGTCACTACTGTGTTCCTAGTGCCTAGAATGCTGGCTGCCATGTCGTCAGGTTCAAAAGCAACACCAGAATGAGTAAATTAATGTAACATCTATAACTGTGGAAGGCTGTGTTTTCCTAGCAAGGAGAGAACCAGTCTGCAATAAGAGAGAACAAAGCCAGCACGTGGGTGGAGCAGATGCCAGAGGAAAGATGAGTACTGGCTGAGCTTCAGTCCCTAACTGTTCCTGGTGCTCAGGTGCTTTCCTGATCTCCTGCAGTTTGGTGGCTCAGTTCTCTCATGGAGTCTATGGACCTTTGTGTTTAAGTGGCCTTGAATTGGGTTTTTCTATCAAGCAGCATTCTAACAAGTACACCAAGGACATACACACAGAAGGAGCTATAGTCAAGGTCAGAACCCAGGTCTTGGGTATTTAATTCGGTATCATACTAGGTATTTCTGCCCTTCAGTGACCTTATATGATTACATGGCCTGAAGATATATGTGCCCAAATCCACTTCAAACAAGGTAACAGAGAGTGTCAGAGGTGAATAATGTCTGCTACACTTGCTAAACATCTGCTTCCCTCCTGCCAGAGGATGTAATCAATCTCCTTTATAAATATATATTTTCAGGGTCTGGAAAGGAAAAAGCAACACATGATCTTTGAGTGCTTCACTTCATGATGATATTAAGAATAGAGTTTTTAATAAAATTATTGCATTAATGACAGGAGAAATCCAACAATGTTAAGTTAGAATGAATGTTAGAGGCAATTTTATCCACCCAGAGAAATTATATGATCTACCCAAGGTAACTTGTTTAAGTTTAGGGTTAGGGCTAAGGTTAGAACTAGAACCCTAGTACGCAAGTCTGTTTGATCCTCGCCCCAAGCTCTTTTTATTACACGAAATGCCTAATTCTTTTCTTTCTTGCCTTTTCATTCTCATTCTGTTCTCTGAGGTTACATACAGCTATTTTAAAAATCTATTAATAATCTCTCCACCAGTAAATTGTGGATAATGGTATTTAGTTATCTACAATGAGTGTAGTGACACCTTTTAAATGAACTCAGGATAAGTGAAGACTGTAATATGGAAGGCAATCTCACAGAAGCTGTGAATGAAATATAAATCAATCTAGACTCAGCAATTTATGGGCTTACCCATGTAAAAAAATAATAACTTTATAATATACCATGAAGGCATGTTTAAGGATCATCATGAGTAGATGTTTTTGTATTTCTAGCTTAGAGTGAGAAATTATCTCAGAGCTAAATTCTACTTTGCAGTATTTGTCCATAACTCTGGAAAAAGGTATATATTACCCAGTGAAGAGGGAAAAGGCTAAACACTTCTAAGTTCTTGATAGCTTTGGAGAGGTAAATCATATAATAATAAGGAAGAGTTATAACAAAAATTAAGGAGAATAAAATATATATCTTCACACAATTCTAGGTTATATGAAATCAAAGTTTCTTCAAATTTAGATTTACTTCAGGATGCCAACAAGAAAATGTGTCACCTCCAACTAGTATTTTCTGTTTTGAGTAACTCCACTCATTGAACACAAGAGAAAGAACCTAATTGGCCCATTCTGGGATACATCACATCCACTAACTAGAGTAGAGCGGGATATATTCTCTGCAATACATAACTGGAGATGTATTTAGCAAAATAAGAGGAGATTCATGCTGCAAAGGGAGAAATAACAGGTGTCCACAACTGTATCTCTGATTTGTTCCTTTGCCCTTTTCCCCATGTTATCATAATGTGTTGAGAAATAATAGGCATAGAACAAAGGGATGTGAACTTGGTTTTTTTTTCCTTCTCTTTATTGTTGAGAGTATTATAGATGTTTCCCCTTTTTCCCCAGTTGACCCCTCCTCTCCACTCCCACCTCCCTCCTGCCTTCTCCATATTATTGTCTTTGTCTATTAGTTATGCATATATGCAAATAAGTTATTTGATTTATTTCTTCCCACCCCACCCTCATCCCCCTTTCCTCTGAAGTTTGTCAGTCTGGTGAACTTGGATTTTAAGACCCTCTATAATCTTGGACAAGTCATATGTAACCTTTTTGTGCCTTAGTTTTCTCATCTGTAAAACAAGAGGGCTTTAACATGTTGCAAAGATTCCTTCCTGCTTCAGATGATGGTATGGTGCAAACTTGAGCGCTGTCCATAGTTCTGACAATTTAAAGTGAAATCTTTGTAGTGACTGTAATTTGAAAGCCTTATTATGATAAATAACCCAAGTGAACATTTTATTCTGGTTAAACACCAAGATTCTGAAGGCAGGGACTCAAGTAGCCACTCAGGTTGGGGTGACAGGAAACTGTGGAAGAAATCTTGGACTTGGAATTAAGCTACGTGCTGCAGTGCCCATCTGTTTTGATCCGTCTGGCATTCATTTACCCTTCTTTAGTTGAGAGCACCACGATGATTTCGCTTTGGTCAGTCAGTCATCCCTCATTGGGCCATAAGATTTCAGTAGAGTTGGCTTCCCCTGTCTCCTCGTCTCTATTTACTCCTCATTGTTGCAGTGAGGGGTCGTAGTTCTGTAAAAGATCCCAAGCTGGGATGAATCAAATGAGAGCTCTAAGGAATTGGCTTTAGTGTCCAGTACCAGTTAGGGAAAGCTTAACATCTTTGGAGTACAAATAGGACAGAAACAGTGAAAAATAACATAAAATGGAGTCAGGAAAAGCAGGACCTGGACTTGAAATAGGCTGGTCTCAGGTGTTGAACAGAAGGCTGACTGCTTTCCACAAACTCCCATCAAAAGAAGAGGTGAAGTCATATGGGTCTTGGGGAAGTCATTCACTGCAGAAAAATTTCAGCATCTCTTCCAGAAGATTAGCATTACTTAGAGTCAAAGATCAGTCTAGAAGCAAAGTGGGGTTCAGGAAGGGGGAGTCACGTTTCAGTAAGAAAGAACAGTTTAATTTCAGTTCAACATTGGCTGAGATTCCGGTTGGAGCAACAGACAGAAAAGTACTTAGAGTACTACTAAGCAAATGCAGTGATATGGATAACACATTAGGTGGTGTTGTGTTGCGGAGACTGTTCAGGGACAACTTTATGGTAGAAAGAAGATCTGAGCCATCTTAAAAGAAATAGAGTTATGGGAGAGAAGTTCATTGCCAGCCTAAGGTACAACATGAGCAAGGAGCAAGGGTAGCAGAGTGACAATAAGTGGGGATGTTTGTGAAAATCAGCAGGTGTGTTTGTCAAATCACAAGCTGTTCATGTAGCTGGAGCCTAAGCCCACAGCGAGGAGAGAGTAGGAAGTGAGCTGAAGAAGGAAGCAGGGCCCAGATTATAAAAGGCCTTTGGTATCATGAGAAAGAATTTTGCCATTTCCCTGTATATCAGAGCTCAGAGATTGGTAAACCATGGGCTAATTTTGACCCTCAGTTATTTTTTTTAGCCTCTACGATATTATTTTAAAAATTGAAAAATCATTTAAAACTTGGGAGGTTTCACATATCAAAAAATCTAGCCCAGCCTGTGTGGCTCAGTGGATTGAGCATCGTCCTATGGACTGAGAGGTCGCGGTTCAATTCCCAGTGAGGGTACATGCCCAGGTTGCGGGTTTGATCCCCAGTAGGGGGCGTGCAGGAGGCAGCTGATCAATGTTTCTCTCTCACATTGATGTTTCTCTCTCTCTCTCTCTCCCTGTCTCTCTGAAAAATCAATAAAAACGTTTTTTAAAAATCTAGATTTCTGATCTTTCTAGAAAAAAATGAGAACTGGCAATACTGGGCCTACACATTAGTATGATGAAAATTACCCAGAAACAAATACTAGCTGTTCTCTGTGGTTGCGGCATGTGCGTTTCCAGTTCCCCTCACACCCCAGTGTTCTCACTGCTTCCTCAACTGGCACCCAGCTCCTCTCTTTTATCTGCATGGCCCTCAGAGCAAAGAGAGCACCTGAGAAGGATTTGGACATGTGCATTCACGGTTTGAGTTGCCCCCAGTGTGCTATATGTTCATGAGCAGGTCATTTAGTACCACTGGTCCTTAGTTTCCTCATCTTTTAAATCTAGCCTTGTTTATCTCAAGGTCTCTTCCTGCTCCATCACTCTATGATACTATTATAAACAGTGATGAAAAATACTCTACTACTTTATGTTTTTCAAAGATCTGTATACTTTTTTCACAGCCCCTGTGAGATGAATACCATGTTCCTGATTGAACAGATGAGTAAGCTGAGGTCCAGACAGGCTAAGAAACAAATTTTGTGCCCTTTCTCCCACATTATATTGTAAGGCTATGCTTGAATTTTCCCATTTCTCATATTCCTTAGGATGGGTGCATAATGATTAAAATAACAGAATGCAACTAACTAGCATGTATGAGATAAATGTATGGGGTGCAACTCCAAGGCGATGAGTCAGATTCCATATAATCAACAATAAGTAGCCATACACACACATACACACACACGTATGTATGTATATATATGTATGTATGTATATATATCTATATAAATCCTCATGTTTCTTGTAAGACATTTTGGCATCCTGTGGAGGAAGGAGCTCAATCTGAGCCCATAGGAATGTTTTTACTCAATTCTTATCAGTTTATTCAAGCATAAAATCTTTGAAGCAATTTTGTAATAAAAACTGAAGACAGTCTGGCTGGTGTGGCTCAGTGGTTGAGCGTCGACCCATGCACCAAGAAGAGGTCGCTGGTTCGATTCCCGGTCAGGACACATGCCCAGGTTGTGGGCCCGATCCCCAGTAGGGGGCATGTAGGAGGCGGCCAATTGATATTCTCCCTCATTGATGTTTCTATCACTCTCTCTCCCTCTCACTTCCTCTCTCTCTAAAATCAATAAAGAAAAAAACAAAACAAACCCTGAAGACACTTTTTAGTCTTCAGATGCAATAAAGCCTGGACTAGAGTGAGAGGGTGTGTCTGCAGGGAATGCAAATGTCACTAGTTCCATATACACCAGGGGCTTTGGCTCTTCCTGTGTGTTCATCTGAAGGGAGAGGAAGCGAGACTTCAAGTGTTGGAATGTCTTGCTTTCTTCATAATAACCAGCAAGGTGATCAGAATACCGGACTTGTGAAGTCATGTCCAGCAGTCAGATGTTTTGCTTTATACAGGTGAATTTGAAGTTACTGGAAAGAAGAGGCTAATGGAATTGCAGAAATTTGGCTTAATGATACATTTATGGCAAAGAGACTAGAGCCAAGAGCTCATCATTCCTGTTCATTTAAGAAAAATGTGTGAACTGGAAGACAATGAAGATAATGATGCCAGCCTAGACAGAAAGGCAAAGGGAAAGCTTAGCATATGACTACATACCACCTCTGATGGGGGAACTGAAGGGCATTGCTTAGGTGCCTTTATTATTGTGTATGTGATGCACAGTAATTATTATGATGCTCTTGTGAATCAACAGAAGTGGTACATAGTATTTTGCAGCTTTGTATGCTTGACATGCTGATTGGTGGAAGAGCATTCTGAGCTGAGTGAAAAAACCCAAGATCACATTTCAAACAATCAGTTCCCATCAGTTTCTTCTGGTTATCATGCCAATGATCAATCACCAGATCAAGAGATTTCTCTTCTTTTCACCATGGTCCTATCCCTTTACCCTTACTAGGGCTTCTCTGTGGTGAATCACCAGCACCTCACCCCGCTTTAGAGAGTCAACTCTCCTTGACTCTATGTGGAGGAGCTTGGGCTAGAATCTCTCTATACCCAGAAAACAGGGAGGAACCCACACAGCAGAACTGTAGAGTGTCAACCTGAGATGGATGAACATAAATGGGCTTCTTTGAATGAATTTCTTTGAACCTTGGCTAGCTAAGCTTTTTCCCTTTGCACTTAGGAGAAACAAGGACCTATCTGGAGTTCCTAGGAAAATCCAGAGTTTAGGTCAAATCTGTTTTTTTTGAAGTTACTTGACATATAAGCTTACTATTCTTTTTCCTGGACCTCACACTCACTTCTTGAACTTGCCTCTAGAAACATGTTTGACAATATGTTTTCCAAATAGCATCCTTTTGATTCCTCTAATCTCATCTTGCCGCCCTCCTCTTCCAACTCGGTTATTTCCTTCTCTGTCATTGTTCTCATTTTAGTCTGCTTCGTTGGGTAACTCTTCTTACCTTTGGTCCTTCTCTCTGACCTTAAGAACCCTGCATCTTCCACGTTTATTTTTGGTCTACTTTATCGTGAATGAGAATTACCTTTTACAGGAGAAACCAGACTTCTGGTCAACTTAGAAAAGTAAATTTATATTTTGATACATCCCCTTCTGCTTTAAAATGTAGACATGACAGATAAAATATGAAAAAATAAAACAAAAATATTAAATTGAAACTCCTGTGATTGCACTTCTCATAAATTAAAATTGTAGAAAATCATAGAAATTGTATTTGGTTAAATATTGGTTCAGTGGACTGAAAACATAAGATAAATGTTCCTGTATATCAGAAATGAATGAACAGTGTAAGTAGTGAGTGGAGCAAGAGCTACAGGTTTGCTGAGCTCTGGCTCTGGAAGCAGGTGGGAACAGTCAGGAGCTTGGCTCTCTCAGGTAACAGGGGCTCGAAAGTGCTCCATGGGAGTTGCAGAACTAAACACAGCATTGTTACCTGAAGCCAGGTACTGGAATGGACTCAATGTCTCATAAAAGATGATTATGAAGGAAAAAAAACCCCTGCTACCAACTAATGCTTGGAGCCTGTGCATCTTGGCACTTGCCTGGTTTGGACACAGGTTCAATGGTTTGACCAGCAACTGAGCCAAGCTGCCTGCTGATTCAGTGACTCAATTGCCAATGTCCCAATTATCACCACAGGGCATCTCTAAGCTGTCCCTGTGAGGTTGTGTTCTGGATTGGGGTCTGGGGCACCAAGTGGAGGCAACTTCAAAACTCCTAGAAAGACGGACAGCAAAGAGGAAGAAAGAAAATAAGAACAAAATCCATTCAATTTAAAATAAGCCTGTAAATTAATAACTATAAATTTATAAAGTAATGTAATGGTAAGAAAGACATGAATTCACTGTAGATGAGATTGATTCATTAATTGTATTAATTTATCTGACAAAGACTTTGTTTAAGGTATTTAAGGAGAAAAGGGAAGGCATAACATTATGGAAAATAAAAAACAAAATTAACAGAAATCTGAAGTGAAAAAGGATAAATTAGAAATCCTAGAAAATAGAAAAAAATGTTTTTGAAATGAAAAATTTTATACTTGTAGGGAGAAGTAAAGAATTGGAAGTTAGTACTAAAGAATTCACACAGGCCCGGCTGGTGTGGCTCGGTGGTTGAGCATCCACCCATGCACCAAGACGTCGCCAGTTGGATTACCGGTCAGGGCACATGCCAGGGTTGTGGGGGCATGCAGGAGGTGGCCAATCAATGTTCTCTCTCATTGATGTCTCTATCTCTCTCCCTCTCTCTCTAAAATCAATTAAAAAAATTTCACTCAGAAAGCTGTACAGGGATGCAAAGCACAAAGGAAGGAAAAAATTAAAGCATGCTGAAGAGACAGTAGATTGAGGTGGACCATTGTGTACATTTGATTCCATGATATGACCCTCTGTATATAATTCTTAAAAGCAGGCCAGACAATGCTATATTTAATGAAAATCTACATATGTTGTAGGACTACACAAAACACACAAGGAAGTGATAAACGCCAAATTCAAGATAGTCTGTTGCTTCTGAAGTAGGACTGGGATCGGAGTACATGAACTTCACACTTCCGCCACCTCACAATCTGTTTGGCTCATCTCACCTGCTGAGGACCATGAACATTGGTCCCCTTGCCCTCAGAACTTCCTGTTGCTGATTATGGGGTGGGGGGGACTTCACTGGGACTGGACAAAAATAACTGTTATCTGGCCTTTCATTGCTTTTAATTAATATGATACTTCATTACTAAATCAAACATTTTAGCTATATCTATGAATTTTTCTATTACATCTAAAGAAAATATGACAAAACATTAAGATTTATTAGGATGATATGATGGGTACCTGCACATTCATCATTTTAGTCTCATTATTAGACTTCATTGTAGAATGAAACTGTTTCATTTGAAAATAAATTTATGAAATAAAAAAATTAGTGGCTATGTAGTTAGCATCAGTATTTGAAGCACTGGTCCTGAAGTCAGATTGCTTGGGGTCATTTCCTAACTGTTCAACTACTGGCTGTGTAACCTTAGGCAAGTTGCCAAACCTCTCTTTTGCATGCATCCGTTTCTTCATCTGTAAAACAGGTGTCATCATGAATTCTACCTCATGGAGGTACTTGAGGACTAAATGAAAGCAATTATTTATACCAACACATAGAGTTAGAACATCTAGAAAATATAAATGTGTAAAAAGAACAAAACAATCTCATCCAAATCACATTAATATCTTGGTGGATAAACCTGCAGTCTTCTTTGTGGATGTGCATAAAAATATACCCTACTTAATCCAAGCCCCTCATGCAGTTTTGGGTCCAGCAAGGATATTCTTTCATTTCATTAGATAGAGTGGGGGAGAGAGAGAGAGAGACAGAGAGAAACATCGATGTGATAGAGCCACATTGACTGGTTGCCTCCCACATGACCTGTCCAAGGCCAGGGATGAACCGTAACCGAGGTACGTGCCCTTGACTGCAATTGAACCTGAGACTCTTTGGTCCACAGGCTGATGCTCTAACCACTTGGCAACCCAGCCAGGGCAACAAAACTGTATTTCTTTTTTTTTTTTTTTTTTTTTTTTTTTTTTTTTTTTTATTTATGAATTTTTATTTATTTTTTTGTTACAGATATTTTACCTTTTTACCCCATTGGCACCCCCCACCCCACCCCCTCCACCCTGTCCCCGGCTTAGTTGTCCATGTCCATTGGTCATGCATACATGCATATAAGTTCTGTGGTTTATCTCTTCCCACCCCCCCACCCCCCATCCCCTCTTCTGAGGGATGTCAGTCTGTGCCCTACTTCCATGTGTCTGGGTCTACTGTATTCCTCAGACTTTTATGTTCATTATATTCCGTATATAAGTGAGATCATGTGGTATTTGTCTTTTTCTGCTTGGCTTCTTTCACTTAGGATAATACTTTCCAGGTCCCTCCATGTCGTCTCAAAGGATAAGAGATCTTTCTTTCTTACCGCTGCATAGTACTCCATTGTGTATATGTACCACAGCTTTTTGATCCATTCGTCTACTGGTGGACACTTGGGCTGTTTCCAGATCTTAGCTATTGTAAATAGTGCTGCTATGAACATGGGGGTACATATATTCTTCCTGATTGGTGTTTCAGGCTTCTTAGGGTATATTCCCAGCAGTGGGATCACTGGGTCAAATGGAAGTTCAATTTTTAATTTTTTGAGGTAGCACCATATTGTTTTCCATAGCGGCTGCACCAGTCTGCATTCCCACCAGCAGTGTATTAGAGTCCCCTTTTCTCCACACCCTCGCCAACACTTGTTGTTTGATGATTTGTTGATGGCGGCCATTCTGACAGGTGTGAGGTGATACCTCATTGTTGTTTTAATTTGCATCTCTCGGATGATTAGTGATGTTGAGCATTTCTTCATATGTCTCTTGGCCATTTGTATGTCCTGTTTGGAGAGGTGTCTATTCAGCTCCTCTGCCCATTTTTTAATTGGGTTCTTTGTCTTCCTTTTGTGGAGTTGTGTGAGCTCTCTGTATATATTGGAAATTAACCCCTTATCTGATACATCATTGGCAATGATGTTCTCCCATACAGTGGGTTGCCTTTCCATTTTGATGATCGTTTCTTTTGCTGTGCAGAAGCTTTTAGTTTGATGTAGTCCCATGTGTTCATTTTCTCCTTTATTTCTGTTGCCTTAGGTGATGTATCAGTGAAAATTCTGCTCCGTATGATGTCCGAAATTTTGTTGCCTACATTTTCTTCTAGAATTTTTATGGATTCACGGGTCACATTTAAGTCTTTTATCCATTTTGAGTTTATTTTTGTGTATGGTGTAAGTTGATGGTCGAGTTTCATTTTTTTGCATGTAGCTGTCCAATTTTCCCAACACCATTTATTAAAGAGGCTGTCTTTACTCCACTGTATGCTCTTGCCACCTTTGTCAAATATTAATTGAGCGTATTGCCTTGGGTCCATTTCTGGGTTTTCAGTTCTGTTCCACTGGTCTATATGCCTGTTCTTGTGCCAGTACCAGGCTGTTTTGGTTACAGTCGCTTTGTAGTATAACCTGATATCTGGTAATGTGATCCCTCCAACTTTGTTCTTCTTTTTCAAGATTGCTGTGGCTATTCGGGGTCTTTTTTGGTTCCATATGAACTTTTGAAGTATTTGTTCTAGTTCTATGAAATATGTCGTTGGTATTTTGATGGGGATTGCATTGAATCTATAGATTGCTTTGGGTAGTATGGACATTTTAATTATGTTAATTCTTCCAATCCATGAACAGGGTATGTTCTTCCACTTTTTTATATCTTCCTCTATTTCTTTTTTCAATGACCTGTAGTTTTCTGCAAATAGGTCCTTTACTTCTTTGGTTAAGTTTATTCCTAGGTATCGTAATTTTTTTGGAGCGATGGTAAATGGGATTGTTTTTTCAGTTTCTCTTTCTGTGAGTTCATCATTGATGTACAAGAATGCCGTCGATTTCTTGACGTTAATTTTGTATCCTGCTACTTTGCCAAATTCATTTATTAAGTCTAATAGATTTTTGATGGAGTCTTTAGGGTTTTCTATGTACAATATCATGTCATCTGCAAATAATGACAGTTTCACTTCCTCCTTTCCAATTTGGATCCCTTTTATTTTTTCTTCATGTCTGATTGCTGTGGCTAAGACTTCCAGTACAATGTTAAACAAGAGTGGCGAAAGTGGACATCCCTGTCTTGTTCCTGTTCTTAATGGAAATGTTTTTAGTTTCTGTCCATTGAGTATGATGTTGGCTGTAGGTCTTTCATATATGGCCTTTATTATGTCGAGATATGATCCCTCTATTCCTACATTGCTGAGCGTTTTTATCAGAAATGGATGCTGGATTTTGTCGAATGCTTTTTCAGCATCTATTGATATGATCATGTGGTTTTATTCTTCATTTTGTTTATGTGGTGTATCACGTTTATTGATTTGCGAATATTGTACCATCCTTGCAGCCCTGGAATGAATCCCACTTGGTCATGGTGAATAATTTTTTTGATGTATTTCTGGATCCGATTTGCTAGTATTTTGTTCAGGATTTTGGCATCTATGTTCATCAGGGATATTGGCCTGTAGTTTTCTTTCTTCGTAGTGTCTTTTTCTGGTTTTGGAATTAGAATTATGCTGGCCTCATAGAACGTGTTTGGAAGTCTTCCTTGTTCTTGAATTTTTTGAAATAGTTTGAGGAGAATGGGTGTTAGTTCTTTTTTGAATGTTCGGTAAAACTCCCCCGTGAAACCATCTGGGCCTGGGCTTTTGTTTGCTGGGAGAGTCTTGATTACCTCTTCAATTTCCTTAGTTGTTATTGGTCTGTTCAAGTTTTCTATCTCTTCCGGGAATAGTTTTGGGAGACTGTGTGTTTCTAGAAATTTGTCCATTTCGCTGAGATTGTCGAATTTGTTGCCATATAGTTGTTCATAGTAGTTGTTAACGATCTTTTGTATTTCCGTGGTGTTGGTTGTTACTTCTCCTCTTTCATTTCTGATTTTGTGTATTTGGGTTCTCTCTCTTTGTTTCTTGGTGAGTCTAGCTAAGGGTCCATCAATCTTGTTTATCTTTTCGAAAAACCAGCTCTTTGTTTCATTGATCCTTTGAATTGTTTTTTTGGTCTCTATGTCATTTATTTCTGCTCTGATCTTTACTATTTCCTTCCTTCTACTTGCTCTGGGGTTTTCTTTTTGTTTGCTTTCTAATTCTTTAAGTTGTGAGGTTAGACAGTCAATTAGAAATTTTTCTTGTTTTTTGAGGTAGGCCTGTAGTGCTATGAACTTCCCTCTCAGAACTGCTTTCGCTGCATCCCATAGATTTTGTGTTGTTGTGTGTTCATTTTCATTGGTTTCCAGGAAGTTTTTGATTTCTTCCTTGATCTCCTCGGTGACCCATTCATTGTTTAATAACATGCTATTTAGCCTCCATGTGTTGAAATGTCTTTGCATGTTCTTGTTGCAGTTGATTTCTAGTTTCATGCCATTGTGATCTGAGAAGATGCTTGATATGATTTCAATCTTCTTGAACTTGTAGAGATTTAGTTTGTGTCCTATCATGTGGTCTATCTTTGAGAATGTCCCATGTGCACTTGAGAAGAATGTATATTCTGTAGTTTTGGGGTGTAATTCTCTGTAGATATCTATTAAATCCATTTGGTCTAGTGCTTCATTTAGAGTCTCTGTTTCCTTGCTAATTTTTTGCCTAGAGGATCTATCCAGTGCTGTCAACGGGGTGTTGAAGTCCCCAGCTATGATTGTATTGTTGTCGATTTCTCCTTGGAAGTCCTCCAGAAGATTTTTAATATATTTTGGTGCTCCTATATTGGGTGCATATATGTTTATCAAGGTTATATCTTCCTGTTGGATAGACCCTTTCAATATTATGTAGTGGCCGTCTTTGTCTCTAGTTATGGTCTTCATTTTGAAATCTATTTTATCAGATATGAGAATTGCTACCCCAGCTTTTTTTTGCTTTCCATTTGCTTGGAAAATTTTTTTCCATCCCTTCACTTTCAACCTATGTGAGTCTTTTGTTGAGAGATGGGTCTCTTGTAAACAACATATAGATGAGTCATGCTTTCTTATCCAATCAGCTACTCTGTGTCTCTTTATGGGAGCATTCAGTCCATTTACGTTTAAGGTGATTATTGATATGTACTTATTTATTGCCATTTTTGTTTAGTGTGGTTCTATTTTTGTTCCCATTTCTACTGCTAATTACAGCAGTCCTTTTAACATTTCTTGCAGTGCTGGTTTGGTGCTAATGTATTCCCTTAGCTTTTTTTTGTCTGGGAAGCTCTTTATTTGATCTTCTATTTTGAATGATAGCCTTGCTGGGTAGAGTAGTCTTGGATTCAGATTCTTGTTTTTCATGACTTTGATTACTTCATGCCATTCCCTTCTGGCCTGTAGTGTTTCTTGTGAGAAGTCAGCTGAGAGCCTTATGGGGTTCCCTTTGTAGGTAACCTGTTGCTTATCTCTTGCTGCTTTTAGGATTCTCTCTTTGTCTTTAATTTGTGGCATTTTAATTACTATGTGTCTTGTTGTGGGCCTGTTTGGGTTCTTCTTACTTGGGACTCTCTGTGCTTCTTGAACTTGAATGCCTTCTTCCTTCACCAAATTAGGGAAGTTTTCTCTCACTATTTTTTTGAATATATTCTCTATCCCTTGCTCCTTTTCTTCTTCTTCGGGGACTCCTATGATGCGAATATTATTACGTTTCCAGTTGTCCCATAGTTCTCTTAAGCTGTCTTCCTGTTTTTTAATAGTTTTTTCCTTTTGTTTTTCTGATTGGTTGATTTTTTCTACCCTGTCTTCTAATTCGCTGATCCGGTCCTCAGCTTCCCCTACTCTGCTTTTTAAACCTTCCAATGTGTTTTTCATTTCGGATATGTCATTTTTTATCTCTTCTTGTTGGTTTTTAATTTCCATTTGGCTTATTTTCAGTGTCTCTATGTCCTTACTCATGCTGTTCAGCTTCCTCAAGATCATGGCTCTGAATTCTAGCTCTGTTAACATGCCTAATTGCTCCACATTGATCTCATCTTCGGTGGAGGTGGTTTGCTCTTTCATTTGGCTTCTGTTTCTGTGTTTCACCATTTTAGCTATCACTCTGGGCTTTGGAGCCTGTCAAGTTCTCCCTGTGGGTGTTGGTGTTCTGCTGTTTGTGGCTCCCTCTCCTGTGTTTAGATGAGCGAGGGAGGACCCGCGTTGAACACCACTGTCAAGTCTTACTTTCCTGGTTAAAGTTGCCAGCCCAGGAAACGTACTGTTATCCTCTAGCTTTTTGCCTGGAAGCTAGCAGTCTAGGTTAATTGATGAGTTTTGGGTTGTCAGTTGATTGAAAAACTCCCTCTGGTGCTCAGCCAAGGGGCTTTCACGAGGGTGGGGCAGATGCTGGTCCTTAGTGAGCCTCAATTAACACTTCAATGGCCCACAGGGTGGGGTTGGATCTCCGAGGGAGGGGCTGCTGCCTCTCTCAGAGCCCTGGGAAGAAGCAATGTGGCCACCGTCCTGAGTGGCTGCACTCAGCCAAAGCTCCGAGAGCCCTCCAAACCCCGAGTGTCCCGACACAGTTCCAGTCCAGTCTGCCCTCCCTCTGCCGGAGCCCAAGGTGAGTGGCTGTGGCTGTTTTAGCCTCAGTCCCGGCTGCGCTGTGGGGCCGCCTGGGAGTGTAACCCGCGGGCGCCGCTTATAGCTAAGGCCGCTGCCGAGCTGCCGACCGTGCGCTCCCAGCCCCGCCTCGCGCCTTCGCAAGCCTACCGGGATGGAGTCAGTGTCCCTCGTTGTATGGTCCTCGCAAGCTGCTTTTCTGTTGGTTTTTCCCGTCGATTTGTCTGTGTTATAGTTGTAATTCCAGTTTGGTTCTGGGAGACGGTCTGTGTAGCTCCGTTCACTCCGCCGCCATTTTTCGGTCCCCACAGGTTTATTTTTAAAGATGCACATCTACGAGACGGACGGCTTCAGCCTCGGCGTGTTCCTGCTCAAGAGCGGCACGTCCATCCCTCTGCACGACCACCCGGGCATCCAAAACTGTATTTCTACAGTACAATTTCACAATCCTCTTTCCTCTTCTATTTCATTTCCTCCCACCCTGATGTTGTTCCACACCCTGATACTATTCTCACACCCCCAAAACTCTACCTCTTCCCCATCTCAAGACCCTTTTCTGTATATTCCATGACTTTAATATATAGGTTTAGTTACCCTTTAAATGGAAATCCTCCTTTTTCTTTCTGTTTAGTTCCATCTCTCCATTCTGATTACACATGCCAAAACTAAAAGAATTAAAAAAAAAACCCAGAACTCTTCTTAGAGCAAGATGTCATGGATGGAGATGGTATAGATAACTTGAGGGTCATGGTAGCAGCGGTGTTGGGAACCTGGGCAGGCAAAGACTGAGTTCCCTTTGGAGGTGGAGGGAGAAAGAATACGAATATTATGATGTTACAATTTTTATTATATTTCCTATTAGCATGAGGTCATATAGTTTATATTAAATTGAAACCAACTTTTTAACTCAATATGTTACAAATATCTCCCTTGGCTTTAATATTTTTCTATAACACTTTTTGTGCATAGTATCTCACAACATAGAATAAATATTTCTCAATGGTTGTCTCCAATATATTATACTGTATAAGCTTTGATGATCCTCCTCTTAGTTTTGTCCATGTTTATACCTAAATTCTTAGAAGAAGCATTGTTGGGTCTAAGGATATACCAAATATTTAAGGCTTTTTCTATGCAAATGGTACCCAATTAACAATGGTTTGATTTACGATTTTTTTGACTTTACAATGGTTTGAAAGTGATAAGCTTAGTAAATTATATGATCTACTCAATACTATTATAAAATAGGCTTTGTGTCAGATGATTTTACCCAACTGTAGGCTAATCTAAGTGTTCTGAGCATGTTTAGGTGACCTAGGCGAAGCTATGATATTCAGTAGCTTAGGTGTATTAAATGCATTTTTGACTTACTATATTTTCAACTTACAATGGGTTTATCAGGATAGAAACCCACTGTAAGTCAAGGAGCATATGTAGTAAAAAAAATAAAATAAAACAATTCAGCACCAGCGAGTGAGTCACAAATAAGCTTTTTTCAAATATTCACGTTTACACCAAATATCCTTGAGATAGCTAAAATCCACAGATTTGGGGGAAGATTTTTGTTATAGGCTATTATCTCATTTTTCTATGCAGAGATTTAAATATAAGACCCTTTTCAGTGGGATAACAAATCTGTCTTTAAATACTAGGCACATCCAGGATCATATAAAACTAATATCAAAGGACCTTTGCAAGAGGATGCCCTTTGAGGGTCTTATGACAAGGGTCCAGAGACCCAGAGAATGCAAAGGGACATTTGTCTGGCAATCTGAGGCATACTTCCCACTCTCAAGGGAAGAAATGAGAATCTGCTAAGTTCCTGGAAATTCTGCTTTCTGATTTATCACTCTGGGCTTTCACCCAGCATCCATTGCATCTGTCTCCTTCCACTGAGTTTCATAATCTCCTTCAATTTGTACTATTAGCTGTAATTCTGAGTATAAAACAGACGATGGGGCCTCGGCCGGTATGGCTCAGTGGCAAGAGCGTAGCCCTCAGACCAAAGAGTCCCAGGTTCGATTCCAGCCAAGGGCACATACCTCAGTTGAGGTTCATCCCTGGCCCCGGTTGGGGTTGTGTGGGTGGCAACCAATCAATATGTCTCTCTCACATTGATGTTTCTCTCTCTCTCTTCCTCCCTTTCTCTCCAGCTCTATCTGAAGATTAATGTAAAAATGTCCCTGGGTGAGGATTAAAAACAAAACAGACAGTGAGGAGAGGAGAAGTGATGGGGGTGGGATAAAGAGAATAAAGAAAGAGGCAAGCAAAGAAAGTGTCTGCCAGGCAGGCGCACCCTCACAGAAAGGGGGAAACTGCAGAAATGCTTTAGACTGGCCCCATTCAAACCCTGTCAACTAGCTCTAAGACGTTTATATCTGCAAAGTGGTTCAGAGAATTGTCGGTGAGAGACAGAACTCTGAACTTCACCTGTATTAATGATTGCGAGCAACCCAAATTCTTGTATGACTTTGAGTCCAAATCATACAATTTGTTACTTGCTGGCTTGGTTCTGATTTATTTCTTGAATACAAATTTTGATTCTCCAGTGAGGTTAGAATTTCTTGGTGGCCCAATCACATCTCCCTTGTCATCTCTCCCCAGCACACAGCTCAGCACTGAGCCCCCAGTGGGCATGGGGTTGAATTCAGCATCCTGTTTGCTTAAATTGTGCATTAGGATGAAAACCCCTCATTGTCAAGATTTAAAAAATTTTAACTGTATCAGAAAAGCTAGCATGTCTTCTTATCTCCTTGGAAAAGCTTTATCTGACCCCACAGACAATTTTAGATGTCTCTTATTAACCACTTTGACCTGGACATACCCCCCATAAAATCAATTATAATATTATAGTGTGAGCACTGTTTCAGGTGGACTGCCTCTACTACCTCTGTCACCAGTGCAGTACCTGACACACAGTAGATACTCATGAATATTTGTGAAATAAATCGGTAAATAAATGACTATTAACATTGTATGTCAGAGTGAGGCACTGGCCTCGGGTCCTCCTAATTCTGAGGCTTCCACTCAATTGCAATTTAGGTAGACAGTACCTGAGACTCAAAACAGGTTTCTCCAGCAGCAGGTGGAAGAAGGATTCCTGCACAGAAGGCAGTTAAGCCAATGCTTTCAACACAGATGGGTGCTGACAAACAAGCCCAACAGGTTTGCATCAATTAAGGGTAAGTAGTTCTTTTTAGGGATCTAGAAATGAGGGCCCAGCTAAACACGCTTTTGACTTCGTGGTTCCACCTTTATGCAAATCATTTCTCCGTATTCAAATGAGTTGGCAAAAAATTGGGCTATATTTTATCATGCATACTCTTCCAGAAATTTTAATAGTTGGCAGAAAATCTCTGTATACATTAACTGAGGAACTTTTCCTAGGAAAGTTTATTATAGATTAAGACAATGATCATTAGAGCAACATTTATATGACTATAGCTGAATAATTTTCTGGGCATGTTGGTTGGGTAAAACAGTTCTCCTTCACAGATATTCCCAGGTTGTAAACACCTGATAAACAAGTTTCTGTTGATTTATCTGGGATTCGAACTTCCATTTCATATATTATGTTAGAAAACATAGTCTGTGTTTCACGCAGCACATTTGCAAACAGAATTTTGGAACAAAGTACTTGCGTGTATATCTTTCAGCAGTTTTCAACGGCTCTCCCTTGCCACTGAACTTTAAACCTGATGTTGGAAGCATTCTTACCTTTCCAAACTTAGTCCCCACAATTCCTTCACACAACCCTGTGTTGTTCACAGCCAAACTGAACTGCACACGCTTACTAAACCTGCCTTGCTTCCAGCTGTGACACTTTTGCTCAAGCTGCACCCCTACTTCTGCTTGTTAAATTCTGCTCTCCCTCTGAAAACCACCTGTAACCTTTCCAGATCTCCTCCAGGTAAGTATGACCACTTCCTCCCATAAATACCAAAGGTACTCTATTTCTGTATTTTAAAAAAGATAACAGTGCCATTTGTCAAGCAACTCCGATACACTGACCTTTGCACTAAGGCCCAGCGGTTCTCAACCTGTGGGTCGGAACTCCTTTGGGGGTCAAATGACCCTTTCCCAGGGGTCACCTAACACATAACAGTAGCAAAATTACAGTTATGAAGTAGCGACGAAAATAATTTTATGGTTGGGGGTCACCACAACATGAGGAACTGTATTAAAGGGTGGTGGCATTAGGAAGGTTGAGACCCACTGCAAGTGCTTTACAGACATTGTTTAGTATAATCCTCATGATTATATGGGAATGGGCGTTAATTTAATGCCTCTTCCATGGTGCTTGCTCACTCTGTACCCACTGTCTCAATGCAGAAAGGGACAGGTCCTAGAGCAGGGTTTGGCAGAGGTAGCCCACTGCCTGTTTTTATAAATAAAGTTTTATTGGCACACAGACTTGTCCATTAATTTACATATCATCTATGGTTGCTTTCGTGCTACAATGGCAGAGTTGAATAGTTGTGAAAGAGATCGCAGGGCCCACAAAACCTAAAATATTTACTGTGGCCCTTACAAAAAGTCTGCCAACCTCTGGAGTAAGATGGTGAAACCACATGATGGACCCCAAGTCCCTGATTAATTCCCTGGAGCAGAACTCAATGTTCCCCCACCCTGCCAACCTCAATTGCACTGGGATGGAAGTAAGAAATACATTTTCATTCTGTGAACACATCAAAACTACTGGTTATTTGCTCCAGGAGTTTCCCTAGCCTCATTGATACAAGAGCCGGGCAAACATGCTAACTGTGCAGGGCTGAGGCCAGACGATTGCTCTTTCCATGAGCCAGGAACTCCGACTGGCCTCTGATACCTTTTAAAAATTACAGAGGAGTATAAGAGAAATTCTGGGACCTCAAATCAGAAATATGCTCCGCAAAATAACATTTAAGAAGGCCACGGCGACTGAATTGCTAGTGATTTAACTGAGTAAATAACCACCCTCGGAAAAAAATGTCCCAACAATTTCGGAGGCCTGTACTTGGTTGCTGTTCAGGTGAGGGAGGTCAAACCGAGAAAATCTGTGAAGCTCTTTTACATTCCAGGCACCTCCAGAATTAGAGGAACTGAAACCGAAGCAGACATTTACTTGATGACAACTTCTCTCTTGGAAGAACAGTTTGTAATATCCTTTTATTTCTTCAATGAAAAAAACACTGGGGAAAGGAATCCACACGGAGGTGAACTTTCCCATGACTGCTGGCGTGTTGAAAATGACTACAGTGTCCTGATGGAGATTTGAATTAAGTTCGGGGTCATTATCAGCAGATCTTTGGACTGTATTTTCTTTGGAAGAACAGCCTAGTCAGTAATCTGCACCTTCCCTGATGGTGGCCATTTGGGTTCCTTGCTCACTGCCTTCCTCGGGGATCCTGGCCTGCAGCTGTTTATCCTCCAGCAGTTGTTTCTCTGCTTTAACAGAACATAGTGATCTGGGAAAAAAGAAAGCTACTTATAAATTAACTGATCCTAACTTCTTAGTTTCATGGACCCATCAAAGTTCATGTTGGATAACTATTGCCAAGATTATTGATGAGGGCCCTGGGCAAATACTTTCTATGCAAGGTACAAGCAGAGGTTTCTGCTGACAACAGGGTGCCTTCCCTTGCTGCTCTCGCGTTCATCTAGGCTGGGATTGTGGACTGATATCAACAGCCCACGTGCCTCCTGCAGACATGTTCTGTTTGATCTGCGCAGTGTTTTAAAATCAGAATGATTTTATACAAAAGCCCAGGTTTCAACTTCTCTTAAAATTAAAATAAACTAAAAATACTGAGTCCACACTCCCATGTACCAACCATAATTTAGAGCTAAAATAAGGTGGCATGCACCTTCCAGATGGATGTGGTTCCGAACACTCCCTCTTATCTTAGCTCTGGCCTGCATTAGTCTTTACATCAGCTGCCTGGCTTCTGCAGGCATTGGAATCCTGGCTCTCACTCCAGGGCTTCTTGCTATCTCCTCTGCTTATCTCTCTCTCTCTCTTTTTTTTTATAAAAAGAGGACTGGATTTAGAGTCAAATAACCTAGATAAGCATCTTAGATCTACCATTTTGTGGCCCTGGGCAAATCACTTGATATCTCTAGTTTCCTTGTTCATAAAATGGCCTAAAGCAAAAGATAGACTGTTCTGAAGATTAGCTGATGTAACGCATGAAAAATAGGCCTTAGTTCAGGCCCTCACATTCTCTTGCGGGAGAATCAGTCTCCACCTTGGTCACCCTGCATCCAGTCTCTTCATTCCTCCATTCTATAGTTTTTAATGTTTCATTTACTCAAAAGCATGTTAGTACCTACTCTGTGCCTGGCATTGGGCTGGGGATTCATTAGTCAGTAAGAACAGATTGAGTCCCTATCCTCATGAAACTTACAGTTCTAATGGGAGAGACAAACATAAATAATCACACAAATAAACGTAAAATTGTCATGGGACAACTGTTGTCAAGGAGATCACCTTCACGTTAAGAGACTATGGTTTGCCCTGGCTGGTTTTGCTCAGTGGTTGGAGCTTTGGCCTGTGGACCAGGGAGTCCTGGGTTCGATTCCAGCCAAGGGCACGTATCTCAGTTGCAGTTCATCCCTGGCCCCAGTTGGGGTCATGGGGGTGGCAGCCAATTGATGTGTCTCTCTCAAATCGATGTTTCTCTCTCTCTCTCTCTCTCTCTCTCTCTCTCTCTCTCTCTCTCTGTCTCTCTCTCCCTCCCTCCCTCCCCCTTCATTCCTCCCACTCTGTCTGAAAATAAATGTAAAAAAATAGCCCTGGCCAGTTTGGCTCAGCGGTTAGAGCGTCGGCCTGCGGTCCGGAGAGACCCGGGTTCGGTTCCCGCTAAGGGCATGTACCTCAGTTGCAGTTTGTCCCCGGTCCTGGTTGGTCGTGCGGGTGGCAGCCACTCGATGTGTCCCTTTCACATCGATGTTTCCTTCTCTCTCTCTTCCTCTCTCTCCCTCCCACTCTGTCTGTACAAAAAATGGAAGGGGTGTCCTCGGGTGAGGATTAAAAAAAAAAAAAAAAATCCTCAGGTGAGGATTATAAAAAAAAGACTATGGCTCGATGAGGCCAGGAAGGTCATACAAAGTTCTCAAGACTGAGGGATAGGGAATTGTACAGTTGAAGAGGGGTTAGAAGAATATTCTAGGCAGTGGAAACAGCGTGTGTAAAAACCTTTGCAGGAAAAGGAAACACAGGGAGGAATGAAGCACTAGAAGAAAGCCAGGGGTCAGGTGCAGAGGAAATAAAGAAGAGGGGGGAATATGTGGCCGGAGAGGAAGGTCGAGATCAAATGGCATAGAGGCCATGCTTAGGACTTTATCCTTGTCCAAGAGCAATGGGAAAGCCCTAGAAGTTTTTTAAAAAGGGGCAGCTATAACTCACCAAATTTGCTTTATGAAAAGATAACTTTTCTCTGTAGTGTGGAACTCAGATAGGTTGAATCTTATGAAATTGCCACTTCTGTACTTTTTGTCCTACAAGATGGCAATTTTATATGGTTTCACCTGATGGAGTGGGTACAGGGTGAACAGCAGTTAGAATGCTGGTAAGAGATGACAGTAGTTTGTATTAGGATGGTCCATTGATTGGAAATGGAGAGAAATGGTAAGATATGATAGATACTTAGAAGGTAAAAATCAATGAGCCTTAGTAATAGGTTAGTGTAGGTGTCAAGGACTATGCCTAGACTTGTGTTTCTTTTTTTTTTCATCCTCACCCGAGGACATTTTTCCATTTTTTGTTCAGACAGAGAGTGAGGGAGAGAGAGGAAGAGAGAGAGAGAGAGAGAGAAAGAGAGAGAGAGAGAGGGAGAGAAACATCTATGTGAAAGGGACACATTGAGTGGCTGCCACCCGCACGACCAACCAGGGCCGGGGACAAACCGCAGCCGAGGTAGACGGGAACCGAACCTGGATCTCTCTGGACCGCAGGCCGACGCTCTAAAAACTGGTCAGGGCTAGACTTGTGTTTCCTAATAAGAAGTGGTAGCATTCTTGAGAGGGAGCATTGGCAAATGACCAGGTTTGGTACCAAGGATGATTCCATACTGAATTCAAAGTGCCTTTGCAACAACTGAGATGACCTTTGAAGGTGTCTCTACAGAAATATCTTGCCTTGGCTTTAGCTGAATTTTTGGGATTGGGGGGGTGGGGGGGTTGAATAACCCTAGATTATGTTAAATTACCAGCTGGAGGTTCTATATCATGAAAATATTGTAAATTAAGACCCCCAAATTGTGTGGCATGGGTTCAGAGTTTTTATTTTCATAGGTGACTTTTTTTAAACCTCTCTCAAAACCCCAGGCAGATAGTATGTTTATACAGGGAGTTCAGTTCCATTCTTTCCCTCCTTAAGGCCGGATCTCACATTTTTGTTTGTTTGTTTGTTTTCTGTAGTCATTAGAAACCTAGTTCCCTTGCCCTAGAGGGCCCATAACTCCACCTGTCTGTGGCTTCCTTCTGGTATCAGCTCATATTTATTCCTCTGACTTGATTCCATGCCATCCTTGGCACCCGAGGACCCATATTTTCCTTATCAAATTTGTTTGTGTGGAGAATATTTTTGTTACATTCTATCTAGCATTTCTGTATGGCAAGGGGTCTATTAGGGTCAGCTGAGTGGGCTGAGTGGTCAGAAGTGGTCTAGTAAATTTTCTATACACATTATTAAAATTATTTTGTAGTGAAGTATGGCATACTGTTCTGTCATTTGACATAGGTATACACCTCTTGTCACAAGCAAGAAACATCCTGCAGGCCAGTTGCCATTTGGTATTGGGCTTCAAGCTCATGGAATATAAAAATGTGTATATGATCTGGATCCTGAGCATGAATTCCAGTGCTAAGAGGGCAGCTGGTTTGCAGGAGCCCAATAAGGACATTTCTGACCCCCACCCCTTACTACAGCGTCTGGCACCCAATAGTTGTTAAATTAATGTCTGTGCAGTTCAACAGGAATTGAATTATAATTGGAGAAGATGAGAATTATAATAGGAGAAAAAGAGAATTCTTGTCATATCCTTCATAGTGGAATAAAAATCCTGGGGTTGCCCTGGCCGATTGGGCTCAGTGATTAGAGTATCGAACTAATGAGTCTTGGGTTTGATTCTGGCCAAGGGCATGTACCTTGGTTGCGGTTCGTTTTTAGCCCTGCTCGGGGTTGTGCAGGAGGCAACCAGTTGATGTGGCTCTATCACATTGATGTTTCTCTCTGCCTCCCTCTCTCTCCCTCTCACTTTATCTGATAATAAGTAGAAAAATATCCTCAGGTGAGGAATAAAAAAAAAAAAAACCCTGGGGTTAAGACAGAGAGTTGAGATCAGAATGCCTTTTCAAGACCCAGAATAATTTGTAGTCTCAGCAGAACATCCATCTTGTTATTCCATGGCCTCTCATCTATCTGTTCATGAAGTATTGATGACAACAATGCCGCCTGAAATTCTTAGGTAAATTTTTTATGGATGATTCCTTTTCATTCAGAGATCATACTCTGATTATTTACTATGTGCAAAGTAGTTTTGCTAGCTTCTATGTGGTGCACAGTGATGACTAAGACCCAGGCGCTACCCAGTAAGTACTTGATAGCCTAAGGTTAGGGGATGGGGACAGAACTATCCAATTAACTAAAGTAAAAAAAACACACAAAAAAACACTCCTTATCAAATGCTTTCAATGTACCAAGCACTACATTAAGAATTTTACATGGATTAGCTCATTTAAGCTTATGTAGTGAGAACTGTTATTGTGTCCATTTTATCAATGAGGGAACTGAAGCACAGAAAGGTTAAGAAATATATGCAAGGTCACACAGTACGAAAGAGAGCCAGGATTGAAACCCAGTCATTTTGATTCCAGACCTCAAGAATTCAAATATTCTCACCCTGGCAGGTATGGCTCAGTTGGTTGAGCATCATCCTGTGCCCCAAAGGTTGACAGTTTGATTCCCAGTCAGGGCACATGTGGACTTGATCCCTGGTAGGGGGCGTGCAGGAGGCAACTGATCGATGTTTCACTCTCATCGATGATTCTCTATCTCCCTCCCTTTCCCTTCCTCTCTCTAAAAATCAATTTAAAAATTCAAATATTCTACTGTGTGGTGGACCAAATAATCCACGATGGATGTTCTATAACAGGTGTGCCAGCTCAGACTAAGAGCTCAAAGGAAGGGTTCAGGAAAAACTTTATAGAGAAATCTCTTTTTCCAGAGTCTTGATGAAGGGGTAGTAATGTGACAGAAGGTGATGGGCAAAGAGGTGTCTAGAGATAGGAAATTGTCTGAGCAAAGGCAGAGGGCGAAAGAAGGCACCTTGGGATGCTTGGGAAACTGCAAATAAACCGCCCACCATGACCGGGTGCGGGTTGTGTGAGATAAGGCAGGAAAGGAGAGGTAGTTGGGACTTAAATTTTAGATAGAGGATTTTGGAGCAGAAAGTGGGAAGGGTGTGTGTGGCATTTCTCTCATTGTTGGTCATAAATAACAGCAACACCTGTGAATAATTGAAGCCTCTAGTATTGATTTGTTCTACTCTGCTTAGGCGGAATAGTGGGAGAAATCTATCTCGGGAAATTAAGTGACTAGAGGTTATTAAATCTGCTCTGCGGTTCAAGAGCAAGACTTCTTAACTTCTTAACTTCTCACTGTTAAGACTTCTTAACAGTGATGAAAATGAGCTTTCCAGGCAAACCCTTTGGTTAAGTTCTGGACTCATGGATGGACTTCAGGAGTCCTAGAATTACAGAAAATTATGGGCTAAATTTGTGTTGCATAAACATGTGTGTTTCTTGTCTAGGGAGATGGTCCATACGATGCATCATGTTCTGTAAGCGTTTATTGTCGAATAATATTGCAAACCACAGCTCTAAGAAGAAAAGGTCAGCAACCATCTATCTCACTGGGGCCTTCCCTGGAGCCAGGGACTGGAACCAATGGACTGTCCTGAAGCTTTGAGATTCTGCAGGAGTCAAAACTGAGAGATCGCGTCCCCTGCTGATGAGCAAAACTGTCCACAGAAACATCGTCACCGTACATCAGCAGAAGCCTGCCTCCTGTCAGCCTCTACCCCAGAACTGCAGGTTATCTTGGTTAGCAATTCCATCTGGAGGGTTTTAGGTAAGACAAATCTCCGTGTAAAAGTGTCAGTAGGAACTGGGTCACTTTTGATATCCTGTCCTTAAAGGTTTACAAGTGTCATAGGAAGCTGCAATTCCCCAGCAGCTGACAGCTGTCTGGAAGGAATTCTACCTTTGCACTCTAACCCAACCCACCAGAGTCACTCAGCGGCAAAAGTGGCTTGTGGTGAGGCACCTCGTGGGCAAGCCTATGAGAAATCCTTTATTTTCTTCCTGTTTGTCAAGTCATGTCAAAGCTTGCCCGGCAGGCTCTGCCCTCAGGGACACCAGCTGAGGTGACTGAGGGTGGGAAGGCAGAAATGCCAGTGATGAAAATGAGCTTTCCAGGCAAACCCTTTGGTTTGCAGAGATAGCTGTGGTATGTTTGGGTCATTAGTGCTATGTTTTGCCACTAATGATCCTCTTTGCTAAAGAAAGGCAGAGTCCTGTGTGTATTAGTCAGGATCAGGACCATCTGCAAGTGACAGAAAACTGAGGACAGCAGTGGCTTAACCAGGATAGAAATTTATATCTCTCTCATGTAAACCAAATCTTGATTCCGGCAGTCTAGGACTGGTTTGGCGACCCCATGATCAGCAGGGACGGAGGCTCCCTCTCTCGCTTGGCTCTTCAACCTCTCCAATCTGAAGGAAGGAGGAAGAGGGGAAGAAAGGAGACCCCCTTCCTTTAAGGACACTTCATTAGAAGTTTCATGTTGCAGTTCTATTTGCATTCTATTGTCCAGAACACATTGACTACAACTAGAGTTGAAGATGGTTGGAATATAGTCTTCAATGGGCATCTAAGTGTCCAGTGAAACACTGGGGTCTTATTACACACACATACCTGGATGTCTCTGTATACTGTGTCCTCAGTAAAGATGGAATGTCTTGATAACTCTGTAGAGACCTTAGCAAGTCTGGATCCTTCTTTTTTTATTTAGGTGATTTAGTTTTTCTCCTGCCAGATGGGTGTGTGTGTGTATGTGTATATATATATATATATATATATATATATATATATATATATATATATATATATATTTATCTTCACCCGAGGACATTTTTCCACTTTTTGTTCAGATAGAGTGGGAGGGAGAGAGAGGAAGAAAGAGAGGGAGAGAAACATTGATGTGAAAGGGACACATCAAGTGGCTGCCACCCGCACGACCATCCAGGGCCAGGGGCAAACTGCAACTGAGGTACGTGCCCTTAGCGGGAACCAAACCCGGGTCTCTCTGGACCACAGGCTGACACTCTAACCACTGAGCCAAAGTGTCCAGGGCAATTTTTCTCCTCCTTCCAGATGGTCACATTTTTATAGATAACATCCTTTAGTTTTGTTTGTAGGAATGTGAGAAGCAAGATTTCTCCTCCCTCTCTCTCTCTCTCTCTCCTTCCTTCCTTCCTTCCTTCCTTCCTTCCTTCCTTCCTTCCTTCCTTCCTTCCTTTCTTTCTTTCTTTCTTTCTTTCTTTCTTTCTTTCTTTCTTTCTTTCTTTCTTTCTTTCTTTCTTTCTTTCACGTATTGGTATTGTCATGGCAGAGATGGTCAGCTGTCCACCATATTTAAGCTTCCCATTTAAAGTACAGCGTTGTTCCTGGGAAGGGGCTGTCTAGCCAGGAGCCAGATTTCTCCGCCTTATCTAGCACTGAGGTGGGCCCATGTGACTACTGCGAATGGAATGTGAGCAGAGGAGATGTGACCCTCCTGGAAGGATATGGTTAAAAACAGGTATTCTTTCTTCATCCCCTATTTTCCTATCTGCCTCTGGAGGCAACGGGCCCTGAGGCCTAGCAGACAGCAGATCCACACGTGGAAGGAGCCCGGGCTCCAGAACCATCCTGGGGAAAGCTGCCCACCAACATCCACACTGGACTGTTGTTACGTGAACACGAAATACATTTCTGTAATCTTAAGTTTCTGATATGAGGATGTTGAGCATTTAGCCCACTCCAATTCAATACCAGATTGAGATCTCAGCGCTCATATCAAATAGAACTAGATTCAAATGCCACTTGCAGTACTTTTTAGCTGTGAGATTTCAGGTAATTTCTATTAGTCTCTGACTAATAATCTCTCCTTCCTCATTTATATAATGTGGCTTAATAATACCACATACAACCCTGGCCGATTTGGCTCAGTGGTTAGAATGTCAATCCGTGGACCAAATAGTCGTGGGTTTGATTCCAGTCAAGGGCATGTACCTCAGTTGCAGTTTGTCCCCGGCCCTGGTGGGGTCGTGTGGGAGACAACCAGTTGATGTGTCTCTCTCATGTTGATGTTTCTCTCTTTCTCCCTCCCTCCCACTCTATCTGAAGATAAATAGAAAAATATCCTCTGGTGAGGATAAAAAAAAAAATAATACCACATACAATATTTTTTGTATGAGAAGCTGGCACTTAGTAAATGCTTCATACACGTTAGTTCTTATTATTACAATCACACATTTTATATTCTAATAGAGCAGCTCTTGCTAATTTAGAGAGCAATGTAACAGTTGGGGCCCTCTCACTGAGTTCTTCTCTTGCACCCTCCAGGTTGTGGGTCTGTCTGCGGATGGTCATCGTGACTCTGTACAGTAGGTGCCTCCTTCTCCAGCCACTGTGGTAGGCAGAATGGTGTCCCCCAAAGATGTCCATGCCCTAATTCCTGGAGCTTATAAATATGTTGATTTATATAACGAAAGAGATTTTGAAGCTGTAAATAATTTAAGGACCTATAGATGGGGGGATTATCATGGATTACCAAAGTGGGCTCAATGTAATCACAAGAATCCTTAAAAGATAGGGTAGGGAGCCCTGGCTGTTTTTGCTCAGTGGTTAGAGCATTGGCCCGTGGACCAGAGAGTCCCGGATTTGGTTCCTGCTAAGGGCGTGTACTCCGGTTGGGGTTGTGTGGGTGGCAGCCGCTCAATGTGTCTCTTTCACAGCGATGTTCTCCCTCTCTCCCTCCCGTTCTAACCAAAACAAAACAAAACAAGATTGGATAGGGAGAGACAGAGTCAGAGAAGGAGATACGATGACAGAGTAGATGTTGGAGTGATGTGATTGCTGGCTTAGAGATGAAAAGGATCATGAGCCAAGGAATGTGGGCAGCCCCTAGAAGCTGGAAAAGGCAAGGAATGGATTCTCCCCTAGAGCCTTGAGAAGATACGCGGTCCTACCAAATCCCTGATGTTAGCCCGGCAAGACACACATCAGATGAGCATACAGGCCTGTAAATAATAAATTTATACTGTTTGTCATTGAGTGTGTGGTAATTTGTTACAGTAGCAATAGGAAACTAATACCCAATATTCCTAACATGCTTTGTTTCAATGTGCATGTGAAATTTTTTACTGAAAGGACCGGAGAATCTCAGGAAGGAATCACAGTGCAGGAACAAAGCGGAGGCTCTGGCTGACATGGACTTCACCTTGCACCACACGAGGAAAGGTACTTCAAGGCTTGGGCTTTCACCAGTCAGAGAAAGACAAGTACCACATGATCTCACTTATTTGTGGAACATAATGAACAAAATAAGCTGTCAGCCGAAAGAGATCCAGAATCATGGAAGTAGGGAATGGGGGGTGGGAGGGATGGGAAGAGATAAACCAAAGAACTTACATGCATATATGCACAACCAATCCACATGGACACTAGGCTGGGGAAGGCAGGAGGGGGGTGGGAACAGGAAGGAGGGGGTCAATGGGGGAAAAAGGAGGGCATCTGTAATACTTTCAACAATAAAAAAGAATAGGAAAAAATTATTAGTATCTGGGTCTAATCCAATAGTTTCCAGACTTGATGTCAAATATATGATCCATAAGAGAAAAAACTGATAAGCGACCTCATTTAAATTAAAAACTTTTGCTCTGTGAAAGCCCATGGGAAAAGAATGAGAAGACAAACTAGAGACCAGGAGAAAATATTTGCAAAACACATTTCTTAAAGGACTAGTATCCAGAATATATAAAGCACACGCCAATCTCAATAGTAAAAAACAAACCATGTAATTTGAAAATGAGCCAAAGACAAACAAACATTTTACTAAAGAGGATATACAAATGAAACATAAGCACATGGAAAGATGTTCAACATCATTAGCCATTAGGGACATTTACATTAAAACTAAAATAAGTCCATAATATATATGGACTTGGGCTTTCACTAGGGGCTGTCGTCACCCTCCAGGAATGCTTCTCAACTCCTGGCCAGGCTCGATCTCTATTTTACGACACGGATACTTCATTGTCCACCCCTGCGGCAGCCCTGCTACTGCGAGGCCTGCCAAGTTTCATAGTAGATAAGGACATGTCATTTATTTCTAGGGCTCTGACTTTTAACTTGAGCCATAGTGGACTCCCTACTGGCAATGTTCCTGCCTTGAATTGTTTCTGCCCCTCCCACCCCCAGACTAGGAGCAGCACAAAAGGCCCACACAGGCCACAGCATTTTCTTCATCCCCAAAGGAAGTTCTGTACCCATTAAGTAGTCACTCCTCATTTGCACCTTCCCCCAGGCCCTGGCAGCCACCATCTGCTTTCTGTCTTTATGGATTTACTTATTCTGGACATTTCATATAAATTGAATAATACAATATATGGCCTTCTGTGTTTGGCTATTTTCACTTAGCATAATGTTTTCGAGATTTATCCACATTGTAGAATGTACCAGTACTTCAATTCTTTTTCATGCCTAAATAATATTCCATTGTATGGATAAACATTTTGTATATCCATTTATCTGCTGGTGGACACTTGGTCTGTTTTCCCTTTTCAGGTATTCTGAGTAAGGCTGCTCTGAATATTTGTGTATGAGTATTTGTTTGAATGACTCTTTCATTTCTGCATGGACCTGTGTTTTCATATCTTTTGAGTAAATATATTTCTAGGAGTGGAATTATGGGTCACCCTGGCTTTTGATAGCAGCTTATTTTGTTATCAATGATAAATATCTCCAGTTACACTAACTTCTCCATTTTGGGGATCTTCTCCAGGTGGAAAGTTTGTGGGAGGTGCTGATTCCATCACCACCTTGCTATTATCAAGCACATTATCCCATGTCATCTTCGTGGCTGAAACCATCAGGTGTGTTAAAGCAATGGTTACCTAAAGTGAGGGCTGTGGGCTGCATCAGAACCCGACACCTTCCATCAGCTTCTGACACCTTAAATGGATTGCTCGTGTGTTCATTATTTTACTCCGTTAATGACCATGTGTGTTCCACAAGGGTGGGGTTTTAATATGTTTTGTGTGCTTCTGTATCCCTAGTGCCTATGACAGTGCCTGGAACATTTATATGGTGAACGAACACATGAACGTTTGGAAGGTCTGACCAGGATGTTCTCTGATTCCATTTCCTGTCTCTCCTTGATTGCCCAACCTTAGTAGCTGGGCCTGACTCCCAGATGGAGGGTGTCATGTTCATATCCATGATCTCTTCAGTTAAATGGCACCTTTGTATTCATTTTTCCTTTCAAGACTCAAATCAATATCCCAGAGACGTTCAAAGTAGATACTCTTTCCTCACTTGGAAGATGAAGAAAATGATAATCAGAGACATTAATTTGTGCCAAACGACTCAGCTAATAGGTGGTGACAAAGGAAGGTAAGAGTGATATATTAGTTACCTAGGAATGCCGTAACAAATTACCAAAAACTGAATGAGTTAAAAACAACAGACATTTATTCTTTCACTGTTCTAGACCAAAGTCTGAAATGACCATGTCAACAGGGCCACGCTCTCTCTGAAGGCTCTAGGGGAGAATCCTTTCTTGCCCCTTCCAGCTTCTGGTGTCTCCAAGCTTTCTCGGCTGTGGCAGCATAGCTTCTGTCACAGCCTCTGTCTTCATGTGGGCTTCTCCCCTGTGTCTTTGTCTGTTTCTATCTCTTATGAGAACACTCATCACTGGATTTATAGCTTGCCCTAATCCAGGACGATTTCATCTCAAGATCCTAAACTCAATTCTTCTGCAAAGACCCTTGTTCCAAATAAGATCATATTCTGAGGTTCTGGTGGAAATATCTTTTGGAGGCTACCATTCAGTTCATTACATGTGGGTATCCCAGTGAAAATGTTTCCTTGGGCCACTGATCTGTATTCCAAAGCGTGTCCATGTAGCACTGGTTCCATGGGTAGTAGCAGATATTATGAAAGAGGGGGTTGCAGGCAAATGAGTGTAAAAAACCTGAGTTAAACAAAAATAGGTAGGAATTTTTACTGCAGGACTTCTCAGACTCTTTCATGTGCATTGTAAATCTTTATGAGGGGAAAAATTGTGGTGCACTCTCTAAATTCCTTTGCTCTGGAAATTCTTTTTTAGAAGACATTTATTGGAGAACAGTGAGGCTGCCTGTAACACACATGGGAAGTGTTTTTCCCCTCTTTCTCTTCCTTTTATTAAAAAAAAAATGTTTTTTTTTTTTATCCTTAACCGAGGACATTTTTCCAGTTTTTGTTCAGATAGAGTGGGAGGGAGAGAGAGCGAGTGAAACATCAACGTGAAAGGGACACATCGAGTGGTTGCCACCCTCACAACTCAACCAGGGCCGGGGACAAACTGCAACCAAGGTACGCATCCTTAGCGGGAACCGAACCCAGGTCTCTCTGGACTGCAGGCTGACGCTCTAACCGCTGAGCCAAACTGGCCAGGGATCCTTTTATTTTTTAATATTCTCATCCAGCCCTGGCCGGTTTGACTCAGCGGTTAGAGCGTCGGCCTGCAGTCGAGAGAGACCCGGGTTCGGTTCCCGCTAAGGGCATGTACCTCGGTTGCAGTTTGTCCCCGGCCCTGGTTGGGCGTGCAGGTGGCAGCCACTCGATGTGTCCCTTTCACGTCTATGTTTCCCTCTCTCTCTTCCTCTCTCTCCCACCCACTCTATCTGAACAAAAATGGAAAAATGTCCTCGGGAGAGGATAAAAAATAAATAAATAAATAAAAAATAAATAAAATCCTCATCCAAAGATAGTTTTCCATTTATCTTCAGATAGAGTGGGAGGGAGAGAGAGAGAAAGAGAGAGAGAGAAACATCAGTGTGAGAGAGAGAGAGAGATTTGTTGCTTCCCATATGACTCTGACTGGGGCTAGGGACCGAACCGCAACCAAGGGACATGCCCTTGACCAGAATAGAGCCCATGACTCTTCGGTCCGGAGATGATGCTCTAACCACTGAGCAAAACTGGCCAGGGCTCTTTCTCTTCTTTTTTCTTAGGGGGTATGGTGGGGAGGGCTTCATTCCTAGGGGATGTTCCATCAGAAATGATACAAATCACCCTAGAGAGGCCAAGTCAAGTGGCATGGAAAAGATGGAAAATATAATGCCCAACATAGTCATTATTTAGTAAATCTTAAATAAAGAAAACTCTACTAACTGCCTAAATATCCCATATGATTGTCACAGTGATCTGCATCCCCTAGCAGGGCATACTGGAAATGTCAAAACATTTGCGGGGATCATGTCCCATCAGGAATCTATTGCCTAGTGCACATGGGCCTGTTCTAATCAGAGAAACAGAGCTTCATAGAGTTTTAGAGCTGTAAGAGGGTCTTAGAAATATCTCTTCTAAACCAGTAATTTTATAGATAAGGAAACAGAGACCCAGAGAGACAAAATAGTACAGACTAAAATCTACTCAGAATCAAACAATTAGTGGCAAAGCTAGTTCTGGAAACTACATCCATCGATTTCAAGTCCAAGGTTCTTTCTTCTACCCCAGGCTTCTTTCTAAACATCACTTTAGAAGGAAACATTTTTACGTTGATGATTCACTAGAAATTCAAGGATGTTAGGGCTTTTCTCATATATAACTAAACTTTTTGCCAGAAGTCCTTTTGCCTAAACTATTGATTTTGGAAAATATTTCTAGCATTTACTAATCCACTTTCCTGTCTTCATTTAAGTGGAGTGCAATAGATAAAATTAACTTTTTCTTTAATTATGCATGGTTTCACAGTGGGTTAGGTCTGTTGTCTGACTATCAGCTCCCATTTCATGCCTGACCGAGGACTAAGTGTAGATACAAACTGTATAGGAAAGAGATTAGCAATGTTTATGAAAGATGTCAAACCTTCATTGATTTTTCTTCTGACATTTTAAGTATGTGTGTGGGGAATACTGTGAACAAGAAAAAGGCAACTGAAGGTTTAGAAGTATCAGGAAAGATAGTCTGATAGAAGCAACTGGTCCGCTTTTCAATAAAAAGCGTTCCATGTGCCCTTTAGGGCATTTGTGCAGTAATTTAGCCAACATTTATTATCGAGTGTTGGGCTGAATGTTCAGTGACCTTGTGATATGCCCTAGAAATTATTGTTTTTTAAAAATAAATTCTTGATATGAGCTTGCTTAATAGCCACTGGGTAGGATTTTTGTAGATTTTAATAAACTACTATCTTAGAGGCTGCTGTCAGATAGGAGCTTTGGTGTCTTTTTTTCATTAGGAAAGAGTAATCCTCCTGAAGGTCAAAGACATGAGAGGAAATGAATAGCTTTCCCTGGTTGCAGCTGGGAAAAGGCAGGTTGAGCAGGCCGCCTATGCCCACCAGGGTGTCTTGGAAAGTAAGACTGAGATGCAATTTACAGGCAAATAGCTGACATTCTTTCATCCCTACAGTAGTGAGGCCATTTCCCTGCTACAGCCTCTGAAACTCCATGATTTCAGGTGATAATTGTTTCGAGGATCTTCTCCCAGAAAAAGGAGGGACCTCTGATTATGGCAACTTGTTGCCTGAAAGGCAGACAGTGATGAACTGGTCTAGGAAAGTCTTAGGGTGGCCCAGAGGTTTGGAGGTATCCCCTGACCTTCAGGATACACCCTGCATTAAGGGTCTGCACATGGCATATACCAGGGCCCTCAATCCACATACCCGTTGCTGCCTTGGGCCACGTGTGACCTTCTGACTCTCAGACCATCCCCAATTTCCTCTCCGGACTCCTATGATTTGTTTCTTTCTCCAAAAGCGGATTCATGGCAGTGAAACAATCCACTAATTAAGTGGTCTGAGTTCTTGGATTAAAGGGAACTGAAGGTTTACTTGTTTCTGTCTCTGGGCCTTTGATCTTTCTGTCTATTATGTTCTTGCTCCAGGTGTCAGTGTGAATGTTGCTTCCTCAGAGAGACCCTCCCTGACTCCTTAGATGTCCCACAGTGCCTCCTGGCATTCACTCTATATCATTACCCTGATTCATTTTCTTCGGGTTCTGATCTCTAACCGAAACAATCTTGGTTATGTATTTCCTTATGTGTGGTTGACCCTGACTGCTTCCACTAGACTGGCTGGCGGAGATGCTATGTCCCCAGTGCACCCAGTACAACCTAACGCAGATTCAGGGGGAGGGGTGTCTGTGGACTCCAGCTTAAGAATTCCTGTGCTAAAATATACCACTTAAGCTTGGTTCACCATGTTAGCTCTAGCACATAAGATATAGTAAGTACTCTTTGCGTATTTGTGGAAGGAGGGAAAGGGCATTCTTCTTTGTTTTCAGAATAAGCTTGCTGAATGAACGAATGTGTCCTAGAGGCAGGGCAGTGAGCTAGTCATTAATAAAGGAGAATAACCCTGGCTGGTGTTGCTCAGTGGTTAGATCGTCAGCCCACGCACCGAAGGGTTTTGGGTCTGATTCCCAGTCAAAGGTACATACCTGGGTTGCAAGTCTGATCCTAGGGGCGTGTGGGAGGCAACCAATCGATGTGTTTCTCTCACATAGATGTTTCTCCCTCTCTCCCTTCTACTCTCTCTAATAATCAATGGAAAAAATATCCTAGGGTGAGGATTAAATAAATAAATAAATAAATAAATAAATAAGAGTAGTCCCTTCCTCCACAGCTCTAATAGCGATTGTATACGACTAAAACCCATTGAGCGTATCCCCCGTAGCTGACACAGAATGTGTATTTGATTGATGATATGCCTCTTGGGGGCTGAAAGAGACAACCCCCACGCTGTAATTTGTCAGGTATGATGGATAAATGCTTTGAGACTTCTATCAGACCAGTTTTCTCCTTGGACTGCCTTGAGCTCCCTTTCTTATCAGCAAGACCAGAGCTTTTGTGGGTTATTGCCCTTTACCATGCAGCACCTCTCAGTCAGAACCAGCCTCACCATCACCACCTGCCTTCAGCGAGTCGGTGAGTCGGAGTTGTGTGTGAGTCATCTAAGGGCAAGACCCCTTTTCTTCACTGTGGGGAGACACAGCCCATGGGACAGAGGGTTCACTGAGAATCTGGCTCTGTCATCTGACAGATTATTCCAGGCTCTCAAGCACATCAATTGGAAAGATCAGCGCTCTATGGATTATTGCTTTCACGGTGCTTTACAAGTCGGCAGTCACTGATAGGTCTTAAGTGAAAACTCAGTGCTAGTGTACAAAAAATCTAATTAATTATATAATGCTTCAAAAAAAAATCCTTGCCTGGCTGGTGTGGCTCAGTGGTTGAGCATCGACCCATGCACCAAGAAGTCGCCAGTTCGATTCCCAGTCAGGGCACATGCCCAGGTTGTGGGCCAAGTCCCCAGTGTGGGGCAGGCAGGAGGCGGCCAATTGGTGTTCTCTCTCATCGATGTTTCTATCTCTCTCTCCGTCTCCCCCTAAAATCAATAAAGAAAATGAAATATTTTTTTAAAATTCTAATATATCAGCAGTGTGGATGCCAACATGCATCTCTTGGTAGCAGACACTTAACATTTTGAAATGCTTTCTAAGACAAAAAGGATAAATGAATATTCATGAAAGTTGCTATAAAAATGAAGGATTTGTCTCTGATTAGGGGAAAGATAAATAGCTTGGGAAAATGAAGAGCAACTAAAGGTAGCTGTGAAAACCAGACGTTATGCATGGACCTGCTTTATTGTAATGGCACAGAGGGATCCATCTTCTGTTATCATGCAGATTAACTGCAAACATGCTCTGGTATTCCCCCCCCACCTCCCCCCCAAAGCTGATTGACCTGCTTCACATGATTCAAGGTGGTAATTAATTATGCCTTCCTTGGATCACAGCACCCTACAAGTAATGGTTTGGGGCCAGACATGCTTGTCCATCTATATAATCATCTAATTATCTTTCCTCTCTTTAAGTTTGTGATTATATGCTTTATTAGATAAGATAGTCAAGGTAATGGAATGTGGATTAAGTGATGGAATTAATTATTTCTCTTCTTCTTGAACTCCATAAAATTCCCAGCCTATTCTGCAAATGTGACACTCAGTGGACTTGTGGATTCAGGATTCTCTAAACTGCTTCTTCCCCTCCAAAGAGGTTTAGTCGCCTCCTTTCAATTATTTCTCTAAATCTGTGGTTTTCCATTTTGGCTTCCCACTAGAATCACCGGGGAGTGATGTTTTTTAAGCACATATGCCTGGGCCACACTCCAGGAGTGTATTAAAGCTTCCCAGGTGATTGCATTGAACAGCCAGGGTTCATGACCACTGCTCTAAATCCCCACCAACTACTCTCGATGACTTTTGTTCAGATCTCTATAGATGGTTCTTAGCCCACTCTCCTTGTTCAAAAGAGATTAGCAGCTGTTCAAACCAGGTGAGTACCTAAGAGAGTCTTTGTCTTTTTTTTTTTTATTATTGTTCTTATTAGTTTGTTTTTGTTACAGATATTTCTCCTTTTTTCTCCATTGACACCCTCCTCACCATCCCCCCCCCCCATCCCTAGCTTTGTTGTCTATGTCCATTGGTTATGCATACATGCATATAAGTTCTGTGGTTTATCTACTCCTTCCCCAAACCCCCTGCTCTGAGGTTTGTCAGTCTGTACCCTACCTCTATGTCTCTGGGTCAATTTTGTTCATCAGGTTGTTTAGTTCATTATATTCCACAAATAAGTGAAATCATCTGATATTTGTCTTTCTCTGCTTGGCTTGTTTTGCTTAGCATAATACTCTCCGGGTCCCTCCATGTTATCTCAAAGGATAAGAGATCTTTCTTTCTTACAGCTGTATAGTATTCCATTTTGTACATGTACCACAGCTTTTTTATCCACTCATCTACTGAAGGACACTTGGGTTGTTTCCAGATCTTAGCTATTGTAAATTGTGCTGCTATGAACATAGGGGTACATATATTCTTTCTGATTGGCGTTTCAGGCTTCTTAGGATATATTCCTAGAAGTGGAATCACTGGGTCAAATGGCGGTTCAATTTTTAACTTTTTGAGGTAACACCATATTGTTTTCCATAGTGGCTGCACCAGTCTGCATTCCCACCAGCAGTGTACTAAAGTCCCCTTTTCTCCACAACCTCGCCAACAGTTGTTGTTTGATGATTTGTTGATGGCGGCCATTCTGACAGGTGTGAAGTGATACCTCATAGTTGTTTTAATTTGCATCTCTCTAATGATTAGTGACGTTGAGCATTTTTTCATATGTCTCTTGGCCATTTGTATATCCTGTTTGGAGAGGTGTTTATTTAGGTCTTATGCCCATTTTTAATTGGGTTGTCTTCCTTTTGTTGAGTTGTATGATATTTTGGAAATTAACCCCTCATCTGATGCATCATAGGCAATTATGGTCTCCCATATAGCGGGTTTCCTTTCCATTTTGATGGTTGTTTTTTGTTTTGTTTTTCTGCTGTGCAGAAGCTTTTTAGTTTGATGTAGTCCCTGTGTTCATTTTTTTCCTTTGTTTCTCTTGCCTTAAGTGTTGTATCAGTGAAAATCTGCTGCATATGATGTCTGAAATTTTGTTACCTACATTTTCTGCTAGAATTTTTATGGATTCACGAGGTACATTTAAGTCTTTTATCCATTTTGAATTTATTCTTGTGTATGGTGTAAGTTGGTGATCTAGCTTCATTATTTTGCAAGTAGCTGTCCAATTTTCCCAACACCATTTATTGAAGAGACTGTCTGGACTTCACTGTATGCTCTTGCCACCTTTGTCAAATATTAATTGAGAATATTGTCTTGGGTCAATTTCTGGGTTCTCTATTCTGTTCCATTGATCTATCTGCCTGTTCTTGTGCCAGTACCAGGCTGTTTTGATTACAATGGCTTTGTAGTATAACCTGATATCTGGTAATGTGATCCCTCCTACTTTGTTCTTCTTTTTCAAGATTGCTGTGGCTATTTGGAGTCTTTTTTGGTTCCATATAAACTTTTGGAGTGTTTGTTCTAGTTCTGTGAAATATGTCGTTGGTATTTTGATGGTGATCCCATTGAATCTATAGATTGCTTTGGGGAGTATGGACATTTTAATGATGTTAATTCTTCCAATTCATGAACATGGTATGTGTTTCTACTTTTTTATATCTTCCTCTATGTCTTTTTTCAATGACCTGTAGTTTTCTGTGAAGAGCTCCTTTACGTCTTAGGCTAAGTTTATTCCTAGGTATCTCAATTTTATTGCCACAATGGTAAATGGGATTTTTTTTTTTTAGTTTCTCTTTTTGTGAGTTCATTGTTGGTGTATAAGAATGCCATCAATTTCTTGACATTAATTTTGTATCCTGCTACTTTGCAAAATTTATTTATTAACTCCAGTAGATTTTTGATGAAGTCTTTAGAGTTTTCTACGTACAATATCATGTCATCTGCAAATAATGACTATTTCACTTCCTCCTTTCCAATTGGATCCCTTTTATTTTTTCTTCATGTCTAATTGCTGTGGCTAAGACTGTGAACACTTTGTTAAATAAGAGTGGCAAAAGTAGGCATCCCTGTCTTGTTCTCATTCTTAAGGGGAATGCTTTTATTTTTTGCCAATGAGTATGATGTTGGCTGTAGGTTTTTCATATATGGCTTTTATTATGTTGAGATATGATCCCTCTATTCCCACATTGCTGACTGGTTTTTATCAGAAATGGGTGCTTTTTCAGCCTCTATTGATATGATCATATAGTTTTTTATTTTCATTTTGTTTATGTGATGTATCACATTTATTGATTTGCGAATATTGTACCAGCCTTCCATCCCTGGGATGAATCCCACTTGGTCATGCTGAATAATTTTTTGATGTATTGTTGGATCCAGTTTGCTAATATTTTGTTAAGGATTTTGGCATCTGTGTTCATCAGGGATATTGACCTGTAATTTTCTTTCTTTGTAGTGTTTTTATCAGGTTTTGGAATTAGGATTATGCTGCCCTCATAAAATGAGTTTGGAAGTGTTCCGTCTTCTTGGATTTTTTGGAATAGTGTGAGGAGAATAAGTATTAGATCTTCTTTGAATGGTTGGTAAAACTCCTTGTGAAGCTCTCCAGACCTGGGCTTTTGTTTGGTGGGAGTTTCTTAATTACATCTTCAATTTCCTTAGTTGTTATTGGTCTGTTCAAGTTTTCTGTCTCTTCCTGGTTCAGTTTTGGGAGGCTGTGTGTTTCTAGAAATGTGTCCATTTCTCCTAGATTCTCCAATTTGTTGGCGTATAATTGTTCAAAGTATATTTCAATGATCCTTTGTATTTCTGTGGTGTCAGTTGTTACTTCTCCTCTTTCATTTCTGATTTTATTTATTTGGTTCCTCTCTTTTTGTTTCTTGGTAAGTCTGGCTACAGGTCCATCAATCTTGTTTATCTTTTCAAAGAACCAGCTTTTTGTTTCATTGATCTTTTGAATTGTTTGTCTTTTTTAATCCTTACTCGAGAACATTTTTCCACTTTTTGTTCAGATAGAGTGGGAGGGAAAGAGAGGGGGAGAGAGAGAGAGGCATCAATGTGACAGGGACACATCAAGTGGCTGCCACCCGCATGACCCAACCAGGGCCCGGGACAAACTGCAACCGAGGTACATGCCCTTAGTGGGAACCGAACCCAGGTCTCTCTGGACCGCAGGCCAATGCTCTAACTGCTGAGCCAAACTGGCCAGGGCTGAATTATATATATATTTTTTAGTTTCTATGTTGTTTATTTCTGCTCTGACCTTTACTATTTCCTCTCTCCTGCTAGCTCGGGGTTTTTCTTTTTGTTTGCTTTCTAGTTCAAGTTGTAGGGTTAGAAAGTCAATTAGGAATTTTTCTTGTTTCTTGAGGTAGGTCTGTAGTGCTATGAACTTCCCTCTCAGGACTGCTTTTGCTGTGTCCCATAGATTTTATGTTGTGTGTTCATTTTCATTGGTTTCTAGGAAGTTAATTTCTTCCTTGATCTTATTAGTAACCCATTTGTTGTTTAATAGCATGCTATTTAGCCTCCAAGTGTTTGAATGTTTTTGTGTGTTTTCATTGTAAATGAGTTCTAGTTTCATGCCACTGTGATCTGAGAAGATGCTTGATATGATTTCAATTTTTTTGAATTTGTTGGAGACTTGCTTTGTGTCCTAACATGTGGTCTGGTCTATCTTTGAGAATGTCCCATGTGCACTTGAGAAGAATGTATATTCTGCAGCTTTGGGGTGAAATGTTCTGTAAATATCAATGAAGTTCAACTGATCTAGTTCGTCTTGTAAGGACTCTATGTCCTTGTTAATTTTTTGTCTAGAAAATCTGTCCATTGGTGTCAGTGGTGTGTTAAAGTCACCCACTATGATCGTATTGCTATTGATCTCTCCCTTGAAGTCCTCTAGAAGTTTTAAATATATTTTGGTGCTCCCATATTTGGTGTGTATATGTTTACCAGGGTTATATCCTCTTGTTGGATTGATCCTTTTAATATTATGTAGTGACCTTCTCTGTCTCTTATTATGGCCCTGGTTTTAAAGTCTATCTTGTCAGATATGAGTATTGCTACACCAGCTTTTTTTCCATTTCCATTTGCTTAGAAAAATTTTTTCCAACCCTTTACTTTCATCCTGTGTGAAGGTGGGTCTCTTGTGCACAGCATGTATATGGGCCAAGTTTTCTTATCCGATCAGCTACCCTATGTCTTTTGATTGGAGCATTTATGCCATTTATATTTAAGGTAATTATTGATAGAGAGTTATTAGTTGCCATTTTAATTTTATGCCTGTCTCTCTCTCTCTCTTTCGTTTCTTTTTCTTCTTACAACAGTCCCTTCAGCATTTCTTGCAGTGCTGGTTTGGTGGTGGTAAATCCCTTTAGTTTTTTTTTTTTTTTTTTTTTTTTAATCTGTGAAGCTCTTTATTTCTCCTTCAATGTTGAATGATAACTTTGCTGGATAGTGTAGTCTTGGATTCAGACCCTTGCCTTGCACTACTTTGTATACTTCATGCCACTCCCTTCTGGCCTACATTGTTTCTATTGAGAAATCAGCTGACAGTCTAATGGGAGCTCCCTTGTAGGTAACTTTCTGTCTCTCTCTTGCTTCCTTTAAGATTCTTTCTTTGTTTTTAATGTTTGCCATTTTTATTATGATGTGTCTAGCTGTGGGTCTTCTGGGGTTCATCTTGCTTGGGACTCTGTGTTTCCTGGACTTGTGTGAATTTTTCCTTCACCACTTTAGAGAAGTTTTCTGTCATTATTTCTTCAAACAGGTTCTCTATTCCTTTTTCTGATTCTTCTCCTTTCAATACCCCTATAATGCAAATGTTTTTACGTTTTATATTGTCCCACAACTCCCTTAAACTCTCCTCCTGCTTTTTAAACTTTTTTTCCATTTGCTGTTCTATTTGGGTGTTTTTCTCTACCTTGTCTTCTAAGTCGCTGATACAGCCTTCAACTTCTTCTAATCTACTATTGAACCCTTCTAAGGTATTTTTAATACCAGCTATGTCATTCTTTATTTCCTCTCGATTTTTATGCATAGCTTCTACCTCTTTTTGTGTAGCTTCTACCTCTTTTTTATAAGCTGAAGTAGTTCCCAGTGAGCTCTTCATAATTCTTATTAAGTTGCTTGTAGTTCTCACCAAATTGTTTGAGAACCCTTAAAATTGCTTTGAATTCTTTATCTGACAAGTTGCTGTTTTCCATTTCCTGTAGTTCCTTTTCTGGTGATTCCTCTTTTTCTTTCCTTTGGGTGTTGTTTCTTTGTCTCCCCATTTTAGCTGTCTGGTAGCTCTAGACCCAGTGAGGGATGTTTGGATGTGTAAGCAGCTCACTGTATATCAAATAAGGCTACTGTGCCTCCCAGACTGTTCTGTTGCATGCTGCCTCTTGCTTGCTGTGGATCCTGGAGGATTGACTACTGGAGGCTGGTAATAGTGTGTACTGGTAGTGCTACTGCTGGATCTCATGGGCCTTTCTGAAGCTGTGTTCCCCACTGGTCACTGGTGCCACCTGTAGCTGTATCACTCAGGCCCTGCTGGAGCTGCACTCTCTGCCCTTACTGTGGGCAGCTGTGTTACACAGGGCCCTCTTGAGCCCCAGCTCCCCACTGATCCTGTGGGCAGTCATGTCACACAGACTCCACTGGAGCCCTGGCTCCCTGCCGATCATGTAGGCAGCTGGGTTGTACAGGCCCCATTGGAGCCACCGCTTCCTGCTGATCCCATGGGGAGCTGGGTTGCACAGTGCCCTCTGGAGACCAGGATCCACACCTATTTTGTGAGCAGCTGGGTCGCACAGGCCTCTCTGGAGCCCCAGCTCCCTGTAGGTCCCATGGGGAGCTGGATTGCACTGGCCCCTCTCGAGCCCTGGCTCCCCACCACTCTTGTGGGCTGCTGTGTCGCACAGGTCCCTCTGGCTCCCTGGCTCCCACAGCTCTTGTGGGCTGCTGGGTCACACAGGCCCCTATGGAGTTCTGGCTCCCCACCGCTCTTGTGGGCAGCTATGTTGCACAGGCCCCTTTGGAGTTCTGGCTCCCCACTGCTCTTGTGGGCAGCTATGTTGCACAGGCCCCTTTGGAGTTCTGGCTCCCCACTGCTCTTGTGGGCAGCTATGTTGCACAGGCCCCTATGGAGCCTCAGGTCCCACTGCTGGTGGCTGGGGAGTGCTGCTGCCCAGTGGGGCTCAGCTCCTGCTCAGCCTTTGCTGTAGTTTGTTTGTTCTCTGCTGCTGGCCTGTGCTTCTGTTGCCTGGGGATGGATGTCTGCTCCCCAGCCTCTGTTACTGGGGCTATATCTCGACTCTGATTGGGCTGCTACTGCAGGGGGATGGTGCTGGGCTCCAGGCTGTCTGCAGCTTCTGTGACCAGCACCTTGGGAGCTCTACTACTGTGCACTGGTCTGTGTTGACACAGAGTGTCCACAGGTCAGATGGTGCCAGGTGCACTGGTGAGCTCAGGTTGCTGGGCCCTTACCGCTCCCACTGCCTCCTCCCAGGGAAGACCTGGGATTTTCCAAAATGGTGGGACCTCCCTGAGGTGCAGGGAGAAGCGCCCTGAAGAACCGCTTACTGAGGTAGCCGGCTGCTCCCGTCCACAGGACCCCTTTGCTCCACGTCTCTGCACTGCACGAGTTTGGTTGTCCACCTTCACGTCCACTCACACCCTCTCACACACTCACCCTCCCTCCGGTCCTGCCCACCACCATCTTCCCTCTTCCTCCGAGAGTCTATGTCTTTGATGTAATGAGAAAGATTAAACATTTGGGAGACAAAGTGAGCATAAATCTCCCATTTTTGAGTTCAGAAAGCAATGCACATGGACTAATTATTTTTTAATGTTTATTTTGTTTTATATTATTTTAATGCACAAAGCACATAAACACAGTATACAATTTTTAGAGGAAAGAAAAAAAATCATCTATACCATTCAAACTCAAACACTGTTATAATTTTATTATATTACCTTTTGGTCTTTTTATATGCAATTAAATTTCTTTATTTTTCAATTACAGTTGACATTCAATATTGTTTTATATTAGTTTCAGGTGTATAGCATAGTGGTTACACAATTATGTAATTTACAAAGTGACCCCCTCTGATGATTCTAGAACCCGCCTGGCATCATACATAGTTATTAAAATATTGACTATATTTCCTATGCTGTACTTTACATCCCTGAGAGTATTTTGTAACTGCCAATTTGTACTTCTCAATTCCTTCACCTTTTCCACCCAGCCCTCAATCCCCTTCCCATCTGGCAACCCTCAGTTTGTTCTCTGTATCTATGAGTCTATTTCTGTTTTGTTTGTTTGTTTTATTTTGCTCTTTAGAGTCCACATAAAAATGAAATCATATGCTATTTGTCTTTTTCTGTCTGACTTATTTCACTCAGCATAATACCCTCTAGGTCCATCCATGTTGTTGAAGATGGTAAGGTTTTATTTTCTTTTATAGCCAAGTAATACTCCGTTATATATATCAGCAATTTTCAACTGGTATACCACAAGAGTTTTTAAAACATGCAATATCTGACTGTTTAGTCAGGGGCTCTAACCTCTTTTCCCTTAGATTGTCAAATAAAAAAATGCCAACAACCAATACAATAATAGCTGTCTGGTGTGAATGAATCAAAATTATACCTATTTTTTGTCAGATTGGCAAAAAATATATATTTTTTTAGTGTGCTACAGAATTGTAGTAACTAGTTTACGTGTACTATGAAATGAAAAAGGTTGAAAATCACTGGTATATATGTACCATTGGTATATATGTCCACTCATCTATTATACAAACGGGCCTACATCTAACTAAGACATTTTTGCACAGTAAAGGAAACCATAAAAAAAAAAAAAAAAAAAAAAACAGAAACAAAAAGACAACCTACTGAATAGGAGAAAATATTCACCAATGATGCATCCAATAATGAGTTAATATTCAAAATGTATGGACTAATTTTTTCGAAGAGATTTTAAAATTCTAGCTCGCAGCAATGGTGAGGGTATTTTGTAATTTACTGGATTATAGTTTGATTGCTTAATGACAGACTACAAGGCCTATGTCACTTTCCTAAAAGATTTCAGCAATTTGGTCTCCTCCCTAGCCTTGTCTTGACTGTGCTTCATGACCTACATTTCTACCACCCAGGGCAAGCAACCAGTTCCCTGAAGAAGTCCTGAAAGTTTCCACCCCTTGCCCTGGTTCACATAGCTCCTCCTTCATGCAATGCCTTTCTCCTTAGCTCCATCATTTGAATGTTACTCATCCTTAAATACCCAACTCAGATACTACCCATGAAGGTGTTTCTCCTGCCAAAATCTGAATCAGCATCTTTGGTCAATGTGTTTTTATACCACTTTTTAGTTCTATATTAGTCTTTTTCAAATTATTATATAATCCTTTTAAATACTTTGTTCAAAACTTTTATAGCTTGAGTAAACCCTATAGCATCCTCATTTTAACCCCCTCATTTGGGCAGCATTGAGATTTGTTAAAGTTATAGTCTTCATGTCTCTCTCCCACCTGAGTGCAATTACTTCAATAGTTAAAGCCCTGCCCTGTCCGGTTTGGCTCAGTGGTTAGAGTGTCGGCCCACAGTCCAGAGAGACCCAGGTTTGGTTCCTGCTAAGGGCACGTACCTTGGTTGCAGTTTGTCCCTGGCCCCTATTGGGGTCGTGTAGGTGGCAACCACTCGATGTTTCTCTCTGACGTCAATGTTTCTCTCTCTCTCTTCCTCCCTCTCTCCCTCCTGCTCTGTCTGAAGATAAGTGCAAAAATGTCCTCTGATGAGGAAAAATAAAAAATGGTTAAAGCCCAGTTTCTTTCCTACAATAACTATTTGTGGAATTAAACAAAAAATTGCTTCAGTATTTTCTAGTACAGTCTAAGGTTCAGGGAGGCTTATTCAAAGGACATCTGGCTATGTCCATTCTATTAGCTCAGGATAGCTCATGAGTGACTGTTAAGTCTTGATAAGAAGATTGACATTTAACCCAGTGGTTCTTAGCTAGCTGGTCTACTCTTAAGAGGGCTTTGGACATATGTGGTTATCATAAAGACTCAGGAATGTTAGATGCTTTGCAATGTGTAGGAAAGTCCTTACAAAATGAGTTGTCCTGTTCAAAATGCCATTTGTTCCCTAACCCCCACTCTCATTGTGGCAGATTCTAACCAACTCACCTTACAAAAATACTTTAAGAAAGAAAAAAAAACAACAATTTGGAGAAAAGAGGGAAGGTCCTAAAATTCACTCTGAAATTACCTGCAATATGTCTTAGACATGTCAGATAGGCAAAGCTAAGTTGGATGATACCTGGTTTGTGAAACAGGCATTCTTACATTATACATATGGCAATGTAACATCATGTAACCTTTTTGAGGACTACAATACTCATTAGTATTTAAAATGCACATTCCTGTTGATGTAGCAATTTCACTGTTAGAAATTTATCCTGTGGATATATTTACACAAATACTCAAAGTTGCATGAGCAGGAATGTTCATTACAACATTGGTTGAAATCACAAAGAGTGAAAGCCATCCATACATCCATCAATAGGAGGATAGTTAAATAAGCATTGGGAACATCCTAATGCTAATGATATGATACTATGTGACCATATAGAATGAGTGCTGAGATATATTAAGTAGAAAAAGTGAAACATGGTATGCATGATATGATCCATTTTTTTAGAGCACATAAATTAATTATACATGTATACACACACGTGATTGTTATTCAGTTACCATGGGTTAGTTAAATAATACCAGTCCCATATCCACATGGTTCCAATTTCACTTACCACAGAATATTAATTGTAAGTCATTGGATAAAGTACAAACTTCACTGCTCCCTCTTTGGTCCATAAATCACTCCATAAATAATAGATGCACACCATGATCAGTGACTGCTCACTAAGACTCCTTTCTTCAGTGTCTGCTGGTCATCAGTCACTGAACATTTGTTATTCAGTTCACAGACAGCCAGCAAAGCAAGTAGTTGTTTGCCTTTTAGTCTCCAAGTGATAGATCCATTTGTAAAAATAAATGATCCAAAGAGGGAATTAGGTGCAGCAAAGAAAAGATTGCTGTTAACACTGGAAGATACATTAGAATTGCATCAAATGGAGATAACAGAAGAAGTAGCTGACCCTGGAGTGTTGACGCTGCCTCCACTGAGGAGACTCGAGATCTGCAGCAGGAACTAGGTGGAGGCCCACTTACCAACACAAGCAACCAAAGTGGTGAGAGAAACAAGAAGAAGGTGTCTTAGGGGAAGTGACACCAGAAAAAAAATTCTCATTAAAAGAACTCTTGGAATTATTTCATGACACTAAAAGCATAAAGGATAAAAATTGGAAACGGATCCAGATTTAGAAAGGAGTAAGCATGACAACTGGGCAGGGCAGAGAAAAGATACTCTCTCAATATCATCAATAAATTAATTATACATCTATACACACACATGCCATCAAGTTATATGACAAAAAGAGGGCAAGCATTCTCACTAAATTTTTTACAAAGAAACATAATACTCACAGTTCTCAATGTTTCTAAATAAATAGTTTTACTTTTTTTGGTTTCCACCTATATTAATAACCAACCATAAGAGAATATTTAATGCTTTAACAAAAATGTTAAACAGTTGTAATTTTTCTCACTACTTTTAAGATCGCTTTGCATGGTTTCAGTGTGTACAATTATTTTTATGGTCCAGGATTACTGTGAAAAGCAAAGACCACCTGTATAGTATATGTATTTATATATATATGCAATTGTCAATAGTAGTTACTTCTGAGGAGTGGGAGAGTAGTAGCAAATGGACATTTTATTTTCATTTTATACACTTCTGAACTGTTCAGCTATTTTTCCTTTTCAAGGTATTACTTTTTTATGTAAACCCTAATTGATAAAAATAAATATAAAGACAAAGATAAGCCCTGGCCGGTTTGGCTCAGCAGTTAGAGCATCGGCCTGCGGTCCTGAGAGACCCGGGTTCGGTTCCCGCTAAGAGCATGTACTTCAGTTGCAGTTTGTCCCCGGCCCTGGTTGGGTCGTGCGGGTGGCAGCCACTCGATGTGTCCCTTTCATGTCGATGTTTCTCTGTCTCTTCCTTTCTCTCCCTCCCACTCTATCTGATCAAAAAATGAAAAAATGTCCTCGGGTGAGGATTAAAAAAAAAAAAAAAGACAAAGATAATTTAATAAAACATTTAATGTTTTTGTGTGTGTATGATTTATACTTTTATTCCCCCCCCACCCCCACTGGGGAGATAATGCGAAGCTTTCATGGAGAGTTTCAAAAGAATTCATGACACCAGAATGGCTAAAATCCATTGCTGTAGGTCACATTTATCCTGCTCTCAAGCAGAAAGACTGCACAGTGTGCAGTTTCTTCAGACATGAATATGCTTTGAGTTATTGATTTCACTTGTCTGCGGGGAGAATTGGCCTGAAAACAAGTCCAGCTGAAGCTGATGTTCAAGTGCACTTTGCAAACAGATGCCCTCAACAAAATGCTTTGCGTGTCTGGTGACTGACCACGCATCTGTTTAGATGGCAACAGGGTTGAAGCAAAGTGTGACCTTGTGCACAACCTTGAAAGTTTACTGCCTACCAAACAAAATGTCAAATACATGGTAAGGAGCACTTGGAGAAAGTACATTGAGGTGACCGGTGTATTTACCCTGCCAAGACCTGGATAGTCAGAGAATGAAGGATCCCACCAAGATTAAGCTAAGGATTTAACCACTGATGTAGGATGGGCAAACAAGATTTGGTCTGAGGAAGTTCATGGGATGAAAGGATCCTGACAGATGCCTAACTCCACTAAACAAAAGGTTTCCATTTTATGTCACCTTCCCCGAGGCCTCCTGGATAGAGGAGGAGATCCATCAAAACATAAGCTTATTCGAACCAGAAAAGACTCTTGAAGGTGTAGGGGCAGGAATGACCAGGTAATCCTGAAGCATTAAAACCATTCTGTGGTTGTTTTTATCACCCCAATATCCGTAATTAGCCACTTGACATTCAACTGAGTTAAAGATCCGTAACTTGCCCGTTACCAGTAAGAGGGCAAGTGGTAGAGCTAGGACTTGAGGTCCAATTCCTGAAGCTGTGCACGTATTCTCTGAGCTGCAGCTTTCCGAAGTGCTTGGAAATGCCTCTGGGCCATACAGCAGCCTTCCCTTGTTCCCGGGAGACACGCTTCAAGACCCCCCAGGTGATGCCTGAAACTGTGGATAGTCCTGAACTCTATCGATAATGTTTTTATCCTACACATACATTCCTATGATAAAGTTTAATTTATAAACTAAGCACAGTAAGAGATGAACAACAATAACTAATAATAAAATAGAACAATTATAACAATATACTATAATAAAAGTTATGTGAATGTGAACTTTCTCAAAAGATCTTATTGTATTATCCTCACCTGTTCAGTTCAAGGAAGCACTTTACGGCTTCTCTTCGGCGTTTCTAATGTCCAGCATCACTGCTCCTGTTCTCTGGCACTGTTACTAAGTAAAATAAGGGTGACTGGAAAGCAACCACTGAGATATTATGACAGTCAATCTGATAACCTACATGGCTACTAAGTGACTAGCGGGTGGGGGGTGTATGCAGTGTAGGTACCCTGGACAAAGAGATGATTCATGTCCCAGTGGGACAGAGCGGGAGGGTGCGATATTTTCATCAAGCTACTCAGAATGGTGTGCAATTTAAAACAAATGAATTCTTTATTTCTGGAGTTCTCCATTTAATATTTGTGGACTGAGGTTGACCAGCGGTAACGAAACCACGGAAAGCAAAACTGCGGGTACAGGGGACTACTGTATTTGTTTAGCTGCAATTTCCTTTTACTAGAACTCTTGCGAGCCCCAGACTATGTCGTCAAAGAGCTGCTCAGCCCCGCTCTCTGTTCTGAGCCTTCCTGACTTGTTACTTGCCCTGGTGGGCATTTGAGCCTTTTGATCTTGTTTCTATCCTGCTGTGTTTCTCTCATCGGGCTGCTGTGGCTGGAGGTTATCTGGCTTCCACCAACTTCACATTCCAAGCAGTTCAGAGGAAATGTACAGGAGCCTTGGTGTTTCCCCTTAAAGGATGGCATGGCTCTGGCCTTCACTGACCTGGCAAAAGATTCTTTGTCTACACATAAGAAACATCTGACCATGGGTCTATAGATGGAAATAATGTCAAGGTGGGCAGAGTGGAATTCTATAATCTGGCTAAATTGAGCTCTGTTTGGATAGCCAAAACTTCATTTAGCAAAATACAAGTTTTCAGTTGGATTAAATCTTATAGGGTCTCCATTAATAATTTGAAAAGTGAAATGGTGTTCTTTGGGGGATATTTTAAGTAGTGATTAAAGTGGGAAGAGGAAAACATTCCCTACCTGGGAACACGGAGTCTTTTCCTTCATTTAAGGTCATGATAGTCTGAGTGGCAATGTTCAGGATGCTATTGGGGTTCCTTGCTAAATGGTTGAGTCATATCTGGGCCCTTTACAGAACTTTGGTTGTCAGAGCACTGAAGAGTTTGTGTCCATACAATCTAGCACATGTCCACAAACAGGGCATATTGAAAAGGATGATTCTTTAAGAATGGGAACTGGAACCTACATAGTCTTTGAGATAATACATAGCTGAAAAATAATGAGTTCAAAATGTGCAGGCTCAGAAGGCAAGTCCAAGTCTGATGGAAACTGCTTTGTTGTTTAGAGAAGGGATTAAGCCCTGGATGGTTCAGCTCAGTGGTTGGAGCATTAGCCCTTGGACTGAAGTGCCGTGTACTTGATTCTCAGTCAAAGGCACATACCTGGGTTGCAGGTTTGATCCTCAGCCCCAGTCAGGATCGTGCAGGAGGCCACTAATCAATGTGTCTCTCTCACATCGATGCTTTTCTCTCCCTCCCTCCCTTCCACTCTCTCTGAAGATCAGTGGAAAACTATCCTCTGATGAGGATTAACCAAAAAAATAAAAAGGAAAGAAAAGGGATTATAAGTGACACCATGAGATTGGAAGAAACCAATAAGGAATCAAATAGAGAACATCGCACTTCCTGTAGCCCTGTGGTCACACTAATGGTGTGGTTCAATGTGCCAGGAACTATACTCAAGTATGCCCATGTGAGATCTCATTTAATCCTCTCAACAACCCTGACTTTGGATCAGAGTGTGAAATGTGTACTCAAGGTCTCTTAGTTAGTGGGTGTCAAATCCAGAACTCAAACCCAGGTCTGACTTTAAATAGCACACTTACTATTATGATGCCTTGCCTTTAATAATAGCAAGAGAGCCCTGGCTGGGTAGTTCAGTTGATTAGAGCATTGTCCAAATACGCCAAGATTGTGGGTTCAATCATCGGTCAGGGCACATACAAGAGGCAACCAATGAATGCATAAATAAGTGGAACAACAAAATTCATGTTTTTCTGTCTCTCTCTCCCTTTCTCTCTCTCTAAAAAAATCAATAAAAGCATATTTTAAAAAAAGAAAAACTCCACTAACCTTTAGGCCAGCCACTGTATGGATGGTATGATGAGCAAGATATTCTCAGAAAGTTACTAAGACAGGGATGCTGTTTAGAGACTTAGGCAATTTTGTTAAAGGATTTGATAACCTCTCTCTTGATATTAAGATATTGTATAGAGAGATGGGTGGAGATGGAGGAGGGCATGGGGGGATAAATGGTGATGGGAATAAAATAAAGAGAAAAAAAAATTTGTACCATCTCTTAAAATAAGTACTTTCTATATTTAAAGCTCATTTGGTATTGGGCTAACTTATTTTATCGATAGTAGTTAGGACCATAAATAAGCCAAGATGTTAAATGGCATTTTTAACAGAAAACATTTTCAAAAATTATTTTATCAGCTCATTATGACTGAGAATGCACATCAAAAGCTCATAGAGGAGACTTGCAGATAAAAAGGCAAATATTTCAGCTCAAAACTGTGGCTGACTATAGTTTATTTCTTTGGCAGCATGCGCTCTGTGTTTTTATTTTATTCTGTTTATATTAGAGCATACAGCTCCATAAATGAAAAAAAAAAAGTGGATTTTAAAAAAATGAGGTCAAGTAAAAAATAAAAGTGAGCACTGGCTGGTTTGGTTCAGCAGTTAGAGCATTGGCCCGTGGACCACAGAGTCTCAGGCTCGATTCTGGTCAAGGGCATGTACCACGGTTGCAGTTTGATCCCCAGCCCTGGTTGCGGTCATGCAGGAAGCAACCAATCCATGTATCTCTCTCACATTGATGTTTCTCTCTCTCTCTCCCTCCCACTCTATCTGAAGATAAATGGAAAAGTATCCTCAGGTGAGGATTTAAAAAAATAAAAGTAAAACGGAAAGATGGGACCAAAAGGAAAACTGATGTGTCACTAACCCCTACCTAAGTCAGTGGTTTTCAACTGGAATATACCAGATACATTCTAAGAGCATTTAATAATATTGCATATTGCTTTTTGTGGTGATTTAGAAAATAATGTAAGAACCCTCTGGGTCATCTGTATAAGCACTTAGTACTGGTGTGAGACTTTTTAAAATTAATTAATTTATTTTTGTTAGAGATGTTTCTCCTTTTTCCCCCCACTGATTGCCCCCTTCTCCTCCCTTCCCACCCTGTCCCCACCTTTGTTGTCCATGTTCATTGTTCATACATACATGCATATAAGTTCTGTGGTTTATATCTCCCCCACCTCCTCTTCAGGGGATTGTCAGTCTGTACCTCAGACTGTTATGTTCATTATAGTTCACATATAAGTGAGATCATGTGATATTTGTCTTTCTCTGCTTGGCTTGCTTCACTTAGGATAATAGTTTCCAGGTCCCTCCATGTCATCTCAAAGGATAAGAGATCTTTCTTTCTTACAGCTGCATAGTACTCCATTGTGTATATGTACCACAGCTTTTTTTATCCATTCGTCTACTGATGGACATTTGGGCTACTTCCAGATCTTAGCTATTGTAAATAGTGCTGCTACAAACATGGGGGTACATATATTCTTCCTGATGGGTGTTTCGGGTATTTTCGGGTAGAACAAATACTTCAAAAGTTCATATGGAACCAAAAAAGACCTCAAATAGCCACAGAAATCTTGAAAAAGAAGAACAAAGTTGGAGGGATCACATTACCAGATTTCAGGTTATACTACAAAGCCACTGTAATCAAAACAGTCTGGTACTGGCACAAGAACAGGCATATAGACCAGTGGAACAGAACAGAGAACCTAGAAATGGACCCAAGGCAATATGCTCAATTAATATTTGACAAAGGAGGCAAGAGCATACAGTGGAGTAAGGACAGCCTCTTTAATAAATGGTGTTGGGAAAATTGGACAGCTACTTGCAGAAAAAATCAAACTAGACCATCAACTTACACCATACACAAGAATAAACTCAAAATGGATAAAAGACTTAAATGTGACTCATGAATCCATAAAAATCCTGGAAGAAAATGTAGGCAACAAAATTTCAGACATTATACGCAGCAGAATTTTTATGGATACATCACCTAAGGCAACAGAAACAAAGGAGAAAGTGAATACATGGGACTGCATCAAACTCAAAAGCTTCTGCACTGCTGTGAGATTTTTGTCCTTGGGACTGTGTTTATGTTTGCAGTTGGATGGTCATGGGAACAAATGAGAAAAGCACAGGGACAGTTCTAAAACCAAAATGATATGCTGGCACCAAATGAAGCCCAAGTACCCTTACAGTACACATGAGTGAAAGTTTTTCAGTAATTTAAACAGAGAAAACCAGTGAGAGAATTGAGTCATCATCACACCATATACCATAATAATCGGCATGGGGCTCAAGGGAACCTGGGAGTGGTGATAAATCTCAACATTATTGCTTCATCCAGCATGTCTACTAATTCCATTACAATGAATTGCACTAGTTTTAGCATTTTGTTTGCATTAAGTTTTTATACTTGTTTTGGTTCTTCAATCATATAAGTGTTATAAACAGGAATTTATAACTCTTTTTGGCTTATACACAATTTAAGAAAAAACTAGAAGCATTCATGAGATTTATGCCCCACACAATGACTACTGCTGGGCCACAAAAGTCAGCATTGACCTTTATGGTGGCTAAAACTAAAAGAAAGAGAAACTTGATTAGCTAAAGATTCATCTTATCTATAACATAAAAAATATTGCATTAACTCAGGAGAAGAAGTTTTGCAGGCAGTTAAGCATGAGCAAAATTTCCCCAAGGAGTACCTATAAAATTAATACTGAGCAGTGGAAGGCCAGTATTTATAACAACGCCCCATGATCACTGAAACAGCCAGTTTAACCCCATTATTTCTATAGCATCCTTTGATGCAAGACAAAGAAGAATACATACCAATTAAAATAACTGCAGTGGATCAAAGCAAAATGAACAACTAATTCAAACAAAATTATAACTGATTCATGTGAAATTCTTTTTGTTGTTTTTTTTTCTTTACAGAAACAGTTTTTAGTTTTTAATAAACTTGTAAACAAAAAAGCTCCCATTTCAAAATGAAAACACAGTTCCAGATCTTATAGATGTTTACAATGATTACATTTATCTAAGCAACATACATACATGTTCAGTCAAGATGTTAACTGAATTTCTGTGACAAATATGCTTTTTGTTCTCAATACCAAGAACATTATAGTTAATGCAGAGTCCTAAGGATAATCTGGTAGTCATTAAGTTTTTCTTAAGTCTTCACTTAAATGCTGTTATTTCTAGCACAGGTAAGCAGGCAGTCTTTCAGATGCTTAAACACTGGAATCTTTGGTTGCTACCATATCAGCTGGCTTGCAAACAAGAAGCCAACCATGTTAAGAATGTTTTACGTGAACAACCTGCAAACCCCAGGGATGGATAAACCCTAAGAATGCACAATCGTGAGCATTTACAACCATCACAACTGTGGTTGAAGATTGTTCATGCCATTTTTCTGAAATGAGATCTCAAAGCAGTATAGTTCAAAGGAAGATTTTATCAAAAAATTGGCATATGCACAATTTCTCCACCAATTTGTGTGTCAACCATTTTGTTAACTTTTCCGCTTGAAAAAAATGCAATAGAAAACTGGACACCATGTTGCACTACCTCAGTCAATAGTCACAATTACAGCGGCTACAACTCAGGACACAGCATCACCAATGCTGCCCAGAGCCCGTTTTTACTGAAATTAAGTTCTTTACACCAAGTAAATGGTTGTCCACAAGCACTGTCTAGTGTACATATGAACTAAAATTTCTAGATTTGGGAAGAAACAAATGCTGCTCTGATCATCTGCACTGCTTCTTCTACTCCTTGATTCGTGCTCAGAAACCTTTTATGTTGTCAGTTTGCTTGCCTGTGGGGGTTGGGCCTGCTGACCCTGCCCCCTTGAAGAGGCTGCCTGTTGTCTGCTTTCTGCTTTAACATTGTCCAGTCAAATGTGCAGTCATATTGGTGGTTGAGGGTCCTGAAAAGAATGCGGAATAGCTGCCTCAGATACACGTAACCCGGGCTTCCTCAAAGCGCAGTCCACAACAATAGTTTAAGTACATGCAAATTCTGCAGGAAACCCCTTACATAGAACTTCCACAGGAGGGCACATCTCTTTTCACTAATCTTTTCATATTTTTGTTTCTTTGTTGCAGCCTTTAGTCCTTGCCAGGACAGGCTGGTTCTATTAAAGTACATCAAAACATACCCTACTGATTCCATGTCATCTCGACGACTCTGTTCACTACCAAGATGTGCATGATGCTAGCATACCGGGCAGTGCCGGTGAGATTTCTACCTTCTCTCTGCGGTATGTGTTGTCTTGTCTTGTGGTCTCTGTACTTTTTGGCCAAATCAAAATCATTAAGGAATAACTCATTACAGTGACGCCCAATACCCATTAGGAAGTTATCTGGCTTAATGTCTCTGTGTATAAAATTCTTTGTATGCACATATTCAAACCTACTGGTCATCTGGTCAGCGAACATAAGTATAGTTTTCATTGTGAACCTTCCTGAACAGAAATTGAAGAGGTCTTCGAGGCTAGGTCCAAGAAGATCCACGACTAGCACATTGTAGTCTTTTTCCTGACCACCCCACTATATGTGGGGGATACCAACCCCACCCTGAAGCATCTTACAGAGTTTGCTCTCATACAGCAGCTGCGGATGCCTGGCCTTCTGAGATTCTAGCTTCACTCCCACCGATGTAACTAAAGAAATAAGGTTGCCTTTTCTCCTTATCTCTGTGCTAAAGAGAAAAAGCAACTGCTTCTCTACCATTCTAGCTTCCTCTTAATATTTGAAAATATAAATATTTAACTTATGTAGAATCTGGTACTTCAGAATTAAAATACATGGAGTTTTCATGAAATTACTCCTGTTTTTATGTGTTCTGTCAAAAAAGAGGCTGAAAATCATTTATAGGCATATTGATATTTGTTTCTTTCATTTTAACCTGTGATTAATAATTTCCCAACCAAATGACTATTTGAAGCTAGAAGCATAATTCTGTTCAAATTACTAGAACCTTCAGTGTTTCTCCTGTCTAATCTTTGTTTATGACATCATGCCGTGATAATAATTTTCACTGTGTATTCCCCATAATGAACCAATTACACATGTAAGCATGCTCACCTATAATAAATGGCTAAGAACACTTCCTGTAACCATGCCAAAGGCAAATTGAACCATACGTATATTAATAGATAAATTGGTATTCATATTTTAATTTGGAGATAATTTGTAAGAATATTTTTTGATAACATACCCAATTATCTACTAATGTCTACACCCCTGCCTAAGCCAAAAATTGAGGACATAATCCTGCTGTCCCCATCTCTGTCACACTAACATCCCATCGATCAAGCCCCACACAGCTTAACTCCCTAAGTAGCTCTATCCTTTGCTTCTCTGTCCTTCTCGCTATTATCCTAGTTCAGGCCCCCATCATCTCTCATCCGCATTATTTCAGCTGCCTTCTAACTCTTCTCCATCATTTTTCTCACGTCCCCTCCCCCCCAAAATCCCGCTTGCCTCTGGCCTTTTCTCATCCCACTGCCCGCCCTTCCTCCTCCCCACTCTACTCAGCTTCCCCAGTTCTGCTCCAGCCATGCTGTCTTTCTTTCTTTCCTTGACCCGGACACATGGTTTCTCACTTCTTTCACAGTCTGTTTCTTCTGCTCAAATACTCTTCTCTCCATTTTTCCTACAGACTTCAACTAGAGTGTTGGGCCTCAGAGTAAACTTAACCAACAATAAGTTAGATTTAGATGCTTTCCAGTGGATGCTCAGAGCATCCTACACTTAGCACTGTTGTATCACATATCGCACTATGTTCTAAGTTCACCTGTCAGTGATAGCCTTCAGACGTGGGCTGCTTGAAGAAAGAGACAAGGTTTCGGGAAAAAAAATTCTTTCTAATACACACACACACACACACACACACACACACATATGATAGATAGATATATGAGTATATGTGGTAGATGGATTCTGAGTATGTGGTAACTAATTACACATGGCACTGTGGTTCTAAAACAAAGGCAGTATGACATGGTACAGGGGAAAGGACAGACCAGGACTTGATCGTGTCCCTGCCTCCTCATCAGTTATGAAAACTTGGACAAGTTATTTAATCTTTCCAAGGCCTAGTTTCCCCATCTGTAAATGGGATAAGACTTATCTACTTTCAGGGGTGTTGTACGGGGTTCAATGAAATGATACACATAAAAGAGCTGACACATATTAGATTACTTTTAAGAGATGGTTATCATAGAAATACCCTGTATCATCTGACTGCCATTACCACCCCCACCAGCCTCTCCACCCCCAAAGTATGGGATATACGGAGGTGGGAACAGAACACAATCAAAAGAATCTAAGAGCTTGAACAACCATTTCAAAGTCCAGAGGATGGTAGTAGGTGTGCGGTGGGGAAAGGGTGTGGGTAAGGAGCCCCTTTTAGCTAGAGGGAGATCTACTGACCTGTCCCTTAGATGCAACCACTCTGTAGCCTGAGCTCAGGGTGCATGGGAAGGAAGCAATGATCGTCAGGACCTCAAGGCAACTTCAGCTTATGTGGTAAGGATGCCAAGATGGTGGTGGAGAGCACTTCAGTATACACACAAATCACCTAGAGATGTTAAAATGCAGATTCTGATTCAGTGGATCAAAGTGGAACCTGAAGTTCTGTATTTCTTTTTTTTTTTTTTTTTTTTTTTTTTTTGGTACGTGCCCCTAGCCGCTAGGGCCTAGTGGGAACTGAACCCAGGACTCTCTGGTCCACAGGCCAACACTCCAACAGCTGAGCCAAACTGGCCAGGGCTGAAGTTCTGTATTTCTAACAAACTCCCAGGTACTGTTAATGCTACTGATCCAGGGAGTACACTTTGAGTACCAAGGACACAGAAAATAACCACTTATACTAACTCTTACTGGTGTAATGACATGGAAAAACTGTAAGTCTCTTAGCATGTGGCATGAGAATTCCTTTGGGGAAGAACACTCTGTGTGTTTGGAAGAAATACTCTGATGAATCACTAGGGCTTAGGGTGGGGGTGACTCACCCAAGCACAAGTTGAAGTCATAACTGATGATCTTAAACTGCCTTCTCAGGAGGGGGCATCCCATTGACTTCAAGGTCTTTTCGTCTGTGCACCAGGAAGAGTGGGGCATCTGGGTTTGAGGGCAGAACATATTTGCTCTGCATAGGAGGTAAAGGGAGCCAGGGGAAGAGAGGCTAATGGGGGAACTGGAGAAATAGAGACCCACATTGGAGAAATGTCTATTAGATATATAGAAGTTGTTTGCTTGACAATATACTTATTTTCCTTGATTCCTTCCAAGGAATCCTTTGGATTGCTCACCAATGCTTTTTGTGCATGAAGTCCCTCCCTCCCTCCTTCCTTCCTTCCTTCCTTCCTTCCTTCCTTCCTTCCTTCCTTCCTTCCTTCCTTCCTTCGAAGGGGGAGAGAGCTTGAAGAGGCTACTGAGGGGACAGCTCACAGCTATGTTACACCAGCCTCAAAGGTTCTCTTCAGCAGCTGCTGGGTGGTGGTAGGCAGGCGTGAGAGTGGGACAGATCCCATATTCTATTGTTGAGTAATATGACTCTATGCTATCAAAATCAGTAATTAAAGTAAAGAGCAATAATGGGTTGGGAAAAACACAGAGGCAACAATGACATGGGAGATAAGAGAATAAAATGTTTGGAAAAGGCTAACAGTGTTGGGAGCACTTGCCTAGAAAAGATCAGTCATTTTCAGGCTTGTGTTATTTTGTAACTTCACAAAACCAGAACTCAAGAAACTGGCACTAGTTTTAAGAAAGAATTTTAATCTGGGGTTCAGGAAAAGGCTTGCAGAGGTGATAGCTTAGAATCTCCTAAAATTATGTGCAAAATTATATGTATATGCATATCTTTCCAAGGAGAGGCTATCTAGCCTTCACTGAACTGCATATCAAATGGTCATATGAAAATGGTTAAGAATCACTGCCTTCAAAATTAAAGCCAGCTAAAAAAAAATTAAGATACCCAGGAATAAACTTAACCAAAGCAGTAAAAGACCTACAGTGATACCTCGGTTCTCGAACGCCTCGGTTCTGGACCAAATCGGTATTCGACCAGGAGATTCGAGAAACTTTTGTCTTGGAATCCGAACAAATATTTGGAACTCGAACTTCCGAGATGAGCCGAGTTGAGCCGACTGGCGTTCATTCGGCCCAGCGCGCCTTGCTCGCGTCATCAGTGTGAGTGCAGAGAGAGAGTCACGCTTTGTGGAGAGAGTCACGCTTTGTGGAGAGAGTCACGCTTTGTGGAGAGAGTGACGCTTTACACTGAATTTAACCCTTAGACATACTGTACACTTTTATTTCTTGTTGAGACTTATGTTTTTCTACATATTATATACAAATTAGGCCAGTAAATAGGCATTTTCTGGGGCTTGGAACGAATTAATCCAGTTTCCATTATTTCCTATTGGGTTTCATTGCTTCGGTTCTCGAACAATTTGGTTCTCGACCGTCCTCCTGGAACGAATTATATTCGAGAACGGAGGTATCACTGTATTTGCAGAAAATTCCAGGACATTGAAAAAAAAATAGAGGAAGATATAAAAAAGTGGAAGCACATACCTTGTTCATGGATTAGAAGAATTAACATAATTAAAATGTCCATATTACCCAAAGCAATCGATAGATTCAGTGCAATCTCCATCAAAATACCAACAACATATTTCACAGAACTAGAACAAATACTTCAAAAGTTCATATGGAACCAAAAAAGACCCTGAATAGCCACAGCAATCTTGAAAAAGAAGGACAAAGTAGGTGGGATCACTCTACCGGCTATCAGGTTATACTACAAAGCTACTGTAGTCAAAACAGCCTGGTACTGGCACAAGAACAGGCAGATAGATCAATGGAATAGAAAAGAGAACCCCAAAATTAACCAAAAACATTATGCTCAATTAATATTAGACAAAGTTGGCAAGAGCATATAATGGAGTAAAGACAGCCTCTTTAATAAATGGTGTTGGGAAAATTAGACAACTACATGCAAAAAAAATGAAACTAGACCATCAACTTATACCACACACAAGAATAAACTTAAAATGGATAAAAGACCTAAATGTGACTTGTGAATCCATAAAAATCCTAGAAGAAAATGTAGGCAACAAAATTTCAGACATCATACGCAGCAAAATTTTCACTGATACATCACCTAAGGCAACAGAAACAGGAAAAACTGATACATAACCTAAGGCAACAGAAACAGGAAAAAATGGGACTACATCAAACTAAAAAGCTTCTGCACAGCAAAAGAAACAGCCATCAAAATGTAAAGGGAATCCACTATATGGGAGAGCATAATAATACATCAAATAAGGGGTTAATTTCCAATATATATAGAGTGCTCATACAACTCAATGAAAGGAAGACAAAGAACCCAATTTAAAAATAGGCAGAAGACCTAAATAGACACCTCTTCAAACAGGACATACAAATGGCTAAGAGACATATGAAAAAATGCTTAATGTCACTAACTAGAGAGATGCAAACTAAAACAATCATGAGGTATCACTTCACACCTGTCAGAATGGTCACCATCAACAAATCACCAAACAACAAGTGCTGGCGAGGAGAAAAGGGGACTCTAGTACACTGCTGGTGGGAATGCAGACTGGTGCAGCCACTATAGAAATCAATATGGTGTTTCCTCAAAAAATTAAAAATGGAACTGGAAATGGCAATTTGACCCAGTGATCCCACTTCTAGGAATATATACTAAGAATCCTGAAACACCAATCAGAAAGAATATATGTACCCCTATGTTCAGAGCAGCACTATTTACAATAGCTAAGATCTAGAAACAGCCCATGTGTTCATCAATAGATGAGTGGATAAAAAAAGCTGTGGTACATATATACAAAGGAATACTATGCGGGTGTAAGAAAGAAAGATCTCTTATCCTTTGAGACAACATGGAGGGACCTCAAGAGTATTATGCTAAGCGAAATAAGCCAAACAGAGAAAGATAAATACCACATGATCTCATGTATTTGTGGAATATAATGAATAAGGTGGGCTGATGAACAAAATAGACCCAGAGACATAGAAAGGGGTATGGTTCAGACTGACAGACCTCAGAGTAGGGGAGTGGGGGGATGGATAAATGAACCAAAGAACTTATATGCATGTGTGCATAACCAGTGGACATAGACAACAATGCTGGGAAGTGGGGGAGTAACTGGATGGGGAGGATGGGGGTCTAGGGGAGAAAAAGGAGAAACATCTGTAACAAAAATAAATTAATAAAAATTGGAAAACAAAATTAAAGCCAGCTAGAAATTGGTCTTTGATACTCTTGCCTAAGAAAATAATGAAAAAGTGGACAAAAAGAGGAACTAGGAATCTTGTCAATAAGAAATTGAAATAATCAGTCCATTGTTACACTATTGTCCTTCACTTAAAAACAGTGAGGTTCAGCCCTGGCCGGTTTGGCTCAGCGGTTAGAGCGTCGGCCTGCGGTCCCGAGAGACCCGGGTTCGGTTCCCGCTGAGGGCATGTACCTCGGTTGCAGTTTGTCCCCGGCTCTGGTCGGTCGTGCGGGTGGCAGCCACTCGATGTGTCCCTTCACGTCGATGTTTCTCTCTCTCTCTGTTCCTCTCTCCCCCTCCTACTCTACCTGAACAAAAAATGGAAAAATGTCCTCGGGTGAGGATAAAAAAAAAACAAAAACAAAAAAAAAAAAACAAAAAAAAAACAGTGAGGTTCAGCCCTGGCCGGTTTGGCTCAGCGGTTAGAGCGTCGGCCTGCGGTCCAGAGAGACCCGGGTTCGGTTCCCGCTAAGGGCACGTACCTCGGTTGCAGTTTGTCCCCGGCCCTGGCCCTGGTCGGTTGTGCGGGTGGCAGCCACTCGATGTGTTCCTTTCACATTGATGTTTCTCTCTCTCTCTCTGTTCCCCTCCCACTCTACCTGAACAAAAAATGGAAAAATGTCCTCGGGTGAGGATAAAAAAAACAAAACAAACAGTGAGGTTCAGCGAGGTTCAGCCCTGGCTGGTTTGGCTCAGCAGTGAGAGCGTCGGCCTGCGGTCCAGGGAGACCCAGGTTTGGTTCCTGCTAAGGGCACATACCTGGTTGCAGTTTGTCCCCAGCCCTGGTTGGATTGTGCGGGTGGCAGCCACTCGATGTGTCCCTTTCACATCGATGTTTCTCTCTCCCTCCCTTTCTCTCCCTCCCACTCTATCTGAACAAAATGTGGAAAAATGTCCTCGGGTGAGGATAAAAAAACCCAAAAATAACAAACAAAAAAACCAGTGAGGGTCAATATGCATAACCAATGGACACCAACAATAGTGTGACGAAGGCAGGAGGGGGGTGGGATTGAAGAGGAGGGGTCAATGGGGAAAAAAGGGAGAAACATCTGTAATACATTCAACAGTAAAGGTAAGTTAAAAAAAAAACAGTGAGGTTCAGCCCTGGCCAGTTTTGCTAGCGGTTAGAGCATCGGACTGTAGACCAAAGAGTCATGGGTTTGATTCCGGCCAAGGGCACATACCTTGGTTGAGGTTCGTCCCTGGGTCGTGGGGGAGGCAACCAATCGATGTGTCCCCCTCACATATCTCTCTCTCTCTCTCTCTCTCTCTCCCTCTCTCTCCCTTCCACTCTATCTGAAGATATTTGAGAAAATATCCTCTGGTGAGGATTAAAAAAAAACAGTGAGGTTCAGTCACAGGATGATGAAGTTTTTATATCTGTTTAGAAAAGTAAAAATGGCTTCCCTTGATATTACTCAATAGAAAATAGTGACCAATTATTTTCTATTTCCATGGCAAACAAAAACAATAATAAAACATGGCACCAGACTGTATAAAACAAATTCAAGTTAGGTCGGTAGTTCTGTCCCCCAGGGAATATTTGGCAATGTCTGGAGATATTATTTGGTTTTCTCAACAGAGGCGGGGGATGGGGTACTAATGGCAGCTAATGGGTAGAAGACTGGGAAACTGCTACCCATCCTACAGTGCACAGAACTAACCTCACAACAAAGAATCATCCAGTCCAAAGTGTCAGTAGTACAGACATTGAGAAACATGAAAACTTCCTGGTCATGAAGAGTACCAATAATTGAAATAGGTATCTTAGGGATTATAAAATTTCTTTCTGTGAGGTTTTTAATGAATAAGAACCTCATCCCCAGCTGGCAAAGCACCATCATTTTCTACAGAGGTGAAGGTACAGTTGTGGAGATGAAGCTGACGTGAGAAAGGAGACTGCAGCTTTTTCAGTCTCATGGCCTCATATCACTGGTGCGCGGTAGGCACTTAATATGTATTTGCAGAATGAGTAAATATCTTTATGGCTCTTCCTATGACAAATGACTTGCCACTAATTCAACTGCTTCTAGGGTCAAATGCCTTAGGAAGAATAATTATATTTTATCAAATCAAAATGGTAGAAGGAGCATTTTCTCATTCCACTGAGATTTTGCTTCCTGGCAATTGTCATCAGTTTGACTCAAATAAACTCATACTGATCTCTAAAAATATTGAAACTGTAGGTAAATTTAGATAGGAAGGCAATCACCTGGTCTGAAATTTAGCCAGAGGTGTCCAGAGCCTGCTGGAAAGTAGCAACAATCCTTAATAATGTATCCTCCATATGAGCCTCTCCAAGAACCAGTTTGGAGAGGGCTGAGCCCCTTGTGGGAGGAGAGCTGTCACTTTCCATGGCACCAGTAGCAAAGTGAGTCATGGGTTGGGGGGGATCCTTTTCCTTTAGCTAGAGCATTAGAGCTGGGCTTGGGTGGCCGACATCACCACATATCTCTGGCTGCCTTTTGGAGGCATAAGAAAGAAAGTGGTTTGAAATCTTTGTAACAGTCACACATTCACACTGAAATACTGTAGTAAGTGAGAAGAGAGAAATAGAAAATCATGTCGGCACCTACCAAATTAATCAGTCTACACTTGCAGCTCACTTTATTTTGGAAGTTGTATAAGGAATCACAAGTCAATGAATATAATTATATTCTACTTGTAAAATACTGCCTTTTAAGGGAAAAGATGTAATTGGAATTTAATAAGCTGAATTACTAGGATTTATATTCATGGGCACAATTTGTAAATTTATGAACATGGTCTGCATAAAACCCTCAATATTAACCTTTAGTAGGTCGGAGACATGCAATAGATGCCCATCTTATTTTTAATGAATAATTAGCATTTTATACTGTTATAGATATTCTATAGAGTTGTGGTTCTGAATTTTCAGATTAGCAATTAGTCATTTACTGGATGTTCAGTGCAAGAAGAGTATTCAGCACTGTGTTTTCCTCAGCTGGACTGATTAAGCAGCTAATTATAGAGGTGGCTATTGCAGCTATGGTCCCTAAGTTTAAAGATAGTCATAATAGTTAGACATAGCTATATTTGGCAGTGTTTTTCTATTGCTGCATTATAGAGAGAACTATATGAGCTATAATCTTTTCTCATTAGTGGTGAAAGAAATGAAAAGTGTACTTGCATTAGTCTGTACTCTGTCAAAACAAACAGAGTCAGATGTGCCTGATCAGGTTCTGTTTTTTTTTTTTCCCCAGGAAAATCAAATAAAGGGTGCTACTTTTTCTAAAAAACATTCGCATGAGATACAAAGCTGACCTTTTGAATGGGTATGAATTATTTTTCAGATTATTTCATCTGAATTAATGGTAAATCTTCTTCCTCCCACCCACTCAATGATACACAGCACCGCCAAATTAAAGCTTGAAGGTTATGGTTTCCTTTTGCTTGTCCAAAAACTGTGGCCATAAATAATTCATCCAAATTTGAAGCATAGACCTCAACGCCTAACTCCAACGTTCCCCAAGAGACAGAAGGCTCAGAACAGCCCCAGATAAGTCTTTAGTCTTTGAGTTGGGGGCTCTGAAATACTACTACTACTACTACTACTACTACTACTAATAATAATAATAATAATAATAAATAAAATAAAATAAAGTTTAACTGAATTGAGCTTTCCTAAAAGAAAAATACGACAGTCCCAACCCTCATCTCAAACAGTTCTGTGCTTTATGCATTCCCTGAGAAGAACCCTGAGTTGTCAGGGTGAACAGATAAGGGCAGTCACAGTAAATTCAGACAGAAATTGATGTCAAAAATATATGCAGAGTATGGGAGGGATTGTTTTAAAGTGGAGAGCAATTTTCCTGGAACTAGGCCTTTAATGGAACCAGGCTCAACAAATCCAACTTCTACCTCCTGCTGGCTAACCCAGAAAGACTATTTTCTGTTTCCGTTTTGTTTTGCTCTGTGATTAGTGTGGAAAATCCAAATTCAGGTATACTGATCCATGAAGGTTACATGAAACATAGTGATTGTATTGGCAGTAGAAAGAGAATCATATTAAAACAGAGCCCCTATTACATTTTTAAATAGCAATAACAACGATACAAAAGACTAAGTGATCAAAGTTAATAACTAAAAACAGACTAACATCATGTGCCTCCTGATATGATATACCAAGAAGGACATAACACCACTTCTTTGGTTTTCCTGACAAAACAAAAATAAATAAACTGAATCAAATCATGAAACATAGGCAAACCCAATCTATGGGACATTCTACAATATACTGGTTTATACACTTCATAAATATCAAGGCCAAATAACACAACGAAAGGCTAAGAAGCTGTTCCAGATTAAGAGTACTAAAGAAACATGAACGTCCTGGCCGGTTTGGCTGAGCGGTTTGAGCGTCGGCCTGCAGACCAGAGAGTCCTGAGTTTAGTTCCCACTAGGCCCTAGCGGCTAGGGGCACGTACTAAAAAATAAAAAATAAAAAAAATAAAGAAACATGAAACCTAATGCAATGCATTGTGATGTAGAATTAGATGGACTTGGAAATAACAAGTAGTTAGAGAAGATATTATGAGATACTTGATGAAAAATGTATGTGGAAGATACTTCACATTATATATCATCCGGGAAATGCAACTTAAGGCAACAATGAGATACCACTACATACACGTCGGAATGGCCAGAATCTAGAACACGGACAGCACTAAATGCTGGCAAGGAGGTGGAGTAACACCTACTCTCATATACTGTTGATGGGAATACAAAATGGTACAGCCACTTTGGGGGGCAGTTTGGTGGTTTCTTACAAAACTAAACATACTCTTACCATACAATCCAGCAATCATACTCCTTCGTAATTATCCAAAGAGTTGAAAATGTATGTCTATACAAAATCTGCAAAAGGATATTAATAGCAGTTTTATTCATAATTGCCAAAATTCAGAAGCAACCAAATATCCTTCAGTAGGTGAATGGTTAAATAAACTGTGGTACATCCAGAAAATGGAATAATATTCAGCACTAAAAATAAATGAGCAACCAAGTCATGAAAAGACATGAAGGAATCTTAAATACATATTACTAAGTGAAATAAGCTAATCTGAAAAGGCTACATATGGTATACTTTCAACTATATGATATATTGGAAAAGGTAACACCACAGAGACAAAAAGATCAGTGGTTGCCAGAGGAAAGGAGAGATGAATAGGCAAAGCATAGAGGATTTTTAGGGTAATGCTATTTTCTATATTATAATGATGGATATATGTCATTATACATTTTCCAAGCCCATAGAATGCACAATGCCAAGAGTGAAACCCAAGGAAATCTATGGACTTTGGGTAATTACTGTGTCAATGTAGGTTTGTCCTTGGTGAAAAACAATTCTGGTGAGTGGTGTTGATAATGGGGGAGGCTGTGCATGTGTGGGGGCAGAGGGTATTTGGGAAATCTCTGTACCTTCCTCTCAATTTTGTTGTAAACCTAAAACTTCTCTAAATAAAAAATATTAGAAAAAGAATATGAATTGTGGATAATAGCATTACATCAGGTTAAATTTCCTTGTTCTTATGAAATACACAATGGATTATTTAGTAAAGGGGCCCAGTGTCTCCAAACTTTCTATCAAATAATTTAGAAGAGAAAAATCATAGATAGAAATAGAAATGTGTATATTTATAACAAACATGCATGGATAACAAGTGGAGAAAAATGGAAAATATAAGCAATTGGTAAATTTGTATAAAATACAGGAATTTCTTGTACTATTATTACAAATAAAAGTTCTTTTATAATATAAAAATGCTGCCGTTTATTGAGCATCTACTATGTGAAGCCATGTTCTAGGTTCTGTACATACATTACTTCATGTAATTCCCACAATTAATTTATGGGGTAGGATTGCCCCATTTACAAAGGAGGACACTGAGGCTCAGAGAAGTTAAGTGATTATTAAGTGACAGAGAGGCCTGGTTTCATCCTGAGTTGTGCAACACCAAACCTGGGTTTTTGGCCACTGGGCTCTCCTGTTTCTCCACAAGAGATATATTTTTATACCTATGCCTACTAGTTACCATCTAGAACTTTCTAAAGCAAATTCTAAATTGACTCTAGTACACTCTTATTCTTTCCATGAAAAAGTCTATCTCCACACAGCCAAGTGCACCATACAAGCACTGGGGTTATTTCTGGGAACAGAGGACAGCCGATCCCCAAGCCGCAGAACTCCAGCCTCCTTAGCCAATACCCCAACACTAAAGCCCCTGACCACATCCCCTTTGATGCTCTTATTCTCTTTTTCCTTGGTATTCTTTTTAGCTCGCACTTCTTCCTGATGCTCACTGAGCTCCCACCGATGTCCTTCTTTTTCATCTAAGTGAAAGTTGCCTCCAATCTGAGGATGCTGCTGCCCCTGTGCCCCCTCCAACAAAGAAAGGTGTTTATTGCCTCATTCCTCATGTGACTTGTGTTCTTGTGATAGGATTGGTCTTTTCCAATTGCCCAAGTATTATGGATTGAACTGTGTCCTTTCAAAAGATATGTTGAAGTTCTAACCGCCAATACCTCAGAATGTGACCTTATTTGGAAATAGGGTCATTGCATTAGTTAAGATGAGATCATACTGAAGTAGGGTGGGCCCTGAATCGAATAGGTCTGGTGTCCATATAAGAAGGTGATGTGAAAATATAAGAGGAGAGAACAGCATGGATGATGGAGGCAGAGACTATAATGATGCATATGTAAATCAAGAAATGCCAAGAATTACCAGTGGCAACCAGAAATTAGGAGAGCAGTGTGGAACAGATTCTCCTTCAGAGTCTCCGGAAAGAACCAACTCTGCTGACACCTAGATTTCAAATTTCTAGCTTCCAAAACTGTGAGAGAATAAGTTTCTGTTGTTTTAAGGCACACAGTTTATGATACTTTCTTATGGCAGTCCTCGGAAACAAATACACCAAGGCTGTTTCAAACTCCTTCTACATTAACTGGTAAAAATCCCTGCCCTTTTAACATAATGAGTTAGGAAGGGAGTGAGTCTTAATAAAAATACTGTCTAAAAGCCCCCAAACTTAGATGGTTTGCTCTTCTTCTGAAATATAAGAAGAATGTTAATGTTGTTTTTTTTTTAAAGGCACAATTTCTGTTTCTGCTTTGGGTTGTACATGAGTTTTTCAGGAAATGAATGACCTAAATCTTCTCCCAGTGGAGTCCGGGAACGTTAGTTTAGGGAGCGGTAGCCATGCTATATCTGATGGCACCAGTCCTGTTCCTTGGTGGACTGCTGGGTGGGAAACAGCTACCATCAACTGAGGGTCCTCCTGCCTGAAGGAGAGAAAGGTGATTCCCTGATACCTTCTCAAGAGGGTCACAGGCTGAGGCCAGAAAGGTCAGGCACTGCCCTGGGTCCAAGCATGTAAACCCTACTGGCAATTTAAGACTGTTATCAAGCACCTAATAAATATAAACAGTGTCTGGGGTTTGAACCCACACAAAACATAGTATGAATTATTGCATTTTATGTATGTTACAAATTATTCACTTTATTCACTTGATATATAGTATAAGTTATTGCATACTTCAGCCACATGTGCTGCTTTTCTCCTTTAAATTTTATTCTCTACAATTTGGTGTCTTATAGTTCTTCAAACACATCGTGATTGTTCAGGCATCTATACATGTATGTGGTCTTCTCTGCCTGAAATGTTTCTCTTTTCCTCTCTGCTAGAAAAAGTATTTGTCCAGGTTTTGGCCCATTGCAGCACATAGTATGTGTTCAGGAAATGTTTATGGAATGCATGAATGAATCACTTCTTCATCCCCAAACTGAATTAATCACTCCCTTCCCTGTGCTTAAACCTTCTGTGTCCGGTGTTTCACTTGTCACATGATGTTGCCTGTTATCTATCTCCAACATCTTTAAAAAAATATTTTTTCTTTATTGATTTTAGAGAGGAAGGGAGAAGGAGAGAGAGATAGACACATCGATGAGAGAGAACATCGATTGGCCATGTTTTGCATGCCCCACACTGGGGATTTGGCCCACAACCTGGGCATGTGTCCTGACCAGGAATCGAACCAGCGACCTCTTGGTGCATGGGTCGATGCTCAACCTCTATGCCACACCTAGCCGGGATGACATCTTTTTTTGTCACAACTATATCAAATTTATTTTTCCAATGGCACTACTATAACTGAAGGTGCTGAAGGTGACACCACACAAGATTTCCTGCCCTGTAGTTTCTGTCCAGAGAAATGTCGACCTGCTTGTCCCTTCCCCCTTTCTGGAAGAAAATGCACAATGCGCCATTTACCTAAATAACTCTCTTAATGCGTTTAATAAAAAAAAAAAAAATGTTTTTACCTTGGCCGGTTTGGCTCAGCGGTTAGAGCGTCGACCTGCGGTCAGGAGACCCAGGTTCGATTCCCGCTAAGGGCACATACTTTGGTTGCAGTTTGTCCTCGGCCCTGGTTGGGTCGTGCAGGTGGCAGCCACTCAACGTGTCCCTTTCATGTCGATGTTTCTCTCCCTCCCTCCCCCTCTCACTCTTTCTGAACAAAAAGTGGGAAAATGTCCTCAGGTAAGGATAAAAAAAAAATATTTTCGTGGACATTTGAGTTTCTGAATAAATGAAAAATATAAAAAGAATTGGTTGTCTCATCCCCTTCCCACCCCCGCCGGCCTAATAAGTCCCTGCTGCGAGGACATTACTGTTGTCTCTGAAATCTTAAAATACAAGTTGAAAGAAATGGCACCACGTGTTCAGGTTGAGTTGCACGGAGTAGGCCCCAGAAACCTGTCAGGTGGAGCGTCCCTGTGCGTGGAAGTCTCGCGAGATGCCGCGGACACGGGGGAGGGGGGCGGGGGGGCGGGGGGCTTGTTGCTGCGGTGGATCGCGGGCCAGCACAGGTGTCGGGCGGAGTCCACCAGACGCAGGGCGCTGCTGGGAGAGCTGCCTACAGTCTGCCGCCTACAAGTTGTCCGGGCTGGGGTGCCTTCCTCGGGATTTCGCCATCAGGCTGGGGTAGCAGAGCCTCAGGCACTCATCCACCAGAGGCTGGAGGGTCCTGGGGGAAGGCTGGCCGCGCATGGGGGCCTCGGTGGGCATGGGTTGCATGGCGTCTGAGTGCCCGTCCCATCGTGACAGCAGCGTGCACGCCCCGCGGGTTCTCACCCGGCGCGCCTTCCCCCTGGAAGCCAGCCACCTGCCGTCCTTGATCTCCCCGAAGCGCTGCACATTCTTGGTGAAGTCGGTGGGGACACTGGGGCTGGTGGACCCAAAGCACCAGGTCTTGCGGGCCTCGGCCCTGTCCCACTCCTATTCTCCGCCAGGTAGCGGGCTGCTGCTTGAGCCCTGGTGGGAGCTCATAGATACAGGGAATAGATTGGTGGTGGCCAGAGTGGGGGGAGGAACGTGTGCACAGCACTTTCGACTTCTAGCTGGCGGTCTCGCAGTAGGAGATGACCAGGACATAGTTCTTGATTGGGATGCAGGTGTGGTTCTCTAGGACCTCCAGGCAGATCTTAATGTGCATCTCTCTGTCCTCCCCACCCCCCCACACACTGTCCCGGGTGATGAGTACTCCCTGGCTCGGCCAGCTGCTGCAGACTCTCCACCAGCTACCTTGGGCAGGTTGTCCAGGTTTTTGGCCTCCATGGGACCCTAAGGACAGGGCTCATGTTGAACTTCATCACCCACATGTTGAGAGTGTGCTCGAAGGTGGTGATGGTGTCAGTCTTCATGCGGCATTGGTCCACGATGTTCCCACAAGGCACGTTCTCTATGGACTCTACATAATGCCAGACAGATTCTTAATGACTGGCTCTATTCATGTTTATCTAGCAGGATAAACAGAACAGTGCCTGAAATACAGTAGATGCTCAACAAATTCTTGAATGGATCTGGAACTTTTATTTGCTCTTGGGCATCTACTTACTGCACCTGGGCATCTTGTGGTTTGTGTACTGTCCTCAAATGCAGGCATCTTTATGATGTGTTTTTCTGACTTCACATGGTATACTCCCACCCCCTTTTCTCCCGCCTGCTACCTCCTTGAAAAATTCCAGGAGTTTAGCTTTTCAGAGTGTGTCCTGAGGCATCTCTTTCATTCTAAGAGCAACTCATAACTCCAAAGCTCTCTAATGACATTTGGGAAATTTTTGTCTTTTATTTCTTCAAATACTTTTCTTGCCTTATTCTTACTCTCTGTTCCTTCTGGGACTCCAATTGCACATATATTAGACAATTTTATATTGTCCCTCAGGTCCTGGAGGCTGTTTTATTTTTTGTCTAATATATATATATATATTGTCTAATATGTATATTAGACTATATATATATATAGTCTTAAGATGATTTTTATTGATGTGTTTCTCGGGTCATTGATCTTTCTGCCACCTCCAATCTGTTGTTAAGTCCTTCCAATGAGTTTTTCATTTGTTGTCCTCCTGCTTTGTTGGAGAAGATCTGTGGAAAGCCCAGGGTGTTTACCAAGCCCCTTTAACTTGGCAGGACTTAACTTAATTTCTTAAAATGTATTTTTAATTAAAGTATAATTGACATATAACATCATATTAGTTTCAGATGTAGAACATAATGATTTAATATTTGTATACAGTATGACGTGATCACCCCAAAAAGTCTAGTTACTATTCATCACCATACATAGTTACTAAAGTTTTTTTCTTTTTTTTTCCTTGTGATAAAGGCTTTCAAAATTTACTTTCTTAGCAACTTTCAAGTATGTAATTCAGTATTATTAAGTATATTTTTATAGTCACCATGTTGTACATTATATCCCTATGACTTATTTTATAACTGAAAGTTTGTATCTTTTGACCCCTTTCACCCATTCCCCCCCCCCCCCAGTTTTGGCCATCACCAATCTATTCTCTGTGTCTATGAGCTTGTTTATTTTATTTTAGATTCCACATGTAAATGAAATCATATGGTATATGTCTTTTTTTGTCTGAATTATTTCACTTAGCATAATGCCCTCAAGGTCCAACCGTGTTGTTGCAAATGGCAAGATTCCATTCTTTTTTATGGCTGAATAATATTCTGTTGTGTGTGTATATATATATGTATCATCTTTATTTACTCATCCATTGATGGACACTTAGGTTGTTTCCATATCTTGACTATTGTAAATAATGTTGCAATGAACATGGTAGTGCATATATCTTTTTGAATTAGTGTTTTTGTTTTCTTTACATATATACCCAGAAGTAGAATTGCCAAATCATGTGGTAGTTCTGTTTTTAATTTTTTGAGGAAACTCCATGCTGTTTTCTGTAGTGGCTCCACCAATTTTCATTCCTGCCAACAGTACATAAGGGTTCTCTTTTCTCCATATCCTTACCAACACTTGTTATTTCTTGTGTTTTTAATAGTCATTATAATAGATATGAGATATCATTGTGGTTTTGATGTGAATTTCCCTTATAATTAGTGTTGTTGAACATCTTTCATGTGCCTGTTGCCCATCTGTATGTCTTCTTTGGAAAAATGTCTATTCCGATTCCCTGCCCATTTTTAAGTTGGATTGTTTGTTTTTTGCTGTTGAATTGTATGAGGTTTTTGATATATATTTTGTATATTAATCCCTTATCAGATATATTATTTGCAAATATTTGCTCCCATTCTGTAGACTGCCTTTTTTGTTTGTTTTGTTTCCTTTGCTGTGCCACTTTTTAGTTTGATGTAGTCCCACCAGTTTATTTTTGCTTTTCTTGCCATTATACTGGAGTCAGATCCAAAAAAATTATCACCAAGACTGATGTCAAGGAGCTTACGGCCTGTGTTTTCTTCTAGGAGTATTATGGTTTCAGGGGCAGGACTCAACTTCTAAACTCTGTCTCCTCTGAAGATCTTGCCAGAACTTGGTTATGGGTATTGTTAGGGTAGGTCAAGGGTAAGCTTTGCTCCGGATCATGCTCCTTAGTCTCAATGCATGCATGGTCCTTCTGATGTCTCAGCTGGTGCCCGGACTTGCTGAAAGATATACATACTGGAGCGTGGTCAGCAGAAGTCTCCTCAGTGTTGAGACAATGGCCTAAGTTAGGAAGAATAGTTAACGCAACTCTGGGCTGGAAAAAGACCTGAATAGGGCATGGGGAGTGGAAGACACATGGAAGGGGGAAGGATAATGTCTTTGTGAGACCTAGCTCTGATGGTTGGCAGTTAAAAGGAAAAAATTTTCAATTCAGAATGAAACTGAATTTCCTGACTGTTAGAGTAGTTCAAAGGTGAAGTATCTAGGAAGAGAGTGAGTTTATTGTCTTTAAAGGTAACTAAATAAAGGTTAAGTGATCCTTGTAGGGCAGGTTGAGGCAATGACAAGCATATCAGATGGGAATTGAATTTAAGACTTTTATGGCTCCTCCCACTATGGCATCCTTTGGTTCACTGACCTTGAGTGCTTTAGTAAAAGCACTGGTCATGCCCTGGCCAGTTTTCTCAGTGGTTAGAGCGTCAGCCCACGGACCAGAGTCTCCTGGGTTTGGTTCCTGCTAAGGGCACGTACCTTGGTTGCAGTTTGTCCCCAGCCCTGGTTGGGGTCTTGTGGGTGGCAACCACTTGATGTGTCTCTCTCAAATCAATGTTTCTCTCTCCCTCCCTCTCTCCCTCCTCTGTATCTGAAGATAAATGCAAAATGTCCTCGGGTGAGGATAACAAAAATAAATAAATAAAAACACTAGTCATATATTCATTGTGGCACAGTAGGGGAATTCTCCTTTATGGCAGTGGCTCTCAACTTTCCTAATGCCCCAACCCTTTAATACAGTTCCTCATGTTGTGGTGACCCCCAACCATGAAATTATTTTTGTTGCTACTTCATAACTGTAATTTTGCTACTGTAACGAATTGCCATCGGAAATATATGTTTTCTGATGGTCTTAGGTGACCCCTGTGAAAGGGTCGTTCAAACCCCAAAGGGGTCATGACCCACAGGTTGAGAACTGCTGGCTGTAATGGAAGGAGCATGGTTTGTAGGAATAGACCTGGGTTTGAATCTCTGATCTGCCATTTTCTAGCACACTTTCTGAGAGAACTCAGCTGTGTTTCCAAACCTCAGCTTCTTCATTTAAAAAATTAGGATGTCCTGAGATTGTTGTCAATACTAAGTACTTGGTGGAGTACCTGACATATAGTGTGCTCCTGGAATATGTGTCTTTAATATTAATGGTATTGTTGCATTATTATTAGACAACTTAAATTTTTTTATTAATTTTGTTTCTAAGAATTTATCTTAAAGATATTAATGGCTACACACAAAGTTTTAGCCATAAAAATATTCATTATGGCCCTGCCAGTGTGGCTCAGTGGATTAAGCATCATCCCATGGACCGAGAGGGACTAGTTTGATACCTGGTCAGGGCACATGCCCTGGTTTCGGGCTCAATCCCCAATAGTGGGTGTGTAGGAGGCAACCGATTGATATTTCTCTCTCACATCGATGTTTCTATCTCTCTTAAAAAAAAATCAAAATGTATTTTTTAAAAGTGTTCATTATGATCCTGTAATATTATTTATACATGTTTATTTTTATAATGAGATAACACTCTATCTAATACTTTGATAACCAAAATTCCTTCTCAGTACGGTGATTATGGTGAGATTTTATTTTTATTCTCTCTCTGTTTTTTTCTCCCTTAACTCTCTACTGTAAATATGTGTTGTTAAAAATAATAAAGAGGTAAATTATAATAAAGCATGTAGGGAAGGGGTTGATTTCTCATCCTCAGGGGTGGTTTCTCACTGTTGGTTCCTGGGTGGTGAGGCAGGGAAGATGCCAGCATCAGAGGGGAATAGTGGTGGATAACCTTAAGGTTTCTTTGTATCCTGAAGCATTTTGTGTGGTTAATGAGTAGTAAAACTGGTAAGCGCTACAGGGGTTTGAAAGATGGTGGGGCTCTCTGGATGGGCATGGGGAGGAGGTGAGCCTTGTGAGCCAGGAAAAAGAACGGCCTTTTCTGGAATTCTCAGCTAGATCTGAAGTCCACGAAGGAGTCTGACATCTGTGTGGCTTGGAAAATGCAACCATTGGATATCATCTAGCAACTTCTTCCATCTTTGGAGTTTTGAAAATCCGTTGAATTTTTATTTACAGAGGGAAGCTGAGAAACTAAGTGCAGGAAATGCAAGGGGTTTCAGAAACCGTCCTGCTGTAATACTGCAACAGATGGTACCCTAGCTGCTCTCAGTGCACTGGCTACAATAAACTGTCCCCGACATGTATCAGGAGATTTTCCTTTATTTAGAAATTTGAGCCACACTTCAAGATCTTATGTTGCATCATCATTTTATAAGTGTTTTCTAAAAGGCTGAGGCATCTGCCCTTGGTTTCTGGCTGTGTGCGGGCGAACATCATGAAACTGGAGCAAGTGACTTGAAAGCGTGATGATGGCAGTTATAACCCAATGTTGTGCAACAGCCTCTTGAGTGAGGCTCAGGTTCCCAGTTTGGATGTCAGGGAATGGAAAGTCTATTATCTGATACATTTTGGACAGCAGGGTTGTGTCAGGAAGGTGGAGACTGAATGGATGGGACTAAGGGCTAAGGGGGTGAGGTGGGGTGGAGAACATGCAATTCTATAGATATCAACCTATAGGTGTTAACCTACAGATATAACTCTGGACATGCAGAAAGCTGGGAAATAGTGATTTAGTTCTGAAAGTAATGCAATGTTTAGCATCTTTTTGTCTAGGGAAGAAATAAGAAAGTGTTGTTGTTGTTTTGTAAGACCATGAAAACAAGAAAGAAATAGAGAAGGGGAAAGGAAGAGAGGAGAATGAAGAGAAGAAAGTAAAAGAGAGGGGTGGTGGGGAGAGAAAGAAATGAATTTCATGCTATTGGTAAACACCATGGGTAATAGTCCTTGTTAAAGATTACAAAGCTGTCATTGACAACCCAGAATATTAACTTTTATCTTCATATGGAGTCTCTCAAAGTTCTTTTCCAGTGAGGGTGAGCCCTGGATAGATGAAGAGTATTGCCTACAAATCTGCTTCCATTTTATATTTGGCAGCATTGCTATTGTTTCAAAAGTGTCCCCCGCCCCAACTGAAACCCCAAAGCCATCCAGGTCCAGCAACACTGGTTCACTGCAAGTGTGGGTCCCCCAAGGTGAGTGGGAAGAAAACTTGTAAATATTACTGACATAATCTCTGACTGAACAGAGTGCTGGGCAGTAACTGATTAACCCCAAAAGATCATGCTTCTTTTTTTAAAAATTGTTGACAGTATTATAGACATTCCTCATTTTCCCCTCCCCTTTGCCTCCCTCTACCCAGGCCCTGCCCCACCCCAGGCCTTCACCACACTATGGTCTGTGTCCATGGGCTATGTATATATGCACATAAATTCTTGGGTTAATCTCTTGCCATCCCTCCTACTCCCCTCCCCTCTGCGATACATCAGGCTGTTCCATGCATCCATGCCTCTGGACCTATTTTGCTCATCAGTTTATTTTGTTCATTAGATTCTATATATAGGTGAGATCATGTGATATTTGTTTTTCTCTCACTGGCTTATTTTGCTTAGCATAATAATCTCCACTTCCATCCATGTTGTCCCAAAGGGTAAGAGATCCTTCTTTTTTACAGCTGCACAGTATTCCATTGTGTAAATGTGCTACCATTTTTTTATCCTCTCATCTACTGATGTACACTGGGCTGTTTCCAGATCTTAGCTATTGTAAATGAGGCTGCTAGGAACATAGGGGTGCATATATTCTTTCTGATTGGTGTTTTGGTATTTTTAGGATATATTCCCAGACATGGGATCACTGGATCATAGTGCAGTTCTATTTTTAATTTTTTGAGGAAAATTCCATACTGTTTTCCACAGTGGCTACGCTAGTCTGCATTCCCACCAGCAGTGTACTAGGGTTTCCTTTTTTCCACATCCTAGCCAGCACTTGTTTGTTTATTTATTGATGGTAACCTTTCTGGCAGGTGTGAGGTGATACCTCACTGTAGTTTTAATTTGCATCTCTCTGACGATTAGTGATGTTGAACATTTTTTAATATGTCTATTGGCCATCTGTATGTCCTTTTTGGAAAAGTGTCTATTCAGGTCCTTTGGCCATTTTTAAATTGGATTGTTTGTCTTCCTTTTGTTGAGTTGTATGAGTTCTTTATGTATTTTGGAAATTAACCCCTTATCAGATGTATCGTTGGTGAATATGTTCTCACATACAGTGGGTTCCCTTCTCATTTTAATGATGGTTTCTTGTGCTGTGTTGAAGCTCTTTAATTTGATGTAGTCCCATTTGTTTATTTTTTCCTTTATTTCTCTTGCCATAGGAGATGTATGAGGTGAAAATTCTGCTACATGAGATGTCTTAGACTTTACGTTTTCTTCTAGGATTTTTATGGTTTTTCAACTTACATTTAAGTCTTTTATCCATTTTGAGTTAATTCTTGTGCATGGTGTAAGTTGGTGGTCTAGTTTCATTTTTTTGTCTGTACCTGTCATATATGGCCTATATTATGTTGAGGTATGATCCCTCTACTCCCACTTTGCTGAGTCTTTATAAAAAATGTGTGCTGATATTGTTGAATGCCTCTTCTGTGTTTATTGATATGATCATGTAATTTAAAAAAAAAAAATATATATATATATATATATATGTTTGCCCGGCTGGTGTGGCTCAGTGGTTGAGCATTAGTTCATGCACCCAGAGGTCACTGGTTCGATTCCTGATCAGGGAATGTGCCCAGGTTGTAGGTGCAATCCCCAGTGGTGGGCATGCGGGAGGCAGCCAAGTGATGTTCTCTCTCCCTCTCTCTTCCTCTCTCTCTAATAAAAATTAATAAAAAAAAATTTAAATATGTTTTATTGTTTGTTTGTCTTTTTGAGAGAAAGGAAGGGAGAGAGAGATAGAAACATCAATTGGCTGCCTCCTGCATGCTCCCCACTGGGGCTTGAGGCCACAACCCAGGCATGTGCCTGACCAGGAATCCAGTCGGGACCTCTCAGTCCATGGGACAACACTCAATCCACTGAGCCACGCTGGCTGGGTTGATCATGTCATTTTTATCCTTCATCTTATTTACATGATCTATCATATTTATTGATTTGCAAATATTGTAGAAGCTTTGCATCCCAGAATAAATCCCACTTGGTCATGGTGTACGATCTTTTTAATATATTGCTAGATCCAATTTGCTAATATTTGTTGAGGATTTTAGCATCTATATTCATTAGGGATATTGGCTTATAATTTTATTTCTTTGTAAGTGTCTTTATCTGGTATTGGAATTAGGATAATGCTGGCCTCATAAAAAAGCTTGGAAGTCTTCCTTTATCTTGAGTTTTTTGAAATAGTTTGAGGAGGATAGGTGTTAATTCTTCTTTGAGTGTTTGGTAAAACTCACCTGTGAAGCCACAGAGTAACTAGAAGGAAGGAAACAAAGGTCAGAGCAGAAATAAATGACACAGAGGCTTAAAAAAAAAAATACAAAGGGTCAATGAAACCAAGAGCTGGTTCTTTGAAAAGATAAAAAAGGTTGATAAATCTTTAGCCAGACTTATCAAAAAACAGAGAAAGGACCAAAATAAATAACATCATAAATGAAAGAAGTGAAGTAACAACTGACATCACAGAAATATAAAGGATTGTAAAAAAAATACTATGAACAGCTATATGCCAAAAAATTTGACAACCTGGGTGAAAAAGACCAAGGCTTCTTTAGTACTAAGTGGGGAATTGATGGGACTAACTTGATGCCCTATGAAACGCCTGACTGGCAGCCAAGGACACACAAACTTTTCCAGAGGATTATTGTAAAATGTTAGTAGAGGCTGGATGTTCACTGGGAAATCTGGGATAGTTTAGTGAATTTTTAGGGGGTAAATCTTGAAGGAGAGGAATCTAAGGATGGTTAGGGATTCAGGTCTCTCTAGAAGTGTCCAGCTAACAAAGGTTAAGGAGGGGGCCCATCTGTTTACTATTTAATACTTCCCTTTTCATTGAAACTTAAGCTTCTGAACACAATTTTATGCTCAGTCAATATACAGAGGAGGCTGTTATCCAGGAAATCTACTTCTCTGGAGGTAGATGCTCAAATGGAAAAGATCAGGCATAGTGTTATCTAAGAAGGGTTATATGGGACCTTTGAAGACTCTTTTTGGACCTATAAATCTAGACTTCATTTACTTTCAAACATCATAATGGAGTTTTAATGCAACTGGAGAATTGGAATTTGGGGATGTTAAAATATAGCCAGGTCTGAGCTTGCTTTTGGAAAGCATGTTGTTCTCAACCTATTAGTAGTTAGAAGTAATTACTAAACAGCTTCTGTCATAGGCGAGGCTTCTATATTGCCTTAGAAATCCCATAATAAATAACTCATGGTAAACCTAGAATGGTTTGCTCATCCAGGAATCAGGAATAATTTAAGTTAATAACATCAAAGTAGTTGACTTAAAAGGGAAATTAAAATTTCAAACAACTGTAAATGTTATTGAAAACTAATGGGATTGCAAAGGGCGAATAAAAATGCAATCTGTTTGGAGTTTAATTTTACTTGCAGGCTTGTTAAACATGTGTTTCTTAAGCTTGCTCTTTGGAATGCTAATGCCAAGAATGGAATGCAGTGAAATCTCAGGTCTTGCGACCAAGAGAGGCTTAGATTCCTTTTAGTTCTTGCTTTCTCACATAAAGCCTGGCAACCTCAGGACAGGCCCTTATTTCCTTTCAGAGAACCCAAGTTATTTTCACTGTTTAGGTTTTGCTGCCTATTTTCTTTGCAAGGTTTATGAAATTCTCTTTAGAAAAGAAAACCAATGGAAAGATGGATTTAAGTATAGAACCAACAAGTCCAGGAAAGGTCAAATTTTGCGACGTGAGATGCTTTTCACTGAGCCAGAAATATTAATTAGGCAGTAGTGACACCACCTGGTCTTCTTGGGGATTTTTGCTCAATTCATTGGAAAAATGATGCAGTATGCAGATACCGTGCTATGGATTTGTACACTTGAAACTTGTGTGGCTTTATTAACTGATGTCACCCCAGTAAATTCAATAAAAATAAAATAAATAAATTGGTAAAACATTTATTGAAAATGGACAAGTTTTATATCTGCTGAAAATGCAGTAGGCACAGTAAAAAAGCTACACAAGAAATGGAAGGGCCCTGATCTTGAGGGGTGAACTGAGGAATATAAAAGAACACATATATGCCTTCTCTACTTCACTCCCTGCTCCAACTCCCCAGAAACTCTGATTCAGGAGGTTAAGAGTGGGAGTAGGGTCCCGGCATCTATCTCTATCTCTATCTCTATCTCTATCTCTATCTCTATCTCTATCTCTATCTCTATCTCTATCTCTATCTCTATCTCTGTATCTCTTTCTCTATCTCTATCTCTTTCTCTATCTCTATCTCTTTCTGAGAATTCTGATGAACACTCAGGTTTGGGGAGTGATTCAGGGAGAAGACTCTGACTGATAATCAGAGTCTATGAGATAATCAAGCCATGACAGAATTAAAAGAATTTAGGGTAAGATCAAGCTTAGCTGGGGTAATCAGGGAGACTTCCATGAGGCAGAGATTCTTGTAAATTTGTAAAAAATCAGAGGTTTAACAATAATAATAAGGTAATATAGCCCTGGCTGGTTTGGTTCAGTGGTTAGAGCATTGGCCTGAGGACCAATGAGTCACAGGTTTGATTCCAGTCAAGGGTACGCATACCTCGGTTGCAGTTTGTCCCCAGCCCTGGTCGGGGTCATGCAGGAGGAACCAGTTGATGTGTCCCTCTCATGTCAATGTTTCTCTCTCTCCCTCCCACTCTATCTGAGGATAAATAGAAAAACACCCTTGGGTGAGGATTAAATAATAATAATGGTAATAATAATAATAATGTAATATAAGCAAGGAGATAGCTCAGGATGAGGGAAGGTATTTTATTCCCTACAAATGCTATTTAATAATATCTAATTATACAATTTTACTTCCATTTCTATTCTGGATTCTTACAGAACAAACAAAATGTTCTCTAACCTGTGCTTTTAATACCTAATGTAATCATATTTCCCTGATTTTACCAAGTGTCTCAGAATATGGTCAGAAAAACAGAAATCACTTTTGTTTCAAATGTAATTTTAAATAGAGGTAATTTAACACAAATTTTCATCTTATGGGTATTGGGAGGGATGGAAGAGCTGAAGAGAAAAAGCAAGGGAGCTTGAGAAGCAAAAAGGACAAAGTGATACAGAGATTAGTATCTGTTGGAAGAACTGCCAGCTCCAGGGGCTGGGGGAGTAAAAGGGAGGAGGAGTTGTTATCAAAGCCCAAGAGCAGGGTTCTAGGGGTTCTGTCCAGCCAACGATAGGACTACAGTGAGAACGGTCTTCCTGGCTAGTGCTGGGACAACCGCAGAAGGGCAGTTATAGCAAAAGCTTGGATCACTGACAGGATGTAGCTACTTCCAGGAACACTAGAAGAGGCAAAAAGAGTATGAGAAAGAAATAATGGTTCTTTCTTTTGTAGGAATTTAACAGGAAGCCAGCTAGTGAGGGAGTCTGGGAAATGCAGTTTGTAGATCCCAAGCCCCAGAAAAACAGAATAGATGGAAAGAGGTGGGTCAACAGGTAGATAACTAGTAAACCAAGTAAAATGAATCACGATGTAGTTCCTTCAGGAAGACAAACAAACATGCCTCAGTCAGAGGTTTATGTGTGACTGCCAGCAGGCATTTGTACTAAAATATGCCTGAGTTTTGTGACAACCACATAGCAGTTCAGTCCAAGAAAAGTAAAGAATGAAGCTTGTGAAGTTTGATGAATGTTATGTGAACATGCAACTCTTCCCTTGGCTTTCCTTTGTTAATCTCATCCATCCCACCCATCCATCCATCCACCCATCCATTCATCCATCCATCCGTCCGTCCATCTAGATAGTGCCTGTTATATGCCAGACACTGTGGTAAGCCCTGGGATCCAATGACAGTGCCATACAGCCCTCTTTAACTGGCTTCCAAGCCAGACAGGGAGTGAATAAATTGGATGGTCACAGAAAATACTACATGTAATAACCCTAATACTTATTCTTTACATTTTTCAAAGTACTTTGTCATCTCCCATTTTAAAGTTCTTGTAGAATAACTTTAAAATATAATTTCAGCCCTGGCCAGTTTGGCTCAGTGGTCAGAGCATCCGCCCATGGACTGAAGGGTCTCAGGTTTGATTCCCAGTCAAGGGCACACACCTGGGTTGCAGGTTTGATCCCCGCCTCAGTCGGGGTTGTGCAGGAGGCAGCCAATTGATGTGTCTCTCTCACATCAATGTTTCTCTCTCTCTCTCCCTCTCCCTGTCTTCCACTTTATCTAAAAATCAATGTGAAAAAAAATATGTGTGTATATATATATACAGATATTTATTTTCAGATAGAGTGGGAGGACAAGAAGGGAGAGAAAGAGAAACATCGACATGAAAGTGACACATCCAGTGGTTGCCTCACCCCAGGTCGGGGTGGAACCACAACCAAGGTAAATGCCTTTGGCCAGAATCAAACCTGTGACTCATTGGTTCGTGGACTGACGTTCTAACCACTGAGCAAAAGTGGCCAGGGCTTTTACTGTCCTTTTTTGATGAATAGGCTTTCTCTCTATGATCAGTGACTTTCCTAAATCTCTTCTTTATTTGTAGGCCTCAACAATGCTCCCACCACAATGACTGTTTATTCTGTGGCCATTTCTGTCTTTCTTCCTATGTTTTCCTTTCATTTTCATTTGTTTGTTTTTATTTTTTATTTTTTCTTTCAATTTTAGATGGCCTCTTTTGCTCTTATATTTGTTCATTTTCATCCATTATCTTCACCAGTTGGGTCTTGTAGGTCAACCTTAAAGACATTTTGAGATCAGACTTTGCTGTGAACCCTTCTCTCCTTGCCCTACTCTTGGGAGGGTCTTGTCTCTCCTGTCCCAGACTTTCCAGTGAATCAAGGCCACTTCCTGCTTTCTATCAGTTTGTTTTTACTTCATTGTCTTTAAAAATCTTAACTATATATTTATATTTGATTGGTAATGACCAGTGTTTCTCAAAATGTCCTAATTGGACAACCTGCTTTAGACTCACCCAGGGAGCTTATTAAATATGCAGATTCCTTGGCCAACTCTAGCCCTGCTGATTAATGATCTCCAGTATATGGCCCAGAAATGTGTATGTTTAACAAGCTCCTGAGATGATACTGATCACACAAAAGTGTGGGATACATTGATAGAGACTTTTGTCTTCAGTTCTGACATTTTTCTTCTCATCTCCTTTGGGGTTTTGAAAATAATTGTTGTTTTTAACAGAATACTCTCTTATCATCAGACATCCAAGATGGGCAGTAATGATTTGAAGTTGACCCTGTTATTTTTCAAATCATTTCACTTTGAATCAGTTATATCTTTCTTCTCCTGGTAGCATACAGCAAAGATGCCTTCTATGTCTGAAACCTTGTCCCTAAATACTCCTATGGTAGAGAGCAAATATTGATGTCAGGCTGCAGATGATGAAAAAAAGAAAGAGTAAGGGACTGGGGAAGTAAAAGGGAAGGTCACACAGCTATTTAATTGTAGAGCTGAGATAGGAATCCAGGCCTCCTGGGAGCCTTTCCCTGGGTCCTCCTCCAATGCAGACCTGTTTTGGGGTGGGGGGGGGATTGGTGTCTGTGCTAAAAGACCCGCGCGCGTGCACGCACACACACACACACACTTCTACCCTTTGCAATACACTGTGACATATGTTGAATATTGGCCCCCTTTTCTTGGCACCCACCTTTTGAAAAAGTAAAGTGACATCTTTTCTCTAAGTGTAAAAAAGATGCGTGAGAGTACCTCTCTCATCACCGGGGCCAATGTGAATGAACGCAGTTTCTTCCCTGAGTGGTACTGATTGCAGCCGGGGCGGGACGGTGCACACTGAAGTGAGGCAAACGGTCATGACAATCCCAAGGTCCAGTGCAACAGCTGGAAACTCTCCAGTGAACGTGAAGGAACTCTAGGGTTAGCTCCCAGACTCTGAAATCTCATCGACTCAAAACAGCTTACAAGTATTTACATGTTTACTCTCCCAGCTCTAGATCGTTTGCACTGAAAAAGGGACTACTGTTGTGAATATTCCAAAATGGCTGATAATTCCAATCAGTTAGATTTGGCTTATGCAACCTGTTTTTATCTGTAGTATTTGAAATTTGGCTTAATGTACTCTGAGAAATTATAACATTTGAAATAACAGTAACACAGCAGTGAGAACCTGGAAGTAATATCTGACTTTCTCATTCTGCCTCTTGATTTAACGCTCTCTATGTTCCAGAGTCGGGATGGTGGGTGAGCTCCCACGGCACCAACCAGAATTAAGTGTCTGTCTCTGCGCTCGCTCTGTGTCTCTTTCTCCCTCTCACTCTGTCTCTATCTCACATGTAGAATTATTGTATCCATTTCCTAGGACTGATGTAGGATTGCTGGATAAAATACAGGATGGCCAGTTAAATTTTAATTTAAAATAACACATTTTCAGTATAAGTACATTTTAAATGTTTCAGATAAACAATGAATAATTACATGTTTTACTTATACTAAAAAATTATTCATTGTTTATCTGAAATTAAAATTTAACTGTTTTGTTTTTGTCGTTGTTGTTGTTTATATTTTTATTTTCTAAACCTGGCAACTCTGGGAATTAAATGAGGTAATATGTGTACAGTATCTGCCACATTGTAAATGTTCATTAAAATTATTTTTATAATCAAGCTTCTACAGATCCTAACAAATAAAAATAAATAACATTTATATATTACTTTACTCTTTTGAAAGCCCTCTCATCTTCATGACTGCTCTTATCTTCTTAATAACTCTGTGGTATCCCCATTTACCAGGTGAAGAAATTAAGTTTTACTTAAACTTAAGTTTTACTGACTGTAGAGTAATCCACAGTATGCTGTACAATCTTTTGCCTTATAGATATGTATTTTTGAATATTGGTATCATTTCCAATCATTGCTGCTATAAATATTGAAGTGAACATCTAAGAGCATATTTTTTACAACTACATATGAGCTCCTTAATTCAGAGACCATGACTGTTTTGTTTTTCCCTTGCCCAACCAAAAATACTGCTCAGTACATATTTCCTAAATGAATGAAACTTCCACATTATTGCTAGATTCTTCTTTTTTTTTTTTTCTTCCTCACCCAAAGATACTTTTCCATTATCATTAGATAGAGTGGGAGGGAGGGAGAGAGAGAGAGAGACAGAGAGAGACAGAGAGAAACATTAATGTGATAGAGCCACATCGACTGGTTGCCTCCTGCACAACTCTACCAGGGCTGGGATAAACCACAACCAAGGTACATGCCCTTAACCGGAATCAAACCTGTGACTCATTGGTCCACGGGCCGACCCTCTAACCACAGAACCAAAGTGGCCAAAGTGCTAGATTCTTCTAATAATGAAATAACAGCAACAATATTATTACCATTTTATGATTAACCAGGCTTATGCTAGATGGCTTACTTACATCTACTGATTCTTCACACAACTTTGTGAAGTAGGTAACATTATTACCCCACTTTACGGACGAGGAATCTGAGGCACAAAGAGGTTGGGCAATTTCTTGCCCACTTGTTTGGCTAGTGAGGGGTGGAGCTGGGAGACAATGTCAGGTGACCTGGCTCAGAGCTTGTGTTCTCATCCATTTCAGAAGTGGAATTAACGGCTCAAAGAACGGGCACATTTGTTAGCATCTTGATCCACATCACCAACTTGCTTTCTGGAAAGGCTGTCCCTGTATACTCTTCCACCAGGAATTCATGAGTGTATCTACAGTTTTCCCAACACTGAGTATTCTCATTAAAACTATTCTTCACGTCTGATAGACCTTTCAGAAATAGTGTCTAATTGTTTTTATGTTGTATTTATTTGATTATAAAAGGTTGAACTTTCCTTTTCATATAACTTAAAGATTATATTTCTTCTTTTATAAGGTTTATGTTTCTATCCATACCCTTTGGCTTATTAGGACTAAACAAATCAGTTATTATTAGGACTAAACAAATGAGTCCTGTTGTTATGCTGCAGATGGCTTACAAAAATCAAGTTTGCTTGTCTTTCAGTTCTGTGCTGGGCCTTTGGCTTATGAAGTTTAATTAGAGAGAAATACTGTGTTAGTCTTCTGTGATTTTGCTGTTGTTGCTTTTTTTTTGCTTAGAAAGAGAGCATACAGGTCCAAAATTTTAAACTAGACATTGTGATCTATTGTTTTTTCAAAGACTTTACCTAGAAAAGTATCTCTAGCCTCTGAAAATTCTCCTTGGACCCTCCTAATGCTTAGACGATTGACACTTTAAATTGGATTAATTTTTCTTTCTGAACCTTTCCCTGCTGACCCCTTTCCCTCCAGACATTTCTGCCTGAGAGAAACCCTTTGCCCCACCTTCAGGGACCATCTCTCCCTCCACTAATGTCATGCCTGAGAATATATAAGCAGCAATACTAAACAGTTTGTTTTAAAAAATCCAGATGGCTAATTTAGCTGTTGTGAACAACAATAATAAGGTTTTATATTCATACTGGTGTTTTAGCATAAGTCAGCACTTTTCCTTTTTTTTTTTTTTTTATCCTCACCTGAGGACATTTTTTTTTATATTTGGTTCAGATAGAGTGAGAGGGAGAGAGAGAGAGAGAGAAACATCGACGTGAAAGCGACACATCGAGTGGTTGCCACCCACACGACCCAACCAGGGCTGGGGACAAACTGCAACCAAGGTACATGCCCTTAGTGGGAACCGAACCCGGGTCTCTCCGGACCACAGGCCGACGCTCTAACCGCTGAGCCAAACCGGCCAGGGCGAGTCAGCACCTTTCCTATACATAACTTCTGCATGCCTGTGAAGCCCACAGCTCAGGTGCTCTCTCCCTTTTCCAGATGAAGTGTCAGAGATTGAGAAGATAAATGACCTGAGGTCACTGAAGTTCTTGTAGCTGGGTCTGGAACCTGGTTATTCTAACACTTGCTCTCATAATCTTCTCACTGCTGAGTTCTTATGAATGCCTTACTGTCATAATGAGAGAGCCAAATAGTCACAGAGTCATTTTTCTTCTCTCAAGTATTAGTATTTTAGAAGGGTCTGAAACTTTTCCACTCATGTCAGAATGTTATCAGTTGGGGACAGGAAACTCTCCGAGCATTTGCTTTATATGCACACATTTTTTAAAAAGCCAATAAACAATGATGTGTATATTCTGTTACTCTAGAAGCAAACATTCTCTTAAAGAGGGGCTTGCAGTCGTACTTGGTATTTCTCAGACATACTTAGTTGATACTTCTCATACTCTCACACACCAGAAAGCCATGTGTCTTCTGATTATCTTTTGTGTCAGCCACAAGATGGTACCCTTGCACAACCTAGAGACAGCCTGGGTCAGATGAGAGAGAATTCAGAGAACTCGCCAGAAAAGAGGTTAATCTTAGGTTAAATGTAGCTCAAACACAGAAGAAGGCTTGTCCTTATATTCCAAAATGCACCCAAGTCGTCCTTCATTAATGGTACAAGGAAATGTGTATATCTTTTTCTTTACACCTACACTCACTCTCGCTCTAATAAAAGCCAAGGTTCTGATTTTTCTATAAGAATGTTATGATCTCCTTCACTTCTGCTGAAGGAGAAATTTGGGAGTTGATTTGGCTTAATTGAAACTCCCCTTCACTTCAGATCTGGGAGCATTCCTTCTTTGGAGAGGGCTACCTGTAGGGGTCAGCTCTCCAGAAAGGATTTGAATTTCAGTTTTGCAAAAGGGTAAACGACCAAGAATAGTGTCTTGTGTCAGGATAAGTCAAGATTTGCAATGAGGTTCAGGCAGGAAGAGCAATAAGAAATCTTTATGACAGTGAAAAATTAGAAATAGTACAAATGTGAAACAATAGGGAATGGGGTGGCACAACTCTAGGGGTGGGCAAAAGTATATTTACAGTTGTGAGTACACAAAACACAGTTAAACTATTGTAATAATCATAAACTGCATGTGTTTTTTCATGTAAACAACTGTAGACCTACTTTTGCCCATCTCTGTACATAAAAGCATACTTACTGTTGCACATAATAAAAAGCAAGTTGCAGAATATTTCTCCACATGGGAAAATGCTCAAGATGTACTGTTTTTAAAGAAATGGATTTCAAAACAGCATATGCACGTGTGTGTGTGTGTGTGTGTATGTGTGTTGAGAGGGATGCTTGATAAATGAGTAACTGTTTTTTCCTGAAAAGTGCAGCTAATGTACTTTTTAATTTTTTTCTTTATTGATTTTAGAGAGAGAAGAAGGGAGAGGTAGAGAGATAGAAACATCGATGAGGGAGAACATCGATTGGCTGCCTCCTGCATGCCCCCAACTGGGGCATGTGCCCTCACTGGGAATCGAACCAGCGGCCTCCTGGTGCATGGGTCGACACTCAACCGCTGAGCCCACCGGCCGGGCAGTCATGTACTTTTTAACTCTGAGTATTATCTACTTTTTCTATAATAGACTGCTCTGTGTATGTGATAACTCACCCTGGAGATGGGAAGGCTCTGCTGCCAGCAGGAGTCTCATTTCCATCCTGGTGGTGGGGGAGATGAGATGCTTGGATTGACAGCCTCCCCAGAATCACACGGAGTAGGATAGTTTTCCAAGAAAGGGATGCCAGGGAACAGATGCCATGTGTGAGCTTGGCCTGAACAGGCCTGGAGGTCTTGAGGGACTCAAACTGGGTTTGTGTGAGATGTTCCTTTAGGGGCTGGTCAGTACTTGTTTGGAAGTCCTTTCTGTGCTAGCCCCAATGTTGGTTCTTAAAAAATATTCTGTGAGGTGGAAGTTTCAGGATAGCCAGAGTTGACCACCAGCACCTTCCATCTTTTTGCTTGGGAGGGGTAGGTAGAGTAGTGTGTGAGACATAGAGGGTTTTGCACATCACAGCTATTGCTTAGAGGAGGGCGGTTGTTCTAACTGATTTTATAACTGCTCTTGGAACAGAAATACTTGGCAGTGATGGCATCTAATCAGAAGGCAGTATCACTGAGGCAGTTTCAACAGGCACGTCCTTCTCTGTATTTCAGTAGCAAAATTAAATAGCAGAGATATATATTTGGGCAGAGATTTCTTATGGTACGTGCATCTCAATACCTGTTTCATTCATTGCAAGTTGTGAATGTATCTGTCAAAAAGCTGCATACATATGGTGCAAGTTGTTCAATAGCCACAGTTTGAAAATTTCATGTTTTTCCCCCAGAAAAGGAAAAATCATTTAATTTCACACTAGTGTTAGGAAGTATATTTTAGATCCCAGAAAGAGAATTTGGGCAGGGGCTCTGCATAACACTCATGTAATTCAAATTGATTGTTAGTGTGAATTGAGTTGGATCTCAGAAATGTGGCAGCTTCAACAGTTTGTCATCCTATAGCAGTGGTTCCCAAATGCTGTTTGTGGATCAGCAATATCAGAATCATGTGGAAGAACTTAAAAAAAAAAATCCCCCACACCACCCCTAAATTCTGATTCAGTAGGTCTTCAGTGGATACTGAGAACCTCCAATTTTCCCTAAGTGACTCTAAAATGCACTTGGGATGGAGATTCTGATCCAGACCACAGGGTGTGGAAGCTGTTAACCACTCATCTTCCATATTGAATGCAACGTATGATCAGTGATGTCCGAGAACAGTGTTCTGCCCCAGGTCCCACGATGGTACCAGGAAAGTCCAGTTTCATGTAAACAAGCAGCATTTCAAAACCCGCAAATCACAAAACCCCATTTTTTTTCATGTGCTGGGAACTTAGGGAACAGAGACATCTCTTTTTGGGGGCAATGACTAGTTCTGAGATGTGACATTTGATAGTTCATTTTTTTTTTTCTGGTATGTTTTGCATTCTACAAGCATTTATGTAATGCTACTAGTTAGTACTAGTCATTATATAAGGCATTGAGGTAGATAGAAATAACAGCCATCATCTTTGACCCTGAGAATTTCCTGTCCATTGGAGGTTGGGAACAGTGGAGTCCTACTATTACATGGGGTGATATCTGCCACAGTGGTGGGTGGGAAGAACATGGGTGAAATAAGGAAAATAGTACAAGATTCCTTCAAGGGCTAGATGAGCTATCATAACTATAACATCTTTCCCAGTTCTTGGCTCTTTTTTTATGGTTTGCTAGGGAAATCATCTATTACCTTGTTTGTTTTCCTATCACCAACTACTGCATTATGGTCAAAGTCATCTTTAAAAAACATACAAATCATCCCATCATATCTCTCTTTATGCTTTTCAGTGGCTCCCCATTTCTTACAAAATGAATTTCAAATCTATTGCCTGGCTCAAGAACTTGATCCTTTGTTTTAAAAGTATAGGCCACCTCTTATTTCTTCTGTATCTTGCCCAATAAATATAGTCAGAACTGAACTGAACTGTGTTTCTTTAAATGTTCAACTCTGCCTGTCTGTTGTGCCTTTTCTAGCCGTAACGACACCTGGGTATGTTCCAGTCCCCTTTTTGTCCAGCCTCCATGGGAAGGTTCCTGGGTCCTGTCCCCTGTACTCCTGTCAGATCCTTGCTATCTTGAAGATGTGATTGTATGAGAGAGAGAGAGAGAGAGAGAGAGAGAGAGAGAGAGAGAGAGAGAGAGAGAGAAACATCGATGTAAGAGAGACACATCAATTTGCTGCCTCCTATATAACCCCGACCAGGGCTGGGGACCGAACCACAACCGAGGTACGTGCCCTTGACTGGAATTGAACCCATGACTCTTTGGCCCACAGGCCTATGCTCCACCTGCTGAGCCAAACCAGCCAGGGCGCCATCTAGAAATTTTTAATAATTTTATCTTTGAACTTCTGATATGTAAGTGAAGTCTCATGAAATGATGGAGCATGAGCAGAAGAGATACACACAACATGAATATCCGCCATTATTTCTCACCACCACATTCACACATAGTATTTGTGATGTCCGGGGAGTACAGAATTCTGGTAAGTCTACATGCATGGGAGTTCAGCAAGACTCCAAGCAAGCACAAAGTGAACATGTTACATCGACAACTGAGTACGCTGATAGCTTAGAGAGGCCACTCTTCATTTGCACCAGAATTTGCTTTGAATGCAGAAGAAGACAATGACATTCTGAGAAATACAAATCACCAAGTCCCTGGATTAGCCAACCACCTATGCTGTAATGATGACATAGCAGGAAAGGAAAAGGTAAGAACTCTTAGTGCCTTTTTCTCTACGTTCTTCCTTACTAATCAGGTAGAGAGTATAGGTAGAATGTGCATATGTCAAGAAGTGAAAATAAAAAACTGAGTCAGTTTTGTGCAGTGTTTCCACTGTTCTGGTAAGAGCAGAATACATATGTATATATGAACTATGAAATACAAATTGTATAACTACATTGCTTCTGAATATTAGTTAAAGCCTCTTATATTTGCATTTAAAACTGGCATTGCTTGATGTAAAGGTGAATGGCAAAATTCATGCTAGTATTTTATTTTATTTTATTTTATTTTATTTTATTTTATTTTATTTTATTTTATTTTTGTTAATCCTCACCCCAGGATATTTTTTCATTGATTTTTAGAAAGAGAGGAAGGGAGGGAGCGATGAGGTAGAGGAGGAGGAGGAGAGAGAGTGAGAGAGAAACACTGATGTGAGAGAGATACATTGATTGGTTGCCTCCCACACGTGCCCCAACCGGGGATAGATCCTGCAACCCAGGTATGTGCCCTTGACCAGGAATTAAACCCAACACCCTTCAGTGCATAGCTTGACACTCTAACCACTGAGCAGCACCAGCAAGGGCCATGCTAGTATTTAAATATTTAATTTTTCATTACTTAGAAAAACATTAAATAGCACTTTTAAAACTCCATGACAAATCAAGAGAGAGACTATGAAAGAAAAAGGCTTTATATTTTACTGCCTTTAAGGCAGTAAAATGAATATAACAATCTGAGGAATGGGGTAGCCCCAGAGACATGGAAGTGGGGTACAGACTGACAATCCCCAGAAAAGGAAGTGGGGGGGATAAACCACAGAACATATATGCATGCATGTATGAACAATGAACATGGACAACAAAGTTGGGGACAGGGTGGGGAGGGGAGAGAAGGGGGGAATCAGTGGGGGGAAAAGGAGAAACATCTGTAACAAAAATTAATTAATTGATTAATTAAATAAAAAACAAAAACAAAAACAAATAGGGGCCCTGCACTTTCATTTGCACTGGGCCCTGCAAATTATGTAGTTAGTCCTTCACAGTGAAAAAGGAACCACTTACTATCCTGATTACTAGCAAACCCCAAATTACACTTATCAAGGTAGACATGAGCCTTGGCCAGTTTAGCTCAGTGGTTAAAGCATTGGCCTGCGGACCAGACAGTCCTGAGTTTGGTTCCCACTAAGGGCATGTACCTTGGTTGCAGTTTGTCCCCGGCCCCCATGGGGTCGTGTGGGTGGCAACCAGTCGATGTGTCTCTTTCATGTCAATGTTTCTCTCTTTTCCTCTCTCTCTCCCTCCAGCTCTGTCTGAAGATAAATGAAAAAAAGGCCTCGGGTGAGGAAAAAATAAATAAATAAAGGTGGACGTGAGGGAAGGAAGTTTTATTGAATACTTACTATGTGTTGTATTTTGGTCTTATTAAAGACTAAATTGTCAGTTCCAAAGGTGGAATTAAAAACAGGGTCTTTCCATCTAATCCAGGGTCCTTTTACACAAGGAGCACAGCCTTTACAGAAATGAACCAATGTCCCCATCACCCAGACCTTGTGGAGAAAGAAATACATGTCCCAGGCCAGGAGAAATAAGGACTACAGACCTCATCACTTCAGGCACTTATTCATGTTGATACAGGTGGGAGGAGGGCACCTTCTTAGAGGTGGGTCCACCATCTCTGGTTAGGAAAGAGAAAGCAAGTCCACCAGCAGCTTCCAACCACAAGAGACAGAGGACACATCTCCTTGCGGCAGGCTGCCCCAGAGAGAGGGCAAAGGGTGTGGTCAGGACACCAATGGAAAGTGGCCGGGCATTCCATCCAGGTACAGTGACCTTCTGATAAAGAAATCATATGGCATTTGCACTTACTACTAGATTTTTGAAAGCTGCTTTGAGGAAGGCTCCTAATTTCCACTAATTTAGAAGACTGTCTGATACTCAAAAGAAGAAAATCTGTTGCAAGTGGTATTTACTTAGAGGGGCCCAGAACTGCTAAGGGGCCAGTTGGAAGACTGTAGCAATAGTCCAATATTTAGTGGATCCCAAAGAGAAATTAGCAAGGAGGGCCACGTGCTAGGGGTGGCACGGTGTCCCAGTGACAAGTCCAGGCAGGAAAAAAGCATCAGAACTACTTTCACTGGCTGGGAATTGTGGGCAGAACTCCAGCCCTTGGGTTGGGGAGTATCTAGAGCAACACAAGCCACATAGAGAAGCTCGAGGGAAAGAATAACTCATATAGGCAGGAGGAGCCTGGGGCTTAGGACTGAGGTGATACGCAGTAGAAGAAGTGTGTGGGCTGAGGAGGCAGCTCATGAAAGGGGTGGACTCAGCTGTTCCATACAGTGCACCAGGACTACTTAAAATCCTCCTGTGCAGCTGCAAGAAAGAAAGATCTCTTATCCTTTGAGACGACATGGAGGGACCTGGAGAGTATTATGCTAAGTGAAATAAGCCAGTGAGAGAAAGACAAGTGATCTCACTTATATGTGGGATATAATGAACAAAATACGCTGATGAACAAAATAGATCCAGAGACATGGAAGTAGGGAACAGACTGACAAACCTCAGAGGGAAAAGGGGTGGAGGGAGAGATAAGGGACAGGAAGAGGTAAGCCAAAGACCTTACGTGCATATATGCATAATCAGTGGACACAGACAACAATGCAGTGAAGGTGGGGTGTTGGGGAGAAAGATGTCAATGGGGGAAAAAAGGGGACATCTGTAATACTTTCAACAATAAAAATAAATTAAAAAAGAAAATCGTCTTGTTCCAGTCAGTCAGGATTGGCCTTGGGCATATGCTGAATTAAGAGGTAGAAATAGCCCTGACCAGTTTGGCTCAGCAGTTAGAGTGTCAGCCCCTAAACCAAAGAGTCGTGGGTCCAATTCTGGTCAAGGGCATGTACCTTGGTTGCATTTAGGTCCCTGGTCCTGGTTGGGGTCATGCAGCAGGCAACCAGTCGATGTGTCCCTCTCACATTAATATTTCTCTCTCTCTTTCTCTCACTCTCTCCCTCCCTCCCACTCTATCTGAAGATATATGGAAAAATATCCTCAGGTGAGGATTAAAAAAAAAAACAGTGGAGAAAAGTAAGTTTACTGTTGCGAGTACATGAAACACAGTTTATTCTTTTTGTTTTTTTTCCCCTTTATTGATTTTAGAGAGAGAGGAAGTGAGAGAAATCGAAACATCGATGAGAGAGAACAATGATTGGCCACCTCCTACGTGTCCCCCACTAGGAATTGTGCCCACAACCTGGGCATGTGTCCTGACCGGGAATCAAACAGGCAACCTCTTAGTGCATGGGTCAATGCTCAACCACTGAGCCACACCAGCTGGACCAGAGTTTATTCTTTAAAAAAATTTATTTTATTTTTAACTTTATTTTTATTGTTGACACTATTACAGATGTCCTCATTTTCTTCCCTCCTTTGATCACCTCCACCCAGCCCCTGCCCTTCCTTCCCTCTGGCCATCACCACACTGTTGTCTATGTCTATGGGTTTTGTATACATGTTCTTTGCTAATTCCATCACTTCTCTCATCCAATCCCCCACCCCCTCCTATTTATTGATTTTAGAGAGAGAAAGGAAGAGAGAGAAACATTGATTTGTTCCACTTACTTTTACATTCATTAGTTGATTCTTACATGTGCCCTGACAGGGGATTGAACCCACAACCTTGGTGTATGAGGACTATCTGGCCAGGACCCACAGTTTATTCTTGTATTATGTTTATTAATTATTATATTATTTTCCATACAAACAACAGTAGATCTACTTTTGCTCCACCCTGAATTGTTTCTTCTTGTGAAGAACAGAGGAAATGCCAAGCTTGGGAACAAGGCTTGAACATAGTTTATGTATAAATCTTTCTAAGAACCAAAAAACTATTTTTTTTTCTATTACAAAAATCAGATAAATCAAAGCAAAGCATAAGCCTGCCCATCCTGGGTCACTGTTAACATTTGGATGTATGCACCATCAGTATTCTCCCCTTTATTTATAAAACCTTGAGTCTTTTATGCTGAACCTAATTTGGAGGAGTTATTTTATCTTTTATCTTTCAAGGTTTCACTATTTGGTGGTTCCTATTTATTCACGTGTTTATCTCATGTCCTCCTCCTCCTTGAAAGCAGGATTAGTTCTGTTGTTTTATTTTAAATTACCCAGAGCATTTTAATTCTTTTTCCAAAGTTTTCATGAAATAATAAGTCATGTTGACTAGAAGACAAGTTACCTCAGGAAATGTACATTGATTATGGTCAATCTCAACTCCTGAGTGGAAAGAAAGATATGGTATAATAATATATTACATTTATTAAGTATAAAAGAATATATTTATATCACATAAAATAATTAAACAATAAATGTATTGCTATATAAAACATATGCATAATAACTAGAATATAGTTAAAAATCCAGAAAACCTGACACTGTGCACCTCCCATGCCTTCAGTACTTTCACATGAGCTAGCATTTGAGATTCCATCCCCATCCAGAGGAAAAGAGACTGTGACCAAATCAAGATCCCCAGAGATCTTGACAATATGGACTCATGAACCCACTGAATCCAATCTAAAGAGATTGATCTAAGAGAGATAAAGTCCTATGTTTACAACCAAAAATATAACAGGAACCATAGAAGAAGCACACAAGTCTGGGATGGTGATGAGGCCACAGCACATGGCTCATGGGGAAGGGTTGGAAGAACAGGGCTGCTCATCATGGAAAAGTCTGAGTGAGTGAAACTGCTCGCTTGTTTGAAAACTGTCATGTGGAAGAGGAGGTTCCTCACTGATAGAGAAGACCATGAAAATACTGACTCGGGGTAACCACGATGTACTATGGACTTGTATTTTGCTTCCAGTCTCCCAATTCCTTTCACTCTCTCCATTCATATTCTCCTGCAATCTCATGTTTCCTTTTTAGTTGTTGTTTGCTTTTAGGCCATGAACCTACAACTTTATCTCTATTTGATACACTTTTTAGATATTAGTTCATGGTTCTAACTTGTCAAGATCCTTTGGGATTCTGATTTGAGTAGTAAACATCTAAGCTTTCTTTCAGTTGTATGTACATTTGGGCAGCATGCCATTATTATATTATAACCCTCCATGAATGGGTGAGAAATAGAGCCTTAAGAAGGATAACTACTTTCTCAAGACCTTACAGCTAGGGTGGATCAGAGCCCGGACTACATCTGGGTCTTCTCATTCGAAGGCAATTGTTCTTCCTATGGCATCATGCTCTTTCAAGAGAATTTTGCACTTGTGGTAGAATTTGTGTGTAGAAGCCCTAGAAACAACCTAGCAGAGATTAGTCCTTTGAGACTCGCCCTTCATTTGTGTTTGTTCTCACAAGCATTTCAACGGATTCTTCTAATAACTCTGGATTTGATATTGTTGTTCTCATTTTGTAGAGGAGAGAGGCCTAGGAAGGTTAAGCATTTTATTCAGGGGCAGAGAGCAAACTGAGTGCTACATACCAGTTGTTGCAGAGAACAGTTAGGTTGGAAAGCTGTCTTCCCTTCCTGAGATTCTTAAAATATTTTTGGGAGTACTTCATTAGATGACATAAAAGGGTAGACATTATTGAAGTGGGAGGATCTTGAGGTCTGATCAGTCAAAATACTAGAGAATCTTTTTACAAATGTGCAAGAATTCCAAGATGAAGCCAATTGCCAGAGAGAGACATAACAAGAAAGCACATAAGCAGCATTTGGAATCTGATTAGAATTCTGAGGCTAGTTCTTTACACATAGAAATAGTGAAATTGGAAAGAATTTTCAGGAAACGAAAGCATTTTGGGGGGCATTATTTGCTTTGTTTAATTAAGCCCTTGATTAACACAAACAAGATTTTTTATTTTTCTAACTGAAGAGCTTTGAAGAGGTCTTTTAACAGCAAATAAAATGTGTAACTTGTATCAATTATAAAGCAGCAGGTTTGTACAGAGAAGCTCCACTTTGAATTAGAACAATAGAATTTGAGAGCTACAGGGGTCCTCCTGCTCCCTCCTCCTCCTCCTTCTTCTTTTTTGTTAATCTTCACCCAAGAATATTTTTCCATTGATTTTTCAGAAAGAGTGGAAGGGAGGGAGAGAGGGGGAAAGAGACAGGGAGAGAGAGAGAGAAACACTGATGAAAGAGAGACACATCATGCTGGAGACTGAACCTGCAACCCAGGTACGTGTCCTTGATCAGGAATCAAACCTGAGACCCTTCAGTGTGCCAGCCGACACTCTAACCACTGAGCAACACTGGCCAGGGCCTATCCTCTTTTTTTAAAAGATGAGGAACCAAGATTCTGAGACATGAAGTAGCTGAGTTGAGGTCATTCATCAGGTTTGGGCCAGTGCTTGCCTTCGAATCCAAGTCTTGTGGCCTCCTTACCCAGTGCTTTTCCTGTTTTCTGCCTTGTGATGCTCTCTGTTGCCTCCTGGCTGGGAAAGCTTACCAGTAAGGGCTTTCCAGGATGACTTAGTTATTTTCTTTGGAGCTAATGAGAACATCTAAAGGAATTTCTTTTAAAAAAAATGGAAGTACAAAATACCACCTTCAGACTGATAGAATGATTTTAGGATTATTCATTATTTGAGAATAGTCATGCCATAAGATGTTTTCATTGATATGAATTAGTAAGAACTGACTGTGGTTAATTTGGGCTACCTAAGAGGAAGCATCATGAAGTAGGAAGTCCAAGGGCTTGGAATTACACTTGGGTGTGAATTCTGGATCTATGTGTTCTCCCTTAGAGCTTTGGCCAAGCTACCTTAACCTCTTTGAGCTTCATTTTTCTCATTTTAAATTCAAAATAATGCTTTCCTTGGTGATATTAAATGAAGATTAAATGAAATAGCAGATGTGTGACTATCTAGCCTAATGTTTGGCCCATTTTAGCATACAACAAATATTATTTCCTCTTTTTCATTCTAGAATCTGCTTCTTCAAATGCATTCTCTTAATAAATACCTATAGCTCCTGTGTAGGATGGGCAGTATAAAGAAATGATGACACAGTATTTGCCCTCATAGGGAACATTTTTTAATAGCTTAAATAAGCAATTGCACTCTGGCTGGTGTGGCTCTGTTGGTTGAGCATCCTCCCATTCACGTAGAGTTCACTGGTTTGATTCCCCATCAGGGTACATGCCTGGGTTGCGGGCTCAATCCCCAGTAGGGGTCATGCAGGAGGCAGTTGATGTTTCCCTCTCTCTCTTCCTTTTCCTCATTGATGTTTCTCTCTCTTTCTTCCTTTTCCCCTCTCTCTCTCTCAAATCAATTATATATATATATATATATATATATATATATATATATATATATATATATATATATATATTTTAAAAATAAGCAATTACAATTGATTGTCATGAGTGCTTAGGTAAAGAAATTCAGGGTGCTAAATGCAGACTGCATAGGAATATCTAGTTTAGGTGACCAAGAAAGGTCTCCTCAAATAGGTGGTATTTAAGTTAAATCCTAACAGATGCATAAAATTTAGCCAGAGGAGATAGGGTTTGGTGTGGAAGGGTAATGATTTTGGAAGTTAATTTTAAGGGTAATGGAGAATCATTGGAGAGCTTTATGAGTTTGAGAGAGATGATTTTTTGTCATTGAAACTAAAACTGTAAATATTATCTCTCTGGACAGGAGTAATCAAATGGGGTGATAAAATAGCTTCAGGAAATGCCTTCATCCTTTGTTCATGGAATTCAGGGATGCCCTTCTAATTGAAAAGTGGCAGGATTTAGCCATTGTGCTCCACCACAAGAGGGAGCTAGTGGTCTTTCATGGTCCTGTAATTTTTTGTTGGCCCTTTGTCTAATGACGACATGGTAGTACTGGCAGTTGGCTCAACAGTTGGCCATTTTCCAGGGACAAGAACGTTATGGCAGTTGGTGGTTGGTAAATTCAGTCTCTGCTCTCTGTGCCCAAGCATATGTCCAGACTCTACTGGCAGTCCTGGTCCTGGCGTCTCCAGCCAGCTCAGAACAAAGACTTGGTTTGAAAAGGCCTCTCCCTGTCACCATTGCAATTACTTGAGCGTTTATGCTCAAAACAGCTCTCTGACAGGAAAACGTTTGTGTTCCTTCGGAATGTGAAGGAAGGTTCATGGTTTTTAAAATTCATGAATTGCGGGGAATGGAACGTTCCTTTCCCGAGTACAGGAGAAAAACAGAGAGGCTGTGTCTTTATGACACCCAAGCTATGGGTCATCTCAGGCGGGAAAATTTAGTCAACCCAATTATTTGGCATGGTACAGACCCCTTTCCTTCTCATCCCAAGAAAAGGTTGTACTTTTTTTTTTACTCTTCAACTCGTTGCATTGGATTCACTTGAAGAGTGTTCAGGCGTAGGCAACCAGCTGAAGAAATTTAGTATTTCTTTTTTCTATTTAAAATTATTTGAAGACAATGAGACAATGATTTGGGCTGGTTATATGATCAAAGTAAAATCCAACTAAAAGGTTCAGGTAGCTTGATTTTTTTTTTTTTTTTTTTTGGTTGGTTGGTTTAAATATAGCCATGGAGATTGGAAAATTGTGGAGTTTATCTTTAACCATCCTTATAATCCTTTCTATATTCTCTTCTGCCTCCTTGGGCCCATTTCGTTCTGTCTTCTGGGTGCCCAATATCTTCATACCCAAGGTCAAACTTCAGCTCCCCACCAAAGCAATTCCAAGGACCTCTCTTGCCCTGCCAGTTTTCCCACCTACACTTTTTTCTTTTATTTTCCTTTATTGATTTTAGAGAGAAGAGAAGTAAGAGGGAGAGAGAGATAGAAACATCGATGAGAGAGAACATAAATTAGCCTCCTGCATGCCCCTCACTGGGGATTTGGCCCATAACCTGGGCATGTGTCCTGACCGGGAATCGAACCGGTAACTTCTTGGTGCATGGGTCGACACTCAACCACTGAGCCACACCTGCCGGACCCACCTACACTTTTGAATGAAACCTTAGAATCTCTGAGTTTGAAACAAAGAAATTTGATTAAATTGATTTACTGTAATATTTTAATAGACTCTAATGTGTGAATGTAGGAACCCAGCACACTCTCTAGCTCTTTGACCTTTGGGAGCAGTGTGGGTATTGCATTATAAAAGATTTTGATAGCCCAAATGAATATTTGGTGGTTGCATTTTAGATATTTGAAAAAAGAAGCATTAAATGATTTTTCCTTATATTATGAAGAGAAATACTATGGACATTTGTGAGTGGAGTGGGGTAAGTTGGAGCAGGGCTAATCATCTATGTTTGATGCAGTTTTTGGAATCTCAACTTTTGTCTATCCACATGAACAAGTCAGAGTGATAAGAGGCAGCACAGGTTCTCATTATGTTTGATATGATCTTTCTTATTTGCATATGATCTTTTTAATATGCTTAAGCCATCTCTATTTCAACTGCCATCTCTTCCCCACACATAACACTTAACAGAACAGCATGTCTGTGGAAACTAGAACTACTGTTTGATGATAATGTCTGGAAAAGACCTACAACAGACAGAATCTTCTAAAGAGGGAAATTTCTCTTTTATAAAAAAAAAATCATCTTGAAAGGACATGGAATTTTTTCTAAAGTTAATAATAGTCAATTTCTTTTCATTCCAAAATAGAAGTCACTTTACAGTTTTCTTATTTTAAAAGCAATACATGGGAAAGACAAAAGCTGTCTGATTTCACTTATATGTGGAATCTAAAAAATCAAAAAGCAGATTCATAAAAAAGGATCAGATTTGTGGTTGCCAGAGGAGGTGGTGGGGAATGGGGGAATTGGGTGAAAGTGGTCAAAAGGTAAAAATTTCAGTTATAAATAAATTCTGGGGATGTAATGTACAACATGATGACTATATTTAATAATACTGTACTTGTATATTTGAAAGTTGCTAAGAAAGTAGATCTTAAAAGTTTTCATCACAAGGAAAAAATTGTAAATATGTGAGGTGATGGATGTTAAACTTATTGCAGTAATCATTTCACAGTATGTACTTATATTGAATCATTATGTTGTACACTTTAAACTCATACAAAGTTATATGTTAATTATATCTTAATAAAACTGGGGGAAAAGCAGTACATAATAGCACCATAAAGATATAAAATATATAAAGAATAGCCCAGCCAAAGTGGCTCAGTTGGTTCAATGTTATCCTGTGCACCGAAAGTTTGCCAGTTCAATTCCCAGTCAGGGCACATACCTTAGTTTTTGGGTTCAATCCTCAGTTGAGGCACGTACGGAAGAAGACAACCTATTGATGTTTCTCTCTCTCTCTCTCTCTCTTCCTCCCTCTCTCCCCTTCCCCTTCTTCTCTCTAAGCATGTCCTCAGGTAAGGATTAAAGTGAAAAATAAAATATATAGTGTAATAGAAAATAAAATAATCACTGTTAAACTATTAACTTTCCAGATATTTTTCTATGCTCACATAGACATTTTTCAAACAGAAATGAGACAAATTGTATTATTGTTATTATTTTGTAACCTAATTTTATTCACTTAATTACATCACGTATACCACCATTTTAAAGTGGGAGCACACAATCCCTTTGCCTGAAAATACTATCATTTACTTAAGCAATGTAACCAATCTCTTATTATTATTATTTTTAATCTTCCCCCAAGGATATTTTTCCATTTATCTTCAGATAGAGTGCAAGGGACTGGGAGGGAGAGAGAGAGGAACATCGATGTGAGAGGGACACATCAACTGGTTGCCTCCTGCACGACCCCAACCAGGGCTAGGGATGAACTGCAACTGAGGTACGTGCCCTTGGCCGGAATTGAACCCACGACTCATTTGTCCGAGGGCCGACATTCTACCACTGAGTCAAACCGGCCAGGGCAACCAATCTCATATTAATGGAACTGTTCACACCTAAAACTGGCAAAATATCATATCCTGAGATTGACACTGGCCCAGGATACTCCACACACTTTTTTTCAATCCTCACTGGAGGATATTTTTTCCATTGATTTTCAGAGAGAGTGGAAGGGAGGGAGGGAGAAGGGAGGAGAGGAGAGGGAGAGAGGGAGAAATAGCAATATGAGAGAGGCACTTTGATTGGTTGCCTCCTGCATGTGCCCAGACTGGGGCCAGGGATCCAATTTGCAACCCAGGTATATGCCCTTGAACAGGAATCGAACCTATGACCCTTCGGTGGGAGAGCCAACGTTCTAACCACCGACCCACACTGGCCAGGGCACCACACTATTTTTGAAGAAGGAATTTGCCAATGTTAGCTAAAAATACTGTGGTTCTATCAAGTATTTTTTTTTTTAAACATTAACTTCAGAGAGAGAATTTAAGGTCTGCAAAGATTTAGAGAGGGATTGGCTATCCTGGTTGGTAATAGTTCTTCAGTTAGACCCAAGGATATTTTAAAATCTAATGAGAATAATCAAGTGTTTCCACTCTTACAATGAGAGCCTTGAGTTTCAATTTTCAACCAAGGTTTCAGTTTTAACCTGAAAGGGCAGATTTTATGACTTGAATTCTGTATCAATAGTATGTGTTTTCAATATTTAATATACACATCTCTGTAGGGATTCTTTCCAGAGTTACCAAAGAGGAATTTACGCAAAGGATCAAGGACTGTAGGAACCTCTTTTGTACTGAAGGACTGGGAGTGCTGCTCTTCCTTTTGATAACTGAGAACACCGCCGGAGCCTCACATGAGTAATTGCCGTGAAAGGTGTAACCCTGTTTACTAACCTCAACGGCCCCCCAGCCCTTGTGAGACTACCTGAGCTGGTACAAAGGATTGATCAATGGCAGTTATGTGTTTGCATATATGTAGTTTCAGAGCTGAAGGGTTAAATGCATTTATTACGGGTAGAGCAAAATACAAATGAAAAACTAGAAATGTTGCTGAGTGCCTATTTAGTGAGGATGTAATAGAGGCAGAAATAATCCAGTCTGGATTAAATAGTGCTGGAGAAGCTGGCCGCAGAGGTGCCTTTTCATACTAACAGCTCAGATACTAGGAAACATCGTTTGAACAGGACTATTGCTACTGCAGTACAATAGTCCCCTGCCACCGCCCCCTCCCCCCAACCCATGTTTTCACTTTCCACGGTTTCAGTTACCCACAGTCAACCATGGTCCAAAAATATTAGATGGAAAATTCCAGAAATAAACAATTCATAAACTTCATGCCATCTGAGTAGCATGGTGAAATCTTGCACCGTCCAACTCAGTCCTGCCTGGGACATGAATCATTCCTTTCTCCGACATACCCATGTTATCCTGTATACCAACCTGCTTGTTGGTTACTTCATAGCCATCCCAGCTCTCAGATCAACTGTGGTATTGCAGTGCTGGTAAGAGTAGTGATGTTGGCAATTTAGATATGCCAAAGAGAAGCTGTAAAGTGTTTCCTTTATGTGAAGAGGTATAAATGTATAAGGAAAAACAAAGTAAAGTATATATAGGGTTCCAGGCATCCATTGGGGGTGTTGGAATGTGTCCCCATGGATAAGGGCCCCTAGAATGTCTACTCCAAAATTTATGTTTGACTTCTAAATGCCTTAAACATTTAAGCAGTTACTTATTTTTTAAAAGATGAGTTATTTTTATTATTTATGCCCTAAAGTTCTGTAGTTACTTGATGATAAAGCAATCAAGTAGTTAAAACTATCTTCAGTTTAGCCCTGGCTGTTTTGGCTCAGCGGTTAGAGCATCAGCCTGTGGTCCGGAGAGGCCCGGGTTTAGTTCCCGCTGGGGGAGCGTATCTCAGTTGCAGTTTGTCCCTGGCCCTGGTTGGGTCGTGTGGGTGGCAGCCACTGAATATGTCCCTTTCACGTCGATGTTTCTCTCTCTCTTGCTCTCTCCCTCCCACTCTATCTGAACAAAAAATAAAAAAATGTCCTCGGGTGAGGATAAAAAAAAAAAAAAACTATCTTCAGTTTATTGATTACTTCTATTCTTGGTGGTTTTCTATATCAGGGCTGTCACTTGAGATTAATGGAACTGATCTCCAATTTACAGAGTAAATAATGGACCAGTGTCCATCTCTCCTCTCGTCTCTTTTCTCCTCTCTTCTCCTTTCCTTTTTCTCCTGTCTTCATCTTCTCTTTACATTACCAGTATTTCTCCTTAGCTACCCTCTTCACCTCTCTCCTTTCTTCCTTTGACTTCTGAAATTCTATTTCTTTCTGATCCAGTCTTTTCAAAATTAGGCATCTTTTATATTTCCCCATCATTCTCCAGTATAATAGCTGGGTTTTTGGCCAGCTCTCTAGGTCTTACAGAGTTTACTCTTTTGTTTAGTGATGTATTAAGAGCTGGTTTCCTAGCTTTTCTGTGCTTTCATACCCATCCACCTCTTTGCCCAACAAATGCTTTTGATCACAAGAATAACATCCAGACATTGCCTCTATGTGATAAGATTCTTTTCCCACTGGAGTCCTTGAAGGTGGCAAACACTTGACCATGAGCAACTTTAAGGAAAATTAGTCATGAAATGCCTTTTTGAATGTTGTTAGAAAAATAAGCTGTTGCTATAGGATTTTAATAAAACTGGCCCCATGCCGAGATGGAAAGCTGTGGTCATCAACTACAAAGGGAGCTTCAGCTGAGAGGGCTCATTTTGGGATGAAATTGTCTTCCTGTTTTCTTACTACATCAATGATACAGCAATTTCTTTTATAATTTCCAGTTGTGCACATGCCAGTCAGCAGAAAAATGAGTTTCCTTCCCCCCCTAGCTGAGAGAATATTCTTTTAAAAGAATGAAAGAAGGATAGAAAGGAAGAAGGAAAGAAAGAAGTAAGGAGGAAAAAATCCATGGTAAAAACTCATTAAAAAAAAAAAAATCCTCCTTCCACTGGTTTGAGGGAAAAGAGATTGTTTTGATACACAGTGACCTGTCTTTGATCTTGTCTTAACAATTGCTTTTCCGGGCACACAGGGCTATTAGTGGGGAACTGATGAACACTTTTTAGTGATTCAATATTGTGTAAGTAAACGTATCCTTCACTGACCATTTATCTCTTGCTTACTTCTGCTTTACAAACTAGAAAAAGAATATCAGTTGATCATTGGATATTCACTTAGATTTTTCTCATTAAACTGCTTATACATATTATTTCTTTTGAACAGGGAGAAGAAAGATAACATTCCAAATTTGCAAAAATAAAATAAAAACTTTAAAAATTGCAAGGTCCTTCCCCTTTGCCATAGGGAAGAAGCTTCAAATCAGGTTATAGATTTTCTGCTGATGTGTAACCAAATTTAGGGTTTTAAGATGTAATAAAATCATCGTGTTACAACAGGTCAGGAAATGTGGTTAGGAGTCTTAACTGACTTTCAATGCCAAGCATTCCCATGGTGTGTTTATAAGGTTCGAGCCAGGTCAACTCTGAACTGCTTATAGAGTGGCTAGGGTAGGAATGTGGAGATCCAGAAGCTTGAGCTTCTACCCAGGATTGATGTTGGCCCTTGGCTGAGTCACCCAGGAAGGAATGGTTCACACACCACAGCATTATAAATTTAAATCTCCTTGCATATAGAACCTTGCTGACACTTGAGATGGAAGGGAAAGAGACTGACCATCAAATCCATTTTTTATGAGAACAGTTGTTTTAGACTGGGTTCCCCAGGAAAGGGAATGAGGGAAGTTGGACAGAAGGAGAAGTTGAATTGCAATGCAACTGCAAGAGAGGTTTCAGTCAATACCTGGGATCGTCAGAAGGGTCCCTTCTTGAGACAGGAGGGCTAGGCCTTAGTACTCCTCTATATCCACTAGTATTACATAAAGTCTGCCCAAAGGGAGGGGTGTCACTTTGGATGACATTATTTTTTTGTTGTTGAGGGCAGTTTTCAAAGGGGCAGCTGGGTGCTGCCAGCAACCATCATTACCTGTGGCAACACTCTCAGGAGTGACTATCTCAGCCCTGAAATAAGGACTTAAAGTGCTCCACAGCGTCCAGTAACATCTGGGTTGAGTTTTTGTGTAACTCTGGATAGGTGATGCAAAGTGGGCCTCTTTCAGAAGGAAAATATCAGAACTAGGAGAAAAGTGTTGGGACAAAGTGGGGACCAGATCAAGGCAATTCAAGGCTGGCTACTGGGAGATAAAACCATCAGAGGTTTCTGATTTCCTCGTGCCTTGTGTTTCCCCGAAGAGCCAGTCAGGTCCTCAGCTCCAGTGGCGTATTTCCCAAAAGCACATGCCCAGGAAATGCCTACCATCGAGTTAGCACCTCCTTTTACAGCACCCTCATAGGTGTCTGTACTTCAGTGCAGCTCTTTCTGTGCCAGCCAAAGGCAGTAGGACACAACTTTAAAAACATAAATTTTGGATTCAACAAGCATTGGTTCAAATCCCAACTTTGACAACAGCTGTGTGACCATCAACAGAGGATTACTCTCAGCCTTAGTTTTTTTTTTCATTTATAAAATAGGACCAATACTATCAATTTCATGGGGTTAAAGTAAAGAATAAATGAGATAATCCTTGTAAAGGGCTAAAGATGGCATGGTAAATTCCAGGAGCTTAATGCATGTTAGCAGTTTTTTTTTCCAATTTTTATTTTATTTTTGTTACAGATGTTTCTCCTTCACCCCCTAAGCCGTTATTATTTAAATGACATAATTTTAATATTGCTGATAATATCTGTATGAGCATTATTAGCCATCAGCCATTCCTGTCCCAGCTAGTGTGTATTTTTCAGGTACTGGATGCACATAGACTTTGGAAGAGTGACAATCTCTCTGAGATGGATCCCATCTTTCTTATAATAACCAAATGTAGTTAGTCACGTGTTCTTTTTAATATATATATATATATGTATATATATATATATATTTTTTTTTTATTGTTGACAATATTACACATGTCCCTCATTTTCTCCCCCTTTGTCCTCCTCCACCCAGCCCCTCCACCCCCCCCCCCCCCAGGTCTTCACCACATTATTGTCTGTGTCCATAGGCTATGCATATAAGTATATAAATTCTTTGGTTAATCTCTTCCTGTCTCACCCCCACCCCCTCTGAGGTTTGTCAGTCCATTCCATGCATCCATGCCTCTAGACTTATTTTGTTGCTCAGTTTATTTTCATTGGATTCCACAAATAAGTGAGATCATGTGATATCTGTCTTTCTCTGATAATATCCAGGTCCCTCCATGTTGTCTCAAAGGGTAAGAGATCCTTCATTTTTTGCAGCCACATAGTATTCCATTGGGTATATGTACCACAGCTTTTTTATCCACTCATCTACTGATGGGCATTTGGGCTGCTTACAGATCTTGGCTATTGTAAATAATGCTGCTATGAACAGAGGGGTGCATATATTCTTTCTGATTAGTGTTTCAGGCTTCTTAGTCATGTGCTGTTTTGTTGTTACTCCTCTTCACGTGTGGAAGACTTACTGAGGCATAGAGCCCCCTTTTTTTATTTTTTTTTATCCTGACCCAAGGACATTTTTGCATTTATGTTCAGATAGAGTGGGGAGGGAGAGATGGAGGAAGAGAGAGAGAGAAAAACATCAATGTGAGAGAGACACATTGAGTGGCTGCCACCCACACGACCCCAACCAGGGCCGGGGACAAGCTGCAACTGAGGTACGTGTCCTTAGAGGGAACCGAACCCGGGACTCTCCAGTCTGCGGGCTGACGCTCTAACCGCTGAGCCAAACTGGCCAGGGTGAGGCATGGAGCCCTTTAATGTCAAACTGTCTAAAAGCCAAGAGTGGACCAGATGCTTAGGTGATGCCTCTAGTGTTTCTCAGATTGCCCCCCCCCCCTCCAGGGAGCAAACAGTACTGTCTGCCTAAGGCAAGTGCCCCAGTTTATCATAGGTAAGCTTTACATTTGTAATTTAAGTTTTTGCAAATTCTGGTATTCCATTAAAGTGCCACACATACACACACACACACACACACACACACACACACACTTGTCTCAGCATAGAAAAAAATAACAATATATATATTGGTGCTTGCTTTTACTTAACATCAGGATTAATTATTTTTCAAGGTAAATATTGACTGAGGTGGAGACCAGGGCAACCTGCGCCTTTCAGTTCAATAATTCTTGATGTTAACATCAGCAGAAATCAATGTCTGCTTATTGTACTCTCAAGAGCTAAAGCAGGCAGTTCTACTTTTTAAAATACTTTTTGGTTCTGAAATTAAATTAAAATCTGGGTCTTGGCATCTCACTGGTGCTGTGTACTCCCGAGTTCTTTCTACAGACGTTAAATAAAACATTTATTGGGTTTGTTGCCCCTGTCACCAGTCAGAAGCTATTATGCCTTCACAGATGGAAGGGAATCATTTTAAGGTGATTAAAGGTGAGCACCAACTATTCAAAGGAGTCAGCCAGAAAGATTGTAGGGTTTACTCTCATAATAGTGGAAATAACAATCAGCAGTCTATCCCGATCTTTGACATGGAGGAAGACAAGCAGCTGTTTCTGACTACCTAAAGCTACTGGTTCCAAAAACAGTTTGGCTGTATCTCCAGGTGAAAAGAAAGAAAAGGTTTGATGAACCACATGCCAGTTCCAGCCACTCCAGCACTGGAGCCAGTAAGCAGTTGTGGAGAAGCAGGTACACGGGGAGATTCACTTGTATGTGGTCTATGAATGTGCACCTCTGTCAGCATTCTTGGACATTTGGGGTTTGGTACATACCAGAACAACTGTAGCAGTTGACTTGGTTGGAAGGAGCCACTTTCAACCCCCCATAGAGTGGTACCAGGATGACAACTTAGAATGAGGTCCTTGTAATCTCTCTTTGGTGAACTATGAATGTCTCTGCCTCTATAAGCTGCATGGTCTTACCAGATGGAAATGTCAAGGATGGAACTAACGATAAGTTTTAAGGATTTAGGGACCCAGCCATCTCCTGAACTGCAGACAGCCTGAAGGGTTTTGGTGCAGCAGTAGCAGAGGTAGCCCACACTGAGTTCTACAAGATGACTGTGGTCATTATTAAGACTTTATGTGTTATAGGAACCTTTTATACATCTAATCTGCTCTAAATAGAGATATCACAGTATAGCATTGTCTATGCGAATGTCAGTCATACTGTAACCGAGACACATATGTGAACATACACACATGGGCATGCACACATTATGTGCATACAAGCACACCTGTGTGTCCATTTCTCTGGGAGTATTTGTAGAATAACTTCTTCACTGTATGAAGTATATCAGGGCTACAGGAATGTGATGCGCAGACTGCAACATTTCTAATCTAAATAGATTGACCGTGAGAACTATGAAGGCAACATTTTTTGTCCCCTTTAAAAGACAAAGAAGAGTGCCAGCACATAGTAGGTGCATAACAGTACTTGTCAAATGAAATAGGTAGTATTTCACCACCCTAAATAGCAACACCAAATATACTACTGAGAACAACTACACCAACAAACTGGAGAATTTTGCTGAACAATGACACTTCAACTTGGGAAGGTACTTAGTACATTGTTCTGTACGTGATCCTTAAATAGTGAATGAATGGATGAACTTTTGTACTAATATAGTTTTTTTTTTTAACATTAAAAATGGTATACAACAAAACGTAGAACTCCTTATCACTCTGGCTGTCAGACTTACTTTCTAGCAGCAACTAGGATTTACAATTTATATACCCTTCCAGAAAATTTATTGTGTGTGTGTGTGTATATATACAGATGTATACAGACATGGGAATATATTCTACACACTGTTCTGCCCTTGCCCTTGCCCTTGCTTTGTAAAAGTCTTAGAATTTTTCCTTATCACATCACATTGATCTACCTAATTTTTTCTCAACAAAAGCATAATATGTACAGTATCCTACCATGTAGACGTAACACAATTTATTTAATTATCCTCCAGTGGTGGAAATTTGCTTTGTTCTGAGTCATTTGCCATTTCAAACAATTTAACAGTGAACATCTTTGTCATGCTTCAGGGGACCACTGACATAGCCTCATTAGAAATGGTGCCTCCCTCCCAACCTCACACTGTGCAACATGGTGGCCTTGATCCTTATACTAATTCTTTGTGCACATATCCAAGTATTTCTGTAGGATGAATTCCTAGGACAACTGCTGGATCGAAGGCTATGTTCAATGTACATTTTGATATCTAATCCCCAGAATGTTGAGTGATGTTAACATGAATCAATTGATGAATCATTTGACGGGGTCTGTATTAGGGTTCTCCAGAGAAACAGGATACACACACACACGCATGCACACACACATGCACACATATAAACACTCACACACACTATTATTTATATATATATATATATATATATATATATATATATATATATATATATAAAGGGTTTTATTTTAAGAAATTGGCTCTCATGATTATGGATGGTGAAAAGTCCCAAGATTTGCAGTTGGCAAGTTGGAGACCCAGGAAAGCTACTGCTATGGTTCTAATTCAGGGCCAAATGCCTGGGAACAGGACAGCCAAAGGCAGGAGCTGTAGTCTGAGTCAGAGTCTGAAGGCAGGAGCTGATGGCCCAGCTTGAAGAAAGTCTGGCAGAGAGAGAATGATTCTTTCTTACTCAACCTTTTGTTCAATCCAGGCCTTCAGTAGATTGGATGAGGCCCACCCACGCTGGGAGGGCAATCTGCTTCACTCAGTCTACTGATCCAAATGTTAATCTTACCTAGAAACACTTCCACAGACACACCCATAATAATGTTTAATAAGAAATCTGAGTACCCTGTGGCCCAGTCAAGCTGACAGATAAAACTAACCATCATAGGGTCATTTCTTAAAGATTTAAAATGAGAAATAACTGCTACTCACATTTTTAATGCAACTCGAGACTAAAATATGACCTTTTTTCTGTACTGTTTGCATAAGTAAATATACTTAATGATTCGTCCATGTTAAATTTGTTTTTAGATCCCTAGTCTTTGAAACTATGATATTTAGTGGCAGTGAATATATTCCACCTTTTATTTATTTTTTAAAATTTATCTTTATTGTTGACAGTATTACAGATGTCCTCCTTTTGTTCCCCACTGACCCCCTCCACCCTACTCCCACACCCCCCCAGACCTTCACTGTACCGTTGTCCATATATCAAACTTTTATATTTCACCTTTTAAATACTCATTAATATGTTACAGTAATGTCAGTTCTTGCTCGTGGCATAATGCTCACCTATGAAAGTCCAATTTAACCTTCCTTTTACATGTGTAATCTTGCAAACAGCTGTGGGCATTTTACATCCAAAAGGCTCTGGGATCAAACCTTTAGCAATTTCCTTGCTGATGTTTCTCAGCTTTTAGTTCATCAGCAAATTCTAAATTCAGCCTTGATTTTAATTGCTATAAAGTAATTCAATTTTACTTATAAATGAAACAAGTGGCCTTTGATCACATATTCTTTGCAAAGCCTGATTCACTCTGTTGAATCTGCCATGTTCCTTTTGTATTTTAAAAGCAGTAGCTACACCAGAGACAGCTTGACCTTACCGTGAGAAATAGCATTTTATCATGAAACTTGGCAGAGCCTTCAATTTCCTCCTGTTTAATATCTGTCAGTCATTCCCATTGTCCAGGAAACATTCTCTCTGGTCTCCATGTGAAAGTTGTTATCTCTGGTGGCAGATATAACTTCTCTGGGGCCAGATCATCCTCATCCCACAGCTCAGTCATGGTGCATTGCTGGATCCCTGTGGAAAACCAATCATGTTCTTTAAACTGTGGCTGGAAAATTAATGATGCAATAGAAAGACACTGAATCCCCTGCACACACCATTAGACTACTGCCAACTCCCACTAAATTATGTGCCCACCTCTCTGACCCTGCTGCTGAACCCCATGGGCATAGAATAGAGGCTGAAATGAAAGGAAGAGGTCTTATTTATCATGGTATGGTTTGAGCTAGAAGGGACTTTAGCCTTTGTCTAATTATAACTATTCATTATGAAGACAAGAAAGCTGAGGCCCAGAGAGATGAACTGACTTGGCTAACATTACCCAGCTCATTGTTGTCAGAGCTGGGCTGAAAAGTATATATTTTTATATACTAATTTAACTGAGGTATAATTTGCATACCATAAACTATACAGAACTAAAGTGTTCAGTTAATGCATTTTGACAAAGGTACATATATCTGTGTAAACATAGTCAACACACCAAACAAGGTATACAACATTTCATTACCTCTCAGGAATTTTCCACATGCTGCTTTCTGGTTGGAAAGGAGGCTTTTGATTCCTGATCTAGTGGGTTTTGCCACCACTGATCCTTTCACCAGTGTATGGGTACACTCATCGTTTGGTGAAAAGAGCCCAGGGCTGCAAATGGGGCGTGTGAGTTATTATTTCCAGTTCTTGCTCAATTAACTGCATGATGTTAGGTATCAATTTCATTAAGTCATCGTCTCTAGCTATCATAGGATGTAATATGAGTTGGGGAGGGCAGATTATAAAGGTGATAAAGCATGCCTTTGGTTCTCTGTACTCTTCTTTTCTGAGAGCCTTCTTATAGTTCCAGGGCTATGACGTGCCAGTAGTTCTATGTAGCTCCCACTTCATTCTGTACTTGGTTATGAGCTAGCTGCAAATCATTACAAATTGAGTCCATTTATGTCAAGGTACTAATAACTTTGTTCCTGGAAGTGCTTGGATTTAATAATCATAGTGACCTCTATAGTTTATTGGGACCTATACTGTGTTGGGCATGTGTTTAGTACTCTATGTACATTGCCTAAAGGGATGCTACTTTAGAGGAGTCCTATAAAGTTTTCGGGTTTTTATATAAGCCAATCTGAGGCTCAAGGAGGCTAAGTCACTTGCCCATAGTTGCAAAACTGATAAGTAACCATGGGACTCAGATTTGCCCAACTCCAAAGTCAGGACACTTTCCATTCTGCTACCTTGCATCAGGGAACTCTTGAAGATGATAATGCCTTCGCCCAAAGGAATGAATCTTTGAAGGTAGAAATGGAGGTAGCATATCATCCTGGAGGAAGAATGACATCTGACCAGGGAGCTCATGGGCAACTTGTGCATCTCTCCAGGACCACAGTGAGGGAGACCTAAGACAACCCTGTGAACAGTGCCCTGCTGTGTATGAGAGCGACTATGTGTCACTGCATCTGGGATAATCCTATGCATTGGGGCAGATGGATTCTGGAGGGCAAGCAGAGTAATTTATAGGCAATATTGTCTATAAAAAGTGAGATTCCAGGCCAGATTGTATCACTATATTAATTACAACAAAAGAGAAAAGGGTCATCACCCACTCATTCAAGGAAGTGACTCTGGCATGAGTACCTGCTGAAGGGGTGCTATAACCTCTCCACAGCATAAAGAGAGTTCCCCTTGTTTAAGGATATGAGCTGAATCTTATTCACAAAGAAAATGCTTAGGAAGTTTTGCCTGAGACAATACTGGAGTTTTAGTTGGGGTACTTAATTTCATTCATATATCTTTGCTTGTCATTGTTCGATTTGTAATTTCAACATAATATTTTTTTTAAAGCCTTCCCTCCTGGCTTTTTTCCCCCCAGGGTTTGTTTGTTTGTTTGTTCGTTTGTTTGTTTGTTTTTAATCCACCCAAAGACATGCTTAGAGAGGGGTTGGGGGATGGGGGGAGAAACATCGATGTGAGAGAGAAATATGGATCGGTTGCCTTCCCTAGGCTCCTCAACTGGAGATCGAACCTGCAACCCAGGCATGTGCCCTGACCAGGAATCAAACCAGCAACATTTTAGTGCACAGGACAACACCCAACCAACTGAACCACTCTGGCTGGGCAGACTTCTTGGCTTTTAAAAGTTCTCCTTAAGTGGCACATAGGAGACTGTGAGAAATAAAAGCAACTCAGTAGCTACGGGCACAAGTTAAATACAGCATATATAATTCAGAACATATTTCCCTGTATAGGGATATGCAGGCCCCAGGAGAAATGACTGATGACTACTCCACTGTGTTGTTTAGGAGGAGTGTCTGGGTCTGTCTCAAGAGCATCTCTGACTCTAGCCTATTCCCGATTGAGACACTTCTTTGGTAACTCCTTGATCTTGGACCTGCTGAGAGACACTCTTGGGTAAGAAATCAGAGTGGGGTCCTTAGTTCTGTTGATGACGCACAGATACACATTGCCCTTTGGCCAATGCCTGGAGGCAGGTCTGCAAATGTCTTCCCATTGCTGAGCTGAGCTGAGGCCAAAGACAAACCCTGGCCCCTGAATTCTGAAAATGCTGAGGCTTAGTAGACTTGATTAGTTTTGGTGCTGGTGAGCTTCCATACCTCCTTCTCATCTTTTAAAGAAAGCTGCCTGAGCCCTGGCCGGTTTGGCTCAGCGGTTAGAGCGTCGACCTGCGGTCCTGAGAGACCCGGGTTCGGTTCCCGCTAAGGGCGCGTACCTCGGTTGCAGTTTGTCCCCGGCCCTGGTTGGTCGTGCGGTGGCAGCCACTCGATGTGTCCCTTTCACATCGATGTTTCTCTCTCTCTATCTCTTCCTCTCTCTCCCTCCCACTCTATCTGTATAAAAAAAAAAATGGAAAAATGTCCTCAGGTGAGGATAAAAAAAAAAAAAAAAGAAAGCTGCCTGAGGTCAGAAGCCTGAGACTTCACGAAAGCAAATCATATACAAAGCAATTTCACGCTCATCAAGATAATGAATGCTTTGAGGGGAGGCTTGGCTATGCAAGTCTACACCCAGCCTGCAGTTTGGCCTGGTCAGTGGGGCATAGAAGTCTGGTTGCCTTTGCCTCAACAGTTTTAGCCTTTAGCGACACAGGGATGTTAAGACAGGACATTTGTCAGAGTCAGAAAGAAACAGAAAGGTTGGGTCAAGTTCTCTCAGGGATCAAAGATGAAACCAAGTCTTGGGAGGTGGCTGCCAGACCCAGGGTGATACAACTTTCCAAAGAGCTAACTGACCTCAGGACCAAACCAACGAACCAACAAACCACTGAGGGCTGGAGCGCTGAAGAAGTGCAAGGAGCCCACGTCTCAGCCTGGAGTGTCACTACTTACACCTGCTAAATGTGGAGAAAGAGACTTGTTTTATGTGGCATGAGATATGTTTTTCTTTTAAAGTTTACAAAATTGCCCTGGCCGATTTTGCTCAGTGGTTAGATCATTGACCCGCGGATCAATGAGTCGTGGGTTCCATTCCAGTCAAGGGCATGTGCCTCGGTTGCGATTCATCCCTGACCCTGGTTGGGGTCATGCGGGAGGCAGCCACTCCATGTGTCTCTTTCATGACGATGTTTCTCTCTGTCTCTCTCTTTCTCTCTCTCCCTTCCACTCTATCTGAACAAAAATGGAAAAATGTCCTGGGGTGAGGATAAAAAAAAAAAAATAAATAAATAAAGTTTACAAAAAACTTGTTATGGTTCACCAAAGAAAGAATATTTATCTTTAGCCGATTTCTGACAATATTTATTTATGACCAATTCATTAATTTCTTTTTTTGAGATACAGTTAACATGTAACATATTAGTTTCAGGTATACAACATAATGATTTAGTATTTGTATATATTGTGAAATGGTCAATACAATAAATCTAGTTAACATCTGTCACCATATATTTTTATTTTTATTTATTTATTTATTTATTTTTTTAATCCTCACCCAAAGACATTTTGGCATTTATCTTCAGATAGAACAGGAGAGAGAGAGGGAGGAAGCGAGAGAGAGAAACATCGATGTGAGAAAGACACATCAACTGGTTGCCACCCACACGACCCCAACGGGGGCTGAGGACAAACTGCAACCGAGGTACATGCCCTTAGCAGGAGCCAAACCCAGGTCTCTCTGGTCCGTGGGCCGATGCTCTAACTGCTGAGGCAAAAATGTAAATAAATACATTTTTATTTAATGAATTTTAAAATTAAATTTCTTGAGGTAACATTGGTTAGTAACATATAATTTTCAGGTTTACAACATTATAATTCTACATGTGTATACTTTATTTTGTACTCACCACCTAAAGTCTAGTTTCCTTCTGTTACCATATATTTGACCCCCATTATGCACTACACCTTCCCCCACCCCCTTCCCCCTCTGGTAACCACCATTCTGTTGTCTGTATCTCTGAGTTTGTTAGTTTTTCTTTTATATTATACACATGAATGAAATCATATTGTTTCTGTCCTTTTTTTCTCTGACTTATTTCACTTAGAATAATACTCTCAAGATCCATCTATGTTGTTGCAAATGGCAATATTTTATATTTTTTATGACCGAGTAGTATTCCATTGTGTATATTTATATATTTATTCTTTTGACCACTCCATCAAAGTGTTGTTTTCTGGAGTCGGTGGCACAAAGGCACAAGTACAAGTTTAACTGGATAACACTACACCTAACCCTCAGTCCTGCTTTGGTCCTGATCATTTCCACTCTGACTGCCTTGGTCCTTTGAAAGCCTGTGGGTGGCCAATGAAAGAAATCTCCCTACCCAGAGACAACCTAACCCAAGACAGAGTTCACTTTAATGGCCATCTATAAGGGGCATGGCTATTGGTTACCATTCTGTGCTCTCTAATATGGGGGATGGGAAAATGTTCTTGGTTTTACCCAGAATATGCCCCACCATGCCTCAGCCATCGTGTTTCCATGCCCGCACAAGCCAAAAGGACCCAAGGTGACTTGTGAGCTATTTTTAATTTGGAGATCAATGACTGAGGGACCTTACACAAAGAGCCCAGTGTAATTTTAGTAGTCACAGACCAACCTCAGGTTTTCCTCTTGTTCCTTAGCCATATCCCCACATGACCTTGAAAAAAACAGTTAGCCACCCAAAGGAGGGCATTACTGGGTATTGCCCGAGCTTTACTAATGTTAGCAAAACTTAATACAAAGGTGGTATTTTTTTTTTTAACTTAAAGGAAGTATAGGATGAACCAAGACAAATTTTCTCTTTAATGACAAAACCTCCTTTTTCATCCCAGTTGTGAATCTAACTTCATGAACATGATAGTTCAAGCTTACACTGAACACTTTATGAAAAGGGAAGTATTTTACAATATGGTCTTGCTTATTTATTTTTTAACCAAGAACAGCATAAACCCTCTAGCAGTTAAATCAAACTTCTGAGATTTAAAACACATCTCAAATAGAAGCACTACTAGTTTTATATTTTTCTCTAGATTCAGAATTCTGATTTTTTTAAAAAAAGAAAAATGTGCATTAATTTTCTCTGAAGATGACCTTTTAGTGCCCCAGATTTCTAGCTCAGAGATAAAATTGGGTTCTTTGAAAAGGCTCAGAAACTAATTTTAAAAACCTCGCCCTGGCCAGTTTGGCTCAACGGTTAGAGTGTCAGCCTGCGGTCCAGGGAGACCCGGGTTCGGTTCCCGCTAAGGGGATGTACCTTGGCTGTGGTTTGTCCTTGGCCCTGGTTGGGTTGTGCAGGTGGCAGCCACTCGATGTGTCCCTTTCACATTGATGTTTCTCTCTCTCTCTTCCTCCCACTCTATCTGAACAAAAAAATGGAAAAAATGTCCTCGGATGAGGATAAAAAATAATAATAATAATAAATAAAAACTAAAAAAACCTAAGACTCATCAATAAGTGACACAGCCCTTTGGGTAACACTATATACTCCGTAGTTCAAAGGACCATAATATTTTGTTCAAACCAAAATCATTCATTATCATTGGATGCCCATTGTTAGGCAATCCAGATTATATATGTTTTGCTCATGAAAACTTCACTAATTCTAATCCAGTTAACTGGAAAGTTTATTTTCAATGTAAGATCTGAATAATGAAAATTCCTAGCGAAAGGTATTTTGTGTTTTAAAATATGTATTCTAATACTTTATAATAAGCTCAAGCACAAAACCGTTTTCTGGGACATGTTTTCACCTCACCCCCCTACCAAATCTTGATATAGACTTTGTTTTATTGTTTATATTTTGAGATATTAAAAAATACAAAAAATTATGAGAAATAATAATGCTTTGGTTCAGTGGTTAGAGTGTCAGCCCGCAGACCAAAGGGTCACAGGTTCGATTCCTGGTCAAAGGCATGTACCTGAGTTGCAGGTTTGATCTCTGGCCCCCACTGGGGTTGTGTAGACAACCAATTGATGTGTCTTTCTCACATCTATGTTTCTCTCTCTCCCTGCCTCCCTCCCTTCCACTCTATCTAATAATCAATTGAAAAATATCCTTGGGTGAGGATTAACCAATAATAATAATAATAATATTAATAATAATGTTTATGTGCTTATATGTCCAAGTACAATATGTATTAGTGTATGTGTGTGTTTTTTAAACATACATGAGGAACAGTTTACTGTACGTTTTTTGGTATATATCATTGTATAAGCTGCTTTTCTCATTCAACATTGATTTATTCATGAATATCTGTGTTAGTGTATGAGTCTTATTTATTTGTATTATTTATGGTGTGTGACTATTTGGAGTTATAGCATTTTTATTTTATTTTATTTTTATCCTCATTAGAGGACATTTTTCCATTTTTTGTTCAGATACAGTGGGAGGGAGAGAGAGGAAAAGAGAGAGAGAGAGAAACATCGACGTGAAAGGGACACATCAAGTGGCTGCCACCCGCGCGACCAACCAGGGCCAGGAACAAACTGCAACTGAGGTATGTGCCCTTAGCGGGAACGGAACCCAGGTCTCTCTGGGCCGCAGGCCAACGCTCTAACCACGGAGTGAAACCGGCCAGGGTGAGTTAATCCATCTTAATTTGTTTCTGTTTGCTTTTGTTTTTTGTGTGCTTTTTCTTTTCATTTTATTTACTTTTTTTTCCCTCTTCTTCTTTTCTATTGAGTGGTCAAGTTTTATTTATTTCCCTTTCTTTTCTCTACTAGTTTGAAAGTTTCACATTCCAATTCTAGTCCTTTAGTAGGTATCTTTAAAATTTTGTAATACACAACTGACATTATTTTTAAATAAATACTAAAGTTAATATATATTCTCCTTCTAAACAGTCAAGGAATTTAGCACCTTTTATTTTTACTATAAAATAAACACCCCTCTTCAGTCTCCCATATTACTCTTGTCTAGAGGTTTAGTTCTACCTTGTTTTTATTTATTTATCCCCATACCCCTGCCCCTCTCCTCTGAGGTTTGTCAGTCTGAACCATACTCCTTTTTATGTCTCTTGGTCTGGTTTGTTCAACAGCATTTTCTGTTCATTATATTCCACAAATAAGTGATATCATGTGGTATTTGTCTTTCTCTGAGTGGTTTATTTCACTACTGGAGAGTAGCATAATACTCTCCAGGTCCCTCCATGTTGTCTCAAAGGATACAAGATGTTTCTTACAGCTGCATAGTGTTCCGTTATGTATATGTACCACAGCTTTTTTATCCACTCATCTATTGATGGACACTTGGACTGCTTCCAGATCTTAGCAATTGTAAATAGTGCTGCTATGAACATCGGGGTACATATATTCTTTCTGATTGGTGTTTCAGGCTTCTTAGGGTATATTCCTAGAAGTGGGATCACTGGGTCAAATGGCAGTTCCATTTTTAATTTTTGAGGAAACACCATATTGTTTTCTATAGTGGCTGTACCAGTCTGCATTCCCACCAGCAGTGTAATAGAGTCCCCTTTTCTCCACACCCTCACCAGCAGTTGTTGTTTGATGATTTGTTGATGGTGGCCATTCTGGCAGGTGTGAGGTGATACCTCATAGTTGTTTTTATTTGCACCTTTCTGATTATTAGTGACGTTGAGCATTTTTTCATATGTCTCTTGGCCATTTGTATGTCCTGCTTGGAGAGGTGTCTATTTAGGTCCTCTGCCCATTTTTTAATTAAGGAAGACAAAGAACCCAATCTACCTTGTTTTTAAATACAAAATAATGGTTATTATTGTTAGTTAGCATGTTTTCATAATTTTTTTCTTTTTCACTATTGCTATTAAGTTTCATCTTTTATTCTGGCTTTCTGTCTTTTCTTGCAGTTTCTCTTTCAGTCGTTCTCTTGGTGAGGGTCAGTTAACTCTCTTGGGCTTTGGGTGTATAAAAATATATTTATATTACTTTCACTCTTGAATGATCATTTATCTGTGGATAAAATTTTATTGTCAGTGTTCCCCTTGAGCACTTTGAAATGTAATTCCTTCTCTTCTGGCTTCTGTTGCTTCCAAGAAGAAGTTTGCTGTTAGCAGCCAATGTGAGTGTCTGATTTTTCGTTTTGAGATAATCTGCCTTTTCTTTCTGTTTGATTTTCATATTTTCTCTTACTGTTTTGTAGTTTCACTACAATGTGTCCATGTTTAGATTTTTTTTTAGTTATCCTGCTTGACTCAGTGTGGTTTATATTTATTTTTTAATCTTAAGTATTTCTTTAATTTTGGAAAATCATCATCTGTTATTTCTTTAAATATTGCCTCTTTCTTAATTTCTCTATTCCATTCTTCTGGAATTTCTACTAGAAATACATTGAATTGTCCTCTTTTTTCCTTCTATGCTGCTTAGCATTTTGTTCATATTTTCTTTATTTCTCATTTCTCTGTGTAGTGTTGGCTGTTAGTTTTTTCAGCATTTAGTTCACTAATTCCCTTCAGTTGTTTCTCTCTCTTTTTTTTTTATTTAAATGAGCATGTTTTTATGTTTTGGATTTCCACTCAGTTCCTTTTCAAATCCAATTGTTCTTATTTCATAATATCCCATTCTTAGATTAGGGATTTTAATTTTTTCCCTTTGTAACAAGTATACTAGTTAAAAAGCATTTCCAGATGTTTTATTTTCCTATCTTGAAATTTTGTCACCCACAGTGCAATCAGTGTGACTGTCAGGGCTTCTAGGAGAGGGGATGGGAAATGCCCACTATGTTTGTTGTTGTTGGTAATCCTCACCTGAGGACATTTTTTTTCATTAATTTTTGGAGAGAGTGGAAGGGATGGGGGTAGGAGAGATGGGGAGGGGAAACAGAGAAAGAGAAGAAAGAGAAAAACATAGATGTGAGAGAAACACATTAATTGACTGCTTCCCAACTGTCAGTGATCCTGTCAGTGATGGACCTGCAACCTAGCTACATGCCTTTGACTGGGGAATCCAACCCATGACCCTTTGGTGTGCAGGCCGATGCTCAAATCACTGACCCACATCAGCCAAGGAACACTAATTTTTAAAAATATATATATTATTTGGCTTTTTTCATTCAGTTAGAGTTTGTTTGAATGCATAGCATAAAAGTAAGCTTGAAGTCTAGGCTCCTTTAAATGTAGAAAAGTTATTTTAATCAGCCTTAAGGACTAAGCAAGAAACCAGAATCAGAAACTAGGCAGTTATTATATAGAGAAAGCGAAAGCTCAAAACCTACCACCTCAAGGCCTTGGGTCTAGGCAGAATCAGCTATGTGTGTGTGTGACCTGTATGTCATAGAGACCCATGCTTAGAAGGGCCTGTACTTGGTTTAATGCTCTACTATCACCAACTTGAAATATCAAATAACTTTTGAACAAGGAGCCTTTACTCATTTTGCACTGGACTGCAAAAATTACAGAGCTGGAGTCCTTTTGTCTGTATAACAATTTGGACTCTAAGGAGAATTCAATCCCCTACCTCTAAAACCAAAGTAATAAAGTAATCTGAAAGAGACTTTAAAATAAAAATGTTTTTAAGGTTTTCAAAGAGTTACCACAATAGGATTGGAAATTTACTCACGCTGTACTCAGATGAACAGAGACAATGTAGTTTATTTATTTTTTAATTAATTTATTTTTGTTACAGATGTTTCTCCTTTCCCCCACTGATTCCCCCCTCCCTCTCCCCACAATCTGCCCCCAGCATTGTTGTCCATGTCCATTGTTCATATATACATGCATATAAGTTCTGTGGTTTATCTCTCCCCTACCACCCCCTCTTCTGGGGGATGTCAGTCTGTACCCCACTTCCACGTCTCTGGGACTACCCCATTCCTCAGACTGTTATGTTCATTATATTCCACAAATAAGTGAGATCATATGATACTTGTCTTTCTCTGTTTGGCTTGTTTTGCTTAGGATAATACTTTCCAGATCCCTCCATGTCATCTCAAAGGATAAGAGATCTTTCTTTCTTACAGCTGCATAGTACTCCATTGTGTATATGTACCACTGCTTTTTTATCCATTTGTCTACTGATGGACATTTGGGCTGTTTCCAGATCTTAGTTATTGTAAATAGTGCTGCTACACACATGGGTTACATGAGTTCTTTCTGACTGGTGTTTCAGGCTTCTTAGGGTATATTCCTAGAAGTGGGATCACTGGGTCAAATGGCAGTTCAATTTTTAATTTTTTGAGGTAACACCATATTGTTTTCCATAGTGGTTGCACCAGTCTGCATTCCTACCAGCTGTGTTACTAGAGTCCCCTTTTCTCTATACCCTCGCCAACACTGTTGTTTGATGATTTGTTGATGGCGGCCATTCTGACAGGTGTGAGGTGATACCTCATTGTTGTTTTAATTTGCATCTCTCTGATGATTAGTGATGATGAGCATTTCTTCATATGTCTCTTAGCCATTTGTATGTCTTGTTTGGAGAGGTGTCTGTTTAGTTCCTCTGCCCATTTTTTAATTGGGTTCTTGGTCTTCCTTTTGTTGAGTTGTATGAGCACTCTATATATTTTGGAACTTAACCTCTTATCTGATATATCATTGGCAATTATGCTCTCCCATACAGTGGGTTGCTTTTCCATTTTGGTGATTGTTTCTTTTGCTGTGCAGAAGCTTTTGAGTTTGATGTAGTGCCAGGTGTTCATTTTCTCTGTTTCTATTGCCTTAGGTGATGTATCAGTGAAAATTCTGCTGCGTATAATGTCTGAAATTTTGTTGCCTACATTTTCTTCTAGGATTTTTATGGATTCATGAGTCACACTTAAGTCTTTTATCCATTTTGAGTTTATTCTTGTGTATGGTGTAAGTTGATGGTCTAGTTTGATTTTTTTTTTTTTTTGCATGTAGCTGTCCAATTTTCCCAACACCATTTATTAAAGAGGCTGTCTTTACTCCACTGTATGCTCTTGCCACCTTTGTCAAATATTAATTGAGCATATTGCCTTGGGTCCATTTCTGGGTTCTCTGTTCTGTTCCACTGGTCTATATGTCTGTTCTTGTGCCAGGACCAGGCTGTTTTGATTACAGTGGCTTTGTAGTATAACATGAAATCTGATAATGTGATCCCTCCAACTTTGTTTTTTTTTTTTGTTTTTTTTTCAAGATTTCTGTGGTTATTCAAGGTCTTTTTTGGTTCCATATGAATTTTGAAGTATTTGTTCTAGTTCTGTGAAGTATGTCATTGGTATTTTGATGTCTAGCTTTTTCCTGGTGGCTAGTAGTCTCAGTTACTCAGTGCCTTAGGATGTAGTCCTGGTGTTCTGCATAAGAGGATTTCCAGAGGGTGGGATAGATGCTGGTTGTTAATTAGTCTCAATTTGCATTTCTTTGCCTCACCTGGGAAAGGCTGAATCTCTTGGGGGGGAGGGGGGGACTGTTCCTCACAGCTTGGGGAAGGAACACACTGTCCACTGTCCTTTTTGGTTGCAACTCAGCAAAAACTCTGAGTGCCCTCCAAATCCCGGGTGTCCCCAGTTCCAGCCCAGTCTGCCCTCCCTTTGCCGTCACCCCCAGGTGAGTGGCTGTGGCTATTTTAGCGCTCTGTCCTGGCTCTCTGTGCTGTGGAGCGGGCTTGGTCTTTATTCCCCAAGGGGTCTGCTCACAGCTAAGACTGCTGCTGTCAGTGGGCTCCCAGCCTGCCACCCTCTCATGCCTCCGCAGATCCTACCAGCGTCCCTGGTTATATGGTCCTGTCCTGCTGCTTCTCTGTTGCTTTTTTCTGAGGATTTGTCTTTATTTTAGTTGTAATTCCCGTTTGGTCCTGGGAGATCTTTTGCGTAGCTTTTATTCGCTCTGCCTTCATTTTCACATCCTCTAAGCCTATCTTGTGCTCAACTGGGTCGCACAGGCCTTCCTGGTACCCCAGCACTCTGCAGGTCCTGCTGGTAACTGGATTACACAGACCCTTTGGGGACCTGTCTCTATGGCTACATTATGGGCTGCTGGGTGGCACAGGCCTCTCTGGTGCTTCAGCACCCCACAGGTCCCACGGGTAACTGGATGGCACAGTCCCTGCTGGGTCACACAGTTTTCTGGTGTTTTAGCACACTGCAGGTCCCAAGGGTAGCTAGATCGCACAGTCTCTGCTGGATGGTACAGGCCTCTCTGGTGGCCCCGCACCCTGCAGTTCTTGAGGGTGGGCAGCTGGATCACACCAGTCTCTCTTGGGCTCTGGCTTCCCACTGCTCTTGTGAGCTGCTGGACCACACAGGCCTCTGTGGAGCCCCAGGTCCTGCCGCTGCCGGCTGGGGAGTGCTGCTGCCCTGTGGGGCTCAACTCCTGCTCAGCTTTTGCTGTAGTTTTTGGGGATGGGTCTCTGCTGCTGGTCTGTGCTTCTGTTGCCTAAGGATGGATGTCTGCTCCCCAGCCTCTCTTGCTGGGGGTATATCTGGACTCTGATGGGGCTGCTACTGTGGGGAATGGTGCTGGGCTCCAGGCTGTCTGCAGTTTCTGTGACCAGCACCTTGGCAGCTCCACTACTGTGCACTGGTCTGTGTTGACACAGAGTGTCCACTGGTCAGATGGTGCCAGGTGCGCTGGTGGGCTCAGGTTTCTGGGCCCTAGCTGCTCCCACTGCCTCCTCCCCTGGAAGACCCGGGATCTTCCAAATGGTGGGACCTCCTAGTGGCACAGGGAGAAGCCCCCTGAAGAGCTGCTTACCGCAGTAGCCAGCTGCTCCCGTCCACAGCACAGGAACCTTCTGCTCCGCGTCTCTGCACTGCTCGGGTTTGGTTGTCCACCTTCATGTCCAGTCACATTCTCTCACACACTCACCCTCCCTCAGATCCTGCCCACCACCATCTTCCTGAATCATATCGAGACTATGTAGTTTAAATAAATTTTTTATTAATTATCCAAATGTTATTAATAGTTCCCATTCATATAGAGGCGGAAAAATATCTAAATTTTAAGTCAAATTATTGTACTGGTTCTGTGCAATAATTGAGTCTCTTTGAGCTTAATATTTTTCTTGATTTAAACATGCCTAGTTGTTCAGATTTCCACCAGTTCTGCCATTCTTATCCCAGGTGATAATTGTGCCAAGGAGGATGTAGCAAACATGGCCATGTGGTGGACTTTGAAGGATGGAAACCACTTCCTGAGGATGGTGAGCTGGCAAGATAGTAACCTGGGTCCCTGATGACACTGTGAAGATGCCATATCAGCCCTGGATAGCCTACCTCCTATGAGCTTCATTTAGGTGAGGGAGATATATTTTTATTTTAAGTGACAGTTATTTAAAATGTTGTCTTATGTACAGATAACTTTAATTCTAAGTACCTTCAGATATTTAGGCTGATTCTACTTTTTTGTTGTTATAATTAGTATACTTGTCCAAACATTTGTCTAAGAAATTTTAATGCATATTTCTAAAAGTTAAATTATCAATTAAAAAATGTATGGACATTTTTTATTGTATTATGAAATACCTCACTTGGGTAGTTATTATTAATGGGGATTCTCCTATGCAATGAACAAATGGGGTGGGGACACACATCTTGAAGGTGTGGGGCATTGACTGGAGGTGTTGTGCTGGGGTGGGGACACACATCCTGAAGGTGTGGGGCACTGACTGGAGGTGTTGTGCTGGGAGATGGTTGGTATAACATTGAAAATGTAGATGGTAACCAGATGTCCCCATGTCAGGCTAAAATGTCACTCTACTATTTCCTTTACTAGAATGGCTAAGGAGTTAAAGTCAAAATTATAAAAGATAACCCAATAAAATAGTTGTGTTTCCAGTGTGTCAAGTAGTTTTTCTTAGGAATTTCCTATGAATTAAGTTGGAAAGCAATAGACCACCCCACCCCCCAAATCTGCTATACTAGGCCCATTGCTGGATCCATTTCCTTCCATGATTTTAGTTCACTCTGGATTATGGAAGCGTCTATTGTAAGTGGATTATGTAAGTTCATAGTTTCCAAACTTCAGCACATTTAAAAATCCATCTGAAGGCCTTTAGACCTTGGCTGGGTAGCTCAGGTGGCTAGAATGTCAACCCAATGTTCCAAGGATGAGGGTTTGATCCCCAATTGGGATACATACAAAAGGCAACCAATAAATGGGTGGTATAATAGATGAATTTCTCTCTCTCTCTCTCTCTCTCTCTCTCTCTCTCTCTCTCATCAATAAATAAAAATATAAAAATATAAAAGTATCTTAAAATATGTAGACTTCTGAACTCCACATATTCTGATTCAATTGATCAGGCGTAGGGTCCAGGATATGCATTTTTTCGGGCATACCACTTTGAGAGTACTTATCCAGATATTTTAAGGATTTTTTCAACTATTGATTGAAATCTCATTCATCAGTAAATCTTCTTACCTCACTGTTTATTAATCCTTACAGAGAACGGACCAAAGAAGGGCATAGATGTGCAATTGAGATCGGCAATTCTGGTTCTTTCCATCAGTCAGCTGATATTTTGTGGCTTTGGATTTAAAGTAATGGCCATTCTTATGAATAATGGATATGATATTTTAGGAATTATTTAATGTATTTTTTATTCCTCTTAAATCAAGATGCCATATGGCTTCCCATCCTTTTAATCAATGAATTTCAATGCTTCAGGGGCAGAGTAGTCACTGGCTAGAACACCAAAGTCATCACTCAACTCTGATTGTCAAATGAAGCTTTTTATGTACTGTGTCCCCAGGGAGAAAGTGCTGTTGAAAGCTAGCCTGTATCGAGAGAGAAAAGGAATTTCTAAAACTCCTTTTATATATCATTTATTTCTAATTTTATTGGATTCATATCAGAGAATGAGATCTTTAAAATTTCTGCTTTTCATATTTTCTTGAAGTTTTCTTTGCAGCCATATGATGATTGATTTTTATAATATGTCTTTAATGGATATCAAGTTTTTTGGCAATTAAAGCAAGTGCAATAATTGAAACAGTAATATTTACTTTCTCTTTTTGTACTTATTTTTCTTCCCCTAGATCTTCATGATTTTAAAGAAGTATATTAAAATCTTCTACTATAACTGTACTTTATCTGTTTCTTTTAGAATTTTTGTTGTCATATTGTATCCTAATGCTCAAAAACAACAACAAATTCAACAACACAATCCTTTGCCTTATACTATATACTTCACATTCCCAAATTCACACTTGTCAAAGGCAACTGCTTTCAATTCTGCTTTATCTTCTGGTGGTTACAACCTTGGCTGGTGGTTTAGTTGGTTGGAGCATCGTCCCATACACCAAAAGATTTTAGGTTTGATTACTGATCAAGGCGTGTACAAGAGGCAACCGATTGATATTTCTTTTTCTTTCTCACATAGATATTTCTCTCTCTAAAACTCAATAAAGACATATCCTCAGGTGAGGATTAAAAAAAATTAAATGTAATTTTGACTTTAAAATTTTAAATATCTATTGACTTTCTACTTCGGACAATGAGTTTAGGGAGAAATGGAAATAAATACCTATTTTCAATCCGCCATACTTAAAACCTTTAAGGAAGGAGAAAATGAGGAACAAAGGCAAGTGGTGTGATATATGGATCTTGGTTCCTCCTCTGAAGGTCAAAACCCTAGTGAGTATCAGAAATAATATGATATATTAAAAAAATATTTATTGAGTACCTATTGTTCTAATAAAATTCCTTCATGAACTTGCATCCTATTCAGAAAGCCAGACAGGAAACAAATATGTAAAAAACATCAATTTGGTTTTAAAAATACTATGGAGAAAACAAAACAAGGAGGTAGACAGCATAAAGAAGTGGGGTTGGAGGAGGGCTTGTGATTTTTAACTAGGGCTTGACTGAGACAGCAACATCTATGCAATGCCTGAAGCAGGTGAGGGAACTGGCTAACGGTGTTTTAAGAGCATAGTGAAGGCAGGGCAGGAGAAGAAAATGAGGTCAGTGAAGTAAGGGTAGGGCCCAGTGGCAGGAAAAGGTGAAAAAAGATTATGTAGAACCTTATAAGCACTTTGGTTTTATTCTGAGATGGAAACTACTACAGACTTTTCAACAGAGGAATGGCCTATTTGACTTTAGTTTAAAGGGATAACTCTGGTTATTATATTGAGAATAAACTGAAGGGAAACAAGGGTGGAAGCAGGACACCAGACAGGTGTCTGTCTAATGCCGTAATCCTTGTGAGAGATAAGTACAGTATGAATTGGACTAGAGTTACAATGCAAAAGACAGAAGTGTGAACTCTGAATATATTTTCAGGTCCAGCCATCCATTGTTAATGGATGAACTTTGGTAATCTGAGAGGAAGAGACAAGGAATTTTGGCCTGAGGGACTAGGAGAGAATGCTACTCCTTGCATTGAGGAAGATTGTAGAAGGATCTGGTTTTAGGGGGAAAGATCAGAATTTATTTATGGACAGGTCAAGTTTGAGATGCCTATTGGTCATCCAAGTGTAACTGTAGACTAAACAGTTGGAAATTCAAATCTGGAGTTCATGGAAGAGGTTTAGACTGAAAATGAAATTTAAGAATATTATCGATAATATTTAAAGCCAAGAGAACAGATGAAAACACCAAGGGAGTGAGTGAGTATTAAAGAGAAGACAGGAGAAGAGAAGAGGTCTAAGGACTGAGCTCTGGGTCACTCCACATTTAGAGGTCAGAGAAGGAGTCAGAGAAGAGTTGATAGTGAAGACAGAAGAAAACCAGGATTCCAGGAATTCAAGAAAGTATTTGTAGGAGAAAACATAATCAACTTTATCAAATGTTGCTGCTATGTTAAGTATGATGAGGACTGAGACTGACCACTAGATTGAGCAATATGGAGGTCATTAGTGACCCTGGAAAGAGTAGTTTCAGTGGAATGGTGTCCGGGGGAAAGGAGGGGAACTATGGAGGAAATAGAAATGGTGAGTGCAGCCAAATCTTATCAGGAGCTTTGCTGTGAAAGGAAATCAGAAGAGTGGGGTGGTAGATGGAAGGGGGATGCAAGGGGTTGTGGTTCAAAGTAGGAGAAGAAATTGCAGTATGTTTAAGTGTTATGGGACTCAATCATTAAAGAGAAAAAAAGGTGGTGCAGGAGACGGGAGAATGGCCGGTAATAGGATCTAGTGCTGAAGTGGAGGAGCTGTCGTCAGTAGGAGAATGAATTGCTTGTTCATAGTAACAGGAGGGAAGGCAGAGTATGTGGGTACAAATAGAAGAGCTGGGTAGAGGTGATGAGTACTTTTCTATCAGTTTCCATGTTCTCAGTGAATTGGATGACCTTTCATCAGCTGAAAGTGCGTATGAGTGAGGAAGTGCTGGGAGTTTGGGGAGAGGAGAGAAGGTATGAAATAAGTCATGGATGAGAGATGTCACAGTAAAGGATCTAGGCCAGCATTAAGGCCTACTTGAGATCGATTTCCTTGAATTTAAAATGAGACCAGTCTTTATAATTGTGAGTTTTTCTGCAGTCACACTGAGCTGTGTGCATGCCAATGTAGGGCAGAAAGACAGATTGAACCAGGGTGAGATGCTGCCAGACAATTACGAGTTTGGAATCCAGAATAGTGGAGTTTATCCCTCATTTCCTTGGGTGTAGTCTGGGAAAACTTTAAGCTCCAGTGTTGCCAGATTTCTAGATTGGAAATGGCTAAAGAAGGGTGGAGATAGTTGGGAAGAGAGCAGTCTTGACTCACAGAATGCAGCACATACCTTTGGGGTCACACAATTCAACTAGAAAAATCTGTCTCCTCAAAGGCAACACAGCGATGTGAAGGGAACCAATGGACCAGCAGAGATAAGGGATCATCTGGATTAGAGGTAAGCAGGATTTACAGCCAGAGGATACTTCAAGGATAATAGACTCTGTATCTGTGGGTGTTAGCACAGTTTCCAAAAGAATTAGGTGGAATCAGGTCCCTGCAATAGTCAGCAGGTTCAGGTGTCTAGGGAAAAGATCGGCTCAGTCTCCCCATGGACAACTGCAAAGATACGGAGATCAGCAGGTGGGCCAGCCCTCCCACTCAGGCCCTCCTGCCACCACAAGTACACAGAAGCTAACACAGAAGGCCCAGAGACATCTTGCTAAGAGAAATGGGGAGGGAAGATGCTATCTGAAAGATGGAGTGTTTCTCCCGAAGACACTGGGGTGAGGCCAAATAATGTTTTATACTGGAATTAATTGTTACATTTAATTGGTAAGTTGAAGTCTTCCTCTATCTCTGACTTCTATCCATTTGGCAGACTAGGAGCTCAAATGATGTCAGTTGTGGGAAGTAAAGAAAAGCAACTTTTTTTTTTTTCCATTTGATTTGTAGTTCATAAACTTCTACTTAGGTGTAGATATTTTGGATTATTCAGGGATTTAAATATATACATATTATTCCTGTTCTCCTGTAGTAATTAAAATTGGCCATGTAAGAAAATATTAGAAGAATAAAGAAATCTGGAGAAAAAGGGAATAGATCCAGACATTGTAGCGGAATATTAATCTCATACTAGATCAAGCCATGAAGATCTGCTGAATTCACCAGTAACAAGTAGCAAAGACACATCTCACCAGCTGGTGTTAGATCTTGACTTCTTCCCCATCTCCATATCTTGATCAAATCAACATGAGAATGTCTGCTGCAGGAATTCCACTCTACCTCCAAATACGCTGCTCTTTTCCTCTTTTCTGGAACAAAAATTGCCACGGAGCGTTCAACATCACGCACGTTAGGAAGATCTCTGGTTTTGCACTAAGACCTTGGGTACATAAGTGAACTCTCCTCTCCTCACCACAGCTTATTAGCTCTTGGGCTGCATCTTAGATGTCACCAGCACCTGAATGGGCAGTGTCCTCTGGTTTGACAGTGCTGCAGCTGTTTGAGGATTCTGCCTTTTTCTTTCCCTTTTTTTATTTTTATTTTTTCAATCCTCACCCGAGGACATTTTTCCATTTTTTGCACAGATAGAGTGGGAGGGAGAGAGAGAGGAAGAGAGAGAGAGGGAAACATCGATGTGAAAGGGACACATCGAGTGGCTGCCACCCGCACGACCAACCAGGGCCGGGGACAAACTGCAACCGAGGTACATGCCCTTAGCGGGAACCGAACCCGGGTCTCTCCGGACCGCAGGCCGACGCTCTAACCGCTGAGCCAAACCGGCCAGGGCTCTTTCCCTTTTTTTAAATTCTCACCTGAAGATTTTTTTATTTTATTTTTCTTCAGATAGAGTGGGAGAGAGAGAGAGAGAGAAACATTGATGTGAGAGAGACACATCGATTGGCTGCCTCCTGTATGACCCCAACCAGGCTGGGGACCAAACCACAACCGAGGTACATGCCCTTGACTGAAATCGAACCCGCGACTCCTTGGTCTGTGGGCCGATGCTCCAACTGCTGAGCCAAACTGACCAGGGTGATTTTGCCTTTTTAAATCCAAGCAATAGGCCTTGCAGCTCAGGAGAATCGTCATACCCTAAGAGTAGAGGTGAAATGAGGGCACATTGTATTTACCAAGTGCTTTGTTCAGTGTTCAAAGTTGTGTGTTCATCAGTGACTTGTGGGGCAGATAAGAGCAATTAGGAAGATGCCTTGTGGAATCCAATGCACTATGACGAGAGAGGATTGGCCATCTAGAACCATCATGGGCCACATCTCCATTTTTTTATCCTCACCCAAGGACATTTTTCCATTTTTTCTTTAAATAGAGTGAGAGGGAGAGAGAGGAAGAGAGAGAGAGAGAAACATCGACGTGAAAGGGACACATCGAGTGGATGCCACCCGCACGACCCAACCAGGGCTGGGGACAAACTGCAACCGAGATATGTGCCCTTAGTGGGAACCGAACCTGGATCTCTCGACTGCAGGCCGATGCTCTAACCTCTGAGCCAAACTGGCCAGGGCCACATATCCATCTTTACCAAGAGCCCAGCGTGACAAAATATTTCACCTTAGAACTGGAGCTGTTTCATGTTAGGTGGCATCTGGATTTGGACAAATATATTATCCTTGCTTTTCTACCAAAATTTAATCCTTCCGCCCCATCACTGGATCACTGATAATGTATTTAAAGTAGCAGGTATATACCAGGTGCTCAAGAAATGCTAACTGTTAACAAATGAGAATAGCATTAGTTTGAGCCAATAATTTTTAAAGGTTTTCTCTAAGGCCATGGTTAAAAAGGGAAATTTAATGTAGACCAATGGTTTTCAAATCTGGCTATGCTTAGAATATTCTCTGAGGCTTGTTAAAAACACATGCTCTTGTGTCAGTCCTAGATATTCTGATTCACTAGCTTTGGGGTAGGGAGCAGCCACACATGAAGTTTAACAAGTTCCACAGGTGATACTGATGCACAAACCAGTGGTTCTCAGTCCTGGCTGTATGTTAAAATATTAAGAAAACTGGGGAGCTATAAAACTTATAGATGACAGGACCACACTTTGGATCACCTAAATCAGAATCTTTGGGCGGGAAGACACTGACGTTTAAACAGCTCCCCAATGGGATTCTAATGTGCCACTAGGGTTCTACCCTTGGCTTATATCTTCATCACCTGAGGTGCTTATAAATAATCTCAATGTGCAGGCTCTACTGATGACATTCTGAACAAGATTTCTTTGGTTAGAGGCCCAGAAATATGCCTTCTAGCAAACTCCACAGGTTCTTATGCATAACCAAGTTTGAGAAGCACCATTCTAGACCAGTGATTCTCAAACGTGGCTGCACATTGGAACCAACTGGGATAACTTAAAAAGAGCTGATAGCCTGGTCTCACCCCCAGATATTCAGATTGAAATGGGACGAGATGTGGCCTGCTCATAAAGTTTTTTTTAAAGCTCTCTAGTGGGTCTAAATATCCAACAAACTTGAGAACCAGTGGTCCCTGGGCCAGCAACATCAGCACATTTTCTGGGAACTTGTTAGAAATGCCCAGTAATCTGTATTTTAACAAATGCTTTGGGTGATTCTGATGGGAGCTAAGGTCTGAGAAGCAGGGGAGAGACCTTGTTAATGAACACGAATCAATTAACAAGGCTTAATGGATCAGATTAACTGGTTGACACTTTGATTCAAGGGGCTTGACCAAGTCAGTTTGAATTGAGACAGAGGGAAAGGCTGGCAGGGTGCAGCCCTGGACGAGGGGTGCCCAGTACAGGCTACCCAGAGAGGTCAGCCTCCGGGTGGGTGTGGGAAATGAGGGGCTCTGAGGTCAGCCCTCACACGGGCTCTTCCTCAGCTGAAAAGGCGTGCTCTGAGGAAAGGCAGCCCAATCTACCCACGGCAACCCAAGGGCTTTCAACAGTTGTTCTAGCCTTTGGTGAGGCTAAGCCATAGAAAACACTTGCTGTGCACTGTTAAAAATCCAGCTTCCTGGGCTGCACACCAAGAGATTCTGTTGTGGGGTGGGCACCAGGAAACACAAGCACCCACAGTGATGCTGATGTAAATGGTGTGTAAACTAAACTCTGAAAAACACTGGTTTTAGAGGCTGCTGTCTTGAGGCTTTATGAGGCCAACATATGAGACCTTCAGATTTTAGCCCTGGTTCAGCTTCAGAAGGTCTGGGCTCCTCCCCTGGTTATGGGTAGCAGACCCAGGTCACTGTGTGCAACATCATTGGCCAAGCTTTTCCTCTTAGTGTCTGGTTCTAAAGTGAGGTTTTTGATGTCAGTGAGAAGCTTCTTTTGTTCCAGCCCTCCCTCATCATGGAATCACAGTCTGGCTTTGAAATGTCACTTTGGTGTCCCTGCCCTTGCTTAGGAAATTTTGCTGTATGAAAAATCCAATTTGCTTAACCTGACCCTAACTGCTCCTGACTGAGGCACATCACAGGGGCCGGAAGCAACAGGTTGAAGAGGCTCCTTTTGAATAGAAATCCAAAGCACTGCACACATTTGGTCTCTAGGCAGCGCCAGACTTTTGGAAAACAAGGCTGTTTATGTAACAAAGCTTGGCAGTGTCAGTGGCTGTGTAAATGCCGTTCTTTAAAAATAAAGACGGAACTCTCAGTTAACTCAAACAAGAGCAAATTAAAAAGTAGAGCGAAACATCTATTTCACAAGCACAATTCATCCGCTGTCTTTGGTACTTCAGAATGATACCCTTTCTCCAAATGATAACTGGCACCCTCCCACTGGCTCTAGCTAAGCAGTGACAAAACAACACATCAACTCACTCACTTCAGTGAAGAAGAAAAACCCAGTCAGTTAGGATGGGCTGCTTGTGACTCACCCACGTGGACAACAGAATCCTTTCTATGCAACTAAACATATAAGCCAAGCCACAGAAACATGATTGAGGTGTTGAGTTTATCCCCTAAAATGTATTGAGGAAGTTTTGTATTCAGACTCTCAGTTGTTTTTAAATCCAAAAGATGATGACTTTTCCTTATGAACTCACTAGGAGGGTCCTTGAAATATCAATGTTCAACCAAGGCTCAGGCACGTATCTCAAACCAATCAAGTAAGGATCTGGAGGTGGGCCCCAGGCAACAGCACTTTGTAAGCTCCTTAGGCGACAACAGTGTGAAGCCACGTTTTGGTTTCTTCACTTTCTTTCTTTTTTCTTTTTTGGCTTAAATAACAGAAATGTATTGTGTCACGGTTCTGGAGGGCCAGAAGCCCCGAGGTTCCTTCACTTTCTGTTTGCAGCATTTCCCCCTGGAGTTCAGATGCTAATCCCGGGGAGGGGGAAGGTTTACAGGGACCAATCTCTAACACTCACACTTCTTGCTTCCAGTTTCTCTTTGTTCTTTGGGTTTTCCCCAAAGTTCATGCACACTGTTCCCTAGTGGGTCCATCTACAGTATGTTATGCCCATCATCCCAGAACTGTCCGAAATTCAGTGGTGGCTATACTTTGACCTCACCCTTGGAGGCCCACCACAGAGTAATTGACTGGTAGATACGAAAGACAGCTCATAGATTATCTAGTACAGTGGTTTCCAAATACCAGTCCAGGGACTAATTCTCATCCTCATTAAGAATAACGCAGGGAGCTTATTAAAATAGATATTTCTGGGCTCAACCCTAGAAAGTCACATTCAGTAGGTCTGGAAATGACCTAGAAAGTTGTGTTTTAACAAGCTAAGCTTTTGGAGAAACTGATCTAGTCCACTGCCTCCAATGCATAGAGGAAACATAATTTCAGAGGGGATATATGACTTATTCAAAGTCACTTGGCTAGTCAGGAGAAGAAACAAGATTAGAATCCAGTATCCTGACCCCTATGAAAATATCATGCTTTGGACAATAACAATTTTTGTATTTCAAAAAAATTTTTTTTAATCCAGTGAATTTTCTTTCCAACCTGACCAACATTAGGGAAAAAGCAAAGCATTATGGAAAGTCACATCTGGATTCTAGCTCCTACTTAGCCATGCATTCGCTGTGTGATCTGGGGCAAGTATATTTTCATCTCTCTGAGCTCCAAGTCTTCATCTTTTAAACTACTTGTGTCACATAGGGCTTTGTGAGAATTAAATTTATATATATATATATACACACACTTTTATATATCTATAAAGAGCTGGATGTAAAACCTAGTACTGAGTAAACACTGGAAACTGGTTGCTACTATTTGTATCATTATGATTACTATTTATGTTACTCAGCTGTGTTACTTTTAGCTGTGATGCTGGAGGCCCTCATCCAATGCAGTACATCAGAAAAAGAAAAGAAAAAAAAAAAGAACTGCAGCACCTGAAGTTTTTGTTAGATATATTTTCTTGTTATAAATTAAGTACACATCATTGTAGAGAACACTACAAATGTTCAGAAACATTGGAAAATATTGCTTTCAGTCTTTTAACTCATAAGTATGATCATAGAACACATACAATTTTATATCTTTATTTTTCAAATTAATATTATGTTATAAGCACTTTTCTCTGTCGTTAAAATTTTTGACTATATCACTTTAAAGCTGCATAATATGCAACCATAGGACTAAACCATTTTCTGATTTTTAGAAATTCATATTGTTTTAATTGTTGTTACAATAATTAACATTGATGAATTGAATGTCTTTGTAGATAAGCCTTTTTCTAAGTTTCTGATGATTTCTTTGGCATTAAGAACTTTTGGGTTAAAGGCTATAGACTTTTTATTTTTTATTTATTTTATTTTTGTTAATTCTCACCCGAGGATGTTTTTCTGTTGATTTTTTAGAAAGAGTGGAAGGAAGGGAAGGAGGGAAGGAGAGAGAGAGAGACATTAATGTGAAAAAGACATATGGATTGGTTGCCTCCCACATGACCCCACTGGGGACTGAAACTATAACCCAGTTACATGCCCTTGACTGGGAATCAAACCCCAGACCCTTCAGTCCAAGGGCAGATGCTCTAAGTGCTGAGCCAAACCAGCCAGTGTAGGATATGAACTTTTAAAGATTCTGGCTAAGCATTGCCAAATGACTTTTTGAAAAAGTTGTACCAATTTGTTTATGCACTAGAAGCCAGTGACGCTACCAAATTTGAATATTTGTTTTCTAATTTCATAGCTAACGAACATTTATTAGTGCCCTAGTAGGGTAGCTCAGTTGATTTTAGCATTGTCCAAATACACCAAGGTTGCAGGTTCATCTCTGGTCAAGGCATATAAAAGAAGTAAGCAATGGCCCTGGCCGGTGTGGCTCAGCGGTTAGAGCATCGGCCCGCGGACCAGAGAGTCTGGGGTTTGGTTCCTGCTAAGGGCACATACCTACCTCGGTTTCAGTTTGTTCCCGGCCCCGGTTGGGGTCGTGTGGGTGGCAACCACTGGATATGTCTCTCTCACATCGATGTTTCTCTCTCTCTCTTCCTCCCTCTCTTCCTCCTACTCTATCTGAAGATAAAGGCAAAAAATGTCCTTGAGTGAGGATTAAAAAAAAAAAAAAAAGTAAGCAATGAATGCATAAATAAGTGGAACAACAAATTGATGTCTCTCTCTCTCCCTCTCCATTTCTCTCTCTCTCTCTCTCTCTTTCTCACTTCAAAATCAATCAATAAAAAAAAAAAAATCATTTATTAGCAATGCTGGATTTTTATATATTTATTAGTCATTTGTATTTTATCTTCTGAGATTTATCTGTTAACTTGGTCTATTTTTTCTCTTGGAATTTAATGTTTTTCTAATCTGTTTGCATAAGTATTCATATACAATTGACAGATAATTTTGTATGCCTCTCTTCATAGATCCTTTTAACCAGTATATAATGCAATTAGTATATTACATATCTACAATCATAAAGGCTTACCAACTAAAAATAATAATACACCAGTTGTTTAGGATTTGGGACATTAACTGTTAGCAACTAAAGCTTTATTTCCCATAAGTGGTGGCTGAATGTTATGGCAAGATTAGGAGCTAAATGGAACTAGGTCCAAATCCTGGTTTGCCACTTATAGGTTTTGAGGTCATGGTTTTGCTATTTAATCTTTGAATCTCAATTCCAAAATGGTGGTGGAGTGAATGGAAGCTACACAGACCATCTCCCAGGACCAAACTGGAATTACAACTAAAATAAAGACACATCATTGGGAAAAAGCAACAGAAAAGCAGCTTGCGAGGACCATATAACCAGAGACACCGATCCATCCTGGTAGGATTGCGGAGGCGCGAGAGGGACGCTGGGAGCCCAGGGACAGCAGTGGCCTTAGCTGTGAGCAGCGCCCTCCTGGTTACATTCTGAAGTGGCTCCAGAGCGCAGAGCCAGGACAGACACTGAAACAGCCACAGCCACTCAACTTGGGCTCTGGCAGAGGGAGGGCAGACTGGACTAGAACTGTGTGGGGACACTCGGGATTTGGAGGGCAGTTAGAGCTTTTGCTGAGTTGTAGCCACACAGGACTGTAGCCATCTTACTATTTCCCAGGGTTCTGGGGAGAGGCAGTGGCCCCTCCCTCAGAGATTCAACCCCACCCTGTGCCACTGAAATGCAAATTGAGGCTCATTAACAATTAGCATATGCCCCACCCTAGGGAAATCCCCTAACACTGAGCACCTGAGGGAGTTTTTTATTCAACTGAGAAACCAAGACTCTTCAAGTAACCTCGACTGATAGACTTTAGGCAAAAAGCTAGAGGATGACTGAACCTTTCCTGGGTCTGCAACACTACCCAGGAAAGTAAGACTTGACAGTGGTATTTAACGTGGGTCCTCCCTTGTTTATTCAAACCCAGTAGAGGTAGCCACAAACAGCAGAACACCAACACCCACAGGGAAAATTTGGCAGGCTCCAAAACCCACTGAAATAGCCAAAATGGTGAAATAAAGAAACAAATCCCAAATGAAAGAACAAGAGACCACTACTGAAGATGAGATAAATGAAACACAGTTAAGCAAGTTAACACAGCTAGAATTCAAAGCCATGATCATGAGGAAGCTCAACAGCATGTATAAGGACATGAGCACCATGAGTAAAGACATAGAAACATTGAAAATCAACCAATTGAAAATTAAAAACCACCAAGAAGAAATGAAGAATGACATAGCAGAAATAAAGAACACATTGGAAAGACTAAACAGCAGAGTAGAAGAAAGTGAGGACCGAATCAGTGAATTAAAAGACAGGGTAGAAAAATAAACCAATCAGAAAACCAAAAGGAAAGCAATTAAAAGACAGGAAGACAGCTTAAGAGAACTGTGGGACAACTGAAAACGTAATAATATTTACATCATAGGAGTCCCCGAAAAAGAAGAAAATGAGCAAGGGTTAGAGAATATATTCAAAGAAATAGTGACAGAAAAGTTTTCTAACTTAGTGAAGGAAGAAGGAATTCAAGTTCAAGAAGCACAGAGAGCCCCAAGTAAGAAGAACCCAAACAAGCCCACACCAAGACACATAGTACTTAAAGTGCCAAAAATTGAAGACAAAAAGAGAATCCTAAAGGCAGTAAGAGATAAGCAACAGGTTACCTACAAAGGAAACCCATTAAGGATCTCAGCTGACTTCTCAACAGAAACACTACAGGCCAGAAGGGAGTGGCATGAAGTAATCAAGGTCATGAAAAACAAGGATCTGAATCCAAGACCACTCTATCATGCAAGGCTATCATTCAAAATAGGTCAAATAAAGACCTTCCCAGACAAAAAAAGGCTAAGGGAATACATTAGCACCAAACTAGCACTGCAAGAGATGTTAAAAGGACTGCTGTAATTAGTAGAAGAAATAGGAAGAGAAATAGAACCACACTAAACAAAAATGGCAATAAATAAGTACATATCAATAATCACCTTAAATGTAAATGGAGTGAATGTTCCGCTGATAAAAAGACACAGAATAGCTGATTGGATAAGAAAGCATGACTCATCTATATGTTGTTTACAAGAGACCCACCTCACAACAAAAGACTCACATAGGTTAAAAGTGAAGGGATGGAAATAAATCTTCCAAGCAAACAGAAAGGAAAAAATAGCTGGGGTAGCAATACTTATATCTGATAAAGTAGATTTCAAAATGAAAGCCATAACTAGAGACAAAGAAGGCCACTACATAATATTGAAAGGATCTATCCAACAGGAAGATATAACCTTGATAAACATATATGCACCCAATATAGGAGCACCAAAATATATTAAAAATCTTCTGGAGTACTTTGAGGAGAAATCAAAAGCAATATAATCATAGCAGGGGACTTCAGCACCCTGCTGACATCACTGGATAGATCCTCTAGACAAAAAATTAGCAAGAAAACACAGACTCTAAATGAAGCACTAGACCACATAGAATTAATAGATATCTACAGATAATTACACCCCAAAACTACAGAATTCACATTCTTCTCAAGTGCACATGGGACATTCTCAAAGATAGACCACATGTTAGGACACAAAGCAAGTCTCTCCTAGTTCAAGAAGATTGAAATCATATCAAGCATCTTCACAGATTACAATGGCATGAAACTAAAATCAATTGCAACAAGAACATGCAAAAACATTGGAACACATGGAGGCTAAATAGCATGTTATTAAACAATGAATGGGTTACCGAGGAGATCAAGGAAGAGATTAAAAACTTTCTGGAAACCAGTGAAAATGAAGACACAACAACACAAAATCTATGGCATGCAGCAAAAGCAGTTCTGAGAGAGAAGTTCATAGCACTACAGGCCTACCTCAAGAAACAAGAAAAATATCTAATAGACTATCTATCCTCACAACTTAAAGAACTAGAAAGAAAACAAAAAGAAAACCCCAGAGCAGGTAGAAGAAAGGAAATAGTAAAGATCAGAGCAGAAATAAATGACATAGGGACCAAAAAAATAATTCAAAGGATCAATGAAACAAAGAGCTGGTTTTTCGAAAAGATAAACAAGATTGATGGACCCTTAGCTAGACTCACCAAGAAACAGAGAGAACCCAAATACACAAAATCAGAAATGAAAAAGGAGAAGTAACAACTGATACCACAGAAATACAAAGGATCGCCCTGGCCGGTTTGGCTCAGCGGTTAGAGCGTCGGCCTGCGGTCCGGAGAGACCCGGGTTCGGTTCCCGCTAAGGGCATGTACCTTGGTGGCAATTTGTCCCCGGCCCTGGTTGGGTCATGTGGGTGGCAGCCACTCGATGTGTCCCTTTCACGTCGATGTTTCGCTCTCTCTCTCTCTCTCTCTTCCTCTCTCTCCCTCCCACTCTATCTGTGCAAAAAATGGAAAAATGTTCTCGGGTGAGGATTAAAAAAAAAAAAAAAAAAGAAAAGAAATACAAAGGATCGTTAACAAATGCTATGAACAATTATATGGCGACAAATTCGACAATCTAAGCGAAATGGACAAATTTCTAGAAACACATAGTCTCCCAAAACTGGACCAGGAAGAGATAGAAAATTTGAACAGACCAATAACAACTAATAAAATTGAAGAGATAATCAAGACTCTCCCAGCAAACAAAAGCCCAGGCCCAGATGGCTTCACGGGGGAGTTTTACCGAATATTCAAAGAAGAACTAACACACGTTCTCCTCAAACTATCTCAAAAAATTCAAGAAGAAGGAATACTTCCAAACTCGTTTTATGAGACTCGCATAATTCTAATTCCAAAACCAGAAAAAGACACTACAAAGAAAGAAAACTACAGGCCAATATCCCTGATGAACATAGATGCCAAAATTCTGAACAAAATACTAGCAAATCAGATCCAGCAATACACCAAAAAAATTATTCACCATGACCAAGTAGGATTCATCCCAAGGATACAAGGCTGGTACAACATTTGCAAATCAATAAACGTGATACACCACATAAACAAAATGAAGAATAAAAACCACATGATCATATCGATAGATGCTGAAAAAGTGTTTGACAAAATCCAGCACCAGTTTCTGATAAAAACACTCAGCAATCTGGGAATAGAGGGATCATATCTCGATATAATAAAGGCCATATATGAAAGACCTACAGCCAACATCATACTCAATGGGCAAAAATTAAAAGCATTTCCCTTAAGAACAGGAACAAGACAGGGATGCCCACTTTCACCACTCTTGTTTAACATAGTACTGGAAGTCTTAGCCATAGCAATCAAACAGGAAGAAAAAATAAACAGGATCCAAACTGGAAAGGAGGACGTGAAACTGACATTACTCGTAGATGACATGATATTATACATAGAAAACCCTAAAGACTCCATCAAAAATTTACTAGAGTGAAATGAATTTGGCAAAGTAGCAGGATACAAAATTAACTTCAAGAAATTGACCGCGTTCTTATGCACCAGTGATGAAGTCACAGAAAGAGAAGCTAAAAAAAAAATCCCATTTTCCATTGCGACAAAAAAATTAAGATACCTAGGAATAAACTAAAGAAGTAAAGGACCAATTTGCAGAAAATTACAGGTCATTGAAAAAAGAAATAGAGGAAGATATAAAAAAGTGGAAGCACATACCTTGTTCATGGATTGGAAGAATTAACATCATTAAAATGTCCATACTACCCAAAACAATCTATAGAGTCAATGCAATCCCCATCAAAATACCAATGATATATTTCACAGAACCTGAACAAATACTTCAAAAGTTTATATGAAACCAAAAAAAGACACCCTGGCTGGTTTAGCTCAGTGGTTAGAGCATTGGCCTGTGGTCTAAAGAGACCCAGGTTCAGTTCCTGCTAAGGGCATGTACCTTGGTTGCAGTTTGTCCCCGGCCCTGGTTGGGTCGTGTGGGTGGCAACCACTTGATGTGTCCCTTTCACATCAATGTTTCTCTCTCCCTCTCTCTCTCCCTCCCCCTCTATCTGAATAAAATATCAAAAACTGTCCTCAAGTGAGGATTAAAAAATAAAAGACCCCGAATAGTCACAGCTATCTTGAAAAAAAAAAGGACAAAGTAGGTGGGATCAAAGTATCAAATATCAGATTATACTACAAAGCCACTGTAATCAAAACAACCTGGTACTGGCACAAGAACAGGCATATAGACCAGTGGAACAGAACAGAGAACCCAGAAATGGACCTAAGACATTATGCTCCATTAATATTTGACAAAGGAGACAAGAGCATACAGTGGAGTAAAGACAGCCTCTTTAATAAATGGTGTTGGGAAAAGTGGACAGCTACATGCAAAAAAAAAATCAAACTAGACCATCAACTTACACCATACACAAGAATAAACTCAAAATGGATAAAAGACTTAAATGTGACCCGTGAATCTATAAAAATCCTAGAAGATACTGTAGGCAACAAAATTTCAGACATCATACGCAGCAGAATTTTCACTGATACATCACCTAAGACAACAGAAACAAAGGAAAAAATGAACACATGGGACTACATCAGTCAAAAGCTTCTGCACTGCAAAAGAAACAACCACCAAAATGGAAAGGCAACCCACTGTATGGGAGAGCATAATTGCCAATGATATATCAGATAAGGGGTTAATTTCCAAAATATATAGAGTGCTCATACAACTCATCAAAAGGAAGACAAAGCCCTGGCCGGTTTGGCTTAGCGGTTAGAGCGTCGGCCTGTGGTCCGGAGAGACCCGGGTTCGGTTCCCGCTAAGGGCACGTACCTCGGTTGCAGTTTGTCCCCGGCCCTGGTTGGTTGTGCGGGTGGCAGCCACTTGATGTGTCGCTTTCACGTCAATGTTTCTCTCTCTCTCTCTCCCTCTCACTCTATCTGAACAAAATATCGAAAAAAATTGTCCTCGGGTGAGGATAAAAAAAAAGGAAGACAAAGAACCCAATTTAAAAATAGGCAGAAGACCTAAATAGACACCTCTTCAAACAGGACATACAAATGGCTAAGAGACATATGAAGAAATGCTCAACGTCACTAATCATCAGAAAAACGCAAGTTAGAACAACAATGAGGTATCACCTCACACCTGTCAGAATGGCTGCCATCAACAAATCATCAAACAACAAGTACTGGCGCGGATGTGGAGAAAAGGGGACTCTAGTACACTGCTGGTGGGAATGCAGACTGGTGCAGCCACTATGGAAAAGAATATGGTGTTACCTCAAAAAATTAAAAATTGAACTGCCATTTGACCCATTTTTGTAGCAGCACTATGTTCAATAGCTAAGATCTGGAAACAGCCCAAATGTCCACCAGTAGATGAATGGATATAAAAGCTGTGGTACATATACACAATGGAGTACTGTGCAGCAGTAAGAAAAAAAGATCTCTTATCCTTTGAGATGACTTGGAGGGACCTGGAAAGTATTATCCTAAGTGAAACAAGCCAAGCAGAGAAAGACAAATATCACATGATCTCACTTATTTGTGGAATATAATGAACATGACAGCCTGAGGAATTGGATAGACCCAGAGACTTGGAAGACAGACTGACAACCCTCAGAAGAGAGCATGGTGGGGGGAGGGAAGAGATAAACCACAGAACTTATATGCATGTACGCATAACTGATGAACATGGACAACAAAGCTGGGTATGGGGTGGGGGAATGGGGAGGAGGGTGTCAATGGGGAAAAAAGGAGAAATATCTGTAACAAAAATAAATTAATAAAATATTTTTAAAAAATCTGAGTCTCATTTTCCTCTTCCATAAAATAAAAATTATTACATCTAGTTTGCAGGCTTTGTGTGAGGATTTTGAGAGATGGTGCTTATATAAATACCCTACGCATGTCAGGGTAAGGCAGTAGCAGTAGTAGCAATAGTACCAAGGTATTGCTCTGGCCAGCATTGCTCAGTGGTTAGAGCATTGGCCTGAGCACTAAAGGGTTGCAGGTTCAATTATCGCCCCGGTTGGGGCATGTGTGGAAGGTAACCAATCGATGTGTCTCTCTCACATAGATGTTTCTTTCTCTCTCCTCTTTCTCCCTCTGTTTCCCTCCTCCCTACCTCCCTTCCACTCTCTCTAAAAACCAATGGAAAACAATATCCTTGGGTGAAGATGAACAAAATGATGATGGTGATGATGATAATAATGATAATACCAAGGTACTGAGCGTCCTGGCACAGGACTGACTCTCCTGGCATGGCATGGTGGCTTTGGCCCTGTGGAGCAATTTCAGTGCCAGCTGGACCAGCACCAGGGTTTGGTGGACAGCTTTGGCCACAGAGATCTCTAAAAGGATTCAGAGCCAAAGAAGAGGGAAGCCATGGATGCTCCATGGCAATGGAGTGCATTTATTTTGAACCCACATGACATACTATTTGGAGACTCCTAAAATTATGGCAGGGAGAGGATTTTTGCAGTGGGCTAGAGCCAGAGAAATGCTGTTCTCTGCTGCTGTTGTGACTCCACTTTAACCTCATGCTGTATGGCCCATGGATAACACACAGATGGGGAGATAGAGGCCCACGAAAGTGCAATTACTTCAAGATGATAGCTCATTGCTTTCAGACCCAAGTCTCCTGACTCACCAATCACTGCTCTTTATTCTTTTTTTTTTGTATCCTCACCCAAGGACATTTTTCCATTTTTTTTTGTTCAGATAGAATGGGAAGAAGAGAAAGAGAGAGAAACGTCGACGTGAAAGGGACACATCGAGTGGCTGCCACCCACACGGCCAACCAGGGCCGGGGACAAACTGCAACCGAGGTACGTGCCCTTAGCAGGAACCGAACCCGGGTCTCTCTGCACTGCAGGCTGATGCTCTAACCGCTGAGCCAAACCGGCCAGGGGTCACTGCTCTTTTTTCTACATCTCCTTGTCATCAAGGAAATTTCTCAAGTCAGCAAATTTTTACATCAGGTGGTCGTAGTACTGTATTAACTACTTGAATTCCTTATAACTATATACAAACACCAAGGGCAGGCTGAGGGAAAGATCACTTTCCCTTGTCTCCTTCAGTGGTGGAAGGGAACATAGGGTTCTTCAGCACAGTACAGGGGACCCAAGTGAGATCCTCTTGGATCCCTCTAGGACAGGTGTAAATGGATCCTGATATTTCAGGTTTAAACTAACCCCCGAAGCATTGTTGCCAGTGTGCCCCATTTAGCTCTGGGCAATGGAGGGTCCTACAGGGGAAATGTCAGGTATCAGCTGGGTCAATGTCATCCCCAGGGCTGGTGGGGTGGGGTTGGACTCTGAAATCATTGCATTCTGTCTCTGTTTTCCACACCTGAAGCCTTTGCCTAAACAGGAGGCACTTGGAATTGAGGTGACACTTCAGACAATTTGAGTAAAAACCTTTTGCTAAAATGTGTTCCCAGATATTTTTATTTGCTAAACCTAACAACCCTATTACCAGTTGAGGATTTGCTGTAACTGAGTCATTTGGTTTAGCTGTCTACTATTAATTGATTAAATTCACAGGTTAATTAGCATATGGCTTCATTTCACTTTATGGTATAGACTTCGATAATCACTTCTAATTTGTTCTAATTACAGCAGTGAGATACTCAGTAAAAATAGGTGGAAAGGGTTTTTTCTTCCGAGAGCTGTTCTCATTTTAGTTGTTGTCTAGGGGAGCAGGCATGACTGCCCATGGCTGGCCATGCTTTTGAAGGTCAGAAGTAGAAAAGGACCATGGACACTCCCCTTTCTTGTGCAAATGGCTATCTGTGGTGTCTTTGTGCACAAGAATGCATGCTGCCTCTCTCAAAGGCAGTGGTGTGGGTGAGGGAGTGAGAGAGTGAAAGGAGAGGGTGGGCCAGGCGGTGTCGGGACAGTGACCACACCAGGCCCACTGCTCACTGGGCCAGGTTGGGCTGTTTGGTGTTCACCTAGGTAACCTGTTGCCAGGAGAACGACGATAACTTCCCTGTGACAGCCCTGGGGCAAGGTCCCTGGCATTGCAAATGGGGCCAGAAAAGTTTACCCTGGAGTAAGCCAGCTGCTTAATGAGCAGGCACTTGCAGTGTAATCACTTCTGGAAGGATGGAGGGGGCTGAGGGCACTCACCAGCTTCCCTGCCACTTCAGTCGCTGGCTCCCTTGACAACCCACCTTTTCTGCCCATCCACATACCCTGGAGCTGCCTCTTTTTACAGTTGCTTGTTTCGAGCTGGTTTTATGCCTTTTTGTGTTTTTATTTTTAGTTTCTAGAAGAACCGAATATTGTACCCAGAAAGCTCATTGAGAAGCAGATTTATTTATTATATTCAATATTATTTTATATTAGTTTCAGGTGTAAACATAGTGGTTAGACAGTCATATACTTTACAAAGTGTTCTCCCCAGTATTTTCAGTACCCACCTGGCACCATACATAGTTATTACAATATTATTGACTATATTTCTTGTGCTGTACTTTACATCCCCATGACTGTTAAGTACCGATTTGTACTTCTTAATTCCTTCACCCTTTTCACCCAGTCCCCAAAACCTCCTCCCCTTGAGCAGCCATCAGTCTGTTCTCTGTATCTATGAGTCTGTTTCAAATTTGTTTATTTACATTGTTCTTTAGGTTCACATAGAAGTGAAATCATATAGTATTTGTCTTTCTCTGACTGACTTATTTTATAATACCCTCTACGTCCATCCATACTGTTACAAATGTTCAAATGCAATTCTTACCCTGGCCAGCGTGGCTGAGTTGGTTGGGCATCGTCCCATGCATCAAAAGGTTGCTGGTCCGACTGAGGTCAGGGCACATACCCAGACTGCAGACTTGATCCCCAGTAGGGGGTGTGCAGGAGGCAGCCAATCAGTGTTCTTGTCTCACATTGATGTTCTCTTTTTCTCTCTCCCTTCCTCTCTCTCTCTCTAAAAATCAACAAAAATATTTTTTTAAAGATATAATTCTTTTTTATGGCTGAGTAATATTCCATTTTTTATATGTACAGTACCACTACTTGTCTATTAATGGACACTTGAGCTGTTTCCATATCTTGGCTATTGTAAATAATGCTGCAGTGAACATAGGGTTGCACATATTATTTTGAATGAGTGTTTTGGTTTCTTCAAACATATACTTAGAAGTGGAATCTCTGGATCAAATAGCAGTTCCAGTTTTAATTTTTTGAGGTAACTCCATATTGTTTTCCATAGTGACTACATCAACCTGAATTCCCACCAACAGTGTACAAGGGTTCCCTTTTCTCCACATCCTCACAAACTCTTCCTGTTGATTTATTGATGATAGCTATTCTGACAGGTGTGAGGTGATATTTCATTGTGGTTATAATTTGCATTTCTCTGATGATTGGTGATATTGAGCATCTTTTTATATCCATTGGCCATCTGTGTGTCCTATTTGGAAAGTGTCTATTCAGGTCCTCTGCCCATTTTTTAATTGGATTGTTTTTCTTTTTGGTGTTTAATTGTATGAGCTCTTTATAAATTTTGGATATTAGCCCCTTATTGGATGTATCATTGGCAAATAGTTTCTTCCATTAAGTAGGTCTTGGTTTCATTTGCTGTGCAAAACTTTTTAGTCTGATGTAGTCCTATTTGTTTATTTATTTATTTTTTTGTTTCCCTTGCCTGGGGTGTATATCAGAAAAAATAGTGCTAAGAGAAATGTCAGGGATTTTACTGCCCATGTTTTCTTCTGAGAGTTTTATGGTGAGAAACAAGATTTAGAACCTGCCTGGGAATTACCCTATTCAGAAGGTCTTTCATTGTCTTCTTGGTTCAATTGTTTCACCTGCACAAGAATTAATTCCCAGTTCCCAAATTTGACTGAACTTATAAGTGATCACACTTCCGAGTCTCACTGCCGTAACTGTCCTGAGACTCAAACTTAACCTCCTTGAATTATTAGATTAGCATATAGCCTTCCTCATAAAGAGGTCACTTTAGTTTCTAAGTGATAACAAGAAATCGAGTCCCTCCCTCACCTTGAAAGGGTTAGCAAAGCAGACATGACATCAGGATTCCAGGTAGGATTTGAGGAATCCAAGAAGTTCCCAAATCAAAATGGTTTTCCCTGGTGTAGCCCGAAATTTCATCTTTTGGTAAAGCATTTTCCAGGGATTAGGAGGTGGGCACACTGGGGGGAGGGGCTTATTCAGCCCAGCTCCTGGAAGCCTTCCTAGAAGCATGGAGGCCAGTCTTAGCCGTGGCAGGCAGTGTAGGATTTGTGGGTGGGGGATAGCATTCTAATGAGGAGAAGGTAGATGTGTGCTATGTAGGCAATAGATGTCTGCCCCCATCTAGAGAGTAGGCTCTGCAGAATCTTATATTTCCTGTGTATGATTCAACAGACATGTATCCAGGGCCCACTGTGAGCCTGGATCCTCCTCATTGCACCTTTTTGAGTATTCTGTATTCTGCAAGTGCCCGCTTAGTAGTGTGCAATGTCCTGATTCCTGGATGAATAGCAGGAATGGAGACCATTGGCAATGGATGCTCATGGGTCTTTTAAAAATTCAGACATCATCTACATGTATTGAGCACTTCTAAGTGTGAGGTACTATTTCAAGCTTTATGGACACAGATAACTGACACTTAGCCTTCACACAAAGGGCATCTTTTTCTTTTATATTTCTCAAGCTTCAAATGGCAAACAGGATTACTTTAATCGTTTAAAAAATTAAAAACATGGTATTTATCTAAAAAAAAAAATAAAGAAGTTGCTTCTAGTGCCAATTCTAGGTGAAAGTGGATTTAAAGTGTGTTTTGTGCGGTTCTAGTGCAGAAGAGGCTTAGAGAAGGTAGAAGAGGCATCCTTTGTTCTGGGGATGATTGCAGAAACATAGATGTTTTCCAGGAAAGGGATGGATATCCGAAAATGGAGAACAATCAGAGGCTAAGTGGGGACTGGTTGGGGGGAATGTGGGCTTAGTAACAATTCCTAGTAGGCACTGAAAGTCCATCACAAATGCAGGCTTAAAGATGACTGTATTTTGTTCTTTAAACCTTTTTCTCTCTCATTTAAAGATTGAGAATGTGCTGAAGAATAAGGACTTTGCAGTCACACCAGCTGTGCTCATAACCCAGCTTAAGGATTTACCTGCTGGGTGGCCTGGGCAATATATTTAAATTCTCAGTGATTCTGTGGCCGTCCTCTATAAAATGGGGACAAAAATAGTATATACAGCATCAGACTGTTGTTGAGGATTAAAGTATTTAACATATTACACAGCACATAGTAAGTTTTCAATAAATGTTAAGTGCCATCCAGTGCATAAAGATGCTCTTTAAGGTTGTACGGGTGCATCTTCTAATTTTTAAAGCAAGGTAGGAGAAAGTGATGACTAAAGTTAATCCCTTTTAAGAAACTTGAAACAGATCACCCAAAGCCAAAACAAATCAAGTGACTTACAGAAAATGGGGCAAACCAGATTGAGGGATTTACAGAAAATGGGGCTTACTAAGTCATTGGCAGGCTTCCTGCTTCACTGCAGCTTTATTAGTAATTCATTTGAATACTGGAATATGTGTTCAGACTGACCTCAGTCTCTTTATGAAAAGATGTTTTAGAATCCAAATCTGCTGCCAAATTTATGTGTAAAAGGAGAGGAAAAAGTTTGAAACTGACAAGGAAGAATATTAATCATAATAATAATTACCATAATACAACTGACATCTTTTGTGTGTGTGTGTAGTACGTGCCCCTAGTGGGCACTGAACCCGGGACTCTCTGGTCCACAGGCTGACGCTCAACTGCTGAGCCAAACTGGTCAGGGCTACAACTGACATCTGTATTGTCACTTATAGTTGACAAAGAGCTTTTTCACCTGTTTTAGCTCATATGGTTCTCAAGATAATGCTGTGAGGTATCTGTTTGTGTGTGGAGGGGGGTAGGGAGTGTTAGAAGTGACTTAGATGATAAACACACCCAGTTGATGTGGCCAGATGAGGGCTGTTTTTCACAGTGGTCACTTTCAGAAGCTGTGTACAATTTTGAAAATGTGGCTGTGTGCAGGCACCTTTAGGAGGCTTTTCTCTCTCTCTCTCTCTCTCTCTCTCTCTTTCTCTCTCTCTCCCCCCCACCCCCTCTCATACACACATCACAACTCATTTTTTTTTTTTTAATTTCTTTTCATTGTTATCCAAAATGCCCAGGTTCCAAGTAACTTTTTGGTGTTTTCAAAACTCAAATCCGTCATTTTCAGATGTGATTTGAGATCAATGAAGATACTCAGATAAAATCCACAGGTTCTAGTTATATATCCAAAAGATTTCAAACCAGAGTTGCCTTATTGGAATGTGTTGGAACATAGTGTCACTTCCTCAGGGGACCATTTTGAAGGACATCCCTTATTTGAGTGTGAAAGGTCTGGTATGTTTATTTAAATACAAGGGTCATATTACTTTATGGTGTGGTTTTAGGAAGTCAATAAATAAATAACTTTATTCCCCACCTGAGTTCAGTATCAGTTAAGACATGAGACAAAAAAGTGGAAGGAGACTGAAGTGTGAGCTTTGTCACGGATAAGTTGATGGGAGAACCCACTTGAGAAGTATGGCCAAAAGGGTTGCCAACAACCCAGTGCAAAGTTAGAGAGGTTTACCTACCAGTCACAGCCCTCACACGCACCCCCAAGACGAGCCTGTCTCACTCGGCATAGAGGGGCAGAGCACAATGTCTGAATTCTACAGACAGGCAGATGAGAATAGTCAAAGTGTAGAGAGGGCAGAGGATGGTGGGTGGGTAGGGGTGGAGAGGGGAGAGAGAGAGATTGAGAGAGAGGGAGAGAGAAGGAAGGGGGAGGGGGAATGAGGAGGAGGTTAAACTAGGATGTTCTCTTTCTTCTCCTAAATTTAATCTGTTAAAACACTCCTTCTTTTAAAGAGAAAACTGGGTAATAGTTGGGGGTTGAGTTACAGGTGTTACACCAGTAAAACATGTGGTAAGTGGAAAGGGAATTCCTATCTAGCATTTTTCAGGTATTTATCTACTTTAATTTAATGGGATCAACATTTACAAGAGTTAGATATGATTATTTCTATATAGATAATTTATGAAGGTAACATAATAGGTAATAATAGAAAGGATTTGAACTTGGGTCTGAAAGTAAAGTCCATGTTTGTTCCAATACATCAAGAAGAACTTAAAAAAAATTTTTTTTTTCTTTCTTGATTTTAGAGAGAGAGGAAGGGAGAAGGAGAGAGAGATAGAAACATCAATGAGAGAGAACATTGATTAGCCACCTCCTGCATGCCCCCCACTGGGGATTGGGCCCACAACCTGGGTATATACCCTGACCAGGAATTGAACTGGTGACCTCTTGGTGCATGGGCCAACACTCAACCAATGAGCCACACTGGCCAGGCCAAGAAGAACTTTTGATTGTGCACAGTAAAGCACTGTGTAAGGTAGTGTGTGATAATGACTTAGAGAATGAAGAGATAATTCCATCTGGGAAATCAGGGAAGTATCTTGGGGGGATGCAGTATTTGAAGTGGGCATAGGGTAGGATTTAAATACTCAGAAACAAAGGACTCTCTTGGAACAGGGAACAAGTGGTGGGAAATTTAACAGGCATAGTTTGGGGAGCCATAAATAGTGCATGTGGAAGTCATATCCAGTTGGGATGGTATATTGTAGTAAGCACAATTTTCCAAGTAGAAAGAATAGACATGAGCAAACAATCAAATATGAAGGATCAGGAGCAGACCAGAATCAGACCTAAAGTCAAAATTTTTAAGCCTAATTGACTATGAAAAAATGATAATGGCATTAAAAATATATGAAAGTTAGGAAGGGAGGTTTTACAGTTATTTTCTCTGAACATCTTTTATGAAGGTAATTTATTTTTTAGTAGAGGTACTTTTTAGTAGAGATAAGTATGTATTTTCATGATTCATTCATTCATTCCAGCAACACCCCCCCCCCTTTTTATTGGATTTATTGGGTAACACTGGTTAACAAAATTATACAGATTTCAGGTGCACAATTCCATAACACATCATCTGTACGCTATATTGTGTGTTCACCACTCCAAGTCAAGTCTCTGTCTATCACCATTTATTCCCCTCATACTCCCCTCCAGCTCCCCCGCTATCCACAGCAATCACCACACTGTTGTCCATGTCCATGAACAACAGCTTTTATTGACTCCTTATGATGTGCTAGGCACTGGGGATTTAATAGCAGTCAAACACAGGACTTCTCTTGAGGAGCTTACTGCCAAGTGGGTGGGGGGACAGATTGAAATCCAAACATCACATGATATGAATTTTATACTGTGGTGATGGTGACAAAGGAGACATACATTGTGCTTTGAAGATCTGGAATAAATAAGGGGATCTGAATGGGTTGTGAAAGTCAGAAAACATCTGATGAAATGATACCTGAGCGAAGATATAAAGGATAAGTAAGAGTTAACTAGGCCAAGAATACAAAGAGCATTGTATTATTTGCACATTTGCAAAGACAGGGACAGTCACATAATGGAATATTACACAGCTGTAAAAATGAATGAATCTCTGCTTTTCACAACCTCACGGATGAATATTGGTAACATAATGTTGGTTGAAAAAAGCAAGTTCTAGAGTCTGTATACTGCATGATATCCTTTATAAAGTTGAAAAGAAAAGCCAACAAATACATTGCTTGAATACACAAATATATGTGATAAAGCAATGAATACTAAATTTAGAGAAAGTGGAAATTCAGAGAAGGAATGGCAGCGGGGAGGATGGGGATGTTCATAAAGGAACATGTAAATTATTAGTAGTGTTCTAGGTATTAAGAATGGGGAGTTCTAAAAAGCTCATTATATTATTTTAAATACATGAATAAAGAGGGCCATGCATACACCAATTTTAGTAGTATGATAAACCAAGGAGTACAATTAATCCAATTCTGGACATCTGAGTTTTGTTTGTTTGTTTGTTTTTAATGGATTATGCTGAGTATTGGGGACTTAAAGACTATCAGGATGGTTGGAAGAGAAGAGCAGAGGGGGAAAGACAGGAAATGGTGATGCAGAGATGGCTGAGCGCTGGGCCATGCAGGACCTTGCAGGCCTTTTAAGACAGTTTTCTCTTTATCCCAAGAGTTATGGGAACCATGAAAGGGTTTTTAAGCAGGAGACAGCCTTCAAAATGTGCATTTTTGAAAAAAAAATTACTTTTCTTTCAATGTAGTGAGATTTGAAGACAGGCCAGAATAAATGTAGATGAGCCATTTAGAAAGCTTTGTCTAGATGTAAGATAGTGGGACCTTAGAATAGGTTGAGGTGGTAGTAGTGATGGTGATGATGGTGATGGTGGTGGTGTTGGTGATGATGGTTGTGCTGGTGGTGTTAGTGTTGGTGTTGGTAATGGTAGTGGTAGTTCTGGTGGTGCTGGTGCTGGTGGTGATGGTAAATTCAGTGTTGGAGATAGAGCTAAATGGACAAATTTGAGAGTATTTAGGAAATAAAATTTATAGAATTTAGGGATAGACTTGATATATATTGATGGAGAAGAAGATATCAAGAATAATTACTAGATTTTTTTTGGCTTATCAATAAAGTAGGGATGGGGCAGGAAGGAGAAATCAAGAATTCAGTTTGGGGCATGCTGAGTTTGAGACGCTTTTTCAGGTTCCATCTCTTTCTCAACTCCCTTCCAGAGATAGCGATTTCACTTTTCCCTTTGTTTTATTCTTTGTTGTCTAAATGAGCGCTCTCAAACTCAAATTCTTTCTGAGGCCAGGTAAGTAACTGGAGTGAGTGAAGCAGGCTTGGTCAGGGAGACATGCAGAATGGTGGGGACTTCGGTGACCTGTAGGGAACATGACTTGTCAAAGGGGGGGTAGTGGCTGCAACTCAGCTTAGTCAAGTGTTGGGGCTTTTAATGTTTCAAGAGGAGCAAAAAAATAATAATTATTGTTATGTTTATTAGTTAGGTAGCAACTAATTAAACACTGAAAAAAAAAAAACTTTTGTAAAGACCAGTCCTATGGGCCAAACAAAATCAATCTGTGACCTATTGGTAGCTAGATGAGAATTTTGGTTCTGAATCATTCATTGCTATTAATTTATTCATGTTATTGATCTAATACTACAGCATGTATCCCCTACGTACATTGACAGTCCCTTACATAACCACAATGCAGTGATCAAATGCAGGATTGATACAACACTTTTATATAATATACAGTTAATATTCAATTTTGCAATTTTTTCTGATCCAGAATCCAGGCTGGATCATCCACTGTATTTGGTTGTCATATCTATTTAGTCTCCTTTAATCTGGAACAGTTCCTCATGGTCTCTCATGACACTGACGTTTTTGAAGAGTACAGGCCAGCTGTTTCATAGAATGCCCTTCAGTGTGAGTTTGCTTGATTGTTTCCTCATGATTAGATTCAGGTTATGCACTTTTTTTTTTTTTTTTTGGCAGCAATACTATGTAAGTATTGCTGTGTTCTCAGTGTATCACATGAGGAGGCACATGATGTCACTTTGATCATTTAGGGAGGTTTGTGTCTGCCAGATTTCCCCACTCACAGGAACTCATCCCCTTTGTAATCAGCAAGTAATCTGGGGGGAGATAGTCTGAGACTCTGCAATATCCTCTTCACCAGCAAACTTTCACCTGATAATTTTAGCACTCATTGGAAATTCCCATATGAATCTTTTATTACTATGAAGGTTGCAAATTTGTAATTTTTTTTAAAAAACCTAACATTTCTTCTACATTTATTAGCATTCCACAGTAAAGAAGAGCTTTCTCTTCCCTATTTATTTCCTGTTACATCCTTTTGTCCTCTGATGGACACCTGGATTCTTTTTGTATCCATGTTTACTAATTTATTATTGTTTTGATGCTAAGATTGCCCACAATTGGCCAGTGGAAACTTTTTCTTTCTTTTAAATACGTTTTTATTGATTTTAGAGAGAGAAGGGAGAGGGAGATAGAAACATCACTCTGCTTTCTCCTGCACGCCCCCTGCTGGGTATGAAACCTGCAACTTCTCATGCATGGGATGATGCTCAGCCAACTGAGCCACACCGGCCAGGGCAGTGGGGAGTTTTTCAAGATGGCTCCCATGATCTTTGATATGTTCTCATCCATTTTTGAGGGTTTACTTACTGCCAGAAGATGCTTTTGATTCACTTTGTTATTTCCCTGCTCTAGGTCTGGAATCAGCCATTTGCCCAAGGAGCCCTGCTTCCTTTCAGTGGGGAATATATTCAGAAACTAAAATCTGCATACCAGGTATACTCATCACTACTGAACTGTCACCGAGTCTAGGTGCTTTCAGTGGACAGAACTGGAAAATATATATTTTTAAAAATTCATGGGTAAATACTAATACTTGTAAATTTAATCAAGCACAGAGGGCCTTCCCTGCCTTCTCTTATTCCATAGGTGTATTTCCCTTCTCCCATAGTGATTACCTGCTCCTAAAAACATTAATGTATTTGCTCATTTAAAGCATAAACTTTAAAGCAGGGGAGTGTGCCTCCTTTCCCAGCTGCTGCGATCATTTATTTTGACACTCCTCAATTTTATAGTTTTTCTAGTTAATTTTCTGACATTATAAGCCTGTCAAGTTTTCTTTCTAAGCATATCTGTAGAGATTTCACCATGTAGAAGTAGTCCACTAATATTATTTATCATAATTCATACAAAGAACAATTCCCTTTCTTTGAGTGAGACTGAAATGGGGGTTGTTGGTAATAACTTCCATCTGCTTGGCAGTTTACAGTTTACAAAGTACTTCTTTACATGTACCACTTCATTCACAATGGTTTGAATTCCTTAGGTCCCAGACAAAATGAATAATAGATAAACCCAGGGCTCTGTGAATGTTTGACATAGTAGAACTCAATAACTGCTGATTTTTAAAAAGATGCATTTAGAATCTATGATGGATGAAAACAGATATCATATAAAAGCATGAATTATCCTCAGCAACAGATAATCTAAAACTTTTTATACTCACGTTGGCATTGTTTCATTGGCATTTTTGGTCATTGTTAGCTTGTAGGAACTTTGTGTCTTCCTTAGGTTGGTGTTTTGGAAAGATGTCTGCTTCCTAAACATACACCAAATTACAAATGCCTTTATTTATTTATTTATCCTCACCCAAGGACATTTTTCCTTTTCCCTTTTGTTCAGATAGAGTGGGAGGGAGAGAGAGGAAGTGAGAGAGAGAGAAACATCGAGGTGAAAGGGACACATCGAGTGACTGCCTCCCGCACAACCCCAACCGGGGCCGGGGACAAACTGCAACCGAGGTACATGCCCTTAGTGGGAACCGAACCCAGGTCTCTCTGGACCGCGGGCCGACACTTTAACCGCTAAGCCAAACCGGCCAGGGCGACATCAGTACTTTTTAAAAGATTCTATCAAGCAGCCACTATTGGCCAAAGGAAGGCTGTGCCAGTTTTGGTGAGAGTGGGCTGAATCACAGGGAGCTTGCTGCTGTTATAATGCAGTGCAACCTTGCAGACAGACACTTTCCCAGAGTCATTTCTTGGTTCAACATTTAAGAATTGCCACCCATGATTTCAGCGTAGCTTTGCAGACTTTCTTCCCCGCTGTTTCTCACATGAACTGTTCCCTGCAACAAGGCAACTTTACTCTTCATCCTTGACCTCCCTTTGTTCAGTCCTGCCTGTACCGTTGCCCTCACTACACCTTTACTCATGAGATCTCTCCATTGTCTGGTCTTCCAGGCTTCTTAATTACTCTTCCCTTACTTCTCCCCCCAAAACGACTGTCCTTCCTCTTCTATAACAGTTGAAAACTCAGCCATGCCTCAAGTCTCTATTTCAGTCTAGTTTCCTCTGTAAAGAGCCCCCTCGACCACACCGGACCTCAGTGAGTCCTCCCTTCTAGTATTTCCCATGAAGCTCTTGGCATGGACCCTCTATATGATCCTGAAAATGGAGTTTTAATCTTTCATCTAGGTTAAGCTCCTGAAGGTGCCATCAGTCTCTGGACAAGTAATAGGAGCTGTTAAAATATCTGTTGACCTGCAATAAAGTCATTCAGTTAAAGATCTACAGAAAATTAAGATCGATTTTAAAAGCAAGAAAGCCCTGGCCGGTTTGGCTCAGTGGTTAGAGCATCGGCCTGCGGTCCATAGAGACCCGGGTTCAGTTCCCACTAAGGGCATGTACAGTGGCTGCAGTTTGTCCCCAGCCCTGGTTGGGTCGTGCAGGAGGCAGCCACTCAATGTGTCCCTTCCACATCGATGTTTCTCTCTCTCTCTTCTTCTCTCTCCCTCCCAACTCTATCTGAACAAAAAATGGGAAAATGTCCTCGAGTGAGGATAAAAAAATAAATAAATAAAATAAAATAAAAAGCAAGAAAGATAAGTTGTGGGACTTTCTAGGAGAACCTCTGATAAAGTTACACCGACTGTCCCATGAATAATCATTGGATTTGCAAAGGTAGGTTAATTTAATGATTATTCTTTGGTATTTGTAAGACTCCCACTCTCTTCCAAATCCAGAAAAGGGTGGGGACATATTTTTTATTTATTTTTTGGTGGGAATGGAATGGCAGTGGCATTGGGAGAGAGGTGAAGGTGTGGTGTATGGTTTGTAAAGGGGAATGACTTTTTCAAAAAATTTTTCATTGTGATCATCATTCTAGCTCTTTAAAAAATGCAATGGGTAATGACTGTTCTGGTTCCCTTCCAGACACGTTAGGGTAACATAGTGTTTTGGGACAACAGACAGCATCCTAAGAGGTAACATGAGACTTCCAGTGTGAAAGCCCTGCATTCTGGAAGCCCAGACCTGGAGGAAAATGTCCAGGTACCTGTGAGCTAGGGTAGGGGCCAACACTGGGGAAAGAGTGCCACCTACTGACTAGTTATAGTCACACTTTTTTTTCTGCCGTTTCAGCTCAGAGCAGGTGTCCCAAAGAGGCTGGCCCTGGACGTCCAGAAGTTTTCTGCTAGCACCCACTGTGATTACGGGGAAGTTCATGAGGACATAGTCAAACAAACTGAGGTGTTCCAGGTGCATGTATTCTATAAGAATCTTTCTAAAAAAAAAATGAGTTCTCACTAGAGGAAAAATAGCAGCAGCCTTGGTACAGAAAACGATAGAACTACTATTTGATTGAATGCTATGATATAAAGTCATAGTTCCATCACATGAATTGCAAAGACAGCTGTGTTGTTAAGAGGTGGAGGAGGCAGAGGGTGACATTTAGGACTTAACTATGTTTTAGAGGGGCTTGATCTGTTTAAAGGGTTTCAAAATAGAGGTCCGTTTTAATTTAAAGATCACACTTTATTCTTTAGAACGTTAGCACATGGGGAAAGTGTTAGTAAAAGTGTACATCAGAAAAGTGTTGTTACCTGTACAATAGAGTTTTAGAATGTCGCCTGAAGTGAGGAGACACTGACAAACAGAAAGGGCACCGCTGTTTCCTGACAAACCATCCGGCTCCAAGCTCCTCATCTAAAAGGCAGTCATAATCGCTTGTCCTTTCAACAACCTGTTGGGTCTGTTTGAATTTTCCTCTACTGGGAAATGCATCCAGGACACATGATTGTGGGTGTGAGAAAGGCTACTTCCTAAATCAGCTGAGATCCAAAGTTAATGTTGTTCAGTTCTTTGGAGAGAGTGGTATCTTAAAAAAAAAAAAAAAAAAGACACTTTCCTTGTGTCAGTGCACAAAGGAATGGGAGCGAGAGTAGAAGGCTCATGAGAGGTAGAAGGGAATGTTCCTCTAGCAGCCCGAGAAAAACTTCACAAGCTGCATCTTGGTAAATCGGCTTTTGGGAGCTTCCCATTTCCACCCTCAGCAGTACTGAATCCCTGGGGAATTCCAGCCTTCTAGGTCCTGATAAACAAAGTCACATTAAACTTAACCCTCCATAAAAATGCACTCTCGAGGGTTAGACCTAAACTAGAATGAGAGGCAGGGAGTGCTGCTTAGCACAGGCTCAGGGATGGAGGTAAAGGCACTTGTCCAATGTCCCAGGGCTAGTGAGTGTGAGGGCTGAGATCTGAGTCCAGTTCTGCCTGGCTCCAGAGTCAATACTCTATCCTCGTGACATTCTGCCCCTCTAATGGTGTTACTTCAGAAATGCTAGTGGAATCATCTTGGAGCTAGAGAAGCTCCGAAGGACCCCAGGGCTCACATCTTTCCTAGATTTTTAAGGGGCTATCCTGAGCTGTGGTTGCCGGAGGATCCCCTATTTTTTTCTTTTCTATTTTTTTGACTGAAGACCATGTAGCTTCATCAAAGTTCTAGACTACCTTAAATGGAAAAGCAATATTGACCTGTTGACTTGAACGTGTGTGTGTGTGCGTGTGTCTACACGTGCATATGCATGCATCCTTTTTTGCTTGGAGTGGGTATTTGAACCAAGAGTAGAGATACTGAAGAAATGGTATAAAGAGCACTGGACTAGGAGTCAAGGGCCCTCAATTCTAATTCTGGCTCAGCCATTTACAGCAACAATAATAACAGTAGCAGCTAATATTTGAGTGCTTACTATGTGTCAAGCACCATTCCAAACGTTTTATACATATTAATTCTCTTAAACCTTATGACTGTACTATAGATAAGTACTATTATTATTACCATTTTACTGATGAGAAAATTGAGGTACACAGCAGTTAAGGTACTTGCATGAGGTCATTCCAGCTAATCATTTGTAGAAAGTTGGCTTACACACACACAGTCTGGCTTACTATATTAACTATTCTACAATACTCTTTCTTGGCTAACTGGCTTGCAAATAGTGTCAGTTATTCTTTCTGGGCTTTAGTTCATTAATGCATATTTTTAGCAAATATTGAGTTCCAAGTTTGCACTAGACCTTACAGTTCAGGTAGAGATAGAGAAGACCATGCACACAGACGCCTTCCCCCTAAGATACACATGGTGCAAAATGCAAAAAAGAGGGGTCTCCATGCAATCGGCAGCACCAGAGAAGGCTGCAGAAGAAGCTGGCTTTGGAACTTGATCTTAAGGCTGGACACTGGCCCAGAAAGGGCATCCCAGGCAGAGGTAAAGCTCAAGGTAAGTTTGGGAACTCTAGTAACTAGTCCATTTTGATAGAAGAATAGAGTACTGGACAGGGGACCCTGCCAGGGGGTAGAGCGAAGTGTGAGGTTAAAGAGTCATGTTGAGGACCATTAGTACCCGAAGTGGTGTGTAAGTAAATTCATGCAGGGACATGCTGGATGCAGAAGAAATGGTCTGGCTGACAGAACTGAGGACCTCAAATTGAGGGGGGGCACTGAACAATGAGGATTTTCAGAAACATCAGGAAAGCAGGAGGGGGAGGGGGAGAAGGAATAGAGGAGGTGGTACTCAGTACAGTGAGCGGAATGGCCGAGGGAGTGACACTTACTTGCCAAGCAGGAGAGTTCAGTTGCTGATTTCTTCAAGTGAGTATTCCAGTGGGCCCTGTAGGCAGACACACTTGGCCAGAGTTACTGGATTTGTATGGCTGAAGCCTAGAGTAATGATCTTCAGAGGAATATGATGACAGCTATGTGCCAGGCACCCCCCCCCCCAACCCCACGCCCCACGTTATCTCTAATCAACAGAAGAGTACCACTGTGCCGCTGTGTGGCTTTCATTTTAGAGGTGTTTTTCCTGCCCTTCCCAAAAGGCAGCGTAGCATAGTGCTAACAGAACAAACTCAGAAGCCAGAAGACTCGAATAAGTAAGGAGCCACTGACTAGTTGAGTATCCTGGGCAAGAAATTTAATCTTTCTCTGCCTCAGTGTGTAAATGGGGATAACCTTATCTACTTCTTAGCGTTGTAGTGAGGATCAAATTATTTTATATATGTAAAGCACCTGGCCTGGGTAAGCACATAGGAATTGTTGGCTATTGCTGTTGATGAGTAGACTGATGAAATGATTGGCGGAGGGTGCATAGCTAGCAGAGTCAGGAGTCAAACCCAGGTCCACGCAGCTCCAAAGCCTTGCCCCCTTAGTTTCAGTGAGCCACTTCGGAGTGAGAGCAGAGCTCTGACAGAGATGAGAAAGAAGCAAAGAGGATTGTGGAACAGCACATCCAGGTGGCCGAAGGAGGAAGAGGAATAAGAAAAGAAACGAGGAATTAGCAGGAAGAATAGGAATACAGAACTTAAAAAACATATCTATATATCTATATAACTATATATATATATTTTTTTCTGTTTTCTGATTATTAATTTAAAACAGCCTCACTCTAAAAATTAAAACATCAGTTCCTTGATCTAGTTTCTTGATCTTCTCGGATCCTCTGTCAGCCAGCCATTGCTAACAGATTTTGAAAAACAAAAACAAAAGAGCAGAGGTATTTGATAAGGCTGTCTGCGGGAGGTCAGGGCTATGAGGCTTGGTGTTGGGAAGGGCAGAGAAGAGCCGTCAGGATGGGCGTGGGAGAGGCAGCTGATGCAGGTATGGCACTTAGTTAGGCTTGGGGTGAATTTGGTGTAGAGGGAGTGTGCAGTGGGCATAGACAGCTTCAAAAAAAAAGAGGCTAGATTGGAGAATTGTTGGGGTAGGAAACTTTTTAGTGCTATGGACTCCCTTGGGAGTCTGATGAAGCTTAGGGATCTCTGCTCAGAACAGGTATTTAAAATGAAAAGACATGGGATTACAAAAGGTAATTACTCCTATTCACAGACTCCTTGGAATTCAGAACTCCTGTAAAGACACTTCCAGCTTTAAGGTTTGGTGCTTCTGTCGTCTCCATCCTCAGAAGCTGCCTGCTGCTCTCCGATTCTTCTAGAGACATCTACATAGAAACTCAGAGGCCTCCAGAACGCAGAGTGAGTCCCGTCTCTAGGTCCAACCTGATGTTAGACAAGGACCTATCTTCATGTGATGTGGACACCCCAGAACACAGAGAGGTTGTGTGAAACATCAATATCACCACTTCCACATACTCTGCTTTCAGAGAGATGTTGGCAGAGTGAAAGTGCTTCGGAGACTTTATGTGCCAATCAAATCCTCTTGGCATTCAAAATCCACCAAGACCTAGAGGTGGGTAATCCTGGGTTATAAACCCATCACAGGAAGTTCTTTGTGTGTTTCACATGCTTGGAAGATGGCTGATGCACTTCCCCATGGGGTTAGATCCGTCCCCCTCACCCATATGGGCATATTTGGGTTTTACATTTGCAAATAAAATTCAGAAAATCACCAATGACTCTTGTTGGCCCAGGTGGTGGGCAGGAGGAAGGCTGGTAGCAGGGTGGATTCGTTAGGACACACACACTTGAAAATTGAGTGATATTTTCCTTATCACGTATTTAATTGGAAACCAGCTGAGCCTGCCTATGAGGTCATTATTAATACAGTAGAGAAGAAGGTTTACATCAAATAATTTCATTTAATGTTGAAATATGTTTTTATATATTTTTCCCAGGCCACAGGAATGTGTCTATAGGAAAAGAGCTTTTCTACTCTTTGCCTGCAACTTGAAATTGAAATCATCATCCCAACTACATACACTCTGGGAAGTACTATTTTGGGTTGGTCCTATGTAATGTGAAATGAAGAGAAAAAGTGTGTAGCTGAATCCCGATATGGAAATCCAGACTTAAGAACATTCTCTGATGGTTTGGCATTGCAGGATAAATTGGTCATAGTTTTCAACAACTCAGATCAAAGCCAAATGCTGTTTGCATTCAGACAGTGATTCAGGGACCATGTCTTATTTGGTTTCTTTGAAAATAGAGCACAGACATTTTTTCATACCTTCGAGAGAAATCTTTTGGCTGCCAAATTTGTGCCTTGTAAATGTTATTGTCCCCTAATACGAAGTTTTACATTTTGTCTCAAATGTCTCTTTCAGTTATTCCCACCACCCCCAAGCTGAGTTGCTTATTGCAATGAGGGTCTTCTGATGTAATGTGGGGAAAAAGAATCGGCCAACTGGTAAAGATAAAAAAGAAATGAAAGTAAATAAAACACATATGGAGCGTTTACTTTCAGAGTTAAAAATGTATATGAGTGTGTATGCAAATCAGCCCTCCAAATGGAAATCTAGGCTCCACTAGCCTTAGGCACAATTATGAATTAGCGAAGTTTGCTTTCCACAGCCTTTTGTTCCTCTTACCTGGATATTTTGCCTCCACCCCCACCCTTCTTTCTTAGCCTACGTTCCGATCCTTCTGAACCTCAGTTAGAGAATCAGAATTGCTCTGGTTTCAGTATCCACTTTAGGATTCCTCCCTACACCACAAATTTCCTTTTCCTTCGGTCCTCCTCCTTCAAACGCATGTGTCTGGTGCCCCTTTTCTGTGGGCCTTGCTAGTCAGCGAGCAGTTCTAGGGGAAAGTGAGAATTATTTAGATGACTGCTCTTTAAAAAAATTCTTAACTCGTAGCCAGTCCTTGGTTTTAATGAACAAATTATGTTTTTTAAATTGTTTCCTGATTTTGTTTTGTTTTTAGCAGACTTTATTGAGTGTCGATTGTGCAGAGCGCAATGGCTTTGGTGCAGCGGGAATTATAGGCAAACCCAGTTGTTAATTGTGGGGTGGGGAGGGGTTGCAGACACACAAGGTTAAACAGCGTGTCAAGGCAGAGATGACTGACTCGAGCGGATTTTATTTGATCTAACTAATGCTTATTTTGTACATTTGGTGTGGCAGACACTCTTCTAAGTGCTTCAAAAATATTAACTCATTTAGTCTTCAAAACAACACTCTAATACTGTTGCTATATTCATTCCTGTTCTGCATATGAAGAGACAGGCACAGAAAGGTTAAGTGACCTCCCCAGGGTTGCTCAGCAGTTAAGTGTGGAGCCAAGGCTGAATCCCAGCAGTTTGGCTCCAAGGTCTGGGTCGGTAAATCATCTCCATGCAGCCTCTCCAGCTTTAGCAGATGAGTGCCAAGTGTGGAACACAGACACGTGCTCTAGTTTGAAGGCAGGGCCCATTCGGGGTGAGCTGAAGCGGCCAGAGAGGGCCCCATGACAGTGGTTCCTCACCTGGCTGCCCATTCAAGTCACCTAGAAGATAAAAAAGTCCCAATGCACAGATCGCATGCAGGCCAATGAAGTCCGAATCTCTGGGGGTGAGGCCTGGCAAGTTGTATGAAGAGCTTCGCCACGTACTCTAAAGCGCAGCCAGCATGAGAGCCACGCAGGGATGAGACACTAGAACTGGACCCCGAGAGTGGGCTGGAGCTCAGGAAGCAGGGCGGAGAGGGTGGTCAGGTGGGAGACAGGGGAGCAGAGAACAGGCTCCCTCCTCTTGCTTCTCTCCTTCCCTCTTGTCTCCACCACCAGGCTTCCGGATCTTCCTCCATCTCCCTTTCCTTCTTTCTCTTCTCTGACCTCACTGTCCCGTCTTTTCTCTGCTCCTCTCATCTCCTCTGTCAGCTCTTCCTTCTGCGTCCTCCTGCTGCCTGACCTCATCCAGCCTTTTGGTCACTTCACTTATCGTTGCCCATCCCCCCTCAGAAAGTGAGCAGAGGCAGAGAGTCGAGGCTCTGCGATCAATCCCGAGGCCCTTTCACAGTGCTCCTGAAGGAATTACGGGAAGGCCTGGAATGTGTAGACCTGGTTCCCAAATAGTATAGTGAGTGTTAAATACTGGTGAGGACTCTATTCTGTGGGATGAGAGCCTGGCTCTGGGGGTGAGAGGAGAGAATGGAAGGTGTATTAGTTTTCTATAGCTGCTATAACAAATTACCCTCAACATAATGGCTTAAATAACCCACATCGGTATCTTACAGCACTATAAGATTGAAGTCTGACCTGGGCCTCACGGGGCTAAGATCAGCCCTGCATTCATTCCTGGGGGTTCTGTCTCATAGCCTTTCCAGCTTCTATAGACTGTCCACATTCCTCCGTCTTCAAAGCCACCCACGCAGCATCTCTGGCCCTGCCTGCACGGTTGTCACATTGCTCTGCCTGCCTCTCTTCTGCCTCCCTCTTCCACTTTAAGGACTCCTGTGATTTCCTTGGGCCCACCTGGATAATCCAGGATATCCTCCCTATTTTAAGGTCATTTTATTAGCAAGCTTAATTCCACTTGTACTTTAATTTCCTTTTGTCATGTAACCGAATGTAGTCACAGGTTCCAGGGATTAGGATAGCGACATTTGGTGTGGGGTGGGGGCAATATTCTCTTTCCAGCAGAGTGCCTCACAGGACAGGAGGAGGAATGGACAGTGCAGGTAGGCAGACGGGACAGCAGATGCAAAGCCTTGGGGGCTCGGGAGAGTGTTCGAGGCAGGTTTTAAGAATCCTCAGTAGTACAGTATTACTTGGTAGTGTCATTAACAGGCCATTAGATGTACCATTTAAGCAGTATATTTTGTTCTTAATTTTTACATACAATTATATTTACTACAAATTTCATCAAAATGTCTTACAATAAGCAGTATCCTGTGGGGGTGGTCCAGTGTTCCAGCTAAGAGCTGCCCTGGCGCCACAGGGAGTGGGTTCTAGTCCCACCTCTACCACTTATTAGACTGATACCTGTGAGGATTAAGTGAGATCAAGAATGTCAAGCACTTTGCTCAGCTCCCCCCGCATATACCCCAAATAAATGTGACTGTTTTTTTTTCTTTTTTAATCCTCACCTGAGGACATTTTTCCATATTTTGTTCACATAGTGTGGGAGGGAGGGAGAGAGAAAGAGAGAGAGAGAGAGAGAGAGAGAGAGAGAGACATTGACGTGAAAGGGACTAAATGTGATTGTTTTTATTGCCAAAATTAAACTGCATCTTAAGCTTATGGCCTATGGCTTACCACCCCCACTTTCTCCTTAATGTCCACTTCTTGCTGGAAGGAAAAAGAAAACAGTGGCAGGAAGAACATTTCTGATCTATGCAACCTGCTAGGATAACATCACTATTAGCAAGTCCAAATTGTATAACTGCTGGGCCCTAACTTAAGCTAAAATCTAAGGACTCTCTGACCCTGCCTCTTTAAAAAAAAAAACAAATCCACACCCAAGGCTATGTTTTTATTGGTTTTTGGAGAGAGGAAAGGAGAGCGAGAGGGGGAAGGAGGGAGGGAGAGAGTAGGGAGGGGAAGGGAGGGAGGTAGGGATGGAGAGAGAGAGACAGACATGAGAGAGAAAATTAATTGGTTGCCTCCTGTATGTGCCCCAACCAGGGGATTGAACCTGCAACCTGGGCATGTGCCCTGACTGGGAATCAAACCCTCAACCTTTCTTTGGTGTATGAGATGACACTGCCACCCAGCCAGGGGTGCCCTGCCTCTTATGCCAACAGCCCCAAATGGTAACTATTGCTGAGTTTTAAATGACATTTGGTGTCCGGCCGGTGTGGCTCAGTGGTTGAGCATCGACCCATGTACCAGGAGGTCGCCAGTTCGTTTGCCGGTCAGGACACATGCCCAGGTTGCAGGCCAAATCCCCAGTGGGGCGTGTGCAGGAGGCAGCCGATTGATGTTCCCTCTCATCAATGTTTCTATCTCTCTCTCCCTCTCACTTCCTCTCTCTCTAAACAATCAGTAAAGAAAAAAAAAATTAAATGACATTTGGTTACGAGACAGAAGACATGGGAGTGGAGGGACGATGTTCCAAACTGAACTGAAATTTCTGAGGTAGGATTAGTAACAGTAGTAACAAGAAGAAAATGAGTGGAACTTGAAGATGCCTGCGAAGGTAGTTCTATACAAATCTTTTATTTCTGCCCTGGCTCAGTGGTTAGAGTGTCAGCCCACGAACCAGAGCTCGGGGTTTGATTCTGGTCAAGGGCCTGTACTTTGATTGCAGTTTGATACCCGGCCCGGCCCTGGTTCGGTTCCTGTGGCAGGTAGTTGCTCAGTGAGTCTCTCTCACTTAAAATTTGTTTTTTTCTCTCTCTCAACCCCTCCCTCCCTTCTACTCTATCTAAAAATCAAGGGAAAAATATCCTCAGGTGAGGATTAAAAAAACAAAACAAACAAACAAACAAACAAAAACCCAGAATCTTTTATTTTTGAATGTCATTCCAGGAAAACTTGGCTTTGTTTTACCTAGGAAGGAGATAAAGTCCAATTCCAATAGGAATTTCAGAAGGCATATATTTCCTATTAAGTGCTGAGTTTTGTGGCTACATTTGTTAACCAGTAACTGAGGACATGTAGAAATGGCCTGGCTTTTCAAGGCAGTTGTCTGACAACCAAGTGGATAAGCCACTCTATCTAACCCCCAAAGGGTTGACCAGCTGGTTTAAAAGGGGGCACTGTGTAATTAGTGGGGAAGTGGAATGCCTCTTGCTTAATATTATACTGACCAAATGGTAGGAGGATCTTGGAAAAAGCATGAGCCATAACTTAATTAAAAATATAACCGGGCTAAAATAATGTCATAAAAATGATTTAAGTATTTATTAGATGGCAAACCCCTTTAAGTTTCTTATCTTTATATTCTCCATGGAGTCTTTTTATTATTATTATTATTTTTTTAATCCTCATCCGAGGACATTTTTCCATTTTTTGTACAGACAGAGAGGGAGGGAGAGAGAGGAAGAGAGAGAGAGGGAAACATCGATGTGAAAGGGACACATCGAGTGGCTGCCACCCGCACGACCAACCAGGGCCGGGGACAAACTGCAACCGAGGTACGCGCCCTTAGCGGGAACTGAACCCGGGTCTCTCCAGACCGCAGGCAGACGCTCTAACCGCTGAGCCAAACCGGCCAGGGCCTCCATGGAGTCTTGAATGCCTTAGGTACTTATATAAATTGTTGTCAGCTGTTTGGGGGGGGGGGAGAGGGATCTATTGGCTCCCACAAAGGAAAAAAATCCAGCAGCTGGATGGAGATCAGGTGTGGTTCCATCAGGGCTCCAGCCCCTGTTGTCTACATACTCTGTAGGCTGAGAGGAAGACAGCTTCACTTCTCTTTACAACGCACAGAAGAGAAAAGGCCACTTTTTCAGTGGCTCCCTAGAAAGAGAAGCTACTTTCCTAAAAAAACACCAAAGAACTTTACTCTCATGAGGACATCTCATTGGCCCAAATCAGGTCACATGCTAGTCACTGAACCAATCCCTGTGGCCAGAGGAATGCCTATACTGATTGGTTAAGGTCCCAATTTATGAACCATTATTTTGAGCAGGGAGGAGGATTCCCTCACAGTTATCAGCAATTCCTAGAGCTGGGGCTGGGGTTAATTTCCCTTTAAGCTGTTGGGCTGTGTTTCTTATCAATAAAGGAAATCCCTTGTGCATGTGTGCTAGCCAGTGTTGCAATTCTCATTTAGTCTTTGCAATAGCTCAGGTGGTGGAACTGAAGACCCAGTGGTTCAGGAACCAACCCAAGATTTTCCAGTAAATGGTGCAGTTTGGATTTCTAGGTTTTCTGATTCCAAAGTTCACCCTCCTTCCAACACAACCCCCTGCCTGAGTGAATGAACAAATAAATGTCCAGTGGAAGCATTGCTCCCTGCCCTGTAAGAATAATAGCGTAATGGTTAATGTGGGGGACTGTTTCTGCGTGAAGCCCGGCCATCTCCCCACAAGCTGACTAACACTGGGAAGATATTCCACTTCTCTCTGCCTCTGTTTATTTTTTTCATCTGTTAAATGGAAGTTGTGCTAGATCTTACCCACTGGGATGTTGAGAGAATTAACTGAGATAATGCAGATAATGAACTTGTAACAGTGTCCCCAGTCTGAAAGGAGCCAATAGGACAGGTCTAATTTGGGAGCAATAGGTCATTTGTCCAATGCACAGTAAATTACACTTGTCTCTGCTCTACAGAGTTAAAGGGGATCGAAATGTTTATACACATGAAACCCTTGTGAGTGCTTTAGCATCATGATGATTTGGGAGCTGCAGAACATTTCTAAATGTATTCAAACTCCTTGCAGGTATATTTAGAACTTGAGGTGAGTCAGGAGTCTGAAAGATCACTGAATCACTTTTTTTTCAGAGATTAATTCTACCCCAAACTTATCCCCCCCCCCCCCCCGCCCAATTATCTTTATGGTATCCTAATACGGTCTTGCCTTCTTTATTTCATCTCATCAAAAAAAAAAATTCGTCTTCCTCTGTGAAACCTCATTCCGTATTTTCCTTCCTTTTTCTCAACATGATTTAGTGTGTGTGTGTGTGTGTGTGTATGCATATATATATATATATATGCACACACACATATATACATATATATATATATTTTGGTAGAATTCAAGGTATGGCACAAACGACCTGGTGTGCTACGGTATTCAGGAGGTAGTGGGGTGTCAGATAGCAAAGGGTCACAGGGCAGTGGAGGGGGAGGCTCACTCTCCTAATTAAGTATTGAACAGAAACTGAATTTTCTTCCCTAAGAATTAGGAGGTACTGTAGTATTTTAGTCTTCAATTTACAATGAAGAGCCTGGGGACACAGAAAGAAAATAACAGGTGTTTAGACTCATTTGTAGTATTGACATGATTATATATACAAAAACAATTGTTAGTGCTATTCATAATCTCTGAAAGTAGGGAAACTGTTCTTTCACTTCCTCATTCATTCATTAATTCATTCAGTTAGCATTACATACTTACTAGTGCCCAGTAATGTTGCTAGGCCATGAAAGGCTTATGGAGAAATGTAAATTTTGGGCATTAGAAGGTACTTAGAGTAGGCAGTTCTGGGTAAGACAGCATAATTATCAGGAAATTAATTTTATAACACCATATATAAGTGGCCAGAATGGATACTGTGTGGTAAAAGAGTAGGAAACTGGCTGCCTGTGGAATATTGTATATACTATAAATTTATTTTTATTTTGGTCAACTTTTTAAATTTATTTTTATTTTGGTCAACTTTTTGTACATATACTTTAGTAATATGTCAAGGAATATCAAATTAACCTTTGTAGAATATTAGATGCATCTTAGTTGGGTTTGTATAAATAGGAAGAAAACTTTTATCAATCAAAAAAGACGTCGAGACAGTGTATGGAGTAAATTATTTCACATTTTGCAGTTTAGACTCTGATTTACAGTTTGACCTTAGAAAGGAAAAGAGGTATGATGCTAAAAATATAATGGGTATCAATCATAATTTTGAAAATTGCATCACTGATGTGCAAGCAGGAAAGTCTGGGCTGACTGTACTTGTGGAAAAATTAGTCAAAGGATCAATTTAAAAGTTTTATTAGGGTATCAAGCACTGATAACATTCCACTGTTTGTACCACTCACTTAGGAAGGTAAAATGGAGAGTTTCCATCTTACACATTTAGTTCACTTCTTTAAGTTGGCAAACACTGACTTTTTCCACTGCATTTCTACATAACTTGCCAGCTCGTGTGTGTGTGTGTGTGTGTGTGTGTGTGTGTGTGTGTGTGTGTTCATAGCTAGGCATACTGTCACTGGGGTTGTCTGCATTCTGGGGTTAAAATCTTTTTCTCTCTATAGACCCTTTATAGGAGTAAGAATCTGATCATAGTTCTTTGCAAGTTTGTAAATAGTTTGCTGTCAGATCACTCAGACAGGCACAAGTAACAGTTCTGAAAGTTTGTGTTAGGATGCTCCCTCTGGGAGTCCACTGTGTTCCAGGGCTATAGCTATGAGATTGTGAATGTTCTTATTTTGTATATTAGCTTTATATGAGCAGATCCACAGGGTCTATGCCTGTTGTGCCCTTTGTGATATAGATTCCTCTATTTGGAATGGTCTTCTTTGTTTATCAATTTTCTACCCATTCTCTGAAGGCCAGCTCAGCTAAACTATTCTGTGTCCTGTTGTAAGAAGGTATTCCTGCCTCTTCCGCTTGGTTGTGCTTATCTGACATTGATCATAAAATGCCTTGTAGTTTATACAAGTTTAGTGTACTTTGCACACAAAGAATATGCACAGTTATTTTGTAGGATATCAATGTTGAAAGAACTTGGGGCTTCCAGACTGGCAAATCTAGCTCTACCTCTTACTCCTTTTAACTGTTTACTGAGCTTCAGCTTCCTTGCTTCTAAATAGGAGGCGACCAATGGACATCTCCTAAGATTGCTTGAGGAGTAGATGAGACAATATGTGCAAAAAACCACCATTTCTTGAGGGTTTTATATCCCAGGAATTGGGCAAAATACTTTATGTAACATCTTCTCACGCACTGTGCCTGCAAGTGTCAATTCCTTTACTTACCCCTAATCCTGGGACAGAGTAGGTACTCACTGAATATTTCTCAAATGAATAAGAACTGGACTCGAGCTGGCAGCAGGGCCCTGTCTGCTGAATCAGCTGCTCTGAGTCAGCAGTTGAGATGCGTACAACTGAAGGTTCCAGAGAGGGAAGATACCAATGGTTTGTAGTTCCCACCTATCTGTCTGAAAGGCTGCCAGGGTGTGATTCCTAAGCACAATGGAGAGCTCACCGGGAAGGGAGAGTGTCATTGCTGAACTACACTATTTCCTTTCCCATCATCTCTCATTATTCTCCTGTCTCCTCCTCCCCCCACGTTGGGTGATCCAGTCCAGAAGAGGTGCAGATCTCATTCTGAGTCACTCCAGGGTTGTATTGGAAATGCTGCATTTTTACTATATCCCATGGAATGTAAGGACATTGCAGATCTACATTCCTGGCCAGGAAAAAAAAAAAAAAAGTCAACCAAAGTACTGTACCTATTTAGTGGTAAATGTCTTAGGAATGTTAGAGGCTCATGAAAATTCCACCTAAATAAAAAATGGCATTTCCACCCTTGGGCTCTTATAAGTGAAGAGAATTTTGAAGATCTGTAGGTTGCTGACTAATAACTTTTCCAGTGTTTTATTTCCATGAGCCATTGATTAAAATAGGGAGTAACACTATATTTTTATCTTCCAGCTAAGCTATTCCGACCAAGTGGGAAGTTTTGGAAGCTTCTGCAAGTCCCAGATATCATTTCATGCATCAAAACTATTGTATTTGAAATATTTGAGGCACATTGGAAAGATCTTTTGCAGTCTCCACCCAGCCTTGTCTTGTTCCTGGGGAACAGGCCATACAGCACACGAGTGTGCATGAGGAGAATTTCCCGTGATGCACTGAAGGGCCAGTGTTCCCATCTTGTCTGCTCCTGAAGGCTGGAGTTAATGAGGAAGAGTTTTTATGTGAATGTCAGGCATGTTGCAATAACTAGCCACAATGGAATAGTCATGGCAATTTCCAGCACTTGGTTTCTTTGTTTTTGTGATGTTACTGCATGCTTCATTTTATGAGTATTTTCTTTTCTTGTGTGTGGTTGAACCCATCAATTGCCATCTTGGGCTTGGATACTTGCATTTAAAAGGAGACGAAGAACAGAGGGAGAAACTGGAAAGTTGACAGAATGACGTTTCCTAAGCACTTATTAATTTATTTCCCTCTTTTCACTTCTGCTGACAGATATTCTAGTGATTAATATTTTGATGAGTTTGTCTTTAGGAAAGGGAAAGAAACACCTTCCCTAAAGGGAGTCTTGGAAAGCAGAGCAAACCAAGACATAAAAAGTACTGTGAAAATTGGCCCTTTTTTGGCCAATATGGATGCAGACCAACTCTAATAATATTCTTTCTGAAATAAGATAAATGAAAAGTGTCAATATTTTTGCTTTGCTTTTTTAGGGTGAGTCACTTGTGTACTTGAGGGCTTCTGTTTTGAGCATAGCATCTACTATCTGAATGCTAATTTACAATTGAGTGAGAGCCCTACAATAGAATATAATGACTGGTGAAATTCTAAGTGTCTTGAGATACCTTCATTCATCTCATTCATGAGAGTGAATAATACTCTCACTGCAGAAAGACCTAACCTAACAAGGCCCTGGCCCGTTTGGCTCAGCCCTTAGAGCATCCGCCTTCGATCCAGAGAGATCTGGCCTACGGTCCAGAGAGATCTGGCCTGTGGTCCAGAGCGACCGGGGTTTGGTTCCTGCTAAGGGCACCCACCTCGGTTGGTTTGTCCCCAACCCAACCAGGGCCATGAGGGAGGCGGCCACTCGATGTGTCCCTTTCACGTACATGTTTCTCTCTCTCTCTCTCCCTCCTACTCTATCTGAACAACAAAAGGCCTAACAAGAATACTTGTTTTACATATATTGCCTTTATATATGTACTTTGTATACATTGATTCATCTGTGCATCTGTGGCAATACATGTGGGGAACAACTAACAGTTGACCAACCTCTTCAGCACTCCAATTAAGCCAAGCAGAAGGGCTGGGGTCACAGCTTAGGTGGGGTATAAAGCTGCGGATGTTGAATTCTTAAGGAGAAAGTGCTGCTAATAGATGCAACATATGCAGGGAATGTGCCCCCATTCCATGCAGCCTGTACAGAATTTCACATCCTTGTAACATTTCCACCCCCTTCCCTCTCCCCTGCCTATACTTCATTTAAAAAAGATGCCAAAAGCATCCTCTGTGCCTCACCTATCCATTTTCGAAGTTATGTGCATCCAATCCTGTATATCAGAAAGACACTTTTGCCATTTTTCACTTCTTCGTTTTTATTCTTTCCGTTTTATTACTGGGTGTTTTTGTTTTTTTTCTCTTGTTTTTTAGGATTTGACATCAAATCCTGTCTAAACGCTGACGCTTTTTCATGTTAAAGAAAAAAGCCAGTTCAAGAAATAAGTCCCAAGAAGAAGGCAAAGTGTCTCCCTGCTGCTGTTACCCGATTCTGAAGTTCCTCGACTCTGGCGCACGATTAGGAGTGTGTGTTAGCGCGTCGAGAGGGAGACACAAGCTCGGCCTTCGAATTGGCCAGCCTGGTGACCAGCGAGCCCGCCCCCACCTCTTTCCCCCTCCCCCTTCTGCGCTCACACTCAGGAAGCAGCTGGCTACAGGCCGGCCCTCGCTGCCGCACCAACATCCACACTCCTCGCAGGGCCGCCTCCCTCCCTCCCTCCCTCCCTCCCCCTTCCCCTCTCCCCGCGGCCGCGTCCACACTGCGCCGCTCGGGCAGCCCAGAGCGCGGCGCGCGGGCACCGGCGCCGCCCCTCCCCGCGCAGCCTGTAGCCGTCCAGGCTCGCACCGGCACTTCCCCGACGGAACCCGCGGAAACCAATTAGCCAGTATCCCAGGCCGGCCCCCAGACGCATCCCCCGGCCCAGGGCGAGGATGAGCAGGACAGGCGAGGCACAAAGTCGAAACTCAACTTTTTAAAAACACTATTTGCGTGCGTGTGTGTGTGTGCGTGTGTGTGTGTGAGTGTGAGTGTGTGAAGGAGCTGATGCCGAGGGTCCAGCCACCCCCCTTCTGCCTCCTCCTTCTGCCGCTGCTGCCCTCGTACACGCGCGCGCACTCAGGGCACTTGGGCCGGGTTTCCGCGCTCGGTCCCCAGGCTTGGATGGGAGTTTTCATTTCAGAAGGAGGCAGAACCCGTGGAGCGTGCTGAAGGGCTGGAGCCCCAAGTTTCTCCTCGCCAGCGCTGGCTGCCTGCTGTCACCCCTGCGGGCTGGCCGGGGGAAGGGACCCGCACACCGGCTTTGTTGTGGAAATCCCGGTTACCTGGTAAGTGGATGCCATAGGAACTTTGTTCGCAGGCGAGAGACAGGAAGAAACGGCCGTTTGAGAGTGTGGGGGGGAGTTAACGCTCAGAGACTCAAACTAGAGATTAGAAATAGTTTTCCACGCTGAGCCGGTGTTGTTCGCGCGGGTTAAGGAGACGCGCACCCCACCCCCAGATGGTCTAAAGGATCTGTTTACTGAGAGAGATAGGGACCCTCCATGAGAAATCTTGCTAAGTGCTTGTCAGTTGCCCCAAAGCGTCCAGTGTAGAGAACGGAAAGGAAATCAACAAGGTTTTAAAGTTTCTCTAATTAGGGAGAGTTTTGGATTTTGTTTTTTCTTTTCAACTGCAGGGGCCAGAGGGCTACATAATCAGGGCAAGTTAGAGGACGCACAGGCATGGTTGTGCACGCCACCAGGAGTCCTCACTGAAGGGAAACTTGAGAAAAGTGGGAATTGATGGGGTGACGTGAGGTCTCTCTCGCACACGCGGCTGTAGTTGTCTTTTCCAGTTCCACGTGTTTGTGGAGCCCCACGAAGGCTGCTTTCCCCGGCTGTGCCTTGCTCAAGGAGGTCCTTGGGTTGGGGGTGCGTTAACTCCTGGCGGGGATGGTCCTGTGACCCACATCCTCCCGGTCGTAACTGTAACCTCCCACATTGCAGAAAGCGCAGACACATTCAGGCTTGCACACTCCCCACCGGGTTCGTCACCTCGCGTTTACATTTTTATGGGACCCGACAAAATGTCAGCACTGTTTGGAAAATGTCTCAGTTTCAGGGACTTTGTCCTGCGTATGGCTCCAGTCCCTATAAATGACCCTGTGTATTTTGAAGTCGGCTGAGCTACTCTCTGGAAAGCGTGAGTGAGCAGCCCGCTCCCTTTTAGACACACACCTTGCCTGGAGCGACACTTCCAAGTTACTCACTGGAGCTGACAGGTCACCTCAGGGATGAGGAAGTCACCCAAGTGTCTGGAAAACTTGGCCCTGGCAGATTTGTCATCCTATGGATGATTCAATTAGGTACCCGGCGGGAGAAACTTTGGGAAAGGTCGTTTTTGGCTTCACCGGTCGCGCCCTCAACTTGTTTTGGGGATTTGGGAGGCAAGAAGTGAAAGGAGACCTGAGGGTTGGGACACCCGCCCGGCAGGGGCTGTGCGCTCCCGGCAGCGGCGAGCGGACGCGGCTCCCCCGAGATTCCGGCTCTGGCCGGCCGGGCAGTCTGCCGGTCCCGGCCCCTGGGATTCCCAGCGGTGGGCCAGCGGCGGCGCTCTTTCGTCCGACTTACTCAGGACCGGGTTGCACAACAGGAAGCCGGCACGAGTTTGTTTTGTCATGCTGAGCTCGCTCGCCGACGGGGCTGAGGGTTTGGGGCCGAGGCAGCCGGGGACTGGCCGGTCGCAACAGCGCTCCCTGAGCTGGGCCGTGTCACCTCCGCTCGGGACACGCCCCTCGCTCCCGGCCGGAGAGCCTGGGGGCGCGGGCCTCGGATCCCGCGGGCCAGGCTGGGGGGATCAGGAACAGATAAGGGCTGCCCTCCTTCGGCCCTGCCCCATGCACCTCTCCCTCGCCTGACGAGTTCCCAGTACCTCTGCAGATCTCTCCAGCTTTCCTGGAAGAGAGGCCCCGTGCCTCCGCTCTGTATTCTTCACCGCCCACCCCTCGCCCTCATCCCCGGGTCATCTAAACCCCGGGCGGAGGTGGAGGTGTGGAGGGTACTTCCGGAATCGCGTGGTGCAGCGTCTGTAGGGACTGGACTCTGCAACTGTGACCCCCTTTTATACAATTGTGGCCCCCTTTTATAGAGAGGAGGGATTTGAACTCTTCACATCTACTTCCAAGACATCAGAATCTGAGCCCATGGGCGGTGGAGTTTGAGAGGAGAGGGGTGTTCTGCAGCTCCCCCCAGTGGGCCAATTCCCTTTAGGTTATGGGAACTGGAAATCTCAAATGCTGTATAGACCGTTAAAGGCAGATGGGACATTTCTCAGCGATCGCCAGCGGATGAGGAAACCGAGAACCAGAGACTTTTAGGGGTTTTGCCCAAGGCCTCATAGCCAGTTGTCACAGACACAGGACAAACACTCAAGTTTCCCAGTCTCAGTTCAGAGAGCATTTTATTGGCCTGAAGGTGAACTCAAGACAAATTCAGTCTCCTGTCCCCTCTGAAAGCCTTGATGAGTCATGATTTCTGCGTTGGGAGTTAGCCAGACGTCTGTTTCCCCTTCTGTCTCGTTCCCCGTTCCCCACTAGACCTCCCTTTTTACACTAAACTGGAAAACTTTTTTAGTATAAAATTGATTTGTGTTACTTTAAATCTCCCCATTCCTTCTTTTCTCCAACTTTGCTTCCAGTAGTGATGTGGGAAACAGGTGCAACCTACGAAGGTTTGCACAAAAAGGCTGCAGTGAAAGCTGTTGGGAGAAAGTTTGAAGCCATTTAGAGACAGGAGTGTGAGATTGTTATTTTGCAATTGGGAACGTGCTGAAGTTTAAGGATTGCCTTTAAATGCATTACAGTTGCTATGTTTTCACTAATTGTCTTTGCAGCCAGACTAGCCCTAACACTACCTTTGAAAGGAAGAGTGGAGCCTTTCTTTTCCAGTTACTCTCAGAATGCCTTTCCTTATTGGTAGTTGAATTCCTTTCCTTTGTTGCTGAAAGGACTCAGCAATCCTTGAATATGAGTAGTTAATCTAGTTGATGCTATAATGTCCTCTCTTTGGTTCACCTTAGCCCAGTTTTGAGGGAGCATCTTTCCTCTGAGCCCTGATTCCATCCAAGTTACTTAATAGTAATTGGTTTGTTGGCGATGGAATACCTGGGGTCAGTTTGTTTCCTTGGGAGGAATGATCATTATTCCAAACAGGAAAAGCAATTTTTTATTTTGGATGGACCCCAGGGCCCTCCTAATGGGTGAACTTGCTACTGGGCCAAAATAGTCAGGGTGGGGAGGTTAAATAATAGCAAATAAATGTTTTGTACTAGCCCCGCCTTCATTATGTGGCAGCAAGAGGTCTTTCAATTATTTTAGAAGAGGGCTCAGTGTTCTCAGTTTTTTTTCTCTGAGTGTTCTTTCCTGCTAATAACTAAATCTGAGGACATTCCTTTCACTGCTGTCCCTCTCATATTGTAGGTATTGATCTCTGGAGTTGGAATGTTAATTTGTAATTCTTTCATAATATAGAAGAAATGCGTTTTTAAAGGAGATAACGCAGCAAGTGGCATCCTGTGCACATTCTCTCCCCTGGAGAAGTCATCTTCTGTGTTTCTGTGGTTATTTTCTGTAGAGAATATTATAAAGAATGTGGGGATATAGGACTTAACTCTTTAACTTTTCACCCAGTTTGGTTGGCTCAACAGACTCAATCAGGACTGAAAATAAAATTAAAAAGTGAATAAATGCCACAGAGGAAATATGTGCAACAAAAACTTGCTGCCTTACTCATTCTAGGAGATAGAGACATATAACAAAATCTTTAAAATGACATGAACATGAAGTTTGATTAAAAGATGACCAAGTTCCAAGTTTTCTTAGTTTTCCATTTACTTCAGACAGGATTGACACAAAACCCAAATTTTTTATTGAAATAAAATATTGATACCGAAAAGTGCATATATCTTAAGTTTGATGAATTTTCACAAGCTGAACACAACTGAAAAACTGAAGAAATAGGACATTCCCAACACCCAGAAATGTTTTTATTATTTCCTTTCAGTCAGTGTTCCCCCCAGGGTAACCACGGCCTTGACTTCTAACAAATATATCAATTTTACCTGTTTTTAAAATACCTTATGTAAACGGAATAATTCAGCATGCATTCTTGGATCTGGCTTCTTCCTCTGACATAATAACTTTTTAGTAGGTCAGGTAATTTGGACACTAATGAAACAGAAGCCCTATTTTTTAATTTATTTTTTTATCCTCACCCGAGGACATTTTTTGTTCAGATAGAGTGGGAGGGAGAGAGAGGAAGAGAGAGAGAGAGAGAGAAAAACATCAATGTGAAAGGGACACATGGAGTGGCTGCCTCCCGCATGACCCAACCAGGGCCGGGGACAAACTGCAACCGAGGTACATGCCCTTAACAGGAACCGAACCTGGGTTTCTCTGGACCGCAGGTCGATGCTCTAACCACTGAGCAAAACCGGCCAGGGCCAGAAGCCCTATTTTTTATCCTGATGACTGAACAATCTATGTATATATAACATGAGTGAAACGTAGAGTGTGAAGCCAAGTTAGGGTGAGCAAAGAATGCTGAGGAGCAGCTTCCACCGTGACAACCCAAAACGCATTTGTCAGTCCCTGTGTTAGGACCAGCAACCCCCACAGCAAGGAAGTGCCTGGTCTTAGTACTGAAATGGCTATTTGTTCTGTGGCTTTTAGCTAGGATTTTTCATTGTTCATGAGTATGCCAAGATAAAGGCAAGAGTAATGTGTCTACTCAAAGAGAAGAAGAGTTTTTATGCAGCTCTTTCCTAACAGAGAAAGGAATAGATTAGCAGGACTAGACTAAGAAATATGCAACTGTAATTCAACTGATTCCACAAGACACAGAGCATAGGATTCATGATGGTGTGGTCACACCTTACTTATACTGTATTTTTTCAGGCAATAAATGATAAATGTAGGATACATATATATAAATATATAGTTGCATATTTTATTTATATAGTCTTTTCAGTATGATATAAAATATAAATATGTGAACATATAAATGTACTATGAAAATCTATATGTGTGTTACATGTAGTATGAAAAATATAACTAGATAGGTATAATGTAAAACTATCTATCTATCTATATATATAGGCTGGGAATGTTCAAAGATTAATTATACAAAGCACCAAAGCTTACTGAAATTAGAATGTAGACAGGAATTTAAAACACAGGCAAATAACTAGAAGGTAATGTAGAAAGTTATTAATGTTAAAAGAGAGGTATGTAGAGTAAAACAGTTAACATTTATTAGGTCCTTCTAGGTAGCAGACATTGTGATAAGCAAGTAACATACATTATATCATTTAATATTCTGTAATGCTATGAATTAGGTACATTAGTGCAATTCTCACTATTTTACTGATCAGATATGTAGAGATTAAGAGAGAATCAAGGAAGGCCTAAGGCCAGTATCTGCGGTGAGTGTGGAAGGTAAGTAGGATCTGGATTTGGGGGAAAAGAAGGCAAAAGAAGGGAGGAGGGGAAAGACCACTTACGTGGACTTTAAGGCAATTTGTAGGAAGAACAGAAATAAGGATCCAATTATGTTCCACTTTGGGAACAAAATCAGGGAATTTGTCTACAAAACTCAAATCAGGAAGGCTCTAAGTAGTTGAGAGCAGACTTGAAGAAAGCTGGTGGGTCATTCTGGTCTGATGTGTTCTCTTCAAGGCCAAAGACAGGAACAACTACACACTCCTTCAGGTGCAGTAAGTCTTGCCAAACTGCAGATGGGCAGATAGGGTTACAGCATCAGATCAGACCCTGCCCCAGGCTCCCTGATAAAGAGATCAGACTTTCTGAATATCAGTTATTCCTGAGGTTCTGAGCCAGATCTGTGAAGTTTCATTTCTGGGCCTGCTGAATATTGTACACAAAAAACTAACCAGATGCCAGGACTACGTATGAATTCGTGTTATTCTTGTGTGTGAAGAAATGGATTAATGTTTTTCCAACCTTTTCAGCATGACCAATAGATTCCACTTCTGTCTGTAACTTGACTGAGTCATTCATGTAGGGTTTTTTTTTTTTTTTTTTTTTAATAAATGTGTTGTCATGTTGGTTAAGGGCCTAGTCATTGTTGTGGACATTCATGCTTCTTCAGTGATGTCACTGAACATTATTTAACTTGTATAAAACTTCTGTCTACCAACAGCTAAAAATAGTTACATTGGTCACTTTTAAGCAATAACCAGTTACACTGAAGGAAAGAAGTCGCTCAGTTACACATATGATAGGGACACTTTATTATTCTAGGATATTTGGTTTAATAAGTGATCAATTTATTTTTAGAATTTTTCAGAGGTAGCTGTTTATTACTCTTTTGAGAGGATCATAATTTTTAGCTTTGCAAATAGCTATTCATATGGGCTGAGTAGTTTTTCATACACACTAAATGACAAAGAACATGCTTTACATTTGCCATATTTCACTACCTATGTATCTCCTTGTGTGAGGATGGATTTTTTTTTTTTTTTTTAAAGAAAAATCTCCAGCCAGTTACTTTTCTTTTACATTCTTGAAGAAGCCTTTGTGTCTCAAACCATGTGGTATTCACTCTTTGCAATTCAGGTAATTAATTCAGCAGTGACATCATAGGGAATGTGTTCATTTTTCCATTTCAAATTCCTCTTCATAGTATCTGATGGTTAACTCATATTAAGAACACGTTTTGAAAAACTCAGTTCTCAAAGGCAGTTAAGTGTTAATGTAAACTTTTGCCTCTTTAGCATTTTAAGAGTGAAGGTTTATTCCAGGGAACAGTCATTTATTCTTTTCGAAGGAGAAGGTCTCAAATTGTCAGTCATTTTGATCCTGATTCTGTTGGTCAGGTGATTTAGTGATATTTATAGAACACAATTATCAACTGATATATACTATGTAAAAGGCAAAGTGAAAGATAACAGTGGTAGGGGCGTAGCTTTGTGTTATTTAATTCCCATTTTTCAGAAAGCTAAAAATGTCAAACATTTAGATCTTTTCTTCATTACAGCTATATCTTGGTACTTGTTTTACTTTGGCCTCTTCAACACTCTCTTATATCATCAGCTGTTCTTGATAGGTACCTGTGCAGGAAGATAGTGCAGATACTTGTATAACTGGCTTTTATGCTTTTTTGACGGTAATGCACAGTATGCAAATCAATATATAGACATGTACGCCCACCAATAATTGAAATAAAACAATACTTAATCATTAATACATTTGATGCACATTGATAGCTTATATTTTATCCCAGTCGGTTCTATTTAATTAAAACTTTTTTTTCACCATTGAATAATTCATTTCAGGGCCCACCAATGGATTTAACCTATTTTGAAAAACACTGCTTTAGAAAGAATACTTTGTTAAACATAGATCTAGGAATGATCTAGGAACTTATGATCCATATTCAACTTGGGTCAGTTCATGGATAAAGGTATGGTTCTTTCTGAACTTATCTATGTTTGCCAATTGTTTTTTGTTTGTTTGTTTGTTTGTTTGTTTGAGAGAGAGAGAGAGAGAGAGAGAGAGAGAGAGAGAACATCCACTTATTTATGTACTCATTGGTTGGTTCTTGTATATGCCCTGACTGGGGATCGAACCTGCGACCTTAGCTTATTGGGTCCATGCTCCAACTAGTTGAACTACATAGCCAGGACCTATCTGTGTTTATCTTAAAAATATTTCTGGAAAAAAATTAGTTTTGGTTCCAAGTCATTTTCATTACATGTGATTTCTTACAGCTGACCAAGGAAATCTCCCTTTCCCTTGTTATTTTTGGTAGGGCCACAGTTTTCTAGAACTCTCTGTACTCATTGATGAGTTAATGACTGAGGCCAAGTAAATGAAATACTTGTAGGTGATTATCACCAAGAGTAGTGACATTGAGTAAGCTTGGGGGATATGAAGTTGTATAGATGCATTGAAGTGCGGAAAGTGGACTCTAAGAGAGGTTACTGAACTTTTAATATTGCCCTACAGCAGTGTTTTCCTGAAAGTTCTGAATTTCTTCTAGAATTCCAAAATTACTTTCATTGCGTATAAGGTTCTTAGTGCTGCTTCTGGCTTTTAGGTTAGGATTGACTAACTAGGGAATACATTCTTGCGCTGGATTTGGTCATTCCTTTTTTGTTCCCCTCTCTCCCCTTGTGCGCTTCCTTTCCTCTGTCCTGTCCACATTTACCACCTGTCTTTTGGATCTCATAGCCACTAATTTAAATTTAAAAGGACACTGCCAGATATTGTACTTTCTAAATTTAGGGAATATTATTTTTATTTTTGAAAAAATCTTATGAAATATAAAGGTTTTTTACAAAGTTAAAATGTATGTATCCATAATTAAGTAGCTAAGGGTTAGAATCCACAGATAAAACAAAATCAGGGATTCTAAGATGGGATCCATAATGTTCATGTCATTATCTTTTCAAGTGGTCTTTGGAAGAATGGGCTTGAATCTCTGAAGGGAACACTGTCATTTTTCTTTATATTTTTAATTGGTATAAATCAGAGCTAAGCCTGCTTTAGAAAAAGTACTTTCTCTTTTTGATTTCATCTTATTAGCGATTATGTTGCTTGAGTAATGTCTGTACATCTCAGTATTCAAAATAAATCTGTTAATAGTCTTAGAATGACCAATATTAGACCTTGGGAATGTCTAAATGCCTGTCTGTACTAGTTATCAGGTGTAACCTCCCTACATTTTTGCTTCACATCCCAATAATGTGGGATGATCCCAGCCTTGTTTCTGTGTGACTTCTGTTCTCAAGTCTGTGAATCTGCCAGTTTTACTGAATAAAGTTATGAAACCACAGAAATGATCAACTATACTTTGTTGTGGGCTACTTTATCTTGATGTATTAGTACCCTCTCTTTCAATTTCGAAAAAAGAATGTACACGTCCAGTGCATTTCCTCTATAATATCCTCCAGCTTCACAGGCTCATGTTTGCACTTTCCTCTTGTTAAAATTGCAGACAAGAATAATTTTGATTTATTGGTGACATCTAATATAGCTGTGTTTATATTGTTGCCAATAAAATGACTTACACGATTGGTTTTTGTTTATACAATCTTTTCTGAGGAGTCAGTCACCTGTGTTAGGACAAGGTACATTCTGCTTATCAAAATGAACTCCTGGGATCTAAGAACATTCAGCTCTATCTGTCCTTGATTGAATTGCAAAATGTGCTTCACACGGCAGCCGTGCATGAGAATAACTTACATTATCTATCAATAGGCTTTTCATTTCTATATTCTTCTGGCTACAAAAACTGTAACGAGAGAAGCCTATGGGAATAGCATGGGCCTATTAGTGATCAAGGCAGCGATGTTGAAAAGGCAATGTTAATGAAATTATACAATCATTAACCCAAAGGGAAAAAAATAAAAAGAATCAATAAAACTCTACTTTAGATGGCTTAGACATCTATGTAAGGAGCCAGCTTAGGAGCAGTTTGTTTGCTGATCAGTATTTCGTGCCTCATTATCAGGTTTTCTATGCAGGGTAAGAAATGCTTGTGGCATAAGGAATGGAAAATATAACAAAGATTAAATGTAGCCTAAGAAAATGAAATGATGTATGAAAATTAATAATTAACTGGCTCATCAGATGAATTATAACTCTAGATGAGTTTATTAATGATATTTACTAAGAAAGAGCTTTTGGCTGTAAATAGGCACCATAGAGCTCGTGTTTTTGGAATTTTCTTGAATGGATGAGTTAACATTGCTTTTTGTTTGTTTAATCTTTTAATCCACAAGAAACCGTGCCTAGAGCCTTGCTTAGAAGATAGAGCCATGATTTTTGTATTTTGATTCAAGTCACAGGTTTCCCAGAAAACTAGTGAAATTATTAAATGGTTTTGTGCCTTCGTTTCCTAGAAGTTAAGTAACTGTTTTCTCTGACTTGACTTACAGGAGTGTTTTTAAGAGTTTGACAGTTGTCAAAAAGAAAGATTTATAAACTCATGCTGACTCCTGTAGCAGAATGATTATCTTTATTGTTTGAACCAACGGAATATTAAACATCTAAATGTACCAATATGTCACATTCTTGGTACCTTAGATTTGTACTTCTGGATGTTCTTTGCTTTTTTTCTTTTTCTTCTCTTTTTCTGTTGATACCTTGGGTTAGAGTAGTTGGATGGAGGGCAGAGGAGAAAGTAGTGCTGGAGAACTTGATTAAGTTTTTAAGTAGAAAGATGCTCCTCCAATGGAGTCTTCCTACCAGTTAGGTTTTGATACTGACTAGTTGTGATTTTACTTTTTGGCAAGGTGTAGGAAAATTGAATCCTAATATCTGTCTTTTTAAAGTAAGTGTTGTCTTCCAGCGCATTGTTGTCATGAGAGCCTCCGGTCAGCTCCTGCTCTCATGGGGTGGGTAGATACCATATTTGCTTCCATGTTGACCCAGTTTCCTTGATTTAAGTGTCAGAGGTATAAAATCTACACATTTATCCTTGATCATAGCAAAAGGCTATTTTTTATAATCTTCCTTATCTTAATTATCTGAAAGAACAGAATTTCTAGAGACTTCCTCCTTTTGTGGATGAAAACTGTAAGTCCAGGAAGGTTGTAAATGATTTGCCAGTAGTAGAGTCAGGTGTCCTGACTTCTAGTTGAGTGCTCTTTCCCTCTGATTCAACAAGGATGTGTCATTCTTATAAGTGAGCAGTTTATTCCTTTCTTGTTACCAAGTAGACTTAGAATTATACCTGAAAAAAAATTTTTTTAATCCTCATCCTAAGATATGTTTCCACTGATTTTAGATAGAGTGGAAGAGAGGGAGGGAAGGAGAGAGAGAGAGAGAAACATTGATGTGAGAGAGACATTGATTGATTGCCTCCTGCACAATCCCGACTGGAGCCGGGGTTCAAACCCGAAACCCAAGTCCATGACCCTGACTGGAATCAAACTCTCGACCCTTTGGTCTGAGAGCCAATAATGCTCTAACTACTGAGCCAGACCAGCCAGGGCAGGCATATTTTCATATACGATTTATTTTATTTTTGTCTTGAGACTCTTTTTGTTTTCCAGCCCACAGGCCATTGGCCTATTGTTTTCCTATGGTATTAATCACTTTACTTTCTGGCTGTCACTTTTTTAGTAATAAAATTTAAGTACAGTTTTGTTGTTGCTTTTACTTTCAACCTAAAGCTATTTGAAACAGCAGTATAGTTTGTAAAAAAAAAAAAATATATATATCCAATCTGACAGGCAGGAATGAGTGTCTGATAATTAAGTTTTCAGTGTTTTAATTATTTTTACTTCTCACAAATTTAACCTTATTAATAATCTAGTCTAATGCTAAGTACCTACTTATGTGTTTTGTCCAGATTTTTGATGATAATTTCTGCTTGCGTATGATCTTGCTGCCAAAAATGACTCCTTTATTTTTAAAAACTTGGAAATGGGCACAGTCTGCAAATCTGCAGACATTTGTCACTTGGACCATGGTCTTAGTGACTCATATTTCCAGTCATGTTGGATAATTCCTCATTTTTAACAAATTGCCAATACAACATATTTATCTTGCCCTTTTTTGTTGGTTGGTACTGAATAAGTGCTTTCTTCTGCAGGGTTCAGAGTGCTCAGAAAACACTATTTTATCAATGAGTGGAGACTAGGAGGCTACTGGCAAAGCATAGAGACATTAAATGATTCTTGCCCACGATCAACCAATAAATCAATAGACCAGCTGGTAATACAGTTGAGTTCTTCTAAATGGACACAGAAGAAAAGGCATTGAAATTTTTCCAATGTGAAAAAACACTCTTACAACTGGTCTGATATCAGAATTAATTTCTTATTATCCATAAACAAGCATAAATGATACAGGTTTGGCTAAACCTGGATATATTTGTCCATTCTCAGGAACTGTAGTGAAGAGAAGGGCAGGAACAAGACCTAGGAGTGCTTCTGAGGACAAGATGATGGCATGGCAGTATTAAATGTGACAGACTGATAGAATTCTTAATAAAAGAGAGAATTGTTAGAGATGAAGAAAATATTCCAAATTTTATATTGTTAGTTATTTTTGAAGTTTTTCAAAATAGGGACATATAGTCAACTTTGCAGAAGGCACAGTGAGTGCCTGACTTGAAAATTAAGTATTTTTGATTTTCTAAATTGATAAAAGAAAATAAAAAACTTTTCATCAAAAATTTGCCCTTCTTGGTATCCTGTCCTTGATGATTGATGGAGCCATTCATTTGGTAGTTGATTGGAAATATTTGTCTAAGGCATTGAGTAAGTCATACAGAAAAAGTAGAAATCATCCGGTTGAGGGTATCTGGCCACTACTGCTTTATAGCCAGTCCATCTTTCCTCTGTTTGTTCAACTTTGGCTTCTTTCCATGATTGTAATGTCTATATAAAAGAAAACAGATTGTGACTGTGTTTGCATTCATTAGGAGTGGTGTTACTTAGTCACCTCATTGACTATACATATATTTGGGGAAGCTATTGATCAAGAGAGAAAGACTTTCCCTAATGATTTGTAACCAGGGAGTATTGATATTATTGAATACAGATGGATGATGATGTCCTGTGGTCATGTCAGTACTTTTTTTTTGTTAATCCTCACTGAAAGATATTTTTTCCATTGATTTTTAGAGAGAGTAGAAGGGATGGGAAAAAGGGTAGAGAGAGAGAGAGGGATGGGGGGGAGAGAAACATTGATGAGAGAGAGACATATTGATTGGTTGCCTCCCACACGTACCCTGACCGGGGCTGGGTATCGAACCTGCAACTCAGGTATATGCCCTTGACAAGGAATTGACCCTGTGACCCTTTGGTGCATTGGCTGACACTCTAAGCACTGAGCGAGGCCAGCCAGGGCTATGTCAGTACTTTTGGTTCTTCTCTGGTAATTGAGAAAGGGGATGGTGGGATTACAGATGGAAGCTTTGTGGGACTATGGTTGACTTACCATGTTTGGTCCATGATGAACATACCTTTAAAAGGGATGATCTTTTTTTATACTTTCCATAAAGCATATTTCACAGCCTTTTCCTTTTCTAGGATCTTAATGGAAGGCAAGAATATTGTGATGTTGATTCTATTTCCATCCCCTTAACTCAGGATCAGTATGGAACCAAGACTCAAATGCTGCTCTGAATATTTGGTATGTGGATGTATGAAGCCTTTGTGAGAGTCCCAGGCCTGTATTTTTATCTTTTGTGAATCTAGGGACTATGAAAAAATTGCTCTTAGAGTGAAAATCAGAGATGGTTTAATGTCCTCATATTCTCATTTAGAGGATATATCTGCCATTAGATTGTTTCCTAGAACCTTTGGTGCATCGGTCTTACAGCTCATGTAGGTGATGTCTTTTGGTTTTTCCAAGACTCACTGTAGCAGAAGTGAACTAGTACAGACAGATCCTCTAGGGAGTAAAATAAGTTTCACTTTGCAAGCTGGCACCAGTAGGTTGGTTGTAGTTGCCAAGAGCACTGTATTGAGAAGGGCTCAGTGGCAAACAAAACAATGCAGTGATCCATAATCCATGTCTACCATGAATGCAGGAGAGGAGAGTGCCTGCCAGTGAACCATGTATTTGATGACCCTGCTTACATAAAAGGCCCTTTTGCTAAGAGTGCTGCTTTTCTTTTCTACATGGGTTGAAAACTCACTGTAACTTATTTTTTATTTTACTTTTAAAAATGCCTGCATTTATTTTTTTAAACAGGCTAAAAACCCACACCATGGATAACTTATTGGACTTTGCCTGAAAGGAGTCATTAGTGCCATTGGATATTTGACCATCTTGGCCACAGGTTTTTTCAAAATGAATGGAAGGTCATGCAGCATGAATTTCTACCGGATATCAGGAACCCCACAGGGGCCTGGGATGGTCAGTGGCCAACACATTCCTCCCATCCGAGCCCACTCGGGGACTCCTGGCCCCTCGTCCTGTGGCAGCACACCAAGCCCTGGTATTGGAAGCCTTGCTAACAGTCTCCATCTCAAGATGCCCTCGGGAGGAGGGATGGTTCCTCAGAGCAACATGGCTGAGAGCCCCATCCATTTGCCCGCCTTGAGCCCCAGGAGACAAGTGATCACCAATGGGAAGTCACGATTCCAGGTCACCCAGGCCGGAGGCATGTCAGGGCCACATACTTTAAAGCCAAAGCAGCAGGAGTTTGGAAGTCCTTTTCCTCCAAATCCTGGGAAAGGTAGGATTGTCTTTCTGGGATCTTTTAAAAGTGGAAAGTACTTTTTTTCTCCCCCTAGTCCCTTCTCCCGGAACATCCTATGGAAAAATACATGATTCCATGTCAGGGTCAAAGTTGATGGTCTCAAAATGATATGTAGCTTGCTTGGGAAGACAGAGGATACATATATGTGCGTGAGGACTAGAAGCCCACAGGTGTCAATGTGATATCTCATGGAACTGTGAAGTGGAGTGGAAGGCAAGAGAGAAAGATCAGAAACAAGGAGGTAGGGTGGTGGTAGTGGTGAAAGGGAAAGGGCAGATTTAGCAAGGTCCTACCCTCTGGATATACAGCGCTCTGCCCTGGCTCACCAAGGGCTAGATTCTGCAGGCCATAGAGGAGAGACAAGGGTGGCTGGAACCATCAGTATGCTAGTTGGGTTCTGTTTAGGAGGAAAGAAATTTTTTAAAAAAGGGAGACACTTTATAAAATGGGGAATTAACACATAGAAATGATAAAACATTATTCAAGAGCAGAACCTATAATTTTTCTAATACTGCTAGTAACAAGAGAGAAGGAAGCGAGAAGAAAATAATGAAAAGGTCTATTTTTGTGCTTGTGGAGAACGAGAAAGCCTGGTTAATTTGAAATTCAGAGAGAATGTGTTTTTAATTCAATAATATTTGAATTACCATATGTTTTATTTTATGTATTTAATTAAACTTTTTTGAATTTTTATGAGTTTTTTTTTTTTTTTAAGCCAAAACTGATGATAATTGCTGGGAAACAAGATCTGGAATGCTTCCAAATTACCATATATTTTATTTTATTTATTTTTATCATTACCCGAGGACATTTTTTCCATTTTTTGTTCAGATAGAGTGGGAGGGAGAGAAAGGAAGAGAGCGAGAGAGAGAAACATCGATGTGAAAGGGACCATCGAGTGGCTGCCACCCACACGACCCAACCAGGGCCGGGGACAAAGGGGACAAACCGCAACCGAGGTACATGCCCCTAGTGGGAACAGAACCCAGGTCTCTCTGGACTGCAGGTCGACGCTCTAATCACTGAGCAAAACCGGCCAAGGCAAAATGACCATATATTTTATATTAATGAATCATTATTGAAGACTAGCAAATTTTTTGAATGACATGCTGTCTCTAGAAACTGATGTTTACTTAATGAGATTATATTGCACATGATATGTATATTTGGGCTAGAAAAAGAAAGAGTATGTATCCCATGTAGAATATAACTTTGTTATATAAAGTAGCACAATTATGTATTCCTTTAAGTATTTTTAGCATTTAGTTTTAAATGTTTATATTAAGTGTTTATACCACCAAATAAAATTACTAGCAGCCTCTGAACAGCCATTCACTAATTTAACTCATAAGTCACCTAGTTATGGTGAATAATGATTTATATCAGGCAAGTAACCAAAAAGTTGTTTGTTTTAGTGTCTATGCCTGGAGAAGTTGGTATAAATTGGTAGATTAAAAAAAAAAACCCACTAAATATATGTGTAGATTGTTTTTTTCTTTTCTTTTTTAAATCTATTTATTTTGGTCTAGGTTTGGTTGTTTTATTAATTAGAGCTACTGATATTATGTATAAGTATAGGAAAATTTTTCCCCCGGGGCTGCATCCAGAAGAGCTGTCATTGTCTGGTGGCTATGTTCACGGCAAGGCAAGTTAAGTTCTTTTTTTTTTATCCTCACCCGAGGATATTTTTCCATTTTTTGTAGAGATAGAGTGGGAGAGAGAGAGAGGAAGGGAGAGAGAGAGAGAGAGAAACATCGACATGAAGGGACACATCGAGTGGCTGCCACCCGCACGACCAACCAGGGCCGGGGACAAACTGCAACCGAAGTACGTGCCCTTAGCGGGAACCGAACCCGGGTCTCTCCGGACCGCAGGCCGACGCTCTAACCGCTGAGCCAAACTGGCCAGGGCGCAAGTTAAGTTCTTTAATGTCAAGCTCATATGTTTGGATTTTTAGGAACTGAGACCCAGTAAAATCTTTCAGCTCATGCTTGACTAGTGAACTGTAGCTTGCTTTTATATATACTTATGTTTGAAATTCTGACTGGCAATAATAATGGTGATAGTATTAATAACTTGCATTTATTGTATTATAACTCATCTGTATCAGGCACTGTGTTAAGTGCTTTCCAATACACAGTCTCAGTTATTTCTTATAACAGCCTTGAGTTTTATGCTCAACTGATAAGGGAACTAAGGTCTAGAAAGAATAAGTAACTTTAGCATTTCCAGCCAGTAAGGAGTTTGGGAATATTACTTTGATGGTGACCAGAGTTGTAAATATAATAATGGTTTTTAAAAAGTGCTTTAGTTTTCTCATTCTTCTCTTTTCAATTTTCTGACTCCTTGCTCAGCTTTCAAGCTTATAGTGCTTGTTTTAAATCTGCATGGTTGGGGCATGCATGGGCATGGATAAGGGGTCGAAGACAACCATATTATTATCCCCCCTGGCCTTGCAGATTGGATACCACCAGTGGTCTGGATGGTGCCAGGAGTGGCTGAATATGTCCTTTTCAGATCTTGGTTGACAGTTCCTAAACAAAGCCAATAACTGGTTGAGAATGCTGATCTGGGACTGATTGAACTTCATCCAATCACTTACTCAACAAATAATTATTGAGCAAATATTATGGGTGAGTCACTGTTTGGGGGATACAATAGCCATTAAAACACAGTCATGGTCCTCAAGGAGTTGAATTTAGTTAAAATAAAGCACTGACAAGGATACATAGCAACATTTGAAGGGGTTCCCAGGGATGCTTGGTAAGTGGATCTGATAGCAAAGTAAGATATCTAGGTAGACACTAGAAGGATGAGGAGCTAGCCTTGCAATGTGTATGTCCTCTGTCTGAGTATGTGTGTGTGCATGTGCATGTGAGGGGGCTGTCTGGAACTTATTTTGGGTAGAGAGAAAAGCATACTCAAAACCTGGAAGGGAGAGATCATGGTGCATTCCATGGACTTTCACCTGATTTCTGTTGGAGGGCACAAAGACTATGGTAAGGAATGAGGTTGGAGAGGAATTAAGCAGAAGCTAGATGAAGGATTATGAATGATACATCAAGGAGGTTAGATGTACCTTGACACTGGTGAGCTGTTGAAGGGTTTTAACCTTGGGAGTGATGTAATAAGCTTGAGGTTAACATTTCTCCCTGGCTTTGTCATTGCTTTTTCATGATTTATTAACAATGCCATGACCCACAACAATACGTACAAAGAACCAGTGACTCTGTGAGTGTATTAGTCTGGGTTCTCTAGAGAAACAAAACCAATAGGTGATAGATATATCTGTGTATCTCTATCTCTATATCTACAGTAGAACATTATCTATCTATCTATCTATCTATCTATCTATCTATCTATCTATCTATCCATTCATCCATCCATCCATCCATCCATCCATCCATCCATCCATCCAAAAAGACTTACGTAATTTATATAAAAAGATATACTTGCTTACATGATTATGGAGGCTGACAGGTTCTAAGATCTGCAGGATAAGTAAGCAGGCTGGAGGCCCAGGAGAGCTGATGATTTAGTTGTCCAACTCTAAAGGCCTGGAATTAGGAGAGGTATTGGTATAGTTCCTTCGTGAAGGCAAGCAGACTGGAGACCCAGGAAGAACTGATATTTCAGTTTGAGTCCGAAGGCAGAAAAAAGCCAATGTCCCAGTTTACAGGTAGTTATTTAGGAAAGAATTCTGTCTTACTTGGTATAGGGTCAAACTTTTTTTCTAGTCAGTCCTTCAACTGATTGGTCGAGGCCCACTCACATTAGGAAGGGCAGTCTGCTTAATGTGGACTAGGAGGTGTAGGTGGTGGAATCCAGTCTGATTCCAAGGCTTGAGAAGTAGTAGGGGGCAAAATTGGAACACACATTTCATTAGCAATGGTGGTTAACAATGAAATAAAAATACTTTTATTTTTAATGTTTGTGGATTATTTTTTCCCAAACAGCTAATAAGTTGTTAGCACATAAATACTATTAAGTTGTTGACACCTAATGACTTAATAAATAGAAGTGTTAGGTGTTCCTTTTGGCCTAGGGGCACCATGAAAAAATTACCAAGACTTTGAGAATGCTATGCCATGAACTTAGAACATTTGGGAACCTCTGTCACAGGAGTTTTTTTTTTTTCACACAAAAATTAGGTTAGAGTAGGTGATGCTGCTAATAGTAGGAAACTCAGGGATGTCAGGTCCAAGATCGTGGAGCTTCTCTTGGTCGTTCCCTTTGGTTGTACAATAGCTGCCTCACTCTGGCTCCTGCTAGAGGTCTGCCTTCTGAGAATGGTAAAGGAGGAACGAAGAAGGACAAAGGGCAAAACAGACAGAGGCGGTAAATCCCCCCAAATAGACCACTTTAATCACCTTTCCCAGGAGTCCCACCCAACTACTCTCCCCTAATTAGCCAATCCTGCATAATAATTTATATTAAATAAAACTCTTTGTTCTTGAGTTTTATCTTTTTTTAAAAAAAAACTTAGAATTTTGCCTTACATTATTTTGTACTGTTATATTTTACTTTTCAGCATTTGCCACCTTTAATATCTCTCTTTCTCTCAAGTAAGTTGAACCACTTGTAAATAAGTTGCAGACATTATGACTGACACTTCACCCCCAAATTCCTTAACTGGTAACTTTCATGCTATCTAACCAAAATATATTAATAATAACCAAAGATTTTAACTTTGCTACAATCGTATTAATTATATAAAGTTATATCTTAAAATATAGTACATATTCAAAATCATTTTATATTGTTATTTCTTTGATTAATTAATTAATTTTTAATCCTCTCGAGGACATTTTTCCATTTTTTGTTCAGGTAGAGTGGGAGGGAGGGAGAGGAACAGAGAGAGAGAAAGAAACATCAACATGACAGGGACACATCGAGTGGCTGTCGCCCGCACGACCAACCAGGGCTGGGGACAAACTGCAACCGAGGTATGTGCCCTTAGTGGGAACCGAACCCGGGTCTCTTTGGACCACAGGCCGACGCTCTAACCGCTGAGCCAAACCTGCCAGGGTAATTTTATATTGTTATTTTATATCTTATTTTACTTATCATATTATTTGTAATACAAATTATTTTCTTTCCCCATTTATAAATCCACATGTGTTTTTATAGCCATTTCTTTTCTTTTGATCCAGGGTCTAATGCATTACATTTGGTTGCCATGTCTCGTCAGTCTCCTTTACTCTAGAATGGCCCTCTACCCCTGCCTTTTCTTTATGTTTCATGACAAATAAGTTGATATTTTTAGAGTTCAGGCCAGTTGTTTTGTCATACAATCCGCTTTGTTTGAATATTTCTTCATGATTGGGTTCAGGTTAAACAGTTTTGGCAGGAATACTACACAGGCGTTTTGTGTACCACCCACTGCATTACAGGAGGAAGCACCAAGTGCTCATTTGTCCTAGTATTTGTGAGGTTGCTTTTGATCCCCTGGCTAAGGTGGTATCACTAGATCTCTGCACTGTGAAGGACACTTTACCTTTCAACATTAAAAAATAATCTTATATGATCTCCAATAAGCCTTGATAGCATCCACTGATGATCCTTGTCTGAATCAGTCATTACATTGTTGATTTTCTGATTCTACCATTTCTTCTATGTTTATTAGCTGGTATTCTTCTGGAAAGAAAAGCTTTTCTCCCTTCTCTTGTTGAGAATCATTGTAGACGCATGTATTTTTTTTATCAAACTTACTGCACTGTGTTTTATTACCATCACTGTTTATTCTGATGCTCAGATTGCCCCAGATTTGGCCAGCGGGAACCCCTTCACGTCAGATCCTATGTTCTTTTTGATATGTTCCCACGAAACACTTTCTTGCTTTCACACATTAACAACATATTCTAGGCTCACTTGCATTTCCCTGCCCCAACCTGGAACCAGCCATTTTTTTTTTAAAAGCTCAGGTGCCTTTTAGTGGGAAATGATATTTGGAAAACTGGGTGAAAGGATGTTCATATTGACTCAGGGGTGTCAGTGCTTTTGGGTCGTATGTGTGGGCAGTGTTGGGAAATATGTCAAAACAAGATAATGAGCTCTAGTTAAAATACAACATTACAGAGTTCTTCCTCACAACTCCTCAGTGGGATCCCTGATTCTCAGCAATGTCAGTATATTTATTTGCTCTGCCCTAAAATAGAGAAGAGAGTTACTTTGTAGCTTTACATTTTTAAGATAGTAGAAATTAATTTTAAAGATGATTTCTTACTACATGTGCTGAGATGAGAGTTATTTGTATTTATATAAGCCATTGAGTGAGCTTTGGAGGACATTCTGCAGTTGGCAACTTCCTGGCCCTGCTAGGATTGGTGAATACAGAATCCCAGTTATATTGTACCAATAATGGCATTTCCCCTACTTCCTGCTCAACAGTTATGAATTGTAATTAGACTGGCAGAAATGTATTTTTCAAAGCATCTGGGAAATCAGTTTTATGATCTCTACTTTTAAGCATATTTGACATAGCTATTTAAATATTTAAGACAATCCCACATTTGCAGTACCTGTGGGTCTGTATAATTGGGAAGATTTTCATTGTAAAGGTTTTTTATTTTACTTCAGGGCCTCTGACATTTCTTGTTGGGCTCTGCTGTCCTTGGAGACAAAGGGAGTTAGTTATTCATTAGCGCTTGTGGGTTATTCATTATTGTTGGTCAGAAAAAGCAGAATAATATCAACAAAGGAACTAAACTAATTGGGATTAAAAAATTCTGTTGTGTCACTTACAGCTGGCATGGATGTAAAGATCTGGTTTAAGAAAAATAATGGATTGTGTGAACCTGGGAGATCTAAAAACTAAAGTGCTTTAAATAGTACATTAAGTTTTATTTTTATTTTTTTACTGTTTGTGGTTTGCTAATTCAATTGGTTATAACCTGGAGCTTAGGTTACAGTTTGATTCCTTATTGGGTCAGTTAGCTTCATATTCTCCATTGCTCCCACCCCCTGCTGCCACAACATAAATTTAAAAATACTGCCACTGATTTAAAATGTTACTTTCCTTATCATTCCTTCCTTATGCATATCCCTGGAAAAACAGACAGTGAAAAAAAATCTGTTAACACCAATGAGTGAACCATATTGAATGTTGTCATGTTAGAAGTGGGGCAAGAATAGCAATTGGGGTCCCACATTTTTGAAGAGATGCAGTTGATATATTAGCTAAAGAAAGTTGGGGCAAAATACTTGGTTCCTTTTTACCCACTTCTGCTTTTAATCATTTATATTTCCTTGCACTTCCAATGTGGCTTCCTGCAGAATTAGAGCAAATAAAGTTAATATTTCGTAAAAGGTTCCAAAAATAACCAAACCAGTCAGAGACCAAAGGCATTATTCCAGTTGAGGTAGCCAGAGTTTTCATTTCGTCTCGCCAACAAGGCAGGTGAAACACAATGTTTACTTTTGTTTACTCTTTGGGCTACACAGGGTACACTTTGTGTGATTTATTGATGCTGGGTGTAAATCAAATTGATGATGGATTTCCAAGTATTACTGAATGGCAGGCATGATTTGTTCCAGTTATAAAAGCAATTTGTCAGTCTCATAACATTCCATGTTTGAAAGAATATATTCCATTAACACCCCCTTCCCCCTGTACACACCTCAAAAGCTATAGGACATGAAGCTGAAATGTAACATTTGTTAGTCACCTATAGCATATTAACACTGTTAAATAGCAATAGCTTTGGACTTGTGCCGGTATTTTGTAGTTCATAAACTTGCATATGGTCTCATATGATTTAATCAAAAGCACCATCCTGGGAGGCAGAGCAAGTGTAAATTGGCTCCATTTTAGGGATGAAGAGACTGAGGCTCAGTTTGCTGAGACCTCAGTCTTAGATACTGCATGGGTTGACATTGTATAGTCCCGCTACAGGAGTTTTGAGAAGTCTTGCCCGCTGTCTCTATTCGAGTTTATGGTTGCTACCATTCCTGAAAGAGTTTACCTTTTGAACACTCAAAACCATTCAGCTGCCATTTTCATCCATGAGCTGAAGAAATGGGCCCTTGCTCCTGTTTTGGAAAATTGTACTTGACAGTATGCAACTTCTGGGCCTCCTGAGCCAGGAGGGCATTGTCTACCCAGGCAGGAGGCAGGCAGTCGTTGTGTGAGGCAAGCTGAGTGACATCAGTAGATGCACGAGTACTTTTCCATGCCTGTCTATGAGGTGTTTAAACCCAGGCAGGAGGATATCATGCATATGCATAGATTTGTACTCTGACCCATAAAAATTTAAGCATAAATGGTTGGTGACTTATATTTAGTACCTATTTTCATGACTGCTTTATTTGAATAATGAAAAAAACAGAAGGTCTGTAATTGGCTCTGACATAAGAAACAAGTTAAAAATGAGGCTTACGTGTAGGACCTTGCTACGTGAAGATAGTCTGAGGCCAGCAGCATTAGCAGGGACTGGGGAGCTTGGGAAGGGAGAAGGTGAGCATCAGAGAACTTGTGAGCTAATCCATTGACTTTCCAGATGGTCACCCACTTGTGTGGCAATCTCTGGTGCACATGAGATGGTGCAACAGAAAATGGTGTTTTCTTCTGAGAGTTAAATTAGATGGTGATTGTGAAAGTGAATTTTGTACTATAAACTGCCAGAGACATGTAAAGTATTGTTGTTCCTTGAATATAAATTCGTGTTGGACAGTAGAGATCTCCATAAACCACAGCAACTGCTGCTGAGTGAGATGGCCCCACCCACTGCCCTGTTTGTTCATGTGATTTGAAATAAAGGCCTATAGACTGACAAACCTCAGAAGAAGGGGATGTGGGGAGGGAAGAGATAAACCACAGAACTTAATATGCATGAATCCGTAACCAATGGAAATGGACAACAATGCTGGGAGGGGATCTGGAGGAGGGTGTCAATCGTGGAAAAAGGAGAAACATCTGTAACAACAACAACAAAAAAAGGCCTATAGCTTAGTCATAACTCCCAAGTCAGGGTTGTAAGATATTTGATGGGTAGATATAGAATCCTAAATGCTCTCTATTTTCTATAGTTTGCTTCAAAAGCTAGAGAGAAAAAATGTAAATCACAATAAACAAACATTGAGGTGAAATAGCGTATTTTAAAAGTTTATCTTCCATTTAAATATTTGATTTTATTTAGATAGGGTGCTCTTACAATTTATTATCCAAACCAAGACACTTTTTGAGAGGTAAATGGGGCCCTGTTATAATTATGCCTGGGATTATCCTGGACGAACTGGAATGCAGAATCACCCTATATTTAGTGGAAAGTTTGTTTAGATTCAGAATTTTACCTAACTGTTTTAAGGTAACTGTACTTGACAGGAAGGATTAGCCTCATATAAGTTAATAGTAAAATTATTTCTTGGAACCATTGTGTGATTATTCCTATATTATTAAATAGAATGCATTTATTTTGGTTGTTCCGGGGTTGAAAATAAGCAACTAGCAATTTTTTAGCACTTTGTATTTTCTACTGTTCTACTTAGCTCTACATATCTTAATCTTTCCTAGCCCTGTGAGGTATCCCCATTGAAAACACGAGAAAAGAGAGGCTTAGAAAGATTAAGAAACTTGACCCAAAACACACGGGGATTTTAACCCATGTCTTTTCTGACTTCAGAGTCCTAAGTACTTCTATAGGATATTGTTTTGTTTTTTGGCACAGGGTTTGCCTCAAAAGGCTAGGTTCTTGGCAGTGGAGGATGATTTCCTGAAAGACCCAGTATGTCTACCATAATTTCTAGTATGTGTGGTGGTGTAGTATCTGGTATATATTTATTTTGTAAACAACAGTGAACTGAAGCAAAAAAAAAAAAATGCACACACACAGAAAACCACTGTCAAATAAATAAATTGTTGCAAGTATTGTGTTGATTTCTGTTAAAAGTGCCCCTCTTAGTTGCTTAAGATATTGGTTTTGGTGGCAGTCAGAGAATGTGACAGAAGAAAGAAGGATACAGTAATGGATACCTTTGGGCCCTTCCTCTGGGCCACCTGCTACACTGAGCAGAGCTGCTGGGCCACACAAGTAAAATAACCCAGAAGGCCTTGGAGCTCAGAGTTCTCTTTAATTCTCTTAACAATCCCACATGTTATTAGATTAAAAAAACTAAGGCTTGGAGAGGTGAAGTAATTAGCAGTGGTCACATGGCTAATATGTAGCAAAGCTGGGAATTAAATGCAAGTTCTGTGTGAGCCCAGAATCTTATGTCTTAACCAATCTTTTGTGTTCCGTTGGGATGAGAGAGAAAGCCTTGCTTCTTGTAGCATTATGGGGGGCAAGCTGGAGACCGGAACTTTCTACTGAAATTGCCCGGAATCACCAGGTACCTTATACAAGATTCTTTTGCTTGCACGTAACTGAACCCACTGTACTAGCTCATGTAAAGGGGGATTTATTGTAAGGAATCAGGAGTGTCTCATAGAACCCAAGGAAAGGATGGATTGTAAGAGCAAGTTACTTCCCCACGCTCCTTCTCCCTAGTCAGTGTAATCTTTTATTTCTGCTTCTCTTGATACGTCACTATTCTTCTCCCTGAAGATTGCATTTCTCTGTCTTTTAGTATCTGTCTCAGTCGGAGTTATCTGGAGAAACAGAACCAGTCTATAAAGAGATTTATTATAAGGAATTGGCTCACTCCATTATGGAGGCCTGGAAGTCCCAAGATCTGCAGTTGGCAAGATGGAGACTCGGGAGGGCCAATGGTTTAGTTCCGATCTGAGTCCAAAAGCCTAAGAGCCAGGCAGGAGAATTCATGGTATAAATTCCAGTCCAAAAGCTGGCAGAGCGTATGTTTCAGTTCAGTTTTGAAGGCTAAGCAAGACCAATGTCCCAGTTCAAAGCAGTCAGGTAGGAAACGTTCCCCCTTACTTGTGTGAAGGTTTACCTTTTTGTTCTATTCAGGCCTTGAACTGATTGTGTGAGGCCCGCCCACATTGGGGAGGCCAATTGCTTAACTCATTCTACCAATTCAGATGTTCATCCATCCAGAAACACCCGTACAGACACACCCAGAAATGTGTTTGACAAAATATCTGGAAACACTGGCGCAATCAAGTCAACACATAAAATTAACCATCACAGTATCCACGTCCTCAACATGGCTTTCTTCCCCAGTCCCAAACATGTGATATACTCAGCACTTCTGTGCTTATGAGGTCATCTACATAGTGTCCTCTGTCCCATTTTCAGGGCCTTTGGAGAGTCACTTGGTCCATTGTGGGTCAGGTCTGGTTCATCCAGCTGAGATGGGGGCAGAACTTCATAGAACAAACATGGGTCCCACCTGCTCACAAAAGTGGAGTGTGGGTTGAGTGACACCTAGACCTTAGCCCCCTCAATAAAGGTAGTTTGGGGGACATGTCTTGAATAACAGTGATATTTCCAAAGTTATCATATAAATTGTGTTTTTAGCCAATATGACTCCAAAGTAAGGGAGAAGATTTTAGAAGTATGACCATCAGATAAAGTTAATGCTAGAAAGTTTTTTTTTTTTTTTGAGTTATTTTTTTTTTGTTTGAAAGATAAACAACTGAACTATATAAATTGTGATGTTTTGGATTAGTTTTTCAGTGGTGGCAACTATATTTTATAAGGTAACACATTTAAAAAGGTAACCCAGCTCTGGCCGGTTTGTCTCAGTGGTTAGAGCATGGGCCCACGGACCAATGAGTCCTGGGTTCAATTCTGGTCAAGGGCATGGTACCTCAGTTGCTGTTTGTCCCCGGTCATGCGGGAGGCAACCAGTCGATGTGGCTCTATCACATGGATGTTTCTCTCTGTCTCTCCTTCTCCCTCCCTCCCACTCTATCTGATGATAAGTAGAAAAATATTCTCAGGTGAGGAATGAAAACAATCAAAATAAATAAAAAGGTAACCCAGATTTTCATTCATAGATGTGGGAATTAAGAAAGATTCAATAAAAAGGCGGTAAAAAAGAAAGAGCACTAAATGGATGATCCATTAAATCTTTAGGTTAATTTTGTATTTAGAGTTCAATGAAGGGGAGGATTTCCAGGTTTTAAGTTTGCAGACCTATGATTTCTGTTTGAAATCACGTTGAACAACATGGTAATTTGAAATGATTTGGCTGTCAGATTTGAAAATTTCAGCATAGTGGTTTCTTGCTGCCTTGGGTTATGTAATCAAAGAGAATCCACGTGTGATTTCAGTACTGGCTTTTATGACAGATTTTAATAGGAATCTATCAGACACAAATCATATATAATTAATCAGTGAGCTAAATTTTTAAGAGTTGGGGTACGTGGATTGGGTGTTGAAAACATATTTTTTTACACATTTGGTTCAGGTAATTTTTCCACTTATATAGAAGAAAATTCTGTACAACCATCCATTTTATTACTGTTACCCCCACCGTTCCTCTCTCCTAGAGTTTGAGGGAGGGCTAGATATAGTGACTTGCTTCTGACCATGACAAAGATGACCAAATGTCACTTCCATGATTAGATTACAAAAGATCGACTTCCTGTCTAGCTATCAGGCTACTGTCTTCTCAGTTTGTTTGCCATGTTGGAAAGGCCCATGTGGCGAGTAACTGAGGGAGGCCTCTGGCCAACAGACAGTGCGGAACTGAAGGCCTCAGTTCAACAACCTTCCAGAAACTGAATTCTGCCAACAACCATGTGAATTTCAAAGCAGATCTGTCCCCGGTTGAACCTTCAGATGAGACCCTAGCTGCAGCTGACACCTTGATTGCAACCTTGTGAGAGAGAGACCCTGAAGCAGAGGACCCACCTCGGCCATGCTTGGATTCCTGACCCAGAAACTGAGAAAATACCTGTGTTGTTTTAAGCCACTGAATTGGTGGAAATTTGGAATGTAGCAGTAGATAAGTAATGCAATTATTATCTGGCCTTTTCCTCTCTTTCAGGAGGCACTGGAAAGTTAGGCAATACCTAGGAGCAGGAGGGCAGAAATTAACCTCTGTCGAGGGCCTGTGATATGCCAGACATGGTGATAGGCTTCAAGATTCAGCAGAGCCAACTTGTAAGGTTTTTTTTTTTTAATTTTTTATTTTTTTATCCTCCCCCGAGGATATTTTTCCATTTTTTGTACAGATAGAGTGGGAGAGAGAGAGAGAAACATCGACGTGAAGGGACACATCGAGTGGCTGCCACCCGCACAACCAACCAGGGCCGGGGACAAATTGCAACCGAAGTACGTGCCCTTAGCGGGAACCGAACCCAGGTCTCTCCGGACCGCAGGCCGACACTCTAACCGCTGAGCCAAACTGGCCAGGGCCCAACTTGTAAGGTTTTAAAAATTACACCCATTTTACACATGTGGAAACCAACATTCCGAGAAGTGAAATTAAATTATTTGCCCAAGTTTACATGGCAGAACCAGGGTTTGGATGCAGGTATATCTTACTCCAGTGCCCCTGCACCTTCTAGGCACCAGGCTAAATCCTAGAAGCCATGACAAACACTGGAGTGGCATTTTGCCTACAAAACAGAATTAAACCAAGACAACTCATCTTTAAGGATTCATCACCTACCTTCTGTGGGCTTGTTGCCAGGCATCCATCCCCCCCCCCCACTTATTCTTCTCAGTGGTTTGTTCCCTCCAGATATTCTTTTCCTGCCCTTTATCTAAACCTCTGTTTCACAGCCCTGTTTTTTATTGCCCTTTTTATTATTCTCAAACAAAATTCATAGACAGTGTTATCTACCTATGCACATAATTTAAAAAAAATCAATACACTCTCATAACTGAAATATAAGGGAATAAAAAGGAACATAATGTAAAAAAAGATAATATGCATTTAAATGTGAAATGTTCCAGTGCAGCTATACTAGAAGACATAATGAAGTAGTCAGATAAGCTTGGATCTGAATGTGGAATTAGCTAAAATTTTGATGATTCAGAATTGCAGTTGTTGTTTCAATGGCTCAGATATCTAGTTGTTTTGCTTTTAGTGATATTTTATGAAGTGGTGGATATTTTATAATATTTCTGTGAAAACAATAATCAGTCTTCCTTTGATTTGTGCTATAACTTCATTTTAGATCATTTAGTGTAAATTAAGAATCTTGAAAATAAAATGGACATAGGTTCTAAATTTAGGTAATTTTAAACAGGTTTTTACCTATGTGAATTTCTGGTGAGACACTTAAAAATCATGAAGGAGGCTCTGGCTGGTTTGGCTTAGCGGTTAGAGCGTCAGCCAACGGACCAGAGAGTGACCTGGTTTGGTTCCTGCTAAGGGCACATACCTCAGTTGCAGTTTGTCCCCGGCCCCAGTTGGGGTTGTGTGGGTGGCAACCAGTAGATGTGTCTCTCTCACATTGATGTTTCTCTCTCTTCTACCCTCTCTCCCTCCCACTCTATCTGAAGATAAATGCAAAAATATCCTCAGGTGAGGATAAAAAAACCCCAAAAGATCATAAGGGAGGTACCTGGCCAGTGTGGCTCAGTGGACTATGTGTCCTCCCATGGACTGAGAGTCCTGGTTCGATTCCAGGTCAGGGCACATGCCCTGGTTGTGGGCTTGATCCCCAGTAGGGGGCGTACAGGAGGCAGCCGATCGATGTTTCTCACATCAGTGTTTTGATCTCTCTCTCCCTCTCTCTAAAAAGTCAATAAAAACATATTTTAGCCCTGGCCGGTTTGGCTCAGCGGTTGGAGCGTCGGCCTGCGGTACAGAGAGACCCAGGTTTGGTTCCCGCTAAGGGCACGTACCTCGGTTGCAGTTTGTCCCCGGCCCTGGTTGGTCGTGCGGGTGGCAGCCACTCGATGTGTCCCTTCACATCGATGTTTCTCTCTCTCTCTCTTCCTCTCTCTCCCTCCTGCTCTATCTAAACAAAAAATGTCCTCGGGTGAGGATTAAAAAAACAAAAAAACAAAAAAAACAAACATATTTTAAAACAATTTTAAAAAATCATGAGGGATGTGAAATAATTCTTTGTGTGCAAGAGTGTGTGTCACCCCGCCTTCACAACTGAATGCCAATAATGTGACAACCCAGCACCCCTAGAACTCCAAATGTCTCCTAGGAGGCAGCGTCCTCCAAACCCACTGATCTAAATCTAAATCTTCTTTCAGTAAAAGAGCTGATCAACTGATTAAAGTATTACAATTTCCAGAGGTGTTTGTGTTTTAACTGGGTCAGAACCTTAAGACAAAGAAAGGTGTTGTTCTTGGTGGAATTTTTTGGGGGTAGGGAAGTGGCAAAATGAAAGATGAAGATGATCCCCCTTTTCAACCCTTAAACTGCATAGCACACGTGTACTCTTTATATTTTTTATTCTAGCCTTTCTTCTTATATACCCCTTTTTTAGGCTCTATGTACATTTTACATGACAAATTAGATGTCTTTTGTAAGTTGAATTCTGTTTTTTTTTTTCTGATTGTATTTTTTGTTGTTGTTAATCCTCACCCAAGGAAAATTTTCCATTGATTTTTAGAGAGAGTGGAAGGGAGGGAGGGGGAGAGAGAAACATCAACGTGAGAGGGACACATCGATCGGTTGCCTTGTGTGCCTCAACTGGGGCTGGGGATCAGATGGAATCTGCAACCCAGGTACGTGCACTTGAAGGGAATCAAACCCGAGACCCTTCAGCGTGAGGGCTGATGTTCTAACCAATGAGCAACACTAGACAGGGCTTTGATTGTATTTTAAGAGCTTCTCTATGTCATATAATCAATTGATACAGATATATACATATAAGATAATACACTCATATACACACATTGTACCTTCAGCGAGCTCACAATCAAATACAAAGAGAGAAAGCAATTATAAAAAGCAATAAATTACGTATACAATGGCTCATTAACAACAATGAATGAATGTTACAGGATTTATGTACTTACAGTTAATATAGGGTATATAAGTAGTAACCTGTAAGTATATAAAGCCTGTGAAATGATATATGTTATATATGCTACATAATGTACCATGCATATTGTATATACTTTATACAACTATGTATTATTATATGTAATATACTATAATTTAGATGTAAAAGCTTTTATTAAATTAATAAGCAAAAGTGCCCAGAGGCAACTTTTATACATTAGAACTATATCTTCTTAAATTAAAGTGTACAAATCTAGAAGTTATAGACATAGCCATTTCTCTTTGCATTAGTCCCTATCCTTTTGCAAATAAAGATATATCAGCCTCATAAGATAAAATAATAAAATAAAATAAAAGTGACATTGATTGGCAAAAAAAAAAAAAAAGAAATATATCTTCATACATAGATACTTTTTGATGATGTATTTTATAGGTGGAAGCTCATTTTATAGATCAAAAGGAAAGGGAAAAAATGGGGTGGTTAGTAGGTACTATAAGAAATTTCATATCAAGACTGATGGGTCAGATCTTGTGACACAGTAGGTGCACATGGCATAGAATATATGGGCAGTGTGGAGTATGTTGTCTTTTGCTTATAATGACAGCTAACTAAGAGAAGATTTCCTGTTTCAAGTGTATAAATTGAAATTAGACATTAAGAAGAGCTTCCTTTCATCCGGCTGCTGTGGTTCCATGGATTGAGCATCGTCCGTGGACTGAGAGGTCCATGTTTGATTCCTGGTCAGGGAACATACCTGGGTTGTGGACTCAATCCCCAGTAGGGGGCGTGCAGGAGGCAGCTGATTGATGTTTCTCTCTTACATTGATGTTTTTATCTCTCGCTCCCTTCCTGTCTCTCTAAAAAAATCAGTAAAAACATAAAAAAAAAAAAAAAAGATCTTTGAGGGCCAAAAGGGCATTTTAACGTTTCAGGTGAAGGATTGATGTTGTCATCTCTTTCAATATTAATGATAAGGTATGATTTTGTATAGTGTGAAAAAGCGCGGACTAAATGCCCATCCACAGGTATATCAGCTAGGATCCAGTCAGGAAAAGAGAACCTGCTTCAGTTATTTTAACAGAGATCATCTAATATCAGAAATTTATGAAGCAGGTATTGAAGGACTGAAAAGATGACATAAGAAAATGCTGAGGTAATGCAAATAATAATTGCAGGGAGCAGCTGCTCCCTTGCGATTTGGATGATGAAAAGGAAGATGTTCTTGGAAGTTAGCAGAATCTAGAAGCTTGGAGGAGGAGCCCACAGATCTGGGACCCAGATCCTCCCAGGACTCCCTACCCAGATGGTGCTGGTACCTTGGGGAGCTGGGACAAACTGTCCTCCAGAGGCTCCCCCAGAATTAAACCAACAAGTATGGTTTCCTACTCTATGTGAGGCATTACCACAAACCTTGGAGGACACTATACAGGTGGCAAATCAATAACAGTGGTCAGAACAGAAGTCATGGATTAGATCTAAACACCAAAAGGACCTTTCCCCTTTTTAGTCTCGTCCTTAAATTGCCTAGAATAATTGCACTGGTTACTAGGTCTAGGCAAAGTTTACTGAACCATACTATTGAATTTTTTTAGAAATGCTTGTATCAAATGAAGCTTGAATATTTAAAAAGTATTCAGAACAAGTCCAGAGAAATTAAGAAAAGCGAGACTATTACCTGCTTTTCATGATTTCTTTAGTCTTAATACAATTTTAAAGAATAACGCTACCTCCCTGGCCAGTTTGGCTCAGCGGTTAGAGCATCGGCCCACAAACCAGAGAGATCCAGGTTCAGTTCCCACTAAGGGCATGTACCTTGGTTGCAGTTTGTCCCCAACCCTGGTTGGGGTTGTGTGGGTGGCAACCACTCGATGTGTCTCTCTCACATCGATGTTTTTTCTCTCTCTCTCCCCCTCCCTCCCTCTCTCCCTATCTGAAGATAAATGCAAGAAAAAAAGTCCTCTGGTGAGGATAAAAAGAAAAAAGAATAATGATACCTAATGTATAGCACTTATGATGTGGTGTAGGTATTTTAAGTGCTTGATATTTCACTTTTAGCACATGCATAAGACATTATCTTATTTAAGTTACCCTAAACCCAAGGAGGTGGGTACCATCATGATAGTTGTCATTATTATTCCTCCCATTTTATAGATAAGGAAACTGAGCTATGGTTGAATAACTTGCTCAAGGCCAAAAAGCTGGTAAGTGGCAGAGCTGGTATATAAACCAGCCAGTGTGGCTCCAGAATACATGCTCTTAACCACTAAGCCAAATTGGGTCTGTGTACATATAATTTTAAACCTGTGTTCGTATTTATCTATGGATGGATGGATGGATGGATGGATAGCAAATCTACTAATTTCTTCAGCAATACAGTAGTATATTAGAAATGCTTGCTTGAGGATTAGAGAATGAGGCTCAAAACCCAGGTCTTCCATTAACTTTCTTAGAGATTTTTAGGAGAGTCACTTTATCAATCTGAGCTCTTTGTAAAATGAGGAAGTGAATGAAATGATTTTGATCATTGTTTTATGATTTGTAAGCAGCCTGGTCACCTTGTAGGAACTGGGAGCTCGAGTTGAAGCCTGACTTGAAGAATGAGTTAGTGTCAGTTTCCTAGCATGTGTCAGACACAGACTTGGAAGTGGTAGTGCTATTGATGCTATTGATAGCTAAGTAGCTAGGGAGTGTTACGGAAAAGATATTAAAGATTTCTTTTCTTCAGAACTTTGGGCACTGTGGGGCTAGCTGTAGTTTTAATTCCCATTTTTTTTTTTTTGCTGAATTTTCACTTTTCTTCATCCAGAAGTCAATCTTGCCAGAGATTTCTAAAGCACTACTTAGAAGTTATTTCATCCCTGGGGATTTAGCCAAGAGAGGATGCCCCCTTCTGTTAGCTCCTCTTGCTCCTAAGGGGCTATCTCCTTTCCCAGTTGATAGCCTATCTGTAGACTCATTGTATCAAAGACTGGAGACCTGGAGTCCAGAGACCAGAAAATGCCCAGGAACTGGAAAAGTCTAGCAAAAATGCTTCCAGCTTAGAAGGTAGGAAAAGTGTTGGCTTAAAAAGGCTTATTGTAAGGTTAAGGAGGGAGCAGGGGTGCTTGGGTGTGTGTAGGGGACAGCTTTGCTCTTATTCTCAAAGCAGGCCACTCTTTTTCCTTCAGACACTCTCCTTTTCCCTCTCTCCTACCCACACATTGCAAATCCTTGATTTTTATGAAAGAATTGACTCCTTGAAGCCTTTACATGTATGGGTTGTAGTGTTGTAGCACTTACCAGCAGTCTTTTTTTTTTTATCCTCACCTGAGGACATTTTTCCATTTTTGTTCTGATAGAGTGGGAGGGAGAGAGGAAGAGAGAGAGAGAGAGAGAGAGAGAGAGAGACAGAGAGAGACAGAGAGAGAGAGAGAAACATCGAGAAAGGGACACATTGAGTGGCTGCCACCCACACGACCCAACCAGGGCCGGGGACAAATTGCAACCGAGGTACGTGCCCTTAACGGGAACTGAACCTGGGTCTCTCCGGACCGCAGGTCGACGCTCTAACTGCTGAGCCAAACAGGCCAGGGCACCAGCAGTCTTATAAAATTTATATGTTTCGAGTCAAAAGTGATTTCAAATTAGGTTCTGAGTGTTGCCAGATGCCACAATTGATGTTATTTTAAGTAAATTTAGAACAGAAGAATAATTTTGGCTCATTCAGTAGTAAAGTTGAATACAGATACATAGTTTGTTTTCCAAATTACTCCTTATAATTTTTGAATTGCATCAGGATATTTTTACTATTTATAATATTTTTCAGTGAAATAACTATACATCATTCACATAGTGGATATCTGTCCTGTATGAAATCAAGAACCATGACGTTGATAAGGAGAATCTATGTGTGTGTGTGTGTGTGTGTGTGTGCATGTGTGTAAAAGGTAGCTTGCACCTGTATATGCTAGATAGCATGGGCATTGAGAACCATGGTATCTTGACAGGGTACACAGATGGGCAGTTCCTAATTTATATTATAGTAGAAGAAAGAAACAAAGTAACTTTCCTGCACTTCTGAACTTTTGATGCCTGTTCTTAGGTCTTGTACTACACCAGAATTTAGCTGGAGGGTCCCAGGAAATTTCCTAGCATTGTGTCAACATGTAAGAGGAGTCCACCTGAGATACTCTATCCTGTACAATCAGTTATTGGAAGTTTGACGTAAGGAGTTGGTTTGGTTCTTTCCGCATAAGCCAAGTATCTGGTTTTCCTGGCGATAGAGAAGAACCAGGGTGAATGTGTTTTACTGAAGTATTCTGCGTTGCTTGACTCCAGGTTGTAAAGGTGCCACCTCTAGGAGTTCCTGTTTAAGTTTATCCTCTTTAGAGGGAAATCTTCAGAATGTGGGTAATACGGGTGATGAAGTAGCATGAGGAATGTCTCATTTCATGGCTCGCCTCCCTAACATGGCACCTGGTCCCTGTATGTACATACTCTGCATTGCTCTGTGGCCAGTTGTCATCACTGAGTTGAATTTGGGTAAAATAGTTCTTGTGATTTAATATAGAAATTAAATTTCAAGCACCAAAAGTGACAACATTTTTTGATAGGTAGAATTGAAGCATTAGAGGTCATTCTAGCTCAATCCCTCCCATTTTCCGGAGGCAGTATGTAGCACAGCATAGTGGTTAAGGGTGCAGATCAGAAGTGTGATGGAGCTGAGAGAACACAGACTTCCCCTCTGATCACCTCTGGAACCTTGCGGAAGTGACGTACCTTCTCTGAGGGATAGCATTTGTACTTACCTCTTAGAAACTTTAAATAACTAAATAAGATAATGCATATCCAGAATTTAGCATACTGCTTGGTGTGTAAGAAATGCTAATATATTAAATAGCATATTGTGAGATCAGCAAAGTAAACAACAGACTGTAAACGGAATACCAGGTCTTTTGAGCTCGAGGTCTTTTCCCTGTCATCTTTCACCAGATGGAAACTCTGTGAAGTCAGAAGATTGTTATTTTACTAAGTATTTAAGAGCCTGCTGTGTGCCCACATGAGCAAGACACAGTAACTGCACTCACTTTATATTCTAATGGGAATAGCAGTCAACAAATACCTAAGATGTAATTTCATGGGGCAGTGAGTGCTATAGAGGGAAACAAAGCAGAATAATGGGGTTCAGAGGGATGTTCAGGTATTTGAGAAAGGGCATGCAGAGAACACCTCTAATTTAAGTGAGGGGTGAGCCATCTGTAGCTCTAAGGAAAAGTTTTCTTGGTAGAGGTAAAAACAGATGCATAGGTCCTGATGCGATTCTGGTACAGCCAGATCATTTAGGTCCTTGTAGACTGAAGTAGAGATTTCAAGTGTGATGGGAACTCCTTGAAGGGTTTTAAGTAAAGGATTGATATGATCTAACTTACGTTTTTAAAAGGAAGTTCTGGTTACTGTGTGGAGTACAGACTGCGTGGCAGGGTAAGAATGGAAACAGGAAGACCAGTTAGGTTGTTGCAGCAGCCGTGGTGAGACAGGTGGTGTGAGGGTTTAACTTCAGGATAGGCTAGAAGGAAGAGCCAACAGAACTTGCTGGCGCATTGGATGTGGTGATTAAAAAAAACAAAACAGAAGAATTAAGGGAGAATTCTAGATGTTTGGCCTGACATGTAGTGAATGGCAGCACCATTTTTTGAGATGGAGAAATCTGGGTTTGGGGATAAGAGACTAAGATTTTGTTTTGAGCACATTACACATTTGGGGACACCTATTAGTCTTCCAAGTGAGGGTATCAGGTATGTAATTGGTTATACAAGTCTTGAACTTTGGAGTGAAGTAGGAACTAGAAATGGAACATGGGAGTTAACAGCATAGATGATGTTTGGTATCAGGGGACTGTCAGGGGCCACCAGGGAGAGAGTGAGGATGGAGAAAGTGGCCAAGAACAGAGCCATAGGGGCAATCAACACTGGAGCCTGAGAAGATGTAACCAGTGAGGTAAGAAGAAAACCAGGATAGATGATACCTTGGAAGCCAAGTGAACAAAGTGTTTCAGGAAAGGAGCGATCAACTTGGTCACATGTTGCTAAGAATTCAGGTGATGTCCTGGCTGGTTTGGCTCAGCAGTTGGAGCACTGGCCTGCGGACCAGAGAGTCCTGGGTTCGGTTCCCGCTAGGGGCACGTACCAAAAAAAAAAAAAAAGAAGTCAAGTGAGATGAGGCCTGAAAATTCTCTGTTGAATTGGGGAAGATGGAGGCCACTGTTGCCCCAGACAAGAGAGCAGAGGCTATGTTGTATCTGGCTCAAGTCACTGCTATATTCCTTGTGAAATTCAGTGTCTGGAATAGGATAGAAACTTAAAAAAACATCTGTAGAATGTTGGATGAATGAATTAATGAAATGACAGGACCAATTTTTTTCTTCTTCATTTTAGTCTCAATGCAATCTTTGTTTGTTTTGGACTTTATTTTTTAGTCTTATCAGGGAGAAAAATCATGTGATTATAATAAAACATACACATGGCACCTGCCTTCTCTCAGCTAGTAGTCCATAGTATTGACTCAACATTTATCTCACATGTTAATTAATGAACAATACATAAACCACCACAGTTCTAGACAATGTCCTACATTATACTGTAGAGTGAAGTAGTTAAAGAAAAGTGATTCCACTTTTGACACTGTACCCCCTGTCCTCTCTGTCTGAGTCTGCAGAGTCTCTCTGAGTCACCCAGAGGTTTATCAATCACTCAAAGGCTGCTATGGCTTGAGTGTAGAACACTTTTAATAAAACAGATCAGAAGTGACTTCAGGCTATTTTAGTCTGGGCCACATAGATTACCGTCCTCCCCATCCCCGCTTACTTGAAAGGAAAACTATCAAGGATACTCTTGATTGGTTGCAGTTGGGATGTCTTGCCTGGTAGTTTCCCAAACTTCTCTGAGGTACCCTGGGTGCTGCAGTGAATTCATCAGGAGGCTAAGGGATATTTCAGTGCTCTCTCTATTTTTTTAGGAAAACAGAAATAATCAACATCTGTCAGCTTCCCTGTGAACTATTGGCTCAAGGTAGTTCATAGTTTCAATATTAGATCACTGCATTCCTTTTTATTGATGTCATATCTTTGCAAAGCTGGGCTTTTGAGGATTGCTGTCCTTAAAAAGACAGTACTGTGTAAAAATCATCGTGGAACAGGAAATGGGGTGGCAGAGTTCAAACTGATTTCAAAGTCTGAGAAGCTGTGCAGTGCCAGCAGCATACACATCCCGTTAATAGTTATGGTTAAGAATGAAATAAAAACATACACTCCGATCAATTTTTGTCTATCATTGTTGGAGTGGCCGCTAAGTTGTTAGGACAAATACTAATTACATTGTGTGGATCTATCTATTTTTTAACAGATGGAACTGTTGGGTATTTCTCTTGGCCTAGTGGTGCCATGAAGAAAAATCATGAAGACACCAGGGTATCATGAACGGAGAAAGTTTGAAAACCTCTGGTTTAGAGCCTTAGGCATCGGGCTAGGAGGGAACAGGAGGGAAGGGAGGGAGCCATCCTGCTGCCACCTCCAGCTTGGCCTGTTTGCCACCTGCATCTCCCGTATGTCCATGCCACCTAGTACTCTTTCGAGTATTCCTGTGAGTGACTGGGTGAATTTGCACAACTAACAGGGATTGATGAGCATTCTTATGTTACTGCTGTACAGTGGCCCCTACTTACATATGGCCAGTGTTACCTCCCACCCAGGAGAGAGTGGACCTTTCTGTCTCCTTTTCTTCTTTCTCCTGCTTGAGATGTGCACCAGGCTCCTAGAACCAGGACTACTCTTAGTCACGTAGTTCAGATGTACGGTTACAGAGGCTTTTTGGACTAGACTGGGTCTTTCTCTACCCAGTCATTTCTGTTTTATTTTCCTCTCCGTGACAGTGTGTTGTGAGTACTAGACAACTGCCTTACATGTGAACTTTCAGAACACGGCCCTTTGTAACCTGGGGACTAGCTGAGCCTGTGGAGAACCCCCTCTGGAGACAGTATTAGAGGCTATCCTAGTTACGAGGTACTGTATTTGTCCCTTAAACACTGAAAGAAATCTTTATCTTCTCATAGCGAGAGTTTTTTTGTTTTTTTAAAATTCAAGACAAGAGATGAAAAGATAATTTTCATGGGTTCACGAGGCAGTGCCACATACTTTAAGACTCTGAAATGGGAATTGTGTTTAGTGAAATTGCGGGTTTATGACCATTGACAAAGATGAAAGGCAGAGGAGTGATTTCCACGATGTGGCGGTGGCTTTGTTCATTTTACTTGGGTATTCTAAGGGCTCAGAGTGCCCAAGGTGTGTTTCCTTTACCTTCACGTTTGTGCTTCTCTTTGCAGAGTCGAGTGACCCTCTTGAATTACCGTCTTGGGCATTGTCACTTTGTTCTTGATACTGGCCTCTCGGCCTTAGCCTTCAGAGTTACTCTGAGCAGTGGGGAAGGGTGTTTGCTTTTTTCCATCCTAGAGATATTCTTTTCTACCTCTGTCTGTTCCTAGTCTCTATCTTTCATTCCATACTTTCACCATCCCCTCTGCTCTCTTTCCATCTCAATCTGTGCTTTCCCCTTCTCTCTTCCCCCTTCCTTCCTCCTCCATCCTCATATTTCCTCTTAATTACCTCCATCAGAGCAGAGTCTCCAAGCCTCATGTTTCACTTGCAAGTATACCCAAAGGAAAGAGGTGTTAACATTGAACTGTGGGCATTTACCCTGGAGCTGCATTGAGTATCAGAGCTTTGTGATATTTTGTGTTGAACTCATGGATGGGACTCAGGTGATCTCTATGAATGAGTTTCACCTTGAGGTGAGTTCAGTTTCCCAGAATTTCATAAAAATCAGAAAGACGAGGCTGTGCATGCTACTTAGTTTAAACATCTCTAATTCTAGGACAATATTATCTCCAGAGCAGCACTGTCCTGTAGAAATACTATGGTAGCCACAGATGTGAACTACAGACATAATTTTAAACCTTTCATAGGTATGTTAAAAAAATAAAAGAATCAAGTGGTAGAATTAATTCTAATAATATATTTTATTTAACCAAATATATTAAAAATATTAACATCCCAACATGTAATCAACATAAAAAGAGATTATTAATGAGATGATTTACCTTCTTTTTTTCCTACTAAGTCTTTGAAATGCGGTGTGTATTTTATACTTAAAGTACTTCTCAGTGTGGGTGAGCCACATGTGCTAGTGGCGCCGGACTGTGCAGCTCCAGGTAGTAAGACATGGAGAGAAAGGGAGGTTTTAGGCAATTAATGAACCAAATGTACTGCTTATACTTCCAGAATGCTCAGTCAATGGAGTAGGTGCTGGGTAATAAGATGGGCTTACAAAGCACCTTCAAGTTCAATGTTGGTCTTTTAATTACTTTAATCAGGTAGCTGGTTGGCTGAGGTGGGGGGTATGGGAACTTGACCTGAAGGGATAGAAGGTCAGGGGTCACTACTAGTCTTTTTTTTTTTGGTTAATCCTCAACTGAGGATATTTTTCTATTGATTTTTAGATAGAGTAGGAGGGAGAGAGAGGTAGAGAAATATCAATGTGAGAGAGTCACATCTATTGGTTGCCTCCCACATGATCCCAACCAGGGCCAGGATCAAACCTGCAGCCCAGGTACGTGCCCTTGACTGGCAAGGAACCTGAGACCTTTCGGTCCATCGGCCGATGCTCTAACTGCTGAGCCAAACCGGTCAGGCCACTACTAGTCTTTCTATACAACCACCCAATTTCCCTTTTCTCTCTATATTTATATCTTCTCTGCTTAAATTTTCCCACTTCTTGGAAGTCTAGAACTTAAACAAACAAACAAAAAAGACTAGTTTTGCTGGTGAAAATAACTTAACTGATAACAACTCAAGTAGGTCCTTTAAATCCTGAAACACATTTTTTCTTTTTATACTTTAATTCGCATGGCAAGGAAGGAGATTTACCTTTTTCTTTGAAATGATCTAGTGACATTTTATTCCAGAAAAGTTCAAAAGCCAGAAAATTTAAGTAAAATATTGTCATGGTTTGCATGTCACAGTGACAGGAAGGAACTGCTCCCCCCCACCCCCATCTGTGAATAGAGACAAGTTTGAACAGGCCCTGCTTTTTCACCTTGGTTAAGCATTATCTTGTGTTCTTTGGGTTACTCTTGCATAACACCATCACAAAGCATAAACTGAAAGCACCCATATTTAACTTTGGTCTGAGTGTGCCCTGAAGTTGAAGGGATAGTGTTGTGGGGGTGAGGAATTCGTGAGTAGTCAATAACTAGGTAAATAAAATGGGAATACGGTCAACTTTAACATCCTGCCACCTAAATCCCCCACCCCTAACTTCCATGTATTTTCTTCCCTATGAAATGGCAAGTTGGATTAGATGAGGAATCATCACTGTTTTTCATGAAGAGGTCTGTCTGTCATTTCCTACATGCAAAAGATAGGGGTTGCCGATGGCACTAGTAGTGCATTGGAGACCCTTGGTTCTGCGGTTGATTTTCTGTCCTCTCTTAGAAATGAGCAGCTGGAGACCCTTGGATATAATGAAATCTAATGTCCTTTGGTAGTCTCAGTTTCTAGGTTTCTGAGTTTTGTAGATTACTTGAAGAGTTGCTCATTTATGCTGTTGCAACAAAGAGGTATGATCTGGGTGGTGGGGTCTCCATCAATGATAGAGTATACCTAGAGTGTTCGGGGAGAGAAGCAGGGAATAGGTGGAAGGTGGGAGACCCACAAGCATTCATTGGTGTTTGCTAGAGTGAATTTGTTAGTTCAGTGACATCTGGAGCTTCCTGATGGTAAGCTGAAGAATTTATGTTTAGACATAGGACTGGAGAAGTGCAGAGGTTGAATTGTTACCATGTGTTAGGAATGTGGAAGGTTGCTTGGATAAAAGAGAAAAGAAAGAAAAGAATGCAAATAATGTTATACTAGGGTAGTGCCCAGTATTTTTTCTTTAAGTGGCTTACAATTTTAAAATATATTTACATTTACTATTGTAGCAATTTAAAAAAAATCAGGAAATGAGACATAAAACCACTCCCATTTCTTCCACTTAAAATAAACTGGTCTAGTTTTCTGTGATTTCTGGGGTGATTTTTGAGTGAAAATGGATCCCCTTGGTGATAATGTCCTCAAAAGCAAAAGCCCATCTTCTAAACATGCTAACTTACTCATTATGAATCTTCTTCTTTTTTTTTTATCCTCACGCGAGGACATTTTTCCATTTTTTGTTCAGGTAGAGTGGGAGGGAGAGAGAGAAACAGAGAGAGAGAGAGAAACATCGATGTGAAAGGGACACATCGAGTGGCTGCCACCCGCACAACCGACCAGGGCCGGGGACAAACTGCAACCGAGATACATGCCCTTAGCGGGAACCGAACCCGGGTCTCTCAGGACCGCAGGCCGACGCTCCAACCGCTGAACCAAACCGGCCAGGACGTTCTTTTTTTTTTTTTAAAGTAAACTGTTTATTTTTGAATAATTTTAGATTTACAGAAAAATTGCAAAGGTAATCAGAGACAAAGCCCCAAAGACAAGCTCCCGACACCTCCCAGTAGGCCAGCTATCTGACCAAGGTTGTTAAAGGACTGATGATGAACTTTGTATTTCCCAATTGTATCCTACTGGCCAGTATTATCTAAGTTACCTTATATTACATGTGTCAAAACTAAGGAAACAGCATTGGTATATTACTACTATTAACTAAACTCTAGACTTGATTCAGATTTCTTGAGTCCATTATAGATTTTTTATCTATGAAGTTTGATACTATTTTTGAGACCACTTTATTTATTTAGATAATGCTTTTTTCTCCTCTGAAAACAACAAAAATATTTTTCATGACAGAAATGATGAAAATACTGAAACATCAATATTAAATAAAATGAATTGTAACCCCATTCCTATTCTAATTTTGTGTTATTTATAAATGTGTATGCATCAGCAAATGAATTTTATTATATCTACAGTATAATTTTGAGTTGCGTATTTTTTCTATAATGTTACTATAGGAGACATTTATTTAATTAAATATCTTCAAATCAAATATGTAATATTTAAAAAGTCATACCTCATTGTGTAATTACTTTTTCATCTATTGATAATCAGCCCTTATGCGCTTCTAATTTTGGTTACTATAAATTTTATTTCATATGAATTGTATTATACATATATCTTTTACCGCTTCTCTGATGATAAATGATCTCATGGTAAATTTCTGGGAGTGAAATTACTGAATCAGAGGGCCTACCTTTGATGTATACTGCCAAGTTTTCCAGAAACATGGTACCAATTTATATTCCCAAAGTATCCTTTGGGATAGATACTCAACTGACTTTACCAGCATTGAACATTATAATTTTTAGCCACCTAATTTGATAGGTGAAAAGTTGGATATCTTGCCCTGGCCGGTTTGGCTCAGCGGTTGGAGCGTTGGCCTGTGGTACAGAGAGACCCGGGTTTGGTTCCCGCTAAGGGCATGTACCTCGGTTGCAGTTTGTCCCCGGCCCTGGTTGGTCGTGCGGGTGGCAGCCACTCAATGTGTCCCTTCACGTCGATGTTTCTCTCTCTCTCTCCCTCCTGCTCTATCTGAACAAAAAATGGAAAAATGTCCTCGGGTGAGGATAAAAAAAAAAAAAAAGAAAAGTTTGATATCTTTATTATTTTAATTCACATTTCTCTATTACTAAAGTTGACCAGATACATATTCTCCAATATTTTCTTAGCTTATATAAATTGACATTTTACATTGAATGTTTTAAATCACCACTAATTAAATTAACATTTACTGAATAGTATGATATAAAGCTCTAAAGAGTTTTTCTACATGGTCAGTGTTCCTCAAAAGTATAATTGAATATTGCCTGTCCTGTTCTCACTGAATTGTGATGTTCTTTTTTACAGGAGTGTCTCTTGACATCTCAGTATCTTTGGCCAGTACCATTATTATTTTACCTTTAGAACTGTTCTATTAAGGGCTTGTTAAAATTCCTTATGTTTTTATTCCAAAACTGTTTTAGCTCTTCCAACAGTTTCAGATGGACTTTGGAACTTTTTTTTTTTTCAGTTTCCAAAGAGGAGTATATACTGTCCAATTTCATTGGAATTGCTTTAGAATTGCTAGTCTTCTCAGTCAATAACATGGCATATTTCTCATTCAAGTCTTTAAAAAAAATCTGTACTTTTCAAGGTGATACAATTTTCTTCAGACAGATCCAACACATTTCTTGTTAAAGTTACTTTATATTTTGTTGTTGTTGCTATTGTGAATGGAATGTTTGTTTCCACATATCTTCTGAATGGTTTTTATTGGTAGAGGTTATTATATAAGGCTTGAACCTATGTATTGTGCCTACCACATTATCTGACATACAGTAAATGTTAAATTAGTGTTTGTTGAAATGAATAATTGATTTTTGGAAATTTACCTTGTTATCCAGTCACTTGAATTCTTTTAATTAGGTTTTTAGTTCACAATCTTGGATTTTCTCAGTATACTATCATATTCTATAAGTAATGATAGCTCTGTTACTTCCTTATAAATATTTAAATGTTTTGTTTCCTATCTTATTAAGTTGCCTATATCTCCCCAAATAATGCTGTTAACCCCCAGAACATATATGCAAATTTTATTTGATGAGAGAGCTCGTGTGTGAGAGTATTTATATTTATAGATCTATTATATACTATAAAATTGTATATTTTATACTCAGGTATAATTTTTATCATGTAAATAATATATCCCTTTATTGCTCTACTTCTTTTTACCATAAGACTATCCTTTATTTTTTTCAGTTCATCTTTCCTTTTATTTATTAAAAAAAAACTATCCTTTGAGCTTTAAGGATATGGCCTCTTAAAATAAGCTGGCGTTGACTGATTATACTGTTAGCAGAGGGGAAAACATCTATTGAGAGAATCCAGGCAATTGTGAGATTTAAACTTTGTGGGAGACTGGAGCTATGTACAAATGGCAGAGAGAGGCTATTTTAATGGAGTTTTAGTGCACATTAAATTCATGAAGACCAAGGCAAGGGGCACTGACAAGGTGTTTTTAAAAACCGAAGATGTCTTAAAAACTCAGCTGTTTGAGTGACAAATAAAACATATCAAATAGAGAAGTTAACAACTTCTCACAAATGTATCATCTTACGCTTAAGCCAAACAAATGTGAACTGGTTTATTTAAGGTGAGTGAAGCTGCTTTCACTTCCTTTGGTGTCAGTGTTTGCGTGAAGGATGTGTAAAAGGCTGAGGGAAATGACAGAGACTCTCTCATTGGACAATATTCATGAAAACAAATGAAGTGTAACTTAGAGTTATGTCAGGACTTAAAAGGCACAGAACTTGAAGAGCCTGTTTAGGAACTCCAAATAGGTTCTGCAGTGGACTCCATACAGCTTTGTTTTAGAAAATGACAAGAGGAAAAGGATGAGACTGTTTCTTACCTTTTACCTTAACAAACTTCCTATCAGGTAGCCTTTAGTCAGCAGCAGTTAGTGGGGATCCTAAGTACCGTCTGTGTTTGGAAAATACTTGATTGCAGTGGTGGCGGTTGCTTCCTCGGCAAGTACTCAAAACTCAAGTTAGAGTGGGAGCCATTAGAAATTCTGAAACAAACAGAAGTGGTTCTCAAAGAGAATGCATGTAAATTATAGTCATACAGGATCCCCTTTGGAGTTGTGGAAATATTTTACCTTAAACAAGATCTTGAAATACCCTCTTCCTGTCTGCATACCTTGGGAACACAATGTGGCCTATTCTTGTGGGCAGTGACTTACTTCACATACGTTGGTTTGTGTGTGCAAAAGACTTCAGATGCTGATCAGCCAAAGCATTGTTGAACATTTAAAATGAAAGAAGTATTTTAAGAGGGTTTATTGCTTCTTAGACTCATGAATTAAATGGTCCCTACTTACAATGGGGTGTTTCCTTTTCTAGCAGATAGGGGAGGTAGAAACATAGCCAAGAATTACTTTTCTCTGATTATTCTTTATGTAGTTTGCTATATCAAACTGGAAATGGAAAATTAAATGTCAGAATAAGGAATAAAAGATACGAGAGTGAACTACTTTGATAGTCAGTTGGAATTCTGCATTTAGGCCTGTCCTGCTTAGTATAGGGCTGTTTGACATACTCTGCAGTAACTTAGAAAAGGGGATTCTCCATCATAGAGGCATTTAATAAACAGAGAACGCTTAACTATAACACAAGGCAAAATTTAGGGTTTTAATAAAATATATAAAATATTGTAGGATTCCAGAGGAACTAGAGGAATGGAAAGATGGGAGGTTTTTTGAGCTTTTCAATCCAGAGATTGATTTCTGGAAGTGGTCCACTCCAGATCAGCGTAACATCGGGGCAAAGCCTATTGTGATATCATGAGAGAGAGACAAGACCGAGGAGCTATCCTTCAATGCAGTCTCCACTGTGTTGGCAAAGGGAGGTTATTGAAAGGTGTTGAGGAAAGAGATGACATGATTTGAATCATGTTTGAAGAAGTCCACTTAGGCAGAAAATGACTGTACATTTGGGGAAAGAATAACAATGCATTTGAGTTGCATCTATACATTATATATCCACATCCAAAACAACCCTTTCTCCACGTCATCAAGGTCCTATGGAGTTGCTCCTTATTTATTTCCATCCTTATTTGTGCATGTATTCATCTCTTTATTCACTTACTTAGGACAACATGCTCAGCATCCACCATTACATCCTTACATGTATATAGTTCCTTGTACGTTTCAGAATGCCTTTATAATATTGTCTATCTTGTTTAATGTAAAAACACTATGAAGTTAGTAGGCCTAATGCTGTGGTTCTTGTGTTATAGATATAGAACCTGAAAATTTCTCAGAGCCAAAAGCTGGAAAGTGGTGAATTCAGGTCAGAATTTTGGTCTTCTGATCCCTTAAACAAAGGTGACTTCTTCCTTTTGTACAACAGTTAATCCTGTGTGGAATGCTCGGACTGTGGGCCATAATAATGTCTTCTCTATGAGAGGTGACAATCTCTGTGGGGTCTGAGGTCATATATCTACTAACCAGTAGAATCCCTGTTAACCAGAATCATCAGGACTGATGATAAACTGTTTATATAATTAAACAAAACTTGGTTACAGTGGGAAATTATAAAGCTGCTATATATACATACCTTAAACATGTTACAGCAACTTAAAACACCTAACTGCATATTTATTTACCAGTCTTTTGATGTAGGACCAAGGTCTTTTCTTTGACTAAGGTCTTTTCCTTGGAGTCCACTTCAACCATCTGTCCTGTATAAGTCTTCTATAATTTAAAAGTATTGATTTCTTTAATGTGGACTGAGAACTTAAAAACATTTGTGAAGCACTCTTGAGTGTAGAATCATTTTTTATTTTAAAATTCCCCTTAAGATCTTTTACAATATCTACCCCATACCTAATTTAGCAACAGTTTTTTAAAAATCAGTTCACCTTTTTTTTACTCTGTCTAATGTAGTTTTCATTAAAAAAAAATTGCCTTCCTTTTTCTACTCATTTTATGTAACTTTTAATTAAATTATGTAAATATAACAGCATACAGCTGTCATAAACATGTCTGTCATAAATGGGTTTGGGAACAAACACAATGACTCTTGGTAAATATCCAACTTGATTGGTGTACACCAGCGTATCAGAAAGTGCTTCCTAGCCAAGAGCACTCAGTGTGCCATGGGCAGCAGGCAGTATATTTCACAGAAGGAACAGAAGACATCAGTCTCCGGTGAGTGGATGACAAGAGCTTCTGCTGTAGTTTAATCCGCAGCAGCATATACCACTAAACGAGTTCAGAGTGTTGGTGTGTTGAGGTGGTCCAGAAGGGTAATGGACAGCTTTGGAGAGGTTGTTGGGGCTGGAAAGATGGGTGGGATTTAGGAAGGGGAGTTCTAGTTGCATGTGCATGCTTGTCAGCTGTGTGCGTGTGTGTGTGTGTGTGTGTGTGAGAGAGAGAGAGAGAGAGAGAGAGAGAGAGAGAGAGAGAATGGCTAAGTGCTCAGCAAAGGAAAGACATCTATTTCTTTGGAATACAAAATAGTCGACAGTCAGATAGACCAACTTCCTCTATTCAAAATCCTCTTCCAAATTCTGTCTCATGAAGGAAATTTCCCCATCTCATGAGGGTGTGGTGAGGATTTTGATTGACTTCCTAGTGTAAATAAAATCATTGTGGTAGTAAGAAATTTAGTCATTTAGCCTCCCATCTTCAGTGTGGACTACACCTAACCCATCCCAGGCAGATGAAGTGCTACTCTATTTTAAGAAAACTGCCAGAGAGGCATTTATGATTTCTGTTTATGATCCACTCTGATGTTCTGGCCTGATGTAATAATACTTCATATATTTAAAAATTATTATTAAATCTGTTTTCCAGTGTCTAGGCTGAATTATTCCAAAGTGATAGAGCCATCATTTCATCTATTTTTTAAAAAATATTTATTTATTGATTAGAGAGAGAGGAGAACAGAGGAAGGAGAGGAGGGAGGGAGAGAGAGAGAGAAAGAGAAAGAGAGAGAGAGAGAAACATGGATTTGTTCTTCCATTTATTTGTACATTCATTGGTTGCTTTTGTATGTGCCCTGATTGGAGATACAACCCATAATCTTGATGTAGTGGGGCCTCTAACCAACTGAACTACCTGGCCAGGGCTGTATTTTTTTTTTTAAATTTTTTTCTTTATTGATTTTTAGAGAGAGAGAAAGGGAGTGGGAGAGAGAGATAGAAACATCAATGAGAGAAAACATTGGTTGGCCGCCTCCTGCATGCCCCCCACTGGGGATTGGGCCCACAACCTGGGCATGTGCTCTGACCAGGAATTAAACTGTCAACCTCTTGGTGCATGGATCAGTGCTCAACCACAGAGCCACATTGGCTGGGCTGTATTTTAAATTTACTAAGTAGAAAGGAAGAGAAATTACAAAGCACGGATTTCCCCATCTGCAATTTCAAACCAGCCATAAGGGTGTTAATACTGTATGTGTATATCTACATTACTGTGTAGATGTGTGTGTGTGCATAAATATGAACATAAATATGTGTCTAAAACATAGTGTGTACATATACTATATACACACAAATGCACACACATACATATACACATGCCATAGCCATTGGAAACCAAAACAGAAATTTGATCAGATAAAGGTGCCAAAGGCAGTGTCATAGGTGTAACATGAAAGAATGCTGAGATTCTGTTTACTGAGATCATCTGACATCAAAAAAGGGAAAGTTGATTGTTTGATACCCTTTCACTTCTATCATTTTCAGCTGATCCTTTCTGGTCACTTCCTCCTCCTTCCTGTGCTCTGTACTGTCACAGGTTAAACAAGATCTGACCCTTAGATCAGTTTGCTAAGCTCCCCCTGATGATGAAGTAGGTTTGTTACTAAAAGTGGATTAAGGTAGCCTTTCGGTTGTTTATTAAAAGAGAATTCTTAGAGATGGAAGGCCTTGAAGATCCTAGGCCCTGAATCTGTAGTGTGGACCAAGTGGTTGCAGGGTTAACCATGGTAGTCTGGGATATGGTAACATTTTATTGGCATACTTACAAAGCCGGGCTTCTTAGGTATGCACCTCTAGTCTAGGGCAGTGCGGTCCAATAGAAACACAGGGTGGGGCAAAAGTAGGTTTACAGTGGTGAGTTTGCAAAACAGTTTACTCTTCTTTTATTATTTATTAATTATTGTATTTTCCATACAAACAACCATAAACCTACTTTTGCCCCACTCTATAATGTAAACCACACATATGAGCTATATATGTTAATTTAAAACTTTTAGTAGTCATATTTAAAAAATAAACAAGTGAAATTATTTTTAATAATAGATTTTAATACATTATACCTAAAATATTATTTGAACCTATAACCAATGTAAAAGTTTATTAATGAAATATTGTACTGCTTTGTTTGCTGTCTTCTGAATCTGGTATTTTGTTTAGTGTATTCCTAGTCAGAGTGGTCACATTTTAAGTGCTCATTAGCCACATGTGGCCAGTGGCTAGTCTGTTGGATAGTGTGGGTCTAGAGAGTGCCCCAAAGTAAGGACAGGGAGGGAACACGTCATCTCTATGTGTTGGATCCCACTGGATACAGGGAACCTGTTGTTAGACAACCTCTATCAGCCAGGGCGGTTCCATGGTATGTGTTGGTCATGCCCAGTAAGTAGCTGGAATCAGTGTGTTGTCGAGCATGGGGCTTTGGAATGTCACTGTGTGTTTGATTTCATCTCAGAGGGAGCAGTTTGATTCTTCTAGAGCTCTGAATAAAGAGAATTGTTCCTCAGAAAGAGAGTTGTTGAGCAATAAGTATAGGATTTCCTGGACAATAGCCAAGCTTGAGCAGGTTTTCTATAGATTGGTTAGCACACATTTTTTCCACTTCCTGGAGATGCCCTAGAATTAGAAGGTGAAAACAGTCATGTGTTACAGTGGGGAACTGTAAAAGACGCCATGTTCCTGAAACTCACCAAGTTGGAAATTGTTTACAGTGGCCAGGATGGACTGGTAACGTGTATCCATAGCAGCAGAAAGGCTTTCCCCTACTGTCCAGATCCCTGGGTACTCCTCTGAGTTCTTTTTCATTGCTGAGGGACCAAAAACCACAGATAAATATGGTGTAATTTTACTGCAAGACTTAGGAAAAGAACAGCAGTATTATTTTTGTATTGAAACAAATTGGGGACATATTATGAGTACAATACAAACTTCTCATGGACTTTAAAACATAATTAAAAATATTGATAGTGAGTTGCTTCGGGACACACTCTCTTTTTCCTTGGGCTTGCTCGTTCCCCTTTGCTCATTAGGAATAGTTCGTAGAAACACTGCCTTTTCTTGAGTTTAATATACCTTCATATTTCAGAGTATGCACAGAGAGAGAGGGAAGGAAACTCTGGTATGGTCATAATTATAAAGGTGGATTTTCCAGTGGTGGGGAAGAAGTTAATTTGAAATCAGGTATTTTGAGAGAGGATAATAAATGCCTGTTAAGATTAATTTCACAAAAAACTTAGTTTAAAAAATGGGTATATGTACACATACATATATGTATACATATACATATAATCTTTTCCTCAGGGTAGCCAAAGTTCATTCCCCTCCTCTCCCTGCCAATGTCATTACTTATATTTGAATATTTCTTTTAGTGAAATTTGATGAACAGGGCTACTACATTAGTTGTATTATTCCCTTTAGATTTTCAACTTGTATTTTAAATCTTTTCTAACAGTTTTACTTTACTCTGATTATAAGACTAATGCATACTGATTATATGAAGAAGATAAAGTTATCTACTAATGTGATACTAGTACCATCTCATCTTGTTTGTGATTATTGCTATTTAAAAATTTCTTTCTGGAAGGAAAACCTTGAACATGACCTAAAGCATAACTTCATCCTTATAATAACCTGTTTTGTGGTTATTGCTGTTTAAAATTTTTTTTTCTGAAGGAAGAACCATAGAAACAGAGGGTTAAAGTTATGCTTTAAGGTGATGAACTAATCATACGATAAAAGATATATCCACCATTTATATATTATAATTTTATCTATCGATTGCAACTGCAGTTGAAGAAAGATCTAGTTAAATGGTTCAGCAAGGAAAAAAACTGAAGTGAAAGAAAGCAACTTAGTGAATAGCATAATGCAGGTGGATGAGACAGGGGATAGCACCCTTTATTCTAAGAAAAGATCTGAGGATTCAGAGTTGGGAAATATATGATGATGCCCATTGCTAACACTCCTGAAATCTAGTAATCATGACAAAACAGTGCTCACTGCCCGTGGCCCGCTTTCTACTGCATATAGGCATGGCCTCACAGTACTTTTAAATCAGCTGTTGGTATAGTCAAGTGGAGACCTATTTAATATCCTAGATATAATCTAAAAAGAGAAGGGAAGTAGGCAATGGAAAACCATAAAAAAAAATCTATGGATCACTTTTTTAGTAATGCTCTCTGAAAAGGAAGGGATGGAATCTAATCATTATCAGATCCCCTACAGCTCCCAAAGCCCAGGCCTTTTGTTACATTGAAGTTAAGGCAACAGAGAGAACACTAGTGTAGTGGTTCTCAACCTTGACACCAACCTCTCAATGACTGCCGTTTGTTGCGCTGTCACAGAGGTTTTCTCATTAATGATTAAAGTACTAGAGCTGGTTCCTAGGTCTCTAGGAATGACACAGAGCCGATAGCCCATAGACTGGGTCTGCTCGTGGGAATACAGAGGTATGGGAACTTCATCTCTCCCAGTCACATAGTAAAGAAGCCCTGCCTACTGTGGCTAGAGAGAACAACCGTGTAATAACTTGCTTTGAACCGGCTTCCTCATGGAGGAGAATTCACAGTAGTAGCAGCTGCAGCTGCAGTAGTTATATAGTTACAGTCCATCTCTCTGCTGGTCTCTTCAAAAAGTCTGAACCCCAGGGAAAGTCTGACTCACAATGCTTTGGGACATGAGTGCTTACAGGTTTAATTAAAGCCAATTCTGGTAGAAAGGTGTCAAGGGGCACACGATACAGTGGATACTCACGAGGAACGACACAGGGAGAAAGCATAACTTTCTTGTTCGGAAAACCATTCATTTTTCTGTTATCAGTAACTGAGGGAACATTGGTAGCACTTTTATAATGCTGCCCATAAATGGTTAAGGTTTCTTTGGTTGCTAAATAGAGGCCTTCTGAGTTCAGGCAGCCACAGTGGTTTTAGCACTGCAGGGTGGGGTAATGTTTGGTACTTGATTTTCTTCTTCTTAAATTGTAAACTTGTAAGTCTAGGTATATTTCAGGAAGGAAGTTAGAATGTTGGGAGGTGATTAACGTCTCTCGTGGGGGGTAGGCTCTCTTGTTTTCAAACCCAGTGTATTCACATTTGTATTACTGTTCACTAGCAAAGGAACAATTCCCTCTCCTTCTGTGTCAGTTCTATTCTGGGCAGCTTTAGGGATCGGGAAGGTAAATACTGAGTGTCTATTAAGAGATCACCTCCCTCCCTTTTGGTTTTCCTTTTAGCCACATTGTTCCACATCGTCTGTTAGGAGGCTCTGTGAGGAATCAGCTTTTCATGAAACAGGCCAAGCCCCAGTTCCTTTCTCAGGAAGTGGTCCTCAAAGCTGTAGCCCTGACACTGTACGCACTGGTATGAAAAAAAGGGTGACAACAGGAAACTTTGGGGGACATTTTTGTTGTAGAGCTTTCTTAGGTGGAAATTCTGCGGAACGAGATCTGGACAGTCACTGGACAAAGGTAGAATAACGTGGACATGTGAGGGATTCAGCCTGCCCCTGGGAAACCGGCTGGGCTACTGAACTGAGGTGAGGGAAGGGAAGGTTATTTAAAACCACACTAACTGGATAAAGCACTGAAGTAGCAGAGGAATGGAAAAAAGAAAGTATGCTTCCAGGGTTTCTAAAAACAGGAAGAGAGAAATGAACCTGTCAGTTGTTATTCTCTCAATTTAAAGTTAAACTCAAGTGAAACAGTGGAAAAAGTATTGCAAAACAAAAGGCAAGTCTTATGAGAGGGTTAATCAGGGTCGTGAGAATCAACAGTTCGATAAATCATGTTGAAAAATTTACATTTATGTAATCTCGGGTAGAAAAAATTGGTAATTAAATTGCTACAGTAAAACAGCTGGATCTGTAGTTTCAAAGAGTAATCAATCCAGAATGATAAAGATCCCTCTTCTAGGTTTTCAACCATGCCTCAAGGTTCACTGCTGAGCCTAAAGTAAAGATTTCTTCTGACTCTGACTTGAAACTACTGTCTTTGTATTTTTGCATATTTACGTAGAAATATTTGTCATAGTATAGACCTAATTTGTATTCTTATTTTTTTTCTCAGTTAATGTAAAGCTGCCATGAATGGTTAGTTCATGTTATAATTTTAATGACTACATAATATTCTACCTAGAGACTGTACTTATTTAATTATGCTTTGTGTTACATATTTATGTTATTTCAAATGGCATTTTTTTTCTATTACAAATAACCTGCTATGAACATTCTTGTGCATCGTTCTCCTTTCCCTTATTTTGGATTATTTCTTAAAATTATTTTTAAATAGGATGAGTGAAAGAAACAAGCATCTGATGACTTTATCCTTATTGAAAAATTGCTTTCTAAAACATTTCTATAATTATACCTGGTGAAGTAAGAGTGTACCTAACGAGGTTACATTGCGTGACGGATTCCCTAGATTTAATGCATCTGGAAGAGATTCTCACCTGAGGTGATGCTGAGTCATCTCCCAAGGGAATCTTGGTCTCAAAAAATATTTTAAATGAATTGCTATGGACAAAAAAAGGAAAAGAAAAGCATCTGTCAATCAGAAATCTTGGATAGCCTCTAATGGAAGGATTTATTTTTTTAGGTTTGTGTTGTCTAAGAGTTTTGGAGCCTAAAACGGGGGGGGGGGGGAGTAAATACAACTTAATACATTGTATTTTGTTGTATATATGATAGCATCTAAAAACCTCTCACACTTAGTGGGGCCCATTAATATCTGTGAGTAAACAAAGTGTTGTGGGAAGCTTGTCACTGGAAGGAACCCTGAAATGAATGTTTTGTTTTGTTTTGTTTTTTGATCATGTGGTGGAAATTAGACTGTTCTGCTTAAAATTTCAGATAGTTTTCCACCCAGGTTTTCTTAAAATGAGGTATGTGTCTACAGTTCACTGTTACAGCCAATATTTGCAAATAGTGTAACAAAAAACTATTTAAACACAAAAACAAATATTCAGTCTCTCACATCCCAACCCATGTGGAAAAGGGAAATACTTTTTAAAAGTGGGAATTCTTAATGTTATAAATTATGTGGTTGGAGCAGGAACTATTTAAAAACTCACAACTTTAATAAGTGAAGGAGACATACTGATGTAAACCACAAACATGTTCAGCGCATGAGATCATTCAGACTCCTCACCTTCAAAACAAAAGGTTTTCCCTCTTCTGGCTTTTTCTTTCTTCTTTCTTCCTTTTTTTTTTTTTGACAACCACGTCAAGTTTTCCTGGCGGTGGCTGGGAGCAGCGCTCCAACTATTAAGCTGTGTGAGAACAGTGAACTTGGTCAGCAAGGATCATTTGTCTGCAGTTGTCAACAAAGGCTTGTTTTACTAGGAACAATGACTACGCAGGTTTGTGCGGAGTGTTGTGTGCAAAAGCGTTAATCAGTAAGCAGCTTGAGCCATACTGGAAATCTCTTTTACAGAGTTATTTTGCTCTTTAGAGGTGATTGTTGTCTCTGTCAATTGGCACCATCTGAAAAAGAAGTTCATCAGTATGCTGGGATGCTCTCTACAGAGAGAGCTTGACTCCAGCCCTCGGTTTTTTTTCTTTGGGTTCTCTTTAATCAATTTTCACCAGCGCACAGCCTCGATGCTATTGAGGTTTAAGTACAGTGACGTGATTAAATGATAATGATCTTGGTTTCCATCCAAGATGACATATTTTTCTAGTTTTGACAATACTTCAGTGCCTCAGATGGAGTACGTTTTTTTACACACTCATATTCACACACACACATGCACACACCTCACACTCACAGAGGACCTTGAATCCAAGAAGTACAGAAAGGACAACATTGGCTAATAAAAGGGTGCTAATCTAAAGCTAGTAGGAGTAACGGGGGGGGGGGTGGTGAATGAATAATTCTGCTGTGTTTGGCACTTACAAAAAGGACTGAATCACTACAAGAAACATTCTGAACTTAATTCCAGCCTGGCTGAATCATAAAGATCAAGTTGTTAGAAATCTGAAGCTGATAAAAGTTTCATTTTGAGTCCTAAGCAGTGGTACACATATAAGTCTTTTCTTTGTACACATATTTCAGGAGACTCTCCATAACTTTCCCCACTCAGTGACCTTCCCTATTACATTAAAAAAAATTTTTTTTCTTTATTACTTTTAGAGAGAGAAGAAGGGAGAAGAAGAGAGAGAGAGACATCGATGAGAGAGAACATCGACTGGCTGCCTCCTGCATGCCCCCCACTGGGGATCAGGCCTACAACCTGGGCGTGTGTCCTGGCCAGGAATTGAACCCGTGACCTCTGGGTGCATAGGTCGATGCTCAGCCACTGAGCCACACCAGCTGGCCCCCATTAACATTTTTATCAAATTCAGTGTGGGGCAGCTTTCTCTGCCTGACTGCGACAGGCGAGACTGATGCCAGGGAGTGTATGGAGTGGAAAGAGTTTTGAGTTCTTGCAATTTTAAAGAGTATTTGTGAAGGGCAAAATGTGTAGTGCCAAACAGCTTGGATGGTGAGGTCAAATGTCATATGTTCTAGTCTTGACATTGTCTCTTAATAGTTGTGTGACCTTGAGCAAGCCACTTAACCTCTCAGTATTAAGAATAAACACAAATAATGGATTAACATAATAGCTTAAAAATAATTTAGCATTTACTCTGGACCGAGCGCTATGCCTAGTCATGCTACATGTGTCACCATTTAATCCTCATGACAATGCATCAAAGTATGCCCTGTTTATATATATTTATATTTTAATCCTCACCCGAGGATATTTTTCCACTTTTTGTTCAGATAGAGTGGGAGGGAGAGAGAGAGAAACATCGACTTGAAAGGGACACATTGAGTGGTTGCCACCCGCATGACTCAACCGGGGCTGGGGAGAAACTGCAACCGAGGTACGTGCCCTTAGCGGGTTTCTGGACTGCAGGTCGACGCTCTAACCACTGAGCCAAACTGGCCAGGTCTGCCCTGTTATATTTTGATTTTACAAATGAGGGCATTGAGACCCAGAGAGGTTAAAAAAATCTTCTTGTAGGTGACATAGCTAGTATTTAGCAGTAAAACGACTGCATCCCTTGAACCATATTCATTCCACCATATCATCCTGGCTCTCCCCAAATGCCCTGGTGTGATACCTTGTATACCAGGATTCCTGCTTTTGAAATATTGAGTAGGTGATACAGGGTGAAAAGGTTGACCAAGGATCTCCACAGATTCTAAATTTGTGCTACAACCTTCTAATGGTTGGAAAGTGGGTGGTGGGGTGGGGGATTGACCTATGAGAACTAACATTCTAACTAATCTCAGGTCAAAGTGGTTTCCAGCAAGTGGTTTAGGTGTAGTGAGAAGTGGAAAGGAATACAGAAGGTGGAGGCAACCGACAGACAGACTTCTTTTGGGAGTGATCATGAAGGAATAATGATAGTGACATGCAGGGAAATCCAGGTGTGAGTGTCTAGTGAGTCACTTTAGTCAAAGTTCTTTCAGCCTTAAAGGGGAGGGTATGAGGATTTGTGTAGATGGACCACAGCAGTTACACCAAGTCTTAGAATGGGAGTCTTTGGAAATACTCCTTGAAATATTCAATAAACCCTGTAGACTTCATTATCCTTGAACAGAGCTTCCCTTAGCCAGAGCTGGAGGAAGTTGAAAGATGTTCTGGACTCCTCAAGACTGGCAAACCTGGAATACTACCTGAGCAGGAGGGGTCAGTCCTGCTAGGAAGTACTTGTCTTTTTGGAGGGGAACTGGCTAATATCTAGATCAAGGGTTTCTGTGGTAACAGTGGCTAGCTATAATTTCTGGATGTTTGAAAGATTTTTACAGAGAAGCAGCAGTTAATTAAAGAGCATCAGGGAATAACCTCATCTGCTAGTCTTAAAGATTGAAAATAGCCCTGGCCGGTTTGGCTCAGCAGTTTGAGTGTTGGCCTTCGGACTGGAGAGTCTCAGGTTCGTTTCTCGCTAAGGGCACATAACTTGGTTGCAGTTTGACCTCTGCCCGGTTGGGGTTGTGTGGGTGGCAACCACTCCATGTGACTCTCTCACATTGATGTTTTTCTCTCTCTCTCTTCCTCCCCTTTCCCTCCTTCTCTATCTGAAGATAAATGCAAAAATGTCCTCGGGTGAGGATAAAAAAAAAAAAGATAGAAAATAATGTGGTAATATTCTTATTTCTGAGAAAGGGGTCACCAGTGTATTTATATTATTGGTACCAAATTAGGCATTTGGTCATTAGAGCTCTTCCTCTTTGTTCATATAGGTATTACTATCATGTGGTAGTCTTGAGAGCAGAGTTGTTGATGATAGTATAGTGCAGCAGTTCTCAACCCGTGGGTTGCGACCCCTTTGGGGGTTGAACGACCCTTTCACAGGGGTCGCCCAAGACCATCGGAAAACATATATTTCTGATGGTTTTAGGATCCGAGACACCGCTCCTCTATGTCTCCAAGCAGGTCCACCCACATGCAGATATACTCACATACAACATGAGGAACTGTATTAAAGGGTCGCGGCATTAGGAAGGTTGAGAACCACTGTTCTGGAGTATAAAAGAAACTGGCCCAAACACATAAACATTTTGCCTATACACTGATTCTACTGGAGATATATTAGGATTAACAGTCTACTCTTTAGCATGGCCAAAATTTCTTGGGTAATTTTATAACTCTTCTTAAATTTTAGTGTTAAATGTTTGACAGTAAATGGAGTTAGGAGAAAAGAGTTAATAGAAATAACATAGGTAGTCTCTTAATGTTAGATGACTTTTCTCTTTCTACTTCTTTATATTTATTATAAGGTACTTCCACTGACTCCTATTGAGGATGGTGGTGATGATGATGATAGCTATTGTTTTATAGTGGTCTACCTGTTATTAGTCTTTGTATAATGTTTAGAAAATTTATTGTATGTTAACCCCCCCAAACCCCAGTAAGTTAAAGATTGTTATTTATATTTTAGTTAACACATTGGAATTCAGAGACTTATCTAATTGCTCAAAGTCACACAGTTAGTGGTAGAGTAAGGATAGGAACCTAATAAAATACAGTGCTAAAGTTAGACTCCTTTGTTTCATTTTTAAACGCATTTTTATGTTGTAAAATAGTGAATTAAAAAACAAATTCATACATATCTTACTTAAAAAAATCCTCACCTGAGGATACTTTTCCATTGCTTTTTAGATAGAGTGGAAGGGAGAGAGAGAGAGGAAAAAAACCACATTAATGTGAGAGAGACACATCAATTGGTTGCCTCCTGCAGGACCCCCACTAGGGCTGGGGAGCAAACCTGCAGCCCAGGTATGTGCCCTTGACTGGAAATCGAACCTGAAACCCTTTGGTCTGTGAGCCAATACTCTAACCACTGAGCAAAACTGGCCAGGGCTATATCTTACTTTTAAAAAAGCTAATGGTCTATAGAAATTATTTCTCTTGATTTCTGATAACTCAAAAAAAGTATTGTTTGTATAACAGAGGAAAGGGATTTAACAGGAACATGATGACAACCATAAAGGCTTCTTAGCTTTGTAGATGCCAGTTTTAAATCCCATGGCTTCCATTAGGTTCACTTGTAGTATATACTTTAACAGTATTTCTAATGAGGGTCTGTGAGTAGGAATAGCATTTAATAGTACTTCCCATGAGTGTCTCTGAGTGGTAAAATCTTGATCTTTGAATGTCTAAAAATGTATTTATTTTGCCTGACTGAATGATAGTTTAGTTGGGCATAAAATTATAGATTGACAGTAATTTCCCCAGAACTTTTAAGATTTAGGCATTATTGCTTTATTACGATGTATTATTTTTTTAATCCTCACCTGAGGGCATTTTTCTATTGATTTTTAGACAGTGGAAGTGGGGAGGATGGGGAAGAGAGAGAGAGAAAAATTGATGTGAGAGAGTCACATCAACTGGTTGCCTCCTGCATAACCCCTACTGGGGCTAGGGATTGAACTTGCAACTCAGGTATGTGCCCGTGACCAGGAATTGAACCCATGACCCTTGAGTCTCTGGGCTGACACTCTAACCTCTGAGCCAAACTGGCAAGGGCTATTATGATGTCTTTTTTTTTTTTTTTTAAATCTCAATGTATATGGTGTGGATTTATCTTTATCCTTCTCATACTTTCAATCTAAGGGCTTGTTTCTTTCTCCAATTATGGGAGATCTCTCCAAATATCCCATTTTTGTAATTCCCTTTATTATTTTTTTCCAGAATTGTTATTAGACTTGTAATGGAGTCTCTCAGTCTATCTTCTGACTCTCTTAATTGAATCTTAATATCTTAAAGAAAAGATCTCTTTTCCCCCTTGCGCTTCCTTCTAGGTGAAATAAAGTAATACCTCCTTAGTATTCTAATTCACTATTTTATTGGATGTGTCAAATATAGATTTTGATCTCATCTGTTGAACTTTCCTAGTTCAGTGAATGTACATTTACTTCCAAGATTTTTAACTGGTACTTTTTAATACATATGTCTGTTCTTTTTCTGCTTTTTTATTTTCATAAATTCATGCTTATTTTTAATGGATATTGATTCTTTATTCATCTTATTAATCATCCTAAACCTATTTATTTTAAACTCTTTGTTTGACTCTTCTATGAAATTAATTTCATTTGGGCTAAATTCATAACTTGATGGTTGATTGACTTTCTTAGAATTAGATCCTTTTATATGTTTGGAATTTTTGTTTGCGAAGTTGTTTGAATGTGAGGAATTTTCACTGTTTGGTATTGTTTCTTTCTCATTCTCCCTCCTTGACTAATGCTTTTGTGTTTTTTTTCTGTTGTCTTCACCTGGTACCTCTGTCTGACCTAGTCGACAGCTGAGAATTATAATAGTAGTTAAAATACTCCTGCTCTGTGTTGAGTTGGGGAACATCACAGATTCATGGAATAAGCAGGCAATCTGACTTAGTTTCTCTCCTAAGACTTTTTTTCCTCCTCTATGCCCCTAGCTGTTCAGAAAGCTGGAGCCTCAGGCAGTGGGTCATCTGTTTTTTTCCCCAGCTTCCTTTCACAGATGTGTGGATACTTGGACATTTGCAGGGGAGCGAGGAAGCCTGGCTCAGCCCCTGGATTCGAGTAATAAGCCAGGCTACACCTCCGTCTTGCATGTGGCAGTTCCGGCCTCAGACTCTTCAAAAGCCTAGTTCTCTGCAGTCCTGCCAGTTTCTGGCTTGGGATTTCTGCGTTTCTTTTATGATAGCTATTTCTGTTTATTTTCTGATCAATGGACATTTACCTTGCCTTAGACTGACAATATCTGAACCAATAGTCTTTTTAAAATTAAATCTTAAAGTGTAAAATATGTTGGATGAGAGAAACTGTTTAGGAGCTCAGACTTACAGGGCTGACATGATCTGAATTGTACCATTACTTTGCTAGTTTTCCTGTTTTAAAGTTGTTTCCCCAGGAATGCTGAAGTACTATTGTATTGGCTGTCTGCCTGTCTTTTATTTCTTCTTTTGAAGAATTGCTTCAAAAATTAAGGGATTTACTTTCTTCCTTGTGTTACTTTGATTGGGCAATATTTAGAATAAATTTCAAGACTGCCCTTTCAGCGCAAATGTCAGTATTGTCTCAAGGTAAGGACAATGATATTAAGAAATAAGCAAGTTTACAGAAATTATTCTCCAGAACCAATTTTCAGGAGATGTGACATTTGATATGATGTGTACTCAAGTATAAACCTCCACTTGACTTTCATGTGCCTTGTTATGAAATAGCTGAAAAGCTTCATGAGTTCTCAGGGTTTCCCTTCTTTTTCTTTTAAATATGAAATAATATTGTAGTAAAGGTGTTATTTATATTGGAGCTTTAAAAAAAGCAAATGTTAATAAAACTGCAAATGTTTTTTATTTATTTATTTTTCACATCTTAATAAATTCTAAAGAACCAGGAAATATCCATGCTTCAGGGTACTTTTAAATGTACTTTGAGTACTTTAGGTTTAAAGGTACCATTTTGCTGTAAACAACGTCTTCAGTCCTCCTTTAAAGTCTGTTAAAGACCCACAGAAACTTTCTTGCTATTCCAGTAGGTTGTGGTTTTATGCTCAGATCCTGAATTCTGGTAATTGGTCATGGTAACCAACCTAACGTAGGTATCTTGAAATTTTTTCTTTCCACTACAATAGTTTACTATCGACTATTGTTTTCAGGATTGCTATTTATTTAGTTAAAATGATTCTTAAAAATCTTTTGAGAGAGATGTGTGCATGGTAAAATTTTCACACAAAGTGTGTTCAGTAAAAGCAAATCTCTAATTCTGTCCCATCCCTTCAGGCTTCCTCAAGAGGGCCAGTGTTACTGTTTTCTTGCGTATCCTTCCTGAGATCTTCTGTGCATGGGTGTGCATATTCCCTTTTTAAAATAAATGATAACATATTGTCTACACTGTTGTGAACCTTGTTTTGTATACCTTACACCTTACTTTGGAGCTCATTCTCTATCAGTAGATAAAAAGAAAGCTGCCTGATGATTTTTTAAAATATTAAAACTGTTAACTTACTAGAAACTTTTGTACCCTGCAAAGCATTCATCATATAGGAGCTGTGAATGTCTATGGCAGGTTTGTTTTATTCTGAAGTCGGATGGACTCTGTTTATTCGGTGCTTCTGGCGGGTAGATTTTAAACTTTGTATTTTAGTGAGTAACAGCAGAGTTTCACTGAATGGGAGTCAGCTCCTAAGCTAGCCTTTCAGTTCTGTGTTTTCAACAATAGGTGGCACCAGCAATTTCTGTATTTGGGCTGTATGTAGATGTGAAGCATCATCATTTTGATTATTTTTCATTTCGTGTTGTTGTGTTCTTCACAGATTCTTTAGAGCAAAGATGTGTTGACCTGAAGGCCGAGAGGCTTGCACGAGCCTGCACACAGGCACGGGGATTAGGAAGCACTGGGTAGACAGGTACCTGGGAGTCTGTGCTGCATCCCTTTCCCGTACTTGCAGCAGTCATCTAGTGAGACCAGACATTTACGTAACACCTTCAATTTAACTAATTATGAATATGATATTATATATTCGAAATAGATCTTCACAGGTGACTATTCGGAGATTTATTTTGGTGGAGATTTGGTCCTTGGCCACACACATGAGACTTTATCATTGCAGCGAGGAGCCATGTACTCTCATAGCTTAATGTGTCACACCTGCATCGACAGGTCTCATCTCTGTCCCAGCCCTTCCCACTGCCCCATGCTCTCTGCGGTCTGTGCCCAGAATGCCCCCAAGGGATTTAAAACACAGCATGCAGAAAACTAAATGCATCCTATCCCCCAGAGGACAGTTTCCTTTTCTTGCCACCTTAGACTTCTCTCTGCTACTTTCTCATTTACCCTTCTGTCTTTCAAAAAATGTGTTTTATTCATGTTCGCTGACAATACACAGCTTTGGTCACTTAATCACTGTGTAATTCTTCTGCCCACTCCCCCTTTGTTCTGTTAGGTACAGGGAGAACAACCCTCCTGGCTCGAGGATGGAAAACTGATAGAGGGATCCTTAAGGTCTTCTAGGTTATGTGATCCAACTCAGGTGCGACATGCGCACACTCTGATATCACCATCCCTTTGCTTGTATTCCTCAAGTTCATGGCAACCCTCAGGTCCATGGGCAACCCGCAGGTCCATGGGCAACCCTCATGATGAGGAAATGAAGGGAGGCTCTGTGACCCTGGATAGTGTTGGCTTTCGGTGGAATTAGTATCGCTGTCCCTTTCTCTTCCCTCTGAAAGGGGGTTCAGAACTCCTCAGCCTTCCCCTGGCACCGTGCTTTGTTCTGTGCATGATGATAGGTGCAGGTTTCTGTGTTCCTAGAACCTTTGGATATTGCAGAAATCCCAGAAATGTCACTGTATATCTTTATGCCAGGATCTTATAAATCCCAGAGTTCTTAAATATTTTTTGTCTTCTGCAAATCAGTACTTAACTCTTGGAGAACTGGATTTTTCAGGTATGTTTCAGGTATTTCAGTGGTGAATTATTCATGTCACTCTTTTTAGTCAATAGTATGATACTCATACAGAAATGCTGGAGCATACGTTCAGAATGATGTGTTTTCGTCTTTCAAAAAATGTTTTTTGAAACATTTCAACAAGTCCAAAGCTTCAGTTGCTCTGCCCCATAATGTGCCATTGTGTTAGGACAAAGATCCAGTACCAAAGATCCAGGAGTCTCTGCCTTCTCCACAAATCCTGCTTTCAAACCTCCAAAAGCTCTTCCCAACTTGCCATTCGAGACCGTTATTATGTGGGCCTTACTTCTTTTCTTTGTAACGTAAAATGCCCCAGAAGCGTCTTTAGGAGTCTGGCACACACAGCCCTGTGTGTCTGGAACCAAGAAAGCTCATTTGCCTCCGAGAGGAATACCCAAGGGAAGGAGGGAGAGGGACGGTGCTCGGTGTGGCTGTGAGCGGCCGCGGCGCCCACGCTTCCTTCTGCACCACCCCCCGCAGCGGGGCAAAGGGCAGGCCTGCGTGTTTGCCTTCTGCGGGCCTCTCCCTCGCCAGGCTTCTCACCTGTGTGCTAGGGCTTTTGTTTTTCTTTCAAGGATGCTCCTAATGCTCATTCTCACCAGACTGCACCCACCTTCTCTGTCTCCAACAGCAGCAGTATTCCTCTTAGCACTGAGTGATTGCCTTGAAAACTGGTGTGTGTATATTCTAGAAATTGCCTTCAGACTATTAGTTAATGGTAATGGCCACTACTTAATTGAGGTAAAGTAATAAACCAGGCACTTTGGACCCATTGTCTTTTCAGTCCTCATCGACAACTTTATGAGGTAAATACTTTTACTTCTGCCCCATTTTACAGTGGAAGAAATCAAGGTCAGGAAAGTTAAGTAACCCGCCTGGGTTCATCTAGATAAAAGGCGTAGCCAGAAGAACGGGACTTGGCTTTCAAGGTAATACATTACTCTCTCCGTACTTTGAAGCAATGCTATAAAGTTATATTTCCGAAAGAAGCAGGAAGCCATACAGTTTCTTATCCTTGCTTAGCTCTTTCTGACCATCTACTCCCCCAAGGGTATAGACGGTCGCTTCTGTGATGCAGAATTTGAGCCCAGGCATAGCACCCTTTAACCTTCTCTAAGGAGAGCCAAATTATTTCTGTTCATTGTTATTGTCATGATATTGGAAAAGCAGAATTAACTTGAGCATTCAATGTGTAATCTGTTGAGAAAAGACACTTATATGAGTACATTGTCTCATGGGCAGGAATTAGTAATTCAAACCAGTATATGTTTGAAGTTGATTAAAGGAAAATAGTCAAATTCCTGAATAATGATTTAAATGTGTTGGAATATTACCCATTACCCACACATTATATAAATATATTTAAAAATTCTGGCTAATTGTTAAAATAACATTTCAGATAGGTGGCGCTAATAGGTATTCATGCAATCATAGCATGTTGAGTTAGAAAATGATGTTTGACCTTCTTCCTCATTTTCTCTGAAGAAATTAAAGCTGAGAGAAATTGCATATGCATTGTTCCCCTTACTTCCCAAATTCATGACTCTAGGATGAATAGACTCTGGTTTATTCAAGGTCTCAAGAGTTCAAGTTGTCAACATTTCACCCTCTCATACATTAGCAATGCCAATGACTTGGAAATTAATATGATTTGAACTTCATGATTCTTTCCCTTAGATGTGGTTGAAGTAGTGTGAGCTCATCAAGAAGCAGTTAGTTAGATCTTCTCTTCAGCCTGCCTTGTCTAAATTTCATCTTCTACTTCTAAATGGTTTAACTAGTGACTCTAGTGACTCAAGAGGTAGTTTTACTCTGTGTGACTACTTTAGCAGACCACATTAAAGCATTTATGTTTCTTGTTAGGTTGTAGGAATGAGTTTTCTTAATGCCATCACTGAATTCCAATGGCGGAAATAAATTACTCATGCATTTTCTAATGGTTAAAAAATTTTCCATAGTCTTGACTGTCTAGTTCTCATCTTGCTGAGGTTCATTACCAAAGAGTAATTGATATGGTTTTGACTAGCAGGCTGATACTACTTAGAAAACCAGCTAAATAAAACATCTGAGATCCTAGAACAAAATTTCGAAGAATAAACTATATGAGAGACAAAATTTTGTTGTTATGAAGGAAAATACGAACTTGGTGGAAAAAAATAAAATACCTTCCTATTAACTTGATCTATGCAGGCAGGCTATTTAACCTCTCTGGGCCTTGTTTTCCTCATCTGTAAACATGAAGACGGTCATAATAATAACCTGCTACAGCTATCTCATATGATTGTTGAGAAAATCAAAGCAGGTAACACATGCGAAGGCTCACTTAAAAAAGGAGTCAGCCTTTCGTACTCGTGGGTTTCCCATCTGCAAATTTAACCAGTCGTGGATCAAAAGGGTATTTTTGATTTGCAGATGTGGATCACACACTGTGTACATTGTTTTAAGCTATTTTATGTAAAGGACTTGAGCATCTGCTGATTTTGGTATCCACAAAGGTCCTGGAACCAACCCCCTTGTAGATACTGAGAGACAATTGTATTTTGAAGCTCTATGTAAACATAAAGATTTAAAAATACAGAACTTATATGCATATAACCATAACCAATGGACATAGACAACAGTGCTGTGGGGGCACGGCAGGATTGGGAGGAGGGTGTCAATGGGGGGAAAAGGAGAAACATCTGTAGCAAAAATAAATTAATTTAAATAAAATACCGAAGTAAATAAATTTTTAAAAAGAAAATAAAGATTTTCAGTTTAAAAAAATACTGTAGTATTGCTAATGATACTCAAAATGATAATTGTGATCTAAATCTTGGCATACAGTTATTTATAAGAGAACATTAAATGGGTGCTGGGATGCTTTTATGTGTTGGTATAGTGATAGTGTTTGAAAAATGAGGTCACTAAAGGAATGATTTTTCTGTTCAACATTGATGTCAGTAAATGAAAATAGCTTGAAATATTTCCTTTATTTCAAGAGGTTAAAAGCAGCTTTCAAAGATATAAATATAATAGGAAAAGATGAAAAAAATTAAGTGAGGAAATAAAGAGAAGGGAAAATGGAGTGAAACAAAGGGTTAATTTTAAATCCAAAATGTATCTCGTAAAAGCCCTGTACCATTTGTTAGAGATGAGTAAGAGGTTTGGGTCTGAACTTTCCTGCAGTCGGTGCAGGCAAGGGAACACAGTCCGCTGTGTGAATCATAGTACCCTTACGGTTAAGTAGTGAAGCAGGGCTGTTCCTAATAATGAGACATGAGACAATGATTTTCTCATGGAATCCTCATAAGGAGGACAGTGCATGATGAACACATCCTACAAAACATCTTGATAATAAACTTTCATACATTTTTGGAAGTTGTTATTGGTATGATTGCCAAATGAAAAATTATTAACAAAGTTACTATTAGCAAGCTTGTAGTTCCTTGCTGTTATAATCATGATTGAATTTATGTGTTAGGACTAGAAATAATCTCTGAGATCACCTTGCAAGCGTCTATCCTTTTGTTTTATAGATTAGGGAACTGAGGCATGTAGGAGTTGAGTGAAAGCTTGGGGTGGAGGGCTTGTATCAGAGCACAGGGGGCTCTACATGAAAATAGTTTGCTCTGAGCTCATTCTGTGTGATCGTGGGAGCTTTCCTTGTTTCTAAATACCATTTGGCACTTTCAACATGTTTCTAATTGTGAGCTTAGCAGTTCACTGTGGTGGCTTTTTCTGGCTGTTGTAGAAGCCTAGATGCTGTTGAATATGGTGATCACAGTAGAAGTTAACTGATAAGCATGCAAAATTGGAACTGACATTTATAAAGAACAGGTCCCAGTATGCAAAATTTCCCAAATTTGTAATTATGCTACCTGGAATGCCCCTCCTCATAAAGTATCCTTAACGCTATTGTCAAAAACATAATGAGAAAATATAGAAGAACATCAGTATTTTAAGCAAATTAAAAAATACCCAGAACCTCAATTTTGAAACACAGATGGAGCTTTAATATATTGGCTAAAGCCTGAGGGAATTTTAGGTTGGCTTCTCTAGCAAACTCATTTGCTCACATTCATGGAAACTGACTTCTAATGTGAGTAGCTGTTGTTCAAGAGATTCCTGTGGTGTTTTAGAAGCTGATTAAAATAAACTTATTTCATCAAGAAACCACATCAATCATGAGAATAAATAGGGAGCCCAGGTTGTAGAGAAAATTGTCTCCAAAAGATCAGATATTAGGCTTGAGGGATTTTAGAGAAATTTGACTTTTTTTGTTCTTTGAGGCAATTTGTAGTATCTTTGAGAGAGGCATGCGTATGGACTGTTAACTTAGGGGTGGTGAATCCCAGAATGTAAACACCGGAAGCAACAATAGTGATCTCTCTCACCTGCGAGGTTGACTTGACCAGAGTCACAATGTAAAGGCTACAGCTTGAGTCATCTCCCTCCAGCTTCAAGATTGTGGGGGTGTGCTGCAGTGCAGAGGAAAGAGGCAGCACAGGTGTTACATTTCTTCTTCTGTCTGCTTTTCTATTTCCTAATTTCTTTTTATCCTCACCCGAGGACATTTTTCCATTTATCTTCAGATAGAGTGGGAGGGAGAGAGAGAAAGAAACATCAATGCGAGAGAGACACATCGATGGGCTGCCTCCCGCATGACCCCAGCTGGAGCTGGGGACTGAGCCACAACCCAGGTACATGCCCTTGACTGGAATCAAACCGGCAACTCTTCTGTCCGTGGGTCAATGCTCTAACCATTGAGCAACCAGCCAGGGTTGTTTCCTAATTTGTAAAATTAAAAATCGGGGCTAGATTATCTCAGAGCAACATCATACATCTAAAAAGGATTCCTCTTGTGGAAGAGTAGGTGTGGGAGATGTAGGTACTTAAAAAATAATCCTTCTCTTTCCTTAAAAAACCCCCCAGCCTACCTAAAAAGTGTTTTTCCCTAATTCTCTATGAAATAGCAGTTCAAAGAGTACACCTAAAGGCTCCCGAGATAAACAGAGTGGAGGCATCATCTGTTATTCCCTTTCTGCTCAGTATTACCTTGTGAACGAATGTGTTGGTCTGAGAAATGGAACACTGCATCTTTCTCCTGTTACTGACAGATAAATGAATGAGACGTCTTTTATCTCAAATATATGCGCTTGCTAAGCTAATGTGTTATGATACAAAACGTACACCACATTTTTTTAACTCAAATTGCTAGTGCATGTTAAAGTATGATGCGTTCCCCTGGACTTGGTACTGCCCAGACCTGGTCTGGGTGATGCTTCTATTCTTTCTTTTAAAGAAACACTGTCCTTTGACTCTCATAGCCAGAAACTTGCCTACTGAATTTTAGTGATCTGTGCAAGCACTTGACATTAGATAGTGACACTGTGACTTGAAACATTTGGCAAGCTCCAGTACTGTGATGTTATGCAAAGTTTTGGCTGTCTGTTTGTGTTTATTGCAGGTGATGAGTGTTAAGTGATTCACGAAAGTAGAGGTTAAACACAAAGGGAAAGGGTAAGCATCTCATTTCTGTATGTCCATTTTCCAGGTCCTAAGGCGATCAGTGTAAGGCTTTCCAGGAAAACTGAGTCATGAGGGATCTGATGTAAAGAGGGTTTGTCTTTTAGATAAGTGGATAGTGGGAGAAGCTGGGTAGATAGGATAGTATTGTGTTTGGGAGTTGCAGCAGGAGAAGGGAAAGAGAAAGGTGGTGTACTCTGTTGCAGTGTCTACAGAAATTCTCATCCCTGATGGTTTATATTTGTACAAAGCTTAGAGCTTGCAAAATGATGGCACACACAGCATCTCACTGACTCTTGAGTAAAGAAAAGGGATGGGAGGAAACAAGTGTGGAGGTGGCGCAGGCAGCATGAATGGTCAAATGTAGGAACATCTGGAGGGTCCTTTGGGCCTGTGGCAAAACTTCAACTCCATCCTCCCAAGAGCTAAATTAGCTTCTTCCTCCTTCCCGTTTTAGTTCTTTCTACAGGCAACTGATCTGGTCCCAGCATTCTCTCAGAACTGTATATTGGATGGAGCCTGGACTTCCAGATATATGGTATAAAGTCCTCTTGGGTTTGCCATACAGATGGATCACCTTTGCCCCCAAAGAATTATTTTGCATGGAAATTGGATATATGGCGGCCTGAGATGCAGGACCTCTGGGTTTTGGTCTAGTTTTTTCAAACTAGAGACAAGCCATGGCTGGACTTCGGTTATCAATGACCTCTACTTTATGTTGGAAAATTTGCCTCCGTGACCTCTAGGGTTCTCTCAATAGCTCTTAGAGGTGGTTCCGAGCACTGGGACATCCTTTTGCTTAAGGACAGAAGGTACTGCCTTTTCAGATTGGTACTTACCAGCATGTTTGCCTGGGCTTCTTTTTTCTTTCATTGTTGGTATACACAGTGCTTTTCTCTACCATTTCTGCCTGTTAATATTTCCTGTGTTACGACTGCACCCTTCCCTTACGGTGTAATATCATGTTAGCCAAAGGCAAGAATTAGATTTTCCATTCTGTGCATCATTAGTTCTTTATTCAGACATTCTTTGATATCAAAGGAGGGTTGTGGAAAAAAATCAGGTCAGGTGCCTCAATGAAATCTAAAGAAGTTTCAAAGCTTCTTACCTCACTAATTGGTCCTTCTATGCCTATTCATCTAAGGAGAATGGAGCCAATTTTTTTCCAACTCATTTGTGAACCTGTATTATACATGTATTTTGTACATGCTTGTGGGTTCTAAGAAAATGCCAAATAAAAAAATAACTTATTTTCTTTTTCATTTGTTACCTACGTATTTTTAGTTTAATTGAAAAAGTTTAAAAACAATTTTGAACTTACAGAAAAGCTGTAAGACTAATAAATATTGAATTCCCGTATGTCCTTCACTCAGATCCCCCGAAATTTAATATTTTAACCTCATATTTACCTTATTCTCTCTCACTGCACTTCAAAAATGCTGTTTTGACATATATCTGTAACTCTACGTAAATGTATTTTTTTCCTGAATCATTTGAGAGTAACTTGTATATGTGTTCCAGTACTTTGAAATATTTCAGTGTATATATCCTAGAAGAAAAAAAAAGGTGATTCTTCTCCATTTTCCCCCCTTCCTTTTTGCTTTAGGATTCAACCTAGACACACACGCATTGTTCTCGTCATTTCTCTTTAATCAGGAATAGTTCCTCTGCTTTTTTTTTTTTTAACCTTAATTAGTTGACATTTTTAAAGAGCTCCTGGCACTTCCATTGTCCATGTTGCTAAGGATGGGGCGGTGTGCTGTGGGCTGGAATACCTCAGATGTGCTGCTGTGTTCTCGAAGCATCCAATCGAGGGGCACCGATGTGTCCGGTGCTGGCAATGTTAACTTCTGTCACTTGGTGGGGATAGTGTGTGTCAGGTTTCTCCACTGTAAATTAATAAATATTTTGTATCCAGGAATGTATAAGTGACAAGTTTTCGATATGGAAATTCTTTGAGATTATTAATTTTCCTTTCCTCATCAAACTTTTACCTTCTGCTTTTAGTTACATTATTTTCTAACTCCATCACTCCTTCTAAATGTATTAGTTTCTTTCCACAGTAAAAAAAAAAAAAGAGAGAAATATTATTTATTTATACGTTATGTAACAGATTTTTTTTTCAATAGGTTATAATCCATTGCTGTCAATATTTATTTTGATGTTCACAGTGTTCCAGGTTTGGCTAGAGGGAGCCCCTTCAGACTGCTTCCCAACTCCTTTTGAGATGTTCTTATAGTCCTCAGTGTATTCACTTATTTCCTCCATTCCCTGGCCACGCGGATCGCCTCCTGGGCCTTCACCTTCCAACACAGCACTCAGCAGGACAAGCCCCGTCCCTGTCCTGCCCACCGCAGCTTGCTGCACATGCTGACTGTGCCAGCCAAGGTCTCTCCTTCCCTCAGCTCAGCCGCACTATTTCTGAGGTTTAAAAAAACAAACTAATGTTTTCCATTGAAAGATGCTTGAAATAGTGATTGCTTTAAATTACCAAGGTCAAATTTGTAGCTGGTGTTCTCTCTCTCTCTCTCTCTCTCTCTCTCTCTCTCTCTCTCTGTACTGTGGTCTGAGAGAAATGACTGATTTCCAAGTATTTGATAATTTTGAGATTTTTGGGTTTGAACCCAGTTGTTGAGGGGTGGACTCAGTGGGTTAGCTGTGTTTCTCAACCACTTGTGTATCTTGAAATACATAGAAAATGATGATATTTGTATGTACACAAGGTTGAATGGATAAGGTTTGTTTGTAGAGAATGCAGTCAACAGACCTGGGGGGCTGTGGGTGTCCAGATTATCCTTGTTATACCTGTCGCCCAGTAGGGACACACTGATTTGAAAGGTCTAATTTAGAGCATGACACTCTTATTAAGCTACTAAGATAATTTGAGAACCTATTCTAAGGTCTATAGCCTGTGTGCCTGATGTTGGCCAGTTCTTTGTCAGATTTTTGCAGTGGTCACAGGGGGACCATGTAAGACGTGTGGGTATCTCACAACAACCCTTTGGCATGTTAGCTATATAAGCTTAAAGCACTTACTTGGCCATTTTAGTGGAGAATTCACTAATCACTCCATTAATTAGAGGATTGCTGTAAAGCAAAAATTTAGAGGATAGGTACATAGGTCAAAAGGTACAAACTTCCAGTTACAAAATAAGTCCTGGGGATGTAATATATAGCATGGTGACTATAGTTAATAATACTGTATTATATATATTTGGTTGCTAAGAGAGTAGATGTCATCACACACAAAAAATGTAACTATGTGTGATGATGGATGTTAACTAGACTTATTGTGGTGATCATATATTTAATCATGTTGTACACCTCAAACTGAGATATATGTCAATTATATCTCATGAAAAAAGAAGATAAAATGAGACAAAAAGAGAAATGTCTGTTCCAAATTCATTCATTTATTCATTAAGCAGTTATTCATTGAGTTACTATTTATGTGCAAGGTACTATTTGAGTTAGTAAGGATACAGTGATGTTCAGTTTTGGCTCCCATGGGGCTCATATTTTAGAGGACAAAACAGATAGTAAAGAAACAAATACTAAAGGAGGATTATTTCAGATAGCTGTGAGTGCTATGAGAAAAATAAAGCCATGGGAGTGTTTTAAGTGTGTGTGTATTGGGTGGTGGACTGATTGAGTGTGTTGGGATTCATATTTTGAAAGGACCAGTCTGGCTGATTTGTTGGCCATAGATTTTAGGGGCAAAGAGTTTAGGTGTGGAAGACTAGGAGAAAGATGGTGATAATTTGGACTTGGCTGTCCAATATGCTAGCCACTACCCGTATGTGGCAGTTTAACCTTAATTCAAAATGAATGTTTTGACATGTGCTACAACTTGGATGAACCTGGAAGACATTCTGATAACTGAAATAAACCAGTCACACAAAGGTGAGGACTGTATCATTCCATTTATATGAAGTACCTAGAATAGTTCAATTTGTAGAGAAAGGAGAATGCTGGTTGCCAGAAGCTGGGGGAGGGGGAATAGGAAGTTGTTTAATGAGTACAGAGTTTCAGTTTTGCAAGATGAAGAGTTCTGGAGTTTGGTTGCATGACATAATTTTAATCATGTATTAAATCATGTGAATGTATTATGAACACTTAAAAATGATTAAAATTATACATTTTATATGCATATTTTGCTACAATAAAAAAAGTTTAAAAAGAGCTAGTTAAAAATTTCCACATGAGCCCTGGCTGGTTTGGCAAAGTGGTCAGAGCATCAGCCCGCAGACTGAAGGGTTGCGGGTTTGATTTCTGGTTCAATCTCCAACTCCCATTGGGGTTGTACAGGAGGCACCCAATCAATGTGTCTCTCTTCCATTGATGTTTCTCTTTCTCTCTCTCCCCCCTCTTCTCTCTCTAAAAATCAATGGGAAAATATCCTCGGGTGAGGATTAACAACGACAACAAACATTTCTACATGAGAACATGAGAAATAAACAGTAGTTTATAGAGTGAGAGAAGGATGAGAAGAGAAAAAAGGAAGGAAAGAACAGCAAGACGGCATGAGGCTAGAGTGGGAAGAGGGGGAAAGAACCAATCCAGCATATCCCAAGAAATGGACATGGAAGGGTAATAAAAAATTCTTATGCCTCCCAAATCAATGATCATAAAAATTATTTTTTTCCAGTTACACTAGCCAAATTTCTGGTGCTGACTAGAATGAATAAAAACATGTGGCTGGTATCTACCACATTGGACAGCACACATATAGGATATTTCCATCATCACAGGAAGTCCTATTGGACAGATCTGGTTTAGACCAGGCGGATTGTTACAGAGGTGGGAAGAGGTAGATGGATTGGGGAAGTATTATCAATAGGACTTGCTGATTGATGGACAGGGTGGTAGAAGGGAAGTAATACATTAAGAAAGATATGTAGTTTTCTGCTTGAGCAACTAGGGTAGATGGCTAAGACTGGAAAGGAATAGAATTGGGTGTATGAATCTGGAGTTCTGCGTTAGATATATTATGTCATCTCTTCTAGAGCAGAATGGAAGTTAATCTTAATGGAGGTAGAGGGAGAAGGAAAAGTCTATTTTGATGAGTTTTTCAATCTCATAACAGATGCTAAATAAGTCCCATATGTTTGTAAGTTGTCATCTTGCTTTAATTTTAAAGAGGCCATTGTTGTCTGTTGGTTGTTTTATTAAATGCTATTTCATGCTGCTATAAAACTTAATTCTACAGAAATCCCTTTGTTTATTTTAATTTTGTTTGAATTGTGATTTGGTATACCAAATGAAAGTGACCAGAAAATGGGGGGTTTGCTCTTGATTCTTTGCTGAGGAGTTATTTATTAAGGGATCACAAGTATAGGACCCTAGCCTGGGCCTAAAACAGGTAAATAAAACTGTACATACTAGCCTTATGTTTTTGGAGCTTAACACTGTAAAATATATAAGCAGCATGTCTTGAGGAACTGTGGGGAATGAGGCTATTGCAAGTACTCTGCCTTAGAAACAAGTGACATCTCTTGTGTGATACTTTCAGATACAAAGGACAGTCCATGATGTGCACTGAGTGTGGATACTTAAATTTGAAGTTTTTCACTTTTAAACATCTAATGTTGCCCCTTTTGGGGAGGGAAACACTTGCCTGTTTGTGTTTAGAATAAGAGGCCCAATATTGACAGTTGTTAATGGAGGGGAAGGAGAAGGCTGAACACGATTTTTTTCTTCTTCTTTTTCTTTTTTTTAAATGTCACAGTGCTTTTATGGCTAATGGTCTACACACAGGTATGGGGTCCGAGCCAAGTGACTGAGTCACACCCATGTTCTGTGTGCTCCCCTGCACACATTGTTCTGAAGCATGGAAGTTCTCTTGGGCTGCTGGGTTTTCGGTTTGACCACTTTTGTGCCAAACCCGTCACCCTGGTGTGTTGCTTCATGTTTCCAGACTCCGTTGAATTGTTCCGCGGGAGTGGGAGAGAGCACGGAGGGGCTGACAAAGGCACACTGGAGTTAACGCTGGAAATGTTACCCTCTGCTTTAAGCACACTGGAGTTCACGTTGGAAATGTTACCCTCTGCTTTAAGCACACTGGAGTTAAAGCTGGAAATGTTACCCTCTCCTTTGTTTGCTTCCCGCGCAGTTTCCAGCCCCGCACCCTGGCAGTGCCCTCTCCCGAGCGCGCTCCGTTCCGTTTGGAATGTTCACTCTTGACTGTACTGAGGTCTCCGTTCTCTTACGCTGTTGTGCGAATCAGATGGATTCTAATTTGCTATTCAAGAGAGGAGGAGTTTTGATTTTTAATATAATGCATATGACATTTCTTCGTCTGCTTCATCTCTTTTTATTGTGACAGCACCCTCCCCCACATCTTGCTCGTCAGTTAAAGAATGAATATTTACAGATCCATAGCTATGGTAGGAATAAACTTACCGGGGAAGTGTGAGGGGATTTGAAACTTGGTCTTAGGTTACGTTGGACTCCGGGTGTACTGGAAACCATAGGGATATTGGGCTAGGACTTACAAAAAGAACAACCAGGTATGCATCATGGCTGAACTTGGCTCTTTCCAGCCTTCCTTCAGAACCGTGGTGGGGTTCTCTAAATCCAACGAGTTTGCCAATTCAATCCACATTTTCTCCTTGCATGGAATTAATTTAGAACTAAAGAAGAAAAACTGCCTTGGCATCTATTTAAATAGAAAGAAAAGTCAAATACATTTTTAAAACAACCTTCTCTGAGCACATGTAATGAATTTATTGTGGACATAATTTTCCCAAACATTAGGAAGGCCACAGTGGGACCATCACACCAAACAACATGGAGTCCAGCACCAAAGTGAGAGTTACATTTGAATTTCGATTTGCATCAGAACCAGATTTTTGATTTTTAAATTCTCCTATGTCTGTCCCTGTATTGCAGAACCATTTTAAGAAAAGGATTTTGAAAACAACCAAGTTTGCTTTCCTTTAAAAGGCAGGCATATACCAACCAAGTATTGTGGTAGTGTGGGAGGAAAACAACATTGGAAGCTGGAACATGACTTTGTCATAGCACACACAATAGCACGAGGAAGCCTTGAAGTGGTTCAGTTACACAGACGTGTTCGGAGACCGGAGCTTTCAGGAGGTATTGGGAACACAAGCTGACGGGAACCGTCACTGCTTTGAAATCGAAGCACAGAAAGATGAGTCCGTGGCATGGGCCCAGGCGATGGCATCATAGTGAAGCTGCAGGGTTTTTCACACTTGGAAGATGAAAGCAGAGCATTGGAAAATCCAGGAATCTTTTCTTAATAGAGTTGTAATAAGGCCAAACAGATTTTTTTCTTCACCCTAAACAATAAGCCATATGTCATCCTGCACAAAAGCTTACCATCCTAAATTAACAAAAGAGATGAACTTTCTTCCCACCTGCAAGGGTATATGTAGCATATGCACACATATTTACATGTACACATGTTCATACACACATGCGTACACATGTGCACACACACATACATGCATACACATGCATGTCTCTTGCCTGTCCCCTCACAGGCAAATATGTGACCAATGACTATGCATGCTGAAATTTAGACCAGTTCTTATTGGAAACATTCAGAGGTGAGGTGGGAGGGTTTGAACCTACTTTATTTGCTTGTATATTAATCTTCTCTAAGGAGCAGAAGCAGGCTGGAAATGGTCTCAGAGAAATTTTGTCTGTCTTCGTGAAGTTAAGCTTTCAAACTGTCTGCTCTTTTTTTTTTTATTCCTCACTTGAGGACATTTTCCCATTTATCATCAGATAGAGTGGGAGGGAGGGAGAGAGGGAGACAGAGAGAAACATCAATGTGATAGAGCCACATCGACTGGTTGCCTCCCGCACGACCCGACCAGGGCCAGGGACAAACCACAACCGACGTACATGCCCTTGACTGGGATCGAACCCGAGACTCATTGGTCTGCAGGCCGACACTCTAACCGCTGAGCCAAACTGGCCAGGGCTTCTCTGCTCTTTAATATTGGTTTACCTGTGTACCAGTAAACTAGTGCAGAGTCATTATTTTTCTTCTAATGACCATTTATGCAGGGAATTACATAACTTAAACCACAGAGTGCTGTCATGTTCAGTTTTACTCAACTTTTACAACCAGGAAAGGTGAGAAAATATTTTTAAAGTCCAGCTGATTCTGTTGGGGAATCTCCTCTTGGGTAAGTGATTAACATAAGTCACATGCTCTTGACCAGCCTTATAGTTTTTTCCCCCTGGCCTGCAAAATGCACTTTCTATTCTGACATGTTTCCCTGCTACATTGTTTGTAATCTCAATGGTGTTAGTTAATGCAGTAGCTAAGGAAAATTTCATTTTATGCAAGATGAGAAATTACAAGATAATCTTGGTTTTAGGAGAGAATACAGCATCTTTGGAGATTTTTGACCAGGGATAAAGGACATTAGGAAGTTAAATGAAAATCAGAGAAAAGAAAATGGTTTCACATGCTCTGACCACATTGTTTATTTTTTAATTAAAACATTTTTTAAAAATGTGTGGTTCCTTTTGGAAGGCAGGCACCACTGAGTTTCTGTCCTGGGGCTTAGCGTAGCCCCCACACTTAGGGAGATGCTCAGTAAATTTAATTCCTAAACAGAAGATACATGTTGTAGGTGGAGATTTTGATTGGCTGCTGGTTTTGACACATGTTGTAACACTAAGTAATTCAGAAGATGTTTTCCCCCAAAGTTTGCAGAAATTCTCTGCCTTCTGGGGCTATTTGACACATTAATAGCTTTGAAACAGAATATGGGTCAATTTTGCCACTGCCTTCTTTCCACAAAAATGCATCCTTGAAAGCTTTTATGACAAGATGATCAGAAAGCAGAATTTATTTCTGAGCAATTATCTTACTTTTTGTTAAAGTTTGTTCCATTAACTTTCATCATGAGTTTGTTTAATACATGCTAGAATGCAATATGCTGGGGCGGCAGAGTCTCTGACAAATACTATTAGGAAGACAGTCTCATTAAAACCAACACACTCCCTCCAGCACTCTAACCCTTTACTGTGCTTTTTTTTTTTTGCACCTCTGTCTCTGAAACTGTTTTTGTTTTGCTTACATTCATTTTCTGCATTCCGCATGAAAGTGTAAGAGCCGCAAAAGCAGGAAACCCTATCTGTAACCCTGGTATTGAGAACAATACTGGGCACCTTGTAGGTGCTTGATAGTTTTTGTTGAATGAATGAATGAATAAATGAATGAATAAATATTATTGGTACTCTGAGCCTGTGTATGTTATTAATCCATTCACAAATACTTCTCAAGTTTCTGTTATATACCCAGTGCTGTTCTATATGCCTGAGTTTCAGCAGTAAGCAAGATAACACAGTGCCTATGTTTATAGATTATAAAGCCTACTAATGTGTTGTCCAGTATGGTAGCCACATATGATTTTGTAAATTAATTAAAATTAAAAATTTAGTTCCTTAGTCGCACTAGCCACATTTCAAGTGCTTACGTGTAGCAGGTGGCTACCATATAGGGAAGGGCGGATATAGGATATCTTCATTTTTATAGGAAGTTCTATTGGCTAGCACTTACTCAGTGGTAAGACAGATCAGTATATGTGCACTTGCATTACAGAGGCATGTAATATATGCTGTATAGAGAAGAAGCACATGTTTCAAAGGAAGCATACAGGAGAGGCATCTAGCCTAGGGTGTGGCTGGGTTGTCAGGACTGGCTTTCTGGAGGAAGGGCTTCTAAAGACATCAAGAATGCATAAAGAAACCAATACAAAATAATACTGAAAGTAAACTGTAACTGGAAAGAAGAAGAATAGGGATGAGGCAGGCTAAGGCGGGCAAAGCATGTGGAGTATCTGAGTCAAAGGAAACAGCTGGACAGGGTGCTCGAATAAGTGCCTTAATTGTCTGGTTAGCAATAGGGGGACCTGGTCTACGCCTGAATAGATGGAAGGTGTGTAGGAATAAGCCACTTTGCATGTAGACAGGTATTTTTATCATGGCAGCTCTGTCTCTTCTGAGGCCCAGCCCACTGTCAATCTATAACAGTCTCCTAATGGATCTCCCTGCTTCTAGTTTTGATTCCTCTCATTTTATCTCCACCAAACTCCATATTTGATCATGTTATTCACTTCATTGCCTCTTCACGCCATTTGGGATAAAGCCCAAACTCCTTAATATGCCTGTGAGGCTCTTTATGGTCTGGCCCCTGTTTGTTTTACTAAAATTCTCTTCCCACTGTCCACCTCTCACACTTTGCATCAGTTCTGCAAATCTTCTCTCTCTCTGGCCTCTAGGCCACTGCACCTGCTGTTTCCTCTGCATGGAAAACGATTCCTCCCCTTGCCTCATCTTTGTTTCTAAACTTCCTTTTCAGATCTCAGCTGAGAGTTAGTTTTCTCAGGACCCCCTGATATCAAAATCAAGGTGAGATGCCCCACCTGTGTGCAATGTTACACTGTGTGTCCCCCTCTTGTAGAACATTACACTGTCTTATTTGCCTGCTTGTGTGTCTGTAACTCTCAGTCTTGGGACTGCAAGGGACCACATCTGCCTTCTTTCCTGTTTGCCCCAAGTATCCAGCACAGTGCCTCTGTAAGTATTTGCTTATTGAGTGAATGAATGGATTTGATGATCCATCCCCATTTCCAAAGTGTGATCAATCAAGTATGGTTCTGAAATGAAGCTGTGGCCCACTACAGGAAGCTTCTAAATCTCAGCCATAGTGGGAGAAAGAAATGGAAGTCATCTGGGAAGAAAGCCTATCATTGACTCTTGTTACTTGTTTTTTATAATTGATTTTTATTGAGGTATAATTTTATATACAACTCACCCACTTAAAACATAGTCCCTGGACTTCTGATAAATTTATAAGATTGTGCAACTATGACCATAGTCCTGTTGGTTGTAATTCACTCATTTAGAACAGATTTGTAGGGCAGTAAGAATCTTCATGTTCATTTACAGTTAATCCCTGTTCCCACTTCCAGTTCCAGGCAACCATTAATCCACTTTCTGTTTATGTGAATTTGCCTCTTCTGGGCATTTTATATAATTGGAATCATACACTATGTGGTCTTCTGTGTCTGACTTTTTCACTTAGCAAAATGTTTCTAAGACTTATTCATGTCATAGGAAGTATCAGTACTTAATTCTTTGTACATTTGATCATATTCCATTGTGTGGATTTTATTTATCCATTTACTAGTTAGTGGACATTTGGGTTGTTTCCACTTTTTGGCTATTATGAATTACACTGCTATGGAAATTCACTCATAGTTCTTTCTGTTGATACATACTTTCATTTGTAAATATCTAAGAGAGATGCTGGGGAAATTTATGTTTAAGTATAAATTTTTTAAAATGTTAATTATGGTAAAATGCACAGACCATAAAATTTACCATCTTACCCACTAAAACATTTTTTTATTGATTTTAGAGAGAGGAAGGAGAGAGAGAGATACATTGATGGGTTTTCTCCCAAATGTGCCCAACCGGTGATCGAACCTGAAACCTGGGTATGTGCCCTGACCAGGAATCGAATCTGCCACTTTTTGGTGTATGGGACAATGCTCCAAATCGACTGAGCCACACCGGCCTTATCTTAACCTTTTAAAAGTGTACAGTTTAATTGTGTTATATAGGCTCACATTCTTGTGCAACCAATATCCAGAATTCTTTTCATCTTATAAAAGTAAAACTCTGTACCCATTAAATAACAACTCCCCATTCTTCCTTCCCTCAACCTCTGAAAACCGCCATTCTACTTTCTGTCTTCTGAATTTGACTACTCTAGGTACCCATCTAAGTGGAATCATACAGTATTTGTGTTTTTGTGGCTGACATGATACTTCAGGTTCATCTATGTAGTACTATATATGTCAGAATTGCCTTCCTTTTTAAGGCTTAATGATATTCCACTGTATGTATATGACACATTTTGCTTACCCAGTCATCCGTGGATTGACACTTAGTTTGCTTCCACCTTTTGGCTACTGTGAATAGTGCTGGTATGAACATGGGTGTACAAGTATTTCTCCCAGAAATGGAAGTGCTGGGTCATGTGGTAGTTCTCTGTTAAGCTTTTTGAGGAGCCTCTATACTGTTTTCTACTGTGGTTGCTCTAGGGTTCCAATTTCTCCACGTCCTCTCCAACACCTGCTACTTTCTGTTAAAATTAAAACAAAAACAAAAACAGATCCATCCTAATGGGTGTGATGTTTAAGTAATTGTCAAACTGCTTTTCGAAGTTGCTACACCATTTTACATCCCTGCTCGCAGTTGCTCTGGCTGGACCCTGTTCTTCAGGGCTCACGCGAACCAAGGCTGCACGCCCGTTCATTCCCGCACCGCATGCTGTCAGCTGGCAGTAAGTCACACTGTCCCTTTCCTCACAGAACGGGATGGACTGGATGGTGACAGACTGGTGGGAGTCTTCCTGCGCTGTGAGCGTGGTGACACCTCCTCAGGGATGCTCTGTTTTAGGAACTGCCCCTAGCCATCCCTGTGGCTTTTGTTAAGAGTGAGGCCAAGTGGACTTTGAATTTACACAGATCACATGGAATCCACAAGAAATGTACATAACAAACCGCGCTTTTATACCTTCAGCACAATCTGGAAGCGCCCACTGAACAAATTTGTACATGGGTGCCATAGATACTCAGGGAATGGAGTCTTCTTGGGAGAGCGATTTAATTTATAAGCAGCCACAGCCCGACCCTGTAAGATAGGGTTTAGTTAAGTGGGGAAGGGTGTGCTGCAGATGACAAGGGTGGTAGCAACCTGGAGGAGAGCCTAGTTTCTGAGAGCTGGAGGTGTCAGAGACAGCTTCCTGGGGGAGGGAAGGGAAGAGTGTATGGGATTTACTTTGGAAGAAGGAAATGGAGAACATTCCAGGTTGTAGGCCAACACAAGAGAAAGCCCAAAGGTGATACGGCCATCGCTTATTGGTGAGACCATGAGGAGACCGGCTGGACCAGAGCTGGGGGAGTGGGACTGGGCCAGTGAAGCGGATCGAGACGTGGAGCCTGGTGGGGGCCTGCAGGTGCCCTTCCTCAGACTAGCAGGATAAATGTTAGTTTCTTTCCATTTTCCCAGGGAGCCTTGCTTATTTTTAAACTTAAGATTTAGGCTTTCTGGAGTGTAGAATCCCAACATAAAAAAAAAAATCCCCAGGGTGGCTTGCTAAAGTTTGCTCTTAAAAAATAAAAATCCCTGCTTAGCAGTCATAAATAGCTTGCTGGATATGAATTTAAGCAGACCAAATTTGAAATTCGATTCTAATTCAAAGCATTTTGCACAGCCTTGTTTTCAGGTTGGCAATTCAAATGCTTTCCCAGATAATACAGAGGGACTTTAAGATAAACTAAGGCCACCGCAAAAAAGGAAAGGCAATTGGATGCCGAACTTCACTGATAACGAGGCACAATAATCTGATGGTTACTTTCTGGTTGGGTTGTTCAAAGATGGAATGATTAACCACACCACAAATCCTTTATGTATCGCAAAGCTATCATAATAGGCACTTTCTGATGTTTTCTCAGGAAAGTCTTTGGGGCTTCTGTTACTGGAATTATGCCCATTTATTAAGACTTGAGTTAACTAAAGTGTGTATTGTTCTGAAGAAGACCTCTTTCTTTCAGTAAATATTTACAGTGTGCCTGCTACATGGCAGGCATTATATTGGACTGGAAATGCCAAGCTGAACAAAATGTCATTCCTACATTCTGTGAATTATGTACTCTGTCTTCATGCCAAGCCATAGACTAATATTGACACAAAAAAATATAAGGACGAGGTGATGGCATGTCCCATCTCTTTTATGCCTATGTAGTTTTCTTAGTTGCAGCCTTGACCTAGACCAGTGGATCTCAGTTGTGGGTGATTTTGGTAATGCCTGGAGACATTTTGATTGTCATTGTCATAACTGGAGGGATGCTACTGGATTCTGGTGGACAGAGATCGGGGATGCTGCTAAACATCTGCAAAGAACAGAGCAGCCCTCACAACAAAGAATGATTCAGCCCAAATGTCAGAATACTGAGGTTAAGAAATCCTGGCAGAGAGGAACATAAAATGATAGAAATTCCACAAAGGCTCTCTAGCAATGAGTCTCTCTTGACAAATATGATTAATGTTGGGGAGAAATGTGAAATGGAATGAATGTGACTTATAAGAATCCAAGAGTATGTCTTGTGTGATGAGTATAACATAGACTCGTCACTGATGAAGTTTCTTCTGGGAAAGTGAAGCCCATATTGATAGGATTGATCCCAACAGGGGCTGTATTGCTACTTCCAGCAGAGGATTCTTTGTGTGGGGGATTGTTCTATGCATTGCAGGATACCATTGCACATACCATTAATGCCAGCAACACACCCCAGGCTTTATGACAAACCCAGATACTTCCTGTTCTTCGAAATGCCCTGAAGCTTATAGCACAAGCCGTTGTTGAGAATCTTTAGGAAGGAGTATGGATCTAGTGTCAAGATATGTGGGCTCTGGGTGGACTTGGTGACTCCTATTGGAAGTAATTTTACCTCTTTGAGTTGAGTGCCTTCATCGATAAAAACAAGGTATGGGGTTAGATCAGGGGTATTCAAAGTGGAGCATGGACATCCATTTTAGTGTAGGAAGAACATCTTAGAACTCCTATAAATTTGTCTGTTTTTTATGTTATCTTTTAAAATGGCACTTTTATGTGTGTTTTATAATGTACCTGGCAAGGTCAGTGGCATGGGTACAGGGCACGCTCAGTAGTGTCTTACTTGAAGGAATGCACCATCAGAGAAATTGGGTACTCACACCTCTTCCCGTTCTGACAGCCTAAGTTACGGGGAGGAATGTCAGAAGCTGGAGGCTTTCTAGCCACAGATTCGCCTCTGCTGAGGGGCACACAGGTGATGGATGCCAGTGGCACCAATAAGCAGCCACTCAGAGCTCTGTCTCTCAGCATGTGCAGATTGGCACGGGGCTTTGGGCAAAAGAAAATGACATGTTCGCTTGTGACATAGAGTTAGAATTTTTTAAAACTGGCAAGCCACTAGGGTTTTTCAGATTATTCTCTACAAGAGTGTGGAAAATACGATTTCCTGACAGAACATTTGATTCACACTTTATAAAGAGCACATGGGGACATGGTTGAATTGCGTGATCGCCCCTCACAAAAGGGCCCTGAGTGAAATGGTCTCTTCCAATCTTGCCCATGTCAGCCCAAGCAGAATAGCACACTTGTCTTCAAACACTCATGCTACACCGTGTTGAGCAACTTAGTAGACTTTATATTCTTAAGACCACTCTTTGGAAGCTGCTTGGAGGCATAGTTCTCGCTCAGTCCCCTTGCAATTGACGTCACGTCGAGCTGCAGAGAGACGTGTGTATTGAAGACCAGAACTTGTCCACGGCCGTTGCAGTCATCTTAAAAGAAAAATTCTCTCCATTCCCCCATCCCCAAGCCCCTTCATTATCAGCTCTCTTTTGGGAGAGTGATAGAAGGAAGCTACATTTTAGAAATCTCCTGGTTTCTTAAATTACTTATGTGTGGCAAAAATCTGCTTTGACAAATAAAAGCTCCCTCCTCCCCTTCTCACCCCAGGGACTGAGCTTAAAATGAAAACTGCAGGCCGCACTTGGCAGGCGGAGAGGTTAATGTGACGTTAGTAGATTAGAAGTAACTGTGCTATTGGTAAACAAAATGGTTATTGAGTCACACACACTAGCTGTGCTGTTTCAAGTACCCTCTTGTTGCCCCCAGCTTTGCTCAGGGGACAGACGGTATTTCTGTGGCAGTTAAGGTAGAAGTACTTTAGCCAGATAAAGCAAAGTTAGAATCATAGACTCACTGACCTAAAAGTGACCTCAAGAAGTCATTCCACTTGCTTCCTTGTTTGCTACCCTGCTTGGATTCAGTGTGGTACAGTGGTTAAAGACGGGCCCTGGGCCAGGCTGCCCACTCTGAATGGCTCTGTGCCACTCAGCTGTGTGGCCATGGGCCACCTGTTTACCCCTCTGTGCTTCTGTTTCTTCATTTGCAATGTAGGCACAATGAGAAAAATAATGCTTATGTTATAGCAGTACTCTGATGATTGAATAAAATAGTATTTCTTTTTTTTTTTATCCTCACCCGAGGACATTTTTCCATTTTTTTTTTGTTGTTGTTGTTCAGATAAAGTGGGAGGGAGAGAGAGGAAGAGAGAGAGAGAGAGAGAGATCCACGTGAAAGGGACACATCCTGCCACCAGCACGACCAACCAGGGCCGGGGACAAACTGCAACCGAGATACATGCCCTTAGCGGGAACCAAACCCGGGTCTCTCTGTACCGCAGGCCGATGCTCTAACCGCTGAGCCAAACCCGCCAGGGCTCAAATAGTATTTCTAAAGGCCTTACTGTGTATAAGGCACATAGTAATGTGTTAGTTGTTATTATTCGCTATTATTATTAACTTTAAACAGGAATAATCATTAATCCTCCCAGATTTGTAATTTGTCACTAAATTACTCTGTAAGGAATGTATAGAGGTAAAGGCATGATGAAAAACAATGCATACTTTAAACCTGCAAATGCTTCTTTTGCATTCGGAGAGTGTAGGTAAAGCTGGCAGAGGCCACGTCCCCTCCCCACCGCGGGGTGGGGGGACTGGGGGTACAGCTGCAGCAGGAGACTGCTCTGTGTGAGGAGGGGATTGGGAGTTAGACCACAAAATTGAAGGGGTTACAGAAAGAGGCTATGGATTATCCTCCACAGTCATGAATTGGAAAGTGTGACCTGGAGGTGGGGACTGAATATGACGACATTGTAGGTGCCATCCTGTATAAGATCCCGTCATTTTCAAAGGGCAAGGGTCTTCATGGGCTCGTCCTGTAGCCCCTTTGGATCCCCACGCACACGAAAATGTATTTGGTTTTGGGGAACGTGAATGTCCAAATAAGGGTGCTACACAGTTGTTGTTTGTCAGTATCAAGGATTTAGTCCCTCCCCTCTTCCTCCCAGTGCAATATGCCAAGTATCCACATTAAAATGTGAAAACTATGTTAATCTTCCAGTTGTACCCAGATTTGACAGGTCACATTTCAATAGACGGTTAAACAGTTCAGCTTTGGCGTAAATTGACCCAGAGTTCATATCTATCAAAGATCTTGTTCAGGCAGTTAGCACAATTCTGCATTTTTCACAGATATATCATTTCTTTTGTGGACGGTTAAAACTCCTCATTAGACCTGATAATTTGAGGCTCATAGTTCTTTCAGCCCAGCGTGGTGCTGTGGGAGAGATTGTACAGTATTTTCTTATTCATTGACCTCAAAGGTCTGGGATTAGGGTGGTTTTATTTAAACGTCCACTACACTTACACTATCTGGGATTTTCCTAACCAGTTCATAAAGCTATGTCTGCGTGTTTTATTGGTAGGCATTCCTAGTTTTATATGGTCATAACTTTCTGTTGCGAACAGTAATTTTTATTTGTAGAAAACAAACCTCTTTCAAGGTTTAGGGATGCCAGCCGGTCTTTGTGTACTTCGTACATTTTTGGAAGACCCTCATTATAGCCCTCTTTGCAGAATAAAGAATTCGATTTTTTAAAAATGTGTTCAATAAAAGTATAGAAAATAAAAATAATTTGAAAATCACCTTGAAAACTTTAAAGATCCCCTTTTCAGACAGTTCTGTTAACAGATTTTCTCTGGTTTAGTGACCAGAAAGCACACCGTGTTCCCCTCCATCATTTGAAAGGGGAAGGATCTTCTACCAGGTATTCACTTTTCCTTCTACACCTTCAACTCTCCTCTCTTCTGGTTTCTGTCAGTTTTCAAATTAGATGCTGGTGTCTTGCATCTTGAAACAAACAAACAAACAAACAAACAAATAATGAACAACAGCAACAACAACCCTCTTTAGACCACCCCTAACCCTTTGAGTACTGCCTACATTTCTGCTACTCATTCAGACTTCTTCAAGGAGAAATCATCCACATTTAATGTGTCCACCAATAAATGGAACCTGCTTTCCTTCAGGTCACTAGTGACCCCATATATCAGCTGGGGTCTTTGTCTTGTCCGGTTGAACCGACTCCAACTGGATAAAATGTAGTGGAGAATTCTTGACTCATGTAACAGAAAATCCTGAAGTGGGTGTGGGCTTAGGTAAGGCTTAATCCAGTGCCTGAAATGGTTCACCGCGGACCTGGACTCTTTCCATATCCTTGCTTCGCCTTCCATGTTTTGGTTTCATCCTTAGGCTCCTCAGAGCCTCTTATTCACCTTTCCACTCCCCAGCTCTGCAGGTCATTCCAGATATCACACGCACACATACCCAGAGGCAAATGTGTTTTTCTCAGAAGCCCCAGCAAATATCTCCTTCCATCTCATGTCTCCACTTGGGTTTCTGCCCATCACTAAACCAGTCAGTCGCTCTGGCTAGGGGTTTTGGATATGGGGATTGACTGAGGCCAGTCATGGCCCATTTTTGGAGCTATGGGTAGGGTCAGTAAATCCAGATCACATGATAAAAAGTGGGGAAACAGCCTGGCTGGCGTGGCTCACTAGTTGAACATCTATCCATGCGCCAAGAGGTCACCGGTTCGATTCCTAGTTAGGGCACATGCCCGGGTTGTGGGACTAGTCCCCAGTGCGGGGCATGATGTTCTCTCTCATTGATATTTCTCTCTCTCTCTCTTTCTCTCTCTCTCCCCCCCTCTCTCTAAAATCAATAAAGAAAAAAATATTTTTAAAAAATGGGGAAAGAGTGGTTCCCATGGCAAAGTTGGGGTGCTATTAACAAAGATAGAGAAGAGGGTCTTGGCAATGGCAACGGTGGCTGCTGTCTTTGAAACAGTCAAAACTTATTCCTTCTTAAAACCTGACTCCCTTGGTACCAGCGCCCTTCTATCGTGGTATCTCTAACTTTCCTGGTTCTCTGCATATTTCTCAAGCCATCTTTCTTGAGCTTTCTTTGTGGGCTTCTTTTACTCTGCTTCTCTGTTAGCTGTGGTTTCCTCTGGATGCAACCCTTCTTTTGCTTTTTTTGGTTACTTTTATCTTCTATATCTTCTCAACTCCAACTCCCAGCATGATGCATGGAGTCTTCTACTCTTAGACGAAATTAGCTCCTGAAAATGTGTCAGATGATTGCACATTCAACAGTCAGATATATTATTTAAGGCATTGGGATGTGTGTATGAAAAAATGATTATAAAGCCCCTAATTATACCTTTATTTTTAGACATTATTATCAACCAGAAGATACTTCCAAAAATTTATACCTATTTATTATCAAGCAGAAGATATTTCTAAAAATGTATACCTATTTTCTTTAATTTATTAATTTTCCTTCATAATGGATCATGCTTTCATCAGCTTAAATCCAGTGACTGGACACGCTTAACACTTTCTGACTTTTATCATGCTTTTATTTCTTATCATTAATGTTAGCATGTTAATTTTCTTTTTTATTTTTACCTAATATTATTATTATTTTTTGGTTAACAAAACAGTAAGCTCAAAATGTAATACACCCCAGTAGCCAAGCACTTACACAACATTGCTGAGCAAAGGTGTTGCTCCTGCAGCCAGAACTAAACATCTGTCTGGTAAGTGATGTCACCATGTGACTGCTCGGAATATTCATTCATTTGCTGAGGAAACATAGTCATATTTGGCATATGGAAAGTGATTTATGGATTTTAGTTACAGAGGTGAAATGGATGAGGGCTCCTTGCAGCCTACCTGTCTAGCCCACGTGTATCCATTTGCCTCTAAGACATGTCCACTAAAATGTCTTAAAGGGCACCTCATTCTTTTAGCATCCCTTCTGCATCCTCTAGCTGTGGTGGAGACACCACCACCCTCTCTAGTTGTTAAAAATAGAAACCTGAAATTATACCTTATGACCTCTGATCTCATACATACCTTGCTTATTTGATTCCCCATGTCATGAGACTGCCCTACCCTCTCTGTGCCTATTGCTTACAATAGTTCAGCCCCGTCATTTTTCAAATGGTCTGTTCAGTCGCAGAAGCTATCTACAGCTCTTATTTCTTTTAAATGTCTTCTGTTCCAGAGGTCAGCACACTGTGAAGGGCCATGTAGCAAATACTATGTGCTTTGCAAGCCATACAGTCTCTATTTCAGCTGTTCAGCTCTGCCTTTGCAATAGTGTCATTGACACTGTGTAAATGGATGGACGTGGCTGTGTCCCTGTACAACTTTACGGACAACAAAATTTGAATTTCACATAATTGTAATGCATTACAAAATATTACTCTTCTTTTGATCTTTTAAAAGCCATTTAAGAAATGTTAAAACTATTCTTAGCTCACAGGCTATACAAAATCCAGTAGGCTGTAATTTACTGACCCAAGTTCTACAGGGTTACCAGAATGAGCTAACCAAAATATAAGTCTGAACATTTCATTTGCATGCTTAAACCCATCATCAAAGGTTTGCCAACAGGGGCTGGAAGAATAAGGTTTATCTTCCTTGAAATGGTCTATTAATTCTTTCATGATCAGAGCTCCAGCCTCATATCTGTCCAATTCAAATTCACTCTCCAGAATATTGATCTTGCTGTTCTCCGTCCACACTGAGCTATTTCTTTCTGAGGCCTTGATCTCTCTTCCTAGAATGTCTCCCCCTTTACCATTACCTTTTCTTTCCTTTTCTTCTTCCTTGCTCTTTCCCTTTCTTCCTCTCCTCTTCTTTTTCTTTTTTTTCACAATGTATTAGAATCACTCACTGGTTTGTTTACTCCACCGAGAGGCTACCTGCTGGCCAGTTCATGTATTGCTCTACCCAGTGTTCCCATCATCTCACTTCTAGCCCAGTGAGTGCCCTGCTAAAGTAGGCACTCAGGAAATGTTTGCTGAATGCAGCATGCATGCATGAATGAATGAACAAATGAATGAATGGAATGAAATAGTTAAGTGAGCCTATTTTGCTAGCAGTCCTGACCAAAGTGTTGGTGAGTTCACAGGTTGAAACCCACTATAGGTAGTTCTTACATAGGAATGGGTTAGGTTCTAAATGTTTGTTTGTAAGTTGGTTGTTCAGAACTTGGCACACATGTTTCCATATACATGGTGTTATAAATTATGCTTAAGTGTTCATTCTAGTCCATAAAAGATTATTTGATGTATCATATCATTGAAATACTGTGGAGTTGAATGAAGTTTTAAACAATTAGAAAATAATAACTGATGCCCTGGCCGGTTTGGCTCAGCGGTTAGAGCATCGGCCTGCAGTCCAGAGAGACCCGGGTTCGGTTCCTGCTAAGGGCACATACCTCCATTGCAGTTTGTCCCCGGCCCTGGTTGGGTTGTGCAGGTGGCAGCCACTCGATGTGTCCCTTTCACATTGATGTTTCTCTCTCTCTCTCTCCCTCTCTCTCCCTCCCATTCTATCTGAACAAAAAATGGAAAAATTGTCCTCGGGTGAGGATAAAAAAGAAAATAATAACTGAGATGTCATCTTTTAAATTTTATTAAAATAGTGTAAGCCCACAATTCATCTCAAGAAACTGTTTCCTGGCATTTTGTAATAGTATAAATAAAACAAAGCTGCATGCTGGGAAGGGCTTAGTGTGGGTAAAGACGGGAGATGGAAAGATTCTGAAAAATTCTACAGGAAATGGAATGTTTTCAAGAGCATCAGTTCTTTACACTTTTCATTATCACTTCAAAATTGATGGTTTTCTTTGCCTTGATAAATGTTTACCGCTAGAACATCTTTTGGACTCATCAGAAAAGATTGTCTAATTTTGACTCAAATGCAAATGATCCATAGACACACATCTTAGAGGCAAAATATTTTTTTAACCATTTACTTCTAACCTCTTTCAGCAAAATTCCATTTTATCTTAGCTTTTTTCTCTTGCCTTAGAATTATTGTTTCTTTTTCTCTCTCTTTGTCTTACTACTCATTTTTTCTCTCCAAGATGGCCTCTGGTGATTCTCACATCCTGGTGGTTATAGCCAGTGTAGGCCCTTTCTCTGTTGACTTGGGCTGACCTTTTGGACCAATAGAATATCGTGGATGGTGGGTGACTTTTGAAGTTAGTTCATAAAAACAAAACAAAATACAAAAAACCAAGAAGCTTCTGTCTTGGTCCTTTGAATAACTCACTCTGGGGGAAGTTACCATGTTTGAGGACATCCCTGTGGAGAAGCTCATGCGGAGAACTGTGACCTGCTAACAGCCAGTGCCAACTTGCAGCCATATGAATGAGTCACCGTAGAAGCACATGCAGCTCAGACAAGTCCTCCAGTGACTTGAGGCTCAGTGACATTTGACTGCAGCCTCATGAGAGGTCCCGTGTTGGAACTGCCCAGCCAAGCTGCTCCCAAATTCCTGACCTACAGAAACTGTGGGAAATTATATTTATTGTTTTAAGCCACTACTTTTTGGAGTAATTTGTGATGTAGGAATAGATAACGAATCCAATATATTGTCTTGGTTTTTAATTTCTTCACTGGGGGAATTGTAACTCATGGAGGACTTGCCCATGTAGAAGAGGAAGATGGAGTGTGAGCTCTTGTAGACTGTGAACATTCTTCAGGAGGGTGGTGGTACCCCGAAATCTATGTCTTCTGATCACCTGCCCCACATTTCATCCACTTTTTCATTCCTATCTCGGCTTTTTCCTATCTGATGATAAAATAACCCCAACAGTGTGGAGGGGGTTCAAGTTTTCTATACCCTGTAACCTGCATTAATCACTGTAAATGGTCAAACTGGGGGGAAATCAAATGTCTTGAGAAGCCAGGCAGGTAAGTTAAATGTGTTGAAGGAGGTGTGGACCAGAATACTATAAAGCAGTGAGGACTGTGTCCCAACTGAAGAGTACATGCCCTGTTTGAGTGAATCACATTCCAAAAATCTTTCAGCACTCTGCTGATTAAACTCTTTGTTTGTCTTCAGAGTTCAGCCAGGGAAACTGTATTTATATAGAGAAAGGGGGCTCTGCTAGGTGGGACGTTTTCTAAATACAGGAAGGAGATTCAGATGGTGGTCAGGCAAAAAGGATAGATGTCCACTTCTGGTATAGCATGGCAGTAACAGCCTAGATGCCATGGGGCACAGGCATGCTGGAGTCTCTGGCTGTTACCAGAGCTCAGAGAGACTGGGAGGGGCAGGCAGAGTAGCCAAATGGTTAGAACAGGCCTGAGGTTCCCATGGGCTTCTTTGATCATGGAGAACCAGAGGACAAAGGGGTGTCTGCACTGAGTGAGTGCTGTCCATGGGCAGCCCATCGTCTAGGAGATAGATGGAGTCTGACCAACACCCATGGATCCATAAGAGAGCATCTCTGTGATGCCTGTGGAGAGGACCTATGCTTGACACCCTTTTCATTACCACCAAGAGAAGCATCCCAGGATGGCTGACTGCCAGGTATCTGCTCCTTTTATAGCAGAACTGACACCCATCTGTGCCTAGAGACTTTGTTCAGCTCATCTTATCTACTTGGGGTGGATACCTTACTTCAACCCCCAAGGGCACCTATAAGTCCCCTTATTCTTTACCTCCAAAACAGAGTGGCATTCTTAACAGCCAAGGAGTTGGTGACAGTCATAGAATGGAAAAGATGCCATCCACCCAGCACCTGTACTTGGATAAATCAGAACAGAACTAGTTTGAGATTTTACATACTGTTTGCCTCCTCCCACCCCACCACCTTACATGTAAGATAGGAGGAATTTATGGCCTTTTTAATTTACTTTTGTTAATACTCACCTGAGGATATTTTTTTCCCTTGATTTTTTTTTAGAGAGAGAGTAAAAGAAAGGGAAGGAAAGAGAGAGAGAGAGAGAGAGAGAGAGAGAGAGAGAGAGAGAGAGAGAGACACCAGCGTGAGAGAGACATCGATTGGGTGCCTGCCCTGACTGGGGCCGGGAATCAAACCTGCAACCCAGGTGTGCGCCCTTGCCCAAGATTGAACCTGCAACCCTTCGATTTGCAGGCTGACACTCTAACCACTGGGCACAGCAGCCAGGGCTTTATGGGCTTTTGAAAAACAGTCCACTAACTTGCCTTATGGAAGGGAGAGTAGGAAAAAATTACATGAGTGGAGTCTGTTCTCTAGTGGGACAGAAAGGACAGAATCCACCGATTAAGGTCACAGAGAGCCTTGGCTGGTTTGGCTCAGAGGTTAGAGCGTTGGCTCAAGGACCAAAGGGTCGAGGGTTCGATTCCCAGTCAACGGTACATACCTGGGTTGCAGGTTCAATATCCCGAGTGAGGAAAGCAACTACTCGATTTGTCTCTCTCACAATGATGTTTCTCTCTCCCTCCCTCCCTCCCTATTTAAAAATCAATGGAAAAATATCCTTGGGTGAGGATTAACAACAACAACAATAATATCACAAAGAGAAGTGGTCCAGGAAAAAAAAAGATTTTTGATTGTAGGCCTGACATTTGTTGAATGCCAGCTATGTGCAGTACAGGCAGTACGTTACACAGAGTGTTTCATTGGATCCCAAAATAACCCTAAACATTTATGTGAGAGCTTCCACATTGTTGATGAGGAAACAGGCCCAGAGCAGGTAAAGACCACGAGCAGCCCACTGAGCTAGGAAGAGCCTGTGTTCTTTCGTTGTGCCATGTCGCCTCCTGTGACTGGTGATCAGGGTGGATCAGGATGCGGTGGAGTTATCATTGACTTCGGACTGAACGAGCTTTGATGTTCATGCAGGTAGGAGACTCTGCCTGTGCTCTTTGCCCTAGTTCTCCGGTAGCCCTCCTTTCCTTACGTATGGCCCCCCAGGATCCCCATCCTTTTCTCTGTCCCAGGATCTCTGTCTCTGCCCCTCTCTGCCCCTCTTCAGCTCGGCCTTGACATGGTAACCATTGGTAACTTGGAGGAGTCTCTAAATCAGATATGTGTCAAGTGGCCAAAAAAAAAAAATGTTGTTGCAGGTCCAAGAAGATGATGTGGGTTCACGGAGAAATGTCAAGCTTTTGAATTTCAAGCCTACTTCCTCATAGAAGCGCTATCACATGAGTAGTTCATTTCTGTTGCTAGAAATTAATTTTAAAAGATGGTTTTAAAATGGCTTATGTTTCTTCTCTCTCATTGGGAGTTTGTATCCTGGGTTAAAAACTAGGGAGACTTAATAAATAGGGTTTCCAAATAATTTATCATCCAAACTGAGCACTTTCGAGAGTGGATGGGGGAGCTATTAAAAGCGCCCCAGAGCTATCCCAGATAAACAGGGATGTATAGCTATCCTCCATAAGGGAATTTTAGGATGGAGCATCTTTGAAAGCTGGAGACTACTTGCACATGTTTTATAATTTGATGACAAATTGTTTTAGATAGTGTCTTAATAATTTTAAAGAAAATGTATGCATGTCTCTGGGGCATACTTCTAAACAGTGAAAGGAAGAATAACATTTTGGTTTGCTCCTTATTAATAGCCTCAGTGCTTTCAAATTGCCAGTAAGTTTCTCTTGTCTGGTTCACACATTTGGATTCTATCTTTCATACTGAACATTTGCACACTATCCAAATATAAACATCTTTAATGAAGCAGTAAGATACTGAGGCGAAACAATGTCCAAGGTGTGAATTATTGCACCATCCGTAACTCATACTGAAGTGTGACTTTTTGTGATTGCAGAATGGCTGTTTGCCAAGTTGTATAATGCAAACCCTGGTAATTACAGCCCTAAATAATTCATATTATCTTTAAACATCTATTTTTAAATTGTTAGAAACTGTAAAGTTAAAAACCCAAATAGTAAAACCTCATCTTCAAATTTTTAAGTTTATTTAAATAACTAGTGTTTATGCTAGATACCCTCAGAGATGTTCGTTTCTTTTCTTGGTGATTTTAAAGAAATATTATTAATGGATAATGGATGGGGGTTAGATAACTAAATAAGTCTTTAGTGAAAGACTTGTGATAAATCGATCTACATCAAGAATAAGGCTATCTACTAGAAAATGGTGTATCAGATGTTTTGAATTTCTTTGGGAAGTTTGGATTTATATGTTCTTCTTTTTATTTATTTTTATTTTTTTTTTTTACCATGATTAAACTGATTCCTTTGACATGAATTATGCACACTTAAAAGTTTGGAATAGCTAAGATAAGTATAGGACGAGCCCTAGGCAAAACCATGAAACAGGCAAAATTCAACTTTACTCAGTAATTATTTGTTTGTTTTCAACAATGTAGGCACTGGATGCTCCTAACTCCAGATTTTTTAATATATCTTCTTTCTGCTTCCCAGCTCTTCCTATCCTTCTCTTTGCCTTAGGATTTTGATATCTGCTCAACCTAAAGGCTGCTAATAAGTGATCATGGTTTACATTATCTCCCGTGCCACTGTTTTTTTTCTTTGTAGGTTATCTTTTAGAAAAGTGCCTTCGAAGAGTGAGTTGATATCTCAAGCACTGTGGCAAAGTCAGCTGTGGGCATGGGGGTGTTTTTTTCAGCACCCCTCAGGTCTCCCTGTGTAAATATCTAGTTCACCTACCCATCCTTTATCATGAAGCTGACCAGAGTCATTCTAGTTCACTTGGAAATAACATCTTCTTTTTAAAAAAGACTTTACATTTTACTTTTCAATTATAGTTTACAAAATCATATTGAATGGAAGTAGCATATCTTTAAGAATAAGAAACAATTCTGTGAAAAGGACATAATACTTGCTGGCTTGCTCCATAAATCACTATATTTCCCTGAAGGTAGCGATAATCAATGTGCTTTGACTCTCAGCTTCAGCTGGAAAAATTGAGGAAGAAATATTTCACATCGATTTGTCTCATCCAGCATCCAAGCTGTGACGGGAGGTAGTGAATTCTGAAGAATGGCTGCTAAACCTGCTGGAAGCATTCAGCAGTTGGGATACTCCTGTCTTCCTGTCACATAAGCGTAGTCATTATTGCTTCTTTTCTCTGAACCAACTACACTTTCAGCGAGAGAGGGAGAAAAACCTTCAGACTCACCAGGAAGGCTTCTTCCCCTGCCTCTAGGATGCTGGCTTTCTGAATTCCCCAAATCTTAAGTGTGTTTTTAAAGCTTCCTTTTAAACCAACCCTGGGAAAGTTTTGTTTCATAGAATCTGAAAGAGATCTTAGAAATGAACAAGCTCAGTGGTGTTTTATTTTATTCTTCAGAATCCTAAATTTCCTTTGTGTCTCAGAAGCTGGGGGTGGGGTGGGGGTGGTGTCAGGTGCATAGAAGGTAAGGTCCCTTACTTTAGCCCCAGAACATTCACTTTGATCTGTTTCATGCATTGGGCTCTGTGAAAATTTTTCTTGACTATGTCTACCAAAATTTGAGTGATTTTCATCTATTTGAAGTTATTAGTCCCAAGTGTTCCAGCCAGTTAATGGCAAGATGTAGGTCTAGAATATGTCTCTGATCCTGTGGGTCTCCTGTCTTGCTACATTAATGCTGCACCTTATGGAAAGGGAACCAAGGGCATAAGCTTCCAATCAACACATAGATAGTCATGAAGAAACCACTTGTAAAGTAGAAATAAGCCTTTTAAGGAAATACTTAACCTCACGAATTTGTGAATATACATTAAAGCAATGACAATTCTACTCTCCCTTCCCTTCCTTCCCTTCCCTTCCCTTCCCTTCCCTTCCCTTCCCTTCCTCCCCCTCCCCTCCCTCCCCTCCCTCCCCTCCCTCCCTCCCCTCCCCTCCCTCCCCTCCCCTCCCTCCCCCCTCCCTCCCCCTCCCCTCCCTCCCCTCCCCTCCCCTTCCCTCCCCCCTCCCCTCCCCTCCCCTCCCCTCCCCCTCCCCTCCCTCCCCTTCCCTTCCCTCCCTTCCCTTCCCTTCCCTTCCCTTCCCTTCCCTTCCCTTCCCTTCCTTTCCCTTCTTCTTCCCTCCTCCCTCCTCCCTCCTCCCTCCTTCCTCCTTCTTCCTTCTGCTTTTGCCTATCAAATTGGCAAAGATGATAATAGTGGATAAGCAGAACAATGAGCTTGGCCTTCTCAATGTGTGTTTTGGGGGTCTAAATTTTGGGGGCCATATTTATATAGATAGCTTAAACATATTTAATATACACTTACCCTATGAGCTGGCAAACTGGTGCACCAACCCATGGGTGTATGCGTTCTGCTTGGGGGGTACATCCCATGCTAGGCAGGGATCATATGTGTCGTTTCCCCATGGAGCCCAATAATCCCGCTTCTAGAAATGGATGCTAAGAAAGTAATTTGAAATATGTTAAAATAAATGTGCATAGAAATGTTCTTTGCAGTATTTTTTAATAGTGACTAATTATTTCTATCGTAAATGTGCACCAGCTAAGGAATACTTTAATTTATTAATGTCTGTATGGAATATTAAAATTAAGTTTACAAATAGTTTATTGAGAAATATTAAAATAATTTTAACATACAGTTAATAGAACTTCATATAAAGTGTAAACTGGATGCTTTGAAAATATGAATAGGCACAGAGAAAAGACTAGAGAGAAATAGCCTAAAACGCTCTGATTACCTCTGGGCACTGAGATTGTAAGTGATTGTTCATTTCCTCTTTCACTTTGGAAATATTTTTGTAAATTTTCACATTATGTCTGTGTTACTTTTATAACAGGGGAGAGATGGTTTTCTTCTCTTCTTGACCGGTCCACTGAAAGTGCCACCAAAATCTCGCTTCTGGGTTATTTTCCGATATATCCCAGGGGAGCGGAAGGGCTAGAGCCTGCCTGTCGCTGCCCCGTTTTCGTTCAGTGAACAGAAGAGGTTTGCACGTGTCATTTGTCCTTCAGCACACTCACAGCTCTGTGCTGTGCTGGCAGCAGTTGCTGCCTGAGTCTTGCAAGTTAGCATCAAGGAACTCTGAATTAATGTTTGTGAGAATATAATGGCAATCTCGGGGCTCAGTTAGGACTCACCAATGTGGAGACACTTTCTTCCAGTTCACAAAGAAGGAGGCCCCAGGGTTGCACTCCTGGCTACAACGGTTCCTATCTGTGAGACTTCGACCAAATTTGGAAACTCTGTGAGCCTCAAATTTTTCACCTGCCCAATGAGAATGAGATGCCTCCTTAATGATGGTGTTGTTAAATCAAGAAAAGACAGGTGATGTGCCTAAGGTAGTGCATGATGTTGACGTAAACGAAATCTCTGATCCCTGTTTGGTACTTTGTTTCACCTCCTCTGCGACTCCTCCCTTTATTCTGGAAGTTATTTAAGGGGGGAAGTACTTGGGATTTGAAAATGTATTCTGTGTCCAGTACAGCGGGGGCTTGGGTAGATACACTCCTGAGAGTCAGAAGGTGGGTTGATGATCCTGAACTCCAACAGAGCAGCATATGGCAGTTCCTGCTTTTCACGAGCCGGGGCAGTGCCATGGCTCAGAACCTGTGTGTCTCATAGGACACGTAAGAATCAGCCATTTGTGTTCAGTCGCTGGAGGTCAACTTTTTATTATGAATTTAAGACTAGGAGAAGGCGCCCAGCACAGGATAAGTTCCAGAACTGTGGAGGAGACATGACTTTTCAGTCTCCTTAGTCCACCTGCAATCACCCAGTGCCCCGAATCTCTCTGTCCCCTCTTTGCCCTTTCAGAAAACTGCTCTCAAATCCTCATCCTTCATTTGGGAAAAAAAAAAAATTTATACTCTTAACAGATTGTGATGTTACTGTTTTGTTTAAGATGGACTTGCTTTTAATGCAACAGAAGGCTTGGAACTAAGAGTATGGGGTACAAATGGAGGAGTTTTGATGTTCATTTAGCAAGAGAGAATTTTGGATGTAAGGAGACCATCTAGAAAGGCCTTGGAATAACTTTGAGGAAACCTCCTGTTCAGACGTTTGCCCTTTGGGAGAAGGAAGGGGCCCTGATCTCAGAGAACTGGGAGCTTAGCGAGGGCTGCCACTGTAGGTTCATTGTCCTTCGGTTCCCTTTCTTTTGTGTCCCTGGCCTCTTTCTAAGTCATCTCATTCCTCCAAATTCACCAGCCACATTTGTTTGGAAGGTGGTCAGATCTAGATTCTTGTAGGCCTGAGGGCTCATGTTGGAAGAATCTAAAATTAAACCAGATCAAATGCCAATGTATAAATAAAATGCAAATGAGTCATTAAATATTTTTTTAAAAAAGGAATCAATGTTTACTGCCTTCTGGAACATAGCCCGGGAACCTGAATGGGTGACTGGTATATTTCTGAGATGAAGCAACTGCTGTATGGGATTTAAAAGCCAGTAATTCCAAAGGAACAATTAGTTAAAAAAGGAGGTTAATTCACAGTTTACAGACTTAGCATCTGCTTGTTTAGCATGTGCAATAAAAAGCTAAGTAGTGGTAGATTTATAAAAATGTCAGTTAGATAATTTATGATATATGTATAATTGTTTTTGCATATGCAGTTCTGTTTTCCCTCTCGTGATCCTCACTGAGACATTGTTTAGGACAGAACATGCTACTACACCCTATGTCTTATAAGATTCTAAGTTGAAAGAATATATATATATATATATATGATATATACATATATCAACTTAGAATCTTAAATCATACATATGTATATATCATATATATATTACATCCCATTTTGTCATTGGAATTTCTGGGACTTTTTTTAAAAAATCAGTGGATTGAAAATAATCTACTCATGTATTTTCCTTGGAATGTCCAAGGCATCTTTTTGCACTTGTGAAGAAATTCACAAGTCATTGCTTTATCCTTTGGGTACTTGTATTTACCTTTATTTTAAGGGGCTATTATTTTAATTGCTCTTTTCTCTCTCGAGATCTCCCTGCTCCAAAAGTATTTATGGTTTCAGCTACTTATGTAGAATTTCTTACAGAAGTCTAAATATACTGAAATATGAGGCTTAAAACTGAGGTAGAGATGTGGAAATATAAGTGGTTTTATAAAAAAAATTATAGGAATGTTTGCATTATTTTTTCAATATGTAAATGTGTCTGCGTGTTTTAACAGGGTGCTCAAATTAGGATCCTTGTCTAATTTTGCTAATTTTTCTCAAGAACAGAAGTCCTTTGAAATAAGAATCTTTTAGTATTTTCCAATGATAAATTTTGATATAGATTTTTTTTCCAGTAATAACATTTATCATTTCAGAAAAATCTCACCTCAGGATCACTTCTAGTTAAAAAATGTATAGCTACTAAGTATAGTAATATAGTTGCCTGTAATTAGAATATCATGAACATCTGAAAGACTTGATTTTTATGTATTTATTTTTTTAAATACCCGAGAATATTTTTCCGTTTATTTATTTTTTTCCGACAGAGTGGGGGGAGGGGGAAAGAGAAAGAGAAAGAGAAAGATCCATGTAAGAAAGACACATTGATTGGTTGCCTCCCTCACGACCCCAACCAGCAGGGGACTGAAGGCAACCAAGGTACGCGCCCTTGACTAGAATCAAACCTTCGACCCTTTGGTCTGCCAGCCGATGCTCTAACTAACCACTGAGCACCCGGCCAGGGCTGACAGACTTTATTTTTTGAAATTTATTTATGCCCCACCTCTTTCCAAAAGAATTTGAAGCTATTTACAGAAAGAAAAGACATATATGGCATGATTGATAAGTAGAAAGAGTTAGGAGCAACTTTGGGAGTGAGAATAGATATGAGTGACAACACAGGAGGAAACAAATTACCGACTGAAGTTTAAGCATAATTACAGAGATTGAGGCCACCAAGGACTTCAATACCATATGGGCCCTTATTGAAATTTAGCCACTTAAAAGCTATACTTATTTTTTCCTTTTTGTATTCCTGTTCTAGCTTTTTTAAAAAAAGTGATATAGCTTTGTTACTCCCACCTTCCATCCTTCGCCAGATTTGAAGATTAGGTAAAATAAGCAGTGAGTTCTTGTGGGTAGAAAGATTTAGATTGGAGGTTAGGAGAGGATACTCCATGGCAGAATGGGGCCCACAGCTGTGTTTTGTTAAGTCCACACAGTGTTTTACACACACACACACACACACACACACACACACACACACACACAGCTAACATTTAAAAATGAGAGTATTGCACATAAAAATTTATACTTTCGACTTCTCTCAGAAAATTGAAAGAGCAACCAACCATCCAGCCCACTTTCCTCTGTGATAGCAAGCTCCTTCCTTCTGCCTGGCCTCGAGGGGGCGCTGTGCGGAAGGCCCCTATTGAGAATGCTGCTTGCAAAGAGCTTGCAGTCTCTGACGGTGGGGTGGGTGGGAGGTAATCAGTGTTGCATAGCTGGAACGTGCTTCCTCGTGATTTTCTTACGATGTTTGCCTTGTTATAGACTTCCCTCACCTTTACCTGTGGAGAGCGCAAAGCCCTTTCTATCATAATTCACCTCAGATGATACGTTCTCATTCAGTATTCATTGCCATTCGTTTCAAAAAAATAATATGTTTACCACCAAAATTCAAGTCCAGATTACACTGTCTACTGTCTGTAATTGATATTTCATAAAGTGGTAAATAGCCAGTATAAAAGGGGACTTAAAAATATTGTACATCAAATCCGGCTGGTGTGGCTCAGTGGTTGAGTGTTGACACATGCACCAGGAGGTCACCGGTTCAATTCCCTGTCAGGACACATGCCCATGTTGTGGGCCTGATCCCCATTTGGGGGCATGCAGAAGGCAGCCAGTCGATGTTCTCTCTCATCGATGTGTCTGTCTCTCTCTTCCTCTCACTTTCTCTCTCTCTCAAATCAATAAAGAAAAAAAGAAAATACTGTACATCAAGGTTTGGGTTACTCTTAGATGTTTAGAATCAACGCTAGAGTCTCACTGGGAGAAACTACTTGCAGTGTGTCAGTTATTCAGTATGGACACCAAGTGACCCCAGTGGACTAGACGTCCCTGCAGCTCCATCAGGTCCCAGCTTATTGGAGCTGAGCCATTACCCCATAAAAGAAAGTTCACTGATACTAAGATGCAAATGCAATACTTTTCAAGTAAGTAAGAAAATATATATTCATGTGGATTTATTCTTAGCCTGAATGTGATTAATTTGGGGGACATTTTTTCCCCCCAGATCCTAGCATTTGGAAGCAAAGTTTTCACATACATTTAAATACAATGTATCTGGTATAAAAGAAGGTTTTTTTTTTGTTTGTTTTTTTAAGTTCAGCAAATCTATTCATTCTTGGAATTTAAAACAACAGCAACAGAAACTCTTTTGGTTATTATTACTTTACATACAAACAAAATAAAAAGATTTCTCAACCTTTGGTTGCAGGTTCCCTTTAAATGACTTTTAAAATTTTATTGCTTAGGAGCTAGTCCTCAGTCATTTAATCCTTCAGCCAATTGACATTAGAGAATTTGTTCTGTGTGTGGTAGTGCTGTTCCAAATTACACTCATTGAAAACCTGCGAAGTCCAAACACTGTAGACCCAGTTTTTAAGCTTAACTACATTAAGAGAAAAAGATTTCAAATCATCATAGTCAGAGTCCTTCCATATAAATGCTTTTGTTACAAAGTTGAATATCATGCGATAACTTATCAATCCACTGAAGGTCACACTGGATGATGTAAGCAGTTCTTCTCTCAGATAGCTAAAGATAAATTCTTTAAAGAAATCAACGAGCAAGTATCTTTCCCTATTCCAAATTTCGAAGTCTGTATCTGGTTTTCAAATTAAGTGAATGAAGTTTATTCCATCTGTGTTCTTTTTTTTTTTTTTTTTTTTAACACTAGAAATGGAAGCCTAAAGACAGAGTGTAGCATTTCTTTTAAGGTGAAGAACAGAATGTGATAGGTTAAATTTTAATCTAATCTTTCTTTAAGCAGCTTCTATGGAATCTTTATTGCTAGGCTTGGGTACAGCACATTTTATTTTTGAAGGCTTAACTTAAGCTGTTCCCCGGAATGTTTTTGTGAATAAAAATAACTCTTTCATCACCACACTATTTTAGTGAATATTGTACTTACATGTATATTGTTATGTCAGTCCCTGGAAAACGGAATTGTAATAAAATCCCTTCCATGGTGGAAACTCAGAGCATTTCAGGAGTGAATGCCTGGTATTCTAATATGACATACAGGTAATACTAATAAAAGTACATTAACTATGTAGGTGGGTGGTAGTAAATCCCATCCTTAGAAACTTGATCACTGTCATTTGCCTCCCTTTGTGTGATCTGTACGTGCTAAGTAAGCTTCATGAGCACAGCTCTGGGTACATGATTTCCTAATTAAATAATTGTTAATTGACCAATTCATTTTCCTACCTCATTTGTGTTTCCCACCTAACCCTTTGTATCATCCCCCATAATGAGGAGTTCATGGAAACTTTTTACTTAGTATTTGTAGTGGAAGTCTTTGGAATTGCTCCAGCTTATACGAATTGAGGAAGTTACTAAAAAAACACGCTCCCTGAAAAGACACGTGCTGTATAGAACATAATAATTTTCTGAAGACTTTGCAGAGTGGGGAAAAGACTTCCACTCTACATTTTAGTTCTGAATGAGACTTGCCTACTGTGGTGTCAGAGCAATGTGTTCACTGCACCCAGCGCTTGGCCTTTGGGGTGTTGTATTGCGCATGCACTTGGAGGAGGAGATCAGTGTGTGCTCCTAGATGAATATCTCGAAGACTTGAAACACTGCACGTGGCATGTGGAGTTAGAGGTTTCCTGTCAGGCTGGGCGAATACTCTAACTCTATCTCCCATGCCTTGGTTGCATCCTCAGGTGTAGTTTTATAAAACTGTGCAGACCTGTTGACTAGCCAAGCTTCACTCATCCTACCCAAAGTTGTTTGGTCTTCCAGACAGAAGACTCCCCCAGGCCTGTGTCTATGTCTCCATTCAAAAGAGTGGCCCTCCAGTGAAATCCCCTCTAACTTCATTGCCAATTCCTATCTTTACTGCTTTTAAGATTTAATTTAAAAATCATATCTTCTAGAAAGTTTCTCCAATGAGCTTTAACTCACCCCGAGCACTTATTTCGGTTTGATCACTTTAGCCTTCTTGAAAGCAGGAATCAAGTTTACTACTGTTACTGTTTTCTCCATATGTTACAGGACAATTATTATATAAATAATTTACTACTTGTCATGGAATCAGAGACACTTGGGGCTAGCTAGATTAAAAAAACTATCTTCTAGTTCAACTCTCTCTTGTTTTACATGTGAGGATATTGTATCCATGAGAAGGTTCAGTGGCATTCTGTGAATATTTACCGATTGCCAATTTTATACCTAGGATTTAAGTTTTCATTTTGATGTAATTTCAGACTGACAGGAAAGTTGCAAGAAAAGTACAAAGAATTCCCTTATACTCTTTACTCAGATTTCCCAAATGCTAACTTTTACTGTATTTGCTCCATTATTTCCCTCCTTCTTTTCCCCCGAACTATTTAGAGTAAATTGCAGACATCATACACCTTTATTCCTAAATTCTTTAATGTATAGTTCCTAAAAACAAAATTATCTTATGTAACCACAGTATATTGATCAAAATTAGGAAATTAATATTGATACACACTATTATGTAATATGTAGGCTGCAGTAATTTTACCAATTGTCCCAGTGTTCTTTATAGTGAAGGAAAATCCTGATCACTTGTAAATGGCAGCTGTGACTGGCACTAGATCTTTCAGCTCATTCTCTCATCCTTCTGCCTCTCTCTCTACGCTAACACACCTGTAGATCTCACCTCTGACGATACCATGGAGTTATCTGGAAGACTTGCTAAACTTCTTTAGGACTTTCAAAGCTGTTTAATAACTTCCAGAATCTGGGGCTAGTAATGATGTTAGTTTTTTAAAGGTCAGTGAATGAAAAGTAGAAATTTTGATGTCATTCTTTCCCTGTGTATGACAAGCAGCAAAGGTCTCATTTATGAGATTAAAACTCAGAGAACTACCAGGAGACCATGCCTGACAGCAGCAGAGCTTTGGCCAAGAATTAGCTAGGGTTGGAGACGCCTGAAAAACAGAGATAGGCAGTCGGTTCTCTCCTTCTTCCTCATTGAAGATGGCAGTGATGATCTTTGACCCCATAGGAAAAAATACGAGCATGTTCTGTGAAATTTAGTATAAATAAGTCATCATTTACAAATTAAATAATGTATTTTCCTGCATTGCTACCATGACATCCATTAACCAGATCTTCTGGTTATATACCAGTTAGAGAAGGTATATTAAACAGAATGATATTTCAATGATTAGGCCTAACCAGGGACCGAGGCTTTTGTCTGTTATCCCCGAGTTTCTCATTTAATTTACCATAAAGCATCCCAGCATGGCCTCCAGCATTAAAGGAACATAGTGTAGCAGCAAGAATTTGATACTTGAAAGGTTTGGAGGACAATTACAACACCATAAAACCAGAAAATGATACGTAAATTGTTTTTAAAGTAAAAATGTTGGCTTATTTTTAAAAATGTTTCTGTTACTTAATACTGTGAGTATCAGAGCCTTTGTTCAGCACATAATGTTCAGGATAATTGGGTAGTCATGAACTAAAGATTCTTTAAACAACTCACTTTTATCACAATTCAATTTTATTCCTTTATTCAGGCATAGTGACATTCATTTAGCGACTTTGTTGTGGGAACATTTCTTTGCATATAATATACAGAACTATTCAGATGTAGTCTGTTTTGGATCATTATCCATTTCTTTGGGCTTGCCTGGATGTAACAAATGGTCCAGTTAACAGCCTCAAGTAAAAAAGTATCTGAAAGACATGACTTCTCTTATGTATATAATTAGGGGGAAAAAACCTTCATTTTTGGATATACTTTAGACAATCATTTACAACACAGCTAGTCTGACACTTTGGCGAGAGAGAGAGAGAGAGAGAGAGAGAGAGAACGAGAATGAACAATTGGTCTGATTTGTTTGCTGAGTTTTAAATCGGAATCTTTGCTATCAAGGAGGGAAGGAAAGATTGCATTTAACCGAGTCAGTTACGCTATCTGTACATGAAGGAACAGAGCTGAACCTGGAGCTTAAGACCTGCGTGTCCCTCCGGAGGTTCTGCACCTCCTTGCTGCTGGCCCCACGGAGGGTGTTCTCCTCGGTGGCGCCCTTAAGCAGCATCCTGATCACGCTTGGCCTGTGGAGAGGGGTGACCAGACCCAAAGCAGCATATTGGAAAGCACGCTTGGATAACGACCTAGGATGTAAAGAAGAAAATGTAACAACCAGAAACATGCTATACATCAGACAGCCCATCTGTGAGAAAAGAAGTGTTGTTGGGGTTGGGAAAAGTACGTAGAAGGTTGCCTTGCGGTAACAAACACGAGTGCCCTGTGGGGTCACACAATTCCAACTCCAAGTCTCCACGCTGCCACTTTTGCTAGTGACGTGACCACCCTGGACACACTGCTTAATCTCTCTGATCTTCGCTTCCCGCACCGGGAAAGTGGCACACTCATTCGGCACGCCCGCAGGAGTGCCAGCGCTCTGACAGGCCCAGGGTCGGTGGAGGAAGACATTGCCCCCCCCCGCGGGGGCTGAGAGCCCTGACAGGCCGGGGGTCGGTGGAGGAAGACACTGCCCCCCCCCCCCCGCGGGGGCTGAGAGCCGCTGGGCTCAGAGGTGAGGCTCACTGAGAACTCCCAGGGGAACACCTCGCAGGGTGGCTGGCACGTGGTGGGGGCTTGATGTCTTTTATTCCTTGTTCCTGCTGCTTCTCTCAGTTTTCCACGGGAATGGAGAAGTCCAAAGATTTCCCAAGAATTTAGCAGTTGTCGTCTGTTATTCCCACACACAGTCCTTTGTTTGGAAATGTTGTAATTTGGAATCCGACCAGTTAGACGTGTGTTTCTGTGGGATGGCGCTGACCTCGCGGCGCTGTTTGCTCTGGGGCGACTCGTTTCACCCCGGGACTCACTTCCCTCTGAGGTCAAGTAAGGGTCGTGACTATTTAGGTGCAGTTGTTCTTGGACCCGCCGTTAATTGAGTTTACTTCTGACCCTGCGCTTGACTGTGCCTGGTCACCTTGTAGTCAGCTGCTCCCTGCCCTGCCCTCAAAGCTTTGTTGGACCTGCTGGTGAACACTGCTCGGGTTCACACTTGATACAAGTGATTGTATCCTTTTCCTTCCTCTCAGCTCTGGTTTTGGGCCAAAAAGAGGAGGAAAAAGAAAAGGAGGGAAGACATGGCCGTGTCCACCTTCCCATCATCCCCTTTAATTGCACCTCAGGTGACTCTTGGGTTCTCTGTTTCATGCTAAGATACAAGCTGCGGTTCCTCCGATGCCTGGTGTCCTCACCAGGTTACTGCTTTCACTTGTAGCCTAGGCTGACTGACAGAGTCCCCAAACTCATAAATGGTGAGAACCGGAGGGGCGTCAGTGGCCATTTGGCATGTACAAAAGTCAAGTTCTGGAAGGAGAAGGAACTCACGTTCTAGCAGTTCCCGTTCACTCGGCCCCAGCTGTAGGAATGGCTCTTTTTATGGCTGCTTCTCTGCATCACCTCATAGGCAACCAAACATCATGTGCTATTTTTTTTTTGGTAAAGATTATCTTGGGGTCCCCATCTTTCTCACCCTGTGGTCTCTCTGACTTATGGGGTTTTCCCCAATGTCTCATGAACTGAGGTTTTTCTTTCTACTGTTTGGTGTATGTAAAGCAATCCTAGGAAAAGCTCTGAGATGCTCCTGGTCACCCGTAACCTTAAATATCTATTCCTGTTTGCTTTTTATTCAACATATTAATCATGGCTAACAGTTTCTGAATGCCTAATATGATCAAGACATTGTGTCAAGTACTTTCCATCTGCAAGTTGCATGATCCATTATTACTTTCTCCATTTTCCAAAGGGGGAAGTGGAGGTACAGAGAAGTTCTGTGCTTTGTTTGGGGTTCCAAGTCTTGTAAGCAGTGGTTCAGGATTTGAGGCCAAATGGTCTCACTTCAGAGTCTGTGGCTTTAAAGGTGGAGGTGTATTCCCCTCCCACCTTACTCCCTCTTTCTCACCTCACCCCATCCAAACACACTCTTTTCCTCTTTTGCAAATTCCTTTTAGTCTGCAGCCCTAAACATCGGAAATTTTTGGAGTTCCATCCTTTTGCTATTCTGCATCCCCTAAATATGTGATCCTTGAACAATCTTACCCGAATTAAAGACTCTGTACTTATTGATACCCCCAGCACCTGGTTATAGCCCATTTCCGGGCTCTCTCTGCCCACTGCCTATCTAATGTTCTATCAGGTGTCTGTACAGGCACCTCGTACGCAACCTGTTCGGAATCATGTGGCGGCGTAGGTGACTGCAGTGTTTTGCCCTCATCAGTGTAGAGAGGGAGACATTCTGAAGGCCCCAGGTTTTGCTGTAATGAAGCTTTAGGTGTAGCTCCATGTTACAATATGTGGGTCCAGGTATTAGAAAGTACTTTTTATGGGCATTTAACTATAAACAAATACGTTAGAAAACCTCCCCCCCTCCCCATGGAAAATAATGTGGGTTTTAAAAGCACAGGCTGATATTTTTTTGCCTTGAATATTCCAGTACTTATTTACACGGAAAGGAACTGCTGGGGTGATGTTGGAAATGGCCACGTCACCGTGTTTGAGGATCCCCCAGTCTTCAGGATCTTGCATCCATGGACCTCTCGGAGGCAGAGATGCTTTCGAACCTCTCACAGTGTGATGAATCACAGCCCATGAGGGTTTTCACGAGGTCCAGTAACTCCGTGTATCAACTCATAGCGTGATCCCTTGAAAGGGAAACCAAGAACAGAATTCAGAATTCATCTCTTCACTCCCCTTCCCTACTCCCAGCCTCCAGCTGCTCGGCCGTCTTTGGTTTAAGCAGAACTATTTTTTGCCAAGATTAAGCATCTTTTTGTTTCTTTTAAGTCTGGTCTGTGTCCCTCTTGGGAGTGCTCAACTGGGTTGTACTCTCTTCCTCCCTGATCCACAAACGTTTGTTCTTGAATAGCCCTTTCACCTAATACAGTATCTTTTGCTTCCCAGTATTACTTTTTTCCATGTTTATAGGATGTTCTCTGCCATCTAATTTTAGATCCTAAGCAGCCTTTCCTTTGGAAGGATAAAAGCCATGGTTAAGATGTCACCTTCCATAAATCAGTTTTGGTGAAGATGAAGGCAGCTGTGGGCAGAGGAGGGGCGCGCAGGAACTCTGGAAGTCTGACCCTTTCAAAGTCGACTTAATCCTCCCTCTTATCCCCGCCGTCTCTGTGCTTCTCTTTGGAGGATGGATGGACCTCTTTAACAAGAAGGAAGGAGCTTTTGCATTGTTCCCTTTTGTCACAGCAACAAAAGCCCTGGAAAATTCCAATTAATTAGCAAGCCTTGGGCTAATGAAAGAATAAAACTGAAAGAGAAATGCTCTAAGCTTTTAGAGAGGCGTACGCATGTGAGGACAATGCCGATTCTAAATATTTGGGGCTGTTTGTATAATTTTCCCAGGGTTTGCCTTCCTGAGACTCACAGACATGAGATGAGAGAGACAAGAGCAAGGGTTTGTCAGAGTCGGGGTGTAATAACATTACATCCATTGGCCTTTCAGGACACTAAATGAAGCACCATCATTTGAAGAAGGCAGTTAAATGTGCACTCATAATCAGGGAAATTAAAAAACAAAATGTAGACCCTTTGTACATCGTATGTTTAGAGGAAAACATGGCATTTGGACTGGCATGAAGTAGATTATGAAATAAGGTTGAAGTTAATTGTCATGACGGACTAGGAAGTCACTGTATCACTGTGTCCTTAAATGAGGATTTGCAACCAGTGTGGCTGCTAGAAGTGTATGATTGTTAAGAACACTGAAGCCACTCATTTGTAGCTTTTTATTGGATGATAACAACAACAACAACAACAATAATAATAGAGTACTAAAAAATCACTACCAACAACTAACATATGCTAAGCATTTACTGTGCACCAGACACACTTATTCTGAGCACATTTAATCCTCTCAACAGTCCTATTAGATACTAGATACTCAGTGACTCATGTTCTTATTACCTCCATTTTATAATTCAGAACATTGAGACGAAGATATTAAATAGCTAGCCCATGTAAATAAGTGGCAAGCCAAGATTTGAATCCACGAAGTCGGATTTCAGTGTGTGTACTCCAAACCACCAGGCCGACCGATCTGTGACGTATGGTCTTACCGCATAGGCTACTCTATGATACTAGAGAGGCTAGTGGTTGCCAGGTCGGACCAGAAGCCAGAGAGTCTAAGGATCCATTTCCATTTTGGTCACTAGGTATTCCTGTGATCTGGGACAGGACGTTCAGTTATCGTTTCTGGTCTTTAGAATGTTCATCTATAAAATGAAACAGTTGTATGTGAGGTAACTTACAGTTCTCATATTTTGTGGATTAAGAAAATGATGTGTTTCAAATACAGTGAATTAAATGGTCATTTTTGAGAAAGAGAGAGGGAGATTGAGAGCGAGAGGGAGAGCGCACAGGGCCACTCAAACATAAAAGGTGAAGCATCGGCTTTGGAGTCAGGCAGATCTGTGTTCAGGCCCTAGCTCTTCTGTACGACGTGGGTCTGACGGCTTTATCTGTGAACTTTAGTTCTTTTCCCTTCTCTGATGGAGGTGATAGTTGTATGTGTATAGAACACCCGGCATGATGCTCAGACATCATCTGCCCTCTTGTATATGGTATGAGAGTTGGGTAAAAGATGCCCCACTTAGGGAGCTGGGTCCAGAGAAGAGACTGGTTCAGCCAAAGGAGACAATTTCCTGAAGAGTGGCTGCATCAGTATTTTTGCCCAGTGGATCTGTTGGTAATTAACTTTACAGGTGAGTTTAATTTAGTCCTGAAACCACCAAGCTGCTGAGCAGTTTTCTTGTTACACTCTTCACTGAATTATGTCACCTTCTTTTCACTGTTCTTCCATGGACAATTATTTTGTCTGCAGACATTCTTCAGATAGCCCTGTTCTTCAGACTTCTTAGAACAGGTGGTGATTGAACTGATGCTGGTGTAGAAATCACACTAGGTTGAATAGTGCCCCACCCCAGTTCATGCCCACCTGGAATCTCAGAATATAACCTTATGTGGAAATACGGTTCTGTAGATGTAATCATGTGAAGGACGATGTCATACTGGATTAGGGTAGGACCTAAGACAATAACTACTTTTCTGATAAGAAGAGGGAAATTTGGACATGGATGCAGAAATGAGAATGTCATGTAAACATGAACACAAGACACACAGGGAGAACACCATGTGATGACAGGGGCAGAGATTGGGGCAATGTGTCTACAAGCCAAGGAAAGCCAAGGACTGCTGGCAACACCCGGAAGCCAGAAAAAGGCAAGGAGAGATTCCCCCCTGGAGCCTTCAGAGAGAGCATGGCCCTACCAACGCCTTGGGCTCGCACTTCCAGCTTCCAGAACTGTGACATAATACATTGCTATTGTTCAAAGCCACCAGTTTGTAGTACTTTTGTTATGGCAGCCCTAGGAAACTAATACAGCAAGTAAGGTTCCTGTTCCTGTTTCTAAACCATGGTAATTAGGGCTACGTGAGAGAGAGAGAGGAAAAAAAAGATACTGACTAAGGGGGCAAAGAAAAGACAGTGCATCCACAAGGGCTGCTTTGGAAGCCATTTATTACCATCATGGCTCCTCTGCCTAATAAAAACTCTTTTTTAAAAAAATTAATGCCCTGGCCACTTTGGTTCAGCGGTTAGAGCGTCGGCTTGAGGTCCAGAGAGACCGGGGTTCGGTTCCCGCTAAGGGCACGTACCTCAGTTGCAGTTTGTCCCCAGCCCTGGTTGGTCGTGCTGGTGGCAGCCACTCGATGTGTCCCTTTCACGTCGATGTTTCTCTCTCTCTGTCTCTTCCTCTCTCTCCCTCCCACTCTATCTGAACAAAAAATGTCCTCGGGTGAGGATAAAAAAAAAAATTAACATTTTTTTCCAGTGATAATTGACATACAATATTATGTTCGTTTTGGGTGTACAACATAGTGATTAGACATTTATATACTTTACAAAGTGATTGCCCCAATACATCTAACACCTATATTATACTGTACATCGTTATTACAATATTATTGACTCTATTCCCTATGTTGTACTTTACATCCCTGTGACTGTTTTTATAACTGGTAATTTTATACTTATGATCCAGGGTCAGAACAGATATCATGTAAATAACAAAATAAAAAAACTTGACAAAAATTTGAGTTTTAGTATAACAACATTTTTGAGATTTGACTTTCATAAAACCAGTATATTATAGACTACAGTGATTACCAGTGGAGATACAAAAGTGTCAACCACACAATGAATATTAAGACAGGTGCCACTACATGGTTTACCAGTTGATTTGAATATTTTTCGAAGTCACCTATATGCTTCCAGAAGTTGAAAAAGGGCTAGTATATCTGAAACACTAACTTGGCTATAAAATAGATTGGAAAGTACAAGGTTTCTTAGAATTAGATTATTATTTGTAATTTAGAAATAATCTTGAAATTGCAATAAAAATAAATCTTAGTTACCTGAAAGGCAAGGACTTGGTAGAAAACCATATGATAAGACAAAACTATGAAACAGGCTGAGTGATGTGGATTCAGTTTGTTCCAGAAAAGCTCAGAGTGAAGACAGACAACTCACGAATTCTGTCATCAGGCAGTGAGGCCCATATCACATGTCACTTTGCTTTGTTTTTAACATGTGGCTCAAGCTATGCCAGACCTGCTGCTGTGTGGGAGATGTACTTTCTCACAAAACAAGGCATTTTCCTGGCATCAGCCCCTTTCAGAATTTTTACTGATGTGCAGAAGCCCAGTGAGTTTGCATTTCCCACACATATCCAGTGAGGTCACGGAGCCCGTCAGTGCCAGCACGGCCATTCCTTATCCCCACCAGAGGTGATTCTGAAGAAATGAAATTAGGCATTCATTCACCCATTATTCAAAACTTGTCTCCTACTTACCACGCCTGTTAATGAGGAAGAAACATAGGAAGCAAAATAAAAGTTTTGGAAGGGCTGAAAATGTTTTGTAGAGTGGAAGTAAAAGTATTTCAAGCAGGCTGTCTCCATTTTCTTTCTTCTCATCTATCATAGTATTAAAGTTCACTAGGAAAGTTCATTTATATTATTTCATGTTCAGCGAGATGATGATGATAATGATAGTGATGACATTAATATTTATGTTCTTCCTTGGTTGTCCATTATGGGCTGAATTTAAGTATTACATAAATAGATCCTAGGACATGAGTTTGAGCTCTTCTGAGCTACACTTTGAAATCCTATTGGGTTGCCCTTTGACTCCCCTCCTGAATGTGTTTCACTTGTAGTCAGTCACAAGAACTATCAGCGAAACCACCAACCACAGATTTATTATACCTGAAGGAAAAATAACCAAAGAACCTCCTCCAGCACTAAGAGTCCATGGTATATTATCCTTGCATAGAAAGGTGTCAGCCAATGGTCGTTGATATCAATTCAGTGCCAACAGGAATCCTGAATTTGGAGTGCATTGAAGAAGGAAAATTTATTCAGTGAAAAACAGCTCAATTGTTTTACATCATGGCTACAAAAACAGCAGGGCTGTGAGGTGGCCCTGGGGTGAGACCCCTCTATGGCAAGGCAACTGTGCTCAACTGTGCTCTACTCTGCTCTGGTCTGCCTCATTCTGCCCTGGTGAGATGCCTTTGGTGTTTCAGCTCTAGCTGGGGAAACACAGGCTTCAGTGGAAAGGGAAAGTGTGCACCCAGCGCCTCAGGGGAGCTTAGTTCTATAGATAGAAGTTCTTGCCCCTGGTCCTTGATTAGTCAGTCTTCATGCAAATGAGGACTCTGAATCCTCAGTTTAATTGGTTCAAAAAGTATTATCCTTATTGGTCAGAATGAAGCTGCTCTGATTGGTTGGTGAAGATGTTGATGGGATTATAACCACACAGCTCCATTTGGACAGGGAAGTCTCAGTCCTACTGGCTGAAACAGGACTCCAGGACTGCCTTTATAAAGGCTGGCTCAGATGATAGAAACAGTTTGCTGTGGAGGCAGGCATCTTGGTTCAGGCTTCTCCCTCAAATGAGGCTTGTGTGAGATGCCCCTGTTTAGCAATGGCCGATAGGCTCTGGATATATATATATATATATATATATATATATATATATCTCCAGTTAAGGCACTAGAAGCCCTTCTTAGTAGGTATCTTCTTTTTCAGGGTCCACAAAGGATAGAACAGACATAAGCATCCATATTGAAATAGATGGCTGAGAGAAGGCAGATTGTATAAAGTGATTAAAAAACATCTCCAATGTTTTATATATAACCTTGGGACATGGTTCCTTCAGTTTAGTTATTCAACACGTATTTGTTGACCACATGCCATAGATCGGACTAAGGATTAAGGATGCAAACTCAAGTAAGATATGGGCCCTGTTTTCTAGGATCTTGTGGTTTAAAGACAAAGACTGACAAGGCATCTTCAAATGTATCTGGTAACATGCTCTCCTTTGCTGAGCACATTCCAGCCAGCCTGTTTTTTCCTCCTTCCTCCAGCATGCCAAGCTGGATCAGACTTCAGATCTTTGTACTTGCAGCTTCCTCTGCTTGGGACTCTGCCCCATGTTGTCACGTGGCTGGTTTCTTCTCATCGTTTGTATCTCAGCATATGAGATGGCTCTTCCTTTCTGCCACTCAGCCCAAAGTAAACCAACCCCCCCCCCTCATGGTTCTCAGTCACACCTACCTCTTCTCCCTTTTTAATGGCACTTATCATTGTTTGAAATTACCTTGCTCATTTATTATTATTATTGTTATTATTTTTTATCCTCACCCGAGGACATTTTTCCATTTTTTGTTCAGATAGAGCAGGAGGGAGAGAGAGGAAGAGGGAGAGAGAGAGAAAAACATCGATGTGAAGGGACACATCGAGTGGCTGCCACCCGCACGACCAACCAGGGCCGAGGACAAACTGCAACCGAGGTACGTGCCCTTAGCGGGAACCGAACCTGGGTCTCTCTGTACCGCAGGCCGACGCTCCAACCGCTGAGCCAAACCGGCCAGGGCTCTTCTCCCTTTTTAATGGCACTTATCATTGTTTGAAATTACCTTGCTCATTTATTCATTCACTTGTCTTATTGTGTATCTCCTCGCCACTAGAATGTACACTTTATGAAAAAGAGAATTTTACTTGTCTTGTTTATCATTGTATCCTTAGAAATACATTTTTTTGATTGCATGGAGGAATGAGTGAATGAATGAATGAATAACTGTAATACATTATAATACATTCTCTAATGAAAGTGTTAACAAAGTGCTATACGAGATGAGGAAAGGAGTAGCAACTTCTCTGTCTGAGCAGGTGGGAGATGTGTGCACAGAGAAGGCATGTAAGCTGGACCTGGAAGCCAGCAGAAAGTGTATCAGGAGGTGCTATTTCTGCTTAGGTAGATGAAGCTCTTGTTTCCTCATTGTGATCCTAAACTGACCCACCTGCTCCTGGCATTCAGCGGACAGCGCAGATTATTCACCGATCGAATTTGCCATAGCACCTGACAGCATACGCCCGGTAATTGTGACCTCCATCCTGTTTGGACGCATGTATCAGGGAGGTGAAGGACACATGTTTACTAAAAGCTTCTCTTTTCATGCTACGAAAAGTTGCTAAAAGCTTGTCTTTCCAATAAAGAGAACTTGGAATTGATATAATAAATAAAAGTAACTTATGAAACATAAGTAGGCATTCTTGACAAAATAAAAATAGAAGCTTAAAAGATGCATGGTTTTTGGAAAGTTAAGAAAGATTCCCTCCCCGCTCCCCCCCAATGTAAGAAAATATGTGTGGATGAGGCATGTGTTTAAAACTATAGAATAAAATTTGCATATTACTTCAGGGTACTGCAACCATGGCAATTCAGAGTTTTGTAGGTCCTGATAGACATGCTTGTAATATATACATCCATTAACAAGATGATCACTTGAAGAGACAATCATATTTTTACTGAAAAGGTTTTTTGAGGATAAAGTTTATTGATATTTAATGAAGCATGAAGCTTCTAAATGAACCATGAAAGCAATAGCTAAACTAATTAACTGCACATAAAGGCTCCCAGAATACATACGTGATGTGGGCTGTGTGCTTATCAATCGTGCCTGGTTACACTGACATCCTGGATAGCATGCTCTCATATGTGCTTTGTGGAAGCAACAGCAAATCCTCCTGCAGTGTGTGCCATAAAGGGGAAATAACCATTTAGATTTCCTGCAAACGTGGCTAGGGTATTAAAGTCAAACATTGCAGAGTTTATAGGTTATAATTTAACAGAGTTAAGACTAGTAATAACAGCATATTATTTCCACACACTTGATTTAAGCCTCTATCTATGCTGTTTCATTGAATGATAAATCCTTCCCTGGTTCTAAAAATATGCTTCTTCCTCCATCCTCACTCCCCTCCAAAGAGAGAGACCACGGATACTAAATAACACATGATGAACATTTTGTTGTGCAACAGGGAATCTTATGGGCCTTTTTCAGCTGCAAGCGAAAACATGCCCTGTTGAGAGCGCTGAGAATTTAAAAAAGAAGGCAAACCCACTCCTGCTTTGGTGGTCACTGCAAGTGGCACCAGTTTGGGAGACAGAACACAGAGCTGTTAACATTGACCCTTATCAATGGCCATCTTCCATTCTAGCCAGTGGCTCCTACCTGCTGCCCTACCCGCTGCCCTATTATCAGAGTTTAGCTCTTAGTAAGTAGTTTAGAATTCTCTCATGCACCTTTCTAAAAATGATGTTCTTATACTCATAAAGGAGTCTGACAGATCACTGAGTCCCTTGGAAAACAGTGCACACTGTAGAGAGGGAGCCGCTGCACTAGACGTTAGAGCAGTGCTGCTCAGATTTGGGTTTAAGCATCAGAGTTCCCCAAAGGGCCTGTGAAACGCCAGTGGGTGGGTTCAACCCCTCTTTCCCCCCAAATTTCTGATTCAGTAGGTATTGGGTGGGACCTGAGAATCTGCATTTCTAACAAGTTCCCAGATGGTGCTGATGCTGTTAGTCCAGGCACCTCACTTTGAGAAACAGTGCAGTACCATATGCAGGCCAGGGCCGGGAGGGCATTTCAGGAACACCCTTCGGGGAAGCACAACCAAGGAAGGATGTGGTTTGTCTCAGATACTCCCATCCTCTACCATTTCCCTCCTTAGAAAGCATTTCTGTTCTTACTGTAAGACATCCGGGGCCCTCCTCATCAGATAAAGGAGTGAAACTTATTCACACTTAGGTTTAAGTGACCCTTGGAAACTTAAAGAGCTACCCTTGACAAGAACATGCACATTTTACTGGGGTGACGTCAAAGGAATGAAGATCTGAAGAAGGTATTTCAGATATCTGCCAGTGGGTTTCAAGGGACACAAGATTCAGGTTTGAACTCACCACATTCAGGCCAAATATGTTTATCCATGAAGCATCCTTCAGCCCTGGTACCCTCTCAGATGAGCCCACCTTTCTTTGCTCCAAATTCTCTAGTACCCAGCACAGGGCCTGTTCTATAGTAGACAGCTGGCAAATGTATGTTGGAGGGAGAGATAGAGGGAGGGGGGAGGGGGGAGGAGGGAGGGAGGGAGGCAGGGAGGGATGCGTAGCAGGGACAACATTTATTCATGCTGTGTGTTTGAGTGCTTCTCTCTCCTCTTGCCCGTTGAGGAACATATAGTGTGACTTGAAAAGAAAGAACTCAGGCATTTATTCATTGATCCCACTTTACCTATGGCTTTTAATAAACTAACCAGTAAGGGGAGACAGAGAAATAGGAGTAGAGGAATTTGTGTTGGAAGAGAAGAGTGGAAGAAGGAAAGAGGGGGGAAGAACCTTATTTCTGTGGGAATGTCTTGGAGAGTTTGTTTTGTTATGTGGGAGAGCGAAGAGTGGGGGGAGGTTTTGGGGCTGCTGCGAGAATTGTCAGTCAAGAGGGAAGGCAAGAGCAATAGCAGCAAAGGTGATCTTGACAAACATTGCTGGAATTTGTTTCTTTGAACAGACTCTTCCATCTGATGTAGGAATGAGGGGTCCTGAGATTTATTTGGGTTATGGATGATTAAATGTGTTAAGTAAGGAATACCAAATAATGTATTCTTACTGTGACTAATCAGGATAAATGAGTAGCTGTAGCACCCAGCAGGTAGATGCTTTGTTGCTTATATAATCTTGAGTGGTGGTTCTCAAAGCGGGGGTCCCTGGAAACAGCAGCATCAGCATCACCTGGGAACTTGTTAGAAATGCAGATTCGCAAGTGCCATTCCATACCTACTGAACCAGAAACTGTGAGCTGAGGCCCAGCAGTCTGTGTTTTTACAGGCCCCCCAGGGGATGCTGGTGCATGCTCTAGTTTGAGGACCAGGGGACTAGGGAATTGCTGTTCTCATGGTGCCTCCATTTGAAGGAATAGCAGAGGGTGTACCTGACGCACTGAAATTCAGGAAGGCGTGCGGTTCAAGGCCAGCAGATGCAAATGTCTTCCTCTGTGTGAGTGTATAGTTTTCCTGACTATTTCATAATTTGAAAGGCCTCTGAAGGCAGAAACAGAAGTATTTTAAACTCACCAAAGAAATAAGTGGGCTGAATATTGAAAAGGGGAAACAAGTTTATATAGCAGTTGCACTGAACAGCCACATGAGACTCTATGCCATGGCTGGGTCGTGAGCCTGGGAAAATGACTAGGTTTTGGACCAAATGAGCCATGTCATGGGTCAGTGGTTCCAGGTCTAATTGCCCCTGATGTCACTGGCTGCACAGTCATGCTTATTCTGCTTTTAAACTGGGTTCTCAATCTTTTGGTAATAACTTGTTAACCTGACCTTCTTAGTTTTTCACCCATCAGTACTAGTGTTTTTAAATAGCACTATTTTTCCTGACCATAAAAATAATACCTATTTATTGTAGAAATAATTTTAAATACTGAAAAATAAAATCATCTACCCAGTATTTCCCAGATACAGAGATATTCATTGTTAGTATTTTAGGAGATAAATATGTGTGAATATCTTGTGTTAGGTAATAGTGATGACAAATACCTAAATAGAGTTTTGTGTGTTCATTCTCCACATTGTGTTATGAACTTTCTCCCGTGTATTTCAATATTCTTTGAAAACAAGATTTTCTGTGTGAACATGTACTACTACGTTTATTGAATCAAGTTTCCTTTTTCTAAAAATTAGAACTATATTATGACAAATATCTTTTTAAATGATGGCAGGTTATTGGATCAAATGAACATATTTTAAAAATATGTTTTCATTGATTTTTTAGAGACAGAGGAAGGGAGAGAGAAATAGAAACATTGATGTGAGAAAGATACACGGATCAGCTGCCTCCTGCACGCCCCCTACTGGGGATCGAGCCTGCAACCCAGGCATGTGTCTTGATCGGGAATCAAACGGGAACGTCTCAGATCATGAAATGCTGCTCAATCTACTAAACCACACTGGGTGGGACAAATGAACATTTTAAAATACCCTTCACTATATTCCCAAGTTGCTTCCCAAATGCATTACATCACATTTTATACTCTCTATTCAGTCTAGTAGCAGAATATTGAGAGTGTCTATTTTATGTGTTGTATGTTGGATTCTTCATTTGTAAACTGCTTATGTCCTTTGCTTTTTTCCTTCCCTAGGAATGTTTGTCTGTATTGATTTCTAAGGCCTCTTTACATATTTCACCCTTAACTCTTTGCTGTGTAGAACGCTATTACCCTCGTTGTTTGCTTTTCCATTTTGTTATTGGGTGCTTTTTGAGCCAAAATATTCTGTAGTTATGTCTGTTTATCTTTGCCTTCTTTATCCTAAAATGAGAGAAACACTCAAATATGTATCCTTTTAGTTGTTTTATATTTCACTTTTATTATTTAGCTCTTAATTTCCCTGGAATTTATTTTATGTATATTATGGCTGGTTGTACTTTCCAATGATGACTGAAACCGTCTCCCCATTCCATGTGCTCTTCTGTGGTATGACTTTGCCACTCCCTTGTCAAGAGGTGGAGTTTATTTCACTATCCCGTTGAATTTGGCTGAGGCAGAGATTGTTTTGGTCAGTAGTACATGGCAGAAGTGATTCTGTCCAGTCAATCCCAGAATCACAAGAGATAATAAATTATTGTTTTCAGGATCCTAGGTTTTGACATTGTTTGTTATCTACAATAGAAAAACAGTTGCCCCACTACCATTTTTGAACAATCTCCTTTCCCTCCTCATTTGTAATGACAGCATATGCCAACTGTTACATATCTGTGATCATGATTTTTTGCTTCTGTTCTGTTTCTTTGTTCAGTTTAACTAGTCTCCCTTCTATATTTCACAGTTTTTACTTTCATACCTCTGTATTTTCTTTTTCAAGGTTTTTCCTCCCCATGGTTTATTCCTGCAGATGAACTTTAGAATCCATTGTCAATGTAGTGAATAGGACTGTACATTAAATCAGTGATTTTCTACCTGACTGTTCTTGTCCCTGGGGATTGTTGGCAGTGTCTGGGCAGAATTTAGTTTTGGTTGTCATAACTGGGGAGAGTGCTACTGGCTCTAGAGGGTGGAGGCTAGAGATGCTGCTCAGCATCCTACAGTGCACAGTGATTTGAGAGATTACTTAATCCCTTGCCTTTGTTTAAGTGATGCTAAATCTGAGGCCTTGAGAAGTTAAATTATATGCCTCTGGTCACATTAGTGTAGTGGCCTAACATGGAAAGAAGCACACGCCCTGGCTGGTTTGGCTCAGTGATTGGAGCGTTGGCCTGTGGACCAGAGAGTCCCAGATTCGGTTCCCGCTAGGGGCACGTACCAAAAAAAAAAAAAAGAAAAAAAGCAGCACACAAAAAATAGCCTTCGGATGTTTGGATGAGGGCATTGAAAAGTCTCATAACTTACATAAAAATGTGAAATTTGACACTATGTTTTAAGCCTTTTGGGTGTCACAAAGAGTTGAGAATGACTTTAGAAATGTTCTCTTCCTGTCCCCCACCCCCACCCCCACATTCTCTGCAATATCTTGGCAACTCCTTGTATTCTTTCAGGGACAAGAACTCTGCCTCACAAAGTGTTCTCAGTCACTTCTGCTTGCTAGGAAGTTCTTCCTTTGGTTGAACTGTATTCTGCCTTCGAGGTTCACGCACCCTCTGTGTCTGAATGGTGTTGGAGAAGGCACAGCTTCCACCAGTTGCTGAAGTGGCAATTAACAGAGGCTTGAAAGACAGTGGGGAGATGGTATGACTTGTTGGTTGACTAGGTGAGATGGGGTTGGGAGGGTTTGAGGTGTATAAGACCCGCATGAACTGGATGCCCCATAAATACTTGTTGAATAGAATTTTAACTTTCTGTGCTGCTATTTCTATGTTTTCTCGTTTTTGTTTGTTTGTTTGTTTTTGTTGTTGTTGTTTTTTTTTTTTTTGCAGAGGCATAGGAATAGGTAAGAGTTTGGCCCAAGGAGCACTCAGGGTCTTCAGCCCAAGTGACTCTGCCTCTGTCATCTCCCAAAGGTTCTGCTTTCCTTGGGGCCTTCGGTCAGGGTTTCCCTGGCTGTGGAGGCTGTTAGCAAGTTTAAGTAGGAACACATGATTCTGAGGCTTCATTACCAGGCTTTATTACAAGGCAAGGGCCTGTGCCACGGGAACTCGATCCCAACTTCTTGGCATAATGAAGAACTCTTTATATTATTTTGAACTCTTGGAGGTGGAATTCTTCTTCAGAACAAAGACAGAGACAGTAAGGCCACAATGCAAAGGAATTCCCTCAGTGCATAACGCCAATTAGGCAATTGTTCTGCAATTATTATTATGCCAGGAAATAATTTCCTTATAGCTTTACTCATTGCTTGTGAACTTTCTTTGAGATGGGAATCTTTTAAAAAATTATGCTGTCAAGTTTGATATGCTTATTAGATTTCCCCCCTTTCTTATGAGGTGTTTGCTCTCGCTGAGCAGCCGGAGCATTGGTTGCATGGCCGGTTTACACTTCGCAGATAAATCAGCAGGCACCGGCTCCACTAAAACCTGAGGTTTCACAGGGGTTCCACTAAAACCTGAGGTTTAAGGAGATTTGAGCAAATCAAACTGAACTTCTTTTTTAAACGGTAGAAGGTAAACAACCGCATTTCTCTCTTCTGAAAATTTAAACATTTTGTGTCTGATTTGGGAGATTGATGGCACTTGTATCCTGTAGGCTTTTAGACAAAAGGGAGAGAGAAATCTGTCTGGGGGCATTTTCAGATTTATCAGGATATAAATCGGAGATGTAAGAACATGCTGTACACACAGAAAACACGCACACACAGAAACGGACAGAAATGGAGTTGATCTTTTGGTGCAGTTGTAAAGGCAAGGGTCTCTTTGTCCCTTTTCATCCTTGATCTCCTCTGTTTGTCCCTTTTCTCCTCCAACTCTTCCTTTCTTCATGAATACTCTTGTCCCAAACCCCATGCTTCTTATGTAGTAGGAGTCTACAATGTTCCATCTTCATTCTCTTTTGAAGATGAAGGACATTTTTAACTGCTTAAGAGGTATTTGCACCATTCTGGATCATTTATAATTGACAGTCCAATAAGAATAATAGGATACAGTTGAAAGTGGGATTAGGTGGGCACCTGATTTCTTGGATTTTTGTCCTCACGGTGCCGTTCCCGGTGTGACCTGGGGAAAGTTACTCTACATCTGTTGCCTTCATTTTACTATCTGTTAAATCAAGTTGGAAACATGATTTCTGTTATTGCTTCTCGGCACATAGATCTATGTATTCAAAGCATGATGGGAGCAGGCATACATCTTTTTCTCATGAGAGAAGCCCTTGAAATGGTTTCATCATCTGTTCTGGTTTAGAGGTAGTCCTTGAGATTATGAAAGATGAAAGGTTTTCAGTTGTGATCTGCAGGTAGAATGAACATTTATTGAGCATCTGGGTTGTGCCAGGCTGGTGCTAGTTTACTATGTGGTCTCACCAAGCTGTGGTTGACAGGGAGGTTTAGTTTAAGTGATTTGGTCAAGTTCACTTGTTTGCATAACCACAGACCAAGTTTTTCCTCCTGGCCTTGTGACTCGGCTTTGGAGCAGACCCCTCTGCTTCCCATGGGTCCCACCTGCACATCCATCCATCGCTCTCTCCTCATGTGAATATTTCACTGCACAGTGAAAGCAGACAACTGCCACATGCCTGGGGACAGTTGTCCACTCGTTAGACTCTGCTTTTCGGTCAATATAATTTTCAAAGATGAAATCTTGGGTTACTGAAGCAGAATTTTAAAAAGGACACCCTTTAAGGCTTTATTTGTATTGTTTTTAAGGCAGGTTTATTTCTCATAGAAAGGGGCCCTATGGATTGTCAGACTGTGTGGAAGGTTGACCCTTCTTCAAAGCACCTCGTATTTACTTTCTGTTGCACCTGACATATAGAGTACTTGTCTTTTTCCTCATGTGTGCGTATGTCATGTTCTTACATCTCTAATCTATGGCCTGGTGAATTCTGCCCACTCAGGACTGTTTATTGAAGGAACAGAAAATTAGTAAATCTCATCTATGGTAAGCTTTGTGTAGGCGAGTATTTTCATATTGCATTCCTAAATATCACCCTCATTATCATCATCGTCATCATTATCATCACCACCTCTTCCTCAGTGTTGCAACAGCTTTTTGATGTTACCTTATTTTATCAGACATCACTTGGTTGTGTAATTCTCTTGATCTCTGTTTTACCTGCTCTTACCATGTGGTGTAACCACCGAATGAGGGCATGGACAAATGAAGTTGATGTTATGTACCAAAATTTCTTGAAAGTGAGAGGGGTAATATAATGGACATTTAACCACTCCTGCTAAGGTTGGAATAGTGTCGTCTGTTTATACCTGCATGCATGACACCTTTTATGGCATTGGCACAGAACAAATGAAGGTATCATCCCAGACTCCTGCTTATATATGGAAACCAAGGTACTGGGGGCTGTGAGTGTGTTTGTCCCAGCTTTGGGAGAAGAGTGGCTTTTCAATTGTTCTGTCTCCTCTCCTTTTAACAGTATTTGTCCAGTTGTGTGGAGGGTAGTGGTTAAGGATGTATGAGCCCACAGACATCAGTGTGTGTTTTTTGGAGTGGGACTACCTGGATTTGAATTCTCACTCATGTTACTATGTTTTCGGAGTCTCAGATTGCCTCCCCTGTGAAATGGGATAGTAATAATCAGGGTTATTGTGTGAGCTGAATGAATTAATCCAGGTATAGAGCCAGGTATCATTCCCTGGTAGCAAACAGTAAGCCTTTCATTCATTTTAGTTATTTTATTTTTAATGTGTAGGTGTACTTATTAATAGTAGTAGTAGCAGTAGTAGCATAGCAGTAATAGTATAAGTTTTTGGTGAGAAAATATGAGCATCATGTCAATAGCTAGGTAACCCCTATACTTGCTTTATGGTATTTATGAAGAGGGGGAGGAGAGAGAGGTTTGTTATACTTCTGTTTCCATGGAGGACTTCACAGAAAAGGTTACAGCTCCAAAGGTTTGGAAAGGGCTGCCTGACAGGGAGGACCTGCTGGGTGTGCAGTGAGACATTAGAGTCCAGCTGGTGGGGAGAGCGAGCAGGTCGGAAATGTCCGCGGCAGCAGAAAAGGGTCGTCCTGCTGCCCCTCCCACTCTGGAGCTCCCACTGTCTCCCTATTTTAACTAATAAAATACTATTGTTCTTTTAGCCCTTCCCCCACCCTCTTGGACAAGCTGTAGTTTACGTGCTACACTTGTGGTACGGGCATTGCCTGTCCATAAACATTTAGTGAGTGTCCGTCCCGTGCAGGCTGGTACTCTGGGGGTGAGGGGTGGAGAGTGGCGGGAGATTAAGTACATTCCCCATCCTCGGAACTGCCAGTCAAGGGGAAAAGGTAAGATATAGGTACAGCTAACCCACTAGGTAGAAGTGATCAAATACACAAAAGATGCAAGAATAGCAGGAATCTGGAAGGTGTATTTCAAGGATGGCTGGCATTTGAGCTGATCTTTGATTATGGTGTTGGGGGGGTTGTAGGTGGGTAGGTGTGTGTGTTTTGGGGAGGAATGAAACTGATGTAGCCATATCTCATTCTGAATCAGCGATAATTAGTAAGAGTTTTCCTGAACCTATTTTCACTATAATAAGAGAGAGGGGGGAGGAATTGAGAGCTACAGTGTGCTCAGTGTTCAAGTTAAATGTTAACTCTTTTGTTTAGTTAAGGACTAACTTATTCTTTCCTGTGCAAAAGAAAAAAAAGAGAGAGAGAAGGAGAAAACAATGTGGCAATAACCACCTAACTTTAAAAAATCATGGCTTGCTTATGTGGTTGCTTATTTTCAAGGTAACACATATGTAGCGATTATAAAGATGTGTGCAAACTTGAACAGACTGCACACTCACCTTTCTGAGTTCCCTGTGTGGCTTCTGCCAGGTTCTCAGAGAGTTAGTTATTTTCGACCACATTCCTAGTTTAGCCATTAGAAAATTATGGGTTTTATTTGTATAAACTCAGCAGCTAAAATAGCACTTCCAGAAAGGTGGGTGAGCTCATCGCTGTCTGAACCAGGCAAGTTAATGACCTGCCCAGTATTGTTCGCGCAGGCCAGCACTGGCCGACTTCACCAGCTGTTCCACTTGAAGGGAGACATTGTTTCCTAGGCTCCGTTTGTCAGATGCTTTCCCCTCTGCAGTCCTAGCAGTGCTGAATGTTTCCACTGCTTGTACTTTATGTAACCAAAGAGCAGGTAGCCCTGGAAATGTATGCAAAGTATCTGTACAACTGTTTGTGGCCCCCACTGAAGAAAAAGATGTAAACACCTTTATCTCTGCATGTTTACGCAAACATGCATTGCCTACGGAAGCTCCCCAGGGAGGGCTGCTTGCTTCTAAAACTTTTAAATGCCAGTGACCAAACAGGCCTGGGAACATGAATAACTTAAGCAGGAGGTACTTTTGCTGTGATTCGGATCACTTTTCAGGAAGTACAATGGTAATGTATGTGGAGGAAGGGAATTGGGGATTGCAGAATTTGTATTTGCTGTAAGAAATTAAAATAGCATGATGTTGCCTTGGCTGGTTTGGCTCAGTGGTTAGAGCGTTGGCCCGGGACTGAAGGGTCATGAGTTTGGTTCCCCGTCAAGAGCATGTACCTGGGTTTCGAGTTTGATCTCCAGCCCTGGTTGGGGTCATGCAGGAGGCAACCACTCGATATGTCTCTCTCACATTGATCTCTCTCTCTCTCCCTCCCTCCCTCCTTTCTACTATTCTCTCTAAAAATCAATAGAAAAATATCTTCGGGTGAGGATTAACATACATACACAAAGTAGCACAATGTTGAACTTTAGGAACTTCTTAGACTGTTACCTGCATAATGTTCAGTTTGGTGAATGAATGAATGGCTGAAAGAAATGAATTTCAATGGGTTTACATTTTTAAATGTCAGGTGGTAGGGCAGAGTGTCTAGAGAGGCCTTAACTTTGGTAATGTGTTTGACTCCAAAAGATGCTGTTCCACAGACAACATAGAGAAAGAATGGCTATGTAGTTTTTAAATGTCAAACTCAATGCTCTTTAGAATGAGTGCCAAACACAGCTCTGTTGCCTTGGTTCTGGCTTTTCTTAAATGAGTAGTTTTTGCAGTATCCTCCCCTTCTTCAGTATTTATCTGGAGGGCTGTTCAATTTTTATTACTAGGCTACTCCTTGGATTAAAGACGTAAGACATTCCATCTCTAGGTGTTTGAGGTAAACTTTCTTCAGGGTTCTGTCTATACTGAAGGAAAGCCCAGTTCACCGTTGAGTGGCCTGTAACTGCAGATGCTAATGTAGAATCTGTTGGCCAGATTCCGGTGACTTTGATAAGACTTTTATTCTGTTTTGCCTTATGTATTTGTGAGCGCATTCTTGGGAAGATTGCTGCTGGGTAGTGTTGCATGTCAGAGATGAGGGAAGTTTAGTTATTAACCCCACATGGAGGGGAGAGGGGGGCAACAGGCAGGCTGTGGAATGAGGAAAGGGCCGGGCTGAAACGTATCCAAAAGGTATTTTTGTTGTTTATACTTGTTAATTATTAATATTAATTATTGATGAAAAGCGGTTTTGAGTTACATGCCACACATTGTTCAGGAATAAATTATCACATTTCTTATCTGGAACCATAGTAGCTATTAAACTGTTTCAAATAATCAATATTTATTAATTTAGAACAATTTCCCACTTCCTTCAACATGAAAGAGAAAAATCTGAATCTCCAGCTTATAAAAATTTTGTTTTGTTAGAGTGTATTTTCCCCTCTCCTTTGTGTGGCTTTTAATACTAAGTGGATATGTTCCAAATTAGGTGAATGATGACAGAACAAGTGTCTTTAGAACAAAGTACATATTTCATGAAAGACACATAGATAACGCATAAGACTTTGTTGGTTAAAATTGTCACATTAGTTGTGAAAATGGTGCTTTGTCTCAAGTGTCTGCTTTTTCAGAAATGCATCATCTTAGTTTCTTGAAAATGAGCTATTCACGAGTTTCTGTATTTTGTAGTTCATCATATAAGTTTAAATGAAGCACATTTTGTTTAAATTCCAATAGGCAGGTATATACAGGATCAAAGATTTCGCTGGGAGTCTAAACTGGCTGCTGCTTGTTTTGAGAGAGGGTAAGTGGGGAAGAGGGGAGAGAGAGACCCTCTGACGGACTTGGAGATATTACTCTCAGGATCAGGCTAAAAGTCAGTGTTTAAGCTCCTGAGGCATTATGGGCTTTCTGAACGTTATTACGTTCATTTTGACCTCAGTCTTAAGGAATATGTATTGGGTTTCTGTGGGCTTTAGTCATTTTTAGTTTTAGAGATTGTGTTGTTCCGATCAATGGGCTATATATCACAGGAGTCATGTGTGAAAGTATTAGTCACAACATTGGCCACTCAGAGACTTATTTGATTGTAGAAAATAGCACACACAGTTGAACTAACTCTGGAGTTCATTTTGCATTTGCCTGGGTGGCCTCCAGAGGTCCCCTGTACTGGTATACTTTCCTAGTAGGAAGCACTGGTAGTAGTAACTTGAAAACCTTACCTAAGGTGCACTAAGTAGGCTGATCCTAGCTCAGCCCGTTCTCTGTCATCTGGAAGAACTGCCCACTGACTCCATTCATAGCTTGGTGCTTGATCTTTGGGAGCAGTTGACTTATCACTTTTCAGAACCCCAGTCTAAGATCACAGATTCTCTGGGGGATGTGGGAAAGCCTGCCCTTACCTTCATGAAGGTTATGGTCAATTGAACCTTGTTTATGATGAGCTCACGTCATTCTGGGAAGAAAAATTTTGCATTTGTGAAAATGAAAGGACACTTGCCTTTCTCAAGGGAGCTGCAAGCTCTTGGTTTCTCCAGAGAGGATTACTGGTGAAGACAGTTATGAAGAGAACAAGTAACTCTTTTAAATGAACAGCGTGTTCTTGCTTAAATATTTCCCAGAACAATTCAAAAGAAATATAATACAGGTAAGTTTGTTATGTTCTCATTGGGAATTATGTTTACGAGAAACAAAAATAGGATTAGAATCGTAGAGGAGGAAAAGCTTTTTGTACCAGTGGCTTATGTTTTATATCTCATGAATTCTAACCATTTATAAAATGATCTGGGGTTTTTTTTTGCCCCTACTCGTGGTTGATTTTTTTTCTCTCTTTTTCCATCTAGAGACTTTTGAATTATTTTTATTCATAAGTGAAAAATGTATTACAGCTTTATTTCCTTTTATTAATAGTTCCTTCTTGCCCTTAACCACATCTCTGACTTTTTGGCGTGTAAAGTCCAATGAGCTCATGCTTAATCATGTATAAACAACCATCTAATTATAAGGTTTTGAATTTTCATTTGACTGACTAAATAAAAATGACACAGAAAGAGAAACCTGACAACCTCCCTGTATTTGGATACCTGGCCTTTCTCTCCTTCACTCTCTCTGCATGTGCTTAGTAAAATGCGTGTTAAAATTTATCAAAAAAACCCAGTTTGCATTTGCCAAGTTTCTGAGCTAAAATTGTTCTTTTCAAGGCTACGTGTCAAAAAGCAAGTCAGTAGAACTGTATATGTCTCCTTTACAAATTTCTTTCGGCCTCTATTCTTTCCTTCTCTGGACAGAGGTGTTGCTAGAATTCCTTGAGCTGCTGGTGTCAGGTGACAGAGCCACCAGAAAGAGCCAAGATTTCTCAATCTTTGTCCCCTTACCTTCTCCCCTGAGGTACAATAACAATGACCCCAGTTGCCATATCTTCCCGCCCTCCCCCAAACCACTCTGATTGACATATTTTTGAAAGAAGGTAGTGGGAAAATCTTTCCAAACAAAGGTGCTTACTGTGTGTAAGCAGGAAGGTGTCCATTCCCTTTTTTTATTCACTGGCTTAGTCCTAGACTTCTGGACATGGAGCAAAATCTTTTCTGAACGGTTAGATGGTTGTGCTGTGGCTAGCTCAGTATACTCGACGACAGAAGGCCGAAGAAAAGATACTTTCCTTTATTATTATTTTTCCTGGATGGGTCACAAGATGAGTATCTAGAGAGCAGATTTATCTAACTAGTATTTTAATAACTACAAGAGAGAAGAAAGGGAAGGGGACACCTGTGAAATTTGGCAAAAGTGATTTATTTTCTCAAGAGCCCTGCAGCCTTAAAGCATAATTTGGTTTCTCAAAGTACTGTTACTCTGAAAGATGCATATTTCTAAGCACAAACATTTTATACACTTATTAGATGGGGTCGATTTGTTTGGAAGCAAATTATATTGGCTCCATTTTGAGAATTGAGAGGATGATCTCACTCAGATTAGTGTCTAAACAATCTTCCTTATTGAAAATATTTTTAGAGATAACCTTCATAAATTTTTCAGCTCATTGTAAGGAGCTAATATTACCCAGTGATTCATGTGGATTTATTGTAACATTTTCTTCCGAACTGTAGATCTGTATCAAGGTTCATGTTCCTTTCATTGTGTAAGAAGATCAAAGTGAACCCTCTGCCTTTCCCTGTTATTTTTGTTTTGTTATGGATTGTTTAGAGCAAAGAGGGGAGCAAATTATGGCCGAGTTTACAATGTGGTTCACTTGGAGCAGTCAAAAGAGGAGGCAGTCTAACTACCAAATTAAGACCTCTGCTTATTGATCCTTGGAGAATCGGGGAGGCCTTCTAGTTCTCTCTTTCCCTTTTGCTTTCAAAGCCATATAGGATCTTAACATTGCTTATGATTTCTTATTTATTCTTCTTCTAGGAATTTGTATATTGTTCAGGAAATAAGTTTTCAACTCAATTAGTATTCAACTTTTTATTCACGTTTATTCTCAGCTTTCAAATTCAGCTTAGATAAATAATACTACTTAAAAAAAAAAGTCTACTTTAGGCATAATATGAGCACTATTCTTAATTTGAACATTTTTTTCATTAATCTGTATTTTGATTGCTTTTTTGTCTTGATGAGAAATACTTTGGGTTGGAAGTGGTGCTCTTCCTCATTGCTTGACCTGATTTCAGATACATTAGTTATTTCTGATAACAGTGTCTCAGTGAGCACCTGTAGGGTGTAGCACGCTTAAATAGTCACATTTACTTTAATGCTAACTCATGTTTCAGTCACGTTTACAGAGATACTTAGATTACCCTAGTTCTCTTGTTAGTTAAAAAACAGCATTAAATAAAAGAAATGTAAGGGAACTTACACAATATAGGCCTTAGCCAGATTGCCTATGTGTTGAAATTTGTGATGTTAGAATTATGTTTCCATATTTTAGTAGTTTCGTAATTTTATACAGTGGCAAGTTGCTTGGGCCAAAGGGTAGATATTTCAACCTTCATATCTTTCCAATTTTAATTGAATCTATAGAGGGTATGACTTATTCTACCAACTCATATGTACAACAAATGGTTATTTAAACTGTTTTATTTTATTTTTTAAATTTTTATTTATTGATTAAAGAGAGATTTGTTGTTCCACTTACTTATGCATTCACTGGTTGATTCTTTTTTTTTTTTCTTTTTCTTTATTGATTTTAGAGAGAGAGGAAGGGGGAGAGAGAGAGAGAACAACAACTGGCCGCCTCCTACATGCCCCCCACTGGGGATCTGGCCAACAACCTGGGAATTGAACCAGCAACCTCTTGGTACATGGGTAGATGCTCAACCACTGTGCCACACTGGCTGGACCATTGGTTGATTCTTGTATATGCCCCGCCTGGGGATTGAACCTGCAACTTTGGCATATAGGGATGATGCCCTAACCAGCTGAGCTACCCGGCCAGAAGTAAACTATTTTCTTTAAATCAAAGCAAATGAAACTCTTAAGACTTCATCTTATTTTTTTTTTTTAAATTTTAAATCTTTATTTTTGAATGTAGAATGTATACAGATGTTCATTTTCCCCCATTGACCCCTTTCTCCTCCCTCCTGCCCCCCTCCCACCTTTTCCCACACTATTGTCTATGTCCATTGGTTGTGCATATAAGTTCTTTGGTTTATTTCTTCCCACCCCCCAACCCCTTTCCCTTTGAGGTTTGTTAGTCCAGCAATGAATTTGTACTTCTTAAACCCTTCACCTTTTTCACCCATTCCCCCAAACCCCCTCCCATCTGGCAACCAACAAAATGTTCTCTGTATCTATGAGAATGTTTCTGTTCTACCTGTTCATTTTGTTTGTAGATTCCATTGTTCATAGATATGTATTCATTGCCATTTTGTTTGTTCATACGTTTTATCTCTTTCTTCAAAAAGACCCTTCATCATTTCACATAATAACGGTTTGGTGGTGATGAACTCCTTTAACTTTTTCTTGTCTGGGAAACTCTTTATATGGCCATCTATTCTAAATGACAGCTTTGCAGGATAGAGTAATCTTGGTTGCAAGTTCTTGCTCTTCATCACTCTGAATATTTCTTGCCACTCCCTTCTGGCCTGCAAAGTTTCTTTTGAGAAATCAATTGACAGCCTTATGGGAACTCCCTTGTAGGTAACTAGCTTCCTTTCTCTTGCTGCTTTTAAGATTCTCCCTTTGTCTTGAACCTTTTGCAATTTGATGATAATGTGTCTTGGTGTGGGCCTCTTGGGGTTCATCTTATTTGGGACTCTCTGTGCTTCCTGGGCTTGTATGTCTGTTTCCTTCACCAAGTTAGGAAAGTTTCCTGCCATTATTGTTTCAAACAGGTTTTCAATTTCTTGTTCTCTCTCTTCTCCTTCTGGCACCCTCAAGATGTGAATGTTGGCATGCTTGAAATTGTCCCAGAGGCTCCTTACACTATCCTCATTTTTTTGGATTCTTTTTTTTTTTTTTTTTTGCTGTTCTGATTGGGCGTTTTTTGCTTCCTTATATTCCAAATCGATGGTTTACTTCTTGGATTTACGTAATCTACTATTGAATCTGTGTAAATTATTCTTTATTTCAGTTAATGCCTCCTTCATTTCTGACTGTGCATCCATCATTTCTGACTGGTCCTTTTTTATGCTCTTGAGGCCCTCACTAAGTTCACTGAGGTTCTCACTAAGTTCATTGAGCATCCTTATAAGCAGTATTTTGAACTCAGTATCTGTTAGGTTGCTTATCTCCATTTCGCTTAGTTCTTTTTCTGGGGTTTTGTTCTATTCTTTCATTTGGGACCCATTTCTTTGTCCTCTCATTTTGGCTGCCTCCCTGTGTTTGTTTCTGTGTATTACTTAATGAGCGGTATGGGGCTAGCTGAGACCAGATGCTGCTTGTTTGAAAGAATTTAGGAAAAACCTGAAGCAGGATCCAAGACAGGCCAATCCTATGGTTAAGCAAGTGGCAACAGCTTGGGTGGGCCTGAAAGTTGGGCGGGGCGGGGACTCAGGGAATCACCAGGGCGGGACTACCAGTGTGAGCCAGGTTGCTGGAGTCCCAGATATGGCGACTGTCTGCCGCCTCAGGGAAGGGCTCACCAAAGGAACAAAGGCCTCTGACAGCATGTTTGTCCCGGAGAAAGCCCCCTCTCCAGCCCTCGCTCCAGTGCCAAACAGCTCAGTTCTTCCCTGTATGTCTCTGGTGCCCCTTGAGCTGCCTCCCCTCCAAGCTCAGAGGGAGTGAGTCCGATAAGTCTGTGCGCGGGCCCTTTAAGAGGAGCTGCCTGGGGCTCCAGCCGCGTCAGCTTCCCTGAGCCTCAGTTCCTGCTGGTTTTTCAAGCCAGAAGTTATGGGGACTTCTCTTCCTGGCACTGGAACCCTGAGTGGGGCACCTGGTGTGGGACGGGGACTCCTCAGTCCTCAGGAAGGACCTTCCCAGCCGAGGTGTTCTCCTGATTTTTATCCGCCACACGTGGGTGTGGGACCAGCCGGTCCGCCTCCGCCCCTCCGCCCCTCCACTCCTCCTACCAGTCTGGATGTGGCTGCTGATTTAATTCCGTAGTTGTAGGACTTCCATTCAGCTTGATTTCAGGCCGTTTTGAATGATGGTTGTTCTGTAGTTTAGTTGTAACTTTGATGTGGTTGTGGGAGGACACGATACTGCGTTTACCTACACCGCCATCTTGACCGGAAGTCCAAGACTTCATCTTATTGATGAGCAGGAAATTTAATCTCAGTCATTGTTGGTTAGGGTACCCGATATCTTGTCAAGGTGAGACAAGATCTTGGGGTATTGTACAGAGCACAGCATTCCAAGTGCTTTTCTGATTCTTGATTTATTAGGTGGCTGCGAAGGTGACTGCTGACAAAGCTCATATGATCTCTGGACGTCTGCTGCTCTGTGCATTGCTTGGGCACAGAAACCGAGAGTCTGGCCTTTGTACATCTGCCTTGAAGCCTTGACCACTCCACCTCACTGCCCTCTCTGGACACTGTCTCTCTGCTTGGGGTACTATCAAACTACTGTTCTTCCCAGACTTTGGGCAGTCTTTGCTTTTCCTGGCTTCTGCCTCCGGAGGCACTCATAGCACCTGGATAAGCTCAGTAGATTTAGACATCTACACAGGATGAGAAAAGAGGATGAAGTCAATATGTCAACTTCTAGCCCTCTTGTAAGCCCTAGACACAAAGGAACACAAATGACAAATAATAGCTCATTTTTTTTTTTTTGCCATATATGTGGGCTGCTGAATTGGCTTTGGAGCATGGATTCAAGAATCCACAGCTTACAGAGGCAAAGGGTATGATAGAGCTGAACGGCCCTGGTGGGCTTCTGGATGCAGGGAACTGTTCTTTCTGGTTCTTAGAAGTATGGTTGACTTACTTTTTAATGTAAGAAAATGTAATCTCTATAGCCATTTGCCTTTTCTCCAGGTTTGATTCTTCTGGGCATTTCATCCAGGTTTGTAAGCCCATGTAGAAAATGTCACAGGAATATTATGATAGAGTATTAGTCTCTTTGGACAGTTCTGAGGAATTACTTTTTGAGGGAAAACAAAGGTAGCCTAGCAACGTTTAATGATGACATTGTAAGCTTTGACTTTTAGATAGTAAGAAGTTGTCTCTAATATGAAGGATCAAATGGGATTTTGCCTCTGAACCAAATCTTAGATTCTGAAAAAAGTTCCATTGATTTACATTGAGTGACTTAGATTATATTCCCTTTATGTTAAGAGAGAGAGAGAGAGAGTCATAGGAAGGAGTGTGGATGGGGGGAAAACTAGTAATATTTCTAGCTGTGTAGGTAATTTAGAGACAAAAACATGTTAACAGTTATATTCACCAGGGATTGCTCTCTGTCTCCTACATTATAGCGCATTTAAGAAGGAACTTCTTAACCTCATTTGTGGCCTTGAACTATACTTGTCTTGACTTATAAAAGTCACTGAGTCATATCATTCATTCATTCATTCATTCATCCAGCAAATATTTATTGACACTTACTCTCTGACAGAGGGATCCCCAGTCATTATTTCATACAGTGAGGGGTTTCACCAATTTCTGCTTTTGGTTGTCTTGGGGGGAAAAGCAGCTTAGGAAAAACAAAATATGATCTTACTTTATGGAGAAGGATTTGGAATCTAATATTTCTTGCAGGCCGTTCAACAACCCCCTTATTATTTTTTTCTTTAAAGGTCATTTGGTGTTACTCTGTTCCCTCTGTTTCTTGCCATATGACCTGGTCCAGGCCTCATCACTGCATCCTGAGATCATAGCAACATCTTCCTAGCTTGGTTTCCTGCCTTCAGCCTTTCTTCTGCTTTCATATTACTGGAAATAGTTAGACTGTCCTCTTCATAGTCCCTCATAATGTCACAACCATGTTTAAAAACTTACTAGCTTAGAAGCTCTTTTGTGGGCCTGGCTTTGGAGGTGCCATGTAATATGATAATACTTTAGTAAGAATGTGAATGCCTAAGGCTTATAGAGTACTTACTGTGTGCTAGACACTACTGTAAGTACTTTACATACATTGACTTCTTAGTTCTCCAGACAACCTTATAAGGTAGGTAAAATGACCAACCCCATTTTCCAGATGATGAAACAGAGGAACAGAGTGTTTAAGAAACTTGCCTAAGGTCACACAGCTGGTAAATGAAGCCGTTCTGGCCTTAGCATCTCTATTCTTTACCACTTCCCTATGCTACCTCTATACCACTTTCCTGGCATAGTCTCTTCACTTCACTATGGCCAGACTACTCTGTACCACTGTCTCTCTTCCATTTATTTTATTTTAATCCTTACTTGAGGATATTTTTTTCATTGATTTTTAGATAGAGTGGGAGGGAGGGAGGGAGAGTGAGAGACAGAGAAAGAAAGATTGATTGGTTGCCTCCCATATGACCCTGACTGGGGCCGGGGATCAAACCTGCAACTGAATGTGCCCTTGACTGGGAATCAAACCCGAGACTCTTTGGTCTGTGGGCCAATGCTCTAACCGCTGAGCAACACTGGCCAGGGCTCCCTTCCATTTATGAACAGGCTCAGATCAAGTCTCACCTCCTCCAACAAACCTCCTCTAGTTTATACTCTTGTTTGAACTCTTTCTGTGCTCAGCATGATAACTCAGTTTAAAACTGTGTGTGTCCTAATTATTTCATGTATTGATTAAAATTCCATCTGGTCAGAAGCACGTTGAGGGCTAATCTAAAGGCCTTGGACTCCATCAGTACAGCACAGCACCAAGCCCCACAGGTAGTACTTAATAAATGGAACCTGTTTGTGGTCTTGGTGAAACTGAGGCACTTTTCCCACATGGAAGTATGCTTACTCCCTCTCTTCTTTTCATCCTGTCTTATATTTATTAAAGTCCAGGCTTAACAGAGCAAGTAGTATAATAATTTCACCTAGAATTAACTTATTTTCACAGATTAATCCCACAGATAAGCCTGGGTCTCAGCCTATTAAATTAAATTGTAAGCAAGAATCATCTCACTCATTTATGTATCTGCACTCCCTAGGGTATATACTATCACACAGAGCAAAGATTCAATAAACCTCATCAGTGAGCAGTAAATCACTGAACTGGGCCTGCGCTGGTGTTTCAGGTTTTCAGAGTAATGGCTTGCTTATTTAACAAATACATCTGATATAGTCTCATGGGATGGTTAGAAAATTTGTTGAGGGAAACGCAGTAAAATGTGCTTACATTTCCTCTCTGGTTTTCTAGGCTAATCGTTGGTGAACTTTATTTAACATCTTGATATACTAAGAGTCTCCATGGAGCAGAGCAGCTTCCAGTTAACTTGGCAAATCATTACAAGAGAAAACAGAAGGGTCAGCATAAGCACTCTCTACTAATTAGTTGGTAATTGATGTACAATCGCTGACTGGTGGGACTTTAGAATATAAATTTCAGGAATGCTGTTTAATATATCTTTACATCTTTACGAGGTGGTTCAGAGCTGTGTATTCTTAATAACATCTTATCAGGAGTGCCCAAGTGGTGGGGCGCAAGAATGAGCCGTCATGTCCAGGAATCTAGGGAACTGAGTGGCGCAGAAAGGAATATGATATATTTTAATCTCTCAGGGTATAAATACAATTCCATTTAATGCAGGGGTGAAATGAAATGAGTAATACTGGTGATTCCATCCTTTGTGGCCAACATTCCTGAATGCTGACTAAGGTTGGAATAGTGTTGGTGTGAAAATTATATTCTTTGTGGGATAAACTTGGTAGATTCAAGCTGAACTTCTTTGTGGTAGGATATTGCATGATTCATGGGAATCTTCATTAATCTGGATTCAGTGTGACCTATTTATTGGCTGGGACGAAGTAACTCACTTTGGAATGGAGTTACAAAAATAGTCTGTAAATGACCTCCTCCTACTTTTTAAACTTGATCTCCTAAGTCTTTATCAACCAATTATAAAATTGTCAGTTTTACCCTTACTTGGTTTCATAACCATAGCTGTCTTATGCTGTCATTCACTACCATGTAGCCTCTTCCTCATTGTTTGTCCAGTGTCATGCCCTCTGCCTGCCTTTCTCCCCATCTCCACCAGGTTCATCTTGGGTAAACTTGGTTTCCATTAGGGGTGCACCACTATCTAGCACAGGGTCCCAGGTGCATGTCACCAGCCCAGCTGAATCAACTTCATCTGGCTTAGTTGGTTTGAGGTGGAACTTCTGAATTTGTATGCTTTAAAAATTGTCCTGGTCACACTAATATGCAGGCAGGCTTGGAGCTGTTGGTGAATACATACTGTCCAGGTCCTTCAGGCTGACGAAACCAGCCCTCTAAGCTCTGTTTTCTCCCTTTCTTCTGGTCTTCCTTTCCCCTCATGTAGGGAGTCCTGACTTCTTCATTTCCCCCAGTACTCACCATGCCTCCTCCCTTCTGTTTCCATGTCTACACCCTACCTTCTCCTTATAAATGTGCTCATTCTTCGTGTTTTAACTTATTGTTTTCCAAAGTGTGTTCTTTAGAATGCCAATCTTGAGAGAGTCCTTAAGAGAAAACAAAACAAAAAACACCCTAACCAAATATATTTTGCACATTATTTGCTTCTCTGGGATATTTATTATATGCATTTTCAGTTTTTATAAAGGCTCTAAGAAGAACTATGATAAAGAGATATGTTTAACTTCACCATAATGGGGTTCCCCGTATGGAACGCTCCATGACCCTACCTTATTTGTTATCATTAGACATCTTTGGACTTTCTGAAGAATTTTGGGAAATGCCTTTGTGATTAACATTCTTCTTCAGTGAATAATCTGAAAAATAGAGATTCCTCTCTTTTCTGAACTCTTCACTCTGTGATTCAGCCTCATGCTTATTCAGCTCTTCCTATATAGTCTAGTATCATTACCAGATTGTTCCTAGATGAGTATGTCTTATCTCTACAGGGATTGTAAGCTCCATGGAGGCAGGATGCTATACCCAGTATTTTTTGTTTGTTTGTTTTTTTTGGTACGTGCCCCTAGCAGGAACCAAACCCGGGACTCTCTGGTCCTCAGGCTGATGCTCTAACCACTGAACCAAACCGTCCAGGCCTACCCAGTATTTATCTTTCATAGGTTTTCTGCAGTTTCCAAGTATTTGCAACATTTGCTAAATTGAAATTTTCGCTTCTGAATATAAGAAACCAGCTGTTTCATTCTGATTCTCATCCGTTGGTGCTTTTAGCCAACTACCCATGCCTTTCCATGTTTCAGAGTGACAAACCGCACACTCACATGTACCGTGTGGGGCGAAAGTAGGTTTACCGTTGTTTGTATGGAAAATAATACAACAACTAATAAATGATACAAGAATAAACCCTGAGTTTCATGTACTCACAACTGTAAGCCTACTTTTGCCATACCCTGTATTCATTAAGTTGTCACTACTCTGTCTCAGCAGTGAAACTTTATGAATTTGATAAAATACTATATAACAAGCCTAGTATACTGAGTGTGCAAGCATTTCTTTTATCTAGTTCTCGGGAGCAGTATGAATGAAAGCTGGGGAGAATCTAGAAGGAAGATAAGATGGGGTGAGGACAGAGAGGCCTGAAGCTGGGAGCCCGTCGGAGGGGGACAAGTCTGCCGTGTGTTGAGGGAAGACAGGCAGAGAGGTATCAGCGTGCAGTCCTGGTCACGCAGGAGAAAACAACATCAGAAAGGCACCAGAAACAAATGATTTAATAAAATAAAAATAACACTTAAAATGCATTTATTAAGTGCCAGGCCCTAAGTATATGACATATATTAGATCTTTTAATCCTCAAAACAACTCAGTGAATTCCGGTACTAATATTAAACCCATTTAGACACTGAGGTACAGAGAGCTTAAATAACCTGCCCGAGGTCACACGGCCAGTTAGTGGCGGAGCGAGGGTGCAAACCCGCGTTCTTAACTACTGTGCTATGTACAGTTAACTCATTTCTCTTCTTTCTCTGATTTTCTGCTTTTCCATCTGCCTCCAATGTTCAGTGGTTTACTAACCCGTTCTTGAGACCTTGGTGTGCATCTCAGAACCTTTTCTTGAAAGGCATGGTTCTGGATTAGGAAAAAATTGTTCTAAAGAATATTATTGGGATAATTTATAATATTTGAATGTAAACAGCATATTACATACTAGCAGTATATTATTGTAAAATGTCTTGAGTTTGGTGATTGTGTTAAGGTTATATAGGTTATATATTTAGGGGCAAAGGGCATAAAGTATATGACTTATTCTTAAATGGTTCAACAAATTAATGGTGATAATAAGCTTATATATGGAGAGATGAATAGATGAATATATTGATCAATAGATCAAGTTTATCACTAGATAAAATAAAGAGTTTAATTGCACTATTCTTGTGAGTTTTCTGTAGATGTGAAATGTTTTAAAGTGAAAGAGTGGGAAGAAAACACGGATCCTTAGAGGTGGTAAGACATCTCTTAATGCATGCTAACCCCTTTAATCCTATTAACAACTCTGAGGTAGGCCTATTCCTGTCCCCATTTCAGGGAGCAGGACACTGAGGCAGAGAGACTTTAAGGACCTTGTTCAGTGCCACAGCCAGTGATTAGGGGAGGCAGGATTAAATCCTGATACGTATTTTTTCTGTTTCTGACATCCTGCATATGTTAGGTTGAACCATATAGAAATTGTTTTCATTCAATCATGTCTGACCCATAAAGAAAGCCTTTTTTTATGATCCAAACTGGAAGCAGGGATCACCTCTTTCACAGCGAATGGCTGGTTCGGTGTTTGTATTCATGGCTAAGGTACTGGATACGTGGGGACTGAGAATGTCCGTCTTGCTCACCATTGTCTCCAGGGACTGTCTGACTTGTGGTTGGCATTTGATAAGTGTCAGTTGAATGAACTGTTACAACCAAGAAATTTTGGTTATTTCCTCCTACCTTCTTCCCATATATATGTCATTTCTGTTCCCCCATATCTATGTCATTTTTAGAGGAACCGGTGGATAAACACATGCTGTCCTGAAGGATGCGGGCTCAGCAGGGATAATTGTGACATAATCAACTATTTGACTTCAACAGAACCCTTTAAGCTAATGAAGACGTTAATAAAAACATACTCCTGCTAAGATGACCTTTTAGTTCAGAAACTGGAAAATGTAAACGGTTTGTGCTTCCCACCAGCACACTGTGATTTTGGTTAGAATGTGTGTGATACTAAGAATGCCATCCACTCAGATCCTTATTTGAGCCGTAAACGCGTTTTTAAAAAACATTTTGTAGTCGCTAAAAAAGCAGTATTTCAAAATGAAAACCAGTGCAGAAGTAGTTGGCACATCTGGTAGTCAGAAAAGTTGTACAGTTTGTTTTCAGCAAATAACAAGCCAAGGAACATTTAAACTTGGCCAGTTGAAAACTTTTTTTCTATCTGTGGTGACACCTGGTTTTAAAAAAATTGGCTCCAGACTCGAAGCAGATAGAACATTGGAAATGAGTTGTGAATTAAATAGAATCATATACTGTCTTGTCTTATGCAAGGAATTATAAAGAACTGTTTTACTTCAAGAAAAAGAATGGGGCAGAAATGCAATGACAGTTATGAGCAATAATAATAACAACAACAATAGCAGCTAATACCTCTTGAGTACCTACTATGTGCTAGACAATGTGCAGAGTCCTTTACATGTGTAAGTTACACTAGATATACCACAACCTTATGAGGTGGTGTTATTTTTAATCCCATTTTACAGATGAGAAGACACAGACATGGAGATAAGGCATGTTTCAGTAATGTGCCCAAGTCAACAACTCACAGCAGGGCGGGGAGGATCCCAGGCAGGCTGGGGAGCCCACCCTTCAAGTACTGCATTATTCTGAGTAGTCTGGAGGCATTCATTCTGTCTAGAGTTATGAAAACAATTAGATGGTTGCATTGAGCACAGTGGCCCCAGGTCAAACAGTTATTTGCCTCTACTTTTGAGACAGATGACACCATTTTCCAGAACATTCTCACAGCTGTGCCACAAACAAGAAATGTACCATTTAGCCCAAAGCTTCTAGGATGCCATCTGTATGTGACACCTGTCAGAAGCTGTCACTCCTCTGTGATTAGATGAGGTTCAAGTTGACCCGTATATTTGGGAGTAGGAGGTAATACAGTAAAAATCACGGAGATGCTGGGAAATAAGCAGTACTGTGGAATGTGTCAAAGGATGAACTTAGTTGGAGTTTGTTTGTGAAAAAATGGCACTGCCTTTAAACAAACAAAATCAAGAAGGATTTGGTGGAAGTAATTTGTCAGTATTTAATATTCATGTATATCACTGTCTTTTATTGTCATTCATTCATTTCTTCTTAACTTCATTGACATACTTTATTGTTTATGTGCTGTTTAGGCTCTGGGCTAGGGCCTGAGGAAGCAAAGATTCCACAAACAAGGGCTTGACCTTTAAAATGCAGCAACATATAAAAGAGGAGGGGGTGACAGGCATGTAAACCTTTTCGTTCCATGAAGGTTTGGGGGCAGATGTGTTATGAAAGATTGTAGGGAAATTAAAAGAAGAATTTGTCAAACCTTCCCAGCTGGCAGTGGGAGTGGGGAAGTCATAGAGATATGACCTTTGAATTGAGACCTTGAAGATACAGAGGTGCCCACTAGGTAGACAAGTTAGGGGAAGGGCATTCTAGGCACAGAAGACCATGAACAAGGAAAAGGGTTAGAAATTTCCCAGCCATTATATTAGTGCTTTTCCCGTCTAACCTATGCATATTTTCATATCAGAACATCTCTGAAATAGCAACACCATGCACTAGTTTAATTGACCTTGCATGTTCTAACTGGTACATAAAATATAATGGTATGTCTTACAATATATGGCGTCTTAGATTTGATGAAAGTTCTTGGGTGTGCTGTTCCTAGCAGCTAATAAGTTTTTGTTTTAGAGGTAGATAATACCTTTTGACTGAGGAGGAAGAAGACATGAAATGAATGAGTTGCTGAGATAAATATATGACATTGAATTTGACAGAATACCTGACAGCTGATGTTGCTGTTAATAGCTTAGCTGGTACGGATGGGACCTCGGGAGAGAACTGGAGTGTCTTTTATACTGGATTAGGCTATGAACCATCATGTTGCCCTTTTTCTGAGGTAAAGGGGGATTTTAAAAGAAATGGCATGTAGTTTGATAGAATTTATGAAGATACTAAGTTTATGGTCATTGAATAAAAATGTAACCTCTACTTTTTTTTTTTTAATCATGAGGATATTTTTCCATTGATTTTTTTCAGATAGAGTGGGAGAGAGGAGTAGAGAGAGAAACATTGATGTGAGAGTGACACATAGGTTGGTTGCCTCCCGAACGGGGCTGGGAATCGAATCTGTGACTCTGGTCCACAGGCTGGTGCTCTAACTACTGACCAAAACCAGGCAGGGATCCACTGCTCTTGGAAATGGGATGAAACCCTGATGTTCTATGAGTTATGAAAAGAGACTATAACTGATCCTTCAAGGCATAAGAAGATGCATCAGATATAAGCCACAGTGAAAGAGGTAGAGGGAAAGTTCTGGTTTGTGTATCTTTAAAAAAAAAAAAAAAAAAGCATTTTCCCTTAGAGGTAATGACTTTGGAAAGTATCCACAGAACAAACAAAACAGCCAGCACCTAAACTTAAGCACCCAGGTGCCATGAAAATACACCCCAGTGAAATCTGTTTATGCTCTGTCAGTAAATCCCTGGTGGCCTTGGGCAAGTCAGTCACTACTTGGATTTTACTTTTCCAGAGGGCTGGACTATAGCAAGCTTCCTGTCGGCTGAAGATGTTGTGACTTTCCCAGCATTTTGAAGGCCTGGTTTTATTGATGAGAGCATAGTGATTGCCCTAGGGTCTTATTTATCCTTCAGTTTTGTGGGCTCTTAGAAGAGAATGTTTCAAAAGATGACGGTCATTTTCTGGGCTATTGATTTACTTTTTTGGACAAGAAAATAGGAAATTGTATCCCCTAGGGCTAAGGAAAGTTCTAATGATGCTTTTCCACCTACTTTGATCCCACATATATCAATGAGAATGATGAGAAGTTTGGTGAGAAAAATTTAGAGCCTAATTTCTTAAGAACTGAGGTCATACTTATTTTTGTTCGTTTGAAATGGAAACAGAGTGTACAGTCACTGAGACTTGACCAGGTAGTTTGCAAAAAAAAAAAAAAAAAATACATCCATGTAAAAAGAATGTCTAGAATGATTCAACCGTTATTATTTTTTTGTAAGTGAGTCATGACAGTGTTTGCCTTTCTCCTCTTTGCTTTTCATTTTCCCTAAGGACACAGATTCTTGTGGGTTTCTTCCTTTTTTTTTTCTTTCTTTCCCTTTTGAGTATGTACCAAATTTTACTATATTCAAAGACTGTTAATATTGAAATGAAAAATCAATGTCTAGTTAGAATGAGTGTTCTGTTTATGGCTCTCTCATCCCTTTTTTTTTTTTTATCCTCACCCAAGGACTTTTTTTTTTTTAATTTATCTTCAGATAGAGATGGAGGGAGAGTGGGAGGAAGAGAGAGAAATATTGATGTAAGAGAGACACATCGAGTGGCTGCCACCCACACAACCCCAACCGGGGCCAGGAACAAACTGCAACCAAGGTAGATGCCCTTAGTGGGAACCGAACCCAGGCCTCTCTGATCTGCGGACTGACACTCTAACCACTGAGCCAAGCCAGGCAGAGCCATGCTGATTTTTTAAAAATTGGTTCTATGTCCAATGACAATGTATTGGGATGAAGAGGAGAAATCAAAGATGGAGAGACATAGCCAGACTATATTCTTCTTCTTTTTTTTAATCTTCACCCGAGGATATTTTTTTGTTTATCTTCAGATAGAGTGGGACAAAGAGAGGGGGAGAGAGAGAGAAAGAGAAATATCGACGTGAGAGAGACATCGATTGGTTGCCTCCCGTACAACCCAACCAGGGCCAGGGACTGAACCACAACCGAGGTGAGTGCCCTTGACCAGAATCAAACCTCAGGACCTTGGTCCATGGGCCAACACTCTAATAGCTGAGCCAAACCAGCCAGGGCAGCCAGACTATATTCTTTTAAAGAGGCTTTTTGGAAGGCCAGAAATGGAATGAAGTAAACCAGTTAAACCAGCTTCACTCCCCCTTTTTCCCCCCCATCCCACCAGCAGCATCAACTTTCATTGCTGGGTGATTCAGGATAATAGCTATTCTAGAAAAGACTTGGTTTGATATAAGTAATCCCATCTACTTATCACCTTAATCCTTTAGGTAAGGAGATGATAAAATATGATTCTTAATATAACTGGGCACTTGTATACAGAAGGAACAGTTTATAAGCACATTTTTTATAAGTGGTGATTATAGATGAGCTTCTATTGTAGCATTATGGCTTTTTCATTGCAGTTAGAGGAAACTTTTTGGTGTCACTGATACTAAAAAAAAACATCCAAGGACTGTCTCTAAAGAAGGGACCTGATAAAAGTGTGCACATGTGTGTATTTACTGATTTCTGATGTAAGGGACATGAAAGCTAACCTGATTCGTTTGTTTTTAGGGGCTCTTGGCTTTGGGCCTCAGTGCAAGGCCATTGGAAAAGGCAGCTGCAACAATCTAGTGGTCACCAGCAGCCCCATGATGGTTCAGCGACTGGGACCCATTTCACCTCCAGCAAGCCAGGTCTCTACAGCATGCAACCAGATCAGTCCTAGCTTACAGAGGGCAATGAATGCAGCCAACCTGAACATACCTCCTTCAGATACCAGGTCTCAAGTTACTTTTTTACCCTCTTCTTATGGTATAATAACACCCCTTGAGTGTTTTCCCTTCCCTTCCTGCACACGTACACATTCACTCACACTCGCGTAAGCTACTCTTATAATTTGAGCTTTTTTTTTTTAGGGGAATGTGTATAAAACTTAAGTATGTGCCGTAATATCATCCTAATTGGTAGGAATAGTTTACATGATTTAATACCTGCTGCCCTGTGGTGTGAGTGAAACTAATGCACAGCTTGAGATGTTGGGGCCTCAGTGACTAAACTCCAGTGTGTAAGTTTGTCAGTTCCTGGTGAAGCAAGTCGTGTGTCATAGCCTAGAAAACTGAAATGTCCATGTGCATCTGTCTTTCTTGTTCATTTTTCATTGTGTATGTTGCAGTGTCTCCAGGCTGCTTTACAACTGTTTTGTCTGTCTATCTGTCCCCCTATCCACCCATTTACTGGAGTGCCTATTAAGTACCTTATGTCTACATAATACAACAGTTAAAGTTTAGAGAGATAGTAGAAACAATGAAGATTGAAATCATGAATTTCAAGACTTCATGATGTGTCTGGGAAGACATACTTTCATGTGTGAGTTACATAACATTTCAACACAGTGTCTGACTAGGTGCCAGAATAAGTAGGCCTAATAAATGCTGCGTATCTTTCCATGGGAGAGAATTAAGTAGGAAAAGGGAAACCACCCCCTCAGACAAATATACCTCTTAAGGTTGACATTAGAGGGGACATGAAGTCAAAATGCTGTGCAATGTATAAGGTCCATTTCTGTGTTTGAAATGAATGATTTCATCCTCTAGAAGTTGCATTCTTGGAGAATGCAAAGTTTTTGCCTCTGTGTCCTGGCTCTGTTGTAACTGTGATTTTGCAAAGGAATTTGACTTTTCAGACCTCTGCTTCCTCTTCTTAGGGCTGGAAATCTACTGAGATGCCTTGCAGTTCTGGGATCTTATTTCTTCTTCTCCTTCCTATTTCTTTCCCTTCTTCCCCTCCTTCCTCTTCTTGTGTCTCTGCATTGTCCTCCTAGCTGCTATTTGAGACTCTGAAATCATAGCTCCTGGATTATTTTTTGTGCCTTTTTTTTTTTTTTATGATATGGAAACTTGTTTTTCACCTGAGATTTTTTGTGAGGGGAAGCTGCTGCTGTCATTTTCCCATTGATGATTATGCCTTGAGGGACTCCTGAGACTTGCTGAGTTTGCATGTAAAATTAACTGCTCATGGGGTAGGTGTCATTGGGAAGCCTTGGGCTTCCTGTTCGTGGCAAGTCCAGCCTATGCCTTGAAGGCAGAGAGTCATAATTAACGGAGAAACTGACGGGTAGGAAGGGCACAAGCTGCTCCAGCCACGTACCTAATGCAGTCTCTTGACCAGGAAGTGTTATTATCTCTGTGTTTTCTGGCATATTTGATTTCTTCGCATAACTTTATATCCTTAAAAGACAACATCTTAAAGAGGCATTGACATATGTTTTTGACTATGTATTTTGTGAGTCCTCCTGTTGAAATAATTTTTTTTTTTTTTTTTTGCATGATGAGCAAAGAAACAGGAATTGGAAAGTGGCTTGGTGAAGTATGAAACTTACTTTTAGCAATTTGGAAAGGTTGCATTTATTTGTGACCCTTGGTTTGTGTGTTCTGTCAGAGGAGAGAAAGGACTGGAGGCAGCAATACAACTTGAAGGCATTTGCTGTCTAGAGATAAAGATGGAGAGAGAATCAGCTTGGTGTGTTATCCATTGGGGGCAGAGTATGGGGAGATGGGCATGAACTGTTCAGTGTGAATGATGGCCACCCTATGGAAAGCTATAATTTTATTGTTCTTTCCTGATTATCTATATAATTCTTACTCTTGTAGAAAATGTGGAAAATATGAAAGAGCACAAGGCAGTAAATGATAGTCATTCTGAATCTGACCATGCTCAGGCCACCATGGGTGGAATTTTGATACATCCTTCTAGTTATACGCAACACATACTTCATAAGCATAGGTTTTTCTTTGCACCAAATTGATCTAGTAATCTATACAGTGTTATAATCACTTTGTTCAGTTAATATAAATACTTCCTCTTGTAATGAAAGTCTTCAGCATCATATAATGGCTTCTTCCTACCCAAGATTCCATTTTATTTAAAAAGTATATACATAGCCCTGGCCAGTTTTGCTCAGTGGTTAGAGCATCAGCCTGTGGTCCAGAGAGACCCGGGTTTGGTTCCCGCTAAGGGCACATATCTTGGTTGCAGTTTGTCCCCGGCCCTGGTTGGGTCGTGTGGGTGGCAGCCACTTGATGTGTCCCTTTCACGTTGATGTTTCTCTCTCTCTTTTCCTCTCTCTCCCTCCCACTCTATCTGAACAAAAAATGTCCTCAGGTGAGGATAAAAAAATAAAATAAAAAGTATATAAATAGCCTGGCCGGTGTGGCTCAGTGGATTAGCATTGTTTCATGGACTGAGAGGTCATGGTTTGATTCCCAGTCAGGGCACATGTCCGGGTTGTGGGACCAATCCGTAGTAGAGGGCATACAGGAAGCAGCTGATCAATGTTTCTCTCTCATATCCATGTTTCTATCTTTCTTTTTTTAAATTTTTTATTTATTTTTTATTTTTTATCTTCACCCGAGGACATTTTTCCATTTTTTGTTCAGGTAGAGTGGGAGGGAGAGAGAGGAACAGAGAGAGAGAGAGAAAGATCGACGTGAAAGGAACACATCGAGTGGCTGCCACCCGCACGACCGACCAGGGCCGGGGACAAACTGCAACCAAGGTACGTGCCCTTAGTGGGAACCGAACCCGGGTCTCTCCGGACCGCAGGCCGACGCTCTAACCGCTGAGCCAAACCGGCCAGGGCAATCTTTCTCTCTCCTTTCCTCTCTCTCTGAAAAAAAATCAATAAAAACATATTTTTTAAAAAAGCTTTTAAAAATATATAAATGAGCCCTGGCCAGTTTGGCTCAGTGGTTAGAGCGTCGGCCTGCGGTCCAGAGAGACCTGGGTTCGGTTCCCACTAAGGGCATGTACCTCAGTTGCAGTTTGTCCCCGGCCCTGGTTGGGTCGTGCGGGTGGCAGCCACTTGATGTGTCCCTTTCACATCTATGTTTCTCTCTCTCTCTCTTCCTCTCTCTCCCTCCCACTCTATCTGAACAAAAAATGGAAAAATTTCCTCAGGTGAGGATAAACAATAAATAAATAAAAAAATAAAAGTATATAAATGAAGCTATAATTTTCTATCAGTCTTTTGTTACTAGGCATTTAGTTTCCCTTTATTTCAATATTATAAGTGAAAAAGGGGACTCTAGTACACTCCTGGTGGGAATGCAGACTGGTGCAGCCACTATGGAAAACAGTTTGGTGTTTCCTCAAAAAATTAAAAATTGAGCCCTTGCTGGTTTGGCTCAGTGGTTAGAGCGTCGGCCTGTGGTCCAGAGAGACCTGGGTTCGGTTCCCGCTAAGGGCATGTACCTTGGTTGCAGTTTGTCCCCGGCCCTGGTTGTTCATGCGAGTGGCAGCCACTCGATGTGTCCCTTTCACGTTGATGTTTCTCTCTCTCTCTCTCTATCCCTCCCACTCTATCTGAACAAAAAATGGAAAAATGTCCTCAGGTGAGGATGAAAAAAAAAAAATTAAAAGTTGAATTTCCATTTGATCCAGTGATCCCACTTCTAGGAATATATCCTAAGAAGCCTAAAACACCAATCAGAAAGAATACATGCACCCCTATGTTCATAGCAGCACTATTTACAATTGCTAAGATCTGGAAACAGCCCAAGTGTCCATCAATAGATGAGTGGATAAAAAAGCTGTGGTACATATGCACAATGGAATACTATGCAGCTGTAAGAAAGAAAGATCTCTTACCCTTTGAGATGACATGGAGGGACTTGGAGAATATTATGCTAAGTGAAATAAGCCAATCAGAGAAAGACACTTATCACATGATCTCACTTATTTGTGGAATATAATGAACAAAGTAAGCTGATGAACAAAATAGATCCAGAGACATGGAAGTAGGGAATAGACTGACAAACCTCTGTCTGGACACAGACAACAGTCCGGTGAAGTGGGGAGGGAGTGAGGAGGAAAGTCTCAATGGGGAAAAAAGGAGGGACATTTGTAATACTTTCAACAATAAAGATAACTTTAAAAATATATTATAAGTAATACTTTATAGGTTCAATCCTGTACATAGTTTGTTGCATATCTGTGGTTATTAGAATAAATTCTTAAAAGTAAAATTTGTTGGAAACGTACAGTTTTGAGGCATTTGATATGTATTCTTGTACTGCACCGTAGAAAAGGCTTACTCATTTATAAGCTCACAGTAGTCTGAGAGTTCCTGTTTTCCCATATCTTTTTTGTTGTTAATTCTCACTGGAGGATAATTCTTCCATTGATTTTTTTTATAGATAGTGGGAGGGAGAGTGAGAGAGAGAAAAAGAGAGAGAGAGAGACAGACAGAGAGACAGAGAGAAACATCAATGTGAGGGAGACACATTGATTAGTTGCCTCCTGCATGCTCCCCGACCAGGGCTGGGGATAGAACCTTCAACTCAGGTACGTGCCCTTTACCGTGAATCGAACCCAGGATGCTTTAGTGCGTAGGCCCATGCTTTAACCACTGAGACACACCAGCTAGGGCTGTTTGCCCATATCTTATTAAATACTAGGAATTACTATTTTTATTACTTTTGCCAATTTTATATGCAAAATGTTATTTAAAAAAAATCTGCACCTCAATTATTGATAACATTGAGTAGTTTTGTTTTTTTTATTTTCACTTGAGGACATTTTTTCATTTTTTGTTCAGATAGAGTAGGAGGGAAAGAGAGGAAGAGAGAGAGAAAAAAAACATCTATGTGAAAGGGACACATCAAGTAGCTGCCACCCACATAATCCAACCAGGGCTGGGGACAAACTGCAACCGTGGTACATGCTCATAGCAGGAACCGAACACGGCTCTCTCTGTACTGCAGGCTAATGCTCTAACCACTGAGCCAAACCAGCCAGGGCACATTGAGTAGTTTTATAGATTTATTGACTCTTTTCTCCTTTTGACCTCTTTTGAGTTTTTTTTTTTTGTTTTTTTTCCTGGAGTGCCTCATTTTGGAAAAAGCAATCTTCCTTAGCTTTGTGGGTTCTCTTTAATCCAGTGATGAGACTCATGCATGCCCTGTGCTGTCTATTTGCCTTTATTAATTTCCCAACCATTTCTGACTAGTCCCACTTAATGAGAAATGCAAACTATACCTTACCCACCTAAAGATCCAGGAGCCATTCTTGATTTAGGCATTGCAGAGCTCTGTAATACAGGCTGTTCCATCTTTTCCCTAACATGACAAGGCTGATGTGCTGATACGATAACCTCATACAGTCCCTTTCATATACAAATCTGACAAAAGTTGGGCAGTAGAAGAGATTGGATGTCACTTGCATGGGTTTTGTATATGTTTAGTTTTTCTAGTGCTTGCACATCCATTGTGATTCTACACTTTATGATTGAATATTTATAAACTACCTGTAGGTATTACCCATGTATTATAGATGATGGACCCAAAACACAGAAAGTCTACTTAGTTCATCAGTTACAAGTTCAACCACCAATCTAATAATGTCATTCCAGATCCAAAAAGGCACCCCCATTTTTCTCTTCTAAACCAGAAATTATTGAGGTTATTTTTAGGGATGGAATTTTTTAGGGTTTCCTTTTAGGTCACACTGTGTCCACAAAGCTCAGAGGAGGCCAAGGGGGCTGAGGATGGCGTCTGGGCTCTATATAAGTTCTAACATTTTCTAAAGCCATCCTGTGTTTAGATGTGGTGCTAATTCTTCCAGGGGATTTGCCCAGGCACATAGACAAGAACTTCCTTATAGACTAGGATATATATTTCTCTCTCTCTCTCTTCACTGTCTCTCTTTTTAAGCATCAGTTTGAGGAATTATATGCGGTCTGTAAGTCAGTATTTTTTTTTTTTATCCTCACCTGAGGACATTTTTTGACATTTTGTTCAGATAGAGTGGGAGAGTGGGAGAGAGGGAGGGAAGGAGGGAGGGAGAGGAGAGAGAGAGAGAGAGAGAAACATCGACGTGAAAGGGATACACCGAGTGGTCGCCACCCACATGACCCAACCAGGGCCGGGGACAAACTGCAACTGAGGTACGTGCCCTTAGCGGGAACCAAACCCGGGTCTCTCCAGACTGCAGGCTGACGCTCTAACCGCTGAGCCAAACCGGCCAGGGCAGTTAGTATTTCTTTTGAGCTTGGCCTTAAACCAAGGAATTCACCTTGGCTATCACTCTTCTTACGGTCATTCAACATATTGTTGCAGAAAGAGAATGGAAAATGTGGGTTCTAATCGTCACTTGTGTGACTTTAAGCCTGTTAGACCAGGTCCTTTAATGAAGCAGAGGTTATGTGGGATATGATATGGGGAAAACATCGGAGGATGTATATGATCCAGTTAGGTGACTGCCTATCAAATGCTGCTTCATTTGTACTTCTATAAGGAATTTGGTCTTCAAGTAGAAGTTATTTTATTTATTTTTGTTAATCCTCACCCGAAGATATTAGTTTTTCCCATTGATTTTTTTTTTAGAGAGAGTTGAAGAGAGGGAGAGGAAAGAGAGAGAGAGAGAGAGAGAGAGAGAGAGAGAGAGAGAGAGAGAAAGAAACATTGATGTGAGAGAGGAACATCTACTTGTTGCCTCTTCAAGTGCCTGGACCAGGGCCAGGGAGCGAACCTGCAATCCAGGTACATGCCCTTGACTGGGAATTGAACCCATGATGCTTTGGTCCACAGGCCGACACTCTAATCACTGAGCCAAACTGGGCAAGGCAGTAGAAGTTATTTTAAAGGTCTAGTTTACTTACCTTGCAGGCCATATCAAATGTATAGGGAAAATGCTTTGTAAGCTATAACAGATGGTTATTATATTGATTATTTATTTACTTCCTTAATCAATATTTTTTTGAAAACTTATTATGTATCTAACACTCTGGTGAGTACTGGGGGAGATAAAAATGATCCCTTCTGTAGAAATGTTTCGAATTTTATTGAGAAAGATAATTTTATTGAGGAAGTTAGGTACATTTAAGGCACAGTACAGACAGCATGTAGCTTCTTTGGTAAGAGGATTCTTACTGAGAGCTAGTGTATTGGGGGAGGTTTCATAGATAAGAACTTTGAAAGATAAAAGATCTGGGTAATTGCACAGGAGGGACGAGGGCCGCGAGGTAAAGGCCATTTGTTGAAAGTTTTGTTCTTATTATGTGTTGAGATAGAAAAGAGAGTTCTCTGTATGTATTATTGCCTTAATGAATAGAATATAGACTTTGCTTTCTGAAAAGTATATGATAACTGTCTTGGAAAACTGATGTTTTAGGCGTTAAGGAACATGCCTGCCTGGAGTTATGCTCAGATTTAAATTGAGCCATAGTTAGGTATAATTTGAGAAAAGTATGAAACATCTCTGGACAATAGGACAAATAAACATGTCTTAATATAGGCTGTCCTCAAACCAAATGATATAATTACATATACAAAGTACATACAGGTGGCTAAAATACTTGCTGTCTGCTGTTCACTGCTCAAAAATCTGAAATGCTGCAGTGTGACAGCGACCACACAAATGCATTTGAGAATGTTCTGTAAACTTTCTCAACCTTGGGGTGTAAAGCAAAATCAGTTGTCTTTGCCTCATATATGACACAACTACTGATTTTGCTTGGGTCAGAAAGTAATTCCTGGATCTCCCTGGGGAAGGGACCAAAAGGTCCTTGACATTCAATCACCAGGAACCTTCACCTGAGCTCTGCGGGGAGAGCCACACGCTGCGGGTGTGCTGGGAAAATAATTGAAAGTGTCCATGGGGAATTAAGAAACAGATGGTTCAGAAACCACTTTGGGGCTTGCGGAAGGACTTCAGCCCGAATATAAGAATGTAGACCAAGAAAAAAATCTGTGTCAAGGGCAACTGGACGTCAATTCCTGTGGTGTTTGTCATTGGTAAACATCACTTTACCTGATGGAAACATCACATCCATAATGGTGTTATATATCACCTTATACTGTGCATTTCAGAGCTGAGATATTTTCTGGCTAATATCTCATGCTTGTAGGAAACTGTTTCTGGCTTCCATTTTGTAAAAAGGAACAAGAACAACAGATGGGGTGAGAATACTTCTCTTTTCCCTCAGTTCCTTTGGAAGTAGTATATGGGTTCATTCTGGGAAGACAGACATTTATATAATAGTTTGTTTTGATTAATCTTTTGTCAGAAAAAAGATCTCTGTAAAAATACAGTGCAGGTACATATATATAAGCCAGGTTTTTCTGATACACTCCATGTCCAACTGAGAAATACAGTGAATTGTGTTTAGCCTTTGTGACTAATTTCCCATCCAAGGGACAAAAGTTTTCTCTTCAGTGGTTTTTTAAGGCAATGATGTCATAATAAAGCAAAATGAATTTTAAAGTGGTCAGACTACATTACAAACCATTTTGATATGCAGGTAAATATTGTGACAGGAGGCATGTTTTGAAAAAGGGTAGGAAGAGAACAGGAGAGGAATTGTTTGCAAAGTGAAGAAATTATTATTAGGTATCCTGGATGACACTTTGACTTGGAGGATTTACCTTTTTTCAAGTCAAGTATGGGTTTATGTTTCACTTCACTAAATCGGTCTTCCTCAAAGACTGGGACTCAAACAGACGTGTATTCCCAGCAATGCCTATTTGTACTGTGTTGCACACAGTAGGTGCTTAATGTATACCTGCTTATTTGGTTTGCCATGATGGGCATCAGTAATTATTCCCAGGTCTCTAATTTTCCCCCTACATTATAAAAAAAGTTTAAAAATAAAGCAAAGAGACTATTTATTATCGTGAAAGTATTAAGATTATTTATAACAATAGCTCTTTTGTTTTATTAGTCCAGTGAGCATTAGCCTTTATTGTTCTTGGTAAAATGTTATTTACCTGGAACTAAAAGCCTTGGTGTTATCTTAGCCAAAGAATGTGTGTTTAGCCGAGAATGTAATTAGGGGAAATACTTAAGGGATTGTCAATGCAATGTTCTTTTAGTTCTTAAGCAATCTATATCCTGCTAAAATGTTTGTCTTTTTTTTCTTTCTTTCCTTCTGGCTGCTGTTCCAGGTCCCTCATTTCACGTGAGTCTTTGGCGTCCACGACTTTGAGTCTGACAGAAAGTCAGTCGGCTTTGAGCGTGAAACAAGAGTGGACTCAAGGCTACAGGGCTCTCCCCTCGCTCTCCTCCAGCCACAGCTCTCAGAATGGCATTGATCTAGGGGACCTTTTTAGCCTTCCTCCGGGGACAGCCATGTCCGGCAATAGCGTCTCGAACGCATTGCCATCCTACCTTTTCGGTATGGAAAATAGCCACTCTCCTTACTCCAGCCCCCGACACTCTTCCGCCCGGTCTCACTCGGCCCGCTCCAAGAAGAGAGCGCTGTCCTTGTCCCCGCTGTCCGACGGCATCGGGATAGACTTCAACACCATCATCCGCACCTCTCCCACGTCCTTGGTCGCCTACATCAACGGGTCGAGGGCTTCCCCGGCCAACATGTCCCCGCAGCCCGAGGTCTACGGGCATTTCCTGGGCGTGCGCGGCAGCTGCATCCCCCAGCCGTGCGCGGTGCCCGGCAGCCAGAAGGGCGTGCGGGTGGCCAGCGGGGGCCTGGCGCTGCCGGCCTACGGCGAGGACGGCCCGCTGGAGTACGAGCGCATGCAGCAGCTGGAGCACGGCGGCCCCCAGCCCGGCCTGGTCAACAACATGGTGGTGCAGCACGGCCTGCCGGGCCCCGACGGCCAGCCCGCCGGCCTGCTGAAGACCGAGCGCCCGGACGACTTCCCGGGCGGGGCTCTAGACCTGCCCTCCGCGCCGCCCCTGCCTCCTCTGCCACCCCTGCCCCAAGGCCCCCCGCCCCCCTACCATGCCCACCCGCACCTGCACCACCAAGAGCTGGGCCCCCACGCCCAGACGCTGGCCCTGCCCCAGACCGCCCTGGAGGACGATGGGGAGATGGACGACGTCGGGGGCAAGCACTGCTGTCGCTGGATCGACTGCAGTGCCTTGTATGACCAGCAGGAAGAACTCGTGCGGCACATCGAGAAGGTGCACATAGACCAGCGCAAAGGGGAAGACTTCACCTGCTTCTGGGCGGGGTGTCCTCGGAGGTACAAGCCGTTCAACGCCCGCTATAAACTGCTGATCCACATGCGAGTCCACTCCGGAGAGAAGCCCAACAAGTGTACGGTGAGTTTTCCCGAGCCCATGGGAGCCCATTGAAAGGGCATGTGTTTTTCCACAGTTGGCCGGCAAGTCAGGGGACATTTTTCTCCTTTTATGGAATGTGGATGACGCGCGGGGTCTGGGTATCCATGAGATTTGACTCCTCTTAAGTCTGAGGAAGGGGAAGATTTCTTATTGGCTACTGGGTATCCCTTCACTGCTTGATTCTATTCTGCTAATGTAAACGATCCACCATGTCAGGAGAAGTTCATCTTCCACAGGGTCCCAAATCTTGGAAAACAGATGCCTGCCAGGCACCAACTGGAAGTTGCTGAAATGTGCAGAGGAACACACACTGCACCATCATCAAGCTATGTCTTTTCCAAAGCAAATATTCAGTGATTTTTCTTTATCTCCCTCTCATAACTGGGCTAGTATTGGGGTTGGGGGAGGGCTGGTTCTGATATTGGAGAGGGACTCACACTTAGCAGATCGGCTAGTGAACATGTTGCTGCATGCACCCTCTCTCCTGCCTGCACTCTGCACAATCCAGGGTGTGAGGCTGGTTAATGATTTACAGCCAGCATAAAGCACTCGGGATACCACAGGGGCAGGAGCCCACAGGAGCTCCCTGATTTTGTGGGAAGGATAGGAGAAAGAACCAACACCTTTGGTGTTGAAGGAAGTGGGCGTGGGCATGGTGTCTCTTTCTCCTCCACCTCCCCCTTTCACAACATCAATGCTGGAACTATCTCTGTTTCTTGGCAAAATTGACTATTTTTTAATAATATGACTCTTAAATGATTTCACAATCATCTCACACCTCACAGAAGCCCTCAGTGTTTATAATCAGGACATCACCCTTGGGATCACAGGGCAGTTTTGCACAATCTCAGACAGCTCACTTAACTCTTGAAAAAAAAAGAAGAGCATGCATTTTATATTAGTTTAGATGGACAGGATTATTTCTTTTTGAGCTAAAATCTGAGAGTTATAGGGACTCCTTGGATATTGAATATGCTCAAGGTCACTAAATGTATGAAATATATAAATAATTTTGAACTTATTTAGACTGAGATCCCCCAAACAGAATTCCTTCTTTCTGTAGTATGTCTTGATGATAAAGAATCTGGACCATGTTTATTTTCTATTATAGATTGGCCAAGTTGTCCGATTCATGCAAAAGCAAACCAAACAGGTGATAGCTATAATGCAAGTATTAGAAGCACTTTTTCGCCATCCAGTAGGTATTTTTGAAAGAGTTTTAAGAATTTCTGGCGGAATGAAATTGTATTTCTTGTTGTTACATTATGCCCCATGTTGTGATTTTTCTTAAGGAAAACCTGAAGCTGATACACTGTGAGACTGCCAGGTTATATGAGTGAAAAGAATAATTACATTCCAGGCGGCAAAACCTTAGTCTGTCAGTAGGGTTCTGCATTAAAAATGCCAGAAAGAGACAAGCAATTGAAGGCAATTCCATTTACTCTGTTTGGAACACACAGGCCTATTGCAGTCAGGAAAGACATTCAGTCTCTGAACGAAAACAGTCCAACCTTTTAGTTGTGACTAATCCTGGCTGAAAATAGTTTGCTGGATTTGGTTTTACTGAAAAAACAAAACAAACAAACATAAAGGCTTAAATTATCCAAAAAAAATATTTTTTGCGTTGCAAAATTAATTTTTGTGCAATAGGATTTCCCCATTTTCCCACTGTTCTTAGACTTTGCAAAGGCATATAACAAGTTGACTTTTGCTAAAGTGCATGATGACTATTAAAAATAGAAATACTTCAGTGAAAGAATAAGCTGAGAGGTGAATGTTTGCAGGCCTCTGCAAAGCTTTTCACTCTACTTATTGTTCAGAATGGGATGGGAAGTGATTTTTCTCTCCCCTAGTCTGCCCACTTCCCACTTCTAAATGGAATCTTTTCAAAATTCAGGTTGTTAGATTTAATTTCATATCAAATTTAGAACCACAAAGCACTTACTTATACATGTTATAGTGCAAGTGTATGTATACAAAACAGGGTTTCTTAGGAGCTGACTAATGCTACAGTTCTAGTCTTGGGACTATGTATTTTTAGCAGGAAGACTTCCATTTTCATATAACACATACATATCATGAACATTATGTCTTCTGAAAACTGTTATGTTGCTACATGTCATTTGCTTGATTTGTAAGGCTAAAGCTAACTGGCAACAAATAATTTTACTGTGAAAGTTTAGCAGTCTTCTCAAGTTCTAGTCTATTGATAGAAGACATTGGGCTTAATGTGAATGAACATCTGAAAAAGATGCATTTTTCTGCCTTTTGTAAAACCAATCTTTACACTCTTGGAATCCAGATACAAAGAACTGTTAAAACTGAAATGTTTCATCTCCTACTGCTTTGAAATCTGATGGTAGTTGATTCAAAGCTCAAGTCCCTTGCCAAGTAAAATGACCGCATTCCTCTTTTGGAGACATGAAGTGATTGTTGGGTTCTTGTGGCTGTGTCACATGCTGTAAATACTAGGAGCACTTTAAATTATAAGACCCAGTTCACTTTTGTTTTACATATGTTTAACTGCTATTAATTTTCTGTGGACCATTGTTGGAGTTAGTCATCATTTTCACTCACTCAGCTTATTGACCCAAGAAAGATGTGATGACCCAGTTGTGTTTGGTGACCATGGCTACAGGCAGCACAATGAGCTTCTGGGAATCATAGTAGAAGAAGGGTGTGTGAAAGGGCTACTCAGTGACAGCCTGCTTACAGTAAGAGGCTACTGCTGGTGTCCTCCCTTGATGCCACGTTTCATGTCGTGCATGGGAGAACACATTCTCAGAATCTCGGACTATAATTCCTCAGTCTTACCCAGGACTCTGGATTCAGACCACTTAAGGTTCTAGGTGGCAGGACTGGGGTAGGATCTTTAATGTATTATCTGGTTAACTTACTGGAAGAAGAGAATTGTTTTTCTCTTTCCCACCCAAACAACTCCACCCTTGGGTATATCTCATTCTTACTGCTTCTGTGGATAGCCACACCAGGTGCTCTCTTTCCAGACCTGGCTTGGATTGCAGAGCTATTCCTAGCCAGTGGCGAAAGCCGTGAGAAGTGAAGGCCATGCTAGGCAGACGGGCAGAACTCAGTTAAATCAGAAACTGAGATACGGCAGTATTCTATTACAAGTATCTGAGTCTAATCACTGCTGTCTGCTAATTGAAGTATTTTCTAGGTGCAAAATCATTCGTTTTAAACCTTCCTGAATTTAGACAAACCTCATTGTTGATGAATCTTGGAATTAACAGAACTTTTGAGCATTTTTGGGTATAACTCTGCTGAATTCTATTACATTTTTTCTGAGATGATAAGGTTTCAAACTCCTAGGTCAGAACAAGTCTTGGAGTCTCTAAATTTCTTTCCTTGGCCCCTGTTTCATGCTCCTAAAAGTGTAACTCACAAGTATAGATGTACACTAACCATCCCTAACAGTATACATAGTAATGGTTCCAGCGGAGTGTATGCTGAGAATGTTTTTACTGTAGGTCTTTTTGCTATTAAGTTGAAGAGTGTGCAGTGCCTGGGTAGCATTCTCGGGAAGGTGTGTTGTGAATGAGCTGAAGCATGGTCAGTCTGCCAGTACGCTTCATGAGAAAGCCTATCTGATCGGAGCAGAGTAAGGAGAGGGACCGAATCTTGTTGCCAGGATCAGAAACACTGATGGCTTCCTTCATGCACAATAGAAAGCAGTTGTGCTGGAGGATCGGGAGTGTTAATAAGGGAATTAGGGGGAATGTGGGTCGCCACTTAAATTTTTCTTATTTTTCCTGGATGAATTTTATCCAATAGCAAAAAGGAATTTTGCAAAACTTTTACCCACCCACAGATTTTCACGAAAATGTCACTGACCAAAGACAGCTTTGAATTTTGTATGAATTGACTCATTTCTCCACAGGCATTTTGCCTGGCAAAATCCAGAGTATTTGCTTTGGCTTGGAGACTGGGCAGTTTGCTTTTTAAGTAACATTGGATTATGAGTACAAGAAAATAAATACAGAGCTAGGGCCATGTCCCCATTCCTCTTTAATGGCCTGATTTATGGCTTCATGGGCCAGCATTAGCCATGAAAGACATTTCTTGAGGAAAAGTAAATTCATTATAAGCTGTGGAAGGTTTTTTTCCACATCCTTTATTTTGTTATTTTGATAAGACTTGGCGTTGATGGTGGTAACCACAATAATATAACCAGAAGAGACCTTAGGAAAATATCATCTAAGCATAACTATTAGTTACCACTCCACAATTCATTTTGGCACAATTAATAAGTTCTCATATTGTCAAGTATTGATGAGGGTATGAAGAATGGGGAATGCTTTGATACTACTGGTGAGAGAAAATTGGTGTAACCACTTTGGAAAAATATTGGGGAGTATGTAGTAAAGAAGAAGATGAGTATATCCAACAAAACTATATCTAAGTATCTACCCTACCTAGTGCCTCTGCTTTTAAAAATTGTAAATAGTCTCGCCAGTATGGCTCAGTGGTTGAGCGCTGACCCATGCACCAAGAGGTCACCGGTTCGATTTCTGGTCAGGACACATGCGCAGGTTGTGGGCCCGATCCCCAGTGGGGGGTGTGCAGGAGGCGGCCAGTTGATGTTCTCTCTCATCAATGTTTCTGTCTCTCTCTCTCACTTCCTCTCTCTATAATCAATAAAGGAAAAATAATTTAAAAATAAAAATTGTAAACTAAGTACCCGTAGATAAGGTAAATCAATAAACTATGGTTTATTCCCAATGAGATAATATAAGGGAGTGTAAAATTAATGAACTAGACAAAAAAAACTCTAGATAAGCAGAGATATGCTAATATGGATAAATCTCAAAAAGCAATGTTGAATGAAAAATTAAATGCAAAAGGATATACACAGTGTAATACAATTTATGTACCTTTAAACACACACACACACACACACACACTAAGCAGTCTTATATAGTTGTATATACATAACTACTTGCCTAAACAATAAAACTGTGTGCTCAGGATAGTCAGTAAACATAGGATAATGGATACTTCTAGAGAGCAAAGAAATAGGAATAACAGGTTACGGGAATTTTGCTTTATCTCCTCTTCTCCCAAAGTAATAGAACTGAAACAAATACAGCAAAATGTTAATTTCTTTTTAGCTTGGTGATGGTAACATAGGTGTCACAGGTATCTTATAATATTTTCTATGCTTTGCTGCCTGTGTTGAAATACTTCATAACTCTAAGTATATATTTTTGTTGAAGAATATAAGAAAATCGGTGAATAGAACATTCTAACTCCCTTCCACACATACCATTTTTTCAGAGGAGGGGAACAAAGATTAGAGATTTAAGGGATTTTTCTGAGACTAGTGAATTGTTTAGCTGTTGCCTACCTGGTGCCTTCAGGGTGGGGCTCCTTGAATGACATTGGACTCCTTGAAAGAGCTTTATAAAGTATGCACACCTGGGCCCCCCACCGGAGTCTGTGATGTAATTGTTCTGGGGTGCAGCTCCCCTCATTATTCTAATGGGCAGCCAAGGGTGAGAACCAGTGCTCCCAAAGCTTTCGTGTCTTGACATGGAAGTCTAGATAAATGAAAGGCTACCTTATCATTTCAGTTAAGGTGTAGGGAGGCAGTGTTCAGGAGAGAGTACATCTTCATTATCATCAATGCTCTGATAATGATTAGGGTAATTTCATGTTCCCTTGGAATAAAATTCAGGGACAAGAGATGAGATAGCAGTGACTCTGATAGTGGCAGAAGACTTTCAACTGAGGGTCCATTTCACATGCAGAGTATACTTTCTCTGCGATCAGTAGTCGGTAGAAGGTTGGGAAGAGACTCCGAGCGATGTGTGTGGTCACCACCTCCTTGCCTCCCTGATGAAAAGTGGAACTGACAGATCTGTCACATCCTTCCCATTTTTAAAGGTAAAACAGAGTGTTCTCCCTTGCAAATACAATGCAGTATTTCTGCCTTTAATATAAAATGATCTTCAAAACATTTTTGCTACAATGGATATTTCTGAAGAGAGAGTGATTGAAATATTTAGTTTTCTGTTTTATCAAATCTTCCTGATGTGATTAAATAAATGAAATGATCGTTGATATCCTCTTTGTCTCTTGAGGCTGAAACACCACCAGTGAAACATCTGGTAAAGATCAGAGAGAGTGTAGCTTCCAAATCGTATCCATAAGGCATTAGCCTGTCAAATATTAAAGCAAACTCAATAATCAAACTACAACTAAATTGCAAGGTTTCCCTCCCCCCAAAAAACTATTTTACGTAAGAAAGATACCGGCATATTTATCTGTGTATATACATGTTCAACATACTGTAGACATATATATATATATCACAATAAATTACAAACTTCTTATAGGTAGAGGCAAAACCGCAGAAATTCTCATCAGAAGGGGCATTGACCACAGTCTATAAGGCATCTGTCAAATCAGATTTCACATCCCAAAACACAGTTTAGAAGCCTTCTATTGATAGTGGTTTAATTTTTATTTTCCTTTAGAAGACATTTAATCCATGTTACCTGGGGAACTGGCCTGTCATGCACCTTGGCCTGAAAATACATTTGTAGCAGATCTGGGCAAACATTTTAAAGCAAGTTTCTTTGCACTGCAATTCTAGGATTAACGAGGGGGAAAAAAAGATAATGAGAGAAACCCTAAGGGGTTAAATATTTGAGGTTTTGTTCTCATTAAACAAAACCATTAACTACATGATGGTTAATGTTCCTTTTAGCTCATATTTGTTTTGTGGTTTTTCTCTAATTTTCATGGCCCAAAATAATGTTTTTAAATTTAGAAAGAATTAAGTAAATCTTTTCATCAATGAACTAATTAAGGGCATGTATTTCAAACCTTTTGAGGTTTATTCCTATATAAATTTTAAAATGTATGTTTCTTAATTCATTCAGACTGCAACAGTGTGGAAAATTAGTTTGGCAGTTCGTTAGAAACGCCTTTCGTGACCTTCGGAATATTTCTTGATTACCTGTATTTTGAGTGGTCATGTTGACATCTTTGAGTTCACATAGAATTGGAACTCAAATTCTATCTTTGTGTAGAGTGAAAGACCAAACACATTTATTTTTCTGAAGAAAAAAAAAAAAGAGATGGTCGGATTCTCTTTGATCTTCCAGAGTGTTTTCTTCAAGCTCTGAGTAGAATGATGTGGAAAGAGATGTTAATTTTTTTTTCCTGAAGATTTATTAGTTTCTACTGTAATTACTGAATCAGGGCTTCTAGATTATTGAGAAGACAATGGATGTTGTAACCCTGGGCAGTGGATATTTGACTGGCAAACACAGACCCTGGGCGTGGGCAGGCAGGTTCGATTTTCCATCTGTTTGACCTCTGGGCAGCCTTCGTCCGGACGGGAGATGTGCCAGTCCGGTAGGTGTCATCACTCATATAAGAGGTTGGTGGAGACAGGAATTTGGTGAGAAAGTGGAATGAAACCTGTGTGTTGTTATTTCTGCAGCACAGCATTTATTTTTATTTTCTTGGGTCATATATGCTGTACTTGAGTAGAAAGAATGACTAATCCTTTTGAGAGAGAATTTTGAAGGACTAAAACATTTTGAAAGTTGTTGAGAAATTAGAAAATGAGATAATACGGTTCTGAGCAGGCAGGAGCAATGTGCTCCAAACTTAGGGTGATCGATCATACACTTTATTATTCAAATTGGACCTCTTTTGAAAGTAAAAGGGGTTTATTTCACTGAATATCAGTGTGAACCAGGAGCGTCATGGGAAAACCAGAATGTATAGTTGTCCTATCCAAATAGTTAGTATATGCGCCGATGTGTCCACCCAGTCAGTGCATATTCATTCATCCATTTGAGCGTGGAGTACAAGCCACATTCCATGTCCTGTCCTGGAAGGGTGGATATAAACGAATGGGCCATAAATAAATGGGCCATTCCCTGGAGGAACTCAAAATCTTCCAGGGATGACAGCTGTGTAAATAGTTATTTACACAGTAATGAAACAAGAGCTGTGATGTAGGTCTATACAAAGTGTTTTAATGGGAAAAGGGGGGAGAAATTTTGAGCTATGCCTGTAGAGTCTGGGCAGGCTTCTTAGAGGAGGTGGTTGCATTGGGAAACAAGAGAGTGATACAGAAAAAGGGAAGGGGGCCATTCAAGTGGAGGCACCGAGCCCGGTGATAGCATAAGGATGTGAAAGAGCCCAGGGAAAGAAACAATTCCCAGGATGATCCCAGACTAGGTAGGGGTGGGAAGTGAGGCTGGAAATTTTCTTTGGGCAAATCACAAAGGACCTTTACTATCAAATGGGGATGAATGTTTTTTAAAATGAGAAAGAATCACACACCTAGTTAATACAAATGCAAATCCAGTTCATATAAAAATAATTTCAGGAAGCAGCGTCACTGAGTGTGTGCTTTAATGCCTGTGAAATGAAACTTTGATTTCCCCCAAACCATCTCTTCAAATTCATAATTTAATTCTTCATTAAAATGTATCTCTTGGTAGCTATCATATAACAAATTTTTCTTATGCCACATGGTCAGCTAAGGAAACACATAAATGGAAACAAGCATAAAAGCACATTCAGTGGTGGACTTTAAAGAATTAAAAACCTGGGGAAGACTAGAGACCAAAGCTATTTGATCAGTCATGTCAAATGATTCAAATGTGGACAGAGGCTACATACGTTATCCTGTATGAGTAGCCGTCCATTAGTTAAATATTTCCTTTTATAATCGGTAAAGAGAGTGGAGTACTGTTAAACAAAGGTCTGGACTGGCACTCATTATGCTGAGCCTGTCAGCCCCTTTTCAAGAGCTCCTCCCCCGCCCTCTCTCACTGAATTAATACAGAAGCGAGCTAAATGTTTGCAGTGGATAGAGGAGTGCAAATTAAGTCAGCTCTCATCAAAATGGCACCCATTCCCAGTGATTCAATCTGGCTGGACTGGAGAAGGCAGAGTGAGAGACTCTCCTTTTGCTACTTGAGCTCCCTGCTTTAGCAGCACTCACCTCTCTCGGGGTTTGAGCCTCCCAAGGTCAGGCTCAGCCTCAGTGGGCTTAGGTGTTCAGAGTGTTCCCCACAGGACATCTGACTGGTCTTGCTTTTCACACTTACAATGCAGCGTCCCAGGCTTGTCGCTCTAGAGTAATTTCTTTCCTGTGTTTTAGAATGGTTGTTTAAAAGTGCTTTCATTTTTAAGTTGGCATCTGGATATTGGCCCTGGTAAGCCCATTCGTTGTTGGTAAATGTTGTTGCTACTAAACTCTCTTCTGTCACTCCCTTCCCCATTCTCAGGCCCAGTTTCTAGTGTGAAAAGATCAAGTAAGTAGTGCTTTGTTAGCCAAGAGAATGGACTTGGGACCCCCACCTTAAACAACCTTCTGAAGTAGAAATGTGTCCTCTATTGCATTTGTAGTAACTCCTACTTGTCTTCCCTTAGAATTCTCATGCTGCCTCAGAGTCCTTCATTTCCTTTCTTATTTTTCTTTTTTTTATCTTCACCTGAGGACATTTTTTTGATAGAATGGGAGGGAGAGAGGGGGGGGGGAGAGAAAGAGAGAGAGAGAGAGAGAGAGAAACATCGACTTGAAAGGGACATTGAGTGGCCGCCTCCTGCATGACCAACCAGGGCCTGGGACAAACTGCAACCGAGGTACGTGCCCTTAGCGGGAACTGAACCTGGGTCTCTCTGGACCGTAGGCCGACGCTCTAACCGCTGAGCCAAACCGGCCAGGGCTCCTTTCTTATTTTTCTTTCCACCTATTCAAGGCTTGCTTTTGGGAAAAACTTCAGCAGAGAAAAATTCATACATATCAATGGTGAATGACTGAGAAAAGATTCCGTGCTCTTGCCCTCCCAGGACTAGCTACATTTTTACTGGGAAAGTATTAAACTTCTCCCTTAGAATGAAAACTCCTTCAAGGAAAGGAGAGGAGAAAGAAAATATCTGACAAATTCTGAGGTACTGGATTACTTTAATTTTCAGTATAGCCCTCAGAGCAAAGTTATTTGTGGAATTTGATGTTCATATTCTGTTCCTTCTGTTGTATACTCAAAGATCATTTTTACCTTTGAGTCCTCCCACAGTACCTGGCTCAGTGATTAGATTAACTTATAGTAGACCCCAAATATATATACATGCGTATCTATCTATCTATCTATCTATCTATCTATCTATCTACCCATCTCCTTCAACCTACTTACCTATCTGCCTACCTCCCTACCTACATGTATATGGCCATATATGTATCAATCAGTAACTCCAAGTATACACACATACTTGGAATTAGTGATGGGGATACAACGAGGTTCCTTATTCCATTGCTTCTATTTCTGTGATGATTTGAACTTTTCAATAATAAAAAGTTAAAAGTATATAAAATATTTTTTCTTAACTTATATGAAAGAAGAGGACAGCTTGTTCCCTTCAACACCTCTGAAAATGATACCAGACTTTTTTTTTAGGTAACCCATGTTCTACTGATCTGAAAGCAAATTAAGTTTTTCCATTGCCCTTGAAGATCTCTGATATCACTGTGCTTAAGAATGAGGTGACAAATAACATAATATTTGAAAAGACAAGTGATAACAAGGAAGTGTTTTTGGAAATATTAAGATAATCCAACTTCTGTAACAGACAGCCCAAATCTCAGTGGCTTGGTAAAGTTTATTTCTTATTCATGTTCTAATACAGCTTTCTCCTTGTGATCATATAGTGACTTAGGATTCCTTAATCTAAATGACTCCTCTACCTGAGTCTAGGGAGAAAAACAGAACGTTGACGAGTGTGCAGAAGTTTTTAGGAGCTGGTCTAAAAGCTACACACTTCACTTGTTCCTGCATCCCATTGGCCAGAACTCAGTCACATGATCCCAGCTAATTGCAAGGGAGGCTAGGAAATGTGGTCTTTCCATGTGTGCAGGAGAACACTGAACACATCTTTGTTTCTGTCCCAAGGAACTAGAAATGTTCTTCCTGCTTCACCCCTGACTTACCCTGATTCTCCCCTGACTCACCCTCATTCTCTGTATCCCCTTGAAAAGAAGAAACATTTCAGTCTTAATCTTTTGAGTCTTCCATGAATGGTGACCCTGTCTCATCAAAGTAGTTTTGTTACTTTTTTCTTATCAGTCTTGGCTCCTGTAACTTGCATGTCAATTGACTAAATCTTTCCCAGCCCAACCATTTTTTAAAATTTACTCTCCAAGGATTCCATTGCCATATAGTCACCACTGCTGGGAAAACTCTTGTTATCTCAAGCGAATTACTCAGTTTTTCCCACCTTGTCCAAATTACATGTTCTTGGTGCGTAATTCCCCACTGCTCATCATCTTTCTAAGTCGTGGGGATGTGTGATGTCTTCACGTCCCACAGGCACTCACCCTCTCGGGAGATCTGCTCATCATCAAGAGCAGGGTCATAATGAGTCACTGAGAGATCCACCATTGTGAGCAGACATTTGGTGTGAAGGGCTCTTTTACTCAGACCCTGAAAAACAGTATCCCCCATCTGTTCATAAAGTAGCTTATTTGATACACACAGTGTGGTCATAAATGCTCTCCTATTCTCTGAATGCTTGCTTTTGGTCATGAACTGGCACACATTCAAGGAAAAAATGACAATGTGCCTCTCTGGACACTTTTGGTCCATTTCCATAAATATATTCAAACAAAATGAAATTGCCTGGCTCTTTATAATATGTCCTTTAGTGTGTTTAAGCTTGCAAAATCACCCCCAAGGATGACAGATTGTAAACATCATGCAGTACGACAGCCCTGGTTCAAGGCCTGTCTCAGTGTTCTGCCGACACTCACCCGTCCTAGAAATGTTTAAAGTGTTTTAGGAAAATGAAGCTAGGCAAACACGCTTATCGGGAGCGACAATAAAAAAAATCATTGATTCTAATTAGGAGGCGTCACATATATAGAAACAAAGCTGCTTTTGTGCAGTGGAAAAGCTACCTGTTCTCTGAAACACGTGGCGTGCTTTGCAGTGGCTGTAGATAACCAGGCTGACAAACTTTCAGGGCCCTGACCTTTTGGCCCATCTCAAGTGATTCAGCTGCACTTGTTGAAACTTGTGGAAGGTGTTGGTGGGAGGTGTGCTGGGATACAAGTTGTTACAAAGGTGTGACAATGAGACAGGAGCCATTTTTCATTTCCAGAAGTCCCAAACTGCATCAGAAACCAGGGTGGCAAGTAAGCAGGCACCTGAGGCAAGGATTGAGTTTGTTGTAATGATCTCTAGTTGTCTCTGTAGCAAGTATGTTCCCCCAGTAGCCTCATCATTGGTCAGGGCTCCAGCAGCTCAGGCTACCTGAATCAGCCTGATCCTGCTCCATCTGTTGTGCGCCCAGGGAAGACTAGCTTTCTGTTGTAACCCTGGTTTTGTGCTGTGTTCATGGGGTGGAGCCTTTATGATGGAGCTGTAAGGAAGGAGCAGTATATTCTGAACAGATAATGGAGAAATCACTGATTATTTACTCTATTGAGGTAGTAAATAAAAATGCACAACTGTGTTTCTGCCATTTTTCTTAAATGCAGAACTTCAGGGAAAAAAACCACAGGGCCATAGATCGTCATAAATCAATGGGCAGTTTAGTTCAAAATTTAGAGTATATATTGACCATTGGAGTGTCAACAATTTATTTTCAAGGAATAGTTTCATAAAAGGTATTTTTAGTTGCTTGATTGTACATTTCCTTCAAAGATTGCTTGCAAATTACCATTAGTGAGCAATAGGGTTTGGCAAAATAAATTAAAATAAAAGCCCATTACGTTCTGAATGAATGATGCTGCTAAGTGTCTCAATAGGCTCCTGTTGCATTTGTCAAACATCTGTGCCTGGGAGTCACATTTTGAGGGTGGATTCTCACTTAGCCAAAATTAGACAGACTTAATTGAAAGTGTCTGCAATGGGGACAATTTAAAATTCTTAAATACAGAATTTTTGCATTTCTAAAAAAATTATACTGACCATCTCTAATTCACCTTATTTTGTTTTTTCATTCATTTTTACTCAGATCGTATGTGAAAGTCAAAACAATAATATAAAAGAAAATTGGTTAATATGCAAAAAATTATAAGGTTATCTGTATAATTGTTTCACTTAAAGATCTTTTAGATTTTTAACTGTTTGGTTTATATTTACGTTTTGTTGCAGAGTCATTAATCTAATGATAGGTATGTATGCTCTCTCTGGTCTCTGCAAGTGACCCTCCAGTGCAAAACAGAAAGCAAGATCTCTGGTGACTATATCTGTTTCTCTCATACAGCTACTTCCTGAGCAGCTATTTCATGCCAATCACCTTTCTAGGCAATGGGGATACTCAATGCTGCCTGTGCTTTTGTAGCTTACACTCTAGATGTGAATATTTGGGGGAAGAGTTTCAGGCAGAGAGAACAGCAAGTACAGTGGTCTTGAGGCAGAAGTGTTGGCCTGGCATGTTCTAGAAACATCGACAAGGCCAGGGTGGCTGGAGTAGAGTGAAGGAGGAGGAGAGAGAAGAGGAAGTCAGGGGGAAAATGGGGGCTTGATTGCTTAGGGCCTTGTCTAAAGAAGGTGGTTTTTGGTAGAGGAGTGATAGGATCTGATTTATATTTTAATACAATCACTGAGTGCCATTTGGAGAGTGTATTGAAGCAGAAGGAGTAGAGGCAGAAAGACCAAACCTGCATGAATGGGATTATGTCAGTAGCCTTCTCTCTGGTCTTCCTGCTATGCCCAGTGGTGGAAGTTGGGATAAACAGTTGGATGCTGGCTATATAATCATAGACCTGATGGGATTTCCCAATGGATTGGATATGGGTTATGGGAGACAAGTGTCAGGGGTGACCCCAAGATTTGGCTTGCATATCTGGAAGGATAGGAGTTACCTTTAACTGAGATGGGGTGACTGTGGAAGGTTTAGGGAGGAAGTAGTGTTGGGTTCAAGACTTGTTAAGTTTGAGGAGTCTGTGAATGAATCCCAAATGAGTCTGGAGATCAGAGAAGTCCAGGCTGATACAGTTTTTGGGGATCACCTGTGTATAGATAGTATTTAAGTTTATGAGATTGGCTGGCCTGATTTAAAGTGAAATGAGAACAAGAGTTATGAAACCATTTCTGTCTGTACTCCTGGGTTCCATGAGGGATGAGTGAAAGAAGGGGGAGTAGGAAGAGGAGAGAAGTCCTCTTTACCAAACACCTTGTATCTCCTTTGCCCTGCTTTGTTGTGTTGCCCTGACCCCACCTGCGTTTCATGTATCAGGAGAATTTCAAGGGATTATTGAAGATTAAAAATAAAAAGTGGGTTGAAGAGGTTTTCCAAGTTGGTCTGCCATTGGCGCACTTGCATTTTTGCCTCCAGACCAGAAGAGAAGGAGACAGAAAACAAGGAAGACAGATTCCAAAATCATAAATATGTCTCTACCATCATGGTCTCATGCTCTTGACGTTCAGGGGGTATTAATGACAGGATCTACATATCTTAGTTCATATATAACTTAACAATTTGTAAAGAGACATTCTGAAAAATAATATTGTCAGTACTACCATTGGGGTGACATTGAGGTGACAAGGAGTCCAGGAATAGACTGGGTGAATTCTTGGTCATTGTGTGTTGAGGGGATCCAGAAAGCAGTGGGTAGTTTTGTTTTGTTTTCCTACCTTTTTAACAGTGAGATGCTGAAGTTCTGTCTTTGAATAAATTAATCTCTCAGTGAATTTGATGATATCTTGTATTCCAGAATGTATCTCCTCAGTTGCTTGGCTGACTTCTATTTAGAGAGCCTGCTGCAGGAATTGTAGTGTCGATAAGGAGCAATGTGAAATGGCTACTTGGGGGCACTTAGGGATTGTTCTCAAATGCATGTTCTAAATAAGTTGTGTGAAAGGCTCAGAGGCTCTGTCGGTCATCGAAGCCCAGTGAGTCTGTGGGAGTAATTTAAATTTTAAGGTTACACATTATATTTCTTTTTACTGTAGGAACAGCTTCATGAGAAACCTTTTGTGTTCCATGTATTGGGTTTGTTTACTGTGGATCATGATAGCTAGGGAACAAAACCTTAAATTTTAGCTTTTGGAAAATTTTATGATGTTCATGTCTGTGGCAATAAAAGTTCTTTGGCTCCAGTGGGATGCCTCTTTTGTTTGACCGAAGTGTTTGGGCATATCTACATCCAGAGAAGGGATCCGGATTTTTCTTTTTCTTTTTACATTTACTCTTTTTCGTCTGTTGTTTCCTATCTCCTTCCATCTTTCTAGCACCTACTCGTTCCCTTTGTGTTTTTCTTTCTGTGCAGGGCTATTGAGGTTGGCTGCAAAGAGAAAATGGAGGTTTTAACAGAACTTAAAAGCTCTGTGTGTGTTTCCACCCAGTGACTGTGAAAGAAAGTATATTCAGTGCTTAAAGACAGGGACATTTACTATTTAAGCCCATATCTTAGGGAGTGTATATGTATTTTGAGGTTTGTCTTACATTCTCTAGCAAGGAGACATGTTTTATGAGTTAGGGTAGGGCTTCACAACCTATTGACATTTTGAACCAGATAATTCTTTGTTGATGAGGATTCTCTTGGGCATTGTAAGATGTTTAGCTGCATCTGTGGCCTCTACCCAGTAGATGCCAGTAGCATCCCTTCTACGCCCAGTAGTGACAGAAATGTGTCCAGACATTGCTGTTTATCTCCCGGGAGGCAAAATTGCCCCTGATTGGGAACCACTGTGTTAGGGGACCCTGAATTTATCAGCCTTTTTCATGTAGAGGCAGGGCAATTATTTTGAGAATACAACCAGCACCTGAAATACAAATACTTGGCTTAAAAACAAAAACAAAAAAGTTCACTTGGCATTGCCAAGTGAGAACTTATGAGACCTCTGCTTCTTCCCTGGCCTCACTCAGGACCCTGGCCATGACTTCTGCAACCTCTGATGAGTAGTAGTTGATGAAAAAGTAATCCTTTATGTGTCTAGGAATATAGTAGGAAGGGATGTAAATTGTTCCAAGTATCCAGTTGTCACTGGGATTTCCTTTTATTAAAGAAATACTGATATAGTTGGAGGGTTTGTTTCCTATCATAGAAAAATGCTTGTGTCTAGAATTTATCCTCTTCTGTTGCAGAAGCATCTGAAGTAGAAATCATGTGATATTCTAAGCCAGCATTCTAGCCTTAGATGAGAATAATCCATATCAGTGTTTAACTTCTCATCAATTTTAGTATTTATATTGAAACTACAGTGCCGAAAATACACAGAAATTTAGAGGTCCATATTTGCAGTTTCACTGTGTGTCCTTGGGGTGCTCTGCCTTGATTCTAGAAGTGAACCCATTTTACTCTTTCATTTATTTTTGTTTGTTTTTAATTTTTTCTTTTTCTTTTATTTTATACTTTTAATTAATTTATTTTTGTTACAGATGTTTCTCCTTTTTCCCCCACTAATTTTTCTCTCCCCTTCCCTCCCTGCCCTGTCCCCAGCTTTGTTGTCCATGTCCATTGTTCATGCATATAAGTTCTGTGGTTGATCTCTCCCCCACCACTCCCTCTTCTGGGGATTGTCAATCTGTACCCCACTTCCATGTCTCTGGGATTACCCCATTCCTCAAACTGTTATGTTCATTATATTCCACAAATAAGTGAGATCATATGATACTTGTCTTTCTCTGTTTGGGTTGTTTCGCTTAGGATAATACTTTCCAGATCCCTCCATGTTGTCTCAAAGGATAAGAGATCTTTCTTACAGCCGCATAGTATTCCATTGTGTATATGTACCACAGCTTTTTTATCTATTCATCTACTGATGGACATGTGGGCTGTTTCCAGATCTTAGCTATTGTAAATAGTGCTGCTGCTATGAACATGGGGGTACATATATTCTTTCTGATTGGTGTTTCAGGCTTCTTAGGGTATCACCTCACACCTGTCAGAATGGCCGCCATCAACAAATCATCAAACAACAAGTGCTGGCGAGGGTGTGGAGAAAAGGGGACTCTAGTACACTGCTGGTGGGAATGCAGACTGGTGCAGCCACTGTGGAAAACAATATGGTGTTACCTCAAAAAATTAAAAGTTGAACTGCCATTTGACCCAGTGATCCCACTTCTAGGAATATACACTCTTTCATTTAGAATAAGTCATCGAAAGGGTGCACTTTTTGTGCTCAAGATGCCACTGAACATAATGACTCATTAACAGGAAAGGGAGTTATTTTTTCATCACCACCCAATTTGATAAGAAAAGCAGAAAGAACCTTGACATCTACAGCTGTGTCAAGCCAGCAGTGCTCCAGTTTTACCACATGTATGTACCGTTTTTCAGGGTGTATAAGATTAACTGTTGTTTTTCGAAAGAGCTCATGGGAAGCAGTTTAAAAATCAGATTTTTGGATCTTCATCTAGAACCTCATAGGTACAATTATTAGTAGTTACATGTATTATCCTAGAAGAATAATTTCCAAAATATAAGACACTAATTGTTTAGCTAACCTGTTCCACCCAGGAGACTTTTTGAGTTAAGACTGGGTTTGGAGATGTTTTATATAGAATGATTAGTGGCAGTGATAATAGACATGGACAAATGAAAGTGGCCTTATATCGTTTATACAGAATAACGGGAAGCCCACGATGCTCATGACAGAAGAACATTAAGTCGAAAAAGCTGTGTTTGGACATTTACTTTTGGACCCTGAGAGCAGAAGAGTTTTCATGGTCTGAGTCAGACTGTAGGGAAGTTGGACTCTACCCGAGATAATAACGTCTTCCATTTGTTAAGTCAGGTTTCCAAAGCACTGTCACACGCATAATCTCACTTAAGTCGCACAGTCATCTTTTGAGGTTGAAAGGGTGGTTATAACTTTCATTTCCAGTTTAAAATGAGGTAATAGCTCACATGCCTTTATCTAAGGTTATATAGCCAGTAAATACTGGATTGTACACCAGGACCCCCAAGTCTGTTGATCTCCTGGACAAGAACATTTTTTCCGTTTCACCACAGCTTTCCATGAAGCTATTGGGAATTATGTTTACTCCATTCCATACTCTGCTGTTTTCCTGGGCCCTCAATCCTAATCTTTCCTTTCTCTCACTAGGACAGTGACGTTGCACAGCTCTGTTCATTCCACATGCTCTGCAGTGTACAGCCAGAGGGTCACTGGAGAGCACTGTGCACATAGACCATGTAGAATTTTATGAATGGGCAGTTTCTATCCATGTTGGTTAAAACTGTACGGTGATGGACTTGGTGAGTAAAATGACTCTCTGTGCCTGGAAATTTTACAAGAATCAGTCCCCATCTCCTCGATATTATATCACTTAAAACACTGTATAACTCAATAATACTTCTTGTTAAAAATGACCATGCAAGTTCTGCTAAATTAAAAGAAGAAGGCACCACTGATTAAAAAATGACCCTGGTATCTGACACTGAATTATTTCATCTTGTTTAAGATGATATAATTTTATCCTTTTGAATTTGGGTATTCTGGAAAAAGTACATTTCTACGTAACATGTTATTAAGTCACTTAGAAGTGAGCTTATGTTTTTTTTGTTGTTGTTTTTGAATCATTTGTTTTTCCTAATTAGTCAGGTGTCTCTTATCCTGTTTGGTTGTCTATTCTTCCCCTTTTAAAAATTGTACTAAGGCACTTTCTCCTGTTTTCCAGAAGTTATTTGTCCTCTTTTCATGAGTGACCAGTTTTGTGGGACCAGCAGGCACATGAAGATAAGTTTAGAGATGGAGATAGTGTGTGGGTTAACCGGTCAGCCCCGGCGCAGAGTGAGGCCAGTTAAGATGGAGGGAAAATGACCTGCCAGTGTAGACCTCATACCTTACACTCCCTCATTTGTTCTGCTTTCTGTTGTTAAGAACTTTGATTTCTATTACCAACATATAACAGAAAGAAAACTAAGGAAGAGTAAAAATACCACAACTTTTCTTTTTATAACATTTTCAAAGCATTCCTCTATAGTATGTGTTATTTTATTGTTGCAAAATCCAGTATAGAAGGCAGAATGGGCAGTCTTGTTATTTTTATTTTATAGGCTAGGAAAATGAGGCTAAGAGATTTTCTGTGAGAGAATTGCCCAAGTTAATCAGTTATATGACAGATTCTTTTTTATATTATGCTGTAAATATTATTTTTACCAGCAATAATATTAGGAATTTGAAGGTATCAACACATTTTAAGCAATTTAAATTCTTTGTGGAAGAAGGTGTTATATAAATAAAATGTAAACAACCTTTAAAAGCATTATATAACTATAAACATATTTCTGTTCATACTTAATATGTAACTTTCTGTGTGCTACAAAATAGAAACCAATAGAAATTAGGTTTGGAAGAGGCTTAGAGAGTCAAACCTCATCATGGAATAGGACTTTGTTATGGGTTGAATTGTGTCTCCCTGAAAAGATATGTTTATGTCATCAATCCCAGTGCTCAGTATGTGATCTTACTTGGAACAGGGTCTTTATAGAGATAATAAAGTTAAAGTGAGGTCATTAGGGTGGGCCCTAATCCAATACGACTGGTATCCTCATAAAAAGGGAAAAGTTGGACACAGAGACAGCCGTGAACAAAAGAAGATGTGAAGAGACAGAGACACAGAGAGTGCCATGTGAAGACGAAGGCAGCAGAGACTGGGGTGATGCATCTACAAGCCAAGGATTGCCAGTGACCCTCCAGAAGCTAGGAGACCCACAGAGCTGACCCTCCCTCACAGCTCTCAGGATGAACGACCCCCGCTGTCCACAGAACTTCGAGACAGTGAACTTCTGTTGTTTTAAGCCACTCAGTTTGTGGTAATGTGTTACAGCAGCCTAGGGAATGAGTAGACTTCCCTCTGTGCCGGTCTTCAAGCTGCTACGGGCTCACAGTTGTCGCTGCGTCAATACCTTCCTGCTGTCAAAACTGTAGTAAGTGGGATACTGGATTTTATCTTAAAGGCAGTGGGGAGCCACTGGAATATATTAAGGGGAGGAGGAAATGATCAAAACTGCATTTAAATGCTCACTTTGGCTGCACTGTAGAGAATGGATTTGGAAAGTCTGGTGTGGGCAAGATCACGTTTTATACTGGTCTATTTGAGAGATGATGAGTGCACAACCTAAGGTGAGGCACTGAATTGATCATTCTCCTTAGGTTTCCAAGATGTTAATGAGTATAGCCTCATGTATACAAACTCTTTCTTAGCCTGTGGGCCAGAGCAGGGTGGACCAGATGTCTCCTGGTGATTCGTTCTGGTCTGCCATGCTTCAGAACTCCAAATATACTTGTAGTGCATGTTTTCTGAAGCCCATATCTTAGTAATTTGGGGATTTTCACACTCTGCCCTGGACACAGGCATCCCACACTTTGAGTTCTGTGTGCAGGTGTGTTTACTGTCTTTCAGCAGTGTGTGAGAGCTAACCTGGAGAGATGAATGAGTAAGTTCCTAGGGCAAACTAAATTATTATGAGTCTCTCTATATTTGAGTCAAGATCCCTGGAATTTTATGTCTCAATTTTGACCATCGTTCTTAACTATGAAGAGAAAGTAGAAAGGTGAAGAATTATGATGTTATAGCAAATGATAAGGCAGAATATTTTAATCCATTAGAAATTAGGTTGAGTTCAGAGCCATCTCGATAGTTTTAAGGCACAGTTGTACTGTATACAGTTGGAAAAGCTGCAGAGGCTTTAGTTCACATTCAGTTAATCTCTCAGGGTAATTTGTTTACTGGATTCTGCTGTCAAACCTATGAGTTGCTTTCTTCAGGGGTGAGGGTTAGTTGATGAAGCGATTTATTATGTTTCAGTTACATGGCATATCGATCTTGTTCATGGAAAATGTTAACCGTGTCCTTTCTCTATCATTCATCTTCCTCTTCCCCCATTCATTATTCCCATCCCCCATCAGTAATTCTTGTATCACAGAGGGACATCTCATTAGGGCTATTCCAAGGTTAGTGAATGACATGCTTCTATGTGTTGCTGCAGGATTTTTAAAAGGCATTTATTACTCAGAATTACAAGAGGGAATTAGTATTTATGTAAGAAAGTGTTACAAAGTTTTGAAAGTGGATCCTTCTTTGGTTTCAGTGAGAAACCAAATTCTGGGATATAGAAATTTGTTTTTATTTTTATATCTATCTGTGCATCAGATCTTCCTTCTTTAATCTTCTGGTGTCTTGCTGTGTAGAACAATCTGTGGGCCCCTCAGCGGCATACTGTCACCCTGTTTTTAAAAAGTTGTGAGCTATTTCTGACATGCATAAAACTGTAACAATAATACAGCAAATACCAAGTAGACCACTGGAACAGACTAGAGCTCAGAAATGACCCACAAATAAATGAAAACTTCATATTTAAGAATTTTATGGGTTTTCTTTTCTTCTTTAGCTGAGTTGTGGGATTTCCTGATACTTTGGGGGATGATGCAAACCTGGTACCACTGTGTTCTTGGGACATGATCCCAGTAAATTCCCATGTAGATTAGTCACTGCATAACGAGGAGATATTTTTGACATTGAGAAAAGTGTTTCCCATTCTGCAACGACAACACAGCACAACACCCGTGGTTGTATTAGTTCGAAAATATTTTATCCTGGCAAAATACTTTGGTCAGTGTGTAACACTGTAGAGACATCTTTTTGATGTCTTTAGTCAAAAATACCAGAAGAGGGAGGAAGATAGCAGAGGTGGTCAGAGGAGAGGCTGCTTCCCTCCATCTTTCTTCTTACTAAAGGGTGCTCACTCAGGTGACCTCTAGGAGACAGTGACGGAAGCATCAGGTGAGGTCACCTTCTGCCTGCAGGTAAACCCTGAAGCCCAGGATTTCATTTAGGCCTGTGTTTGTCCCTGTTGATTTCTACGGGGTGGATGACCTGTTGGTGTTATAGATCTTCATTCCAGCAGAAGCTCACACATACTTTTTTGCTCTCAATCCTGGAAGACTCTTTTCCTTTTGTCCCTTAATTTACAGTAGGAGCAACCTTGATTCCAAGTGGCTTTGGATGGCAGGGAATTTTTTTTAGAGAGAATATTTTCTTTGACTTGCAACAGCTAAACAAGAAGCCAGTTACATGATCAGGTTTAAGAATATGTATTTTATACAGTTTATAACCCTTTACAAACAGAAAATCAGTACACTAAATCTGTGCTGATTCAATTTGAGGAAACTTCAGTACAAACAAGTTTGACAGAGACCTTCAGATGCAATTTCTTTTGGGTTTATGGCACACTTTTTGTTATATTGTATGTCTTGTAATTCTGCTAAATTGATCTGAATCTAAGAGAGCATGCTTCCTGCCCCAGCAGATGGACATGTGTTGCTCTCCACAGTTGTAGGTCGCTCTTGCAAACAGAACCCTCAGGGAGTGAGGAGTGACTTCCTATTAGCTGAGTCCACCTTTTGTTCCCTTTACTCCATTAGTTGATAAGCTGTTTTCCCCCAACTCCATCTCTCCTCCTTCCCCTCCTTCTCTCTCCAGCCTTGTTTAGAAGGCTAGATCCCATCTCAGATTAACTCCTAAACTCAGGGAGGTGTGGTCTGCAGTACAAATAACCTCAGATTAAAGATACTCCACTGTGATTTTAAATGTAGCCCATTAGCCATTAGACAGATTTAAGTAAGTAAAGACTCTTCCCTCTCATCACCACCCCCCAACCCCACTTTGTAAAAATTAAAAATGATAACCGAATTGAAGAAAGGACTATTGAGAACATAGAGTTCTGGAGTTATTCACAAAGTGAATGCATTACTTTTGTTTTAGGTATGAGTTAACAACACGGATGACCTTTCAGTTGAAACTATTCTTGGACTAGGTGTAGGAATGATTCAGTCTATGTCTTTATAACACATCTGGTAGGAAAAAAAGAACCTAACACCCATATTTACCTTAGTCTAAATGGAGTCAGTTAACAAATCATGTGGTTATTTTAGCACTATGCAGAAACATAGATTTTAAGTCACTTTTGGTGATTCAGGAAAGTTCTTTTTTTTTTTTTTTTTTTTGGAATTATTTATTTAATCCTTTGATGAACAAGCTTATCTTTGTTCTTTTTCCTTATTTTTTCTTCAAAATATATTTCTCTTTTGCTTTGCATTGAGATGCATCCCTGTCATGAAGATATCTAAATCTAAAATCCATGATAGCGAATTTTTTTTTCTTTGAGTCCAGGTTACTGACATGCATAAAACTGGGTATAGAAAAAAAAACAACAACAACAGCAAAAGGCAAAGAACTCAAATTTGGGGGTAAAGCCAGTTGGGTTTGATTCCTTGCCAATGTTACTTGATGATTCCAGAATCCAGAAAAGGACTTAACTCCTCTGAGCCTTAGTTTCCTAGCCTGCAGAAGGAAGAGTAATGCTTATGGAGTTGTTTGGAGGGTGAGGGGCCCTAATGGAGAATGCCAGGCAATTAGTAGGGGCTCACTTCTTAAGTGTTAGTTCCTTTCTCTTTTTGTGTGAGCAGATTGAGGTTCAGCTCAGTTTAGCTGAAGTGTAGAGGAATTCATTCAAAGGAAGCAGATTTATAGCTAATTTGTGTCTGTCATTCATTCCCTCTGAGGGAAAGCAGAGAAGAGAAGTGTTATATTCAGGAGGACAGAACTGTTGGCAGAGGAGAGATTGGAACCCATATGTCCCCTTTTCTCATTCATTGATCCAGTAAGACTTACCCTTGAGTTATGTTAAACATAGAGGCCACCTACATAAATCTCCCAATCTAGTCACCAAAGACATGTGAGCAAATATGATCTCCATCTACTTGGGCCTCAGATTTGTTATAACGATTTGTGAATTAAGACAAAGTTAGCCCTGGCCGGTTTGGTTCAGCAGTTAGAGCGTCGGCCTGTGTGGTCCAGAGAGACCCGGGTTTGGTTCCCGCTAAAGGCACGTACCTTGGTTGCAGTCTGTCCCCGGCCCTGGTTGGGTTGTGTGGGTGGCAGCCACTCGATGTGTCCCTTTCACGTCAATGTTTCTCTCCCTCTCTCTCTCCCTCTCTCTCCCTCTCTCCACCTCCTACTCTATCTGAACAAAAAATGGGAAAATGTCCTCGGGTAAGGATAAAAAAAAAAAAAAAGACAAAGTTAATACCGTGTATAATTTGTATGTCTGTGGTTATCTGAAACTCGGTATCTTTCCTGAAACATAGAAATGTTCAGAATTTGGATGTCTTTTTGGTGAAGCATGATATGGCACCCAGTTATGAAGTTTATGACCAGGAAATGGCTTGAGTGTATGCACTTAGAACTGGACAGATGTTAGCAGATCTCACTCCCCCAGGCAATTGTATGAATTTGGACTAGCTTTGAGTGTGCCAGTTTCTCCCACCCCTCACCAACACAGTATATGAGCAAGCGCTTTAATATTTGCTAATCTGGTAGGTGAAAAATGTTTGTCTTTTTAAGAATCCAGTGACCCATTTTGATTTTCTCCCTTTTTCCTCAGCCCCTCTGGCCTCTGTCATGGTCCTTCCTTGTCTCTTTCTGTCTATGATCTGGTGTTTGGTTGAGCTTTTTAATTGCTTAGAGTCCTTTATTGGGAAGTATCCACTGAAAAGAGCATCTAGAGGGACCCAACTTTGAGACATTTGCAGGAAACTTAATTCAAAGAGGATGATAAAAGCAACAAATCACTCCCTAGAACTCATTAATTGTAAAATATTGATTCAAGACACGATTGACCTAAAATTCCTAGGTTTTTAGAGTGGGATTTTAAGAGGAGAGGCCTCAAGGATATTGAAGAATTGATGAGGGCTCTGGTCACTTTGTCCTGTTGTGACCAATGAATTGTGACCAAGTCCAGCACATCCACCACGATCTAGGAAACCTGCAAATGTCCACAACCATTTCACTGCTGGGTTAGGAAATGAGCTACAGATGCCTTCTGTCAGCTTCCTCAAGACTGATATCCAGTGTCTTGGTTATTTACCATTCATTCCTCGTGGTACCATAGAAGGCCAAGCTCATAATAAGCATTTGTTCCTTGTCAATTTAGAATGTACTAAAAACTAAGTGACTTTGGATTCAGGGCCAAAACCCTGAGTTCCTTTGTGCGTCTTGGGTCACTCTGGGCTCCAACTTTGGCTGGAAAGCCCCTGCCAGGCCTGCAGAGGGAACACTGAATTGGTCCTTCTCCGCCCTCCACATGCCTTTGTCCTCCCTTCCTGCACGCTTTGCAAGAGCTGTTCATGCTCATTGAAAACATTAGGGTCAAGGTGATTGACTTCTCAGTATTTTTCCAGCAGGAGCATTGATTCACTGTTTTAACATTTTTTTTAGGCAGCATAGTGATTAAGAGCATGGACTCTGGGCCTGATGGCCTTGGTTTAAATTATGTCTCTGCCACTTAACATGTTACAGAGTGTGTGCGTCAGTTTTCTCATATGTAAATGAGGAGAGTTACATATGCATACATTCATACATACATAGATATGTGGTGTGTAGCTTAATGAAGAGCCTAACTTATATTAAGTGATCTGTATGCTTATTATTATTAATGTGATATGTTTTTTATTTCAGACACTATGGATAAGTGGAAAAATCTTTACTGTGTATAACTCTTGGAAAAATTTTACACACATTAACTTTAGTCACAGTAACTCCATGGATATTATCATCTTCTTTTTATATATGGAACCTAAGGCTCAGAGAGGTTAAATAAGGAACTTACTGAGTTAGAGAACAGCCAAGCGGGCACTTGAAGTCAGACTCTAGAGCCTGCAGTTGTCACCACTGTGCTGTGCATGAAACTTCTCTTCCCAGAACATACAGCCTAGTGACTCTAGCATGCTTGACCACAGAACAGTGTGAGCCCAGCAGTAGCAGTCACAGGAGTTATACCAGCCAGGCTGTGAGAAGGCATGTTGTATGGCAGGTGCCATGCCCGCCATTTCACGTGCCTTGTGAAGGAGGTGCTGTTGGAATCCCTGCAAATGAAGACCCTGAGGACTACAACTGCCGTGGCAGCTACCATGTGGCCAAGCCGTATTCTGAGCCTTATCCTGTTTGATTCCAGTGTCCTTGGCCTTCATGCCACCCTGAGTGCCTCCAGTGGGGACTCCATGCCTGGACCAGGTGGCCTGGGTGTGTAGGCAGGATGGCAGTGTGGGTTCTTTAGACTCGGAAGCTTCCTTTTTCTTCCACCCTCAGCCCTCTCTCATCTGATTCTGCCTGGGAAGCCTTGGTTTTTGTTTGTTTTTGTTTTTAAGTCCCAATGAAGGTTAAAATACAAATTCTCCTGTGACACACCACAGGAATTATAATCAAGTCCCTTTTTTTGTGTGTTCTTAAATGTGAGTCACTTTCAGACCCTCAATATGAATTAACTCAAGGGATTTCCTTAAGTTCAAAGCAAATATTGAGCAAAATAAGACCACGTTTTGTATCTTTGGGGACTTATGGATAAGAAGTTAGCACTAAAAGTATAGTGCTTTCTAGAAGACGACAAGGGCACTGGTATTGCAGAAGAGGTAGCTGTGGTCACCTGTACCATAGCCATGTCTAATGCAGATTTCTGGGGTGAGCGCTTGGACGTAGATGAGATAGGAATGGGATGTGCACACCCCTGAAGTCCCTAAGGGCCCAGACAAGACAGCTCACACTGACACAGGGCAGGCGGGACTGAACAAGGAGGCAGGTTCCTGGATATAGCAAAGAACGTGGTAGAGAGACAGACGTGCCACTTTGTCTGAATAAAGAGAAATGGTACTTCTGCTTTTGATCACAAGGAAATGGGGTTTTTTCCTTCTTCACTACGCCATTAGTGCAGACACCTGAGAGTTTAATTTAAACATTTCTTTCAGCATTATTATTATTATTATTATATATTACATTACTTTATATAAATGTTCTTCTTCATTAATTCCCCAATAATTTTGAAATAGTAATCTATTTTTCCTTCCATTTTGTTCATACGTTGCTTGAATTTTTAAAGCCATATATGTAAATACAGTTCTGTATTATCTTCAATATTACATACATATGTATACATTCATACAAACATATATATATATATATTTGTTTTTTCTTAAACCTTTGTGAAAGGAAAAACATAATTATCCACTACTCAAGATTAGACTTCTCAAGCATTTTCATTTTTGAGATAAAGGATTAAACTGAGTTATTTCATAGATGCTACTTGTCCCCTTTATATACATCCCCACAGAACCTAATCTTAAAGGGCCACACTGTGATAGTGACAGACATTGATATTTGGGTTGATAGGAGACATGAAAAACTAGCTCAGATAGAAATATTTGGGATGAGTTGATTAAAAAAGTAAAGCAAACATTTACATCTTGTTTAAAGGAAGGTCTGAGGAAGGGCCTTTTCCACCAGCTTTGTTTTAACAGGAACACATGGATGTAGACGTTTCTGTCACAATGAAGTCACTGGTGACTCCCTCTGAAGAGCTGTCTGTTCCATTGTCTCTCTTGGGAAATGAAGACAGGCCTTTGGGGTGAGACCCTTTGGACTGGCAGGCTGCTGTGTAGGATTTGGCTGTGAAGTACTTGAGCTCTTTGAAAAATAGTATTAGTGTATCCACTTTGGCCATGGTTTTAAAACATATGACTTTATAAATATTATGAAATGTTATCGTTTCTCTTGGTATCGTGGTAAAAGGCACTGATGTTTACAAGGAACAGGACACGAAATTGTAAGATTGTTGAGGAAATGGACAAGGTATGATTTATCTCCTTCCTCCTGGGCATCAGAAACACACCCTGTATATAGTTGGTGCTCAATAAATCTTTATTGAAGTTAATTTAATATAAAATGGTGAGTAGCTAGTTTTCAGAAATAAGAAGATAATTGTGAACTTTTACTTACACTATCCTTTCAAATTTGGCTTAAGGGACAAGCACCTTATTAAATCACTTCAGGACACACTTAGAGTCGGCAAAACAAGGGAGGATTGTACTTCTCTTCTGCTGACCTTTATTTGTCTCTCATTTCACTGGGTACAAATTAAGTGCAAACATTTTTTTCTTACCTTCCTCTCCCCTTTAATTAATTAATTAATTGTTACACTGAATACTTATGTGTTAAGCACAAGTTTTATACCAAGGATTGGGTTAAGCTATGGGAATGTAAAGGTAAATAAAATCTAATACTTGTGCCCAAAAGGATGGAGGTCAGTAAATTAAATTAATTGTTGCAAATGCCCTGATAAGAAGATTTATATTTACATGGTACTAACCTCTCGTCTGTCTTCTTTATTCTGTCTCCCTTTGAGAAGTGGAATTCTTGTAGGAGGGATGGAGGTACAGGACAAATTTGGATCTACCATGCTGTGACCAAACACTGCCTAGCTAATCAGCTGTGTTTTGGCAAGCATTGAGAATGTATTATTGAATGGGATGTGGAGTATTTCTTTAAAAAAATTTTTTTTTTATCCTCACCCGAGGACATTTTTCCATTTTTTGTTCAGATAGGGCAGGAGGGAGAGAGAGAGAAAGAGAGAAACATTGATGTGAAAGGGACACATCAAGTGGCTGCCACCCACATGACCCAACCAGGGCCGGGGACAAACTGCAACCAAGGTACATGCCCTTAGCGGGAACTGAACCCGGGTCTCTCTGGACCTCAGGCCGATGCTTTAACCGCTGAGCCAAAGCAGCCAGGGCTGAAGTGTTTCTTAAGTTCAGGTGATCTTAAGTTCATTGGGACGATTACATGGTTGTAGCTAACCATAATGCAAAATGGGCAATAGTAAGTAAATAGGATAAACAGGGATGGATAAATCTCTGACTCAAGGCAGAAGGGACTGCGTATGTTAAGGGTCCAGAGAGAACAAGTCTGTGTGTGTGTGTGGAGGAGGGGGAGGAAAAGAGGGAAGAAGAAATATTTTCATATATGCATATTTACATATTAGGTACTCAGTGAATATTTATCTTACATATACGACTCCTATGATTTTGTATTTTTTTGGATCTCCTGTTATTTTCTAATGTTTAATGTGGTTGCCAATACAACTGTATTTTTAGCTTTATGAGGATAGAGTCTACATCCTGTACTTTTTCTCCTTCTTCTTAGCAGGGAGTTTTGATACTGTTTCTCAGGCACTAAAGGATTTAGTTGGTGTATTTTTACCAGAGAAGTTAGGTTTCAGATCTGTTTGGAAATTGCTGATTGTCCTTCTATTTCGTTTATAAGGATATCGTTTCAGAGTCCATTTTCCTTTTCCTCTCAAAAATTTTTTTCATCTTCACTCATTAGTGGTTCTATATAGTTTTGGTTATACATATATTCAGGGCTCTCACTTGAAAATAAAATACATGTTTTGCCAACATGAGTGGAAATGTATGTGTTTATCCAAGACCTAAATAAGAGAGAAAAAACAATTCATACATTTTTACAGCTGTTCCACCTCTGCACTCAATCTGACATAATATTTATTGCTCTTACCTATTAGCAGTATTTTAGGTTTTCTCTTCCTTATCTCCAGCTAACATAGGTTATTGGGTACAAACAAATACAATTATTGGTTTTTTTTATTTGAAATGTTTCCATATTTTTAGGGTCAGGTCAATTCATTTAAATAATTGTAATTTAAGTGCCAAGTGTACATAGAACACTATAGTGGAAGCTTATGGAGGTCATGGTGGTGAGGAGTGGAGAGTCCCTGCCTTCTAGGGGCTCATGGTCCAGCATGGAGGGCATGCCTACAGGTCAGCTAGACTGTGAAGAAGGCAACAACCAAAGAACAACACAATGCTGTGGGAATTAGGATAAAGAATAATCGACAGAGGTATCCAAGTTCATGGATTTTCTGGTTAGTGATGTTGTTCTATGATGCCTAAAATCCCCACCATTCAAGTGCTAGGCACATCCATAGTGCCTGCTCAGACTGTTCAAAAATTAGTAAACGTATGTGGTAAAACTGAAGTACCCTACAAAAGGATATACAGTGCAAAGTAAGTCTGTTTCTTAACACATTCTGTCACCTTTCCTCTCTAGAGATACCTACTTTTCACAATTTCCTGTGTCTGATTAATCGTTAAAGACTTGTTCCTGGAAGATCCTTTAAATTTTTTTATTGAGTTCTATCCAGTGTAATAAACATTCTGCAGATGTGCTAGGTGCTGTGTTAGGTACTGGAAATAACAAGACTGGGATCCTGGTCTCTTTGAGTTCCCAGTGTCACATACATTATGATATAAATTGGAATGTAACATGTTCAGTGATAAAATAGAAACATGGGATAAGTGTTCTGGTAACTCAGAGGAGGGAATAAATGACTCATTGCCCTAAGGTGGGGCTGGGGCAGTTTCATAGAGGTCATGATCCTTCAGCTGGGATTTGGGGATTGGGATGAACTAGACTGAGATAGAAGCAAGTAAATCCTAGGCCAAAAGAACCATATGTGCAAAGAAATAGAAGACTGAAAATACATGTTGAGTATATCAACAAGATTAGACTGTAGGATATGTGCAATGGTAGATACTGTCTGAAGGTTGAGGCCAGATTCTCGGGAACATTGAATTTTTAATCTTGTGAACTTTGGATGTCATCCCCTGTAAGGATGAAGGGAAGTTGATGAAGGAGTGTAAGTGTGGTAGTGATATGAGGCATATATGTCTTTAGAAGGATATTTTTTCTGTGGTCCTCTGAAAGATGGAATAGATAGAAGATAAAGTGTAAGTGTGGGGATCGGTTTGGTTTATAACTCTGGCTATCACCGGGGCAGGATGAAAGGAGATCTGAGAGATGTTGCAGAAGGAGAAATGACAGGCTCTGATGACAGAAGTGTGTCAAACATGCCCCTATATCAGGATTTGTACACCTGCCAAGGGGCATTCATGGATGAGTTAGACATAGTCTTTGTCTAATACTTTAGTGAGAAACAGCATTCTCGGGATGCAGAGTAAGAAATCGGAACTCTGAGAGAGCATCAACATTTAAACAGTGGGTGAATAAAACGTTATCAGGGATGCAAACAAAGTAGTTGGTTCTAAAGGCAGAATAAGAAACAGTCTAGAATAGCACTGTGCTGGGAACTTGAGGAAGGAGAAAGTGTCCCGTAGTGTCTGACCGCTGCTACTGAGAAGTCAAGTAGAGTGAAGATAGAGCTTTGACAGTTAGACAGGCAGTGTTGACTTCTGAAGGAGAGGATGACGTGTCTCGCAAATAAAGAGAAGTCATGTCAGGGGGCCTTGAAGGGAGAGGAGGTGAACTGACTGGCTCCATTGGCTGTGAAGTGGGCATCATGAAAAGAAGTAGGGCTGGGTCCTGGCTGGTTTGGCTCAGCGGTTAGAGCATTGGCCTATGGACCAGAGAGTCCCGGGTTTGGTTCCCGCTAAGGGCATGTACCTCGGTTGCAGTTTCTTCCCGGCCCCAGTTGGGGTCATGTGGGTGACAACCACTCGATGTGTCTCTCTCACATGGATCTTTCTCTCTCTCTTCCTCCCTTTCTCCCTCCCACTCTATCTGAAGATAAATGCAAAAATGTCCTCGGGTGAGGATAAAAAAAAAAAGTAGGGTATACCATCTCTCCACACCTCATCTACTCAGTGAATTTTATCCAGGGTGGTTGGTGCCTGGGAGGCCAAATGTGGGAGCTGGAGGAGAGAACATTGGTTGTCTAGAGTATGAAGGATGTTGATCAAGACAGGGCAGCTATGGAGGTGCAGAGCCACTGTGAGCCTGGATGTCTGTCCACTGCTTTCACAGGCAAACTGTTTCCTTGTTTCTGTTGAGTCTCTAATTTTATGTATAAACTCAAACGGGACCATTGTCTCTGGGCTTCAAAAAAAATATTTCCCCAAAGGTTTCATATTATTTTGCTTATAAAATTTGATAGTCACTTTTCATCACAGATGGGACCAACCCTGTCTGCATCTTTCTGACCTGCATCAGTGAATGCAAAATGCTTCTTTGCAAAGAGCATGGTGCCGAAAGTTGCAGAAGGTTCTGTGCCTAGACTGAGACGTACAGATCACTGGCCACGGTCTTGGCGTGGTGTTCTGCAAACAGCGTCCATCTACACAAGGGGGAAGCCAGGGAGTTTGTTAGGTCAGCAGAACCCGGAGCTCGAAGCGCAGCGTTAGTGTACGGCATGCTTCTGTTGTTTATAACTTTCTGTAATGTGTGATAACAAAGAGCAGTGTGTGGTAACAAAGAACACTCTGTTACCACGAGCTATTTTAACCACCAGCCTTCGGTTGCTCAGCCTTTTTTCCCCTTCTCCCTCACAGCTCCGTTTCTGGCTCCATGTCTTTGTCACCCACTCCCACCTCCTCCCCAGCTGCTCCTCCTCATCTCCTTGTGTGAAGTCCTTCCCCGTGGCTGTTTCTTCTCCATCACAGAGAGCGGCTTGAGGCTTCGGCTTTGCAGCATTATCAGTTTGCCTTTATTTCCCCTCTCCTTGCACATACTTAGCTACCAGTTGTTCTTCAAATTTAGAGAACCCCCAAATAAAGGATATTCCAGAGCCTCTCGTGGTTTAAGGGAAATGGGAATAATGTGTGTGCCTGCGTGTGTGTGTGTGTGTGTGTGTGTGTGTGTATAAGAGAGAGACATGGGTGGGGGAGAATATTGTACATTTCTGGTATTGAATCACTTCACTGTTGAAGCTGGAAGGAGGATAAAAATAAGATATTTTGAGGGTTTTATAGTTGTTTTCTCTCTTCCCAAGGACTCCTTGTTGTCTTTGTAATGCTACTAAAGCCAAAAAAACAAACAAAAAACAAAATAAGCTTTATTAAACTGGACCTGGAAAAGTCACTGTATTTTGTTCTTAAAAACCTGGCCTCAAACTCTGAATGGTAACCGAGCCCTGTGTGGCTTAATCTGATCTTGTGGAGAGAGGTGGGAAATCAGATGTGACCGTGGTATAAATGACAGTGAACCCAGAATGGTCCAAGAGGCAGTTTCTTTCTCTAGAGACTGTTTTTACATGTGTTGCCTTTTAATCTGGCATGAAGTAGCCAGTGCTATCGGAAATTGTTGATGTAAGCAAATGGTACACATGGCAAAGGTGTATGATAAGATCTACTGTTTGTCTTGCATAAATTTCAAGTTAGATAGTGATTTTTATAGCTTCCCTGGCACTTTGTTTGATTTGGTGTATAGAATGTGCCTGAAATATTTTTCTCAAGTTCTTTCATTCTTAAACTTTATTGTGCACATCTTCAGTGGTATAAATAATATCAAGGAATAATGTAAAAGATAGTCCAAAGATTTTAATTTAAAAATCCCTGAGGAGTGGCAGTGTGACCTTTGGAAGGTCAATTAATGGCTCCATTTGTCAGTTTCTTTACCTGTAGAATGGGGGAGTTGATATTAACTCTAATGTTGTGTTCATTTCAAACATTCATTAATAATAGGACAAATTCATGGCTGGACAAATTCATGTATTTCAATTCCGTGTTTCTGTAGCAGGTGCCTAGGGAGCTGTGGTAAGGATTATTTACCACTGCCAGGTTCATTTGGAAAGAGTGGGACATCGATTAGTGATGTTTGCCCTTTGACTGCAGTAATGAGGGGTGGTGGCATATGTGTTGTGTCTTTGCCACTCCTGCTATGAGAGGGACCACGGGGCAATTGTGTTTTCATCACACACACACACACACACACTACTTGAACCAAATCACTGATGAAACCACAGGTATAGGTTCTGTCCCTTTTCCAAATGATGTAGCTTAATCTCTGTTCCCTGATTCATATATTTTTAAACCCAGGAGAATGGAGAAAAGGGTCATGTGGATGACTTGCTTTGAAAACATCACCACCTCTTCTAAAAACTTTGGTCATTTGCAGAGGATAAGGTACTGAATTATAGTCACTTACCCACCTATCATCGTATATCACTGAGCCTTAAAACTTGCCTTTTTATATACAGATCTAAGAACAGAAAGGTGTAGAGAAATTCGTATGGGGAATTATATAAACTCCCATCTTAAATCTGTTTTAAAAGTGAATGCTGATATATCTTATAATTACTCTAGGATGTTTGACAACATTATGTTTTTAAAACATCCAACTGAAGGTTTGAGGGTTACAAACCAGTGTTTTTAAAATGTTAGATTGGAGTAGGTGATGTTAATCAGATTTCAAGGTTCATGTTGACCTACTGCCTCTCGGGACACTGATCAAAGTTTTGTGAATCCTTCTGATGCGGAGTTATTCATCAGAGTTCTCAGCACATAATTATGGACTGTCAGAAGATTTCAGTTTTGAGTAATAAATGAGTAGCATGCCTGCAGCTTGCCGAGGTGTTAGCTTAATAACCTCCTAAGTAAGATAGGTTGTTTTTCTTCTCCCCTAAGACCTGAGCAAAGTGGCTTATAGCTTGCCCACCCCACCTCAAATGAAGTTGAAAAGCTTGGGGCTTAGATTTCTTTAAAAGTTTATTTCCAAGAAGAAGAGACACAGCCTCTCATTTTATTCTCTTTTCCTTTGTTCTATCTTCTTTTGGATTGGAAGCATGACAGATTTTGTTTTTATGCCTGAATCTTGGTAAGGGTGCATACGTTTTTCTCTTACCACGCATGGCTATATACAGTAAGACGTTAGTAAACTGGTGCTGATGAGCATTGCCACATTTAAATTGTTGCCTGCGTGATACTTTTACTTGGGGATGCAATTATTTCGCTTGGTTTTGACAAGATGTCAACTGTGATATGCACAGAGAGCACAAACATATCCTGAGACATGGTATTAGAAATATTTCTGGAGGAAAACTGAAGGATCTGTCTGGGGCTCTCATTCTGACTCCATCCTTTGTCTTTGGATGTTTGTTTATATTTATATTATTAGCTGATTATGCACACAAAGTGGCATTTAAGAAGCATGAATCATTCTGTTTAGTGATCATAATTAACAGAGGTTTCTGGAAATATTTTTTGCCTTCATTTTCAAGTTTGAGAGTATAAAGAAATGGAGAGCAATTTATGATTAATTATTTATGAGTAATGTTTGTGGAAATGCTTGTTTATAATAGCTTCAAGAGGGAAAGAGAGGTGGCTGATTTTCTACAGAATTTTATTGCACACCCACTGGGTGCATCTCACTGTTGAGAATGCAGAGATACATCAGATACAGAGCCTGCCAAGGAGGAGTTTATAGGTGGGGAAATACTATTAGTCAGGTTAGTCTAGTTGCTGTAACATACCCCCAAATATCAAGGGCTTATTTTGTTTATTTCCAATCAAAGTTTATTTCCAACTAGTTGGGGGCTTCCCAGGTGTTCATCCAAGGACTCATGCTCTGTCTACTTTGGCTTTGTTATCTTGGAGGTCTACAGTGTTCTCTCCATTTAGCTAGACAAGGAGGAAAGGAACAGAGGATTATATAAGGGAGGTCGGAAAATAGGTAAGTCTCTTCTGTTCACATCCCATTGGCTGGAACTCAAGTGCATGGCCAAATGTAGGTTCTAGGAAAGCTGGGAAATGTAGTCTGATTTACTAAACAGCTAACAGCCTCTGCCACCAGAGGTGAGTATATGCAACAGAGGAGAAAGGGTTTGAATGAGGTGAGGACAGGATGGAGAAGGCTGAGAGAGAGGAACTAGATGCTTACAAATATTTTGAAAAGAAATCAAGTGGGTCACTTTTGTATTATTTGTGTCTGGCAGCCATGTTCCAACATAACATGGCAATCCTCAGTGACATCTTGGAATTTGAGTGCTTGGCCTGCATTGAAGATGAAGCTCATTGTGTAACCCAAGAACAGCCAGGGGATCCATGGTGGCCACTGATTATTGGGTAGACTCCACCATCGTGACCAAGAGCCAGCTGGGCAAGCCTGAAAAAAAAATGCCCTGTAGAGGGGAAACCCTGCTATTGGACGTCTGGTTTCCCCGTATAGTTGTGAGTATAAAAGGACAGTGGATGGCAAACACGCCACCTCAAGTGCTGCTTTCCTAAGAAGTGATAGGGTTACGAAGGTTGTATGACGTAGCACAACAGAAGGCCCGTGTGTAAGGATTGCTACTGACCAGCCTCGTGCTGTTTGCCCCCTCGCTTTATCTTTATGAGCCTTGATATCTGTAATATATCTGTGATGTTCTTAAGTTTCTCCCCTTGGGAACTCTGTGGGGTTTTAGTTTTCAGCCAACTAGAAGATATGTCTTGTTCACCGCCAGGCTTAGAGTCAGAAATCTGAAGGGGGTGCCAAAAGCTCATTAATCAAGATGAGTAGTATTTTAATGTAAGATTTGAAGTAATATTAATGCAAAAAATCCATGGTGGTCAAACTATCAAAATTTTAAATAGAATAAAATCAGTATCACTAATTTTTCCTTTTTCCTCTCAGCTCCAGTATAGCTCAGAATGGCATTGCTCGTTATCTTGTCTTTATTTAACATTTTGATATTTTGTACATAGTGGGTTTTTTTTTGGTATTGTTTATTACTGGAAATTTGGCATGAAAATGCTACTTATCTTGATTACTTAGTTTTTGGAGTCCCCTTAAATAGTTTACCCGAGCCTGAGCCCCGATTTTACATGCTTTGGCATCCCTGGTGCCTAGAACAACATCTGAGATATGGTAGATGCTCAGGAAATGCTTGTGAATGTGAGATGGTGGGAAAGTAAGGGGGCGAAGTAGCAGTTGAGGCGTCTCTGAACTGGAATCAAGGATGGTTTTGGAATCATGGTGCACAGTCTTCAGCTGAATCATGAGGCCAGGTTTTTGTTTTTGTTTTATTCTTACCCAAGGACATTTTTTTTTTTTTGCATTTATCTTGAGACAGAGCAGGAGGGAGGAAGAGAGAGAGAGAGAAACATTGACATGAGAGAGACACATGGAGTGGTCGCCACCCATAGGACCCCAACCGGGGCCAGGGACAAACTGCAACCAAGGTACATGCCCTTAGCGGGAACCAAACCCAGGTCTCTCTGGTCCCCGGGCCGATGCTCTAACCGCTGAGCCAAACCAGCCAGGGCACAAGGTCAGGTTTTATAGTGGCCCAGTATCCTGAGAGTCCTTAGGTCTTACAGCAGGCAGATTCCTGCATGGACACTTTTTTTTTTTTTTTTTATCCTCACCCGAGGACATTTTTGCATTTTTTTGTTCAGACAGAGAGGGAGGGAGAGAGAGGAAGAGAGAGAGAGAGAAACATCGATGTGAAGGGACACATCGAGTGGTCGCCACCCGCACGACCAACTAGGGCCGGAGACAAACTGCAACCGAGGTACGTGCCCTTAGTGGGAACCGAACCTGGGCCTCTCTGTACCACAGGCCGACGCTCTAACCGCTGAGCCAAACTGGCCAGGGCTCCTGCATGGACACTTTTACAAAACATTTTCCAAGTGGATTTTTATTTGTAATCTTAAATGGTTGTGCTTATTTTCCATCTTTTGGGAGAAGAGTATTCATAGTGTCCTCTCTCTGATCAGCAAGTATCTGTCAAATACCTACCTATTTTTTCTTTTCTTTTTTTGGTGGGTGGTAGAGAGCAATGTTTATGTTTATCACTGAATTTATTTTATGTGTTGGGTATTTTAATGATTACAGCAACCTTTTGAAGTAGTGGGATTTTGTTGTTTGTTTTTTGTTTATTTGTCTTTCAAAGATGGAAGTGGAGGCCATCCTGGTTTTGAGTAGGAAAGCTAGGGTTTCAGTCCAGGCTTTTCTGCCAACCTCGACTGTGCTCTCTTCCCAGCACTGCCGACATGTCTGGGGATAAAGGCATTTCCCTGGTTGTCACTTGAACTGTGTCCCAAAGGCAGAGGAGCAGAGTGAGGACTTTGAAATTGTCCTGACCCCTGCTGATTGGAGAAACTCCCCTGAAGAGCGAATGAGAAAATTCCCTCAGTGGAACGAGCTGTTCCAGGTTTGCAGACGTTTCCAGACCGTGTGGCTTCCCTTTTGAACTGTCTTCACTGTGGCTCGCAGATAACGGAGAGGAAGAAGGCAGCGAACCTTCCAGAGCATGCACAGGGCAGACGGCCAGGCGGTCTTTTTCCCGGTCTGGCCTTGACCAGGCTTTTAAGCTCCAGTCTTCTGTGAAGAGAGAATAATTCCAGTATCTATCATTTACAACCTTTGTTGACAGTTGTTGAAAAGACATAAAGGAAATAGTATTTGCAAATTATAAATATCATCTATACAAAATTTTAAGTGTTTGGAATTTGTTCTAAAAGCCATATGACCCTATTTGGGGGATCAAAGATGGTAAAGACATTAGCTGAAACCAAACTATGATGGAACATGGTGCAGCGAAACCACTTTTAATATGAACTATCTTGTTTGCATTAAACTGTTTTACATTTGAAGAGTGTATTACAAAGACTTGGTTAAATTTAATAATATCCTACAGAAGGGAGGCTTGATTTTCAGCAAATGGCTTGGAATCTTTTCTTTTTTAAATAAAGGAAGCTTAATCATTTTGTGGGTGGGGGTGGGGAGTGGGAATGAGGGCATTTCAAAGCACAGACTTCTCTTATTCAGGACTTCTGATGCCCTCTCTGAGCTCGAAAGCAGCTAAACACATTCTTAGTACCTTCAGTGAAAGTGCAGCCGGGAGCCAAGACCTTTCATGCCAAACTTTAAGCTAGAGCAGATTTTTAAAAGTCATGTTAGAAACCCCTGAAAGAAGGGGAAATTAATGAAAAACGCCAACCAGTTCTTACCAGTAGGAATGGCAGCACCACAATAATAATGGTTTCTACTCTGCATTACCCAACTCAGCTGAAAAGGACCTTTTGGTTTCCCTTTGTGGTCATCAGATGGGGTTGTTGATGGGTCAGCTAGGTGTGTGTCAGGCACCTTGTGGGCAGGGATGATCTTTGGTTCTGCCTGAGCTGTTATTAGGGTCCTATAGATCTCCAGAGAGCCCTGGGCCATGCAAGAAGAATTACAGCGATAGAATCATAAGATTTAGAATTGAGCTCAAATTGTGTAGATCAATGGTTGCTAGAATGGCTCTACTGAACCCCAGAATTCCACAGAAGAATGGGGCAGGGCAGGTGGGAGCAGGGCTTTGTAGAAGCTGCTGGTGGAGAGGGGCCACGAAGTAGGGCCAGCATGCTCCAGACCCCCATTTTAGCCAAAGCACCTCGGCTTTGATATGCTCTCCATATTGAGTCTGGCATGAGATTGCATTTGCAAAAGGACTGCATTGCTAGGAATACTTTTGAGACCACTGATCGGGTAGAGCGCTCTCTCAGTCCAGGGTTCCCTTTACAGTGCAGACCTGAGGGAATTCCTTCTCAGTTTACGCAGCTCCAGTGACGGCGAGCTGTAGTTCCAGGCCCACTGAAGAAATAGAGTCACACCAGTCATTTTAACCGAGGGAATTCAATATAAAGAATTATCGCTCTTAATCATTCCAAACTAGGTATTGGAAAAATTAAAAGGTAAAAAGGGAGGTGAAGTACCTCCAGGAAACATCGATTACCCCTTGAGAACAAAGGGAAGAGGGTGGAATTATTAAGATTTACAAGCTCAGCCCTGGCCGGTTTGGCTCAGCTGTTAGAGCGTCGGCCAGCGGTACAGAGAGACCGGGGTTCGGTTCCCGCTAAGGGCATGTACCTTGGTTGCAGTTTGTCCCCAGCCCTGGTTGGTCGTGCGGGTGGCAGCCACTCGATGTGTCCCTTTCACGTCGATGTTTCTCTCTGTCTCTCTCTTCCTCCCGCTCTATCTGAACAAAAAATGGAAAAATGTCCTCGGGTGAGGATAAAAAAAAAAAAAAAGATTTACAAGCTCAGAGAAGGGTCCTGTGGAGCTGGGAACTCAATCTCCATGGAGGGAACTCTGTGCTGATGAGGAGGGATCTGGAATCGGTTGCTGCTTCGAAGACGAAGCACTTTTCTGGGATCATGCTAACAAGAGAAGAACATGGAAGGAGTCAGCCTTTTCCCCCTCTTCTGGTTTTCCTGGAGCACTCCCTATTGGTGGAGGCCAACAGGGAGCCCTCTGGAACTGCCTGGCAAAGGAGAGAAGGGATCGCAGATTCCCAGCCCATCATCACAAAGCACAGCGCAGAATGGCACTTTCAAAGCTGAGATGAGCAGCTTAATAACCAATATCATAGCTCGCCCTTTCCCAAGGTATCCGGTGCATTGTTGCATCAGCTTTAAATAAGAAACAAACAAAACAGCAGAAAAGAAAACAAAGATTATTTCGCTTTTGGAGGGAATTTATCTTTACTTTTACTAAGTTTTCTTTTCTCCAGGTCAAATATAACCAGCCACTTCTCCCTGCCTCAAGGATATGTATAGACATTTTGCTTGTCATCTTTTGGACACCTTCCAGTTTGTCAGTGTCTCTTAAATATGGTTCTCAATTTGTCATCACCTATTGAAAACCTTAAGAATGTGCATATTTTTGTCTTAGTAATTCTACTTATTATGAATTTTTCATGGTCTGCATAGGAAATTAGCTATAAGGGTATTACTTTTAAGAAAAGCTTGGAAAAATCATAAATTCAAGAATAGAGGACTGGTTATACTGTGGAATACTCAGCAGGTATTATACATGATGATGAAGAAGAACATTTGACAATATGGAAAGAAAATCACATTATATTTTTAGCTAAAAAAAAAAAAAGCAAGTTATGAAATGGTATATACACAGCATCACGACATTTTTTAAATTTTTGTTTTACATCCATACATCTACATTAAAGAGAAAAAGACTGGGAAGATATGTCCTGGATGACCCACACATGATTGGTGATTTTCAGGTAGAGATACAATGCACAATTTTAATTTTCTTTTATTTATTTGTATTCTAAACATATTATACAATTAAAACATATTTCCTTTTGTATTAAGGCAAAAATTGATTTAGTGCTCTGAGTGGAGTACAACACCATAGATACGTTTTGACTAATGCATAGTATAATGGAATTACAATGTCCCTTCATCTGAAAATATAGTTCTATTAAGGCAGCCTAAGCGTGCATTCTTTTTTTTCCTTCTTTCTTTTTTGCAGTGGCATCACTTCTTCTCCACACAGGATCATAGTTCTCACGGGATAGTAGATGGAACCTCCTAATCAAGCTTTTCCCACTCTCTACAGATTTAAAGTGTGTTTTTAATCAACTTTACGGGTTTTAATTTACATTCAGTAGAATGTACTCATTTTAAGTATAAAGTTCCATGAAATTTGACTAAGGTATACACCTGTTAAACCACCACTCAGTCAATATATAGAATATTTCCATCACCCACACAGTACACTTGCGTCATCCTGCTGCCAATCCCCCTGCTGGCTCCGGGCTGAGGCGGCTGCTTCTTTGCTTTCTCTTACTATAGATTATATTTGCCTTTCTTAAAATTTTACATAAATGCAATTGTCCGCTTTGTACAGTTTGTTCCTAGCTATTTTTTGGGGCAGTATAATGTTCTTGAGATTCATTTGTTGCTGTATTTTTAAACCGTTTATTCCTTTCTATTGCTGAGTAGTATTCCATGTGCATAAGTATATCATAATTTCTCTATCCATACACTTGTTTGTGGGCATTTCAGTAGTTTCCAGTTTGGGGCTATTAAGAATAAAACTTCTGTTAACACCCTAAGATTTTTATTTTTATTTTTTTTATTCCTCACCTGAGGATATTTTTCTATTTTATCATCAGATAGAGTGGGAGGGAAGGAGAGAGAGACTGAAAGAAACATCGATGTGATAGAGCCACCATGACTGGTTGCCTCCCGCACAACCTGACCAGGGCTGGGGACGAACTGCAACCGAGGTACCTGCCCTTGACTGGAATCGAACCCACCACTAATTGGTCCGTGGGCCGGTGCTTTAACCACTGAGCCAAACTGGCCAGGGCATCTATGATCTATTTTTAAAATATATATCTAGGACTGTATATTAATTCCTATTAAATATCTCTTATTTAATTTCTATCATGTCAGCTTATTTCAGCCTTTAAAAACTCTCAGTTCTATTATCCAGTGTTCTGTCAACCTTCTCCTTGTGTGCCAATACTTGTTTGAAGAATATGCCTCATATATCTTCCTAACAAATCACACTGGTGGAAAGATTGCTGGAACAGAGTCAGGAAACTGTATGCTGCCCTGACTACATGACCAGAAGTTTCTGTATCTGGAGAATTGAGGAGATGGCAGTAAATGATGCTCAGATTAGCTTCAGCTCCAGAATTATGGTTCGTTGAAAATGCCTGGTGACAAAATGGCGGTAACATCTCATTTACCAAGATTGTGGTTGCTTTGCAGGCGACACGAATGGCTGAGACCAGGTGACCAGAATGTGACTGGGTCCTATGTTGATGTTTAAACTAATGCCATCTAAGAAGGGGTCTTGGTACAGAGGTAGGGCCCCAAACATGGTCTTCATGGTGATGGTGTTTTCAAATCATTGCAACAGGGGAAACAAATCTCCTGTGGTGTGATAAAGGATCAAGTTGTAACATATGGAGTCATAGTGAATAAATCCAACTGGGTAGAACCTTCATATGTGACAAAGGAGGAAACAGTATAGAGATTGACAGCTGCAGAGAGATGGAGAACTGCAATGGAGATGTGGCCGAGTCTCTCTAGATGGTTGGGTTTGGCACTCTAGAAAGCATTGTAAGGAGAGTAGGTGAGTGTGTTTAGAGGTATATGATCACAAAAGGCTTAAAACACAGTGTTCAGAAAAGAGAACTAAATTCCTGGAATTTGAGGATACCAGTCATAGCTTAGGTGGGGTACTGTTTCAATCTGAAACCAAAGCATAGTTGGGGGACCCACATTGAAATGACCCTGCTCCTTTGGAGACTCATGGTTCAGGACATTGATCATCCCCAGCCTGATGCAGCTTGACAGTTAATTAGCAAGAAGTCTCTTTTACCCCTTGGGCTGGGGAGGAAGGAGGAACCAGCCATCCAAAAGGGAAATGAAGACTTAGAAAGGCTAGAGTTGGGGGGAAAATTGGCACATGCTTCTTGTGCCAGTTTAAGTGAATAAAACTGGAAACCTGCACCCTGGCTCTTCATTCGTATGATGGGGTTCCACAAGTTGCTTCGCCAGTGACTATTGTGTGTTCTGTGTTGTAAGCAGAGGTTTGTGTACATATACACACCAGATATGCACAGATCAATTATTGGACACTTCCTATAGGTTAGGTGCTGTTTTATATACTCTGCATGCTTAAACGTCCCAATAATTCTGTAATTTAGATGCTCATTACTATTCCTGTATCAGAGATGAAGAAATTGAGGCAGAGGGAAGTGAAGTCATTGGTAGAGTGAGGGGTTGAGTCCAGTCGGTCTGTCTCCAGGACTTACCCTCTCAGCCACTGTCCCATTGCCATGAGCCTGGGCAGTGTTGGGAAAGAGTGCTCTGTTACCCAGTAGGGGTCATTCTGTGTTTCTGTGTTGTGGCTGCACATTGTATTTCCCAGTGAGCTTTGCTCATACTGTCACCCTCTGAGAGTCAGTCTGTCAGCTCTGTAAGCCTGGGAGTGCAGATGTAGGTTTCTTTTACAAGTGAGTCCCAAAGTATGGTAACCACGCATGTCTTAGAATGACCTGGATGCTTATTAAAAAGACCGGGCCCCATCCAACACCTTCTGAATCTAAAACTTGGGAGGTGAGACCTGACAACCAGAAGATATAATAAATCCCCAGGTGATGTGGAGGTATGCTGAGGTTTGAGAACCATTGCTTTAAGTATCCTGTACTTGGGTAAATGTTAGCCATCCATGCTCTTCTGCAGGCCCAGCTGTAGTGATCCTTCTTGGAAATCGTGACAAACAAATGCAGGTGTCTCCACTGTGCTCTAGAAGTCAGGTGGTAGGTGTTAGAGGAGCAGCTGTGCAACACTAATGTAGTGGTTACAGGGTTAGAAAACTGGTTTCCAATTCGAGATTGGCAGCCATTTATTAAAAAGAGAGAGAGATACTTAAGGGGCCAATATTTATAAAAACAAAGCAATAAACCCAAGCGAAAAAGAATTGTAAATACATGCATCATGCTGTATGACTGAAGCATATGCTTTTATTTAAGAGCTATTTTGTTACTAATATAGGCTTTCAGTTCTGTTTGTGGCTATCTGTGAACTCTAAAGTGATGAGTGGAGCTTTGTTAGGCTGTTCATGTATATCACAAGGCTCTCTTTTGAATTTACTCTACTTTTATAGAAGAAAGAAACCGAACAATCACAACATCAGTACAGTACTACAACAACAAAACACACAGACCTGTTTAGAAAGCCAATTCTCTGTCATGTGCAGAAATCTCTGTAATAAGCAGGATGTCATAAAAAAAAAGAAAAGTTCATGCTTGGCTAGACTTTTCAATAAATTGTAAAGAGGAAAAATGTCATGTTTTATTTACAGTGAATGCATTTCATACATAAGAACTAAATCTTGATAGCTCAATAATGGCTATTTAAAATGTCCCTGGAAGTTTTATAGAAAACTGCCCCCAACACCAAATTAACCCATTATTGCCCAGATGTTATTAATGGATTGAAGGCGCTCTGACTCCATTGTCACAGAAGACAACCTGCTGTGAAAGTGTACCCACTCACCACGTGGGGACACTGTATGCTGGTCCTTGTGCACCTGTCACCTGAGGGCTTCATAGGTTAGCCCTTTTCACTGTAATCCAAACCTTGCAATGACTAGAGGTAGCTCAGAGGGCCCATCTTTGAGGGATTTGAGTACACGAGCTCACGCTTGGAAAATGGTCAAGCCTGAAGAGTACCATCAAGATGAACTCTAAGAAAGAAGACATGTAATTTGAAACAGTCCAGGGAAGAAAGAACCACTGAGAGAGACTCACAACTGGAAATAAAGGATGAGGGAACTATCTCCATGATTAGAGAAGGCATCTCGGACAGCTTTGCCCGGCCTTTTCTAGCATCTGAGAAAACAGGTCGACGTAAGAGTTGGGTATATATTGAGCTCCATCCTCTTGCACAGACCTGTTGGCTTCACTGCCTTGCCGGAGGGATGCTACCAAGGCACGTATATGCTACCTATTTCTTTTCCTCTTTGGTTGTATTTCATGATTATCTCTTGCTTTGTGATGGATGAGTTCTTGTGGCTTTTATGAAACTCTCAGGGTGACTTGGGAAACCTCACAGGGAAGTGGGAAGGGTGGCAGGAAGAGATAAACTAAAGAACTTATATGAATATATGCATAACACATGTACACAGACAGTGTGATGAAGGCAGGGGGTTCGCGGGGGCAGGAGGGAAGAGGAGGGGGTCAATGGGTGTGAAAAGGAGGGACATCTGTAATACTTTCAACAATAAAGATAAACTTTTTAAAAAATGATATATTAAAAGAGTACTTTAAAATTCTACAACCACCTTAGTAATTTTTCTCCTGAAGAATAAAGATACCAAATTAGGAATGTGGGTCCCAAGGAATATGGCATAAGGAAAACTGAATTTTATACTTTTCCCTCTGGTTCTAGCAGTTTTAGGAGCAAATATGTAGTATTACAATCTCTTCAATGACAATATCGGCAGCTGTCACTTAGGCTTTTGCATAGTAATCTGCACTTCAGCACTTTGCAGATACCTATGTACTCCTTTTAAAAGTCAAAATGTAAGCCCTGGCCAGTGTGGCTCAGTTGGCTGAGTGTCGTCCCCTGCACCAAAGGGTCTGAGGTTCCATTACCCAGTCAGGGCACGTGCCTGGGTTGTGGGCTCAATCCCCAGTCGGAGGCGTGCAGGAGGCGACCAACTGATGTTTCTCTCCCTCTCCCTCCTCTTTCCTCTCCCTTTCTCTCTGCCTTCTTCTCCCTCTCCCTCTGCTTCCTCTCTCTCTCCCTCTGCTTCCTCTCTCTCTCCCTCTGCTTCCTCTCTCTCTCCCTCTGCTTCCTCTCTCTCTCCCTCTGCTTCCTCTCCCTCTCCCTCTGCTTCCTCTCCCTCTCCCTCTGCTTCCTCTCCCTCTCCCTCTGCTTTCTCTCTCTCTCCCTCTCCCTTCCTCTCCCTCTCCCTCTGCTTCCTCTCTCTCTCCCTCTGCTTCCTCTCTCCCTCTCCCTTCCTCTCTCTCACCCTCTCCCTTCCTCTCTCTCTAAAATCATTAAAAACATATTTAAACATAAATAAATAAAAGTTAAATTGTGAGATCCAGGTTATAAAAACCAACACTGGTGGAGATATTCAGGTTATGGATGAGTTAGGAATAGTTTGTTTCAAACCCTGATTCTAACCCAACTCCAGCATGCTCCATTGGCAGAAACTAGTATTGAGTTTGGCTTAGAGACAGTTAACTGATACTACTTTTAATTTCTGTAGGATCAGTTCTGGATTGTTTAAGGGGTTCCTCCGTACCTTGAAAAAAAGAGAAAAGAAAAACTGCTGCAAGATTTTAATTAAGGTCATCTACTTGTGACTTTATTTCCTTATTCACATTGGTCCAGTGGTTACATAACAGAAATCTGCTGTGAATCTTTCCTTTCACATTGTACCTTTGAATGTATCCATAGGCATTTGAAGCCTATGCCTCCGAATGATGCATTGTCTCCTTATTTAAATTCAGGGAATGCATTGTGACAATTCCTAATTCCTGAGTGGGAGCTTTTGGTGTATTAGCATGCTTTGAAATTGAAAGGCCTTACAGATCTCTTTGCATAATATTGGCCAGAGCATCATAAGCCAGTTTTAAAGGAAGAAAAGAGATCCCAGTGGTAAAAGAAAAAAATAATGACAAAGATAGCTGTTTCCTGTGGGTGTACACGTGCATGTCTCTGAGTGATAAAGTACAGATGTGGAAAGCAGGGGTTTGACCTTGCCGTCATGCTGCGAAGCTCTTCTCTGTCCTAGCGGGGCTCCTCCTAGTGGGGCTCCTCTGGCTGGCCTGCAGAAGAGCTGTGATAAGTGTCCTAATGAAGAGTTGGAGACTCAGTGGCACCAGACTAATTAATTAACTACTTAATTATTTAAATATTTGACTGCTGATTACTTGCTTTGGGGTGTAAGAATTTGAATATTTGGGGCATACACTTGTGTACGTGAGAGCAAATTATATAGACTCCACACACACACACACACACACACACACACACAAAGTTACCACCGTCTACCACCTTCTTTGGAGTCTTTTTGATCCCAGTGGGTTTAGAGAATCAGTAGTTGTGTCTGGGGACACAGTCTTAAATATCTAAGAGATCTCATTTAACAAACAAAATTTCCCAGGAAATAGTGTTTGTCAATTTCCTCGTTATTCTTCCCTGGTGCAAATCTGAACTTAATCCTAAATCATTAATCACTAAATGGTTATGCCCAAGAGGGAGGAATTCAGCACAGAATGGATTATATGGAACCATCTTACATGGATGGGTTTTAATAACTGGAGAATCCGAAGCACTTTTCTATAAAGCTGTTTCAACTATGAAATCTCAACTTTCGCAGAGATCGTGAGGACAGAATTAAGATCCAATATGTAAGTTATGTATACAGTCTCCTTTATCCATGGGGGATATATCCCAACACACCCTGTGGATGCCTGAATGCGTCAGACAGAAACTACAGATAGTATCAAACCCTATATATAGTTTTTTCCTATTCATGCATATTGATGATAAAGTTTAATTTATAAAGTAGGCACAATAAGAGGTTAACAACAGTGATAGTAAATTAGAACGATTATAACAATACAGAGTGGGGCAAAAGTAGGTTTACAGTTGTGAATATGCAACACACAGTTTATTCTTGTATTATTTATTATTTTATTTTCCATCTGAACAACTGTAAACCTACTTTGCCCCACCCTATATACTGTAATAAACACTATGTGAATGTGGTCTCTCTCGAAATCTCTTATCGTACTATAAGTACAGCAGGCACATGCTGGGCAAAAGGATGATTTATGTCCCAGGTGGGATGGAGCTAGATGGTGCAAAATTTTGTCACACTACTTAGAAAGGCATGCAATTTAAAATTTATGAATTGTTTATTTGGGGAATTTTCTATTTAACATTTTCAGACCAAAGTTGACTGAGGGTAACTGAAAATGCAGAAAGTGAAACTGTGTATAAGGGGGGACTATTGTATATGCACCATACAACACAGGTACTGTGCGTGTAAGTGTGTGCGTGTTGTGTGCGGGTGTGTATGCATGCGTATATATAACATTGTGAGTCAGACAGAATCACTGCAGTATTGATTACAGAAAAATGCAAACTGGGCCAGGTGGATTGTAGATGGCTGTGTGCCTTGGTTCCACGTACCCAGGTCTCCGCCTGGATTTGACACTGACGTCACAGATGGCCAGATCATGTCCAGAGCTGCTCTTCCTGTCGCCCATAGGCTTCCTCTCCCAAGTGGAAATTTTCAGTTTCACTTCAAGCTGGAGAAGGCAGAGTCTCCTTGGGGTTGGTTTTCTTTTAAAATCCACTACGGTATTTTAGAACAATTCCCAAATCTTTCATAAAAGAGCTTTGGCAAAATAGCAAAACAGCTATAAAAGGCTCTTGACTAGATTTAATGGCTTTATTTCCCTGTAAGTACGCACTGTAGACCGCGAAGCAGCACCCTTCCATACACATTTCCATTTTCGCGGGCTTTCTGCCTCAGTCTGGAGGTAGGCATGCGGTAACACTGTGATGTTCTGGAAGGAAATAGCCTAGTATTTACCAGATAGGTTTAAAAAGAAACTGGGTTTTTCAGATTGCAGATATCTGCGAAAGCCGCTGTGGGCTGTTACAAACTAAGAAATGGGGCCATTTTTATGCTTGTAGGCCCGTGCACATTTAAATCTATTAGTGATTTTTGAATGTAAATATCTTATCTCGAATCCTGCTCTCTCCTGGGCATAGCAACTGGAAAGTTTATGAGCCTGAGGTTGGGAATGGTTGAGGAGCCAATCTAAAGTCTCAGCTACCAGCTGGGCAGCCTCTCCAATGGTTTTAGGCCCAGAGGCTTAAGGAGACCCAAAGGAGCAACCTGCAAGTCTCAAAATCTGGAAGACAAGGTAGCCAATTAATTCCCCAATCATAAAGTTTTAGGGCTGCCCAGTATCTTAGAAATCTACTCTGCTCAGCAAGTTCCTACATGTTCAACGGGGCAGTTTTATTGAGCCTTATCCAAGGCCCTCCAGGCTTCATAAAACTACGAGTTTTATAGGATTTCTGCTAATTCCCACATTTATTGGAACTAACTCTATTGTCTGGACATGAACAAGCCACTTTTTCTTGGTCTTACTTCTCTATGAATGAGACAGGGACTTGGATTAGAGTTGATTTCTAAACTCTTATTTTTCTGATATTCTTTAATCAACGATCAGACCTGGACTTATTGGTCAAGTCTGCATTGAGAAGTTGAACAGACATATTAAACACACACAGACAGACACGCAGACGCATACACACACAGAGCAAAAAACCCAAGACCTGTAGTCAAGAAGGAAAAAACTCTCAGTGCGTTCACTGTATGCCTAGTGTGTCTCTGTGCTCTGACGAAAGCAGGTGTAGGCACACGTAGACTAACTTTGCAATTAATGACAGATAGAAAGGTCTCCTCTGGAATTCTTGCCCTTCAAGTGACAGTATTTTCTCTAGTATCTATTCTTTTGTTTCTGATTCTATAGACTACACCTGGTCATTGTAAACAAATTGGAAAGAACAGAAAAATATGAACGAGGAAAAATAGTAGATTCATCACTCAAATGCTTAACATTTTTTTGGATATCATGTTAGTCTTTTACACACACATACACACACACAATGTAATGCATTCTGCGGATTTCATACACTTCATACACTCTGCGGATTTTGTGTTATCTTTACCTAAGAATGACGCCTCTACTGGATATTAAACAACTGTATTGTAGTATTTTTCTTTCAAAGCTCAGTGGTTGTTGATTTGTTTTTATTTCTATTTATTACATTGTAGAGGACACATTTAGGATTGATCTCTTTTATGTTGGTAACCTTTTTTTTCTTGCTTTGATGCTTAGGGTATTTTTTTCTTGAAATGAGACATTATTAATTTGTTTTCTCTCCTAGAATTCAGGCTCCTCTTACCGGTCCTAACTGGCTTTCAGTTTGACAAGTCTGTTTTTCACCCCTGTACTGTACTCAGGAGCTGCCTTTTCATGGAAGTTTGCTGTAGTTTTATCCATAAAGTGTCTACTTGAATCTTGTTGAAAAGACAAATTTGGAAATTCTCCAAAATATTCTCCTGGTGATTGAAATACAACCATTTCATAGGAACGTTTTTACTCTGATCTGTGTGGCTATTTCCTTCTTTTGACAATATCTTTTTACAGCATTTTTTTTTTTACAACATCTTTTCCTGTGTCCTGTGCTTTCTCTCTTGCTCACTTTCATAAAGGAGCTTCTCTGTTTATGCAAAAGAAAGTGTAGAGACAGTACATCAGGCAGGGTCCAGCCAGGAGACAAATCTCAACGGTATTTGAAGAGCAACAATTTAATATAGACTTTTATTAATCAGTCAAAGGTGTTAAGTACTAACATGGATAAAGGAGGATCCTTAGGAATGGCAAATGCAGAGAACGGTTGCTTCCTCTGTGGCTGAGGGAAACTGTGCAAGGCAGGAACTAAGGATTTAGAAGAGAGGTCTTCTCTTGCCCAACCAGGGATGAGAAGTAGACCCCACTGGAAAGGGGGCCTTTGTGGCGAACTGTTGTGGACAGGTTCACTGGGGTGCCGGCCAGTTACAGCGGGTCCGTGCGAAGCCCCTGTGAGAGCGCCAGCTAGCCATCGCTGTGGAACCAGAAGTTACCCACCGAGGTGCCAGTGCGGGACTGGAGAAACTCCCTGGAAAGCGAGCCTTTTTTGTTTGTTTTGCTTTTCACACTCACTGCTGCAGCAATGCAATAGAAGTAAGAAGGAGAGCACACCAGAGCTAGGAAGAGAAACTCCTTCCACGCTGCCTTGCTGGCCCTTCAGATTCTACTGACCAAGTCTGATAGGACATCAGCTGGCAAAGAGGTAATGTTTACAGGGTCCAGCTCCAGTACCACAAAGCAAAGCAGGGTGGAGTTAGGAGTTGCCAGTCAATAAGTTGATAACTGGCACAGATGGGCTCTCGGGCTCAGATGAAAGAAGGCAGGAATGGTTTTAGTACTGGTTTATGTTGCCTGGTCAGAAATCCAGCAGCCTGGAATAGCAGGGAGAGGGCTAGAGCCAGGGCCCTGGTGGCAGGCAGCTTCCGCTTTGTGCTGATGAGTTTCTTTTTCATTCTGGCCTGACAGCCGAGAGGCGGCCGGACAGTGCGCCTGCTCTGCCAGCAGTGCAGACATCAGCATCAAGAGCAAGCTGGGGGTTTGCACTCCAGAGGGTTTGCACCGTGGAGTCACCCTGGAGCCTGGGTGCTTCTAGAAACTGCTGGGGATTCGATAGGTTCCTAACTGCCCCACAGGAATGGGTGTTAGGAGTGTCTGCTGAAGCCCCTTCCGAGTCAGAGCTTTGCGTATAGGGTCAGCCTTCCTTACAGACAAGTGCCATTTGCTTTCATTAAATAGAAAAGCCTTGAAATTTCTGGTGTATGAATGGTACCTTTCTAAATTTTTTTAAAAAAAATATCCTCAGTTGAGGGTTTTTAAATTTTTTTATTTTTTGGTATGTGCCCCTAGGGGGAATCGAACCCGGGACTCCAACCGCTGAGCCAAACCAGCAGGGCTCTATCTAAATTTTTGTAAAAATTGAATTTATTGGGGTTAATATGATTATATAGATTTCAAGTGTACATTTCTCTGATACATGATCTGTGTATGGCATTGTGTGCCCACCACCCAAAGTTGAATCTTCTTCCATCACCATATATTTGGCCCCTTTACCCTTTACTATCCGCCCCAACCCCCTTCCCTCTGGTGACCACCATACTGTTGTCTGTGTCCATAAGTTTTAGTTTTATATCCCACTTATGAGTAAAATGATATAGTTCTTAGCTTTTTCTGACTTATTTCAAACACCTAGCATGATATTCTCACGGTCCATCTATGGAGTCACAAATGAGAGTATTTCGTCTTTTCTTATGGCTACATAGTAGTTCACTCTATCTATGTACCACATCTTCTCTATCCAGTCTATTGAAGGACACTTGGTTGTCTCCATGTCTTGACCACCATAAATTATGCTGCAGTGAACAGAAGGGTGCAAGTATCTTTGTGACTAAATGGTTTCAAATTTGGGGGGTATATACTCAGAAGACACTAAATTTCTTAAAAGATGTGAGTTTTCTCTCTTTTTTTTTTTAAGTACTATTTTTGAGTCATTTAATGAGATTATGAAAGGAGGTAAAGTTACATATGCACCAGGAAGCCTCCTATTTTAAAATGTGCCATAAATCTGCTCACCTATACTTTTTCTAACCTTATATTAAAAAGTCCATCCTTGCCCTGGCCGGTTTGGCTCAGCGGTTAGAGCGTTGGCCTGTGGTCCGGAGAGACCCGGGTTCGGTTCCCGCTAAGGGCACATACCTTGGTTGCAGTTTGTCCCCGGCCCTGGTTGGGTCATGTGGGTGGCAACCACTCAATGTGTCGCTCTCACGTCGATGTTTCTCTCTCTCTCTCACTCTATCTGAACAAAATATCGAAAAATGTCCTCGGGTGAGGATAAAAAATAAATAAATAAATAAAATAAAAAGTCCATCCTTTTTGGTCTGTATTTCCCATGTCCTATCTCATTAAACTTTAGAACTATGTAATGCCATCTCAGGGCTAAAAATATACTGCATGCTTTAACTGTTTAATTTTTATGAATGTCATCTATACGCGCAGTATAGCCAAACTGTAGCATTTTAAACAGACCTCTTCACCTGAAATACTCTATGCCTGCCAGTTTAGTTAATTAGCATCACACTGATTTGTGGATTTAGAAACATTTGGGTTTTGCTACTTAATTTTTTTCTGGCCAGTAGGAACTTCATAAGGTTCATACAGAGAGTTCTATTTTAGTAAGCCTGTTTACTAATTGGTAGAACATGACATTTGTGTTACTTAGTACATTAAGTCAGAAGAGTTGGGAATTTGTATAAAACAAATACATTTGATATTAAATTTTGAAAAATGACAGGAAAGTTCTCACTTTGGCTGTTCTTAGTATTGGTATGAAAAGATTCAAAAGAAAATATGAAGGGCTTTATATAGCATGTGAAAATAAAGCAAATAATATAGTACTAAAAAATAAGTCATTCCACTTGTCCTTGACTCATTCTTGGTTCAGTGTCTCTCTCTGCTCCTTTTTCTGCCTGGGCTAATTTGCTGGTCCAGCTGGGCTGTGTGGAGGAATGGTTCTGAGTTAGGGAAAACCTGCGAGAGGACTGGGAGGGATCTTTGTACCTAGGAAGGGCTGGTTTGCAAGCTCCACAGGCTGGAGGAATTCTGGGGAAAAACAGAAATTCAGAAGATCTACAGGAGAAAAAATAGCCAACTCTATACTTTTGATGGCAAATGGGATTATACATTGCTTTTTTTATAATGACCAGAATCCAAGTTTTTTTTTTTTTCCATTTCTAAAAAATTAGTAACGGCCAGTTTTTTATCTTCAGGCATCTCTGCTCTGCTCCAAACAATGGATAATGGTGCACCAGTCACATCTACAAATTCTCACAGCTCCCAGAGAAATTAGAACCCCTTTGCACCAGGATACCAGGACCCAGTTAACCAGTCTACATGCTCTCTTGATATTTTTCTTCTTCTAAATTAGTCTTTAGTTTTACAGTTTGAAGTCCATATCCCTGAGTGGATGGTTGGGAACTGAGCATTGGTGGGAAGTGAAGGAGGTAAAGGGGGATGTGGATCTTGCATAATTCACATTATAAATCCTATAGGTATTTTTTTCTGCACTAAAATTTAGTAGTGCAGAAAATATGTCAGTCAAGGAAAACTTTGAACTAATGTGTACATTTTGTGTAAGTAATATCTCTGTGCTTTGCTGTGTAAAAGCTTTACATTTTTTTCTAGTAACATCCTTCAATCACTTCTCCTATTTGTGGATTTTTATCTTATTTAAGTTCTTCTTAATCCTTATATTTTAAAAAATCTCAGCTGTTTTATTCTGATACTTTTATAATTTTTTTCCTCACTTTTGTCTCTTTACTCTGTAGAGTTGATGTCCATGTATAGTAGAGGTACAAATCTAGTTTTTTACTTCAATAAATGTCCGTTTTTATGCACATCATTAAGTGAAGTCAACACTTTTCCTACTGAGATAATATGCTACCCTTAGCATAAACTATATTCCGATTTTTGCCTAATTCTGTTACTTCGTTCTGTCTTCTGTTTCAGTGGTCTATTTGAGAATTATCGAGTCTCTGCATTTCAGAGTTTACAAAAGAGTCTTATAGCTTTAAAATATGTTTTGACATCTGGACATGTTGTTTTTCTCTAATTATTAGTCTTCTTCAAATTTTGTTGATCTTAAAGATTAAAAAAAAAATTAATGAGCCTCAGAATCAGCTTGGTAAGTTTCATAAAAATCTTGTGATTTTGATTAGAAGTGCATTCAATTCATAGGTAAATATTGAATCTCTCCATTCAGTTTCTGATCTTCCCCCTGTTTGTTCCTATCTCCCATTGTGTCCTGTAGTAAAGTTTTATGATTTTCCTCACCCATGTACTTTGATTATCAGTAGGGTTATTATTGGATATTGAGTGTATACACACCCCGACACAACTGCATACCTTCACTTTTTAATTGATTGATCGTGTGTAGAAAAGTTATTTATTCTATAACGAACGTATGTCTGACCAACCTATTGAACAATCTTATTTCCTTAATATTTCCTTTCAACTAATTTTCCTAGGCATTCTTTTCTAATATTTATACCTCATTTGTTTTCTTGTTTAACTTCCTTACTTAGGACCATTGATACATGGTTGAGTGGTGAGGTGATAGCAAACATGTTTGTCTTGCTTCTGATATTACTTACTGTGCTTCTAATACAACATCATTTTTATAATTCTTTTTTTAAATCATGAATTGAGGTTGAATTTTACCCTGAGCTTTCTTAACCTCTATTGAGGTAATCATCTGGTTGTCTGATTCTGTCAGTGTACTGAATTACATGAATAAATTTCCAGATCATTAATCATCGTTCTTTCCTGGAGTAAACCATTCAGGGTGGTAGGGTTTGGTTTTCAATAATATTATGCTTTCCTGGACCAACAGGCCAAATATATCACCCCTCCTTTCAGTATAGTTTGTTATGTACCTCCAAAAGTTGCTTTCACATTGTCCGAGTTATCCATTGTATCACATGTTTTATAAGAGTTAGAACTTTACTAAATGGGAAATAAAAAAGAAGTGTAAGTAAGAAGTCAGAAAGGACAACTCTCATACATTTTGCTTCTGGGGATATTGTGAAATATGCAAATTGCATCCCTTGATGGACCTAAGATGGTGTTGGCTTAGAAATAGATTTTTCCTTTGTGTGATGTTCTTGGCCGAAAGGGAACTCAGTTTATTAATCATCAGTATGTTAATCTGGTGAGATAAGGAGCCAAGTGATGCAAATGAGTTTATTTCATGTGCTTAGCCAACAAAACAGCAGTAAGAATTTGGGGCACTTGTACGCCCTACTTACTGTATGTGCCGCATTCTTACGTATGCTGGCCAAATTAATCTTCACAGCGGTGATGGGGGAGGGCCGAAAAGTGACCATCACCTGTTGATAGGTATGGAATTGAGATTTGGAGACGATAAGTGGCTTAACCAAGGTCACATGACAAATAAGTGATAGAGTTGATACTAGATCCCCAAGTCTTAATTCTAAGCCGGTATTAATTTCACTGCTGCCTTGAGTGTTTCGTATGGTGCAAACTAGGCTCTCCATGTGACAGAAACTGGCACCGAAACAAATCGCGTGTAGGACCCGTTCTTCCCCTCCACCTCTCTCTCCCCAACGGTAATTTCAGTGTGAGGAAAGCAGCAAGGAACTCTCAAGGAACACCTTCCATCACAGAATCAAGATTTTCATTTTGAACTGCTTTTTCTTTCTCTCCTAAATGAGTCTCTGAGTGACGGGGGCAGTGTATCATTTCAAAAGGACTCTGTATTTGTTGAGCTCCTCTGGATCAAAGAATGCACAGTCCTGGTCAGACATTAACTTTCACAGCCTGGCTACTGAGGGTACATAGGTAAGGAAGCAATTCCGTCTCCATGTCGCGGTAATGGGATCGTGTCAAGGAGGGGTACTGTAGCCTTGGAGCGAATGAAGCGAAGGCTGGGAGGGCCAGGCAGTCCGCCCCACCTCCTGTGCCCTTTGTGCCACCTGCCTGGAAGGAAGCTCAGCTGCCGTGGCCGAGGAAGCTCTCTCAGGGTACCTGATCACTGATCAACCAAAGGAGCAGAACAAAATGTTTAGTGTGACAAATAATCTCTCCTGTAGCGATTGCGCCTGATTCTTCATGGAATATACCCAGTACAAATTTGTAGAAAGACTAGCATGTTGCTTTTTTTTTTTTTTTCTAGAAATGTTTCAGGATATCATGTTGCTCTTCTTGATGCTTTTGATAATGATAATATTTTGATAATATTTTACTGGATTGTCATGCGAACAGGAGACCTTAAAAAGAATTGTTGGCATCTCATTTTTACCCTAAACTATGCTAATACATACGCTGTGTAGTTCAATCTTTACAAGTGTCCAATTAAACCATTTTGTAGCTATTTCCATGAGGCCCCAAGTCTAGAATGGGAGTCCTCCTTTCTTTTATGTTGCAATGTAATGTTAACAACTGAGCAGCAGCCATCATAAAGCAGACAAATAGAGAGTGGTGTGCAGGTCTAATTAAATCAGAAGATTAGGGTAGAAACTGAATCTGAATCATGGAAGGATTGTCCAGAGTGCTCCATAGCCACCATCAAAGGTTGAAGGCATCCAAAAGCAGGGCAGAGAGAGATCTCCAGAAGTACAGAGAGTCAAGATCTCTTCGTGGAAAATGAAGACAATTTCTTAAGGACTGTAAAAGATGCCTATCTGACTTTAAAGGTGAGAGAGATGTCCACCAGTTTGCAAAACTGGTAGTTTGGCTGTAAACCTTAGAGAGATCCCTGGAATCTTGTGAGGGCTTAGATGTCAAGTCCTGCTCAAATGTATTGAAGCCAGTGATGAATTGAACCTAACTAAGGTTCAAGGTATTCTCAAGGTATTGAAGCCAGTGATGAATTGAACCTAACTAAGGCTGTAGTAAAAATAGACCCAGATGAACCGTAGATTAGATGACTCAGTGGCCTCTTTCCCCAACAGTGACCTTACAAAGAAAGGGTGAGGCCTTTTCTGTGGATAAATATTAATTCAGTTTCTATTGTTCTTTTACACACAATATTCAGCACACTATAAGTGATAAAACACATGAAAAAAACAAGTGATTGTGACTCTTGCCCAAGAGAGGAAAAAGACAATAGAAGTAGACTCAGAGAATGCCCTGTTTTGGAATGATCAGGCAGGATTTTTAATGCTTCTGCTAAGTAGATATCTAGTGGAAAAAAGGGATAGCATGCAGGAACAGATGTGGAATTTCAGCAAGAGATGGGAACTTTAAAAAAGGGGGTGGGGGTCAGGGGAGTCTGAAAAGTCAAAGAGAGCAGTGGGCAAAGAAAGACTGTTGCATGAGGATGTGCTTTGTGAACCCAGAGCAATGTCTGCGTACCCTCTGCAATGCTTCTGTGCTCTCTATTGTGCATGCATGGTTCATAGTTGTTAGTTATAGAAAAACAATAACAACCAAGCAACAGAAACAAAGAAAAAAAAGCAAAAGCCTACAGACAGTGGCTGGGCTGGAGAAATCAGTGGTTCAAGAAGCTGGGCTCATAGCTAAAAAAGCCTGGGTGCACCACCCTACCCTTTTCCCAGGGAATAAGGCTTGAGCTCCAGGTACATTTGGGATTCTGTACCACATCAGGTGACATTCTTTATCTTTTTTCTTCTTAGCTTTACTTGGAGAAGTCACTCATTTGAAAGGGGAGAAGCACCAGAAAAAAACTGAGTTTCAAAGTCTAGAACAGAGATAAACATCTATAGATATTTTTAGAATATTATATTTTCTTTACAGTTAAATTTTATTTTTTCTACATGTAAAGGAGATCAAACTTCATAGCAAGGGGCAAGTGCTTTTTGCATAAGCCCATCGTCAAGGCCTCTTTTCTGAAGTTTTCTCAGTGAAGACCATGTATTCTTATAGAATTAACACTATTGTTGTGTTTTTGCTAAGAAGTGTCAAAGGGTTCTTATGGTATTATTGAAAAAGTTGAGTAAACTATTTTTTTTCAAGCTGCCTTCTTCTGTTCCATAGGAAGTTGGTTTGACCTTTTTATCCTTTTTTTATTTCATTTTCAATTTTCTTTCATGTGAAGAAGAGTGAACTGTTATACACAAAATGTGACTTTACATTGTGCCTTTCAGTCAAGGACAAATAATGAGCTTGAAATATACCCCAAATACCTGCTGAACTTCAGCCTTTTCTGGGAAATGAAAAAGGTGCTTCTCTTTTTTATCTGTGATTATCCATTATAAAATTTTTCTTTGTCACCTCTTTCTGAGCTTTCCTGTTCAGCTCTTTAGAATAAAAATGATACTATATCATTATTACATTATTTTTCTCGGGGATGGGCCCAACCAGTGAAAATTCAGTTTGAAATCAGGCGGGACCACCCCACAATTTCCAAGGCCCAGTGAAAAGTGAAAATATGGGGCCCCTTGATTAGAAAATGATTAAGAATTTTAAGATGGTTGACAGAAGAGCATTAAACCAAACGCGGAGCCTTTCTAGGGTTGGAGCTCTGTGCGACCACCCAGGCTGCGTGCCCAGGAGGCCGGTCCTGGAGTCAGGAGATCTCAGCTTCTGGCTCCTCGGGGCACTGCTGGTCTTTCATGGAGCTGCTCATTCAGAGAGCTTAGAATCAGGGTCTTGAATGAGATGACTTGTGGAGCCTGGTTGTCATGAGGGACGCATGGCCAGGGTGTACCGCTGTTGGTTGTGCACAGTCCCAGGGAGCACCACTCATGCACAGGTTTAGATGATTGTTGCATTTTCTCCTGGCATATGGCACTAAAAGTGTCTTGAGGACGAAGAGTGGCTTCTTCTCACACTCAAAGATGCTATTTGGACAAGAGTAGCTACGTTTGCCCTTTCCCTTTTCCCGAATCAGGGATTTTTTCTCTTTCCCTTGTAGACCTGATGCCTCCCTGTGACTGTAAGTGCCCCCTTGACCTCACGGTTTGTGTGTGTCTGTGTCTGTCCTTTTTGCTTTCTTTCTCCTCTCTCTCTCCCCTCCTCTGTTTTCTTCCCTTTGTGTGTTGTTGTTTTTTTTGTCTTCTCTTTCCAGGCTTTGCTCCCAAAGTCTGCCTTCGTAGATTGTCTCCTGAGAAATTGACATTTGAATCTTAGGTTGAATTTCATTCCGTTTGTCCCCTCTTCTAGGGGATATTCCTTTTCAAATCTTCAGTTCAAAATGGGAAAAGGGAGATTTTATGAACTTAAAGGAAACCCTGTGAGCAGATGGTACCTATCTCAGCCATCCTTAAAACTAGTCACTTAACAAGGAGTCCTGGCCCTTGCTGGTTTGGCTCAGTGGTTAGAACGTCGGCCCGCAGACCAGGGAGTCCCAGGTTCGGTTCCCTCTAAGGGCACGTACCTTGGTTGCAGTTTGTTCCCTGCCCCGGTTGGGGTTGTGGGGGTGGCAACCACTCGATGTGTCTCTCTCGCATTGATGTTTCTCTCTCTCTCTCCCCCCCGCCCCACTCTATCTGAAAATAAATGCAAAAATGTCCTTGGGTGAGGAATGAAAAAAAAAAAGAAAGGAGCCCTGTATTTGAAGCTGCATCCATGGGGAGTTTATACTATTGCAGTGAAATAGGAATAAAATCCCCAGGAAGATAGTCTGATTCCCTGGCCTTCAAGGCAAGTCTGCAAATACAGGTTCTCTGAGAGGGGGGTGGGGGGGGGGGTTGGGTCTTAGACATAAATTAGTGATTCTACTCTTCAGGGCCCCATGCTACTAGAATTCCACTGTGAACTAGGTCAGGAGCCATTCTAGCACTCTAAGCTGCCCTACTGCGTCTAGCTGGTAGGGTCCAAAGAATCAGGGCCAAACCCAGGGCTACATGGGAGTAGTGACAGGGGTGGACGTAGCTGACATGTGGAACTAAACTGGACACAGTGTTACTTGCACACAGTCATCCGATGAGCCCTTCACCATTCTCCTCATTTTCTTGATGGAGTGGGGCGGAGGGTGTCATTTGCCAGCTTGCCCTCTCCAGGATAGAAACTTCTTTCCTTCCTCAGTGCTGTAACATGATGTTCATTTTAACTGGATTTTACCTGTAAAAGAAATGTCAGGAAGAGGAGTCCTGTTATGCAAGCCAGACATTTGTAGGGCTCCTTTATACCCCCCAACAAAGTTGCAAGTTGGCTGTTGTTTAAAAACCTCTCAGTGCTTGAAAATGAGTGGGCTTACTGATGTCGATTCGCAGAAAACGAAAGCCTGTGTGCATTCTGCCTCAAACCTGACCATCCTGACGGAGGCCTGTCAGTGGAAACATATAGCACCACCATGCAGCACCATACAGCACCATGTACCTCCATGCACCACCATGCACCACCATGCACCACCATGCACCTCCATGCACCACCATACACCTTCATGCACCACCATGCCTGCGTCTTCCACAGGCCTCTTAACATGCCACACAGTAGCAACGTGTTTGCTTAGAATTTGTGGGAACATCTTGCAAGCTTTTTTTTTTTAAATTTTCCATTTATCTTCAGATAGAGTGGGAGGGAGGGAGGGAGAGAAACATCTATGTGAGAGAGAAACATCTATATGAGAGAGACACATTTACTGGTTGCCTCCCACGTAAACCCGACCAGGGCCAGGACAAACTGCAACCCCGAGGTACGTGCCCATGACCAGAATCGAACCCATGAATTGTTAGTCTGTGGACCGACGCTCTAACCGCTGAGCCAAACCAGCCAGGGCAATCTTGCAAGCTTTTTAAATAAGCGGTAACATCACACATTCTCTTTCTTGCAATTACATGTTTTAAACTTGCTTGTATCTCAAGATTGTCATCCCTGAAAGGCAGCTGCTCTGTTTTACTCATCTCAGAACCCCCGTTGCCCGGCCCTGGTTTTGGCATTTGAAGGAGCTCCGTATGGGAGGTTGTTGGTGATGCTGAGAGACATGCAAAAATAGGATCAGGAACAGGGAGGCAGAGGCAGCCTTGACTTAGTTTTACCTGGAATTTAGAGTAATCTGAGGCCAAATTCTGCTTAGTCAAAGTTGACATCTGTAGCTACATTTTTCAGAATAGCCCAGGAACGAGAAGACAGAGGCTCTTGCCTAGTCTGTTGATGTCAGGGACAACTCCATATGTTAAGAAGCAGAAAGCCCCATTTGCACTGCTCACTCTTGGTCCAGGGCACAGAAGTAATGGAAGGGAGAAAGGAGAAGCATATCTATCATTACCGGTTTTTCTCCCTTCCCCACCAGACCAGAAAGAGAGGAAAATAGAATTTTAGAAATCCAAGTAATATCACAATGATTTTTGTAAAAAACCCTACATGTCAATGTTAGGCTGACCCTTATTAAATCCCAGTAAGGTTAGTTAGCAGCTCCTGTAGGGAAATCCTTGAGAGCCCATTATTTGGACTAATTCATTTTTAAAAATGGATATTTCTAAGTACAAGTATATCAAGGAGCAACATGTTGAAAACTGCTAGCTTCAGATGATTTGTTGAGGAACATACACACACACACACACACACACACCACACACACACACATTTTAAAAATTCACTCTCATTTCAAAATGTCCTAGTTTAGCTAGCCATAACGTACCTTTTTTTTAGCCGAGAAACAGTACAGGTGTGTAAAAGAAATGACTAAAAAGCCAAGGTCCAGGAGCAGCAGTTATTAAATCTACTAATTCTGAGTCACCATGGAGGCGGCTTTGTCACTGATGTGACCTGAGACCTGACTCTACTCAGGCCCCTGATCAAGCCCAAGTTTGCCTCCTTCTGCCATCGATGCCATTGCTTCACCCACAAACCCTCTTGCCCCAACTGCTGAATTCACTCTAGAGCGCATCTCATGTTACTGTAGCCAGAGGTGTTTACTGCCAGCCCTTAAATTCAGGTGGTTCCTCAGAGCAGGAGATAATATGTTCACCTGTTCTGCGCTTTGAAGGCCTGTCCATGTGGCGCTCCTGTGGAGCTGGGGAACATCTGTTGAGCACACTGCAGGCACTGGTCTGCTTTGAAATCGAGCGGTGACCATGCACGGAGAGCTCTCTGCCCTCCTGGAGCGTGTTCTGCTGGCCAGTGTAGACAGAGACCCTGCTCTCACACCAGAGAGCTCTTTGGGTGAGCAGTTTACCCTCTCTGAGCCATAGTGTCTCCCCTCCCAAAAGAAACTTAGACCTTTGGAAGGCTTTGAGCTCAACTGGAACATTTTCTCCTTGTTCCTTGTTTTCAAATAGCAAGAACCTGATCATGGTGAAGAACAGCCAAGTGTGAGTAAGAACCGTGCACTTTGAAGGATCCTGGAGAGTAATTTGACTTTTTGCTTTAACCTTAAAGTGAGTACTTGGAGGCTTCTGTTTGATAAACAGAACAGCAGAAAACAAAATCAAAGCCTGAGGCAAACTTACCTTAAGGGCCTTGAGTAAGCTCGTTTGTCTTTACCTCAGCAACAAACCCAAGCAGTTGCAATGTTGACAGTCTGTCTGTGTCATAAAGAAAGGCAGAGCCTTAAATGCACAACTGAAATCTGAGCAGTTTATAGTTGGTCAATAGTTTCATTAGTGAGGTAGCCTTTGGGGCCATATTTCTTTCTTTTCTTTGGGCTTTAGCTAGTTGCCATCCAGATTTTTTTTTTCTTTGTGAAGAATGCAAAGGAATAGATACTGAGTCTGGCTCTTCCTTTGTCTTGTAGGAATTTTTTTTTAGCCTTGAGCACTATTTAGATATTGATCCACTAAAGAAATGCTAACCGTGTGCCTGGTACCGACTCAGGCACTGGGGTTATAGTGGTCAACACGACAGGGACCCTGCTCTCATGAAGCTTACATTCTAGAAAGGAGAGGTAGGCAATTCAGTAAATGAATAAAGAAATAATTTCAGAGATTCTCAAAGTGCTGTGAAGAGAATAAAACAGAACAGTGGCCTAGAAGTACCTGGGCATGGAGAGTAGATCTGTTTTAGTTTGGATGACCGAAAGGTTTTGTCTGCGGGGGTGTCCAGTGAGCCGAACCTGGACAATATGGAGAAGCCAGCCATAATTGCTTGTTCCTGTGTTGGCCACTCATATTAGTTAATAGTAGTTATAAAGTTAAACTTGAATGTAAAATGGGCTAGCCCTTGATAAACACAGTTTGGTGGTTCCCCAATAAATTAAACATAGAATCACCAGATGAGCCAGCAATTCTATTCCTAGGTATTTAGTCAAAATAATGGAAAACAGATGTTCAAACAAAAACTTGTACATGAATGTTCACAGCAGCACTATTCACAATAGCCAAAAGGTGGAAAAACCCCGGATGTTTATCAGTGGATGAGTGGATAAATAAAATGCATCATATCCATACAATGGAGTATTACTTAGTCAATAAAAAAGAATGAAATACTGATAGATGCTACAACATGGATGAATCTTGAAAACATTAGTCTAAGTGAAAGAAGCCAGACACAAAGCCACATTATTATATTCAACTCATATGACATGTGCAGGATAGGTAAATCCACCGAGACAGACAGTACAGATGACAAGAGGTTTGGGGAAGTAGTGAATGCAGGACTGCTAATGGCTGTGGGTTTCCTTTCAGGGTAAAGGAAATATTCTGGAACTAGATAGTGGTAATGGCTGCACACACTGTGAGTGTGCTTAATACTAATGAATTCTACACTTTTAAATGGTTAAAATGGTATGGATATTTTACCACAATTAAAAATATTAAACCCCAAAGTGATATTGGATACCAGTCCATACCAAGAGATATTTATATACACTTGGAAAATATCCTGAAAAGTAATTGTAGACTGTCTGGCTTAGCCCTTTATTTAGGGAGGAAAAGTTTTATTTGGTATTTATTTAGGTCCACACTTTCTGAAGGGAAGCTTACAGAGACTTATCAAAAGAGAACTGAGCCCTGGCCAGTTTGGCTCAGCGGTTGGAGCGTCAGCCTGCAGTCCACAGAGACCCGGGTTCGGTTCCCACTAAGGGCATGTACCTTGGTTGCAGTTTGTCCCCGGCCCTGGTTGGGTCCTGCGGGTGGCGGCCACTCGATGTGTCCCTTTCACATCGATGTTTCTCTCTCTTCCTCTCTCTCCTTCCCACTCTATCTGAATAAAAAATGGAAAAATGTCCTCGGGTGAGGATAAAAAAAAAAAGAGAACTGAACACTAGTACAGGCATACAAACATGCAGGTATGCACACCTCTCTAATATTTGAAGCAAGTGAACAGGATGTGTTTTCAGGGCCTCCCCTGAGCGTGCTCATCTCAAATTGTTTTTAATATGTGAGAAGCATTCTCACCTAAGAGCTTGTTGACTAGCCCCGGAGTCTTAGGAGAAAGAAGGCTTTGGGAATGAGGAGGGAGTAGGAAGGGGTGACAGTCCTTATCTACAGTACCAACCTTGGAACTAAAACAGGTGGAGAGGGTTTGGACAGATCTTCCAAGGCTAAGCTGAAGATGTGTCTGTAGGTAGAGGTAGCAGAAGACCTAGTTTTAGTCTTGGCCTTGCCTGCTACTCACCTGCCTTGTGCCCCTAGGATGTCATTTCAGTTCACGTATATATGTATTATCTATAAAAATTAGTGCCTTTCCTAGCCTAGCATCTAAAATAAATACTGACAAGAAAATAAGCAGCTTTGATCAAACTTTATAATTTTATCCATAGCAATAGTCCCTTATTTCTTCTCTGAGTTTGATGTGCATTCATCTGACATTTCTTAGAATGGGAGAAATTGGTGAAAATTTGGTAAACCTGAAAAAATATTGATGACAGCTAAGGAGTTTTCAAACCTCTGGTAAGAATGATCGCTCTATTCTTTAAAAAAATGATTTCTCAAGGAATATTCATTTCATGTCTTAAGTCGGCACAGCCTATTCTTTCTTTGAGTGACAGGAGTAAAATGTTAGCTAGGCCTCTTTTGTCCCCTACTAATTCCTGTGATCTACATAGTTATTAGGAAGTGGAGGTCTATTTAGATATATTTCTGAAGAAGTGGATTTTGATATATTTAAGCTCAGGGATCAAGCACTGTACTCGACTGGCTTAGAAAACACTGGGACTCACAATTTCCAACCATCCAGAATGGCCTGGATGGCTCTATCTCTGAAACCACCCGTCGGAGGCCGCCTCCACGCCCGCTGCCACCACACACCGTGGTTTTCCTTCCTCAGCTCTTCCCACCACACTCAGCGTTAGAAGTAAGCAATGCTGTCTCTTTAAGCGATGTTTGGATTCCCTCATAAACACACAAGAGAAGAAAAGTCTGTTCTGTTTGTTTGAGGCCCATTGTCTGCTTTCATTTTGACCCAGTTTCTTTTGGGGCTGGAAGGAGAGGGGAAATGCAGGCATCACAGGAGATTATCCACGGATGCTGCAGGCAGCTCTCCCCAATGTGTGCCTGAATAGTAATTATTTGCCTAGGATCCTATGTTCACCAGACAGAGTTATTTGTTCTCAAACAGGAGGAAAAATAAACCTTTGCAGTTTATTGTGAAACTTTCGGCTTCCCCCAACTGCAAGGACCCCAGCGGCAGGTTTCCGGTTTCACTTGCAGGTGTGAAGGCTACTGTCCCGATCCGATCCCCTCTACCTGCAGGCCTCCACCTGTCTCGCAGAAGGGGTGGGGGAGAGCCTAGCCAGGCTAATGAGAGTGATGCCAGAGACCTTCGGTGGACTCTAGTATTTGAAGACTGAAAAAAGTCACCACGATAAGATTAAAATTCTGCAGGAAAGGTATGAAAACAATAACTCGCATAGTTTCTTCTACAGAGAGACATATACTCTGTGATCATAAGACATCCCTCAGGGAAATCTTATGCAGGGAGCACATTCCTGTGTGTGCACACATGTGTGAGTCGGGAGACATGTATGGAAGAGAATGAGGGAAAGACTCAGACTATTCAGGGCTCAGCACACGACACTCCTGCTCCATCTCTGGGGTGCGGGCAGTGGTGATAGTCAGTCTTTGATAGCTGGCCTGACATGGGCACTGACCAGTCAGAATGGATGCCAGATACGTTACCGAAGCAGGGCTCTAGACGGCCCATTGTGTGCCAGGCTTTTCATTCCTTAGCAGCCACGTGGGGGACTATTACAAAGTGAAAGAATGCAGTAAAGTCACTGGTCTCCAGATATAGTTATTTCTTTTTTTTTGGAGGACTATATTGCCTATTTTCAGAAAAGGGCTAAACTGTTGGAAATAACAGAAAAGTTGTTGGTAAGATGCTTGTGTAGGGGTCCTAAGAGATGTATAGGCTAGGCCTGATTGCCTGATGCTGGCTGGAAGGACAGCATTTGAGAGGGGTGAAAATCATTGAGAAAGTTTGTAGCTGGGACATCGGATCACCACCAAAAAGGATTTCATTGCTGGCAGGAACACTGCCACCTTTCGATCCTGGCCTTAAGTGAAGTTTTCCTGAGCTCCAGAGAGATGCTTCTCTCTTCTTTAGGTCATTGCCTTGCGAGCGATTGAGTGCCGTGCAAAAATAAGCACACAGCTGAATACCATAGTGTAGTTAAGCAAGCTGCTTCTGATGGTGCAAGATAAATTTTTTTTCTGTTTATGACAGTGGCTTCTATTATGCACATACTGAGCCATGGCCTGACTGTATGGTAGCCCCATACAATATCAGCATTTAGGGTGGACCATTTAAATAGATTCACAGGAAAATGAGTTTTCAGCAGGATCCCTTACAGTGCATGAACTATCTCACAGCTTGATAGATACCTTCACATCTTCTGCTAAATATGTTTTTGTCTCTTGATCCTCACGCACATCATTCTAAATTTAAAAATCCTGTTGCTTTCCATGGTTCAGCTTAAATGTTGCATAATGTTTAACTCTAACATGCCCTTGTGATAGAGTTTGCCCGCGGGTCAGAGTAGGGTTTGGTGCTTAAGTGTTACTACTTACTGAACCTGTTCTTCGGGGTTTGGCTGAACTCAGTGTGAACACACAGAATCACAGTAAACTGGGAGACCGTATCAGTTTTATTTAGGGTTCTCTGCTCATGAGCTAGATTGGCGAACACGTGGGCCTTTTACCCCACTGCCTCAATCTTGAGTCTTACCCTGACTTCCACCTAGAGACTGCTGGAAAAGTTGGAACTGGAGAGCAGAAGTCTTCCCCAGTCTATCAGATAGCAGCTGGTTGTGGAGGGTATAATTCTCTCCTTAGTTAACTGGGTCCAGTGGATGTCAGAATCTCCCTGGTAGTAATCCCTCTCCTTCCCCAGGGAGTGGCTAGGAGGGCCAGAAGCCTTACATGGAAAAGCTCTCTCCTAAGAAAGGCCTTGGAAACCCCTTCTTGGTTGGGACTTAGTTTTAGTGAAATAACATGATCACAACCAACATATAAGATTTTAAAAGTAATATTAAAAATATTTTTTAAAAAAGCATAGACTTAAGATTTAAAAGGAATTTAAAGCATCACCCAATCCACCTGCCCATTTTAAAGTCTACACTCCTCCGTAACTTTCCCATTAGTGGTTATTGGGCCTTTGAACACCTGCCAAGTCAGCCTATTATATTTTTACAATGGGCTAGAATATCCTCTATAGCTTTATCCCTAATTTTGTCCCTTGGAGATACCTAAAGTATTGTCTGTCTTCCACATGATAACCTTTCATTTATTTCCAGAAGAATTTCCCATCCTCCCACTCACACCAAGTTAACATATCCAGCTCATTCAACCATTCCTCATACAATACGATTTAGAATTCCTGCATTATCCTGGTAGCTGGCCTCTAAGTATATTCCAGTAAATGTATATTCCCCCAAACAATGCATCGCTAGAACTGAAGGGGATATTCCAAGTATGGTCCAGAGTAGAAAAGGTGTATTATCTTTCTAATCACAGAAACATAAGCACGTTAAATGCAACTTACCGTATTAGCTTTGTTGTGGACATTGTCCCATCTCTGAAGCATGTTTAGCTTTCTATTGGTGAAAACATGGAATTTTCCTATGCTGCTGCTTATGCCGGGTATCCTCTAGCCTTTATGTATGTAGTTATATATGGACCCAAGTAGAGAATGTTACGTCCTATAGAACTAACCTCTCTCTCATGCCTGCCAAACCTCTGTGGCTCCATACTGTCATTCTGTGTATTTGCTACCTTTCTCAGCACTGTGACCTCTAAGTACTTGATAGGAATGCCCTTACCCTGACTGTCTTCATCCAAGTTAATATGAAATGTTGAGCAGGCAGGCCAAGGACAGAGTTCTGTGACAAGCTTCTAGAAATGTCTCTTGAAGTGGATGTCAGTTTTGAGAATGGTTTGTTTTAAGTGTGACATCCCTCACCCCCATAATTTATAAGAACATCACAAGAGACCTTGTAAATGCATTGCTGAAATCTGTATTTCGGTATAATCAAAAGGAAAATGAGCTTAGGCATATATGGATAATTCTGAGTAAAATTTTTCTGCCTTCTCATGATTGCAGTATTATTTTTCCTGGCTTCTCATAAACAACTCCTTTAATAAAACCAATTTTGATTTTTCCCAAGATCTCCCAAGGTGACCTGTATACAATTTTTTAAATCTGCCTTCTTCTTCCATTTCAAACATGAATGACATTTGCCAGTCCCCAGCTTTTGGCACATCTTCCCTTTTTCCTGGTTACACGCAGAGACTTCTGCAGAGCTGGGCGTTAGTGATCTGCTGCAAGGACTCGTCACATCTAGGCTGTGACCTGGAGGCTGTGTTTAATTTCACCTTAAGCCTGTTGTCTGATTTTTTCCAGACCTTGGCTGTTGGGACCAGGACTTCTTTTTTTCCCCAACTTGTCATACTGCATGTACAAAAGAAAAAAAATTTTTTCATAGCATAAAAAGTCCAGAACACTTCATCTCTGTGCAACTTTCTAGTTACGTTAAATGCACAAGGCCCAGTGTGTGCATTGGGTTCTTTTCATTTGCAAGTGGGCCTCCTGAAGCAATAAAAGCTCCTTCTAAGGATACAGGTGGCAAGGATGGCAAAAATAGGGCCCCTTGGAAATGGAATCGAGAAGTGCCAGGACTTGGAACTGGCCAATCGGGGGCAATGTAGGGATCGTCTGGCTGCTGCCGGAGCAGTGGGTCCATGCAGCCCTTAAGCCAAGAGCAGGCTCAACTCCTTTCTTTTTCTTTTCTTTTTTCTCTGCTCCTAGAGCTGACCTCAGGCTTAGTGTGTGTTTTCCCTCAACCTCTGTCTTTTCTTTTTAATCCTCACCCAAGGTTATTTTTTCCATTTATCTTCAGATAGAGTAGGGGGCAGGGAGAGAGAAAAAGAGAAACATCAATGTGAGAGAGACACATCAATTTGTTGCCTCCTGCCCTGGCCGGTTTGGCTCAGCGGTTAGAGCGCCGGCCTGCGGTCGGGAGAGACCCGGGTTCGGTTCCCGCTAAGGGCACGTGCCTCGGTTGCAGTTTGTCCCTGGCCCTGGTTGGGTCATGTGGGTGGCAACCATTCGATGTGTCCCTTTCACGTCGATGTTTCTCTCTCTCTCTCTCTCCCTCCCTCCCACTCTGTCTGAACAAAATATCAAAAAATGTCCTTGGGTGAGGATAAAAAAAGAAAGAAATGTGTTGTCTCTCCTGCACAACCCCGACCAAGGCTGGGGACTGAACTGCAACTGAGGTATGTGCCCTTGACCGAACTCGAACCCACAACTCCTAGGTCTGCAGGCTGATACTCTAACCACTGAACAAAACTGGCCAGGGCCTCAACCTCTTTCTTTGCCTTGTCTTTTATTCCTGTGCTGCCAAACAACTTAGTAACATATTTCTCTACCTCGGAATTTTCATGTACCCATATTTTTGATGAGGTCGGAACTTTGCCTCAACTGTGGCATTTTGTGGTCTGTTTCTTACCCATTCTCTTGTCCAGGGGGACCTTTATGTTGGTGTCCTGAATAATTTAAGAATGGATCTTCCCAAATACTTCGAGACATTAAATAATCTGTGTTATTTGCCGTAGTTCAACTGAATATTCCTCAGGTTTTGGCTTTTCTTTTCAAACAGATATGAGAAGCTTGCTAATGTCTCTGTCTCTTTGACGGTACGTGAGCGATCATGGTGTCAATCACAGTCTCTTACTGAGGAAAACTGCTCTACTTGACCCTGGCTGAAACACGGTTGACTGGGGGACCGATGTGCACCTGACCCAAAGACAGCCAGTGGACTGGCCAGCAAAAAGCTCTTCTCATGCAGGGTGAAATGGACCAATTGGATTCTTCTCTCTTCTCACGCAGGGTGAAATGGGCCAATTAGATTCTTCTCTCTTCTCACACAGGGTGAAATGGGCCAATTAGATTCTTCTCTCTTCTCACACAGGGTGAAATGGGCCAATTAGATTCTTCTCTCTTCTCACACAGGGTGAAATGGGCCAATTAGATTCTTCTCTCTGAAGGATCTTAACTGAAAAGTGGGAATGGGACCATTCAAACCAGGAGCAGAGGGTAAAAACCCAGAGAGAGACCAGAAGAGGCCAGAGAGAGACTAGGTTTTCCCAAGGCAAAGGGGCAAAGACTATTTAATGTCTCCTACAGTCATTAGACAGATCTGTACAATCATATACATAAACACTGTGTGCCTATTTTATAGAACTTGGCTCTAGGGGATGGACAGTGGGAGGTTTTGCAGGAAGAGTTGAGCCACATGCTGTATCAAAGTCTTTATTCTGTAGTAGGAGCTCATACTCCTCTTGAGTAGGTTCTTCCCTCACCTCTCTTCCGCTGAGCATCTCCAAGAGGTCTTCCACCTTTTCTGGGTTACTGCAGCGTGTCTGCCAGTTTCTTCTTGGTGAAGCTTGCTGACTTTGCTGTGTGGGTGCTGGCGGTGCTGCTCCCGCAGCAGCTGTAACGGGGAGCCCTGTCAGAGTGCCAGTATCACAGGTGACCAGAGGGCTAGATGAAGAGGAAAACAAAGTGATGAAGATGGACTTTATTTAATAAGTGTTGCCATAGAGGAAAAGAGACTCCAGTATAGAACTGGGCTCAATTCCTAATACAAGGACACATGGTAATTTATAGCCAAGGAGCCAAGGCGAGGGGTCAGTGGATGGGAAATTGCTAAGAGGAGACAGCAAGGGTGGGGGGATTCTTGCTAAAATTGCTTAGCAGGATTCTTGCTACAGCTGGACTAGAGAAACTAAAGGCAGGGCCCAAAGATGAGGCCTCATGGAAAAGAGGGTTCGAGGAACCCATGTAGAGTTTGGTCAAGAAGAGTCTTTGTCAGCCCCCAACCCCACCAAATTTGTATTGTGTTTCTAGAATCACAGAAGAATTGAGGCTACGTCTCCTTCTTTGTTTTTTATTTTCAATTTTTATTAATTTATTTTTGTTACAGATGTTTCTCCTTTTTCCCTCCCTAGACCCCCTCCTCCCCATCCTGTTCCTCCACCCCCCTAGCATTGTTGTCTATGTCCATTGGTTATGCACACATGCATGCGAGTTCTTTGGTTCATCTGTCCATCTCCCCTACCCCCCTTCTCTGAGGTTTGTCAGTCTGAACCATACTCCTTTCTATGTGTCTGGGTCTATTTCGTTCATCAGCCCACCTTGTTCATTATGTCCCACAAATAAGTGAGATCATGTGGTATTTGTCTTTCGAGGCTGCGTCTCCTTCTCGCTGTAAATGAGATTCTTCTCTTCTCCCTTTGTGTTACTGTTATATCTGCCTAAAGCGGCACTGTGTCAGTTCCCAGTAGCTCAGGCATGGGAAGAAAACAGGTCTCTCCATTTATTTCTCCAGGCTTTATTCACAAGTCTGCAACCACAGGGACTTGTGGGGTGAGAAGGTCTGCCTGGGAGCAATCTGAGTAGTAGAGAAAATACCTACTCTAAACCACACCTTCCTGGCCCTCCAGTAACTGAGGCATTGTTAGGGACCAAGCCTGTGGGCTTGACTGTCCTGCCTTAGGCTGTATGTGACAGTCCCCGCCCGCCCTGCTTGCGCCCTGGTGGAGCCCTCAGCCGGTCAGTAGGACCAGTCACACCGGAGTACGACCTGGGAGTCCAGTCAAGGCTCAGCCAGAGCTGCTCCCCGCTCCCTCTCCACCCTCCTGGACGCTTGAAAAAGATGAAAATACATAAAAAACTCATTGTACCTAACCCAGGCCCCTGCCTTAAAAATTTAAAAAGTGCATTTCATTCTCAACACTGTAGTTCATACTTACAAAAAAAAAAAATTAATTCTGACTGAACCACCTCAGGCTCCTTTCCGCAGAAGTGAAGTTTTACTGAAAGTGATTGGGACGAAAGGTACAAATGGGTGTTTAAAAGAATTGAAACACAGGAGTTAAGCTGGGACCTGCGGGGGCTGTGGGGAGCGGGGGCTGGAGGATTGTACATGCAAAGGGAACCACGGCTGAGAACACTGCGGCTCTGGAATTGGGGAGAAAAACCATTTTTTGGTTCTAAGTAGAAGAAAAGCCATTTCTTTTGATATTTCCAAAATCGCTGCCCTTGGGTTTGCACTGCGTTTTCCCTGCACCCTTTTTCCTCTGAGAAGGTGCTAATGACTTGGCATCCCGCAGCCTTCTCCTGGTAAATGTGTGTGCTTTCAAGTCTTTACTCAAACTCAACATCATTTCTTTTAGAGAAGCATTTTTTCAGCAACACCGAATTAATCCAAGAAAGCTCTTGTTGCTTTTATTGTCGCTAAATCATATATTGTTTTTCACAGAATACTGCCATTTGTTTGTATTTCCCCACAGTTTTTGTTGTTAGGAGTTTTGTTCTGCTCTCGTGGCAGCTGAAGTGATTTGGAGTGTTTGCAGCACGCCGTTAATTAACCAAATGTTTCCACCTGGAACTTGAAACACCTGGGCTGGCACGGATTGCTCGGAGGCAGAGTGGAAATCTTTGGAGCGGTGGATGTTGCAGATTCGGGGTAAAACAGACAGTAGATGGTGAGAGGTTTTACGTTCTACTCATTTTTTTTTAGGCAAAATAAAAACAGATGAGTGTCAGGCTCTTGAGCAGAGTTTATTCTGAGCAGCCTCATGTGCTCACTGGCTAAGCAGCGAGGGCTCCCAGCGTCTGTTTGCTTGCAGGTAGGTTAGGTTCAGTCTGCATTCCACCCTGTGCCCATTCCCCTCCTCTCCGCTGCCTCCCCTTGGGCTTGATCATTTTAAAAGCTTGGATAGATGCAAATGAAGAATCAAGATTGGTCATGGGAAGTGCTAGGGTGTCAGAGATTTGGTACCCAAATCCTTCCACTCATTCTTTCTTCCCTCTGGGGTATTCTGATCAAAAAAGCATGTGCAAAAAGAGCTATATTCGAAGAGAAAATGAAGCACATTTTACTAGCAGTTGAGCAGGCACCAGATGACCTCACACAGACACCGTGAAAGAAGGGTGGCTCTGGTAAGACTGAACCGAGTCAGACCGCCGGTGCCTGTGCAGGACGCATCCTTAATTCCCCCAGGCTAAGGCGCAGGAGCCAAAACGGACTGAGAAGAGTTGGTTTGTTCCGAGCAGTGTTTCTAAGAGCAGCACTGATGACAGCAGGGTTAGGTCACTCTGTTACGTGGCCGTCTTACGCATTGCAGGATGTTTGGCAGTCTTTCTGGCCTCCCTCACTGGATTTAAGTAGCACACTTCCTCCACCTTTGTTCTGACAACCAAAGATGTCTCCGGACACTGCCAAACATTCCCTGGGGTGGGCTGGGCGTGGTGGCAAAATTGTCTCCAGTTGAGAACTACTGGCTTATGGGAAACAGACCCCAGCTGGTTTGGGATTCCCATTGATACGTATGTTATGAAGCAGAAACTTAATCATAGACTCATGGGAGAGGGTCTAGAGTAAGATTTTAAAAATCGAGTGCATACACTACTGAAGATGGCAGGGTAGGTAAACGCAGTATCACCTCCTCTCACAACCACATCAAAATTACAACAAAAGTACAACACAACCATCATTCAGAACCGCCTGAAATCCAGCTGAATGGAAGTCCTACAACTACGGAATTAAAGAAGCCACCACATGGAGACTGGTAGGAGGGGCGGAAGCACGACGGGCTGGTCCCACACCCACATGTGTCGAATAAAAATCAGGAGGACACCTCGGCTGGGAAGGTCCTCCCCGAGGACTGAGGGGTCCCCATCCCACACCAGGTGCCCAGCTCAGGGTCCCAGTGCCAGGAAGAAAAGTCCCCATAACTTCCGGCTGGAAAAACCAGTGGGAACTGAGGCTGAGGGAGGCCGAGGCTGCTGGAGCCCCAGCAGTTCCTATTAAAGGGCCCGCACATGGACTTACTCAGACCCGCTCCCTCTGAGCTATGAGGGGAGGCAGCTTGAGGGCACCAGAGAACAGGGAAGAACTGAGTTGTTTGGCCTCCCGATGCAAACTGGAGGGGCAGATTTCTCCTGGACAGACATGCTGGTGGAGGCCATTTTTCCTTTGGTGAGCCCTTCCCCCACAGGGCAGGGAGACAGCCACCATATCTGGGACTCCAGCAACCTGGCTCACACTGGTAGCCCTGCCCTGGTGATTCCCTGAGGTCCCGCCTCACCCATCTTTCTGGCCCACCCAAGCTGTTTCCAAAGGCTTTACCATAGGATTGCCTGTCTTGGATCCTGCTTCAGAGTTTCCTAAAATCTCTCAAATAAGCAGCATCTGGTATCTGAGCCCACTAGTGCACTTGGCACCATCGGGCCAGTGGACACCCTGTGTCAACACAGACCAGTGCACAGTAGTGGAGTTGTCAAGGTAGCCCAGCACCATCCCCCACAGTAGCAGCTCGATCAGAGTCAAGATATACCCCCAGCAACAGAGGCTGGGGAGCAGACATCCATCCCCAGAAAACAGAAGCACAGACCAGTAGCAGAGAACCATCCCCAAAAACTACAGCAAAGGCTGAGCAGGAGCTGAGCCCCACTGGGCAGTAGCACTCCCCAGCCGCCAGCTGTGGGAGGGGGCTCCATAGGGGCCTGTGCAGTACAGCTGCCCACAGGAGCAGAGGGAAGCCGGGGATCCAGAGGGCCTGTGAGACCCAGCGGCCCACAGGAGCGGTGTGGAGCCGAGGTTCTGGACGGACCTATGTGACCCAGTGGCCCATAAGAGCGGTGCAGAGCTGGGGCTCGAGAGGGGCCAGTCTCAGCGAGCCCCAAACCTCTTGTTAAGTGGCCCCAGGCCTGGCACTAGAAGCAGCCAGCCTTGGTTTACAACTTGGCTTTTCCTGGGCACCTCCAAGCCCAGCATAAGAAGCAGCCATCTGCAGTTCACTTGTAGCTTATGCCGGGTGGCCCTGGATAGAGCACAGGCAGTGGCTGACCTTACCCCAGAGCCGGCACAACCAGTGGACAGCTTCAGACCACATCAAAACACCACCACCCAACCACCTCCACAAGCGACACACTCAGTAAGTGGACTCAGTGGGTACTAGAGCCCTGCTGAAGTAAGTCTTGCTCTGTGTGGTAGGCCCCTACACAGCCAATCCTCCAAGGTAGTGGCTAGTGGGCACAGCCAGTCCTTGAAGCTGACCAGCCTCAGTAAACCCCTCGCTTTGACATGCCAACAGCAATCAAGACTCAATTACAAGAGAAGGGTATACAGTCCACACTAGGGGTGCACCGTGAGGGCCCAGCTGGGGTGATCAGGGAGACTGTGCCACTGGATCCTACAGGACACCTACAACAGGAGGACATCCTACGAAGCCTAGGAGGCATAGCAACTCTGCCTGATACATAGAAACAATCACAGGGAAGCAGCCAAAATAAGGAGACAAAGAAACATGTCCCAGATGAAAGAAAAGAACCAAACTCCAGGAAAAGAACTAAACAAAATGGAGATAAGCAATCAATCAGATGCAGAGTTCAGAACACAGGTTATAAGGTTGCCCAGGGAACTTGGTGAGACATCCAAGGGACTTAGTGAGACCATCAAGGAACTTAAGGAGACCTCCAAGGAACTTAGAATATCAACAACATAAAAAAGGACCAATCAGAAATGAAGGATGCACTAACTGAAATGAATAATTTATAGGGAATCAATAGTTGAGTAGGTAAAGCCAAGAGGCAGACCATCGATTTGGAATATAAGGAAGCAGAAAACACCCAACCAGAACAGCAAAAAGAAAAAAGAATCCCCAAAAATGTGGATAGTGTAAGGAGCCTCTGGGACAACTTCAAGCGTGCCAACATTCACATCATAGGGGTGCCTGAAGGAGAAGAGAGAGAGCAAGAAATTAAAAAACTATTTTGAAACAATAATGACAGAAAAATTCCCTAACTTGGTGAAGGAAATAGACATACAAGTCCAGGAAGCACAGAGAATCCCAAACAAGTTGAACCCGAAGAGGTCCACACCAAGACACATCAAAATGCCAAAGGTTAAATACAAAGAGAGAATCTTAAAAGCAGCAAGAGAAAAGCAGTCCATTACCTACAAAAGAACTCCCATAAGACTGTCAGTTGATTTCTCAAAAGAAACTTTGCAGGCCAGAAGGGAGTGGCAAGAGATATTCAAGGTGATGAAAAGCAATGACCTACAACCAAGATTACTGTATCCTGCAAAGCTGTCATTTAGAATAAATGGACATATCAAGAGTTTCCCAGACAAGAAAAAGCTAAAGGAATTCATCACCACCAAACCAGTATTACATGAAATGTTGAGGGGTCTTCTTGAAGGCGAAGAAGAACAAAAATATAAACAATAGAATGGCAGTTAATGGCAATTAATGGCAAAAAATGGCAATACATATCTTTCAACAATTGAATCCACAAACAAAATGAGCAAGCAGAACAGAAACAGACTCATAGATACAGAGAACTTTTATTGCTTGCCAGATGGGAGGGGGCTGGGGTATTGTTGAAAAGATGAAGGAATTAAGAAGTACAAATTGGTTGTTAGACTGATGAACCTCAAAGGGAAGGGGGGTGGGGTGGGGTGGGATGAGATAAACCAAAGAACTTCTATGCATATATGCACAACCAATGGACACCGACGATAGTATGGGGAAGGCAGGAGGGGGTGGGAATGGGGAGGAGGGGTCAATGGGGAAGAAAGGGAGAAATAGCCATAATACATTCAACAATAAAGATGAGTTTAAAAAAATAAAAATTGAGTGCTGAGTGTTATTAAAGCTCTTTCAAACATTGATGTCCAATAAATGTAATATATTAGATGTATCTGGGGAGCTTTTAAAAATTCTGATGCCCGCCCTGGCCTCTTTGGCTCAGCCATTAGAGCATCAGCCAGGACTGAAAGGTCACAGGTTTGATTCCAGTCAAGGTCACGTACCTAGGTTGCAGGTTCCATCCCCAGCCCTAGTCTGGGTCCTGTGAGAGGTAACCAATCCATGTGTCCCTCTCACATCAATCTCTCTCTAGCTCCCCACCCCCACCCCACTCCCTCTAAGAAAATCAATGGAAAAACATCGGGTGAGGATTAAATGAATGAATGAATGAATGAATCAATCAATCCTGATGCCCTAGCCACACTCCAGTGTTAATTAAATCAGAATCTCGGGGGTAGGGGGTGGAACTGGATCAAGGATTTTTAAAAAGCTTCCCAGGCATTCCAATGTGCAGCCGAATTTGGGAACCAGTGCTTTAAAGTACAGTCACTAGTAAGACATGGCCCCCTCGCCTGACCTGCAGATATCCTATGTAATGAACAGCTTCTTGCTGTTATTTTATAGACATAACTAACTGCCAGTAGTTTTCAGACTTTGGCATGCATCAGTATCACAGGTGACCAGAGGGCTAGATGAAGAGGAAAACATTTTTCTATGTTAGATCTGGGGCAGGGCTCCATGTTCTGCATTTGTAAGAAGCTCCTAAAGTGGTGCTGATGCTGCTGGACCAGGAACCAGCTGTGAGAACCACTGCTGGTGACCGTCATTTCAGCCCCGTATTAGAGGAGCAGAGGGCCAACTGTCCCAAGAGGACAGCACCGCCCGGTGACTGACACAGGGCTGTGTACCAGACATCCCTGTTCCCTCTCCTCTTTTCACTTTCTCATAGTGTTTCCTTTCTCCGTCTTTCGTCAACTCACAGCCCCGTGGTCCTCTGAAGGTGTGCTGTCATTATGAAGCTACATAGTCCTCGGAAATGCTCAGAACTTCACTCACAAATTTCACATGCCTTCCGTATCTCAACTTATTGAATCTGTTTTTCTTCATTTACTAGCATTAAGGATTTTAGGAAAAGACCTCATTTAGTTTCACTGTAGTTAGATTTCCCTTATTTGGTGATCTGCCATCAGTGGGAATTTCTTCCCTTTTCGCACAAATGTGGCAAGTTGTAATACTTTGTTACTGAAATAAACTTTGGGGGCTAACTTAAAATCAAACAACCATTTTCAAACGAGTTAATTTTTGACAGAAAATCTTTGAAATTAGGAGATGATGTATATATTTAATGTAGCAGCTTTTTTTTTTTTTGGTTTGTTTTACCTGTGAGATGCAAGTCTCCATATTTAAAACATGATGGCTTGAGAAGTTCCAAACTCTTTGAAGACCAAGGCTATAAATAACATGTCCCTGTTTATATCTCCCATTAAAATGTCTGTCCAGCCCTGGCTGGTTTGGCTCAGCGGTTAAGAGTGTCGGCCTGGCCCTGGCCACTTTGGCTCAGCGGTTAGAGCATCGGCCTGCGGTCCAGAGAGACCTGGGTTCGGTTCCCGCTAAGGGCGTATACCTCGGTTGCATTTTGTCCCCAGCCTGGGTTGGTCATGCGGGTGGCAGCCACTCAATGTGCACCTTTCACGTTGATGTTTCTCTCTCTCTCTCTCCCTCTCTCTCCCTCCCACTCTATCTGAACAAAAAATGGAAAAATGTCCTCGGGTGAGCATTAAAAAAAAAATGCCTGTCCAGCCAGTTGGTTGGGCATCATCCCCTGCATCCACGGGTTGCTGGTTCAGTTGCAGTTGTGGGCTCAGTTCCTGGTGAGGGGTTTGCTGGAGGCAGCTGATATCATTCTCCTATCGATGTTTCTCTCTCCCTCTCCCCCCATCCATTCTTTTCTCTACCAAAAAAAAAAAATCAATAAAAAAAATATATTTTTAAAATGACTGTCCAGAAATACAGAAGGTGTTAATGGGGTTAATGGGTAAATATTTGGTCAGTTAAGTCCCAGGGTTATGCAGGGGGCTTTTCTGTGGGATGACCAGAGGATGTCACTGATTAAACAGGAGGTCACAGTTGCCTGCTGCTTGTCATCCTTTGAAGCAGGGCTATCTGCTCTTGTCTTGCCTCTTGACACTCAGATCTTCCCTCTTTGAGATGGACCGGCCCAGTGTTTGGTATTTTCCTGTTGGCTTTGCAGAGTTAATGTCTCACAGACATTTCTACAACTCCAACAGAAGCTGTTTAGATAACTTTTGGAGGAAAACAACTATGTCTTAGGAAGTATAGTGGGAATGAGCCCTGGACTGGGGAGCCAGAACTGGGCTCCGTTCCAGGCTCTGGCACTAACTGGTGGTGTGACCTTGGAGAGGTCACTTGATTTGTCCTGCCCTCATCTTCCTGGTCTGGACAGTTGAAGTTAAACCACGCAGTCCATTTGTCAGCCCCTCTCCAGTGCTGTCATCCTGCGGCTCTGCCAAGTTATGTTTTCTGCAGGCTAAAGACCTCCGGGAACAGAGTGTGGGCTTCTCTCCGGTCAGTAACTCGGGGTCCTGGGTTTGGAGGAAGGAAAGACAGGTGTTTGGACACTAGTAGAGCATGTCTGGCAACTTTTCTGTTTTGCCCCTCAGTAGCTAAATAACACCATATTAAGCAGCTAGGACAATTATTTTTCAATCAAGCTCATGAACTTTAGTCTTCACACCAATTTTAATATAAGCAAAAAGTGAATGAGTGTGGTGGATCCTCTCCAAAGGATAAGTAGGTAGCCTATTAAATTCTATATTAAGCAAGTAGAGCACCCCAGGTGTGAAAAGGTTCTTTAAGATGTTCCTTTTTGCCCTGGCCGGTTTGGCTTAGCAGTTGGAGTGTCGGCCTGTGGTACAGAGAGACCCGGGTTCGGTTCCCGCTAAGGGCACGTACCTCGGTTGCAGTTTGTCCCCAGCCCTGGTTGGTCATGCGGGTGGCAGCCACTCGATGTGTCCCTTCACATCGATGTTTCTTTCTCTCTCTCTCTTCCTCTCTCTCCCTCCCGCTCTATCTGAACAAAAAATGGGAAAATGTCCTCAGGTGAGGATTAAAAAAAAAAAAATGTTCCTTCTTTAAAAACTCCCCAAAAGTTGGCATGAGAGTAAGGTCTGGTTCCCAAGCTTGTTAAATCAGTTCCCCCCACCCCCACCCCCTGGTGTTTGGAGGTGAATGGTTCCTCACGTTGTGGCCGGCTCTGTGACTTGACTAGGCCCACACCAAGGCTCACAGTGAGAGAAGACATGGGGGTATCAGGCAGGTCGCCCGCTGTGTGAAGTAGGCTGCCTGGTGGATCAGTGGGGGAGAAGAGCAGGCGATCAGAGCTGTGAGGGGGTCCAGTGTGTCACCTTCCTGATGCTTCTACAGACAGGAATACTTATTTGCACAGTGTTGAATGCATGGAAAGGTTGGGGCCGTGCCTTTAAGAAATCAGGAGTCGGGAAACTGTACCAATTTCTTTTTTGAAGAAAAAGAAAGAACAAAAGAGAGCTAGAGAGTAGAATACCTATGGCCAGACTATGTCACAAGGTAAAGGGCCGGTCATCTCTATCACATGCTAGCATCATGGTTTACAAAATGGATGTTCACACCCACCCCTCGAATAAAAACATGAAAAGGACATGCTCAGGAAATTCCTTTCCCTTTTAAGCAGGATAAAGAAAGTATGGTGTTGAGACCTCAGAAAGCATACTGGATTTCACCTTTAGTCTCAGCCGTCAATCTCGCTGCAAGTGGTCCTTCTCTGAAAGGTGCAAGTCAGCAGCGCTTTGGCGCCGAGTTCCGGAATGGCCTTTATCACCTTGATGACAATTTTTCCAATTTAGTTAACAGTTTATTCAGTTGTAAAACTACAGTGATTCATGTAATTAGAGGCTTCTCTCTGTGTCAACAGAGAAGATATTTAGAGCTGGGGAAGGGCTGGACAACTTTTCTGCCGCACTTCCAAAGAAGTGGTCAATCATGGGATAATATTTTTAGAACGTCAGAACTGGAATATGGCCGGCTGCTAATCATCCTCAAATAAAACTCTTGATTAATTGTAAAATAAATGACCCAATAGTGACAAAATTTACCTGGATCTCATTGAAGTTTTATTAGGTTACCTCCTCCACGCCCGGCGAACAGGAACAGGGCAAAGATGTTCTCCTCATGATGCCCCACTTGAGACAAACACACAAACAGGAACCAAAAGCTGCAGAGCTCATAAAGACGGATGGGAGATCTTATAAAATTTCACCCAACACAGTGATTTTGTTGCCCTTCCCGGATTTTGTGTCTTCCCTGAATGTGGGCAGCTGAAAGGTGTGTATAAAATATTCCTGAACACCAAAGTGAAAATCTTCCACAGCTGTCATAATAATAGTTCATTAAGTAAATGCTATTAAAAAAAAAAAAAAAAAAAACCTGCTTGAACATTTCATGAGCATAAATGAATCACAACAACTCTTGGAGAGAGACTGCAAATTAATTAAGCTACCACAAGGGCAGGATGAAAATCTGAAATTTGAAATTCGGGAGAATTCCAGCTATGAGTCCCTTGTCAAGGTTGGTTGTCACCTGTTTTTCTGCTCCTGAAAAGTTTGTTTATCTCCTATTACGTGGGTCATAGGTTAAGATAATGCCTAGCCCTGTGAAAGTTCGGCCAGGATTCACTATTCTCTCTCTCTCTTTCTCTGTGTGTGTGTGTGTGTGTGTGTGTGTGTGTGTGTGTGTTTGTCACTGCAGTGCTCAGTAACTGTCTTATGGGACAGTCGATGCATATTTCTAAACATGTGTGTGACATTTATTGTATACCAGGTACTTCTTTAGATGAAAAATATCAACTCATTTAGTCCTCATGTAACCCTGTGAGACAGACACTCATCCGTTTTTACAAATGAAAAAACAGGCATAGAGAGGTTAGTAACTTTTCCAAGGTCACAAAACTAAGAAATGACAGAACTGGACTTTAAATGCCAGGCCATGTGGTTTTGGAGTCTGTGATCTACCCTCTGTGCTATGTATTTTTCTCAATTAAGTGTTTGTTGAAATGATAATAACAGACTTGTCTATGAAGATTTTTTAGAGCAAATTCACATGCCATTTCATTTGATCCTCAAAGTACCCAGTAAGGCAGATACAGCTATTCCCATTTTAGGGTGGAGAAAACTGAGTCTACTTGAACAGGTAAATGATTTTCCCAAAATCACCTGTCTAGTAAGTTATGGGGACAAGTCACTGGAACCTGGATCCACCCCCTGGCTTCAGCTCTGGCTTTTCCCTGCCTTAGCTACACTGAACCAGAATCCAATGCAGTCTGCCCCTTTTATTTCCGGCTCCCTCCACTGGGCTTCACCCATAGTTTTCTCCAGCTTCTGCTCCATCAACAACTAGCAATCATGTGTTGTGGTGGGAATGGATTTGGGAAGTCCATGTTACGTAAACAATTCTCAGGCAGTGCTCTCTTCACTGGGTGCCTGTTTAGTATCTGGGCCTCGGTGCTAGGTCTGCAGGTCTGCAGAGGGTCCCTCCTGTGTTCCGCAGTGGCGCCCTCTGGGTCTCAGGAGCCGGCAGCTTTCTCGTTTCAGTCCCGCACGCTCCCCTTTTGGCTGTTGACAAAAGCTGTAATGAATTTGGGCTGAGTTCTCTACTTCTTTCCCAAGAGGAATCTTACTTTTGATCCAAGTTGTCAGTCATTTCTCAAAAACCTAATCCTTTATTTATACATCTATTTATTTATATTCTGTCTTGTTTCACAGAAGTTGAGGTAAATTAAAGGAAACATAAAATGGTAAAATACAAGTAGAAAGTGGAAAATAAAGATCGGAGAAGATAGAAATCAGAATTGGGCAAGGCCTGAGGATAGAGATTTGACTTCTTTGTTCTTAGCCAGATAAAACAAACAAAATAACAAAACATGAAATACACTCAATTTCAGAGTTCTTGTTGATGATGAGGAGGGAAAAAGCCTGTAACTCTAAAGGAACCTCACTTGAAATTCCTTTCTAATGGTAATTCCCTGTGAAAAGCATTATAGGCACTGTGGTTATAAAGATGACCTTGAATCTTTCAGTCTAGCAGGCAAGTCAGGCAAATTAAAGCCTATGGATGGAATAAAATAAATACAATTCAAGGACAGCTCAGTATGGAGTACCTAGGAAAGAAAGACTTTCTGACAGAGGGATCTGGGAAGGTGACAAGAGGTTCTACCTGACTGAGCCTTGAAGGAAGGATTTAATCTTGAGTGGAGAACAATAAAGAGATGAGTGTTACAGCCCTACGGGATGGAATGGGCCATGGTCAAAGTTATGGGCTTGTATTTGAGGGTGGATCAGGGAGACAGGCATTTGGGTCAAGTATGCGGAAGTGTGAGACCATGCCTTTTAGGGAGTTGGATCATTTCTGAGGAAGGGCCATGTCCTACCTTGCTTGGGAAGCTCATTCTGGCGCTGGGGTGAAGGATGTATGTGTCCCCGAAGCCAGGGGCTCAACGGGGGCTCAATTAGGGCACTGTAATAACCAGAGAAGTGGCCAAGCCCCAGCTAGGCACTGGCAGTGGAAATGAGAAGTACATAGAACATGGAGAATCTGTGGAAGCTCATGTTAAAAAGAGTTGGCCAGATGTAGAGCTTTAACTCAGAGATAGGTAGGAAGTGGAACAAGCGAAAGTTAGAAGTCGTTTGGGATATGCTGAGTTTATCCGGCATGCAGGGATCCGACTGGACCTGGTGGCTTTTTGGTTCTGCTACAGTGTCATACACTAGTCAAGGACTTCAACTTTAGTTGACTAGATCTGGTTTTGAGGCGTGGCTCACTAGCTCTGTGATCTTCCATAAGCAATCAAGGCTCCGTGTGTTCCACCTGTGAAAAGGGGCACGCCTTCCGATAAGGGTTGTGGTCAAGACTGAAGGAGCGCCCTGGGCACCTGCAGGCAGCAGTCCGGTGGGTTATTTCCACTCTTAGTACTTTTAGGCTGGTCTTGCTCTTTCGTCTCTGTATTTCTGCGTTATTGTGTTGTCTGCAATTCTGTTGGAAACATGGACTTGTGAAAGCCCACTCCGAGCCTCAGGGTCCTCCTGGCTCACTCGAGTAATAGTACACGCAGGTGAACCGTGAAGTCAGGCACCATCTCGCTGCTGCCAGAAGACCCCTCCCCCCCCACATCGGTGTCGTGGCCCCACTCGCCACTAGGTGAAGAGGAGGGGCACTGTTAGGGTGCCAGGTGACATGCAGGCTCTGAAGACGAGATTCCGCATCCGAGCGATGAGGAGCTGCCCCAGGAAACTCTTCAGCCGAAGAGCGTGCGCAGGTGGAAGTTCAAGTGCCCCTAAGGCAGAAGGGCAGGCGCCTTGGAAAAGGGGAGTGTCAGCAGTTCCAGTCCCTTGGCTCCGAAACAATTTCTTGAAGTCTTGTAAATGTGACAGTGTGCAAAAGCAGCAGCAAAAATGACAAGTGGGAGACATTATGATGTGGCCTTCTGTGCGTCCCTGAGGGAAGCTGGCACGAGGACAGGGTCCCTAAAGGGTCAGTGAACTGTTGTAACATTCCTAATTATCGCGTGTTGTGGGCTGAGCTTCGTATTGGGGAATTCTCTCTCTAATTAACATATCTCTGCTCTGAACGTGCTCACAGGTTTCTTCTAATTCAAGAAAGAGTGGAAAAACACACCAAGAGCTCAGCTTTAATTGAAAATAGAATAATTAGATTGTGGAATCCTACTCTTAATTATAGAGCTAGATTTCCCTCAGTATCTAATTCATTTTCTGATGATGTTATGCCCTGACAGAATTAGTAAAGTTTCTGGGGATCTGTTATAATTTTTTAAGAACTCTGTGACTCAGTCTGAATCCAGAAATGCAGGCATGACCCATGTCGTTCTAGTGTTCATGAATCCTTTGCTTGAGTTGTTGGGGAATTAAGTCCTTATGTTGTCACACAGATTAATGGACTGTTATTTTACATGAAACAGAGGGCATTCATTTTTGAAGTTGGTTAAGTAGTATATTCAAGGACTTGATGGTCACTAGACACGGCATCGCCCTTCGAGTTGGACAAAAGGTGCCCCTGTGCTAGTCCCCATACTTGAACTTGAATGTGCATAGGAGTTGCCTAGAGATTTTAATTGAGTAGGTTCAAAGTGGGGCCTGGGATTGTCCATTTCTAGCAGGCTCCCTGGTCGTGTCCACACTCCTGTTCATGGAGCACACTTTGAGCACAGCTCTGAAGGGTTCCACTCTGGCCTTTCTCCTTTGGGACAAGAAATCCACAGTCCAGGGGATAAGTTTACCCACAGCCTGTGCTCCCTCTTTCTAGACCTTGCTGTATGTACTTGGAGGTTCTAGAATTCCCTGCCCAGCTGGCCTAGTGCCTTCTCCTTACATCCATTCACCCAACAAGGGTACAAGGGTGGGTAAGGAATAGCTGTCATGGTTCCTTGTTTGAGGCTTCTCGTGGTATGAGATGGAACTGTGGTGGAAAGCAGGGGGCAAGTCAGGGTGTGGCAGCTCTCCTGGCACTGTTCCGTTCTGGCACAGAACCTTGAGAAGTTCCTGAATTCAACCTGGATTTCAGCCTCAGGTTCTTTGAGGAACTTAAAAGGAGAATGCCATTGCCAGTAGGAACTGGGGGCATCTTGGAGGCAGAAGTTGCCTGTCTTAATTGGGGGATGGTGAGCAGATACCTCATAGTATATGATAGATGAGCCTCCCTTTGTATGCTTGCTCTGTCCTTAAAATGTTAGGGTAGGTCTACCTGGAAGATGCCTTATGACCTCAACAGAAGTGAGATCTTCTATCTGATCATCATTTCGTATTTTGCATACATTTATTTTTCTTGATACACATTAGAAATATTCAAATTTGTTAGACTACTATATGGTATATAGTTCTACACCTTTAATTTGTTTAATTTGTTTTATGGGCCATTCTGCCATCTTTAAATGTGTTTATCAGCTGAAAATTTCTTTTAAAAATAAGATTTAAAAAAGTATAAGAGAATAGAAAATTTTAAAAATTATCATGTAAGGAATAATTATCATGTAAGCATATCATGACATGCTTTTACATTTTGTAATTTTGGTGGATTTCAGTAGAAGTTGGTTCTTGATGATGAAATTAGTGAGGACCAAAGTTCCCAGCCGGATACAGATTTCAGGGCTGATACTGAGTGAAAGGAGTGAAGGGTCTTCTGCTGAACCCCACACCCCTTGCTCTGCTTGGAGTGTTTGTCTGCACTTTTGAAACCTCCTTCTGTACGCAGTGCACGTCTGTGTTTTAGGGCCCTCACGCCCAGAATAGCAAGCAGGCTTAGCTGGACTCAAGGCACTTGAGATCTGATACTTAGGATGGGGATCTCCCTAGGTATTCCCAGCTCCTCACTGCTCACTGGTGCCTCTGTCCAACCTCCTGCACACTCTACCTTCCCGCCGAGGCTGAGAGGACCTGCTAGGTTCTTTGGACTTTGCTGAACTTAACCTTCCGCCTGTCTAGATTCTCTGTGTCTTCCAGGTCTTTCCTGGCTAGCCAGAGTCTAGGCTTCTTGCCACCTATATATTGGCATGAAAAATTAGGACTTAAAAGAATCATTGCAAACCTTTATTGCATCACCAAAGAGAAAAGGAACCACTGGAACAATTTCTGATTTTTCTGTTAAATTGCTCGGTTGTTTTCTCATCACCTTTATACCGCTGGGGCATTTCTTGCCACTTATGAGCAATTTGGTTCTCGTTTTCTCTCTCTTCCCCTTTGTCTTAGTCTCTCTCTCTTATTTTTTTCCTTCTTATTGAAGTGAAATTACATAATGTAAAATTAACCATTCAGTGGCATGCAGTATACTTATTTGCCTATTCTGAACATTTCCTATAAATGGAATCATAATTTGTCATCTTTTGTGTCTGGCTTCTTTCACTTAACAGGTCTTTGTTGTTCATCCAAATTCAGCACCTATCATTACTTCATTTCTTTTATGGCTGAATAATACTCCATTGTGTGTATATATAACATTTTGTTTATCCATTCATCTGTTGATGGGATATTTGGATTATTTCCACCTTTTGGTTTTGTGAAGAGTGCTGCTATGAACATATGTGTACAAGTATCTGTTTGAGTACATGTTTTCAGTTCTTTTATGTCTGTACCTAGGAGTGGAATTGCTGGGTCATATAGTAATTCTATTTTCAACTTTTTGAGGAACTATTTTCCACAGCAGCTACATTATTTTACATTCCCGCCAGCAACACACACATGTTGCAGCTTCTCCGCATCCTCACCGACACTTGTTATTTTCCATTTTTATTACAGCTGTCCTGGTGGGTGTTGAAGTATCTCATTGTGGTTTTGATTTGCGTTTCCCTAATGACAGGTGATGCTGAACATCTTTAAGTCAGTATAGGATGGATGCTATGATGTCAGTGACTAAGAAACATTTTATAGTAGAATGTTTGCATGAAACAACATGGCCTTCCTGCCTTGTCCTGCCTTCTAGGATCTGTGCTGTGAACCCCTTGCTGAGTGTGAGTCACGTGAACTCTCACTGTTGTGCCGTTAAGAAAGGTGGGGCGCACCCATTTACTCTACTGCAGCGGTTCTCAACCTGTGGGTCGCGACCCCTTTGGGGATTGGATGACCCTTCCACAGGGGTTGCCTAAGACATAACAGTAGCAAAATTACAGTTATGAAGTAGCAACGAAAATAATTTTATGGTTGGGGGTCACCACAACATGAGGAACTGTATTAAAGGGTCGTGGCATTAGGAAGGTTGAGAACCACTGCTAGTGAGAAGAAAATCTGTTGGTCATTTCTAATTTCTAGTCCTGAGGGACAATTAATGTTACAGTTGACTAGATGAAAGTTTTTATAAGTTCTTTTCCAAGGATCCAGTGATTTTAAAGATAGTTTTTAAGGTACTGAGGAGGATACCAGTGAGGTTTAAGTTTTAGGCTTATTTTTGAAAAGTTACTGATTTTTATTTTAAGTTTGTGTGGTGGCAAATACTTTCAGAATTAAATAATATTTTTTCTTTCTATAAAATATGGTTCGTTCTTCACTGTTTTATAGCAATGTGTCTTCACCCTCTAGAACTACACTAGAAAGCAGATAAAATGAGTCTTAACACCTGAATGTATAAGATTTTCTCATTTTTGTTTTACAATGTTTAGATAAAAGAATGAGAGAGAAGAGAACCCAGCCCAGTCTTGGCAACGTTACCTTTATCACCTTCATTGCTGTCAATGTATATTGTTATTTTTATACCTTTCCTTTTGACTTCACTCACTAGCTGCAAATCCTTATAAAATATCCTGCATTTCCAGATGCCATTTATATGTGCCAACATTATTAAAATGTTATTTGATGCAAAAGCAGGCAAAAGTAGTCTACAGCGTTAGGATTCAGGAAAGAGGTTATTGTTGGGAGAGAAATGGCTGGAGTCAGGCGTGTGGGGGGCTACTGGGGGGCTGCTTATTATGTTCCTTCCTGATGTGGGTCGTGTGTGTGTGTCACTATGTAAATTTAGGGAACTGTATTCTTATGATTTATACTCTTTCGTATTTGTTATACTTCTCTTACACATTTTACTGAAAAATAAGAAGAAAGAAAAAACCCTGCTTCTTCCTCAGTACCTTATATGTTCTTGATTTTAATATGAAGGCTGCATGATTTGAATAAATGGGAAAGTCTTTCGTTCTGATACGGGGAGAAGGAAGGAAAGGAGTTGATTTTTTTTATCGACTATTTCCTATGGAGCCAAACTTCATGTGGCAGAATGCATTATTCCATTTGATCCTCACTGCGATCCCATGAAAGGTTATCCCTGCCTCGCAGATGGAGAAACTGAAGCCCGGGAAATTTTAAAAATGGAGGGAGCTCATATTGCTGTATGTAACGAAGTCAGGAACGTGCCCTAGAGCTGTCTCGTTTCAAAGTTCTCTACAGTACATGGTGTCTTTTTTTTTTTACCAGGTGGATGTGTGACTACTGTTTATTTAATGGAAGGAGCGGGCCGCGCTGCCGCTCTAGTGTGGGTCTGGTGTGCGCGGGTTTGGTGCAGCATGTCAGTTTGCAGATGGGTCCCTGGAAACGGAATTGACAGGACTCCCACCCACTGGGTTCCTCCTTCCTCTCTGCACTGAGCTGGCCTTCAGTTGGACAAGTCTGAGGAGTCTTAAGAGCTACTGACAGATTGATGGCCTGTTAGCGGGAGAGTACCTCTCCTGTGAGGGCTGCGCCAGGGCTGTTCTCATTTAGTGCCTGGTGTCTGAATGCCGTCCACCTGAAAACCGGCAGTGATAATGGACTGTTTGGGAGGCTGGATTGAACAGGATCCTAGTGAGCTGTCAAATGTGATTGCTGAAATGGTTTCAATATGAACTTATCAGACTGTTTAGGAACAGAGAACAAGCACAGTACGTGTTATTTATGGCATTCACACTCTTGCAGCTAGAAACAAAATATAGCATGTCCCTGGCTCGGATTTAAATTAGAATATTCTGGCGTGCACAGATTAACTGAACAATAGATTTGAAAGACAAGCAGGAGCCTCAAATGCAAATTCTCAGATACAGGTGGAGGTAATGGGGGGCTAGGAGGGAGGGAGGGAAGGAGGGGAAGAGAGAGGTACAGATAGATATTAGATATATTATATTTATGTAATATTTATTAATGATTTTACAGTGCATTTTGAAAATATGTCAATCCTCAAATCAACTGGTTGTCCTTTACCAACTGCGGGAATGGGAAGGGCATTCTAGTGTATCTATCCAGTTGTGAACTGTTTTAGCAGAACTCCTGCTGTGAACAACTGAATGACATTGTTTTCTTGGGGCTTAAAGACCTGTTTGGATAGGTCTTTTAGATATTCTGATACCATTTTAGCAACTCTGAAAGGACTAAGGCTTGTCAATTAAATAGATGGGTCCTTTAGCCAGGTTACTAAAATTGTATCCTAGTAGACTGTTTACTACCATACTGTGGAACTGATTACAATTTAGCAGATTGAGTGAGTGTTTATGTCCAAAGGTCTGGCTTGCTTTCCTTGTTGAGAGAAAGATGGGCAGGATTGATATTTGAAGGAGCCTCAATGCTGACCCCTCCTCCTACCCTGCAGGCCCCACGTGGGTGTGGCACACTGACATGTGTCCTCAGTGCTTGTCACCTAAGGAATTTGGAGTCACACCCAGCTTTGAATCCCACCCCACCTTTTGCCAGCTGTGTGATTTTTAATCTTTCTTTGTTTTCTACTTCTCACCTGTCACAGAGTGACAAGACCCGTCATGAAGGGATACTGTGAGAATTAAGTTAGATAATATTTACTGTGCCTTATCAATAAATGTCAATGCTGCCACTGGTCTCCTTTTCCACTCTGGTAATTCGAATGGATGAAATAATATTGGTAAAAGTGTTTTTAACATATTTTTAAAAGCCTAATAAGTAACCTTAAAGAAAATATATATTAAAATAATTTTCATTGAGGGCCTCTTAGGTTTGGAAGTATATTACTTATTACAGAATGATTTATATTTTATTGTATTATTATACTTGAACTACATTGCATATGCAGATTTTTTTCCTATTTGTGACACACTTTTGGGGGGGCACCTCAAATGTTTTTTTGAAAAATGGAAGGCAATGAAGAAATTTAAAGTACATAGATTTTTATGCTGTTTTTGAGCTTTTATACTTAAATGCATATTAATAAAACTGACTAAAATCATTATTCATGTGCCAGAAAAGCATTATTATTTAGATATAAAATAATAAAAGTAATTATGTGTTTGCTCTGTAAAACTTAATGGACCTATGTTTATGGGGATTGATAATTGAGACTGTGGTAGCAAATGTAATGACTTACTTTCTCAGTAAACACTAAATGGGTGAACCCGCTCTTTCCAACTGAAATGGAAGTATCCTAGCTCCCGGGATATTGAGGGCCTCTTTTATAAAACATACTTGTGCTGTCTTTATAATCTTGAGGTCGTTGGCAGTGGGGCTATTATAACAATATGCCAGAGACAGGGTAGCTTATAACCAATAGAAATTTATTTTTCACAATTCTGGAGGCTAGGAAGACCAAGATCAAGATTTGGGGTCTGGTGAGAACCAAATCCTTGTTCCTGGGCAGCCCTCTTCTTGTCCAGTACTCACAGGACAGAAAGGACAAGGAGTGCTGGGGTCTCTTGATAAGGGCACTAATCCCTTTGTGAAGGCTGCACCCTCATGACCTAATCACTTTTCAAGGGCCCCACCTTCAGATACTGTCATACGGGGAATTTAGATTTCAAATAATGAATTTTGGGAGGACACAAACATTCAGTCTTATGTAGCATAGGCTAACCATATTTTCTGAGGTTTTTACCATCTGCAATTGATAATATTCTTGGGATTGGGATTTGACCCAAAGTATAAACAACGGTATGTTATAAAACTTGTTCTTCACTAATATGCCTTTTGTTTTCAAAAATTATTTACAACATTTTATTCTAATTGCAATACAGAATAATCCAAATCTCTTTCTCTGTTGATTATTCCAAAGTAGAGCTGTTTCATTTACAGAACCCCCCATGGGCACGAATTATGATTCATATACTCTCAGGTTATTTCTCACCCCTGAATTCCTAGGAATTTTTATTTTCTTTTGTGTTGATAATAAGGCCTTCCATGGTCTACCCGATCTCCTTACAATTTTTAATAATTATGTGAGACTCATGATTAATTTTATCTTTCTATCTAAAAACATGGACCAAAACATTGTAGAGATGATAATATCTAGAGACTTCATTTGTTCGTCCATTAATTAATTAATTAATTAATTAATTAATTAATGTATCTGTTCTTTCAGTGAATATGTGTGGAGCATATTCTGTTGGTCATCACTGTGCTTGAGTGCTAGGGACCCAGTGCTGAACAGGGAACTAATCGAACAGCACAGAAGGTGGGCACCAAAGAATCACAGGACTACATTTCTGTGATAAAGAAGAGGAAGCAGTCTAATCAGGCAAGCTGGGGAAGGCTGACAGTGGAACTAAGATATGAAGGAAGAGTAAACATGGTGTAATCTTGCCTGTAAACTCACAAGCCCTGGCCTCCACGTTGCCCATCTGAGTCTGACCAGTTTCAGCGGCAGTGAGGCGCCTGCCTCCCCCACGCACTTCCCGTGCGGTATGAGGCAGCCTATCTGTCCTACACTCTGTGCTGCCCACCAGCTCATCTTCGTGAAAAACACAGAAATGCAGAAGCACTTTCCTGGGCTTCATTTAGTTCTACCCTAATTAGATCGAAGCAGTGGCCACATGGAGCAGCCGCATCTGTGTCTGCTACCTTTGCTGCTCTTAAAACAAATGGGGGCGACTCCAGGATGAGTCTGCGCCTACGGGGAGGGGGGGAAATGGGGGGGGGAAGAAATTTTAAAAAATTAATTAATTCTGTCCACACAGTCATCATCGTGACCTTCGGTTTGATGCTTGATGGGATGACAACTGCATTTGCAGCTTATACAGCCATGATCCTAATTAGAATAGAAATAGCACTTTTGATAACCGTCCTCTTTGAGAAGGTTTATTTAATTTCCCTTTGCAATCTCAGTCTGAACATCTACAGACAGCCTGGGGGTTGCATAGATTTGACTGGATAATAGAGAGGGGCCTCTGTCTGGCTCTCACCATCATCACTTTGGGAAAAATTAACTTTCACTGAGTAAACCGGACTTCTCAAACCACGTGTGGAAGAAGACTTGTTTTTTATTTTTTTTTATTTTCACATTTTAAGGCACTGTAAATGAAACATGGTTCTACTGGCCATGACTAGATTCACCACACGTGTTTGGCTACAGGGAACCTGGTCTACACCCTGTTCCATGAGAACTTGACTCTACAGATCACAGCAATGTCAAATCACTGTATGAGCTTCTAAACAGCATACGTATCTGTACTTACCTCTTTGAGGGTCAAGTAGCACATAGTCTGTGATCTAGCACTAGCAGTCCTCATGCTGAAGGCGTCTGCCTCCTTGAGACGGGAAGCAGGTGGGAGCACGTCCAGAGCGGAGAATACTTTCTACCCCCTAAACTTCTGTGAGCTAAACTCCGTTTCATCACCTCTCCCCTTATCCCTTGTCTTGTAAAAAAACCTAAAGTTCAAGTTCAGGATTGCACATGGCTTTTCAAAGGCAACATAAACTATGGTCCACACAATCCAACATGTTTTTTAACCCAAAGAAGGTTTTGGAGAAGTTCTGAGACTTGCGGGTGATACTGCGCCCAGAGTCCTGAGTTTTTGGTAGTCTTTATAGGTTTAGGAAGAAATGCAAACGTTTCCTTGGTGATCTCTTTTAGGGTAAGATGGCCAAGCTAGCAGATTCACTCTAGATTTTGCTTCCAGGATCTTTTTGGAAAGCAATGAAAAAAATACCAGAATGGAGTTAGGTTTAGATACAATGTTCTGAACAGTTGCAATGCGTAATGCTGTCGTGAGAACAGCACAGAATTCAAGCTAACTGACAACTTGTTCTTGACTATTGGGAGTTTAGAATCTGATGTAATGTGGGTAGCTTAAACTACACGTACCGAATGAGGACTGGGCACTGGTGGCAAAGATGGTATATGGGGGATAAATGGTGAAGGAAGGAGACTTGACTTGGGGTGGTGAACACACAGTACAATATACAGATGATGTATTATAGAATTATACACCTGAAATCAATATAATTTTATTAACCAATGTCACCCCAATAAATTCAATAAAATTTTTTGAATACCTTTTTAGAAATATTTGTTAACTGAAGTTCAATATATATGTTTCCTTTATAAACCCATTTAATTTATTTCAAAGTTTATTGAGGCATGCATAATACATTATATCTTTTTAAAGAGAGAATTAAAGGTGTTTTGCAGCTGTATACACCCATGAAATCATTGCCCCAAACAAGATGCAGAGAGCATTTTTATCACCCCAAAGGTTTCCTCATGCCCCTTTGTGATTCATTCTTCTCTCAGCCTGTGAGCCCAGGCAACTACTGCTCTGGATTCTGTCCCTGCGGACTCGTTTACATTTTCCAGAATCTTAGATCGATTGTACCTTGCAGTATGTACTCTTTTGTGTCTGGTTTCTTTCACTACTGTAATTATCTTCAGATTCATCTGTGTCGTGTGTATCAGTTGTTCATTCCTTTACAATGCTGAGTCGTATTTCATTCTATGGGTACAGCTTAGTTTGTTTATCCACTTCCCCGTTAGATTGTTACCAATTATTAACTATTGTGAATGAAACAACCATAAACATTTGTGTACAGTTCTCAATGTGGACATATGTTTGCATTTCTCTTGGATGAATACCTAGGAATAAAATGTCTGGGTCATAAAAATTTAATGTTTTCAGAAGTCAGGACAGGGCATCAAGCAATGAATGCATACACATTTACATGTTGGAAAGTTTAATTTTTCTACATCAGTGGGCCAACCACATTGTGGGGGGAGTGAGGATTTTTTTGGTAAAAATGTATGCTGAAATGGACCCTTAAAAAATAGACTCACCCTGGCCAGTTTTGCTCAGTGGTTAGAGCATCGGCCTGCGGTCCAGAGAAACCGGGTTCGGTTACCGCTAAGGGCGCGTACCTCGGTTACAGTTTGTCCCCGGCCCTGGTTGGTCGTGCGGGTGGCAGCCACTCATTGTGTCCCTTTCACGTCGATGTTTCTCTCTCTCTCTTCCTCTCTCTCCCTCCCACTCTATCTGAACAAAAAATGGAAAAATGTCCTCAGGTGAGGATAAAAAAAATAAAATAAAAAATAGACTCTTGGAACAGAGGGGAGAATCTGAGATCGGAACAGAGTGAATTTCAATCATTGAGGTATCAAACCAAACACAGGACCTGGGGCTTGAGCCCCACGTTTCCTGGCTGTGTGACATGGGTCTGTTGCTTGAACTCTCTTAGGCCTCCATTTGTTTATCTGTGAAATGGGGATGATAGTGGTGGGATGACATTTTAGAAGGGTGCTGTAAGAATTAAATGAGAAATATTACTTACTGGTCTTGGCACAAGGCCTAGACATGGCACGTCTTCAGACATCAAGTTGTCATTGTCGTCGTTGGATTTACGGAGGTGTCTTCAGCAGACCCTCAGAGAAGTGCCTCAGTTGCACTGGAGAGAAAAAAAGTTTAAGTGCTGTTCGCCATGTTTTGTTTGTGACTGATACATTCTATCCCTGCTCTGGCTAAGCAAGCAGTACACCAAAATCACTGCCTCGTGGAGCCATGCTGCTCCGAATAAACTGCGGAGACTCAAGAGCTGCTTTGTGAATTACCCAAGGGGAGCCCAGCTGTGACATGCGGCGCTCAGGGAAAAGTACAGACAGCCGGGCAAGTGCTTCCGCAGCTTGTTTCTGACAGAGACCCGAGGCTTCTTGCAGCTAGCAAGGCCCTTGAGTATGTTTTTAGGAACATGGAAATAGCCTCTTTACGGTAAGTGCAATGCCACATTATATTAATTAATTAAAAATGGGTTTCTAACTGTGTTAAATTGTGAACAGGAAATCTGACTAGGGCACCGTGGACGGGTGCATTTGCAAAGCACACAAAGGAAAGGGAGGTTCCCCGGGGCTTGAAGTCATCTCGCGTCAGGCAGATTTGAACCCACAGATTGCCAGGGCCCCGCATTCTGTAAAGTCCTGAGACAGATAAAACCTTGTCTCCACCCGTTTGATCAGGAGAGCTTTTACAAAGCGCAGAGAGAAATTTCTTATCCAGTCACATCAAAATCACACATAAAATGTTGCAAGTCATTTAAAAATGACTATGAATTAGTAACAGGTTTGTCCTCTGATAGTCTACATTGTCTAATTTGGACCAGCCTCCAAACTTGATCTTTATTCTGAACATAGTATAGGATCGGATCTAGATTGTAGTATAACAAAGTATAGTGTATATATATGGTATATAATACAGTAAAATGCATGCATAACAAAGTCAGAGACTTCTGTCTGAGTCCTTTCAGGAACTTGCTCAAGAATTGCAGATGCTCGGTTCCTGTTATTCTTGAATAAGCTCTGCATCAGAAATGTCTTTTTCAGTCCCTAAGACACACTGCTTTCTCTAGCACACAGAAGTCTCTGAGCTGCTCTATTTTTGGGCCTGCGAGCAGGTGGAAGTTGGTTTGTGGTGAGTGTTACTGTGGCTGTGAGCTGGAGATGTGTGACCAGTATCATTTGCTTCTATCAGGGTGACAGCAGGAGGGAATTTGAAATAGATCCACCATGTGTGCTGCTGCTAATAGTTTGCTTTGTTCCATGCAGCGTGGCACTAATTCCCACAATATCAGACACTTATAATCTGGTGCCATGTACACGGCTGGGGAGAGGTTTAAAAAGCATCTCATAGTTGGAAGCTCAGGTTTGTTGGGAAAGTTATTAGGTCTCAGGTGTAAGGCCTGGTGGCAGAACCCACGTCGCTCGGGAAGAATGTGGTGTGTGGTTGGTCCGAGAGATCTCACACGGCACGTGAAGCCCACCCGATTGATTTCAGGGGTGAAAAATACAGTCCCAGAGACTTTTTTAAAAATTAGGTTTCTCAAATACTAAACAAGACGGTGAGGTTTCCCTCGAATTGACCAGGTGTTTGAGTATGACGTGTGGAAATGACAGTGGCGTGCTTGGTGTGAGTGGGGCTTGACAGTGAGGACGGCGGTGCCCTCGTAGCACACAGGCTGTCTTATGCCAGTCTCAGGAACAAACAAGCAGATCTTCCCCTCCGTGACCCTCCCCCGGCACCCTCCCCGGCACCGTGGCCCCTAGTTGAACACCTCCGGCACACAAGTCACTCCTGACTTAGCATCCTTGCACTGACTGTTCCCTATTTCTGGAAACTTCTTTTTCCATTACCGACTCTCACCCCCTTCAAGGCTTTGCTCCAGTGTTACGCTCTCCAGGAGATCTACTCCCTAATTTAAAATGGCAGCTCACACCTGTCCCTGATCCCCACCCTGCCCACGCCCCTCACCCTGCTCTAATTTTTCATTTCCTGCACAGCACTTACCAGCCCACTGCGTGCTGTAGAATGCGCTTCTTCATTATGTCTCCTGATTATTGTTGGCCTTTCCTCTCCAGTCCCCTCCCTGAGGACCGAGTTCTTTGCTGTCTTGTTCACTGATGGGTCCAGGTGGCACATAACGGGCACTCAGTAAATATTTGCTAACATTTATGGTGTGAGCACTGAAGCAAACATGTACTGGCTGGGAAGGTTGCCACACAGAGGCTGTCTGATGTAACCCAAGAAATCCACATTCACAGTCTGTCCCTACCTCCATTTCTTTGCTAGATGTGTGATGTTAGGCAAATGACTGAACCTTCTGGACCATCATTACTTCCTCATATTCCCTGAGGAGGCTTGTGAGGGATGAAGACGTCCTAACTATGAAAGCACCGTTTAAACATCCTGTATACACTTTGATCCTATGTTACTGAGTTTAGTGTTTCAAAGAGCCAAGGTTATGTTTTCACTGAATTCTTAACCCCCATACTTCATAATGCATTAAAAGAGTTGAACTGGCATTTATCAACTGCTGGCTAAAGGACACTGTGCTAGGTGCTTTAATCAGGTCACCTCAATTGCTCCTCATGACTGCAACGTGAAGTGACTGCTGTTGCCTCACTCTGTGATAGGAATTGAGACCCAGAGGGGCACAAACAGTATGTAGGACAGCTGGAGTTTGATGCTCAGCCTGTGTCATTCAAAGATTCTTCATGCTTGTTCTTCTCAGCAAGAACACATGATCTTTCTTTTCTGGTCATGGAAAATTGGTTTCATTAGCTTGCCGCCATTTATATGCTATCCCTCTATCACAGTGATTCCCAAGGGGCATAAATCAGCATCACTGGGGGGAGTCGTCTCCAAGTGTGTATACCTGCATCCCAGGGCATTGGGCTCATCGCCATAGCTGTTGCCAAGGGGACTGTCAGATCCCAGAGTTTAGGTCAGAAATAATTTGAGAGCTATTGTATTTTGATGTGAAAACGACTCTTTAAATCTCCCATGTCAGGTTTTCCCTTCTCTAAGCTCCCTAATCCCAGTCAAGATTCCAATTACAGTTAAGAACCTTGAAGCCCTCTATATTTTAGTCTGTTTTGCAGGCTTAATTTAATTCAAAGATGATAAACTATGACTTAGAAAGAACATCCCGTGTTTCTTTAATTCATGATAAACAATCAGATAAAGGGGATTCATCTTCCTTCCTACCCCAGTGCCTTTTCTTTCAGCGGTGGGTTCTGGGAACGGGTCTGTGCCCCAGTCTGAGCTGCCAGAGCCAACTCTGGTGGAAGCTGGAGGGAGGATGAAGAGGTACAACCTAGAACTTCTCTCTAATCCAAATCTGAATTTGCCCATTTTATGTCCAACATTCCCCCTTTCAAGTCTTGGCACAGGCCACTAGCAAGTAGCCACGTTTATTTCCATTTTCTCTGTCCCTCCCTCCCTCCCTTCCTCCTTCCTTTCCTTTTTTCTTTCCTCCTACCTGTCAGATACACCTGGAAGTTGCGATTGCTTCATAGGAAGAGTTCTGCTGCTCTTTCAATACACACATTAAAAAATCATGTGTTTATGAAGATACCGACAGCACTGAGATAAAACCATGTTTTAATATGAGAAGTAGATTCCCTGGGGTAGGGCTGGGACCGGATGAGGCCTGTCCTGTTAGTTGGTCAGGGAGAAACCTTATTAAAAAAGATGTTACTTTCAGTCAGTTTGGTCAATACATCTCACAGCCTTACTGCTGATGTTTCCATTGCACACGGAACCTATTCACAGTCACATGGTTCCTACTGAATTTCTATCATCTGTCTTAGCACCTATCCTGAGATACTGGTGAAAGGACACCGCTTCAGGAGCATGCATTTTGAAGAGGGACTATTTCTCCTGCACCTTCTCAGACTTTTCCATTGACTCACTCTGTCACCAGGCTATTCATTCTAAGAGTTCTAGCTTTGCTCGTGACACCTGCCCTACTGGGAATCCCCGGGAACTTTAGATCTGTGTCTCTGAATCCTAGCCACCTTTCAAGGCCTCTTTCCGATTATTGCTACTCTGGGAAGACCTTTGGGATCATCTCTGTCCGAGGTATTTGTCTCTTCTCCAAATGCTTGTCCTTGCTCTGTTTCTATGCTTCATCTTAACATTTATATATTGCTTTGTATCACTAGTGGTCTAGTGGTGTGTGTGTGTGTGTGTGTGTGTGTGTGTGTGTGTGTGTGTTTATGTGTGTGTATGCATCCACAAACAAATTGCCAACTCTTTGAAGGTGAGGACTGTGCATCTTCTGTCTATCTCATGTCACCTACCACTCAAATCACATCATCTATGTCCTGCTCCTTCCTGCTGCAGAGGGAAGACTCATCAAGGAATAGTTAAACAGCTCTTTGAACTGGTTATAGTTACTTCCCTCAAACGCAATCAGCATCTTTCCAAGCAAACATCCAGCCGCTGTGCAGAGACAAGCTGAAGGCCAGCCCCTAATCAGAACTGGTCTTTGCAGCCATCTGGGTGGGGGTCTGGTGGGAAGAAAACTGGAACGACATCATGGTTCCTGAAAGAGAAAAGGTTTTCAGAGAAGAAGAAAGGCCAGGCTGTCTCTTTTTCAGAAGCACTCAGGACCAGATGACAGGCACATGAAGGCCAACTGAATGGTTCTTCCTCGGCACCGAAAGCATTTGCAGTATGATTGTGCGGCTTCTGGATGACTGTCAGAAAACCTCCCGGGCTGCTTTGCCCAGGAGTGAGACCTCAGCAGTTCCTTGTGCTGCTTAAGTATTTGTGTTCACTTTAGTTATCATCTGATCATAGGCCGGCTGGTAATGGGGTTGTAGTGGCTTTGCATAACAATGCAGTCCTCAGAGGGCCCCAGAACATGACAGCAGTGCTGAGAGGCGGAATCCTCAGATGTCTCATTTAAGGCTGGGTGATTGAATGCATCCATGTGGAGGAATTTTTTCAAGTCTGCATCAAGACAGAGCAAATTCAGGGAAGCATCAGAGCTTTTCCCAAGCGAGATGGGCAGGGGGGCAGAAGAGCAGTCATTGCAGACAAGCTCGCCAATCCCCAGGCAGGGGAACCTCACAGTCCTGTCACACGGAATCCTCCCAACTCCACTGCCCTGTGGCTGGCACTTCTGGCCTGCCGTAGTCTGCTGAGCTCATCCAGTCCCTTCGCTCTGTTTACGAAGATGCAGTTCTTTATTTAGTGTGAAGTGGGAATGAGACAATAAAAGCAGCACAGAACTTAAGGCCCCCCTGTGCAAAGAAAATGAGACGGTTTGGCCAGGAGCTCTTTTGCAGAAGCAATGGGAATTTTAGTAGTTTCTGATTTTTCCTGACTTCTTGGTTGAATTCATATAAAACAGCTTCAGATATGCGAGGCTTTTAATTGGATGACAGTGCTGCGTGGCCGTGGACTCTGAGGGCGGGGTGGCTGGTGTCAGCCAGGCATTCACTTGACTCAGTTCTCTTTGAATGTAATAAACTTCAAGTGGAAAATAGGACCCATCTTTGAATTTGCATTTGGTGTCTTTACCAGAGAAGACATGGTGTGTGTAGGAAGGTGGTAATCAAAGCATGCATTTAATAGCTTAATGCAAAACAACCTTTGGATTTGATAGGCACGTACAATTGAGACAGAGTGATCAGCCATAAGTATTTACCGAATTCCTGTTTTCAGGGCCAGATTGGTTATGCCAGTTTTCATGGAGCTATAGTCTTTGTTATTGTTGTTAAACTTCTTTGTAGACAGGAAAACATGTAAGTTCATTTATGAGGTGGGGAGATTAGAGAGTGGTATTTTTAGCTTTACAAAAGGCAAATTACTTTGGAGTGTCATGGGTAGACTGTATAGTCCAGTGCAGGTGGGAATCTCCTCTATTTTTGCAGGCAATAGTATGTTGTGGTTAGCAGCTCATTCACATCGCTGAAGGGAAAATGACAGTGTCTTGCTTTTGTGTGAGTTTCCAGGAGAGGCAGTAGGATGGAAAGAAGATTAATGAGAAGGTCATTATCTTTGTCTAGAATATTCTCCTCCAGTTCCACCTCTTTTCCCCTCAAAAACCTCTCTCACCACATGCCTGCACGCATACCCTTCCATGGCTTGGGAAACCAACTCTCATTTTTCCTTTAAATTTCCCCTCGAATGTCACTTCTAGGGAGCCTTTGCCCAATTTCCAGGTTAGGTCCGAATCCCCACCGTGGCCTCTCATCGTGGGACACTGTGTTCCTCTCCATAGCTTTTACCCCCCTTGAAATTAAGTAATGGGCTGAGTAGTTCATTGTCTGTTGCCTGTTGTCTCCATCAGAATGAGAGCTCCATGAAGGAGAGGGCAGCATGTGCTCTCCAGAGCGCGGTGACCCCTTCTAAGTGAGAAGGGGATGTTTGCTGAGGGACTGAGAGGGGCGAGCGAAGGACTGAATTGTTTGGCTCTGCCAGGACTCAGCCCCGTGATACCGGGTCCGTCACCCCAGTCTCTCCAAGTCTCAGTGTGTACGTCTGTACTTTGGAGACCCCGGACTAGGTGACTTCTGTGTGACATAAGAAAGTGTCACAGACTGGGTGGCTTTAAAAAAAACATCGGAAAATGACTCCCAGTTTTAGAGGCCAGTGGTCTGAAGTCGAGGCATCGGTGGGGCCATGCTCACTCTGATGGCTCTAGGCGAAGTTCTTTCTGGCTTTGGCTTATACCTGCATCACTTTGATTTCTGCCTGTTTTCACATGTCCTTCTTCCTTTGTGTCTGTGTCTCTCCACTTCTTACCAGGACACCTGTTGTATTGGATTTAGTCCCCCCCCCCACTCCAGTGTGACCTCATCTTAACTAATTACATCTGTAAAGATCCTATTTCCAAATAAGAGCGCATTCTGAGGTTCCTGGTGGACTTGAGTTTTGGGGAGATGCTGTTCAACCCAGTGCAGTTTCTAAAGCCCCCTCTCAAAGTTTTCTCATCCTGTGACGGAAGGCGCCTACGATTCCATCCTCCCACGTCACAGCTCTCCTCTCCTCGTGGGAGGCCGGGTCCGGTGTTCACGTTGCCCCAGCAGGGCATGCATCAGTTTGCTGGCCGCGAGAAATGTGGAGACGGGGTGCAGGTCTGGACTCCGGGGCCCCACGTCAGTTTGCTGTGCAGATTTGTCTTTCATTGGGCTCGGCGCTCTCAGTACCACAGCGAGCCCATGTGGTGCTTCTGCATGAAGACGTAAAAAGCACCTCCTGTGGGATCTCAGCTCCCATCATTCCTTCAGTGGGCATCCTGTGCCGACTACAACCTGCCCGACTATATGCGAAGGCCCTGGCCGCTCCGGGTCCCTGACAGTGCCCCCCGGACCTCTGTTCGTCTGTCTTGCCCCTTTACACTTGAATCATCTAGGTTTGCATTTCCTACCTGGCCTGCCTGGGACGACACTAACCCGTGGAGTACTTGTGGCCCCAGAATCTTCCATCCTGATTCAAGACTTTCCACTTGCCGCCAAGAGATCAAGTACTGACTGGAGAAGTGAAGGAAACGGTGGCCTACTACTTTGTGCCCACAAAAAACAAGCTGTGAATAGTAGCTCTTGAGCCGATGTGTGTTACACATTTAATAGAGAGGCCAAGTGAGCAGTTATTGAGAACCTGCTCTGTGCCAGGCCCTGAATACGGATGCCTGGAGTAGGTATCTTACTCCTATGGATATATTTAAGTACATCAGTCATATAGACAGAAACAGTGAATCTCCAAGGGCAGAAAATGGATTATGTCATGAGAAAGTGTACTTTGAATTATAACATAATTGTTACTCTTTCCTTGGATATTGGGAATAAAAGTCACAACAATCATTAAAAGAGAAAACATACAAGGAAGAAACGAAGTCATCTATGGAAGTGGTTTTCATATTTTTATTTTTATTTCTTGATTTAAGAGAGAGAGGAAAGGAGAGGGGGAGAAAGAGATGGGGGGGGGGGATTGATTCGTTGTTCAGTTTATTTATGCATTCATTGGTTGATTCGTGTATGTGTCCTGACCAGATCTAACTCGCAACCTTGGAGTATCTGGATGATGCTCGAACCACCTGAGCTACCTGCCAGAGCTAGAAGTGGTTTTAAAATCTGTAGGTTATGTTCAGATCTGTCACTTAGAGTCTATACTGGCTCATCCTATAAGAAGTGTGTCACTGGCGTTGGGATAGTTGGGGATATGGGACATCTTGAGCCACCAAAGGACCCAGTATAATTCATCGGCATCACTACACTTGGTCCAAACTGCCACAGATAACTGAAGGTTCCCAAATGACAGCCACATTTTTGCTGCATTCCTGTGCAAGACATCAGAGAGAGGTGAAGTTCCAACATATGAACAAGTATTAGAAGAAGACAAAGTCAAGAGAAATGGAGGCTGGGGTCCCCCAGGTCCCAACAGTTCCTGACAGCTCCTAAAGGGATGTATAGTCACACACCACTTAATGACACGGGTCCGTTCTGAGAAACATGTCCTTAGGTGATTTCATCATTGTGCAAACATCATCGAGTGTATTTGCACAAACCCAGATGATATAGCTACTGCACACCGAGGTTTTAGGGTGTACCACCATTGTAAATGTGGTCTGTCGTTGACTAAAACATCGATACATGGTGCATGACTGTAGTAGTTTTCACAAAAATGTAAGGAAGACTATTTTTACACAGTAGTTTAAAAAACATGAATCTCAGTGTCCCCAGAAATTATATATCTAAATGGAAGCATCAAGAAAAGTTCCTATGTTTAATCTCTTTCGAGAATTATTGGAGGGTATTTAGCAATGGCCATCAACCCTTTTGTGCCCATGGTACAATCATTGACAAAAAATACTTAGTTTGCCTAGATTTCTAGCTCTTGCGTTGGTCTCCATGATGTGCTACTTTTGTCTATACTCTTGTAATAATTATTAGCACTTCATTAATTTTTTTATTGATGAAGCAGTTAGCAATACCCCTGCGTGCCAGGCATTGTGGTGCTGCTGCAGAAAGATCAGAGCTGTGGAACACTGCCCCCCACGTGCAGGGTGTACAGCCTAGTGAGAGGTGTGAACAGTGACCGGGACCGTGGTTCAGCGCCTGTGCTTATGAAATTGCTTGGAATGACACATATAAAGGTTAGACGGGGTTTTGTGGTACATTTAAAATTTTTTTTTTCATTTTCCCCATGATGTTTGTTTTATAGACAGGTTTTCTACAAGTGGATGAAAAAAAATCTCAGTGCCTCTACTACTTCTTTCTCTCCTGTCACCCTTCCTACTTCTACTGCCAAAAGTAATCATTTTTAATGAGAATTCTCAACCATAAAAATCTGACTTTTGAAAGCATTGCTGGAAAGAGAGACCAGTCTCTTGGCGGGTGTGTCAAAACAATGAAAAATTGTTAAGAGCAGATATGCCCAGTTTCCTATGAATACCTAGAGTTTCATGAAAATCCTAGCAAACAAAAATGCAGTATGGGAATAAGATATGAGGTCCAGCCAAACCAGACTCACCAGGTGAAAGCAAGTTACCTGAAATCATTAGAAAAGAATGATCATATGGCAACGCCCTCCTGATTGGTAAAGTTGGCTGGACCAGAGGCAGCTGTGAGCGGCGCAGAGGGTTATTAACCAGATAGAGGGGATGCCAGGTCTTTGGCTTCCTTCCTGCTCGGGCAGCTTTATGATGAGACCCTGTGCGAGTGGGTTCCCCTCATCCCTGAGATCCAGGGACAGTGCTTAGTGCTGCACAGCCCAGCATCTGCTCTCCGGGCCTTGCTTTAGGATAAAGGCACACCCAGGCCACCGAATGCCACACGCCTGCCACCGGGACATGTTAGCATACTTTCCTTGTCTGTGGGCCTTGCTTCTGTTCCATCCGCTGTTTGACTCTGAACCCCTTGATGACAGAGACCTGCTCCTCACTCGGGCCCTCCGCTCCCCAGGGCCAGGCACAGTGCATCTTACAAACTGTATTCTCCAGAGCCATCCGTCAGCAGTTGCTTGCTCTCTTTTCTGGCCCTGGGAATACTTTTCACAAACTTCTGCTTCAGCACGTTGTATGCCTGAAACGCGTATATATTTTAGAACCCTTCTCTTACTATAGGGATTTGAAAACGTGATTTTTCAGAGCCTTAGGATTCTACGTGTGTGGGGAAGAAATGTGAGCAAGTGGTAAACCATCTGGGCACCCTGACTTCCCCCACACTTACCCAGCCGAGGAGCTCACCTTTACCTGCTTCATATTGGAGGATTTCCTCCGAAAGTAAAAGTTCTGTTGTACGTACGTTCGTACATACATACACACATACATACATACATACCAGTGTATCACTGCTGCCAGGAACATTTTCCTGATGGTAAGATTTTAGTATCTTGATCAAGTTAATGGGTTCATAAGTCATTGGGCGGAAAAACAGGACCCACTGTAAGAATTTTAAGCAGGAAGGGATTTCATACAGGAAATTACGTCCTATAGAATTTTAGGACAGGCTGGTGGAGGAGGGCCAGGGAGAACGGGTCTGGCTTTCTACAGATTAGGAGGCTGCAAAGATAAAAAGAAACAGCCACAGATGGCCTCAGTCATTTACGGCACCGAGGCAGGTGCAAGTCTAGAAGCCGAGGCCACTTCCCGTCTGTCCTTGCACACGGCTGTTTGCTGTTCCTAGGAGAGAGGAAGGCTTCTCCTCATCTGCCTTCCAGATGCCCACAGATGCCCTCAGGGCTAGACCTTGAGCGGGAGCCCTGCAGGTAGGGACCCAGAGGGACGGAGTACTTCCTGGCCTTCTCCTGGGAGAGGGATGCTTACTGTGGTCCTGACACCAGCCTGCGGGTTTTTCATGCACGAACTAGATTAACATTTGGATCTACATTATAAGGTAGATTGTTATTATCTTATTTTACAACTGAGGACATTGAAAGACTGGGCAACATTACCTGTCTAGGGGCAGAGTTGGGATCGAGAGCCCAGGCAGTCTGGGGCCTGAGTCCGTGCTCCTGACCTCAACACCAGTGCTTCTCGATTGGGAGCTATGCTAAGGGGCAGGGTTCATGTTTGGAGGTGTTTTTGATTGCCACAATTTTAGGGGTGGGTTTGAAGTCTAGTGGGGAGAGACCAGGGATGCTGCTGAACATTCTACAATGCATAGGACAGCCCTCTGGAAAAAGAATTAATTATCCAACCCAAGATGTCAACAGTGCTGAGGTCTACCCCCCCTGCTGTACACCCTGCTGAGCAGGTTGGCAGAGGAGACTTGGGCGCCGAGAGACTTCTCAGATTCTTTGGTGTCCGCCACTCGAGGGCCTCCTTTGTGTCCTGTGCCCTGGGCCAGGGCAGCCAGACCATCTCCTTCACCACTCGGGCTGTTTATCCATCTGCAGTGACTTCAGGTGGGCCTGGCGGGGGTCAGAGGACAGGCGGTCCCTCTTGAACTCAAGGCTTCCAGAACCCTTAGTGTTCAGCCCACCCCTCTGGCGGTACCTGCAATGTTTTTCAGATGTAACACTTTGCCTCTCCCTTCGCCTCCTTGCTCTGACCAGAAATGCCATTCCTTTGCCAAACACGGCCCTCAGGGAGCAGTAGAGCAAACTTCTGCCCCAGCTGTGGCCCCGACAGCCCAGCCAGCGTCAGCCTGCTGCCGCCCTTCCCAGACGCCCGCACGAAGCTAGTCCTCCTCTGCTCGGTGCTGGAAGGTCCGTGGAGGCCTGCAGAGGCCAGGGCCGGGCCTCGGGCCACACCACCCATCTTCCTAAGCAGCAGCTGGCGCCTGTCACATGTGTCCTGGCGGTGTCTCTGTTGGAAGTGAGGAGTGATTTGTGCCAGCTGGCCTGTCAGCTGTCACAGCAAACAATGAGCACGAGCCACCTTGCGTCTGCGGCACAGCTGAGTGGCTGTCTTCGCACACGGCTGTGTGAGGGAGGTGGGCAGCCTCCTGGTGCTCCGTGCGAGCAGTTTCCATTCTGCTGTTTCTCTCACACATGGTGTTCTGGAGCCGCCCTGGAAAGAGAGAGACAGACTCAGTGTTTCAACTTAGATTCCATGGGATTCATCTGTAGATTCGTCCTTCTGTGAGTAACCAAGGCACGTCTTATGTATCACACGATGTCAGCCGAACCCGTCAAGAACTCTGCTGCTGCCGCGGTAGGAGCACCGTGATGTATGACTCTGCAGGGTCAAGTGCGTGGCCAGGATTGAATCACCTCACCAGTTCTCATCACCCTTTCCTCACGTGCAAAGTGTGGGTTTGGGACATTGTTACCTCTCAGGTTTCTTCCAGCTCTAAGTGTCAGGGATTTTAGAGTTCAGTTCGTAGATTTAGACCAAGGTCAAAAGCTTCCGGATCCCAGCGCACGGCTGTCTTGACTGTGTTTAGCTCATGTAAGCAAAGATGCGGAGCACGGTGCTCTGTGAATGCTCCGTCTAGTTGGGGGGACGCAGGTGGAGTCCCCTGAGCGCCACCCCAGGACACGTGCACCGGTCCTTTCCCACTGTGTGCATGTGCAAGATGTCAAGTTAAGGATGAAGGAGTACCTGCCAGTAGGGTAACCCACACAGACTCCTGCAGCCCCCTCCTTTTACCCAGGGGGTTAGTTGTGGGGTGCTAGGTGTTCTGCATACAATGGGGGTGTGTTGGACAAACAGCTTCTGTCCCCCTTCATCTGGGAGTGGAATGGGGTCAGAGAAAGGCACTAGCCATGGTAGTCGAAGCAGTGTTCGCGTTGGAGGCTGATGGTAACTTCGGAGCCTTCCTGAGATTCTGGGTTTGCCCCGAGGGAGCAGTTCAGAGCCACTAGACGAATACAGTGGTAGGGCCTGCTGTGAGCCGGGCACCGTGCTTTGTGCTGGCCTAAGGAAATGGCACTTAGGAACCTTGTAGCACACCTTTCTGACCCATGTAAAAACTGGGCCATGCCTCTGGCTGGTTTTGTTCAGTGGTTAGAGCATCGGCCTGTGGACCACAGAGTCCCGGGTTCGATTCTTGCTAAGGGCACGTATCTCAGTTGCAGTTTGTTCCTGGCCCTGGCTGGGGTTGTGCAGGTGGCAACCAGTCAATGTGTCTCTCTCACATCAATGTTTCTCTCTTTCTCTTCCTCTATCTCTCCCTCTCGCTCTAAAGAAAAAACAAAATGAAACAAACAAAAAAACTGGGTCACCCCTCCCTCAGCCAGTCTAGGGTCTTTTATAGTCAGCACACTTCCCAGAGACTGACAGGTTTGTTAGAGTTAAGTTTAGACAGAGACATTTAAGGGAGTGTGGAAGTAGGGTTTTCTCTGGGCAAGTGGGGACTTAGGTGAGAGGACGCAGGGCGTGCAGGCCTGATGTGCGCAGAGAGAAGCACACTTGATAGAAGACTGAGCTTGGGGCCAGGAGCCTCGGCCGTCTCATAGAGGCTCGGGTGACGTCCCTGGGCACCAGGAGACAGGCAGGAGCCTTAGAGTGCCTGTGAACAGCTATCCTCAATCAGTCAACAAGCAACAGGAGGATTAGGGGAAAAGGGACCCTCATGCAGCCGCTGTAGAACACAGTATGGAGGTCCCTCAAAAAGTTAAAAATGTCCCTGGCTGGTGTGGCTCAGTTGCTTGGAGCATCGTCCTGTGCACCAAAGGGTGGCAGGTTTGATTCCCAGTCAGGAAACATCCCTGGTCGTGGCACATATGAGAAGCAACCAATTGATGTTTCTCTCTCACATAGGTCTCTCTCCTTCTCTCTCTCTAGAATCAATGAAAACATATCCTTGTGTGAGGAGTAAAAAAAAAAAAGTTGAAAATGGAACTGTCTTTTGACCCATTGATCCCACTTCTGGTTATATATTTGAAGAAACCCAAACACTAATTTGAAAGACATACGCACCCCTTTGTTCACTGCGATATTATTTACAATAGCCAAGATAGGGAAGCAGTCCAGGTGCCCATTAATAGACGAGTGGATAAAAAAGCTGTGGTACATATATACAATGGAATATTATTCAGCCGTAAACAAACAAACAAGCAAACAAACACAAACCATGAAATCTTACCATTTGCAATAGCATGGATGGACCTAGAGGGTATTATGCTAAGTGAAATAAGTCAGTCAGAGAAAGACAAATACCACATGATTTCACTTATCTGTGGAATCTAAACAGCAAAATAAAGGAACAAACAAAATAAAAATAAACTCATTGATACAGAGAACAGATAGATGGTTGCCAGAGGGGACAGGCGTTGAGGGACTGGGTGAAAAGGGGAAGGAATTAAGAACTATAAATTGGTAGTCACAAAATAGTCCCAGGGATGAAAGGTATAGCATAGGGAATATAGAAAAAATATTGTAATAACTATGTATGATGCCAGGTGGGTACTTGAAATATCAGGGACCACTTTGTAAAGCATATGATTATCTAATCACTATACTGTACACCTGAAACTAATACAAAATGATACTGAATGAAAAATATAATTGAAAAAAAAAATTCAAAAAGAAAGAATGCCTGCGATTGCTACCCCAGTCCTAATCCTTGCAAACCATGAGTACTTCTTGAATTATATGCAGGGATATACTTTAAAAAAAAAAACTTAATGTGTTTATTATCTTTCTTCTTCTTCTTCTTCTTCTTCTTCTTCTTCTTCTTCTTCTTTCTTCTTCTTTCTTCTTCTTTCTTCTTCTTTCTTCTTCTTTCTTCTTCTTTCTTCTTCTTCTTCCTTCTTCTTCTTCTTCTTCTTCTTCTTCTTCTTCTTCTTCTTCTTCTTCTTCTTCTTCTTCTTCTTCTTCCTTCTTCTTTCTTCTTCTTTCTTCTTCTTTCTTCTTTCTTCTTCTTCTTCTTCTTTTGTATCCTCACCCAAAGACATTTTTGCATTTATCTTCGGATAGAGCGGGAGGAAGAGAAGGAGGAAAAGAGAGAAACATCGATGTGAGAGAGACACATCAACTGGTTGCCACCCACACGACCCCAACCAGGGCCGGGGACAAACTGCAACCGAGGTACGTGCCCTTAGTTGGAACCGAACCCTGGTCTCTAGGGTGCGCTGGCCGACAGTCTAACCGCTGAGCCAAACCAGCCAGGGCTATTATCTTTCTTTTATGTCTTTCTTATGTGTGTATGTGTGCCCATGCATATATGAAAGGATTTGTGTATATCATCAATTTTTTTTATAGTATCTGAAATTCTATGACTAGATATTCATTTTATTAGTTTCTTTAGGATTTTTTTTCCACAGAAGTTGTTGATGAATCCCATTGAAATTTCAACCATTGCCCTGGCCAGTTTCGCTCAGCAGTTAGAGCATTGGCCTGCAGTCCAGAGAGACCCGGGTTTGGGTCCCGCTAAGGGCATGTAGCTCGGTTGCGGTTTGTCCCCGGCCCCCGTTGGGGTTGTGCGGGAGGCAGCCACTCAATGTGTCCCTTTCACGTCAATGTTTCTCTCTCTGTCTCTCTCTTCCTCTCTTTCCCTACCACTCTGTTTGAACAAAAATGGAAAAATGCCCTCGGGTGAGGATTAAAAAAAAAAAAGAAATTTCAACTATCCCTGGGATTGTTAGCACCATATTTCTTTTTTAACTTACATCTTAGCCTGGGTGGGCAGGTCTCAGCTGTGGCAGAGAACCCGAGAGGGTGCCGTCTGGGCTGGGAGTACAGCTGGCCAGTGAGGGAGGGGCTCCTGAACCAGGGGGTGGAGCACGGAGAGCCCGTCTTCACTTCCCACAGGAGCCCGGGTGGGGTGGGGGTGGGGGTGGCACACCATTTAAAGCCCAGATCTTGGCTGTTTTGCTGTCTAATCAGAAGGAAGAAAGCGAGGGCTTCTGTGACTGCTCACCCTCATCCTGGATGCTTCCTCTTTCCCCGCCGCTGGGGCAGGGCAGTGCCCGCCAGGCTAACGCAGGACTGAACCAAGCGCTGCCTGGCCTGTTGGGCATCTGGATGTGCACCTGGTTTCCTGAGCGTTTCTCCCAGTGGTCTTTTCCCCTGGGAAGATGAGTCAGATTCATGGTCTCAAGGCTTCTTCCCCATCAACAAGAATTTCCAAGTGAGTCCCAGGAATGCTTGGGTTACCAAAGTGTCCTTCTTTCAATTTGGCCAACAACAAAGTACCTTAATTACTTGGCTGTAACCTTTACCTCTTCCCCTGGCAGCTTTGATCCACCAAGATGTTATGAAACGTGTTACCTCACAGTTTTCTCTGGGTTAAGGAGCACCATTAGGGGTTTTTGATAGACCTTCTGTCTGTTCCCTCATTCCTCCCTTTAGCTTCTCAATTACTGAAATCTAATCACAACCTCTTACCGCGAAATCTTGGGCTTTAGAAGGAAGAACGTGGGTTTTGGAACTAGCCAGCCTGGGTTTTTAATCCTATCTCTGTCACTTTCCTGCTAACTAAACTCTGGCAAGTCCTTTAAACCCCCTAAGTGTCAGTGAGTTCATCTCTCGCTAGAGATGATGTTCCTGAGTTCATAGGATTGGTCTGAGTATTTGATGCATATGAAGTGCCACGCGTTACAGTCAAGTTACATGCGGTGGTTCCCACCCTTTCCAGCCACCCTTCACCCACAATTCACTCCAGGTCAGCCAGTGCACCTCACCTCAGGAATATGCTCCAGGCATGACTCGAATTAAATGACACATTTTTTATAATCTGGCCTACAGCTCAGTTATATTCTCATCGACTGGTTTTCCCCTTTGCTCTATTTTCAGAATTTTCATATGGATGGTTAAATGTGATGTAGAAATACTCCAGTTTTCTTGAATAATGTGACTAACTTGAGTTAAAACCAGTGCTAAGAATAATCTGTAAAAGGCACCTCCCTGCTGCTTACCTGTCAGGCGAAGAGTGTGTGAAGAGAGAATTTACAGAAAAGAGCCTAACACTGTATATCCAGGCAGGAGAACATGCATTCTCCCAAATTATTTTGGCAGCTTTTGTGGAAAGTCTGTTGAAAGCAGGGAAGAGGGGAGGGTGGTTCACATGTTTTCTTCCCATAATAGCTGCAAATTGAGAAGCGAGGCAGCAGGTAGGAAGGACCTGTGTGGATCTGCAAAGATGTTATGTCCATATGCAAATACACATGACTTGAATCTTCGTATTGTCTCACATTTCCGCTCATCCTAAAGCACTTCAGACCACAGTAGTACTGTTCTGATTCAGCAAATGGCTAACAGATGACTAAAAGGGAGAAAACCCCACAGAGCCTCAGATAGAAGCTTTGCCTGGCACAGGTATGTTCTTTCTCTTCTGGACATGCAGTGCCCACAGCGTTGTTTCAGGGACCTCAGTGGACTATCATTTTCTTTTATGTGGATGTACCATCATGAGTTCAGCCGTTCTAGTCTTGGCAGATGTTTAGGTTATTTTCAGATTATTTTGCTATTACAGTGTTTAACTGAAAAATTATATTAGCAGCTAACATTTATACAATACTTAATACTTGCTGGCCCAAACCCTTTACATCGACTGTTAACTTAATCCTTTCAGCAAGTCTGTGAGATTGGAACGATTCTTAGCCCCACTTCATTAATGAACACACTAAGGAAAAGAGTTCTAAGAGGCCCAAGATTACAAACAGAAAATGGCAGAATCAAGACTTGAACTCATGCAGGTTAGCTCCTGAGATCCTGCTCTTACCCACTGTGCTGCTCTGTCTCCTTTTAGCATTTTGTATGTATGAGTATGTGTGTATTTGTGGATGTATGAGATATATATATATATATATATACATATATATATATATGGCAGGACACCAGACATACTTTTATTACATAGAAGTAGATTAAATTCTTAGCAGTGGAATTGTTGGAATTTTTAGGTAAAGGGCACATCATGCATTTGAAGTTCTGATCAGTATTGCCAAACTCTCTGCCCCACTTCCACCCCCAAAAGAGAGCGCACCAGTTTATTCTCTTTTAACAGTTACTTCAAGACACTTTGCAGTGCTAGGTGCCACAGAGAACACCAGATACAGAAATGACATAAAAATGTGCGAAGGTAGGAGCTAAAGTTTCTGATGACAGTTCAGAATAGACCAGAGAATTCATCACCGGGTCCTTGTGATTCAAGGGGTTAACCATTGCCTGTAAGTTGAGGATTTTAATCCTCCTTTGACTCTGCAGTAATGCTTTGGGAAGGTTACTTTGCTTTATTTCTTCATTCAGTCACATTTTAAATTTATGTCATCACAGATATACATGTATGTGATAGAGCCAGGACTCAAATCTAATTGTATTTAAAAATCTGTATTCTAAATGTAATAGAACGGGGTTTACAAACTGGTATTTTACAGGGTCATTGCAAGGGTTAAATGGTTAACATGTAAGGATCACACAGTATCTGCTCAGTCGATGTTAGCCTCCACCTCCGTCAGTGTTCTCTCAAAGCAGATAGCTGACCAACAGTGCCCACCTGTCCAGCAGCCCCCTAATCAAAGAGACCTGCACCATGGATCCCTGCCCTGGATGTGCTGGTGACGTGCTCAATGACACTGTACTTTTCTGGTAGACCAACGTTCTTAGTCTCTTTCCAACTATTCCAAATTGTGTTCACACAATAGTATCTGGCTGGATCCTCCTTTAATCCTTAATGTTTTGGATGACTTTGTTACTAGCTGTTAACTCATTCTCCAGCCTGTCTCCAAAGACATTTTTGGTATTTGTGGAGAAATGTGAGAAATTCATGTGTTAAAGTCTTTCCACTGCCCCATCACTTCCATCCAGTCTATTATTTTCTTTTCTTGAAACAGACCTGCTCTGTTGACCTATCAAATGCCAAGGAGTCTTTTTCTTGTTTATTACTCTTGGTCTGGCCTTCAATTAATCAGTTAATCAAAAGAAGGTGTTTTTTTTGCCTTTGTTTTTTATCCATTCCCTCACTCCCCCAAAAGAACTAATAATTTCCTTTCAAACCCTGTAACATACATTTATTTGTTAATGTCTATTACATAATAAGAATCTACGCTTTACAAGGACAAGAACTGTGATTTCTCTGTTTCCATTTCCAGCGTTGCGCTTGCCATTGAGTAGGTCGTCCACATAGGCTGTTGACCTTCGCTTCTGAATGTTTTAGTAACTGAGACACCATGGTAATAGTCATTGTAAATGGAATGTTCTAATGAAAAAGCTCATTTTAGATCTCTGCATTAACCACAGAAGATTTACCAAAGAACTTTAACAAATCTCAAATCTTACAAAATAATATATGATATGAGCACCAAAGAGAGAATTTTAGAGAGTTGTTAGAGTAGTTTTATTCCCAGAATAAGCTTCTAAATCTTTGACATTGATTTTCTCTAGAAAGCTTGCTGTGACCCAGATTATTGCTCTGGGAATTTTGTGTTGTGTGTAGTCTCCAGCGCATTGAGCACTTTATTGGGAACTAGCAAACAAAGCCTCCTTTAGTAATGCTTTGAGTTAATTTGGTACCTGGGTTTGCAGAATGGTGACAGAGAGACTTAGAGACACTCATTACATTGATGTTAGAACTTATTGGGAGCTCAGAAGTCTCAACTTCATTGTCATTGCAGTTCTTCAATGTGTATTTACAGGATGTAATTGTGTCAGATGCCGCATTGCAGGTGGGTGCATCTGTTCTTCAGCATTTTCTTCTGGAGTTTGATGGCAGTGACTGAATTTTGGTTTTGAGTTGCTTTCCTTCTCTCCCTCTTCAGTCTCCCTATTCTCCCTCCTTCCTCTGCCTCCCTCCCTTTCTTTTTATGTATAGTGATGTATAAAACTATGTGCAAAGGTGAATTCTGTTATATTTTCCAAAATCTTAGTGGTCCAATTGCTTTTGGTAGAATGGGGATTGCCACAGAAAGATAATATATTAGTTAGGAGTGCTTTCAGATGCAAGTAACACCAAACCACACTAAGTGGCTTAAACAAACAGGAGCTATTGTTCTCACAGAACTGGAAGTTTCCAGAGGTAGGCAACTATTGGCTTTGGTTTCATGACTCAGCAATGCCAGAGCCCACGTTTTTGTGGTTCTCTTGACTTTTTGCTCCTGACAGCAAGACAACCTCTGCAGGAAGGTAGTTGGAAATGTTCACACTGGTTACAGCTTCCCTTTTTGTCAGGAAAGTAAGTTTCCCTTAAACATTCTCTTTTCTCCCAGCAGACTTCCATATATGCCTTATTTTCCCAGTACTGGTCCGGCTGCCATCCCTCATTGCAAGAGTGCTGGGAAAGAGTATTTGACTTTCTAGCCACTTCAGATGAGGCAGCAAGAGAGAATGAATGGAATGACTTTGGAGTAACTAGTCAACAGTGCCTGCCACAGCTAAGAAACAAATTTCAGATTAATACAGGTCATACCAGAGTACAAAGGGATAACCAGTGAGGCATTAAAATCATTTTAGAGATGAGAGAATAGACTATTATTCAGGGCCCAGAACAATGTTGGGGCAAGCTACTGCATGCAAGAATACAGTCTAATCAATGGATGCATTTGTTTTCTATTGCTGCTGTTAACATTACCACAACCCGAGTGACTTGAAACAGTACAGATTTATTATCTTACATGTCTGGAGATCAGAAGTCCAAAGCGAGCCTTAGTGGACTCATTTGGTGGAAGTCGGCAGGGCTGCTTTCTTCTGGAGCTTCTGAAGAGAGAGCCCATTTCCTTGCCTTCTTCAGCTGCCAGAGCTCACCTGCCCTGCCTGTCTTATGATACCATCCTCATAGTGTCCTAATCTCTTGCTTTCATTGCCCCACGTCCTGGTACTAACTTGGATTCTCCTGCCTTCCTCTTACAACGACCCTTGTGATTACTTTAGGTCCACCTAGAGAATCCAGGATCTTACCATTTTAAGACTGCCAAGTCCCTTTTACCATGTAATATAAGGTATCACACACTCTGGGAATAGGACATGGACAGTATGCGGGTGTAGGGGGGGCATTATTCAGCCTACCATAGGGGGACTAGCAAGAATCACCCAGTAGGGCCAGAATAAGAGGTCTATAGTATAGGAGAATGATAGTACCATTGTCCACCACAAAATAAAGGCTAGTGTGGGGAGAATGACATTGCATCCAAATGGCATGGCCGCATTGTACAGGTGATCCTTACTCACTTTTCTGTGTTTGGTTTGTTGAAAACTAGTATCTGAGAAACGCATCATTTTAAATATTCCTTGGCATGGAATATTCCTAAGTGGCTGATCTGAAGTCTGACTGCTTATTTGGATGCCTGAAGCTATTTAAAAAGTTAACAACTTAAAAGAATGCTTGATTTGAACTTTCTTGGGAATTTTTTTTCCTTTTAAAGAAAGTGAAAAGCAAGTATACATGTTTATAGACAGAGCTTCACATGGGAGAGACTGTGTTGTTGCTTATTGTGTTGTTATGTAATGAATCTGAGCTTCAGTCAGTTGGCAGAATTTACTCTTTTCTGGAAATTACATAAGAGTAATTAAAACATCTCCTTTAAGATATACATTTAGTATTTTTCTTGGAGAAACTTTAGTTTTTGACAGATAGATACCATTTACAGCCTTAAAAAGTTGTGAATAAAAGCATAATTCCTTGCCAAAAGTCTTTTTGGTTTGTTTGTTTGTTTGTTTTAAATAGGAAAAGAATAGTTCTTATTTGTCCCTTAGTCTGTTCATTTACTGAGTGATTCATTCACTGATTCATCAGACATAATTGAATAATGTGCAGTATGCAATCAGCATAAAGAATACAGACATGAGTATAACTAAATTACAGTCTCTTTGAGGGTAGCAAGAGGGCCTCTCCCTGGTAAATTTATTGTCTAGTATGGTCATGACATAAAATTAAAACACAGGAAATACTGGTTGAACTGAATTGGAAATATAGCCTCTGCCTGTGAAGATCTCACAGGCAAACAAGGAGGGACATATAACATATAAGCAGATAAATTGAAATATAGCTTTGTGAAAGCACGGAAGAAAATATCCATCAGCATTTACGGGGAAAGCTCCTCTAAGAAGTTGGTGTTTGCTAGAGTTTGCAAGGACAAGAATTGGCTAAGTTGAGACAGGAGGGGTACATGCCAGGCCTAGGGAGCTGCAGGTGCATAGCTCAGGTGTGTGCTTGGGGATCTAATAATACAGGATGTCACTAGAATGCAGGTGAATTGAGGGTGTGGGTGAAGTGGGAGAGGAGGGAAGACGAGGCTGCAAAAGAGCCTGTAGTTTTCTTTGGTAGGAAGTTGGATCTTACCTTTTAGGCAATAGGAAGCCACTAGAGGCTTTTAGGTAAAAGACCAAGTAAATTATCTTTTCTTTCATTTTATTAAACTTTTTGAAATTGTGAAATGTATCTTTTCTTTCGTTTTATTAAACTTTTTGAAATTGTGAAATGTATCTTTTCTTCCGTTTTCTTAAACTTTTTGAAATTGTGAAATGTATTCAGAGAGTGAATATAACATATATTTTAAATGAAAATGCGCCCGGCCAGTGTAGCTCAGTGGTTGAGTGTCGACCCATGCACCAAGATGTCACTGGTTCGATTCCTGGTGATGTATTCCTGGGCACATGCCCAGGTTGTGGGCCAAATCCCCAGTGGGGGGCATGCAGGAGGCAGGCAATCAGTGTTCTCTCTCATCGATGTTTCTAGCTTTCTCTCCCTCTCCCTTCCAATCTCACTAAAATCAATAAAGGAAAAAAAATTTAAATGAAAATGATAAGAAAAGAATACTGATGAATCTAACATCCAGTTTAAGAGACATTATTATCACTCTCTTAGAATCTTCTGTATCTCTTTCACCCTTTCTCCCCATCAGGGGAAAAGACCACTTTAACATTACAGTAATGAGTTTCTTGTTTTTCTCTAAAGTTTCACCACATGTGTATATATCACTAAAAGTATATTGTTTGGTTTCACCTGCTTTTGAAGTATATATACTAAGAATCACATTGAAGGCATTTTTTCTGATTTTTCTTTATTGTTCCTCATTGTTTACAAGATTTATCCATGTTGATCTGTAGACTTATAGATCATATATTTTTATAGCTTTGTAATAGTTATTAAGTGATTATACCAAATTTAATTATCCACTTTACCTTCATGGATACTTGGTTTACTTTAAATTTATTATTATTATGAATAGTGCTTTTTTAAAAATCCTTACCCAAGGATATTTTTTCATTTATCTTCAGATAGAGTGGGAGGGAGGGAGGGAGGAGGAGAGAGCGAGAGAGAGAGAGAGAGAGCGAGAGAGAAGAAAAGAGAGAGCAAGGGAGAGAAAGAGAAACATTGATATAAGAGAGACACATCGATGGTTGCCTCCCACACGACCCTGACCAGGGCCAGGGACAAACAGCAACCAAGGTACGTGCCCTTGACTGGAATCGAACCCAGGACTCATTGGGCTAACCGCTGAGCCAAACCAGCCAGGGTGAATAGTACTGTTTTAATTATTCTTATACTTGTTTAATGGAGGCTTGTGTTTGAGAGTTTCTCTGGGAGAGAAATCATGGAGTACTCATGTGTGTGCATGTTTAATGTTTTAATTGACTTTTTAATCGTTTCCCATTTGTTGGATATAAAATATTCTCTCATTAGAATTTTAATTTCCATTTTTCTACATGCTTGTGAGGCTGAGCCTCTTTTTATATGTTCCTTGGCTGCTCGTATTTTTTTTTCTGTGAAATACAAGTCTTTCTGCCTGTTTTAAAGAGGGTTGGTCTTCTTTTACTGATTGGCATGTAGGAGCCCTCCCTTTATCCTGGGTTCTGTCCTTTGGTGCTTATCTCCTAGTTTGTGACTTGGATTTTTATTCTCTAACATATTTTGATGGGCATTCTTAATTTTAGATTAAACATCTTTTTTTTTTTTCTCCATTTTGGCTTGTGTTCTTTATGCTTTATCTAAGGTACCTTTCCTGCCTGTGATCTTCAGAACATTATCCTATATATTTTTTTGCTTAAATGTATTAACCTGCCTTGTTTCACTTTCAGGTTCTTGATTTGAAAAACATTTTCAATTGTGGGGGTTGGAATCTATTTCGTTTTTTCCCCTCTGGATGATAAGTTGTTCTAGCAGCATTTAAAAATAATCCATACTTCCCTATAGCTCTGCAATGCCAGCTCTGTCAGATGTCGGGTTTACATATATGAATCTGTGTATGGGATCTCTAATATTTTTCATTGGTTTATTTTTCTATCTCCATGCTTAAATATTAAATTACATAATGACTAAGTCTTGCTGTTTGATAGAGCAGGTCCTCCAGCCTAGTTCTTCTTTAAACCTATCTTGACCCCAAGACCCCACCTGGGGCGGGGACAAATTGCCACAGAGGTACGTGCCCTTAGGGGGAACTGAACCCGGAACTCTGGGCTGTGGGCCAACGCTCTACCACTGACCAGCCAGGGCTCTCTTTCTTACTCTTAGGTATGCATTTTATTTATTTATTTTATTTTTTTATCCTCACCTGAGGACATTTTTCTATTTTTTGTTCAGATAGAGCGGGAGGGAGAGAGAGGAAGAGAGAGAGAGAGAAACATCGATGTAAAGGGACACATCGAGTGGCTGCCACCCACACGACCAACCAGGGCCGGGGACAAACTGCAACCGAGGCACGTGCCCTTATGGGGAACCGAACCCGGGTCTCTCTGTACCGCAGGCCGACGCTCCAACCGCTGAGCCAAACCGGCCAGGGCTACATTTTAGAATAAGCTCATCAAAGTCCTTAAAAATCCCATTGAAATTTTTTTAAAGTCTTAAAGAATAAATGTCTTTCACCCCCCATAGGTAGTGGTTTATTTATTTTATTTATTGTGTTGCTGTCTGTTTCTCCTTTGAAGTCCTCCAGAAGATTTTTAATATATTTTGATGCTCCCATATTGGGTGCAGATATGTTTATCAAGGTTATATCTTCCTGTTGGATAGATCCTTTCAATATTATATAGTGGCCTTGTTTGTCTCTAGTTATGGCCTTCATTTGAAATCTTTTTTATCAGATATGAGTATTGCTACCCCAGCTCTTTTTTCCTTTCTGTTTGCTTGGAACATTTTTTTCCATCCCTTCACTTTCAACTTATATGAGTCTTTTGTTTTGAGGTGGGTCTCTTGTAAACAACATATAGATGAATCATACTTTCTTATCCAATCAGCTACTCTGTGTCTTTTTATGGGAACATTCAATCCATTTACATTTAAGGTGATTATTGATATGTACTTATTTATTGCCTTTTTTGTTTAGTGTGGTTCTGTTTTTCTTCCTGTTTCTCCTGCTAATTACAGCAGTCCTTTTAACATTTTTTGCAGTGCTGGTTTGGTGCTAATGTATTCCCTTAGCCTTTTTTTTTTTTTTTTTTGTCTGGGAAGCTCTTTATTTGACCTTCTATTTTGAATGATAGCCTTGCTGAGTAGAGTAGTCTTGGATTCAGATCCTTGTTTTTCACGACCTTGATTACTTCATGCCATTCCCTTCTGGCCTGTAGTGTTTCTGTTGAGAAGTCAGCTGAGAGCCTTATGGGGGTTCCTTTGTAGGTAACCTGTTGCTTATCTCTTGCTGCTTTCAGGATTCTCTCTTTGTCTTTATTTTTGGCATTTTAATTACTATGTATCTTGATGTGGGCCTGTTTGGGTTCTTTTTACTTGTGGCTCTTTGTGCTTCTTGAACTTGAATGCCTTCTCCCTTCACCAAATTAGGGAAGTTTTCTGTCACTATGTCTTCAAATATATTCTCTAACCCTTGCTCATTTTCTTCTTTTTCGGGGATTCCTATGATGCGAATATTATTATGTTTCCAGTTGTCCCACAGTTCTCTTAAGCTGTCTTCCTGTTTTTTAATAGTTTTTTCCATTTGGTTTTGTGATTGGTTGTTTTTTTTTCAACCCTGTCTTGTACTTCACTGATCCGGTCCTCAGCTTCCTCTACTCTGCTATTTAGACCTTCCAATGTGTTCTTTATTTCTGCTATGTCATTCTTCATTTCTTCTTGGTGGTTTTTAATTTCCAATTGGTTGATTTTCAACATTTCTATGTCTTTACTCATGGTGTTGAACTTCCTCAAGATCATGGCTCTGAATTCTAGCTCTGTTAACTTGCTTAACTGTATTTCATTTATCTCATCTTTGGTAGAGGTTTCTTGTTCTTTCATTTGGCATTTTTTGTTTGTTTCACCATTTTGGCTATCACAGTGGGCTTTGGAGCCTGCCAAATTTTCCCTGTGGGTGTTGGTGTTCTGCTGTTTGTGGCTCCCTCTCCTGGGTTTGGATGAGCGAGGGATGATGCATGTTAAACACCACTGTCAAGTCTTACTTTCCTAGTTATAGTTGCTAGCCCAGGAATGGTTCAGTTATCCTCTAGCTTTTTGCATGGAGCCTATCAGTAGTGGTTACTTGAAGAGCCTTGGGTTCTCAGTTGAATGAAAAACTCCCTCATGTGCTCAGTGTAAGGGGATTTCCCGAGGATGGGGAAGATGCTGGTTGTTAATGAGCCTCAGTTTGCATTTCAATGGCTTACCTGGGTGGGGTTGAATCTCCAAGGGAGTGGCTGCCACCTCTCTCCAGAGCCCTGGGAAGGAGTAAGATGGCCACCTTCCTGTGTGGCTGCAACTCAGCAAAAGCTCTGAGCGCCCTCCAAATCCCGAGTGTCCCCACACAGTTCCAGTCTAGTCTGTCCTCCCTCTGCCAGAGCCCAAGGTGAGTGGCTGTGGCTATTTTAGCATCTGTCCCGGCTCTGCTGTGGAGCTGCTTGGGAGTGTAACCTTGAGTGCCTTGCTCACAGCTAAGACCACTGTTGACCGTGGGTTCCTAGCCCCCCTCTCGCACCTCTGCATCCTACCAGGATCGAGTCAGTGTCCCTGGTTATATGGTCCTCACAAGCTGCTTTTCTGTTGCTTTTTTCCCAACGTTTGTCTTTATTTTAGTTGTAATTCCAGTTTGGTCCTGAGAGATGGTCTGTGTAGCTTCCATTCACTCTGCCGCCATCTTGGAAATCTCTGAATATATATCTTGATTATAGGATAATTGACATATTTAAAATAGTTAGTCTTCCTATCTGTATATATGTTGTATCATAATTTATTTATATCTTCTTTAAGTTCTTTTAGTCAAGTTTTAACTTTATAAAATTCTCATCCAAGGATATTTTCCCATTGATTTTTAAAATAGAGGGGGGGTGGGGGCTGGGGAGAGAAACATTGATGTGAGAGAGACACATAGATTGGTTGCCTCACACACGACCCTGACCTGGGTGGCAGATTAAACTGGCAACCAAGGTCCCCGCCCTTGACTGGGAATTGAACTCCAAAATCTTTGGTCCACAGTCCAATGCTCTAATTGCTGAGCCAAACCGGCCATGGCTAAAGTTTTAACTTTTTACTCTAGAAATTTCACAAACTCTTGTTAGTCCCTCCCCCATGAAATGTTATATATTTTTGTTATTACTTTTATAAATTATAACTTTGAAAAATTTACGTTTTAAATTCTTGATTTCTGGTGCACAGGAATGCAACTTTACTAAAAACAATGACAACATACTATCGGGGACCCACTCTAGAAGGATAAGCATTTTCATTCATTGCTTGTGAGGATGCAAAATGATAATGACCTCCGGGATGGGGAATTTCATGATGTCTAACAAACTTACGTATTTATTTACCTTTTGTGACCTAACAGTCCCACTTCAAGAAATTTACCTTTATGAAACACCTTTACAAATATCAAGCAACAGAAATATAGTTATTTTTTGTAGTATTCTGTGTAATGGCAAAATATCAGAAATCCAAAAATGTTCAATAACAGAGACTAATTGAATAGCCAGGGAACATCCATATAATTGAGTACTACGATGCTGTAAAATCATGAGGACTATTTCTATAAATTGATATGGTGTGATATCCATGATAACTATTAAGCCAAAAAACAGGGGAAATGTATAACAGAGTGTGTATCATATGCCACCTTTTTTTTTTTTAAGAAAGAAAGGGAAATAAGTTCATGTTGTGTCTTCTCTGCTACTTAACTCATAAATTAAAAAAATTTAGTTAATATATCTTTCATTTTTAGTGGTAGTTTTTATTTTTAAAATTTCTTATTTGTCATATTAATTTTTCTTTTTTCTTTATTAAAACATTTAAATCATATTTATAGACCTGATATTTCCATACATGTTTAGCTGACATTCCTTTCAGGTGTTATTCTATAGTGTGTAGTTTTTAGTGGCTATTTCTGCTGTCATGCAGTGGTGAAATCTTACTGTGAGCTTACACTCTTTAGAATTTTATCTTTGGGAATCCTTTGAGGCCTAGATTGAAAATACATTCTTCCAAGGAGTGTTTGCCTTTCTGCTTCCAAAAATGTAGAAACTCTATCAATTCTTTATAACTTGAAAGTAAAATATCAGTTTGGGGGTGTTTTAGACCATACAAGTAACATGAAATAAGGATCCAAATCTAGATTTTGTAGTTGGGAATATTTTTAAAATTTGTATTGAATTTATTTGGGTGGCATTAGTTAATAAAATTATATAGATATCAGGTGTATAATTCTAAATACATCATCTGTATATTGTATTGTGTGTTCACCACCCAAAGTCAAATCTCCTTCCATCATCATTTATCCCCCCTTCACCCTCTTCTACTTTCTCCACCCCCGTTTCCCTCTGGTAGTCACCATACTGTTGTCTGTCTATGCGGGCTTTTTGTGTTTTGTTTTTTGCTTAATCCCTTTACCTTTTTCACCCAGCCCCCAACACCCCAAACCCCCTCCTCTCTAACAGCTGTCAGTCTTTTTTCTGTATCTATGAGTCTGTTTTTATTTTGTTAACTTATTTTGTTCGTTAGATTCCACATATAAGTGAAATCATATGGTATTTGTATTTCTCAGACTGGCTTATTTTACTTAGCATAATACTATCCAGGTCCATCCATGCTGTTGCAAAAGTGAGATTTCCTTCTTTTTTAGAGCCGGGTAGTATTCCATTGTATAAATATACCACAGCTTTTTTTATCCACTCATCTACTACTGATGGGTACTTGTAGTTAAGAATTTTTAAGGGATCTTCCCCACCTCTTTGTCAAGAGCCAAGATGCCTTTGCCTATTGTTTTACTCTGTAGGTCAGGTTTATTAACATATTTGTCCCAGTTAATTTGTTTACTGTGTTGCCATGAACGGGTCTCTCTCTGTGGAACTCAAATCCAAATCTGAAGTCATATGTTCCCTCCCGTGGTTGGTCCCTTAGAAGGTAAGATCTAGGGTGAGTATATTAGTAGAATATCCCCAGCTCATACTTACTCTTGATTGTTGGTATTGTTATTTGTTTGTGTGTGTCTGGTCTCTAAAGCATTCACTCACTCTATTGCCAGGCCAGGCACCCATTAAAATTTTAAAAAGATATTCCTTAAAAAATTTTAACAAACATTTTTACATGTGCTGCATCTAAAAAATCTGAACATCTCATTTGCAGTATTTTGGGGGAAGTAAGGAGGGAATCAGTTTTGATTTTTTAGGACGATAACTCGAAATGAAGCTATGTAATACTCATTAGTTATGGAAATCATTGTTTACCCTCTGTGGTATTTTAAACTAGGTTTGTGAGTCAGAGTATATTTTCAGTCTGACCTTAGGGAAGACTTATCCTTGCCAAGTCTTGAGTGAGAAAAAATGAATCTTAAATCGAGGTGTAGGTGTCAAAATTGCAGTCTCTCCTGCCAACATTACTTATTTGCCAAACATTTTTCAAACATAAAGAGGGCACCTGAGCACATGCCAGGCCATGGACTGTGCTGTGAAATGGCAATTGAAGCAGCTTTTTATTTCTCAGTGGGAGGGTAGAAAAATGAGACCATGATGAGGAAGCACTTGCTGCATTCGTTTTATCCCTTCAGTAGGTGCTTCTCTAGAACAGTGTTTCTCAAAGTGTGGTCCAGACCATGGAACTTGTCGGGAGTGCAGATGCTCGGGTCTGACCTAAGATCTTTTCAATCAGAAAGTCAGGATGGGGCTTTTGAAGTGGGGTGTCCAGAAATTTATTGAAAAGCCTTCTGGATGATTCTGATATATGCTGGAGTTTGACAACTGCTCCTGAGGAGGCAATGCTGAAACAGAAAGGAAGTGGTTGTTCAGGAAAGATAAGCCAGTATTTCTGTTGTCAAAGTACTTTTAAAATGTGGCAAGGCAAAGTATAACAGTCCAAAAATTTGGCAGCAGTCAAAGTGTCCAGCAGTTGGGGACTAGTAAAATGAATTATGGTGTAACCGTTTGATGAGATTATGCAGCCATCTGAGCTGTTTAATAATATTTAGTAGTGAGGAAAGTGCTTATAATAAAATGTTTGAATATATGTTTGCATACACACAAACATACATGCTTATGATGGCATTTATAGACATTCATTGGGATCCCAGGGAATTTCTTACTTGTCCTTGGAAATACATGAAAATGATGTCAGTTCTCCATGGATAGTGAGATTATAGGATATTTTTACATAAGCCCATAATATACCTTTATATTTTTATGTATTTCTAAATTGTCTATGATAGATATTAATTTCGTAAAATACAAGAAAATAAACAATTTTTAAATTGTAGCAGAATTGTATTGAATTGCAGTTTCCAGAAGATTAAAGATTACACCTGCCGTAATGTCCTTCTGCAGACCGTTGGGGGAGGAAGCAGTACTGACAGTTCCCGATGTGACAGGTGGTATGAAGCCATGACAAGTGAGGTGCATTGTCGGTGGGTTTTACTCTGGGGATATGTTCAGGCCAGTTCAGGACTCTGTTGACTGGCCATAAATCTTGGAAGTTTGAGAGCTGGAGTGAGAACACAGGAAATGCAAAAGCCTTCTTCTCCATGATCCTGTAGCTCAGAAAATCCCCAACATCTGGCTCACGTGTGAAGCCAGGAAAGATGCGATTTACACTGGCAGCCAGCTTTACAGAGAACCCTAGCCACGCGGCTCCGTGTCACGGGGAAAGCACTCTGCAAGGCTTCGCTGAGGGTTTTATTCCCAAGTGGAAACTCTTCATACACATCAAACTAAACTAAAGACAATTTTGTCTGGCGCCTCCTCGGGGAATGAAAGTGTTTGACCTTCTCAGAATTCGTGAAGGTAGAGATTATTGGATATCACACTGTCTGGTCTTTTGTTTTACATCAGCTGAATTAACCCTCGTCTAAATTTAGAGAGCCCAGAATACACTTGCAAAAACAGTAAATACTCAGCTAACTTTTTTTAAAACTTTTATTATGGAAATTCACAAAAATTGTCTGAGAATAAAAAGAATAGTTACCATCAATGTGCCCATCACCAAGCTTTAATGCTGTTGATTCCTTAAAAATTAAAAAAATCTATTCACATCGAATCTGGGTTAATACTCTTACCAACTCTATCCCATAAATGAGCATCTCTTGACTCTGAGCGGGGTTTGACTTAGAACTTGTATACATCCATCATTTACCCATGCGGAGGGAAGGAGGGCAGAGCAGTTTCCTTGAACATGTCTCAGCAGAACCTTCAACAAGGAAAAGTATTTCTTCTTCGTAGCCCCTTTTCTCGGGGAAGCAACTAACATTAAAATACACAGATGACCAATTGTCATTAATCCTTTTTCTTTTGTTTGTACTTTTACATTTTGAATAGCTGAAAACAAAAATGACTTACCACCCCCCGCCCCCCGGCCCCAAATTGCTTTTGGAAAACATGGTTTTTACACTAAGCATTAGTCTAGGCACCATATAAGATTAAAGTGAAAGCCACGATTCTTGTCCTCATTCTAACATCATTAGTTGTGGCTGCGACATGAACAGACAAAGCTGCCCTAAAGCAAGGTTTTCAAAGGAGAGTCCTATTTTCCCATTGACTTTACACTATAAAATCTGACTTCAGTTTCTCTAAAAGTAATTGGCCTTAAGATACAATAAAATTTCATTTAAAAATTTAACCGCTTAAAGTAATGACAAACTATCTAATAATAACATATTGCCAACTTTTAAGCTGAGCCCCAGTTAAAATACAAAAATAAAATGAAATTAAAACAAAAACGAAAGTATCAGTAATTCCATTCATCAACACGTGAAGTATGGCAGATGAAGATACGGGAGGTGGAGCTGTCAGACTCCAGCCATGTATAATTTACCTAAGTGTTCCCAGCATATTAAACCTTCAAATGAAATCATAACATCAGCTGCTACATCCAGGTTCTTAAATTACCTGATTCACTTTGTTTTACTTCCGCTATACCTTGCAGTTCTGAGCAGAAGTAAATCTAATCTTCCTGCAGATTTGAGCCCAGTGACATCTGTTGAAACTTTCACATCTTCTTAAAGAGGCCCGCGGGGAGGTAAATGTAAAAATTAGAATGGAGGCACGTTGTATAAAGATGGCTGATGGCTACTGATGTACCAATTTGCACACCGATCTCCAAGGCATCTCAGTAAAATGCCTTCCAAATTTAAAAGCTGATACAACTTCCTTTTGCAAGATGCCAGACGTGGCACTCCTTGTGGCCATTAGCACCTTCTCCATACAGGTGGTTGGAAGAGCTGGGTGCTTCTGCTCATAGTCCGGGAGCTACTTCTGCTTAAGGATTAGTTGGGGTAAAGATACTTTAAGACTCTTCTCCAATTCTATTGCCCTAATTATCTGCATCAATAAGCATCAGTCTGGTTCTGTGCTAAATAAACGGTTTCAAATTTCGATATTCACACTTCAAAGAACTCCTTTGATTTGGTTAGGTCTGTTTTTTAAAAATTTTAGGTCATGCTTACTGCTTGGTATATACCTTTTTTCTTATTTTGGATGGAGGGTTCGCTCATTTAATTGTATAAAGTTTAATTCATATAACATTTAACATATTGTTAAATATTAAAACAAATGTGGATAGTTTGGTTATTTGAAAATTAATTTTGCCCTGGCTGGTGTGGTGCAGTGGTTAGAGCATCGGCCCACACACTGAGGGGTCACAGGTTTGATTCCTCCTGGTCAAGGGCATTTACCTGAGTTGCTGGTTCCATCCCCAGTCCCAGTCCGGGAGAGTGCTGGACTCGCATATCAATGTTTTTCTCTCTCTTCCCCTTCCTTCCTCACTTCTAAAAATCAATGGAGCCCTGGCTGGTTTGGCTCAGCGGTTAGAGCGTCGGCCTGCAGTGCAGAGACCCAGGTTCGGTTCCCACTAAGGGCACATACCTCGGTTGCAGTTTGTCCCCGGCCCTGGCTGGTCATGTGGGTGGCAGCCACTCGATGTGTCCCTTTCATGTTGATGTTTCTCTCTCTCTCTCTTCCTCTCTCTCTCCCACTCTATCTGAACAAAAAATGGAAAAGTGTCTTCGGGTGAGGATAAAAAACAAACAAACAAAACAATGGAAAAATATCCTCCATTGAGTATTAAAAACAAGAACAAAAAAGAAAATTAATTTTTAGTTTATATCTGGACAGCTTCAAGTTAGGTACATCCTGGGTTCTCTGGGAATCAAGTATTCCTTCACTCTCATGTATAGTAGAAAGCAACAGTTCTCTTACATGGAGCCTTAAGAAGCTCAGGCTTAGGCAATGCTCAGGGTGGCAGGAAATTCTTACTTGACCTACAGAGCCAAAATAGTGTAAATTCCTAGTTGGTGGGAACTTTTCTAAGCCACAGTTTGCAGTGTGAATTTGTTTCTCGTTCACTGATCCAACTCCACTCTGTATTTATCATGAGTCAGGGACTATGCCAGGTGCCGACCAACCTTTGTTGAAGAAACCAGGTGTATCATTGCCGTCTAGAAGTTAAGCCTGTTGGTACCAGTAGTTGTTAATTGGTTGAGAGAACATTTGCTAGAATCTTTCTTCCTCCTGAGGGATTTTAGCATTGTGTGGATGTAACATTCCTTCTCCATTTCCTTTATAGCGCAGTGGCTTTTCAATAATTAACTGAATGATGGAAAACTACACACAAAAGTAGTTTGCTCAGGGCCCTTTCCATGATGTACATCGGCCTTGGTTGACACACACCATGCTTGAAAATTGAATTCATAGTAGAATGACTACCTGGTTTCATGATTTACATTGTGACAGTATTGAGGTTTTTTTACATTGAAATGTTTATTGAGATAAATGTGGATTCACATGCACTTGTAAGAAATAATACAGAAGTGTACTTGTGTATGAGTGTGTATGAAGTTTTATACAATTATAGCAGCGGTGCAGGTTCTTGTGTTCACCACCACAGTCAAGATAATTCCAACACCAGAAGGATGTCTTCAGTTTCCTTTTCATAACCATACCCACTTATCTCCCACGCCCCCATTCCTGACTTTCCTGGTAACCATTAATCTGTCTTCTATTGCTAAGTTTTTTTCTGTTCAAAATCTTGCTTAAATGGAACCATACAGTATGGAACCTCTTTGGAGTGGCTTTTTCAACTCAGCATAATTCACTGGAAATTCATCCAAGTTGTTGAATGTATCAATATTTCTGTTTATGGCTGAGTAATATTCATGGTGTGTTTATTATACCACAGTATTTCAGAGTTTGTTTAACCTTACCTGAGGAAGGACATCTGGGCTGATTCCAGTTTGGGGCTATTACAAATAAAACTGCTGTGAACATTTATGTACAGGTTTTTGTATAGACATTAGTTTTCTTTTCTTTCTTCTTTGGATAAATATCCAGTAAATCGTATAATTACTGGGTCATATGATAATTTTATGTTTAGTTTTATAAGAAACTACCAAACTGTTTTCCATAGTGGCAGCATGATTTTACACTCCTACCAGCAATGTGCAAGTGATCCAGTTTCTCCACATCCTTGTCAGCACTTGGTATTGTCACTATTTTTATTTTTAACTTTTCTTAATTAGCTTGTGGTGATATCTCATTGTGGTTTTAATTTGCATATTCCTGATGGCTAAAGATACTGAAATCTTTCCATGTATTTCTTTGCCACCTATATATTTATTCTCTTTTATGAAAGGTCGATACATGCCTTTTTCCATTTTCTAATTGGTTTATTTGTTTTATTGCATTTTGAGAGTTTTTTCAAAATATATACTCTATATACCAGTCGTTTATTGGCTGTGTGGTTTGCAGTTATTTTCTCCCAGTCTGTAGCTTGTCTTTTATCCTCTTTCCATGGGGTTTTACAGAACAAAAGTTGTTGTTTTTGTTAATCTGCACCCGAGGATATTTTTTCCATTGATTTTTAGTGAGTGGAAGGGAGGGAGGAAGAGAAAGAGAGAGAAAGAGAAACATCGATGTGAGAGAGACACATCGATTGGTTACCTCCCAAGAGGAGCCAGGGATCAAACCTGAAACTCAGGTATGTGCCCTTGACCGGGACTTGAACCTGCAACGCTTCCATATGCAGGCTGACACTGTAACCATTTAGCCACACCAGCCAGGGCCAGTTGTATTTTTGGTAAGTCTAGGGAATCTTTGCCTAATTCTAGATACCAATGATTTTTCCTATTTTAAAAAGTTTTATGTTTTACACTTAGGCCTATGATTTGGTATGTATTAATTTAGTATAAGTTATGAGGTTAGGTTGAGATTCATTTTTGTCTGTTGGATGCTCATTTGTCTCTGGTGTTCCAGCACCATTTGTTGGAAAGGCTAACATATTTGTGTGAGCCACTTTCTGGGTTCTCTAGTCCATACCATCGATCCATACCCAAGGATATTTTTCCAGTCATCTTAAGGTAGAAGTGGGGATAGAGTGAGAGAGAGAGAGAAACATTGATGTGAGAGAGACACATCGATTGGTCGCCACCCGCATGACCCCAACTGGAGCTGGGGACTGAACTGCAACTGAGGTATGTGCCCTTGGGGGCTGATGCTCTAACTGCTGAGCTGAACAAGCCAGGGCCCACTGATATATATTTTTTCTTTCCTTTTATCAGTATCACAGTGTCTTCATTACTACTGATATTTAATAAACTTAATATCAAATAGTTTTTCTTCCAACTTCATCATTCTTTGTTATGACTGTTTTAGCTATTCTAGGGCTGGTGCTTTTCCTAAAAACTTTAAGTGACTTATAGAAACCTCACTTCCATTTAGATCCCTTTACCTTCCTCACTTTTAAATATCATTGTTTTGAGTGTCAGATTGTGTTACAATTTTTGTTTCAATCATTAAATGTGATTTATGAAACTTATGAAGATCTGATCATTTATTGTGTGTAGCAATATTTCTACTTTTCCCGTTGCATCTTTTTTCCTTCCTGATGCCCCAGAATTCCTTTTTTTACTGTTTTCTTTCTGTTGGAACAACTTTCTTTAAGTCTGCTCTGATCAAAATCTTTGTTTTTCTTCGTTTGAGAATGTCTTCATTTCCCCTTCATTCCTGAAGGATAGTTTCTCTGGAGAGAGAATTCATAGTTGGTGGTTCTTTCAGTTCAGCTTGAAGCTACTTTGTTCTGGACTCTGTGGTTACACATGAAAAATCCACTATTGTTTGAATTGTTGTTCCCTTGGAAGTAGTATATCTTTTCTCTCTGGCTGCTTTCAAGATTTTTCCCCTTTATCTTTAGTTTTCAAAATTTTAATTGTGTATGATGTGTCCTAGTGCAGATTATTCTGGGTTCATCTTGTTTAAATTCACTGAGTTTCTTGAATTTGTGGATTTGTATCTTTTGCCAACTTTGGGAAATTTTTAGCCCTTATTTTTTTATATACTCTTTCAGCCCCACTTTCTTTCTTCTCTCCTTCTGAAACCCTGGTGATAGGAATGTTAGCTCTTTGGTTATTGTCCCATAGGCCCCTGATGTTCTGTTAATTATTTTTCCAGCATGCTTTCTCTTTTTGTTGAGATCGGATGAGTTCTCGTTTTGTCCTGAAGTTCACTGATTCTGTCCTCTGTTGTCTTTACTGTTGAGCCCATCCAGAGAGTTTTAAAATTTCTTTGACTTTATTTTTCAGTTCTATAATTATCATTTGATTCTTTCTTACAGCTATTATTTCTTTTCTGAGATTTTCTACTTTCCATTTTTTTAAAAGAAAATTTGTAATTGACTGTGGAAGCATTTTTATAACAGCTGCTTTAAAATCCTTTTCAGATAATTCTAACATCTAATTCATCATATTTGTTTTGGTATTAGCATTAGTTGATTGCCTTTTTTTCATTCAAGTTGTGATTTTTTTTTTTTTTAAGTTCTTGGTTGATGGGTGATTTTCAAGTATATCCTGGACATTTGGTCCATTATGTTTGGAAAATCTGGGTTTTATTTCAGTCTTTTATTTTATCAGGTAGTCACCCTGTTTAGGTTTAACCATGTGGGTTTTTATCTAGGTTAGTGGGCTGTGGTTGCAATGGCGGTTTAATCTTCAGAGTGTTGTATTGCTGCTTGGTTGGCTCCATTTATCTAGTGCCATTGGGCTCCCACTGGTCCCTGCTCATGACAGAAGGGCTTTCACCAATGGATATCCTTCAATGGGGAGGCGAGTTTCCCCTTTTAGTGTCCCAAGTTTGGGGAGGAGTATGTTCATGGGAACAAATAATTCCCAGATTGGGTCGTTTACTGTATCAGGAACCCACTTGCTGATTCCACTTGCCCACCCTGTGTATCCAATTTAAAGTGTATAGTCATTCCTAAAGATTTTTTATTTTTTGTCCCCTTAATATAAGTGCTTATATCACTGTTCTTGATGCATGTCTGGGCTTCATTCCATACCCCCGTATTGGGGCAAATGTTCCATTGAAGTCAGTGTTATGTTGGGATGAGTAAGGGGCATTAGGCTTACAAGGGCTGCTCCCAGGTTGACTTGTGTTAATCTGCTTACTCAGCCCTCTGTGCTTTCGATTGTGTGTGTTATCTGGGTCCTGTTTGCTCAGCCCCACAACCTTCCATTTCCTCTGTTCCCCCCTCTCCCAGGCCACAGTATGGCTGGAGTGAGGAGCATGGCCTGTCCACTTGTATGACCTCATGTGAGCAAGTAACCCACCAATTTGAAGCTTTTTCCTGGTCTATGCAAGTGGCATGACCTTGTCAACCAATTGTCACATTATTGAACATTGGTCTTGATCTCAAGACTTAGCTAATATTTCATTGGGAGACCAGTGCTGTTCCTCAAAATATAGCTAGATCTGAGGAGTAGCTTACATTAATTGGGAATCAGTGGTACATCAGATGGTGGGATTAATAGTGATATATTCCTAAGTATACATAGTTTCCGGTATCTGCTTGAGAGATCAGAATGAGGGGGTGGAATTCTGTGAATGGTTTATTATCACACAAGGAAGTTTAAGTTCATATTTAAAGTTAGGTTCATAGTAATAATAAAGCCCCAGAGCAAATTATTTCCATTCCCCAGTCTTCATAGGCTCCTCAGATGCTGAGCAAGCACATTGAGCTCTGCTTTGCTCACATGAAGGATTAGCAGAAGACAGGGGGTCTCTTGTCAGGTGAAGCACAAGCCTGCAGCATAGAAATGCTCGCTGGACCCAGTGGCTCCGAGTTACTGAGAATGTGTTGGGTAGTTTTAAGTTTCTATAAATTATTCTGTAAGTAAAGAAGACTTTATTTTTCTTCAGGGGAGTCATTCTTGACCGTTTGTCACTTAACTTTTTAAAATTAGCATGACTGATTCTCTTTTCTTCTCCCTCCACAAATGAATTTATAATTGATGTGTGTAGAACAAACAAATTATGCAGTTTATAGTTTAATAAAATTATAAAGTTTTAATTAAAATTGGGAATGGCAAGAACTAAAAGGAAACATTAAGAAATAATTTTTATAGAACTAGACTGTTGCATCATTCTCATTTGGGTTTGTACATAATACTTCCAACACATGACCTCTGCTTCCGCTGAGTGTTGCATATCAGTAAGTCCTGTGATTTGCAGAGTAGTTTTAGATTTCTTACATGAAATCAAATCTTGTTTTGTGGGTTTTTGTTTTGTTTTTTTGCTTAAATTTTTTTATTATTTGAAAATTTTCTATTACTAGTTGACACATTTTATCAAAAAATAAGTGAACCTGGTAGTAGCAGGTGTATATCCACCCAGTCTGTGGTAGAAGATGATATTCTGGGGAAGAACATACATCTGTCTTCTGGCTCCAAATATTTATGTACCAAGAACCAGTGCCTTGTAATTGATGATTCCTAATTTGTGGACTTTCCTTTCTGATAGAAGAATTATGTCTAAATTTTTTTTTCCCTCACCCGAGGACATTTTTCCTTTCCTTTTTTTTGTTTTTGTTCAGATAGAGCGGGAGGGAGAGAGAGAGAGAGAGAGAGAGAAACATCGATGTGAAAGGGACACATCGAGTGGCTGCCACCCGCACGACCAACCAGGGCCGGGGACAAATTGCAACTGAGGTACATGCCCTTAGCAGGAACCGAACCGGGGTCTCTCTGTACCGCAGGCCGACGCTCCAACCGCTGAGCCAAACTGGCCAGGGCTATGTCTAAATTTTGACTGGAATGGTGAAAAAGTGTTTTGTTTGTGAATTAAGCTCTGCATGTAGAGAATGTACCCAGGACAGGAGAACATTGTGTACTGTCTGAGAGAGCCTCAGTCATGGCCCTATTCCTTGATTTTGACTCTAATATCTTCTGATTCAGTCAAGTTTGGATACTGTGTTATTCCTGCAGATATTCAAGAACCAATGACCCTATGGTGACTTAAGCCTTGATTGCACTACCTTCTTTCTGGCTACCTGCCTGCAGGCTTCTATAGATGACAGAAAAAACAAAGCAAGTTCAGATGCTAGCCAAGTCCCTTTCTGTTTCTGAGTCGTCTTGGTAAAGAAAAGAGTTTGAAACTATCCATGGTTAAATACATCACTGTGTATATATTATCTTTGCTAGGCGTGGCCCTTCTGACTGACCAGAGACTGAAAAAACCTTATGTATTTATTCGTTTGTGCTTATTTAGATATTAAATTTATAGAGCATCTTTTCCTGCATTCATAAAGGGCCCCAGCTTTTATCAAGAAAAGAAAAAAAGGAACTTCTTTGTTTTCCTTCATGGGCACTTGTTAAAAAGGAATGCAGTCAGACATATAAACATTGTAGTATGTAGCAAAACATTTGATCTTTACAAGTCAGAATGACTAGGGCTCTATGTAACAAGCTGTGCAGAGCCCGGCTGGCACCAGTAAGCATGAGTTTTCTAGGGTAGGGATCTAGGGGAGAGATGGACCGTCCATGCCCAGATCACCCCAGATAGGAGCTTTATTAAATATAAAGGAGGAAAAAAAGAGACAAAAAAGAGGTCTTATAGTCAGATAATTTCTTTTTTAATTTATGCAGCTGTGTAGGAAAAAAAAAAAGATGAATTGAAGGTACTGCATGCTGGTAGAAGAAGGGCAAATCATAGGAAAGAGTACATTTTGGAATATCATGTTCTTTTCTGTTCTCAGCATTAGCAAGTAAGTGTAATAGCTCTGTGTGGAAACAGCAAAGGAATCAAAACAGCTATTCTGTAAAGATATGACACAATCAAACAGGCCAGTCCAGGATTATTTTTTTAAGTTTAAGCAATTACTTCACAGATGGAATAAGATTAAAGCTGTTCTGTGAGTCCCTTTGTCCCCTCTGTGGCAGATAGTGCAGAACTCAGAGCCTGGCAAAGCTCTCTAGAAACTTTTGAGATATCTCTCAGGGATTTGAATGTCCTTCTGTGAAATAAATTTGCCAGCAAGTAGCTAGGCATCCACCCAGGAAGACTGCAGTCTTTTGGATCTACCTGGTCAGGTGATATGATAGAAGCTGCTTCATGACAAGTATTAGCTATGTGTGATGCCTTCCTGAGCCCCAGAAAACCAGACAGCCACATCACAGTCCCAAGCAAGTCAGTATTTTGGGGTTGGACCTAGGTTTGTCATAAACCACAGATGGCATGATTCTTGTATGGAGTCTTTTATTTGGAAACCTTCAAAAAGTGTGAATATGCTAGCAAAAGGATGAATATGCTAGCATTCATCCATCTGTCCATTCATCGGTCCACTCAACCAGTCATGCTATGGGCTTTGAATTCCTTATTTGTTCAGAGAATTGGAGAGATGCAACAACTTTATTAAGTCATCAAGGGGCTGCAGATAGCCTTGGATTTAGTGCGGCATCACCCCGGCTGCAGTGCTGTGTTAATGATCCAAGACAGAGTCCAAACCCTCCCCTGAAAGTGCCCCATGTAACTATTAGAACTGTCCATCAGAAACATTTTTAAAACAGCATGTAAGGTTAGTTTTTACATACATTCTCACTTCCAGATTAATAAACATTCTGGGAAACTGACAAAATGATAAGTCATCTGACTCCAAAGCAGCCCTCAAATAAACAAATAGCTCTTTGTGTATCTCGGGAAGCAGAGCAAACATGACAGAAGTCCCCTGGCTTCATTCTGCTTTGTCTCAGCCATGTAAAGGTGAGCCTGGGCAAAATATCAGGTTTGGGGGAGTTTGCTTGTTGATTCCTGCCCTTCCTTTTCGTTTCATTTTACCTCTGGTTCCATGCCTGTTGCTCCTCCCTCCCTCCAGCTAACTAGGGCCGTTCATTTCATTTGCCCCATTTCCAGTTCTCTAGCAGGGACTCTGACACCAGCTTTTTGGCCTCCTTGACTGACAAATATTTACTATGCATAGGTTTCCATGTGTCCCCTCCTATTAACATTTTAATCTTCTTTCAAGTGTGGATGAAAGTCAAGGCTTGGAGTACATTGGAAGAGGCTTCTTTCTAGAAATAATTCCACAGTAATTTCCTATTCCCTGTTGAAGATCCCCCGAAAATGGATTTGACTACCTACTCTATAGGTCTACTGTCCCCTATTTCTCCTCTGCAGCTAGGCCACTTCTAACCCTCCCCCAACCCAGACACTCTCCAAGTGCCTGCCCAGCCCCCACTTTGCCCAGAGTCTCCTTCTCAATGGAGGTGAACTTTCTCTTTTATCCCATATCCTAGCAAATTGTTCAAGGCCTCCTCATTCCTAACCCCTCTGTGACCCTTGTGATGTTCTATCATCTCCATTTTCTCAACTTCCACTGCTTTATTAATCTCTCCAAGTTCTTAGTATTTAGTTGTTCTCTCCATGTTTCAGATGATCTAATTTTGTCTCCCCAACATCACTGCAAGCTGTTTAAAGGTAGGACGGCAGTTCTTCTTCTTCAGGTTCGCTCCAGTGGTGATACAGCTGTGCGGGGAGCAGACTCTCGCTGGGCACTAATCGATTGAAATGCAGACTCTATGGCTGAGACCCAGTTAAAATCGAAGAGGGAGAGTAACCATAATGTTAATTTGGTCCCATCTTCTTAATCTTTCTGGAGGCTTTGGAGAGAAATAAGGAAAGTTGGTTTTAAGAAGTAATGAAGAGATAAAATTCTTGGACCCCACTTGAAATTCAGAAGATTTAGGATTAGCAGTGGGATTGCACCTCACTCATCAGAATCAATTTTGATCTCTTTAAAGCATGACGATTTCCAATGTAAAATTACCCTCAAGCTGAGCAACTTTTAATAAGATACACCTGGAACAATAATTTTCATCTCTCTTATGTCTCCATTTTCTTGAGATATTCCTTCTTTTTGCATCAAGTACTTTCTGTGTGCAGACATATCTACTGATTACAATTTTTCAGATTCATCTTTCTTATCAAATTGTAAATTCAGTGATAGTAATGACCTTTCTATTGTACATTTTCCCCAGCACTACCCCACTACTCTTCCTGTGAAAATGGAATATTCAGAGTAGGGAGTCTCTGGTGTCACCAATTCTGCTGTTTTTGTTTTTTTTTTATTCAATATGCCAGCAAGATAAGTGTTCAAATTGCGTTTCTCCACCTTGGTTCCAGCAATATGTGCCTGGAGCTCATTATAGTCTATCCATGGGGCAGGATAGACAGGAGACAAGGACAGTGGTAGTGGAAGGAGTTTGGAGAAAGGAAAGCAAGTGTATGTTGCAGAATTTTTCATCCCATAGATAATTATTGAATGCCTACTATATGTTAGCAGCTCTGTTTGTGACTGGGAATACTACAACTATAACCAACATGCCCAAGACCTCTGCCCCCATGGAGCTTGCTGCCCTGTGAGAAAGACTAACAATTTAGAATCAGTTAGTTAAAACGAGTTAAGAGCCCCCAAATAAAAGTAACAGGGTGCTTTGAGGGTATTTAACAGGAGGGGGGCTTCTACCCAAGAATTTCACTGAGAGATTCATCAAGATTAAGCTGGCCTGAAACTAATCTGAAATGCTTTAACTTGGCGTCAGTGAGAAACACCATTTTCATGTCAGGAAGAATTTTCCAGCACCAAGAACCAATGGCATATTTATAGTCTCCTTTACGTCAACTTGTCAAGCAGCATCTTGAACACAGCCTGCTCCCTAGAAGCATCTCACGCTTATTGCAGGTTGTGGCAGCATTAAAGCCAGACGTTCTGTGGTCTCCATTTCAGCATAACAGGGGATGCTGGGAGTTAGTCTACCCATAGCATACTGTTAGCACAAGTGTCTTGAGTAAGCCAAAAGACAATAGCAGCTCTGATTCCCTGGAGTCATCTTTCTTGGGTGGAACACTCTCCTCCATATGGCATTAGCCTGCAGGAATGCAGTAGCCCCACCCTCTGGACTCTCTGTTTCCCCACCCTGCACAGCTTGTGCCCTGCTGAAGAGTGAGCTGCCTGGGCCAGGGTGTAGAGGTCTGGGCAGACTCAGGAGGTGTCAGTGACTGAGCATTATGGCTTTGGGGTAAGGGCAATTTCCTCCACTTTCTCTCAAACCTGACTGTCACCTCCTCCTCAAAGATGGCCCACTAGCCCCATCCTCCCAACTCCTGGTGGCCCAGCCCTGCTGAGATCAGGCTTCTGGAAGAATTGGAGACAGACTAAGTTATGTGGCACTAGGACAGGGGCCATTTTTCCCTCATAGGCCTGACTGGTGCAGAGCCCGCCCTTCACATGCTAATTCTTGGTTTGTTTGAGCCTGATTAACCCTGCTGGCCTCACCATGACAACTCCCTGAGACCGCACCCCACCACAAAGGTGTGCAAGCATCCAGTGGGTGGCAGCTAGACTTGGTATACCCTGGGACTTTTGCTGAGCGGCCCTAGACTTAGCACTGGCACCAAGTTTGAACCTATATCAATCTGGTGAATACCACTCACCCCTACTTGGTGGCTCAATGAGAACCTACCTTGTGCAACTTGAGTACTGCCAGAGGCTCTTTCAGTGACTGAGCCTGGCAGGTGGAAGCAGGCAGAGGCAGATCTCAGGATATCTTAGGACTTTAGCTGACCTGTCCGCAGCTAGTGCTGGTATAAGCCAGCTTTAGTGTGCAGCATTGTCCTTCCTGCATACACCCAGGCCCAACAGAGGCACCCACAAGTTATGGATCACTTTGTAGCTCCAAACTGGTTGTCCAGGGCCAGTCACAGGCAGTGACTGACATTGACTCATACTAGAGTCCTCCCAAGAGTCCCCAGAACCAGCACACCAAAGACCAGCCTCAGATAACTTTACAACAGGATCCAATAAGCGTCACAAGTGGCATATCCAAAGGGAGATCTCAGCAGGCACCAGACCCTGCAGAGGCAAATTCCACTTCATGTGGTCACCATAGGCACAGCACTCACACATTGTGGTTGGGATTGATCCTCACAGTTAGCCATCCTGGGGGTCACCCCATGCATGAATGGGCCAATGACAGCAATCAGGACTCAATTACAACAGAAAGGTTCATATAACCCACACAAGAAACATTCCTGGAGCACCCAGCTCAGGTGATCAAGGAAACCAAACCACTGAGTCCCACAGGACACCTACTGCATAAGGCCACCCCAGCAGACTGGGAGTCATAGCAGATCTACTTAATACATAGAAAAAAAACACAATCAGGCAGCCAAAATGGGGAGACAAAGAAACATGTTTCAAATGAAAGAACAGGAGAAATCTCTAGAAAAAGAGCTAAATGAAAGGGAGGCAAGCAATATATCAGATATAAAGTCCAAAAAATGGTTATAAGGATGTTCAAGGAACTTAGTGAAAACTACAACAGTATGTAAAAGGACATAAAAACCATAAAAGAAGACTAGTCAAAAATGAAAAATACTATATCTGAAATGAAGAAAACCCTAGAAGGAATAGGACAAGGCAGAGTATCAAATCAGCAATTTGGAAGATAAGGTAGCAGAAAATAATGAATCAGAGCAGGAAAAAAACAAACAAAATGAGGATAGTTTAAGGGGCCATTGGGACAATATGAAGCATAACAACATCTGCGTCACAGGGGTACCAGAAGGAGAAGAGAGTGAGAGCAAGGGATTGAAAACCTATTTGAAGAAATAATGACTGAAAATTTCCCTAATCTGGTGAAGGAAAAAAACACATAAGTCCAGGAAGTGCAGAGGTCCAAACAAGGTGAACCCAAAGAGGCCCACACCAAGATGCATTATAATTAAAATGGCAAAGAAAAAACTTTAAAAGCAGCAAAAGAAAGACAATACATATAAGAGAGTTCCCATAAGATTGTCAGCTGAACAGGAAAATTTCAGGCCAGAAGGATTGGCATGAAATATTTTAAGTAATGAAAAGCATGCACCTACAACCAAGATTCTTTTACCCAGCAAAACTGTCATTTAAAGTTGAAGGAGAAATAAAGAGCTTCCTAGACAACAAAAAGCTAAAGAATTTGATTACCACCAAACCATTAATACAAGAAATGTTGACAGGTTTTCTTTGGGAGGAAGAAGAAGAAGAAAAAAAAAAACAAAACCCAGAGGAACATAGTCAAAAGAATAAAATGGCAATAAATACGTACCTATCAGTAATCACTTTAAATGTAAATGGCTTAAATGCTCCAATCAAAAGATGTTGGGTAGCTGAATGGATAAGAAAACAAGACCCACATATATGCTGTCTACAAGAAATCCACATCAGAACAGTAGATACACACAGACTGAAAATAAAGGGATAGAAAAATATATTTCATGCAAATGGAAAGGGAAAAACAAGCTGGGGTGGCAATACTTATATGTGACAAAGTTTTATAGTAAGAGCCAAAGGACACCACATAATAATAAGGGGAACAATTCAATAAGAGGATATAAGCCTTGTAAACATTTATGCACCCAACATAGGAGCACCTCAATACATAAAGCAAATCTTGATGGACATAAAGCAAGAGATTGGCAGTAATACAGTCATAGTAAGATATTTTAACATCACATTAATATCAGTGGATAGTTCTTTCAGACAAAATCAACAAGAAAACAGAGGCCTTAAATGACACTCTGGATCAGGTGGATTTAATTGATGTCTTCAGAGCATTTCATCCCAAAGCAGCAGAATGTACATTCTTTTCAAGTGCATATGGAACATTTCCTAGGGTAGACCACATGTTAGGACACAAATCAAGCCTCAATAAATTTAAGAAGATTGAAATTATATCAGCCATCTTCTCTGACCATAATGACATGAAACTAGAAATTAATCACAAGAAAAAACTGAAGAACACACAAAGACATGGAGGTTATGAAGCTAAATAACATGTTACTAAAGAATGAATGGGTTAACAGTGAGATGAAGGAAGAATCAAAAGCTAGCTGGAGACAAATAAAAATGAGAACACAACAACCCCAACCCCAAATGTATGGGACAAATGAAAAACAGTCCTAAGAGGAAAATTCATAGCATTACAGACATACCTCAAGAAACAAGAAAAATCTCAAACAATCTAACTTTACACTTAAAGGAACTAGAAAAAAAAACACACAACAAAGCCCAAAATGAATAGAAAAAAAGGAAATAATAAATATCAGAGCAGAAATAAATGCAATAGACTCTTTTAAAAATAATGCAAAAGATCGATGAAATGAACAGCTGGTTCTTTGAGAAGATAAACAAGATTGACAGGCCTTTAACCAGACTCATTAATAAAAACAGAGAGAGGACCCAAATAAATAAAATCAGAAGTGAAAGACTAACAGTAACAACTGACACCAAAGAAATACAGAGGATTGTAAGAAAATATTACCAACACTTGTATGCCAACAAATTGGACAATCTAGGAGAAATGGATAAATTCCTAGAAACATACAGTCTTCCAAAACAGAATCAGGAAGAATCAGAGAATCTGAATAAACAGATTAAAGCTAGTGAAATTGAAGCAGTGATTTAAAAAGAACGAGAGAAAGAAGAAAGAAAGTAAACTCCCATCAAACAAAAGTCCTAGACTGAGTGGCTTCCCAGGTAAATTTTACAAAACATTCCAAGAACTAACACCTATTCTCTTCACACTGTTCCAAAAAAATTTAAGAGGAGAGAAGACTCCCAAGCTCATTTTACAAGGCCAGTATTATCCTAATTCCAAAACCAGATAAAGACGCTGCAAAGAAAGAAAATTATAGGCCAATATTCCTGATTAACATAGGTGCTAAAATCCTCAGTAAAATATTAGCAAACTGGATCCAGCAATACATTGAAAAGATCATACACCGTGGTTAAGTGAGATTTATTCTGGGGATGCAAGGATAGTACAATATCCACAAATCAATAAATGTGATATACCACATAAACAGAATGAAGAATAAAAACCACATGACCATATCAATAGATGCAGATAAAATTTATGATAAAAACTCTCAGTAAAGTGGGAATAGACAGAATATACCTCAACATAATAAAGGCCATATGTGACAAACCCAAAGCCAACATCATACTCAATGGGCAAAAACTATAAGCATTTCCCTTAAGATTGGGAACAAGATAGGGATGTCTACATTCACCACTCTTATTCAACATAGTACTGGAAGTCCTACCCACAACAATCAGACAAGAAGAAATAAAAGGCATCCCAATTGGCAAGGAAGAAGTAAGACTGTCACTATTTGCAGATGACATGCATAGTACTGTATATAGAGAACCCTAAAGATTCCACCAAAAAACTACTAGAACTGATAAATGAAGTCAGTAAAGTAGCAGAATAAAAAATAAATATCTAGAGATTAGTTGTAGTTTTATACACAAATAACAAACTATCAGAAACAAAAAACTAAAACAATCCCATTTATAATTGCAAAAAAAAAAAAAGAAAATACCTAGGAATAAATTTAAGCAAGGATATAAAAGACCTGTACTCAGAAAAATGGCAAGACACTAAAAGAGAAATTTAGGAATATACAAGTAAGTGGAAGCATATAATATGTTCATGGATAGGAACAATTAACATCATTAAAATGTCCATATTACCCAAAATAATCTGTAGATTCAACAGAATTTGTATCAAAATACCAGTGGTGTATTTCACATAACTAAAACAAATATTCCAAAAACTTATATGGAACCATAGAAGACCCCAAATAGCTACAGCAATTTTGAGAAAGATGAACAAACTTGGAGGTATCATTTTACCTGATATTAAACTATACTACAAGGTCATAGTAATCAAAACAGCATGGTACTGTTTTTATTATTGTGGCATAATAGCAACATGTAGATCAATGGAACAGAATAGAGAGCCCAGAAATAAACCCACACCTTTATGGTCAATTAATATTTGACAAAGGAGGCAATAATATATAATGGGATAAAGATAGTATATTCAATAAATGGTTTTGGAAACATTGGACAGATATGTGCAAAAAAATTAAACTAGACTACCTTCTTACACCCTATACATAAGAATAAACTCAAAGTGGATTAAAGACTTAAATGTTAGATTCAAAACCATAAAAATTCTAGAAGAAAACAGACAGTAAAATCTTGGATATTTCTTGTTGCATTTTTTTTTTTCCTTTTGTATATCTTCTCAGGCAAGGGAAACAAAAGAAAAAATAAACAAATGGGACTACATCAAACTAAAAGGTTTTTGCACAACAAAGGTAGCCATTAAGAAAATGAAAAGACAACCCACTGAATGGGAGAACATATTTGCTGGTTACATCTAATATGGTGTTAATATCCAAATTATAAAGAACTTATTAAAAACAAACAATTCAATTAAAAAGTGAGCAAATGACCTGAATAGACACTTAAAAAAAAAAAATACAGATGACCAATAGACATGTGAAAAGATGTTCAATGTCACTAACCATCAGAGAAATGCAAATTAAAACCACAATGAGATATTACCTCACACTTATCAGAATGGCTATCATCAATAAATCAATACACAAGTGTTGGTGAGGATGTGAAGAGAAGGAAACCCTGTGCATTATTGGTGGGAATGTAAATTGGTACAGCCACTGTGGAAAACAGTATGGAGGGTCCTCAAAAATTAAAAATGGATCTTTTTAATGACACAGTAATTCCACTTCCTGGAATATATCAGAAGAAACCCAGGACACTGATTCAAAAGAATACATGTACCTCTCTGTTCATTGCAGCATAGCCAAAATTTACAATAGCCAAAATTTGGAAGAAGCCCAAATGCCCATCACTAAATGAGTGGATAAAAAGCTGTGGTACATTTACACAATGAAATACTACTTGACCATAAAAAAGAAGGAAATTTTACCCTTTGTGACAGCGTGGATGGACCTGGAGAGTATTATGCTAAGTAAAATAAGCCAGTCAGGGAAAGATAAATACCATGTGATTTCACTTCTATGTGGAATCTAATAAATAAAATAAACAAACAAAATAGAAACAGACTCGTAGATACAGAGAACAGACTGACAGCCATCAGAGGGGAGCGGTGTTATGGGGGCTGGGAGAAAAAGTGAAAAGATTAAGCCAAAATAAACAACAACAACAACAAAACCTCAGAGACAGACAACAGTATGGCGACTGCCAGAGGGAAAGGGGGATGGAGGGAGGCAGAAGAGGGGAAAGAGGGGTAAGTGGTAATGGAAGAAAGTTGACTTTGGGTTGTGAACACATAATACAATATACAGATGATGTATGATAGACTTGTGCACCTGAAACCTATATTATTTTATTAACCAATGTCACTGCAATAAATTCAATAAAATTTTTTAAAAAAATAAAATAAAATATAAAGTGTCTCAAGGGAGCCAACAAACAATAGCAGCTCTGATTCTCTGGAGTCTGGAGGTATTTCTCTGCCCAGACCTTCGAACTTGATGTTAGTAACTCATCAAGAGGCTTAATTCTATGGTCTCATTTCTGTTTTTTGAATGGTGACAATGACATGTAATTTTTTAGACTCTTAATACACCTCCGAAGTTAAATTGCTAGAGTTTTTGTTGAATAGCGCATCAAATGTAACCCACGGGAGTGCTGTGAGGTTTAATGTTATTGGGATGCTTCATGTCACACAAATGTGTGCATCAAAAAGAGTTAAGATGTATTATGCTGCAGAAGAATGACATTATTCACAAATGAAACCTCAGAGTATTAAGATGAAGATTATGAAAAAAAGATCAACAAAAAGTGAGCCTTGGTTATACAGTTAACTGGGCTTAGAAGTCCAGCCAAACAACGTTCAGCTATTGAGTAGCTTGAATTAGCTGCCAGTAGCAATCAAGGCTAATTGTGTGCATAATTCCCCATAGGAAAGCTAAGGGTAAGAAATGATATGCTCTTTATGAAGAATCCCAATAGCACATAGCCTGTTCGTTAGCCTGGTCCCAGTTTGCTTTGTGCAGATAGGGAACTGTATTCATGCAGCAGTGCTCAATCGGTCTCAGATTTGCTGTTCAGAGGAATGAGGCTTTCTGTGGGCTTTCCTCAATGGATATCTGAAACCTGGATCTAGAGAATTGCCTCTCAGTGGGCGAGCACTCTAAATCACGACCCACGTGAGCCCTGGAATTAGGAGGGAGTAACTGTCTCGATGAGTCGGAAGGGCTTTGCTGAGGTGACATTTGATGTGTATCTTTGAGGATATGCAGGTTAGGCCCAGAGCATAGAGGTGGACACAGCATTTTCTTTACAGACGGAGCATATGTGCATATGTAGGAAGCAACTAATAGTTAGGGGTGCCTACAGATAAGGTCATGGCAGAGAGGGATGGGCAAGGGGCATGTGACAGTTTCGTGTAAGCACACGAAAGCTTGCCTCAAGACTTTCCTTTGAAAGTAACAAAGATGAAAAAGCAGGCATTTTAAGTAGTCAGATGATAGAAATACATTTGCTTTTTAGAGAATTCTAAACGAGGAAGAAACCAAAACAGTAAGAGAGATGATGAAGCCAGTGTGGCAGGTGCTAAAGACCCAAGTTCTCATGTGGCCGTGGGGAATGGAGGTGGGAACAGAGTGAAGAGGTGCTGAGGGGACAGGGTCTGTCAGACCTTCATCAGCAAAGGAAGCAAAGACTCAGGGAGATGGAGCATGTCCATTGCAGGAGGCCAGAGCCTGAGAGTGATCGCAGGAGATGTAGTCAGCTATGGCGAACATGCCCCTTTTAGACCTTGGTACCTGTAATCTAGGGATTTCTTTCTTGAGCTCCAGGGCTGATGTTGAGTGGATTTGTTTAAGGTTTATTATGCCATTGGCACTGTAAGCATCCTACTGGTGCTCTCTCACTGAATCCTGTAATGTAATCATGTAAGCGCTATCATGTAATGTAAGTATTAATATTATCTCCATTTTGCAGATGAGGAAATTAAGGCCTAAAAGATAGGCAGTTTGCCCAGAGCTTCAAGTTTGGGTTTCAGACCCCAGAGTTTACCCTGTTTATCCCTGTACCCACTTCCCAGTAGAAAGATTTCTTGGTTTCCCTATAGGTATATAAAAAAGAGGACTTCCTGTCTCCTGGTTGAATCTCTTCCTTCTCCTTATTCCTCTACCTTATTAATGACAATACCCTTTTCTTAGTTAATGAAACTAGAATGTGTGAAAGTTCCTGACTCCTTCTCCCTCTCCCTCTGTGCATCCACACTCGTCACCACCCCAGAACTGTTCCTCCTCCTAAATACACTCAGCTGTTTCTTCCCTGTGAGCCAGCCCTGCCTCTCAGATCCCTGCCTTATGAATGCTCTTTGCAGAGTCTATAACTTACAGTCTCTCTTACCTTCTCCATTGCACTATAAACTCCTTAAAGGTAGGGACTGTGTTTCATGCATTTTTTTTTTTTGTATGCCTTTATGGCCTTTAGAAGTCACTGTGCCTTAGCAACAGTATAAGCATAAAACTATTTACTGATTGACTTAGTCAAGAGAGCCTTTATAGTGAAACATTAATTGTTTTACTATTCATTTATTGTTGCGTTAACTCAAGTTGGAAGTGTAGATGGGGGTGTGTATGCTGCAGAATAGCTGGCAGATTTGATCTGAGTTCTAATAAGAGAACAGCAGATGAAATTAGTGGGTTGGACAGAGCCAAGGATTTGTTTCCAGACTTTCTCAAAGGGGCAGATTTCTGCAGGAAGGGTCTTGGGAAAAAACATGTGGATTTCATACGTGAGTCAAACTCCTACGTTAGTGTTTGTTGGTGGGTCTGATGGTCTGTTCTTAGGCAGTTTCAAGGCCCAGTGGGTCACATGTAGTGTTGCTCACCTCCAAAGCCAACCAGCCTCCTCCCCCATGGACAAGAATGCAAGGAACCAACTTCAGGGGACAGAAGGTGGATTACCAGACATTCCTCAGGAAGAGGACCTGTTCTCTTCTTTCCCCTCTTACATTTTTCTCTCCACTTTGCCTTAACAACTGATGAAGTCAATGTGGAATAGTCTGGGTTTTTAATTAAGAGGGGAAGTGAATTTCATATTAAATTACTTTAAAATTTGCAGACATTCTTTTCATAATGAAATAGCCCATTTTATTTACAAATGAGATTTTAATTTTCTCAGCTTTCCTCTCCTATATTTAGTGACCATTTTAAATCTGTCATCACATGATCTCCATTTTGCCTTCACTGTCATTTTTGGAAACTCCTACGTTAGTGTTTGTTGGTTGGTCTGGTGTTCTGTTCAGTTGTTAGAACTGTGGCCAGGGTATGTGCCTACCCTGAAGATTTTTTCATGCTGTAAAAACCCATTAATTTGGATTCTTTTACTTGAGATTAGTGGTAATTTAGGTGACTGTGACTGACATTGAGTAACAAATTTGGCCTTTTGTGTATAAAATTGTCCTGTTCCCACTAATTTTCAGAATGGCAGAGCTGAAGGAAGTATAAGAGTTTGTCACAGATATCTTACTTGACAGATAAGGAATCCAAGGTACAGAGGGTAAAAGAATACTTGAGAGTAGCAAAACTCTCGTCCTCTGTCTTTAAATTCTGGTGATACCATGTGCAAAACAGGTAACTTAAAAAAAAAATTCCTAAATACTTATCACTTCGAACCCTATAGTGCTGCAAGCAAAGCTTTCTTATCCATCATCTTCTAACCCGCTACCCCATCTCACATTGTTCTGACGGTGAAGTTATCTTTATGTCCTGATGTGCCGGCAGGGCTTGAATCAGTCCAGAAGTAGTTTTTGGAGGCTTCACTGTATTAGAAATGCATCCTCGCACACTGCTTTTCTTCATAGACGGCCCTGAAGTGGCCACTTGCAGGAGAATGGAAAGAGAGGAGAAATCCAGGTAGTCCCCTCTCTTCACAGCTGATGGTGCAGCCTCTGATCAGAGCTGGCTACCTCCTTCTGCCATCAAGCTCTTAGCTGAGCCACCAAGCTCTTAGCCTAGTTCCCCGGTTGACCTTGGGAACTTGTAAGTTCTTGAAATGTTGGGCAAGCTCAAGGAATTGGCTGTGAACTACTGTTGTCCTGGAGGCTTCCGATGTATGCCCTGCCCAAGAATTTTGGACAAGTAAGGTCAAAAGGGACCTTACATTCTTTTTCAGAAGCTCTAAAACAACAGTGTGCATTCTTTGGGAGTATGGATGCCTTTGGGACTCTGATGAAGACTATGGGCCGCTGCTCTCACCCCAGCCTCAAATACAGAGGTGCACATGCCCACACACATTCACACAGCTTCTCATGCTATTTCAGGGGGTGTGGGGATCTGTGGGTTCTCCGTGTAAGAATCAGTCTCCTTAGCTAGAAAGTTCAAACTTATGATGAGCTAAATGTGCATAACGCCATAGGGTTAATGACACTTTTGAACTACAGTAAATAGTGACTAAACTCACGTAGTGCATAATTTAGCCCCACTTAATAGATGTAAAACAACAGAAAATAATAGCAATAACATTATATATTTTTTGTTGCTAACGTTTATTGTTTGTTGGGTGCTAGGCACTGTTCTAAACACTTTACATGTGTTAACTCCCCTTTATAATGTCCTTTTGAGGAGCTATTATTAATCCAGCTCAAAGGTAAGCAAACTAAGGCAGGGGAGTGGGGGGCTCACAGAGTCAGTGCGGGGGCTTGAGGACCATGCGTGGGATCGAGTGGAATCCAAGGCCTCTTTAATAGTTTGTGAATGAATTTTCATTTTGGTCAGCACACTTTCTCTATGATGAACAATCTCGAACCAGTTCAGCAGTTGGATCACATATGCAGGATACAGAGCCCAGGGGAGACTGTCCAGTACTGGCCCAGCTTTTAATAGATAACATGCTCAAGCCTGGAAGGATTGGTTTCTGTGGCTTCCATACAGAGTGTCCAACTCCTGGATTTATCTTTGTACTCATACAATACTTCATGGAGAACTAATTTTTTCAAAGAAGTTGGGGTGAATTAGGAAGGGAGATTAAATACTGGGCAGCTGAAAATGATAAATGACTGACGATGTGTTAATATCTCTTCCAGTCATGGGATTTTGTGACTCAGTGACTCTGCCATCCCTTGGCTGAGCGGTTGAATGGTGATTAACCCTCATGATCAGTCGATGCCCCAGGTTCGGTGCCAGCAGCAGAACTGATGCTGGTCCACATCCCGGGCCGGGAGAGTCCGCCACATGCTCTGGAAAGGAGACAGGAAGCAAAGCCTGTTTTACCTTCAAAAAAGGGGGGTGGGTGTGTTAACTGCCATATTAATGTAAGCTATTTTCATGGGAAAAGAATTTTATGTGTGGGGTGGTGGGTCACTGTAAAAACTTTATTTTATTTTTAATTAGATGCTGGTTTTCCAGATGCCTTTGGGCCACACTAATACGTGAAGAGTAATTTCGGAACTTGTTGGGTTTTACGGGGAGTTACTGTGTAAAAGCAGCGCATCGCTCCGCTGTAGTTTTTCCTCCTGCCCGATCATTTGAGCTGCAGCCAACACATGGATCTGACTGAGTTTCATCCTCTGGACACACCTCCACGTCCATTCATGTTTTCAGTCCCGATCGGATACTTGTGTGGGGAAGGTCATGACTACAGACTTCTATACACACACACACACACACACACACACTCACTCACACCCACACTCACACACACACTCACACAACCCACACTCCCGCATACTTCGCCCCTCTAGTGCTTCACAGTAAACACCGTCCTGAGTAGCCACCTCTGCTCGGCTGTCAGATCGCAGCAGTCGGGGTGTCACGGAGAACGTGGGACTAGAAGTAGCATGACAGGGTAGAAAGGACATAGGCTGTAAAGTCAGACTTCTCTAGCATCCAGTCAAAACTCTGTGTTTTTTAATTTTCTTTACTCTGTGTTTATTTTGAGTATTTTCTCTCACTGACTTCAGCCATACTCATCTTCATTTCTGCAATGTCAGATCTGCTGTTAACCCCTTGCAGAGTCATTGCCTTACTAGACATTGCAGTTTTTATCTCTGAAAGTTTGATTTTTTTAGTATCTTCCATGTCTCTCCATAACTAATTTTTAATATAAAGAATACAGTGACAACAACTGTCTTTATGACGTTGCTTGGTAACTCTTAACAGCTGCGTCAGTCCATCAGAACCAGTGGACTCTTCTCCACCTGGCAGATCCCATTTCCCTGCTCCTCTGCATGCCTGGCGGCTTTTGGTTACTTGTCAGACCATGTGAATTGTTTCTTGTTAGGTGTTTGATATTTTCATGTTCCTGTAAATATTCTTGAGCTTTGCTCTGGAATATAGGTAAGTTACTTAACAGTTTGATCCTTTCAGGCCTTGCTTTTATGACTTGTTAGGCAGGTCTGGAACAGTACTCAGTATGGGATTTATTATTCCCCCATGCGGAGGCACAACTGTCCTGAGAAATCTACCCTACACCCTCTGACCTGGAGTTTCCCCAGCCTGGCCGGGAGGGGTGCCAGGGACCCTGCGTGAGTGCCAGGTCACTCTAATCCTTGGGTGTGTCCTTCGAACTCAGGTCGTTTACTCAATGCATGTACTTGTCACTTCTGTGCTGAGTACGTGAGGGGTCCTCTGAGATGCTCCTTTCTCTGTATGTTTCTCTACTCTGTCCTGTGAACTTCAGCTCCCTTGATATCCCCTTATTCTATTTTGTCACTTGAGGGAGTCGAATGCGTTCTGCCTGGGTCCTTGTCTGTGCTGCTGCCTGGAATGTTTCTCTAGGCAGTAAGTGGGGGCCTCATGTAACCTGATATTTCTCTCAGGGATCCCTGTTTTTCATTGCCTGATGCTCGGTGTCTTGACAAGTGTTGTTTTATGGATTTTGTCTGCGTGTGTGTGTGTGTGTGTGTGTGTGTGTGTGTGTGTGTGTGTTTTAGGTCAGAGAGAAAATCTGGTCCTTGTTACTCCATCTTGACCAGAAGCAGAAGTATATTAATGGGCAATGAAGCATGTGTTGAGGGTGGTACCACTCAAGGTTTTGTAGTCTTGCATATTAGTTACTGGTTTCACTCAAAAATTAAATTCTCAGAGTAAATGGTGTTCATGTAGGTTAGTCCTGCTTGCTTGCTTGCTTCCTTGTCCTCTTCTCTGTCTCCTGTTTTTAATGCAATAATGGCTAGAGTAGTTGGGGGTGCTCATTTATTCTCTTTTCCACAAATACTTACTGAGCATTTATATTACTAAATGTCATATACTCTGCAGGGCACTGGTGATACAAGGAGTGATGTGATGGTTCCTCCCCAGACTAACCAGAATGTGGTCATTGATGGGAAACTCCCCCCAGAGCACTCATGAGCAAATGTCTTGCGTGCTGCCCATGAGTTGCCTTATTGAATGGGAAAAAAGGAGAAGAGAGCCCTGGCGGATTTGGCTCAGCGGTTAGAGTGTCGGCCCTTGGAGCAGAGAGTCCCGGGTTTGGTTCCCGCTAAGGGCATGTACCTCGATTGCAGTTTGTCCCCGGCCCTGGTTGGGGTCGTGTGGGTGGCAACCACTCGATGTGTTTCTCTCACATTGATGTTTCTCTCTCTCTCTTCCTTCCTCTCTCCCGCCTGCTCTATCTGAAGATAAATGCAAAAAGAAAAAAGAAAGTCCTCCGGTGAGGATAAAAAAAGAGAGAGAGAGAAGAGAACATTTGAATAGCAAGTCTTTTGGGCAGTGTAGGTACTCAATACATATGAGTGGATAAATAAATATTATCTGCAAATTTAGTAATTATATTGATGATTTTAGGACCCTATTTAGCTCAATATGGCTTGAGGGGATTTGAAAATATTTTACCATCTAACTTGCAAAGCAGTTTAATTGGAACTATGTGTTGTACCATGGATATGCTCCAGGTTACAGTAAGTTTGCCCTTGAGGCCATGGCAGTGAGTGAGACGAGGCTCCTAGCCTCTGAGCTTATGGTCTCCAACTGTGCAAAGTACGGGCTGTCTCAGCACAGCTAGAAGGATACTTTACCCAACGCATTGAGCCAGGGAGGGCTTCCAGGAAGAGACAAAGGTGATGCTGCAGCCTGAACACATGACACCTTTAGCGAAGAAGCAGATTTTGAATGAATCCAGTTCTCTCAAGACCTAAACTGCAGCCTTGTAAGCTAGTCACTTTCATGTCCAATGTCTGCTCCTAATCTGATAGCCTTTCATATAAAACTGAGTGAGCTGTAAATGTGAAATCGCCTTCCAGTTATGTACAGCGCCATCCATACTCTGGCAGTGCCTGGTTGAAATGAAAACACCTAACGTTCTGTGCCCTTGAATCCAGAATGCATTTAAAAAATGTCCCAGCAGCGGACTGAGCTCCGAGGGCCCGGGTCTTCACAAATGCTTGTTTAATTGAATCCAGGACGTACACTTCAAGAGGTGGCGAGGAGAGACACTGGCGAATCTGTTGCCTCCCTCCTCACAGTGCTGGGCTGCTGCCCGAGTTCATCTTTCTTCAGTTCGTCCAGCTCTGCAACAAAGAAGTGCTTCAGTTCGGCAGAGCAGCATCTTGCACGCACGCTGAGCAGGAGGGCTGTCGAGAGCGACCGGCTAGTAAATACAGAGCGCTCATTGAAATGCCAAGTGTCACTGCTTTGGCATTTAATTATCTGACTTGCTGGCAGCTGGAAGTAGGGAAGCTAGCAGAAAAAAGGAGAAAGGCAGCGAACAGCAGAAGGCAGAACTGGACAGTGATCTGATGTAGACAGCCGGACCAGGAGCAATACTTTCTAGGCACATCCTTAAAAAAAACACCACTCATTTTATATTTTTGTAAAATGTCTTCTGATATTTGGGGGGAAAAAAAATCATCACTTTGACCACACAGAGCACAATCAATGAACTCTTAAAATGAAGATAATTTTAGGTTATGTTCCCTGTGGGCTGTCAAAGGTGTTGAAACACACAGTGAGGTCATGTGGGGAATCCGAACACAACAATGTGCTGTGGGAGCTCCGTCAAAACGGAATGAAAACCGCTTGGCAGCCTGTTGGTTGGGTGGAGCAGAGGGATGTGGGCTCTCAAGGTAGCAGTCAAAGGTTTTAATCCAGGCTCTGCCCCTTTGAGCAGGAACTCGGGTGTCTCTGCCCATCAGAGGCGTTCATAGTGCCTAGCACAGAGCCGTTTACACAGAGATATGTTTGAAAAATCTTTTTTTAAAAAAAATAATAAATAAGCCCTGGCCGGTTTGGCTCAGCGGTTAGAGCGTCGGCCTGTGGTCCGGAGAGACCCGGGTTCGGTTCCCGCTAAGGGCATGTACCTCAGTTGCAGTTTGTCCCTGGCCCTGGTTGGTCGTGTGGGTGGCAGCCACTCGATGTGTCCCTTTCACGTCGATGTTTCTCTCTTTCTCTCTCCCTCCTGCTCTATCTGAACAAAGAATGAAAAAGTGTCCTCGGGTGAGGATAAAAAAATAAATAAATAAATAAATAAATAAATAAATAAATAAATAAAGCAGATCTCTTTTATTAGAATGTTATACCGGCACTGTTGTCTGAAAGCAGCGGAAGGAGCTAGCTGCTTAGACGCGTGAGAGCGGCCTCTCCCCACTCTGGACATCTTCAGGTCTCTCTTCACATGCTGCCTTTGCAAGGAGACCTGCTCTGCTCCGCTCAGCCTGAGCGGCAAGCCCTCCCCACCCCCACCCCGCCTCTGGCATTCCTCTCCCCCTGTACGCTGTCCTGTTTTTCTCCAGAGTAGTTGCCATTATCGGCCACTCTGTACGGCGACCTGTGTGACTGTTGGTCTGCCCCTCCCCACTGGAATATATGCCACATGAGGGCAGGGACTTGATCTGTTGTTGTCCTCTCTGTTCCTAGCAGAGAGGTACACCTAGTATCTGGAGCAAAGCAGGCACTCAATAATTACCTTTTCCAGTGAATGGCACCTAAGTAAGAACCAATATGGACATAATGTGGTTCCTGCTTTGATAGTCATGCAAAAAGACAGGAAATGAGGAAACTAGTGAACTCTGTGGTAAGTGTTGTGCTGGGTGAAGTACAAAGTGTTGTAGGGACACAGGTGAAGCCTGGAACCAGACGTGGGAAGTCCGGGAAGGCTTCCTGGAATAGGAAGCCTGAGCACTTAATAAATGGAGGCACGTGGAAGATAAGTCGGTGTCCCAAAGTCAGAAGCACTGAAAAGTGAATTCAGAGCAATGAAACGGCACTGACACAAAGGCCTTGATCTCTGTTCTAACATGTGATACTTGGAAATTGCAGAGATCAGTATCAGCCACACCAGTGGGGAGTCAGTACAGCGGTGGCCACATCACGGAGAATCGAGCAGCACAGAATGACTTGCAGGGATTAGGTCCAGGGAATGCTCACATTATTCTGGAGAGTGCTAAGCAGCCCTGTAGAGGAAGTGGAGAAGGAATTATACCTCTGTATGGTGCCATGAGAGTGATAGTAGCTGGTTTAGGGTTTTTCTCAGGATCTGATCCAGAAGAAGGTGCTTCTAAAACAAACATTTCATGGTCAGGCATTAAAACAGTGGTTTTCCTATATGCAAAAATATTTTAAAATACAGATACTTTGATCTAGGAGTTCCAGTGCTAAGAATTTATTCTAAGATCATTTATTTTTACATCTCTTTTAAAATACTCCCCTGAAGACATGTTTATTGATTTTAGTGAGAGAGTGAGTGAGTGAGTGAGAGAGAGAGAGAGAGAGAGAGAGAGAGATGTGAGAGAGAAAAACATCAATCGGTTGCCTCCCATACATGCCCTGACCGGGGATCAAACCCACAAGCTAGGTATGTGCCCCGATGGGGAATTGAACCAGCAACATTTCGGTGTATGGTACCATGTTCCAACCAACTGAGCCACCTGACCAGGGCTAGGATAATTTATTTTAACACAATAATTTTTGTGTGTATAGTACATATTTATGTATAGAGAGTACATGTACTTTATATTAGTATTAATATGTATACAAACATGTACACACATTATTGCAAAATAATTGGAGGCTATCTAAATGTCCAACAACAGGGTATTGAGTAAATAATACGGATAATCCATACAGTGGAATGTTACGCAGTTCTTAAGAACAGTGATGTTGAGATAGAGAGTGATGTGCTGCTTAGTAATGGGGATGTTCTGAGAAATGCATCGGTGATTTCATTGCTGTGTGAACACCACAGAATGTGCTTACACAAACCTAGATGGTATAGCTGTTACATGAGTAAGCTGTGTGGGATGGGCTACTGCTCCTAGGCTACAAACCTGTACAGCATGTTAGTGTACAAACCAGCACAGGATTAAGTCAAGCACAAGAGAAAGGTACACGAGTTGTGTGAGGCTGCTGCGGCATGACGCTGTGTACCATTTTCCAGTGATGTTAATGAGTAGGAAGGGTACACACTAAGATGATGATAAAAAGCACAGTATAGTAAATACATAAACCAGTAATATAGGCATTTATTTTCAGTATCAAGTCTTAGGTACTGCACATAGCTATGTGTGCTGTACTTTTCCACGACCGGCAGCACAGTGGGTTCGTTTACACCAGCCTCAGCACACACGTGAGCAGTGTGTTAGCCAGCTCTGACACACTGGGCAAGAGGAATTTCTCTGCTCCATTACAGTCTTACGGGACCACTGTAGTATATGTGGTCCATTGTTCACAAAGATAATAACCATAAAAGCTAAAAACCTTACAGTATGTATAACATGACTATTTTCTAAAGAATATGTCTATGGTATGCGACATTTGTAAAATGATTTTTGTGCAGTCAAAACATTTTTATTCATGTAATAAAAAAATCATTGGAAAGAAATACAATGATAAATATATACGCTCCCCTCCTTTAAGAAACAGCTAGGCCTTTGGCAACAGTTGCCCTGAGTGTTCCCAGCTGCATGTGCACTTCTCAGGAGGACGTCCACTCCCTCCCAGGTCGGGTCCTCCCTCCACTCGCCTGTGAGCTTTTATAAGAAAGGCTGGTTTGTCAGGACTCAACCCAGACGGCCATTTGTCTCTCAGGTCTGGACCAGTGGAGAGTGCACCCAGCAGCGTCAACTGGCCGTTTGCTGTCATGAAATATTACTGTTTTACACTCACAAATAAAAGTTAGCAGCATTTCATTGCTGTGTGGTGTGAAATTAGACCTCCTAACCAGCTGGGTGCAACAGCCCAGCGTAGAAATGGTGATGACTGCTAGTGTTCGTGGTTCAATTCAATTAGGAGTATGTTTTCCTCCTCTTTGGTGAAAGGGGTAGTCAAGATGAAATGGCTCCCAAACTTCTGAAATATGTACTTGTATAAAAGAACTATTAAGGCAGAGTAACATCTCTATGATCTTTGAACTACGCCGTCATTCTGCCATTATTGATGTAGCTGCTTTAAGCCATCTAATTAAAATCAGAGTGACAGATTTGTTATTGAAAATCTGAAACCCAGCTCACATCCCGTACAGCGCATCTGAGCAGGGTATATGTCTGCTGTTTTGATGGACTCTCAAAATTGCTAAGCTGTGCCGGGTGCCAAAAGGAATTCAATAAATCTTTTATTTTCTTACCGAGCAGCTCTCATTAGTCTTTTTAATAATAGCACTAGTGGGTATCAACTTCAGTTCTTCAAAATAAATTAAGTGTGTCCATTAGGGCTGTAATTACAGCATCAGATACGAGTTTATTCTGCTACAAAGAGATGGCGAGGCAGACAGAGCCAGGAGCACCCCTCTCGGCACTGACACTTCAGGCATTGCTTTGTGCAGACAGCGTGGCTCTGCTACCTGGGCTGGGGAGTGGACCTGCACCGACAGTATTTCTCCCCCTTGGAGTTCAGAGCGACAGTATCAAGTGGTGTGAATTCTGCAGATACTAACTGGAAGCTGGTCACCAAGAAGCAGCCTGCAGTTCAGAGCCTCCTAACCTAACCACAGAAACCTTGGAGTAGGAAAACATGACAGAAGGCTGTGTTATCTGAAAATTTAGCTAATTTTTTTTTTTTTTTTTTTAACTAGCTGGAGCCATCTGTCATGATTATTCAGATTCAAGGGCTAAATTGAACGGAAGGCATTGCTGGGAGATTAAACAAGTCAGAGGTTTGGTCCCCCCCACCCCAAGATGTCATCTGAGTATTGTTGTTTTGTAAGTTTCTGTCTTCCTCGCCATGAGGAAACCTTGTCATTTTGTTGGTACTAAAGATGGAGTGGGACGCGGGCAGACAAGTGTGTGGTGTAGGAAGTTTCTCCGGGACTTCTGGTCCCACGGCCTTGTGATGTCCTTCTCAGTTCCGACGGAGATGTCCGGATATTCAAAATGGATCCGTAAGAGATTTCTGCAGAGGTCGGCAGAGGGTAATATTTTAAACCGAGCATTTGCCCATTCATGCCCAGGAAGGGGGAAGGAATCACTGAGAAGGAAAATGAGCAAGAGGGCAGAAGACGACATTTCATCGCAAGAATCTCCCATCACTTTTGTGTCATTTTTCCACTTTCCGCCTCCAGTTGGGAAGAGACATTCCTGTTATTTTCTATGTCGCGAACGGTAACGCAGATTTTGGAAGCTCTATCCTCTTGGGCAAGGATGGAAATAAGAAGTCTGAAAAGATGTTTATATTTTTAAAATTTGTATGGAAGGCAACCTCCATCCCTTTCCATCTTTTAACTTTATTATTAAAAGAAAAAATTTACGTGTTGACGTGAAGGCAACTGGATGTCACTTCCCTTTAAATAGTACAAAACATATGGGGGCAGGATTGCATTTGTCACAAATTGTCAAAATATTTTTTTAAGAAACAAAAATCTTCTAAGGACGGTTCCAAATGTGCCTGATTGCCCTGAGCAGTGAGGACGCCACCTTTGCTTTAGCAGCTGTATTTATAAACACACACATGGCCAGCCAGGGCGCCTGATGAGCCAGAGAGAGAGTCCTGATGTATCACCTACACGGAGTGCAGTTGTTTTTGTTTTTTTAAGTTACTGATTTACCTTAGCAGTTTTCACGCAGAGTCGCTTGACTTAGCTGCACTTATTGACGGGTGCAATTTGTTAATGGAGGCTATGGAAGCAGAGTGGATTTGAATGTCTTGATTTTTTTTTTTTTTTTTTTTTTGTGGGGTCATTACATGATGGTAGCATTGTTCCCCATGAATTCATGAGACTTGGCAAGATGGACAATAACCAGAAACATAAAGGAGAGACAGATGCATTGGTTTGGAAGCGTTCGGGTCAAACCTTAGATGTTACTGGTTTCTAATCTATTTTAGGCACTTGGAGAAATTTTAAAAACACGGACCTGTAAGGTGCTTTGAGTTTCTCAAAAAAGAGATGCCGCACAAATACAAAAACAAAGTAGAATGGCCGCCCAGCGGACAGATATGTTCCAGAAAGTACCAGAAGTCCACTGTATTCCAGAATGTCAAGTGCCCCCAAAGGTGCCCTCAAGGTTACCTTGACACTGCAGTAAGGCTCTTACTAAATAGGGTTCTAAACGTGTTAGTAATATTTTACAGATGACTGTGTCTTTTCAGCCTTTTAAAACAGAATGGCCTATTTTGAAAAACTGAAATATAATTCCAGCCCTGCCCACCTTCCCGCGTCCTCAGGCGCACTCGGTTTGCCCTTCCCTCCTCTGACTTCTCACTTCCTCTCCTGTTGAGAATCTTCTTGGCCGCGGGGTTAGAACCGACTTATCTTCGCCAGCCAAGAAGATTTCATAGAGCTGGACTTGCCAAGGTTTGTGTTACAGAAATGAAAGATATATTTCTGTGTTCAGAATATGAGATTATAATATTGAATGCCCTTTTCCAAACTGCACTGCAGCCCCAGGAAATCATCATCTTCTCCCACCCCAGCTGAGAGGCAGCGATGGAGGTGGCGTCTCTCCACCCTCCTGCTTCCTTCTCACCCTCCCTATGCGTTGTTATGTTTTCTAGGCCCATCACCTTTTCTTTTCTTTTTCATATTAACATTTCTGGCTGCTCTTTGAATCCTGAATATTCACCTTTCTCCAGCTGATGGCACGAAAGGACATTTTCCCCTACCCTAAGACAATGGAGTTGCCTAAAAGAACTGCATACTTTTGCAACTGAGTTCATTTCTTTCTCAGCTTCCCAGGCGCAGAGAAATGTGTAAATAGGAGCTTTAATTTTCCCTCAGCTGCAATCTATAGTCTTTAACACTTCCAAGGTAGTAAAAAACATATGAATGCTGTTCTTTTAAACTCCTAATAATTTCACCGTAAATTCCCCCTGTATTCTGCCGTTTGTAGTAGTGAGTGATTGCTTTCTCTGAAGGCACAGTGGAGCTGATTGACTGTTAGAGAACAGGAGAGGCCACGTGTGTCCGTCTGTAGGGTAGTTTCCTAAACCCACGCAGTGTCTTAACTGCATTAAAATCACCAAGAAATAAAAATTTCAAATTAGATTCTCTATGGAAGTAACCACGTCCCTATGTGTGGGGGGACCAGGTAATCCAGAAGTTTTCATTGAATAGAAACACAACATCACTGTTAGCTGTGCATCAGAGGGAAGTTGCAGATCCAGAAATTAGTTAGTAAAGAAGAAAAACGAAGAGATTAACCATGGTCCTTTTATATTTATATTATTTGTTGAGTGCAGTAGAAACCATTCATTAATTTATTCAAACCTACTTCCTGACCTGCCACTGTATGTAATTCATAAAATTTCATGTTGAGAAAGAGAAAAAAAAAAAGGTGCAAATCCAGAACTCTTTTCTCTGTTTTCATGTATGGTTGGGAAGGTCTTGAAGAGCTTTACACATCTCACTTGCAAAATAAAGTAGAAACGAGTGAGAATTTGTACCATATGTCTACTTATTTTTCGCACTTACAGAAATCACAAGGGATCTGAGCTTATAAAAATGTTGATTTTTATAAGGAGTTGCTTTTCTGTTAAGAAATCTCACCTAGGTCTGTGAGGCTTGAGAGGGACTACAATAGAAAAAGTGGTTAGCTTTCAACAGCGAAGTAAACATGTAAAAACTTACGAAAATAAAATATTGAGAACTTTTATGTTTTTCCCTTCTTAATTATGTACTTGGAAATGGTGTATATTTTTCAAGCTGTTCTTCCATGGCTCTTATTTTATTTTTAACTATCATGTGGAGGTTGCCTTCTTGTTTTGATACTCTTAATTTTATGTTATCAGAGATAATTATTCCTTGGATTTAATTTGCTTCTCATTTAAAAATTTCCCAACAATTTTGTGTGAAAATTGTTCTCATAGTAAAGTAGTAAGGGTAAGGGCTAGGATTAGCATAGTCCATAAGAACAGGTAAAAATGTGTTTCTTGGTATATTGTTGCCAATGAGAGGTCTCCTTTGCGTTTGGCTTCTGAGGGGTAATCTATGACATACTTGAGAGGTGTGTCTTTTTCATAGTGGGAGGTAGGGTGGCCACACCGCATGCTAGGGTGGGCTGCCATACCGGAAAGACCCACCATAAGATTTAGAGTAGGGGCTTTGGGTTTTATATCAGTCAACCTGTTGGCTGAGATCAGTCACAGGACAATCAATCTATTATGCTTATTTAATGGAGAAAAAAAAATGTAGACACCAAAGCTCAGGTGACCTTCCCTGGATGGTGGTACTTAATGGGGATTCTCTCATATCAGTGCAGGGAGGGTAATATATTCTGAGGACAATGGAAATTTTCCCATTTGGAACCCTCTCAGGCTCTTCCCTATATGTCTTTTCCCTTGGTTGATTTTTTTAAAATAATTTTTTATTTTTCAATTACAGTTGACATGTAATATTGTATTAGTTTCAGGTGTACAACTTAGTGATTAAACATTTATATAACTTACTAGGTGATCACCCTAGTGAGTCTAGTACCCATCTGACACCATATATAGTTATTGGAATTGTATTGATCACATTCCATATGCTGTACTTTACATCCCTGTGACTGTTTTAAAAATGGGCAGTTTGCACATCTTAATCCCTTTCCTTTTTTCACTTATCCCTCCAACCCCACTCTCATCTGGCAACCATCATAACGGTCTCTATCTATGCATTTGTTTCTGTTTTCTTGTTTGTTTATTTTGTTTTTATTATTCCACACATAAGTGAAAGCATATGGCATTTGTCTTTGTCTGTCTGACTTACTTCACTTAGCATAATACCCTCTAGGTCCACCCATGCTATGGCATATGGTAAGATTTCATTCTTTTTTATGGCTGAGTAATATTCTTTTGTATATATGTACCATCTCTTCTTTATTCATTTGTTTATTGATGGACACTTAGGTTGCTTCCGTATCTTGGCTATTGTAATTAATGCTGCAATGAACATGTGTCTTTTTGAATTAGTGTTTTGTGTTTCTTCAGATAAATACCCAGGACTTTGGTTCTTCTTTGTTTCTTGCTATAGTTTTGTTTTAAAGTCTATTTTGAATGATACAAGTATTGCTACCCCAGCTTTTATTTTTGTTATTTCATGAAATATCTTTTTTCATCCTTTTACTTTCAATCTGTGTGTCTGTATCTGAGTGGGTCTCTTTTAGGCAGCATATGTATGGGTCTTGTTTTCTTATCCATTGAGTTATCCTGGATCTTTTGCTTGGAGCATGTAATCCATTTAGATTTAAAGTAAACATTTTTTAAAAATTCTTACCCAAGGATATTTTTTCATTTATCCTCCCGCATGATCCCGACCAAGGCTGAGGACTGAACCACAACCGAGGTATGTGCCCTTGGCCAGAATCAAACCTATGACTGTTTGGTCCACAGGCTGACACTCCAACTGCTGAGCCAGTCGGCCAGGGTTAATGTAAATATTAATAGGTTTGCAGTTATTGCCATTTTATTATTCCTTTTTAAAAAATTTATTCTTAAGACCTTTTAACATTTCTTGTAATACTGGTTTGGTGGTGATGAACTTCTTTAGCTTTTTCTTGTCTGGGAAGCTCTTTATCTGTTCTTCAATTCTAAATGATAGCCTTGCTATATAGAGGAACCTTGGTTGTAGGTCCTTACTTTTCATCACTTTGAATATTTTGTGCCAATCCTGCATAGTTTCTATTGAGAAATCAACTTAAAGTCTATGGGAGCACCCAGGTAGGTAGCTAACTGCTATCGTCTTTTTTTTTTTACCCTCACCTGAGGACATTTTTGCATTTATCTTCAGATAGAGTGGGAAGGAGGGGGGGGGGAGAGAGAGAGAGAAACATCAACGTGAGACACATCTAGTGGTTGCCATCCGTACAACCCCAACCAAGGCCAGGGACAAACTGCAACAAAGGTACGTGCCCTTGGCAGAAAACCAAGCCCAGGACTCTCTGGTCCATGGGCCGATGCTCTAACCTCTGAGCCAAATGAACCAGGGCTAACTGCTATTGTCTTGATGCTTTTAAGATTCTCTATTTGTCTTTAAGCTTTTGCATGTTAATTATGATGTGTTTTGGAGTGTGCCTCTTTGGGTTCATCTTGTTTGGAACTCTCTGTGATTTCTGAACTTGTGTGTCTTATTTTTTTTCACCAGATTAGAAAAGTTTTTCATCATTATTTCTTCAAATAGGTTTTTAGTTTCTTGCTCTCTCCTTTCTTCTTCTGGCGTCCCTGTGATGTGACTGTTGGCACACTTGATGTTGTTCCAGAGGCCCCTTAAACTGTCCTCATTTTTTAAAATTCATTTTTCTTTTTGCTGTTCTGATCGGGTGTTTTCTGCTACCCTATCTTCCAAATCGCTGATTTGATTTTCTGCTGCATCTAATCTACTGTTGATTCCCTTTAAGGTATGCTTTAGTTTGGTTATTATAGTCTTCATTTCTGATTGGTTCTTTTTTATGTTTTCTAGCTCTTTGTTAAAGTTCTTACTGAGTTCATTGACCATCCTTATAACCAGTGTTTTGAACTCAGCATCTGGTAGAAATCGTCTCCATTTTGTTTAGTTCTTTTTTTGGAATTTTGTCCTATTCTTTCATTTAGGACATGTTTCTTTGCCTCCTCATTTTGTCTACCTCCCTGTGTTTGTTCCTATGTAATAGGTAGAGCTGCTATGTCTCCCAGTCTTGATAGAGTGCTCTTATGTAGTTATGTGTCCCTAGTCATCTGAACCAGGTGCTTCAGGTATGTCTCTTATGTGGGTTGTGTGTGCCTTTCTGTTGTAGTTGAGCCTTGATTGCTCTTGTACATCAGTGGGAGGGATTGACCCTAAGGCTAATTGGCTGAGGACTGACTGTGACTGTTTCAGAGTAGCTGTTATGCAGGGGCTGACGCCATGGATCAGGGTCCACTTTATCAGGGCTCTGGTGATACCTGGAGCTGCTTAGCAAGAGGTACGGGGCATGCTGAGGCCAGATGCTACCTGTTTGGGGTTTGTGGACCTTTTCAAAATTTTAGGAAAGTCTGCAGAATGAGCCAAGACTGGCCATTTGTATAGAAAAGCCACTAGAAATGTCTTGGTGGGTCTGCAAGTTGGATAGGGCAGGGTCTTGGGGAATCACTAGGGCAGGGTGAACAGTGTTAGCCAGGTTGATGGAAACACAAATGGCATCCACCTGTACCTGCAGGGGGAGGGCTCAGCAAAGGAACAATGGCCTTTGCTAGTACTTCTGTCTAGGAGAAATCTGCCCTCTAGCCCTTGCCTCGAAGCCAGACAATTCAGTTCTTCCCTATATGTCCCTGATGCTTTTTGAACTATTGCTCCAGTGCTAGAGCTCAGACTGAGTCCATCAATAAGCAATTCTGTGCTCTGGCCCTCTAAGAGGAACACCTGAGATTCCAGAAGCTCACTGTCTTATTCAGCCACAATTCTCTCTGGTTTTCCTAGCCAGAAGTTATGGGGACTTCTCTTCTTGGCACTGGAACCCTTGGCTATGGAGCCTGGTGTGATGCTTGGACCCCTGGTTCCTCAGGGAGGACCTCTGAAACTAAGTCATGCCTTCTTATTTTTAACCACCACATGGTAGTATGGGACCAGATCCTTCCACATCTTCACCCCTCCCACCAGTCTCCATATGGCTTCTTTATATCCTTAGTTATGGGAGTTCTGTTTAGCTAGATTTCAGGTAATTCTCAATGATGGTAGTTCTGTAGTTTAGCTGCAATTTTGATGTGGTTGTGGGAGAAGGTGAACACAGCATTTATCTACTCCACCATTTTGACTGGAAGTCTTCCCTTGTATGATTTTCATCTGTATTCTTTCTCTCAGTGACCCATAACCATGAATCTAATAGCTTTCAATGAGTTCTGTGGGTCCATCCAGCAGACTGTCAAATCTGAAGGTGATTTTGGTGAACCCCCTAAACCTGCAGGTGGTGTCAGAGTGAGGGTGGTCTTGTGGAGGACTGTGCTCTCAAACTTCACAGCTCGGCTAAACCTTGCTGTTAGTGTCAGAAGCAGGAATTCTGTAGAACAATCCTGACTCACTGAAACGTGAGGAATAGGACTTCCCTTCAAGATGGCGGCATAGGTAAGTGAAATGGAGATAAACAACTTAACAGATGCAGAGTTGAAAACACTGCTTAAGGATGCTCAATAAACTTAGTGAGAACTTCAGTGAACTTAGTAAGGGCCTCAAGAGCATGAAAAAGGACCAGTCAGAAATGAAGGAGGCACTAACTGAAATAAAGAATAACTTACAGAGATTCAATAGTAGAGTAGGTGAAACCAAGAAGCAAACCATCGATTTGGAATATAAAGAAGCAAAAAACACCCAATCAGAACAGCAAAAAGAAAAAAAGAATCCAAAAAAGTGAGGATAGTGTAAGGAGCCTCTGGGACAACTTCAAGCATACCAATATTCACATCATGGGAGTGCCAGAAGGAGAAGAGAGCGAACAAGAAATTGAAAACCTATTGGAAACAATAATGACAGAAAACTTTTCTAACTTGGTGAAGGAAACAGACATACAAATCCAGAAAGCACAGAGAGTCCCAAACAAGATGAAGCCCAAGAGGTCCACACCAGGACACATCATAATCAAAATGCAAAAGGTTCAAGACAAAGAGAGAATCTTAAAAGCAGCAAGAGAAAAGCAGTTAGTTACCTACAAGGGAGTTATAAGACTGTCAGCTGATTTCTCAAAAGAAACTTTGTAGGCCAGAAGGGAGTGGCAAGAAATATTCAGAGTGATGAAAAGCAAGGACCTACAACCAAGATTACTCTATCCTGCAAAGCTATCATTTAGAATCAATGGCCATATAAAGAGCTTCCCAGAGAAGAAAAAGCTAAAGGAGTTCATCATCACCAAATCATTATTATATGAAATATTGAAGGGTCTTCTTGAAGAAAAAGAAGATAAAAAATATGAACAAACAAAATGGCAATAATACATATCTGTCGACAATTGAATTTACAAACAAAATGAACAAGCAGAACAGTAACATACTCATAGATACAGAGAACATTTTGTGGTTGCCAGATGGGAGGGGGATTGGGGAAATGGGGGGGGGAAGGTGAAGCAATTAAAAAGTACAAATTAGTTGTTAGACTGATGAACTTCAAAGGGAAGGGGAGAGGGAGGGAAGGATGAGATAAACCAAAGAATTTCTATGCATATGTGCATAACCAATGGACACTGACAATAGTGTGGGGAAGGTGAGGGGGACAGGATTGGGGAGGAGGGAGTCAATGGGCGAAAAACTGGGGGGACATCTGTAATACATTCAACAATAAAGATGAGTTAAAAAAAAAAGAAACTGAGGAATAAATACATACATATATACTTACCCATACTAGTAAGTAAAGTCATGGTATAAGCTAAACCCATGAGTAGGAAGAATATTCTAATAGTAGTATAACCCGAAGTATAAAGCGTTCCTTTCCCACTACAGTTAATATTATTCAATGAGGAAGAACACTTAAAGGTAGCTCATCTGATCAGTGACCCCATGAGAATTTGTTAGAAATCAGACAGGAAACCCTTCTGAAACATCAGTCAAGAAACTAAAAAGAAAGATACTTAAAAGATATAAAAACAAATGCAAGTTTAGACCTTGTTTTAGAAACTGCTTCAAGCAATCCCTGTTAAAGTGATAATTTTGAGACAATTGAGGACTTTTAATTTTGAAAATATACTTTAAAAATTTTGAGTGTGGGCCAGCCAGTGTGGCTCAATGTTTCAACATCAACCCATGCACCAAGCGGTTGCCGGTTTGATTCCCAGTCAGGACACATGCCCAGATTGTGGGCCAAATCCCCAGTGGGTGGCATGCCAGTCGATGTTCTTTCTCATTGATGTTTCTATCTCTCTGTCCTTCTCCCTTCCTCTCTCTCTAAAAATCAATAAAGAAAAAAAAATTTAAAAACGTTTTTGAGTGTGTTATAGAAAATCCAAGGGCAATTTGGTTAAATCTGATTATAGTATTTGGTTATGTAATAAAATACCTATATATTGTTAATTATGTAGAAATGAAATGGCATGATATATGGAGTTTACTTAGGAATATATCAGAAATAAAAGAAAAAGGGATGGGTGAAGCGTATGTGAGAAATCTTAATTGTTGAATCTTGATGAAGGGAATTAGGAATTCACATCCTATTCTTTTTGTATATGTTTATAAAATTTTTCATAATAAATTGTTTTCAAGTATTAAAAAAAAAGAAACAAGAAATAAGGTGGAAGTTTGTCAGCCCCAAACACTGAGGAAGAAGCTCATGCTTTTTTGGGGAGCCTCTTGTCTGGGACATCATCACCTGTAACACAGGCCTCTTATAGCCCAAGGAAGCTAACATGCCCTTCCACCCCGCTCCCTCACAGGACCCAGCCATAACCAATAACCAGACTAGAAAATGAGAAAAATGTAAAGTTGTATTAGATAGAGTAATGAAGAATTGGAATGGTTTGTCATATGCACAAATTTCATCCTAAGTCTCAAGCCCTCAAAGCCACATTGGAATTTGGAATATATATATATATATATATATATATATATATACACATATACATATATATACATATATATATATTTTTTTCCTTTATTGATTTTTAGAGAGAGGAGGGGAGAAGGAGAGATAGAAACATTTGATGAGAGAGAACATCAATTTGCTGCCTCCTGCATGCCCCCCAATGGGGATCAGGCCCACAACCTGGGCATGTGTTCTGACCGGGAATCAAACTGGTAACCTCTTGGTGCATGGGTCGATGCTCAACCACTGAACCACACCGGCTGGACTTTTTTCTTTTTAAAGGAGCTGTAGTCAGTTTCATCTTTCCCAAATCAGACATGACTCATCAAAACCATTTTTTTTTTAATGATGAAAAAGTTCAGTGTTCCATAGAACAACATCCTTCTCAGTGTTCCATAGAACAACATCCTTCTCTGTGGCATTGTAATCTCGATATGAAAACTAGTGGAGATATGAAATACTAGCACACTACAGTGCATTACGTGAGAGATAAATGTACTAACATACCTTTCTGAACAAAAACCCTGCACTTGCACCACAGAAGGTAGGAGCATGCCCATGTCTTGGGTATTTTCTTGTTGGCACACAGGTGCCACACAAACAGCGGCATCCTCAGCACTGCCTCTAGCGGCCATTGCTGACCTGAAGGGTGAGATGTGAGTCAGCTTGTCTTTTTCCAACTCTGAGGAGGCAGCAAAATAGTCCAGCATTCTAAAATGCTGTAGGACTTAATTGCTGGAGCCGAATTGTCAGTTAAATACAGAACAATCTATTTCAAAGAACATCTATTACAGTGTAAATACATCAAATAGAGTTGTTACAGTGTTCCTCTCAGCTAACCTCATGCCCATCATGTGACTGTGTGTACTACAGATTAATTTATTATGTTTAGACCCAGCTTTGCATCCTGGTGATCCTGGTGCCAATAGGGCCCAAGCATATCAGTTGCGTCAGTGTCTTAATTGTGTAATAGATCTTTTTTCATTTTTCTTTCTCTCTGCTTCTTACAAACCTGTTATTAATTTCCCCAGATGGCTTATTTAGAATTTTCTTATTTCTGAAAAATGCTATTTTTAGGTGTACATGATGACTACATAGACATCTGATAATGACTCCTTTGCTTATGCTGGGTAGTTTTACCATGACCCAACCTTGCTTTGTGTCACTGGCACCATTAAAACACCAAATAGAATTCAGCCTCAACTCCTTCAGATGTAGCTGATATCAGACCTCCCCATGGCTCTATTCACTGGTGATGATTCTCCTTTTCTTCCCTTCCCCTGGCCCATCCCCTTCCTTTTCCCTTCCCTCTTCTTTCCCTTTCCTTTGCTTTCTTACCTGTCCCTCCCCTCCCTTTCCTCCTTTGTTTTCATCCTTTCTAATTTTATCCCAGAAGACCAAGGTCACATTGCAGAGCAAATATAGCCAACTTTGAACCTCTGAACCTACTTTGAATTCATTATCTGACTTGGGGAATACTCATCTTCTCATCCTTCTCTCTTTAATTACCAGTTTCACACTAGTGTGGTTACTTGGTCAGTGTTCTCAGAAGTTTAGAAGAAGTTGAACTTTGTTGACTGGGGTAATAAGGATTTTGTGTGTATTTCAACAATCAAAGCAATCAATCTCAGTTTCTGCTCCCACAAACAGTCTTGTATCACCATGTTCTATGATATTTTGGGCCAGATAATTTTTTGCTGGGGGCTGTCCTGTGCATTGAAAGGTGTTTAGCAGAATCCCTGGCCTCTACGACTTGATGCTAATATTGCCCTCTTACACACACGCGCGCGTGCGCGCACACACACACAGAGTTAAAAATGTGTCCATATGTTGACAAATGTTCCTGGGGAGGTAAATTCGCCCCTGGTTGAGAATCACTGGATGTGACAGTGGTGGTCTCTTATTTCTACATTTTTCAAGAAGATGGCAACAGCAGACTTTCAGGTTGATAAAAGGGTGATTTCTCCATCTCCAAATAATTATTTATTTTTTCAAGTTGTCTAGAAAAGAGGAAAATTTGCATTTTGGATTCTGTGCTTCATAAAGTACCAGGCTTTTCTGTCAAAGAAGAATCAAAACTATGTAACTTCTTATAATATAAGGACCACCATAAGATCAAGTTACTTTTGCATTTTTTTTCACCATTAGAGTGTCTTATTTATGACCATTTCAGTTTCAAATCTTTACCAGCATCAGTGAAACAGCCAGGGCCTTATGTACTGTCCACTTCAGGGAAGAGCAGAGCTTACGCGGAAGGGTCTGTGCAAGATACGTGGTTGTTATATATGTGTACCAACTCTGAAAACCACCCTTAATAATTATTTTCAAATTACCTGTTGCCAGCTTTTTAAGCACAGACGAAAGCTAAAACTAAATTGCCGACTTCCTGGTTAAGAGTGAGGGTGTGTGACTGTGTGTTATTTATTTGGAATACAAAATGACTTTAGAATTCTAAATACAATATTTTATCAGAGGTAGCATTTATCCACCAAGTTGCAGACATACCCCCAAAGAGGAAATGACAGAATCAGTTGTATGCCCCTCACTTTGCTTCCTCTCCTAAAAGTATACTCTGAAAACACCTCTTTTTTGAGTTTCTCTCAATTTCTGGACAGAGATGCTCATTTCCTGTGTTTCCAGTCATCAGGAGTGACAGAAAGCAACCATTGGCACTTCTCACAAAGCGGGCATGGAAGAGAGAAATGAAGGGCCCAGGTTATCCTGGTTAATTCATGCACAGCAAGCTAAGTCCTTCACGGTCGTTCTGTTTGGTTGGGAAGAAAAGACCTCCAGAAGAAACAAAGAGCTGTTCTGGGCTTTCAGAAGCTTCAGCACAGCTAAAAAGCACCGTTAGGCATAAACAACAATCACAGAATGATCCACTCTTCAGATCTCTGCTTTCATGGCATTGATTCTGATTACTTTACATCAGTTCTGATCAAGTCATTAAATAGCCATGCATCTGGTGTGTGAGAGACCCGACGAGGATCTATTTTGAGTGGAAACATTGGGCGTTAGAAACTCCTTTCCTTGGACCCTTTCTTCTTTGGAGATATTTTCTGTCAGGTGCAGGGAAAATGCAGGGCATACTCACTTTTGAACTTCTGCATTTCTAACCTGAATGTGAATCCCAAGCAACCATTTCTTAAAAAAAAAAAAAAAAAAAAGAATAACATTGAAAATGAGATTGATATTCTAGCCTTCTGAGCCTTCATTTTGTGCTGACAAATTAATTGTCTGTTTTACCTTCTTTGAACAGTGAGGCTCTGTTCGGTTTGCCGGGTCACATGCATTTCATTACACTGCACCTTGGTAACAAAAGGAAACTTAGGGGTAAAAATGAACCCAGAGATGAGTTGAGGGTTTGGCTTGAGTTCTGTGACTCAAACATGGACAAGTCATTGTTCCTGACAGTCTGTCCTGTGACACAATGGAAAAGACTTGTGGCAGGCCGTGTTGATGGAGCCTAACACATTTCCAAGGGGTGTTCTTGTCTCTAGACTCTGTGGAGTCATATATAAATGTGCTCACTCACTCATATTTAAATTTTACCCAGACAGCCCAGTCCAAGTCCCGGTGGATGGAATAACGGCCTAAATATGCCAAATGTATTTGGTATTTCAGACGTTCTTCCCTGGAATTAAAGATTGAATTTTGTTATTTCTAAATAATGATGAAATGTTCTATTTCTTGATCTATGCGGTGGTTACACGAATGTATTCAATTTGCAATAATTAATTGAGCTGCATGCATATCATTTGTGTGGTTTTCTGGATGTAATGCTTAAATTAAAAGATTGATTTATAAAAGAATAATGCTGAAATCAACAAGAATAACAGAAGTTTATAAAAGGGGGAAAATCTTACCCATGGGGAACAATAACAGAAGAACCACAGCGCCTTAGTGAGCTTCCAGATATTATCTGTGTCGTTTAATCAAATATATTTGCAAATGTACCTCTGTTAAACATTTTTATAGGAGCCTTATCACACAAATATGTGTTTTTATATGTGCATATAGTCACAATTTCATTTTATGATGCTAAAAATGCTCTCTCTCTCTCTTTTCTTAAAAGTCCGTTATTATTGCTTTCCTGATAAGTCTCCTGTCTTAATAGACTACAGTGGGTACTGAGACCAGTGCTATTGGGCTGTGTATCATTTTCTCAGCACCGTAGGGAGTCTGGGCATTTACCTTGTCTCCACTGTTCCTTTTAGTTTGATTAACTTTGAGAACCAATAAAAGGTGGGGTTTTGTCCTGAGGATCCTGCTACTCCTGCCACATGACAAAATCACATTGTTGAGGTCTTCATTCCCTACTCCCTACACCCTCACTCGAAATTTGAAACCAAATTTTGAAACCTCTTAAGTTACAACCCAGAGGACTCCACAATCCACATATTTTAGTCCATGCACTTGGTAAAACCATATGAATTTAGACTTACGGTGAGGGAGGGATAAGGAAGCTAACCTGAGTTGATGGAAAATGTAATTATACTTTTAAAGATGTAATTTATAGGATTTTTCTTTTGAAACAGCAAGGCAGTGATTGCTTACAACACTGTATAAAGTATTTTCCTCACCTCCTGCCTCATTTATCCTCCCTTTTAAAATAATAAGTCTGAGCAGCTTGGCATATGTCTGTCTATACATTCCTGATGGCTAGAGAAACATACAAACATATACACATGTGTTTTTCTTTCTTACAAAAATGGGATCGTACTATACATATTTCTCAGCACATTGCTTTCCCCTTTTAGCAGTATATTAGGACATTGCTGTTTCAGTCTTTTTATGTAGCCCTTATATATTCTTCTTAATAGCCATATCACAGCCTATACTACTGATGCATTGTAACTGAGGATTCAGACTGTGTCATTTTCCTCCAGTAAATACACCGGTACATTAATTCTTATATGCTCATATTGGTATTTTAGTAGGATAGTAAACTTCTAAAGAGAAGTGGATTTTGAAATGATTATCATGTGCCTATAGTAAGTGAAAATGAGTTAACCAGGTGCTGATAGACAGAGATCCTTACTTTGCTAAATGCCCAAGAAGAAATGCACGTACTGTATCAATGTGTGCCTGACTAAGGAGTCTTCAGAATGCCAATTCTTTGCAGAAAATAGATTACAGGTTGTCTGGGGCTGTTGTGGGAACAGAGATTAACTATAAATGGGTACCTGGAATCTCATTGGGATTATGAGAATGCTCTGATTAGATTATGATGAGAGTTGCACAATTTAGTAATTTTACTAAAAGTTATTGAATTATACTTTTAAATTGGGTGAGTTTTATGGTATGTAAATTATACCTGAACAAAGCTGTTTAAGAGGTACATTTTTAAAGCAGGATCATGGGACATCTTTTTTTATATCGTCAATTAGCGTTAACTGAGAAGAAGCTTTGCTTCAATAAAGTCAGTTTCAGCCCACCAACATCTGTTTGATTTATTACAGTCAAGATTCTTGGAATTTGTTCAATAAATATTTTCTGAATTTAATTGAATAAACTTTTTTGCTCCTGCTGATTGCAATTGTCATTTCTCAGGATGGCATTGAAGAAGGCCATGGTCTTATTTAAACACTGATGATGAATTTTATCAATCCTGTGTAGTTGTGTATTTAGCAGTTATATACTGAGCACAGAGTATGTGCCAGGCACTGTTCTAGTAATTTGGGATGTATCTGTGTTTAGGAAAGTCAAAGATCCTTGTCCTCTTGGAGCTTATAATCTAGCTTAAAGTCTAAGAGAGGAGAAAAGACCAGTATTCATGTTTTAAAGCAGATTTTCCAAACCAATTTCCTGGGTTTCTTGCTGAAATTCAGATTCTGGTTCAGTAGGGTTGGGGTCTGAATTCTGGATTTATATGTAGGACCCATGTAATGCTTATGTTGCTTGTTTGAAGAGCAAGATTTTAACATACAATGACATGCATGTACACAGTGATCATGGTAACATAGTTGTGGTGGAGTTCATACCCTGTGTTCTCCCCAAATCCCTGCATTTACTAGGATCCAAATAAACAGCACAGATGAGATTGTGAGAGTTGGTGGCCAGTAGTTCTTGGTCATCAGCTGTTATTCCTCCAGAATGCCTTTGCCGGATGAGAGATGTGCTGTCCCCTGCAAAGAGGAGGGCATGGCTGGTCCTAGAAGCAGCATCTTCTGGCTGCTCCTGGCAGTGTGCTGATCTTCCTATCCACATGTTTGGTCCAGAAGTTAGACAGCCTGAATTTTTACTCAGAGGTTTTATAACTCTTCTGTAGACTCTTGATGATTAAAACAAAATATGTCCTCGGATGAGGATAAAATAAAAATAAATAAATAAAATTAAAACAAAACAAAACAAAAGATGTGACTAAAAGTTACTAACCAGTAGATTATAGTGATTGGATTAGGAAAGAAAACTAATATTTGTAAGTGCATACAGTGTACATTTATTTTTTTAAGTACATTTTTATTGACTTTAGAGAGAAAGAGGGAGAGGGAGAGAGAGAAACATCAATGAGAGAACCATAGATCAGCTGCCTCCTGTATGCCTCCTACTGGGGATCAAGCCCACAGCCTGGGCATGTGCCCTGACAGGAAATCAATCCGGCGGGCAGCCTCTTGATGCATGGGACAACACACAACCAACTGAGCCGCACTGGCCAGGGCACACGGTATACATTTGAGCATCCTGTGATGCTTAAACCTTAGGAGGGATTCATTATTATTTTAATTTTTAAGCATGAAAACTGTGGCCTTCAGCATATTTTGCTGATTTTTTCCCCTAGTTTGTCCAAGATCACTCAGTGGGTAGTTAGCAGAACTAAGATTAGAATAGAATTATTTCTATCCGACTTCTACAAGGCAATAATACCTAAGCCTCATCTCTGCTGGAGAGTTCTTAGTTAAAGAAAAGTTTTTGTCTCTTAAAAGCTCCCTCAATTTTTACAACTTTTAAGTCTAAGCACCATAATTTCCTTTAAAAATATTACTTCACCTTCATGCCCTACTATTACCTAGAAACTCAGAAAATGCACAGGTCTTGACATTGTCTGTTATAAATCATTTCACCTGATAACCTTTTGTGAACACAAAATATGAAAAGATTTCGTTCCTGTCTCTTGTTCTTTTCAAATATTCCAGCATGACAGGCAAGGTATGTTCTAGACACAGGCGACTTTAGAAATATGGAAACATTATCTGTTGGAGAAGAACTGATCCTTGTATATGCCTGATAATATTTTTGGCTAGTCATCTTCAGAACATCAGATTTAATTAAACATAATTGCTAATTAAAGTATGGATGTGTGATTGGATTCCTGGAAAATTAGAAAAAGAAAATTTCGAATAGTAAGTAAAATTCTCTTCATACGCTCCTCCCTTTTGGTAATGTCTTGACCTTTTGTCAAATGCAGTGCAAAGAAAATGTAATTAATGCAAGTGTGTTTTGCACGCCCAGTAATAGATTTTTCCGTTGAAACATAACCTTTATATGATGCTTCTGTTATTACTGGCTGTCAGATGAAAATTAAATGAGCCCGCTCTGAGCTTCAGATTTATCTTTCTGTCTACAAAAGGCTATGTGAGAGTCTGAGGAGATACATCGTTTTCGCTGATGATTCTGTAAATTAGTCCCATCAATCTTCAGTAAACATGATACACCCTCTCCTTGAAGCTAATGTCTGGGCCTGCAGTGACCCTGCAACCCAGCACTCCCTGCAGCCTCCCGCCACCAGGAACTTCCACCAGTTAGTGCTCCAGTGCCATTGTTTACTTAAAACATGCGTGGCAGCCTGAAGCAGTTCATAGACCCTCACAGATGGGAACAAGCGCCCAATTCACGAGTGGGATATTGTGTTCCGTTCATCACAGCTTCATGGCAGTCAGATTCAGAAATAAAACTGACGACTGACTTAAGGCCCTTCCAAGCACTATCTCTGAGGGGCTTGTCTTTCTGTGCTGCAAACATTGACCTTGGCTGTCTCCCCCAGGGATGGACCCCAGTCCACCAGGGCCACACAACAATATTATCTATCTGGGTTGGCAAAGATGCCACCCTTTGCTTTACCTGCATTTCCGAAGCTGAGCCATGAAGCAGAAGTTGACTTTTAAATGGCCCCTGCTTTATGGGTATGAACCCTAGGATCAAGGAGGAAGCCTTCTTTATTTGGCAGTCAGCGTTCCTCATGGTTGATGTCTGTGTTAAAGGATAGTCCCAAGGAGCACTCTGGCTGAGTCACCCAGGGCTTGGAGATGGGATCCCACTTGGCCAAGCACCAAAACGTCTCTGGTTTGCTGCGATAAGTCAGACTTCCCAGGGGTGCGCAGTTGGACCTCAGGGCTTCGGAGGAGAGCTCGCCTCCGGCGGGGCCAGAAGTGCTGCGGGAGCGGCCCTCGCCCTGCCGCCCCAGCTCGCTGCCAGCCTTGTCCGAGCTGCACAAGTGCAGGGGACGTGCGAACATGTCCCACTAATGAAAAACAAACGGAAACACTTCAGAACCTGCAAAAGGGTTCAATTCCAGAAATGAGCAAAGGTTTGGGAAGAGCCTTATTTTTAATTCTTAAGCGAGGTTTATTCATCCTCCGTAGACGCAAAAATAAGTCTTTCAAAGAACATGAATATTTGAGGCATTTGGTAACATGCAGACTCTGGCAGCCTGTCCTTATTTATACCATGTAATTATACTTGCCTTTATATGTGTGTCCGTTTTATTACTGAGTCTAACATGGTCTTTTGAGAAATTCCAGTTATTGATTAGCACTGGCAACTCCGAAATGTGGCTTTTTATGCATCATAAATCTTTCCTTCTCCCCTTCTTAAATCACAGCAGATCTTGTTGGACATTTGGGGAGCAAACAACTTAAAATTCACATCCAGATCTTGGCTGCCAATTCAGGACTTTGTTACTATGAGATCTGCCAAGTTTCTAGCTTACTCCTCGCTGAAAGTGCAGCTTGGGGGTGGGAGATTCCTGTAGCTGGAGTAACAACCGAGTGACATCATTAGAGCTCAGCTGAATCTGCGGCTCCCATGAAATCCTGGCCTTCACGTCTCCCCCCTCCCTCTTTTGGTTTCTCCCCCTTCTCACTGCCCCTCAGCCCATCCTACAATCAGTTCTTAAACTAAAAGCAAACAAAAAGCTGCTCAAAGGCATGACATCAGTGGCCAACTATGAGCCTATCAGATTTGTTTGAATAAACGTAAGTAAACAACCAAAAACTTGGCCTTCTTCAGGAGATTTAATCCTTTTGCCAGTTGTATACTTACGGTGTTAATTTTCATTAGGGAACCTGGTGCCTCCTTTTAAAAGGAGAAAATTAATATTTCTGGGGAAGAAACTAATGAGGCATGAGCACAAGCATGAGCTGTTTCCAGCTTTCCTTTTACATTTACAAAGGTTATCGTGTCTAATCTATGGAGCAAGAGGAGAATTTGTAGCAGCCCATTACTTTAAACTCAGTTATATTTATGGTTGAATCTCTGTAAGAAGAAAAGAACAAATGTTCTTTGATAATGCTGTTTTCATATTATGTGTTTATATCAAGATACATGGAGGTCATAATTTATTTGAGAAGGTTTCATTAGTTTATGAATTAAATGGTCCCCTTGAGCCCAAAAGAGTTAATGCAACTTTTCCTGCTGCCTGCTTCGCAGTCACCAAAGAGCGCCTCGTTCTTTTGAAAGTAATTGACTGTTCTTACCTTTGTCTGATTATGCAGAGATTTGCATGTAGACCCACTAAACCTGCCAACTTAGCAAATGGTTAGGAACTCTTCTCAGTATGGGCGAGCCCACAAGGTGCCGCTTCGGAATGGAAGGCTGTTTCCTCGCAGCAAGTTTCCTCTTTCCTGTTTCGTGTTGGCAACTTTGATTTTGGAATATTTTTTTGCCTTTAAATCAAGTAACTTTCAAAGAATGTTATGCTGACTGGCTTGTTAGGGACCCATGATTTATGGCATGTTTAATTCCACCGGACTTTCATTGGGTTGGGTGGAGAGAACATGAAATGTATTCGTATTTTGTCAAAGCCCAAGAATAGCATATTTTTGTCACATATCAGACTCAAGTCTGTATTCCAAGCATTTATCCATTTCACTTGTTTATTTATATGTGTTTTATGACCCCGATGTGATTGGTACATAGGCTTTGAGACCTGTGTCACTTCTGGGATACTGTTTCCACATTATCCAAGGTCAGGAGGCCATGGCCAGCCATACAACAAGAGCACCATAGGTTTTGACGAACCATTTACTTTCTTGTAATGCAAGAGCCTGTTTATGGAGATCCTTGTGCTGCCATCAGAGCAATGAGGGTCAACAGTTGTGGTGACAAATTAGTTTTGACAAGCTTAATGACCCCAAAGAAGAAAAGTCTGTGGCTCTGATAGCAACTGGGGAATAATTGGTGAGCTTGGCCAAACGGGGAATGTGTTAAAATTCCCCAGTTCTCTAGGGCAGGCCAGTTACACCATTCAGCAGAGGGGGGGTGGAAGGCTGCCACCCACTTCTTTAGCCTTACAAAAGCATCTGCGGGCTTTATTTCAATCAATTGAATTTGGTTGGGAGGGACATCAGGACACCAAAAGAAACAACTGGATCTTTCAAACTATGTTCGTATGAAAAACTTGGGCAGAAGCGAAACGAGCATTTTTGTAAGGCACCAGTGGATAATGCTGGTCCCGCTGGAGCTGCTGGTGCACCACGGGCTAGCTCTCCCTCCTCTGCCCAGGGTGGGGAGGCCCTGTGAACAAGACGGGTCCGTTAGAATACATGGTGAGTAAATGATGATCCATTGTCAGTCTACCTGAACACAATCTTTTTATTATCTTACTCAACAAGACATGTATTGTGAACCTAATATATGTCAGGGCCATTCTGGGAGTCAGGGAATAAGATGAACAAAGCAAGGAAAGACCACTACTTCCATGGATACAGTTAATAGAGAAATAGGAAATAAACCAGCCCTGGGTGGTGTGGCTTAGTTGGTTCAGCATCCTACCATACATGTAGAGGTATACAGTTCAATTCCTGGTCAGGTACATGCTTGGGTTGCAGGCTCGATCTCTGTAGGGGGTATGCAGGAGGCAACTGATGGATGTTTCTTTCTCATCAATGTTTCTATCTCTCTCTTTCTCCCTTCTCTCTCTCTAAAAATCAACAAAAAACATGTTTAAAAAAAAAAAAAGAAGAAGAAGAAGAAGAAACTAGATGATTCCATATGGTGGTAAGTGCCATAGAGGAAAACACATAGGGTAGGTGGCAGATGTATTAGTTTGCTAGGGCTGCCATAGCAAAGAACCACACATACTCGGTGGTTTAAATAACAGAAATTGGTTGTCTCCCAGTTCTGGGGGCTACAAGTCTGAAATCGGAATCAGCAGGGTTGATTCCTTCTGAGGGCTGTGATTCCTTCTGAGATGTGTTCCAGGCTTCTCGCCTTGGCTTGTAGATGGCTGTCTTCATAGTCACATGGTGGTCTCCCTGTCTCTTCGCATTGTCTTCCTTCTGGATGAGTCTCTGTGTCCAAACTCCCCCTTTCTATAAGGACACCAGTCATATGGTATTATCCCCTTGCCCCCAGTGGCCTCATGTTAACTTGATTAGGTCTGTAAAGACCCTATCTTCAAATAAGGTTACATTCTGAGGTACTTAGGGTTGGGGCTCAAACATATGAATTTTGAGGGAAACACAATTCAACCCATAACAGCAGCTAAGCCACCTAACAGAAAATGGTCAGAGAATACATCCCGGAGGGAGCGATGATGCAGTTGAGACCTGAGAAGAAATCAGAGATGGTGGCAGGACACTTGGGTGGTAGAAACAGCTCATTAAGACCCTGAGGTGGGAAGGGCTTTTTGTGTTTTAGGAAACATAGCTGGAGTGAGGACAAGGGAGGGCATCAGGTCAGGGAGGTGGTAGGGAGCGGGGCACGTGGGCCTGGTTGGCTAGCTGCAAAGAGAATGGATCTTACCATGAGTACAGGAAGAAGCCCACAGAGCATTGTAGTCAGAGGCGCTGTGTGTTCTGCTCTACATTTTTAAGCTTATATTTATAGAGTGCAGTGCATCCTGTGCAGAATTGAGGCTCAAGGCTTTTCTACAGTCTTTACTACAGCCAAACCCTGATCTCTTACCCTGTATTTAACCATCAGGGACTGTTTGCTGCTCTCTTGTGGCCTGTTCCCACAGCATGTTGTCTATTTTCCCACCTTTGCCAGTGATATTTATTCTGCTTGGATTTCCTGAAGTGCCTACTATGCACATTGAACTCGTATTCATATTTTGACACCCATCTTACAAGTTACTTTCTATATGGTATCATTCCAGATTCACAGTCCATCATCTCTGTCTTTGCTTGTGTCTTTTATTATATCACACTATATTGCATAGTTTGTTCACATGCTCAGCTAACCAAATACTGGATGAGCTCCCTGAGGACAAGGACCCTAACCCCATTTGTCTTTGTGTGCTGGGAGCCTAACATAGCATCCAGCCTAGAGTTAGAGCCCAACAGCTGTGTATGAGATACATAACTAAATGCTAAGACAAGGCACTGCACTTAAAAAGGGAAACCATGAGAAGCTCTTGGTCTAGCAGGGTAGGGTAGAAAGACTGTGAAAGGCTTTGTAGACACATCAACATCAGTCTGAGTCCAGTTCCCAACAAGAGTTCCTTTTGGGCACTGTTGCTTAACTTCTTGGAGTCTCCGTTCCTTCACTAGTAAACTGAGCCTAATGATTCATAACTCTTAACAAAATAAATTAATTTAGGAAACTTTTGTGTATGCAACTGACCCATGGCCTGGCACAAGTTAGATGCTTGATAAAATGGTGCTTGCTTTCTTCTCGCCTCATCTTCAACAAGCCTTATGTTTATTACACATGGGGAAAAGCACACGAAGATTCATGAAAACTCTGAATTGGGCAGTTCTGCAGTTAAGGGCTTGGTAGTTTTATGTGGTAGACATTTACCTCCAAGATACATTTTCAGGGAATTCAGAGAGTGGAAGGCAATGTTGCGACACTCTGGTGGAAAATCGGTGATTTGGAGGAGTGGAGGAATCACAGCTTCCCGCTACCAATCAGCTTTTCATAAAGAACTTTAAGAGTGTAGATTTACTACCACAGAATTCCAGCACTGAAGGTCTGATTCATTAACCATGATAATCCTTTTGTTTGGGGCCTCATTTCTCGTTCCCAAGGGGCTGCCTGATTTGCAACATGGGCATTTCAGGCAGAACATCTTGCCCAGTCTTGCAACATCTACCGTGTGAGTCTTTGTTGGACCTGAGCAGATGATGTAAATGCTTAATTTTTAAGACAAAAGGGAAAACATTAAGAAGCTCTTTTATTTATGTACCCGAGCCAGACTGGGAATGAGAATTAAAGAAACCTCACCAAGACGTCTGACAGTGCTAAAATGTCTTTGTCTGGTTTTCAGAGCAGTGGTGTATGGATGTGCCTAACAGCAAGGTTTTAAATATGGCTTCTATTTAAAATCAGTGTTCTCTCATGTTGCCTCTGGTGTGAAGATCTAATTTTTTGTGTCAGTACTGCCCTGGTGGTATAGCCTCAGGGCCGCTCAGTAAGTCCCTTTAGTTGACATGTTTGCAATGTGCAAATTCCATCTCATGGCTCGGCTTGAACTCCCTGCGTGTTAGGTCTTTGTTCCTCGTGCACACAGTCGCAATGCTTTCTCCTCACTGCCACCTCGAGAGCAACTTTTACAATCTTCTTTTCAACGTGCTAATTATAAAGGTGAAAGCAGCCATTAATTGGCCAGGCAGCCAAAGTGGGGGAGTGTCATTCAATCCAAATACATTGATTACTGCGTAAACAGGAACAGGTTTGATGTGCAGGCAGTGTAAACACTCTCGGGCAAGGGCTCCAAGCCCACTGCTTGATGGGGATTTTATCCTGCTTTTCCTCTTGAGACCCCTAGGCCATACCTTCAGAGGAAGAACAGATACACAGACATGAAGCCACTTCGAGATTTCTTCCCTTTCCACGGCACTGTGGGAGGCAGGAGGCTTAGCGGCTTCTCCAAGACTTTTCAGGTTTCAGCTCCCACTGCTTATGCCCTGCTGTGAGTTCCAGGGCGAGTTCTCAAAGACGGAGTTCTTAGATGTTTGCCAAGAAAGACGCAAGGGCTTAATCAGCTTATGACTGCAGGTGTAGATTGTTTTTGTTACGACGTGCGTGCCTGAGAGTTGAGGCAGAAACCCGCCCTTTTGGGGGCGCTCTCATCGTCAGCGAAGCTGTAGAAGAAAAAATTAAAAACTAAACATGCAAAATTGTTAAAGCGTGGTCAGCGCTCTCCTATACAAAGCTGTTTCTGTAATGGAGTTAGTGCTAGGAGGTTATTCAAAGTTGGCATGAGGAAGAAGCCACTTTGGTAATGAAAGCAGAAAAAATATATAACTGGTCCATGAAATAAAAAAAAAAAAGAAAGAAAGAAACCTTCACGTAATGTATTTTGGTGCACCCTAAAGCTAGAGGTTAGACCCAGTGTGTTGCGTTACTTAAGAGTGGGCTGTGATTCAGAACGATGTCTCCAAGCCCTTTGGCTTTCTGGGAAAGGCCTTTATTTGATGGGCCAAAAATATTCCCCTGGAGGGTTGGGTCTCCACAGAATTAGACAAAGGGCATCAGAGCCTGTTCCATGGTGATGTGCAGGCTTCTGTTCAGGACATTTCTGTTGATTTGGATACCAACTATAGTCTCAAACCCAGGGCACTTGGTGGTAACATTTTAATAGCCGGCCTAGATTTTTGGCCGGCTTTTGTTTAGTTTATTTTTCTCTAAGCTTGAGACTTAAGAAATTGAAATTCGAGAACAATTGCTGTGTCTTGAAACAAAGTAAAATTTAAAAAACGATTGAAGGTATTTTTTTTTACTTTCAACTGCTGCATTGAGGAATAGAATTTAACTTTTATAAATGACCATTGCGTAACTTGACCACAACAGGATTTTTTAGTTTTTTGTTTTTTTTTAATCCTTACCCGAGGACATTTTTCCATTTACCTTCAGATGGAGTGGGAGGGAGAGAGAGAGAGAAACATCGATGTGAAAGAGGCACATCGATTGGTTGCCTCCTGCACAACCCCAACCAGGGCCAGGACCAAACCGCAACCGAGGTACATGCCCTTGACTGGAATCGAACCCGAGACTCTGGTCCACAAGCTGATGCTCTAACTGCTGAGGAGCCTAACCAGCCAGGGCTGGCTTTTTTTTTTTTTTAATGTACAGTGGTAAGCAGGTGATTTGACCAAAGTTAAAGAAGTCCTTTGTTGTTTTCTTCTGTTTTTGCTAAGTCTAGAGAATGTAGTAAAATAAAATCTTCAGAGGGAACAGGCTGATACCGTCCTAGACACTGGCTTGTGCATTTATACTACTCATTCACGTTCCCTCCTCTGTCCCATACTGCCATTAAAGGGAAACTTTTCTCTGTTGATAATATTGACAACTTATGTTCCCTAGATTTTCATTCTTTCTGCTCTCTTGGACAACCAAACTCAATGGGGGGATTTCTGAAGAACCCAGTATATTATTTAGTTATCAGATGAACAGTCTGTACTTCAATATAATTTATCAACAGCGTTTCTCTATGACTTGTAAGTCTGTAAATGCTGGGAGAGAAAATTAATCTGACATTTTGGTATTCTTCATGCTTAACCCTTCACAACACTATTTAGTAAGAATATATCCCGAGACCCTAGAAGCATCTTAAATATTTCCTGTTCTTTAATCTATTGCCAGCCATAACCACCGCCCCTGACTCTTCTTCCATTGGTACGATGCTTTACGTTTTGTAAAATATTATATATTTGTATGTATATAATCTTTGAACTTTACAACAGCCTTTTGAAGTAGGCTGCTCTCAGTGGCAGAGATTCCTCTCCAGGCATCATGACCCCTGTCTTCTGTGGAATTCTACTGTGGGAGCTGAGGGGTTGTTGAGAAAACTGGGTTGGAATGTCTTCCTTTCAAAAAAAAAAGAGAGAGAGAGAAAAGAAAAAGCACAAGATGACATAATCTTCACATTTCTATTTAAATCCTAAAAAGACAGACAGAACACCACGTCTTCGTGTATGTAGTGATTGGAGATGGAAAGACCTGACTTTCACCCAGTCTTCCATGCTCCTCTGAGAGGCCATGCTTTTGAGACATCTCTCTGATTTACAAATTTGCTTCCTGGGTCATCCTCACTTGACACAGCCACTGGCTACTCCCCCAAGCCTGTCCCCGCGTCCCCTCCACCATACGAATTCTCTTGCTTTTGCAGAACTTCTGCTCACCAGGTGGGTCCTTTTGAGCTTTCACATTTCTCTCTTATTTATTTATTTTTACCCACAGGCTTGTTCCATGTGCACCATTGTCTGAATTGTCATGAATTTTGGATTTAATTCCAGAATGTCAAAGGCATGTTTTCAGCTGAACAAACCAAATAAAGTAAAAAGCTTCATCCTTCCTTTTACTTTACTCTCATTACCCATCCCAGTGGGGAGGATGAGTAAAGAATGCATCCTCTAGATCCCGAAAGAATTTCTAATATTCATTCTTTCTCCATAAGTTACAAAGCTTAATCCTTTCTTTAGACATTTTCTTTTTTTCTAAATAAACAGGGCCTAATTGGAAAAAGCTGAGAGAGCTAAGCAGCAAAGAATAGAAAACATTTACTGGGCTTGGAAGTGCATATTGAATACTGCAGGAAATTTGCATATGGATTACTTGGTGAAAAAAATAGAAACATTCTCAGCCCATTAGTTACTGTGATGGACTCCCACTGACTAAAATCCAAGTACTTTTGCCTTGTTTTCTCCAACTGTTCTTTTCTGTAATCATTTCTCTTTAACTACAGGGCAGCTATTCTGTTACCGCACTTTGTCCTAGGGAGGGGGAAAAAGGCATAGCTGTGCCTAGAATATGAGCAGGGTACCTCTGATTTAATCCCCAGAACATTGTACCATTATTTCTGAGCCTGGGCGGAGCAGTGCCTGCTTATCAGAGGAAGCTCCTAAGTCACTTTTTTTTTTTTTATCCTCACCCAAGGACATTTTTCCATTTTTTGTTCAGATGGAGTGGATGGAAGAGAGAGAGAGAGAGAGACATCTGTGTGAAAGGGACACATCGAGTGGCTGCCTCCCGCACGATACAACCAGGGCCGGGGACAAACTGCAACCGAGGTACGTGCCCTTAGCGGGAACTGAACCCGGGACTCTCTGGACCGCAGGCCAATGCTCTAACCGCTGAGCCAGACTGGCCAGGGCCTAAGTCACATTTTCAGCTCTTACCGTTGTATTAAATGGCTATCCTTAGATTCCTCCTTGGTGCCTCAGTTTCTCCAAATGCAAAATGGAGAGAATGTGTAGCAGCACTCATGGGGATGCAGGGGGGAAGAAACTATGAAAGTAAATTGAGTCCCTGGAATAGAAGATACCATAGAAATTTAAAGCATAATTAAGGTAGGAAGAACAGATTAGTGTTAAATGTATGTGTGAAACACATTTTACATTTTATTCCAACAAAGACTGAATTCAATTTACTCCAAATGAAGAGGAGAAAGAAAGGGAAAAAAAGTGGTATTATGAATTAGGGTTCTAAATTTGGATTTGGATAAGTGATTAGTGTACTACAGACGTAAAGCCACATGTTGACTTTTTCAGCAAATGTGTGTGTGTGTGTGTGTTGACGAAGGGAGGAGGAATATACATAATAAGCAAATCTCATTACATTGGCAGTCCTTCTCCAGGAGAGCTACATCAAGGACTAGCATAAGGATTGTTATCAAAAAGATATTTAAAACTCTTTACTTTTAGTCCATAGAAAAATCATTAAACATGGATCAGCTCTTCGCATTGTGGTATGAGGCAGGACCGCGTGTACAAAGAGACACACAGGTATTGCCTACAGGAAACATCTGTGTTATTGTGTCATTTATTTGGGGAGACAACCTAAACCCTGTCACTTTACAAAGGAATCATTGAATATTAATAGATATAGAAGTTGGTGTAAAAGATCAAAATATCAATATCCACCAGCCTGTTTCGGGCTTCCTACAATGGCTTGGAAACTGCTGGAAGAAAGATTTGTGCAGCAATCGATCACAGAAATGGGATGAAATCCTACAGAAGAGGATTCTCTGTGTTTTATAAATGGCTGGGTGCTGCATATGCACTAATTTGTGCAAAGAACTACAAAAATGTGTGTGTGTGTGTGTGTGTGTGTGTGTGTGTGTGTGTATACTCAAAAGACTTTATCATAAAAAGGATGTACTTTTTTTTGGCCAAATTTTCTTGATGTAAGTAAACCTTTCATCGGGGCAGTGCCAAGGACATGGCTAAATGTCCTGGAAACATGCAGAGTTTCCCAGAGAGAATACATTTAGTGCAGACCCCACATTCCAGAAAAAATCAAGAAACAGTGATCCGTTACCCCGCCCCCAACGAGACACCTGTGTGAATATGTAAACCAGGAAGCACCCAGGTAATAATTACAGTGTGGTTTCTAAAATACAAAATAAATAAGATTCCTGTGGGAGAAAAGATGTTTGGGTTATCAATTTCACTCCGAGGACCTTACAGTTGAAAGCGAGGCTTGGGCATCATCAGCATCTCTCGAGAGTTGTTGTTGTTGTTTTTTTTAATACAGATTCTCAGGCCTCACTCCAGACCTGGTGAATCAGAGTTGGCCTTATAATGAGTTCCTCGGGAGATCTGGGTGCACATTAAAGTCTGGGAAGTACTGTTCTAGGATAACGTTTGGTCTGTAATTGTTTCAGGTCTCCATACAAATAATCCTTGATAAATTTTCGGTAATTTGATTTTTTGATCACTGAATAAATGATGATCGGAGAGGAGCTTTGATAATCGGATGATCTGACCTAATGTTACCCATCAACCCCAGATTTTGTCATTTTTCTTCCCTGAGCCCCTGGCACAGGGTCCAGCACTGTGTTAGGTTTTGGAAACGAGCCGGCAAGACAGATGCAGAACTCGGGAGAGAGCCGTTATGCAGATGATTGCTGAAAATTTCATGGAATGGCAGATGAGTAAAGAATTATGCAGGAAAAATAGTGTGCAAAGAAAGTCCTGCCCTGGCCGGCTTGGCTCAGTAGTTGAAGGGTCGGCCCGCAGACCAAGGAGTCTCGGGTTCGATTCCAGTCAAGCGTGCATGTACCTCGGTTGTGATTTGTCCCCGACCCTGGTGGGGTCATGCAGGAGGCAGCCAGTCGACATGTCTCTCTCACGTTGATGTTTCTCTCTCTCTCTCTCTCTCCTCCTCCCCCCCCCCAAAAAAAAGAAAGTACAAACTGAGTGAGCCTGGTCAGGTCCGGAAGGCCAGAGAGTGCCATGACATCCCCCATGGTGGTGTTGCCCTTTAGAGGCTTCTGGCTCAAGTGGGCCACGAGTGGGTGGGTCCCAGACCAGCAGAAGAGCAGCAAGGTAGGTTAGCAGTTCCCAGTAGTCAGGCTGCTGAGTCAAGAAGGAAACCGATGCCGTTCAAAACTTTTTCCTTTAAGTAAACATTTTTACTGGCCATATGATTTTATTTTTTTGAGGCGCCAAAAGCTTACATGGTTTGCTCAAATTAGAAAAATAATAACCACCACAAGTCCAGAGAGCAGGCAGACGAGAGCTCTACTAAATGGGGCCGTAGTTTCAGATCTGCCTTGTTGATTGTCACTCTGCAGGTGCTCTTGGTCTGGAGGACCTGGCTAGGCGGCTTCCGGTGTTCCCTCGCACCTGCACCGTGGATGTCATCTGGTGACCTAGTGTCCCCATCTGTCTTCCTTGTGGGGGTCAGCCACACATCAGCTGACCCCCAGCATTTAGAAGGGCCAAGGGTTTTCTTTTTCATGCTTCTCTTTCTCTTTTTCCTGTTGAGGTTGCTTTCCATCTCAGTCATTTTAAGTTTGAATCTGATTTGCATATCTGAACTGCTAATTATACCAATTACTTGCAGTGCTTCTGCATTCTAAAGAGAAGTCTGAAACTGACCCCTTTCATTAAAGTCCGTGTCAGTTTGCCCTGAAATTTGGAGCTGGACAGACAGGTCCTTTTTTCCCCCCCTTATAAATATATTTTTAAAAGGCCAGCTGCCAGCAACTATATTTTCCAGGTTCCAAATACTCACGTTTCTGGTCATGTTTTTCTGCAGTCCAGCGTACATTCTTTAACTAAATACTACCCTTGAAAGATCAAAAGGAGTCCTCCCTGCTTTCATTTTGTTCTTGGCTGTAGCTCATGGATGTCTATTTTTTTCCCTTAATTTACGAAAAGCTTTCTTTCTTTCAGAAGAAAAAGAAGTGGCTCTGTGGATCATAAAGAGATCATTAGTGTTCACTAATACAGTCTGTTCTTAAGTTGCTTTACCACCATGTCTTTTCAGCATTATTTACTGAGCAGCTGAAATAATTGAGCTTTGAATTTTTAGATTACTATAGAGCAAGACCTATTGTCACTTATTGCTGGGTATAATTGCACCATATGTATTTAGTGAAGCTATTTATTCATCTCCCTGGTGGATAACTTTGTCAAAATGAGTTGAGATATTTCTGTGTGTGCAGTTGGAATCTAGAAAACATTTGCATTTCATATAGCACTTAGAAATTATAGAGGGCTTCACAAGTATTTTTTTTTTTTTTTTTGCTCCAGACCGTAGGGTCTGTTCTTTAAGTTTTACTCATCTTTCATTGTTCTCCATTGTTTGTTAGAACAAGCACTGTTTGTATGAGCACACAGCTATTCTGAGTGGATTTTAAGCCCTGGAAACATAGCTTTAAAAAGAGAAAGGAAAGGAGGTAGGGGGGAAAGAAAGCATTTTAAAATAAATAGCTCGCATTTTAATATGTAAAAACTCATTTTTCAATGATCTAACAAAGCTGCATTGGGAACTTACTGTGCACACTTGTGCATCAGGAAAAAGACCAGCCAGGTTCTTGTCCTAAATGAGCTCCCGTTCCTTGAGGATGTTATGAGAGCATATACATGGGAGACTAAGCCTGGGCATGGGGACAGAGACTGCTTTGCTCAAAAAGGGATATTTCAGCTAAGCTCTAAAAGATGAGTAGGATTTAACCAGGCAAATGGGAGGAAAACATTTTTCCAGACAAAGGAAAGAGCATGTGCAAATGCCCTGAGGTGAAAAAGGTATGACACTTTTGAGGAACTGAAAGACCTGTGAGGCTTAAGCTAAGGGAGAGAGCAGGAAGGAACGGGGGTGAGCTAAGGATGAGGTTTTGGTCTTTATTTGAAGAATTTGATACAGGGAAGTGACATGATCAGATTTCTGGTTTTCAAAAGAGAACCCTGGCAGCCGTGTGGAGACTAGATGGTGGGTGGGGATGAGTGCGGATGGGGGAGACCCGTTAGGAGATTATTGAAGTAGACCAGATAAGGGATGGTGGCTTAGAGTAGGGGAGGTTAAATGTTGATGGAGAGAAGTAAACATTTTGAGAGATACTTTTGAGGATTGGGAGATTAGAAATGGATATATGGGAGAAGGAGATGTCAAGGGTTGCTTCCAGACTGCATCTCTGCATTGCTGGGTGAATAGAGGACAGGGAGTGAAGACTCTGTTTTGGGGAAAAGGTCATTGTTAAGTGTTGGGATGTTTACTTTGATGTGCCTGTGACCCATCACTATAGAGATATTGAATAAGCAGTAGGATCTGGAGCTCAGAGGAGAGGTGTAGGTCAAGAGATGATAGTCTGATATCATGCAGGTTGGATTCTTGTATCCAACAAAGGAAAATAGTGAAATGGTAAATTGGTAGTAAATTCAGGAACCCCTTTATTTAACGAAATTAGTAAGGTATTTCATTAGCTGATGTGCAGCCTCAAGTTCCTTCTAGAATCCTCAGGTTGACTGTTCCATGCCAGGTTTCACTTTGCATTTGATTCTAAGCATCCCAAGCATCTGAGAGGCTTACAGATGTTTACTTTTTTTTTTTTTAATTTGAGAATTGCAATTAGGAAGATTATGCCAAGAACATAAGGTTCACAATACTGATTATTAATGACTTCATTCTATGTTCAGACTTTGGTGAGAATGAGGTATATAATTAAGGATAGTTGACCCTATTGGCTACAGTACATTTAAATTGCTAATATTTTTCACTGTGTAAAGAAACAGAAGAAAAAGTGCATTTGGACTCCGTCCATTATATGTTTCTTCCTTGATCTGTTTGAACTCTTGAGAAGTAATATTTATTGGAGTTGCATGGAGGAAATACTTGGTTAAATAATTGAGCCAGAAAGCCACGATTCTAGTCACTGCTCTGCCACGTCCTAGCTGTGTGACTTTGGCAAGTCATTTCACCTCCCCGGGCCTCAATTCCCTTCACCTGTGAAGGTGGGGATACTAATACTACATAATTGGACTACATAAAAGATTATCATAATGGCTAACTTTTATTGAGAATTTACTTGGTGCTAAGTACTTTCATGTAAGGATTGTTGGCTCTGTAGGATGACAAAGAAGATAAAGTAAAAGAAGAAACGTATTTTAGAAAAAACATAATTTACTCATTATTTTTATTTCTTTGAAAAATAAGAAACAACCGTCGTTTAAACTCAATGAAAACGCCAAGTACTCTAATTAATAGACCAACAGTCTCATGAAATTAAAGCGTCTGAGGTGATCTGTATCCGGTCCAAACTTGACACTTAGAGGTAGAATTTTATGGAGACCTATCGTTCTTGGGATAAGTGGAGTCAAGCTGCAGAGAAAGGGGTGGCAGTTGTGTTAAGGAGAATAGTTGAGGGGATTGACATTACAATTCTTAGCCAAGGTGTTTTTCTAATAATTATAGGGGTCAAACTCAGTGCATGCTTACAGTGATTGAATATCCTGTTGGTCTCGAAACCTTAAAAGGCTGTAACTGGAAAGGGTCAAGGGATTTAATGGCACTTTCTTGCCCAGGGGTGAACCATGGGCATATAGGAAGAAGAAGCAAGGTGTGAGAACAATTATCTCGATAGCCAGGAAGGAGAAGGGCGCAGAGAGAGGGTAGGGAGTTTAAATCAGAACAGGGAAGAAGAGCAAGTGGAAGAAATGGAAGGTTTTCCGAGCATCTGCTGAGTGCCTGTCAGGCATGTGAGAGGAAAGCCACGCGGAAAAGCTCAGCTGTGAAAGAAAGAAAACTGGAAGTGCTGCCTTTTGGAAGCAAGCGAGTGAGTGGTTTTGATGAACCAGAGTGGGCTGTCACAAAGACCGTCAACCCTCGGACTGGGGAGCCGCCGGAGGCATCACTCTGAGCTCACACCTTCGCAACGGCCGCCAGGGCTAATGCAGGCTCTGAGTTCCATGGTTTTCGTATCTGCTTCTTATTTTAGGCAGCCAGTCGCTGATGACTTTTAGCAAGTACAGAATTTATATTTAAGCAATGCATAATGAAAATCGATGGCTTTTTGTTGAGGAAAGCACAGTGTCAGGAAAATATCCCTGCCACGCTCTTTCCTCCTGTCACAGTGGTGGAAATTTTACATTTAAAAGTGAAAAGGCTTAAGATATAATTTTTTAATCCCATCTTTCCTGCCCACTTGCATCTCTTCCAAAGCTTGTCAGGGCCAAATCTGGAATAGTAAGAGCCATTAAAAGTTTGGCATCTTGCACTCTGTTTTTTTGGAATAAACTCAGTGTGGGCCAATTTATGGTAAATTATTCTCTTCATGTGTGAATTTCCTTTTCTCTCTTGGCAAATTCATGTTTGCCTCTACACCCCTGCACACAGATCTTAAACACATACATTTATCACCGAATCTGTGTGGGATATGTGTGCAAGTGTTACAGCGTGTGCCCATGGCTGCACCCACAAGTGCATCTGCACATATTTGCACCGATGTGCCTATATGGTAGCAAATTGACTTAAACAGTTTGCCTTGGAGGTTTGTGTTGCTGTACGTATGTTAGCATACATTCTGTTGCAACCTGCAAACAGTTTTTCAGTCAAGAGATGACAGAATTCAGCAATCATTTTGGGAAACACCATAGTAAATAAATATATTGCTTAGTTCTGTTAAACCAAGCATGCCAATTCTTAATAAAACTGAAGGCAGACAGTGGCACGTCTCGTCTTTGCCGTCAAATACAATTACAGGGCAGCCAGGCCGCTGCCAACTGGAAAGGCAGAGCCAAGACCTCGCTGCTGCCCCTGTACTCTCAACATCGAAAGCTCTGGAGCTAGGCATGATTATGACCTGGGGTCATGTGGAACTATAGTGTCTGCCTACCATTCAGGGAGGTTGCCTATAGGATGGGCAGGGGCTGGCAGCATGGGAAATTTCTTGACCTGCTCTTTGGGGTTATTTGACCCAGGGCAATTAAGGACAAGATCCCAAAGATTTGTTTTTTCTTTGCATGAGACGCTCTGATGAGAGGCTCTTTCCTGGCATGTTTTAGAGCATATTAGCTCAGCTTTTAAAGGGCAATTTAAAAGCTTCTTTTCCTTTATGCATGAAGAAGGCGCACACATTTATGTGCCTTGAGTTATTGCTAATAACATAGCATGTTCCCAATGGGTGTATGTTTAGCTCAAGTTTGGAAAGGGGTGCAGTGTGAAAATAGTTCACACACTTCAGTGGTATTGCTACAAATTTCTCAGAACATCAATAAAGAAGTTAATGCATCTCATCCACACGCAAAAAAAAAAAAAATGCAACCATATGTTGTTATTAGTATTGTTTCCTCACATAATTAGATTTAAAATAATTAAATATATATTTTACAGTAGTTCTATAGAACATTAAAATCCAGCAAAACCCATAAATGCATTTTATAGCTTTTTCGATGTTGACCATTTGATGTCATCATGAGCAGTAACTGGCCCTACCTAATTAAAAGACCTTAATGAGCTTACTACACAAGGAAGTCTAGGAAATCAATATGTTTTTTTTTTTTTTACAAAGAGTTCATTTTGTCTATTTTGTTCAGCATTAATTTAGCAAATAATCTGTGGTCACTTGAATATACGCCAAGCACTGTACCCAGTGCTGGCAATAAAAAGATTAATAAGACACAGTTCCTTGTCCTCATAAATCTCAGAGCCTAGTGGTGGAGACAAACAATCCAATTAGTGTAGCTCCATGTTCTGCAGGTCAGTGGGCGAGGTGTGGTAGGAGCTTGAGGAGTGACCCATTGTGCCTTGGTGAGAACGTCAAGGGAGGTGTCACAGAGGAGAGGACACCAAGCTAGAGAAAGGGTCAGTAGGATGTCGCCAGGCACAGAGAGTAGCAGAGGCACAGGGGTAGAAAGGAGCATGCAGCTTCATCAAGGAGCTGCAGCTGGACTGGCCTCGAGCCAGTGGGAGAGGCGGGGAGGTGATGGGATGGGGGGGGGGGGTGACCACATGCATGCCACACCCCTCATTGACCTGTCTCCCTGTCTGTGTTTTCACTTCTTTTCTTTTGCTTACTTGGTTCTCTTTTACTTCATCTATCCCTGCCTGTCATCTGAAACTTTAGAGACCTTTTACAGAAACCTAGTTTTAAAGAACGTTTCTGACATTTTTTTTTTTAAATGCCTAAAATAATGCCTACAATCCAAAGGACGTCTCTCTCATTTTCTCTCTCCGTTTCCTCACCTTTAGTATATAGAAAATAATTTGGGAGTGTTGCAGCAGGCTGGGTCAAATTCTAAATTTATTCTAGGTATGTATCGATCTCCGGGAATGTTCTATGACTGTAGGAAATGTAGGTTGGAGCCTGCTGTTTCTTTTGTGTATGCAGAGCCTAAGAAAGTGCCAAGTATGCAAGCAACTCAATCCCTGGTGTATAGACTTGTACTTAAAGAATTTGAAACAATGTTTTCATTAATAGGGAGTAGCAGAACATCTGAAAGTAGCTTTTATGTATATGAATATATATATCCTTCCCCAAAATACCATGCTTGTGTAGATACATGTTTATGGAAATCTATGTGGCTACGTGGTGGTCAGAAACACAGGTATAGAAAACTAAATGATTTGACTGCTTTTAGATATGTTTATGCAAGGTCAGTTACGCGGCCTTAACTATATTTGCTCTGCTGGCATATAATCGATGTACATTTATAGAGGTTTGAGTGTGAACCTCTGAAATATACACACTTTAGTGGATACATATTTGGAGCTGCAGGAAATCAATGCTAATAAACAGTACCAACAAAATATCAGGTAACGCACTTATTACTATGTATAAACAATCCCAGACAACCAATTTTTTAAAAATTATGTATTCACTCGCAGAAATAATTCTTTGTTTGAGATTATAACTTTCTGGCATTGTAGTGACACAACATGAATAATATATGGTACTTTATATTTGTTGAGTAACTGGAGGAGGCTGAAGGATCTGTCTTAAATACCAGTGTTGCACTGTGGAGTATTGTTTTTCCAGTTGTGAATATAATGCCCATGATGAGGTTCCATTTGTCCCCAACCCCTTGCAATTGTTATAAACCAGACACTTCATAATTTCCATAAAAATTTAATATGGTTCAAATGTTGGCACAAAAATAATACATTTCTCTCTACATTGTCATGTGGCTTCTCGAAAACATTTTTTCCATTTTCGTTTTTTTAAGCGCACCCTTCACTTATTTTGTCACCTCATTTAAAGTACCCTTTTAAAGAACAATTGCTACCCATGACCCAAAATGTTGAAAAGCAACAAATTGCCTTCACCCAATAAGAAACACATACATACTGCCCATTTAGGTAACCTTTGTTTTATACAGATTTCTTAATCAAAAACAAGAAGCACAACAAGCCAGGGAGCTGTATTTATGAGCTAGTTAATAGATTCATTTTGTACACCAAAATAACCAGGAAAAACAGAGTAACTGGGATCTCTTTATTATGGCTTAGGAAAACATTACACAAAGGGTTTTATATTAATTCTACAAAATTTTTAATAGTTCCAGAAAATCTGGATAAATGAGTACTGTCGGTCCCTTCAGAATGCCAGATGAATGGCGCTGACGTGGTTGAGTCATTGAGGCCAAAGTGTCATAGTCTCTTCCCCCTCCAGCGACCCCAGCCAAACCGAAGGGCAGGGAATCATTAAAGGCTGTCGTCAGAAGTGCAATTGCAAGTCTATTTAGGCACTTGGAACCCTGGGAAAATCGGTTTGGGGTACACCAATTTCCCTGACGTCAAGAGAACTCTCAGATTAACGGGGAGTACCCCTGCCATGACTTTCAATACTTTTCCATTGAGGCCACTATTCTTCCGCGTAGAACCTTTGAAATATTATAAAATCAGGTGTTACCTTTAGCCACCAAAGGAAACGTAGGAAGTCCTTTTCTATGGGTATCACGTTTTGTGATGGTCCTGGGGATGGGGCAGTTAGACTAGAAACATGAGTAGGGTCACAAAAGGAGATGAGGACATCTCCCTCCTTGCAGAGTTGGTGCTGTGAACAGGCAGGAGGGGAAGGCCTCCGCATTACTCAGTGCAGTGAATCCGCCAACTAGTTACTTTTTGAACGCTTCAAAACATTTGAATCATTTTCTTTCTTTCCTTTTATGTAACACTTTCTACAAACTGATGTGGTAAATACCAAGATTTGCTGTAGCATCCAGTGATAATCAGGATGCACAGGGTACAGAATCCACAGGGTGGCACAAGGCAGACCATATGTCCAAATGTGACTGAGACTGAAAAAGAAACAAAGTCAGACGGCCCCAGTGTGCTTCGGAAGTCTTTCTGTTTTGATTCTTTGTCTCTTTTTATCCTGATTTTTCTTCTGCCTTTTTTCCCCCAGACAACACTTTCTGTTATCTTCCCAACCTAAATTTTAAAATTAGATTTTACTCTTCCACACTTTTAAGGATGAAGCTGCCACTGTTTGGTTCATCAGAAACAAGCCCTTCATTCTTTTTTTCTTGCTCTAGTTCTTTTATTTATTTTGTGTCCTCCTTTAAAAAAAAAAAAAAAGAAAAGTCTCATCAAATTGTACATTTTCAGCCTGAGGAGAGTTTAATGATCCCTAGAACCTACTTCTCAAAACGTAATCTTCGAATACTCAACATTTAAGGAAGGATCACCTCGGAGATTGTTAGAAATGCAGAATCTCAGGCCTCACTCCACACCTACAAATCATAGTCTGCATTTTAACAACATGCAAGGTTACTCGTGAGTACCTGCAGCTGGGAGGCGCTTTCCCAGAAGGACATTTCTGAATCCAGCTGAATACATAAGTCAGATGTCTCACCCCTTCGCGGTGTGTGAGGAGGCCCTTGGTGCTCGGCTGTTCCTTTGGCCTCTCAGCCTCAGGAGAAACGGTCTTTCATGTACACCTTTTGTAGGTAGGTCCATGATTCAAGTGGACTTGAATTCTTGGCCTTATTGTGGAAATCAACCTTGGCTATATCCATGGCATGAGAAATATTTGCTGACCTTCCCACCAGGGCCTTTCATTGCTATTGTCTTGGACTGTAAATGGAAGATGTAAATTACCATATAATTCATCGCCCATTTCCCGGAGCTGCCCAGCCGATCACAGCATCAACCACCGCTAATGGGATTAATTGGTCTTGACCCATGAAATTGTAAAAGTGAATACTTCCAAGGGTCGTAAACACTGAGCCTTAATTGAAATCAAGTGTATATTTTTAAAAAGCATGTCCAGCATCATAGACTCCTTTCTGTTTGGGTCTTGTTGACTTTAGTGATGGTATAGAAACCTGATCAGGAAAGGTTTGCTGTTATTAGTACTTTGGATATGAACTTGTGCTTCTCAGCACGCTAAGGAGCCGATTAGGGGAGGGAGTAATAGTCTACTTGATTATTGGTTACACATATGGAATAAATCCTATTTTAATGGTGTCTAATGAGCCTTTCATTTTCAGAACCTTACACAAAAGCCTCTAATAGAAAGGGAAAGTAATATTTCAAAGGTCATCTTAATGCCACCTAATGTCAGCAATCTGCAATCAAGCCAATATATAGAGATGGTGATTACAGTTCATTTGTGATCCTTTAAATATGAAATAATCTCCTAAATTAGCAAAGTGATGCAAGCTAGGGTTCTCTGGGTTTAAGGCAACTTATACTTTTTAATTAAAGTTGGTTACTTGAAAACAGCCACAGAGTTAGAGACATTTCTCCAGAGTGAGGCTTCATGCAATGCTGTATTTTCAAACCCCATGGGATTTGAAGCTCTGTCACTCCCAGCTTCATGTTTTGTTCTTCTGTGTCTGTAAAGTCACTGAAATGTGCAAATGGGAAACAATGGCTCCCCTCCAGTGTTTTTTCTCGACAGGGGACTGGATTGGGCACAAGAAATGTGGGCTGTTTTGTTGGTCAGGAGGCCACTGAGGGAACTTGTAGTCATACCTCTTTCAGAACCAGACATCTGCCTGGCAGCAGATTAAAGAGAGGGGAGTTTAAAGAATCCCTAGTATGGGATTGGCAGTCTGAGCTTTTGTCCCAATTGCTATGCCTTACCCTGGACAGGAGAAGTTCCTTTCCAGTCTAGGGCTGCTGCTAGTCCCGTGACTCTCTTGTTGCCATTAGAAATGGGTAAATTCTGAGATGCTCACTTCTCTCAAGAGATTTCCTTAAGAAAACCGACAGCGATTGCAATAAATGGCATTCCTGAACTCAATGGCACACTGTCTCATCCGAATCTTTTGGAGGGCTTGTTAACATTCAGATGTTGGGCCGCCGACCCCAGGGTTTTGTTCTGTAAATCTGGGGTGGGGTCCGAGAATTTATATTTCCTACAAATTCCCAGAGCATGCTGATGATGTGGGTCCAGGTACCACGAGTTTGAGAATCGCTGCTCAAGGTCATTAGTTATGACCTTCCCAGACATACACATTGACTTTGCTTCCATCTTCCCATGAGCAAAGTTTGAGTTTTATTCATCTTTGTTGTTGTTGTTGTTGTTAATCTTCATTTTCCACTGATTTTTAGACAAAGTAGAAGGCGGGGGGTGGGGGGGAGAGAAACATCTATGTGAGAGAGACACATCGATTAGTTGTCTCCCGCACAGCCCCCATCAGGGCTGGGGATCAAACCTGCAACCCAGACCATGCCCTTGACCAGAAATTGAACTGGCAACCCTTCGGTCCCGGAGCTGATGCTTTAGCCACTGAGCAAAACTAGCCAGGGCGAGTTTTCTTCATCTTGTTCCTCCCAATGCCTAACACATAGTGCCACACTCATAGGGCTTGCTGGGTATTTGTTGGGGGAGTGCCAGTCAGATTAAATTACTAGTGTATGCCAGACCACTTTCCCACCATCACTGCCTCCCACCCTCCCACCTGCTGTCTTGTTGGATTCTGGGAGTTTGTTCGTTGTTTTGCTGCCATCTCCTCAGGTAGGGCCTGAGGGCCATTTGGATGACGGGCAGCCTCAGGACCTGTTCTAGTTGGGTGTCACTGGGCCCAGGTTCCTGGCTCCATAGCCATTCCAGGTAGGAGAGGACCTAAGACAGGCTATCGGTCAGTTTTTGTGTAGGGGTTGGTTGGTGGCAGTGACATGAGCAGTCTGGTGACAATTTGAACCGTAAACCTCAGGATGATGGATCTTGTACTTTAGGAACCTTGATGAGAAAACATTTGGCCGAACCAAGGAAAACACTCCTCTTGTGGTCCTCGCTTCCCTAGGTTTAGATATCATTAAAGATTTGAAAAACCTGATAAAAATAATAATAAGGAAAAAAGGTGTCCATTTGCCTAAATACCCAAAGTATTCAGTTTTGGTACTTTGTAACAATATTTTGTAGTTTTAGCTAAATTTGAGTTTATTTTTAATGCAGTTGCATTTAATTAAATTTATAACTCTAGGGATAAAATTGCCTGAGAAGAGGAAATTCTTGCGCTGAATTACTGGGTTATTCCCATAATGAATGACAACGATGTATTAGAGAATTGTTTGTTTTCCAGTATCACCCAGACACCATTAGAGAGATGAACAGCACCTCCTTCCTCTTGCAGAATTGTTAGTGTGGCAGGTTCAGTCAGGTGTGCTGCCCTGTATACACCTGGTAGGGTGGGTGCCAGGTCTCCCCACCAAACCATTTGTCATTCTTCAATGCCTGATTTTACTGGTCTTGGGTTTATGGTGTTTTCAAGTGAATTTCTTCAATAAGAGGGAGACTGTGCTGCATATTGAGCCCGAATACATGACATATCCTTTCTTTTGCCTTTAATCATACAGTCGCTTCACTCTTAATCATTTCCCCTGAAAATGCTATGATGCTAATACAATAATATAGATACTTTTATCTCTTGGCCTTTCTTGTGACACAGGAAACATCTGAAATCAGCTGGATTTTCATGATTTTATAGATCATCTTTCTGTTGTTATTTTCAGTCTGAGTGTTCATATTTTCCTTCATCTTTGCTGTTTAAAAATGGTCAGGATATCTGAGATGTAGTTCACTTTTCACTGACTTGCTTGGAATGTAGCAAGCCCCTTGGTCTTTGATCATTGCTTCTCTTAACTGCAATCATAGCCACTAGTTGACTTTCTTTTTTTTTTTTTTTTTATCCTCACCCGAGGACATTTTTCCATTTTTTGTTCAGATAGAGTGGGAGAGAGAGAGAGAGAGAGAAACATCGACGCGAAAGGGACACATCGAATGGCTGCCACCCACACGACCCAACCAGGGCTGGGGACAAACTGCAACCGAGGCACATGCCCTTAACGGGAACCGAACCTGGTCTCTCCGGACCGCAGGCGGACACTCTAACCGCTGAGCCAAACCGGCCAGGGCCCACTAGTTGACTTTCAATTGGACAGTTAACTAGAGACCTTGGAAACGCTAGTCTAGATCCAGTTTGTGTCTGATCCACTGGACAGTTTGAATTAGTTCTAGGACATGTCTGAGATCTCTCTGATCACTCCACGGTCAGTTCAAGGATCTTGTTTGTCCAATATGCACAGAAACCTCATTAATCTATTCTCAAGTGGCTCTCCACTTTCGTGTTGGTGCCAAAACTATGCAGCCTTTTCTCTTACCAAGATCTGGGGAATGCAGAAGGGAGTGGATGCTGGGCCTGCCCAGGTCTGGGTATGTGCCCCTGGATCTGGCCCCAGAATGCTGTCCACCCTACAAAAGAGCCTTGCTATGAAATAGGCTATAGGTTTGATGCGTCCAAAACCACAGGCTCATTTTAGACCTAAGTGTGGTCCACCAAGTGATTCCAAGTAAAATAATCTGAGCTCCAGGAGTTTGCTCTAAGTCGCCATTCAAAGAGAACCCTAAAAACAGATGTTTGGTCAACAGAGGCCTCTTAGCTGTGAATTGGGGGTTAACTTTGAACCCCTTGATTCTCATTTGAGACCCAGTTGAAAATCTGCGCAAATAAGCCACTTAGCCCCTCGATCCCTCCAGCGACATGGCACTCTGTCTTTCACTCCGCTAGAAAAGTAGCTGGCTTCATCAGCAATCATCTTCTGTTCAGGCTAAATTTACTTTTATGTGAAATAGAAATCAGGAAAACACCAAAATTATTTTAAGCAAAATATCAAAATTGAAATAAACCAACATATGTCTGTGAAACATGTATAACTCTCAATCAAAAATAAGTGCAACTTTCACAAATTTCTTAAAATACTACCGCATGCAAAATCTGGACAACTTAAATAGATGGAGTTATGACATGTTTGGCTATCCTTTCTCATTAGTTCATCCTTTACTTACAAATGAAGATTCAAATAACTAAAACCTGGCCAGCCCTAGATCATCCCCTCATGAACAATATACTCCATCATCTGTTATAATCAGTAAGTGAACTAAGGAGTTACATGAAAAAATCTTGAAGTAAGGTTAGGTTATACCTGCTAATTTTGAATGGAAAGCATCTTGTATTTACCTTCTTTACTTAGATTCTGTCCTATCCACTCCCCTCTTCACACACACATTCCTCGCTAAGAAGTGTGATTTCTTAATTGTTTTAAACATATTATGCTTTGTTCTGATTAGTTTTTTTCCATATTCATAAGTTTCTCTTTCAGTGGAAACTCAAATGCTATTAAAACTGTCAAAGTGACATAAATATTCCGGGGCTTAGCACCAATGAGAGTTAAAGGATAAATGCCCATCTCGCCCTCATGCTTCATTCACAGCCTTGCTCTAACACGTTTTCTTTATTGAGATTGTCATTTCAAGGACTGGAATCACTTCGACCAGCTATTGGGGACTGATATTTTGCCCACAGAAGGCATTTTTTAAAAAAATTACCATCAATAAGTATTGATAAACCAATGAAGCATTTCTTGAAATTGACAGTCTTTCATTTTTAATTCTTCTCTTCTTGAACTAGATAACCAAGATTCTTAATAAATAAATAAATAATAAAACCACTTTATCTGGAGAGTGATTTAGCATTAAATGAATTGTCTTTCAATACCTTTTTGAAAGCATGTTTAAAAACTGTATCTCTTGCCCGGCCAGTGTGGCTCAGTGGTTGAGCATTGACCCATGCACCAAGAGGTTGCCGGTTCCATTCCGGGTCAGGGCACATGCCAGGTTGTGGGCCAGATCCCCAGTGGTGGGCATCATCAATGTTTCTATCTCTCCCTCTCCCTTCCTCTCTCTAAAATCAATAAAGAAAAAACAAATTTTTTTTTTAAACCAAACAACTTTATCTCATTAGGCTTGGCATCACCCTTAACAAGTTCAATTTTTTGGGAGTTGGAAAACCCCTTAAAATGTATTTAAGCAAGTTTATGATTATAATAATTCAGTGACACACATCTTTTTCATCTTGAACTCTTGGATCTTCAATGCACTTTTTTTTCTCATACAGCACTGTGATTTTTCCTGTTAGTTTATTAGTTGTAAAAAGTTTCTTCCTTCCTGGTTGCTTCAATTTAGACCAATTTGGAAATGGAAAAGTGTGTTAATTTTTTAATAAATCTTTAAGACACGCATTACTGTATTTTTATTAACTGAGCCAGATGGCTCACAGTGAATTTTCTCTGACATAAGTAATCACAAGAATCAGTTTGGGACCCAAATCTGGTACAGAAAGTGGCATGTATATTCAGTGGAAAACTGCAATTCACATAAACATATAGATATATTTAGAAGTAATAGTTGTTACTGTTTGGATTCCATTTAATTTTTGTTTTAGGCTAAGTACAAACTAAGAACTTTTTTTTTCTGTCCCTGCAACTCAAGCATTCAAGGTCTTTCTCAACAACTGAAAATTGTTTTCTCTTTTTAGTTTGAAGGTTGCAAGAAGGCCTTTTCAAGGCTCGAAAATCTCAAGATTCACTTGCGGAGTCACACGGGCGAGAAGCCTTATTTGTGCCAACATCCGGGCTGCCAGAAGGCGTTCAGCAACTCCAGTGACCGCGCCAAGCACCAGAGGACGCATCTGGACACTGTAAGGATGGCAGGAGCTTTCCAGCTTCCGGCAGGAGGCCCCCGTGTGAGGAAGTGCCCTTTTGATAGTGGGATGGTGAAGGTGTTTGCTTTATGGACTGCAGGTTCTAGGGGCCATGCCAAGGGCAGCTCTGGAACCTGGTAAAGGGCCAGAGGGGCCCTGATTGGCTCTTTCTTCATTTTTCTGCAGTCACGAGTATCCTAAATACAGCTGCCAGGACAAAGGGGTTCTTTGGTAACCACTGTGTACCACGCAGAGGCAGTGTAGGGGCTGTCCCATAGTAGACTTGAATACAGAGAATGACCACTACCATTTGGGCATTAAAATAAGTATTCAAATACCAAGATGTACTAAGATACACGAAATACAGGGTGTGGCAAAAGTAGGTTTACAGTTGTGAGTATGCAAAACAGAGTCTATTCTTGTATTAGTACATATTAATTATTGTATTATTTTCTATACGAACATCTGTAAACCTACTTTTGTTTTTCTAATTCTGTTGTTTTTTTTTCTTCTTGACATAGAAATTGGAGGCTAGCGTGGTTTTTGAGAATGAATCTGGCCTTTTGCTTCAGAAACCACCTGGTATTTTCACCTTTCAGTAATCTAAAAAGAATCAGCAACTCCTTCCCCAGGGTTCAGTTTCATCAGGCTTTTTATGCGTTAACAGCCACATATCCATTGACATAAATCCCATGAGAACAACTGATTTTCATTATCACACCTTAACTCCCTTAGAGCTGTAACATTTTGTTCATTTGCAAATGTCTTTTCTAGACTCCACCCTCTCCTTGATTTTCTCCATTATGTTGAATATCCTCCTTGCCATTTTTGGGGTTTTGATGCCATTTCCCTTATAGGAGGCCAGGTAGACTATACGTAATTTCGCTTCACTCAAAAACATCAGGATAAATGTATTATACACATCACAGATCTCTTCTCTCACATTCTTGCGAATAATGTATTCATGACAGTACTTTTTCAGTGTTAACGTTCTGATGTCTATTATTAAACTACACCAGAATTTGAATTTTGAAAAGATACTCTTATTTCTACACACCTTCTCATACATATTTAATATTCTTCTGATGTTATAGTTGACATATTTATTAAATTTTATATTAGTCTCTATTAGTCATATTGATAGAAGTCATTTTAACTATATGTCACGTAACCTTTCTGAACAGAATTACCTCCTGATATACATAAATGTGATAGTTTGCCTAGTAAATATCTGAAATATAATTAGAGTAATATGAGCATAAGATTGACCCTTCCTGCTCCAGCTGAATTCAATTCAGTGATTTTAGGACCAACAGAATAGAATATTAAATGAATAAATTTGGTGAATAGCAGTATTTTTTAAAGGTAGAAATAGGCAAAAAGAATAAATTATGTTAAATGCCCTATTTTGTATGTCTAAAATGGTCTGGATAGAAGCCAATAAAATTTTCAGTTTATTATTAAACTTTATCATGGAAGAATGAACATTCATGAGACAAGATTGTCTTGAGAAATTGCTTCTACTCTACCTAGTTATCTGTATTTTGAAAGAACTATTGTGAGGCTAAGTGTTACAGTGCTACAATACACTTCCTTGCTTGGAGCTAATTTTAGCTAATCAAACTAAGAGCATTTTCTAAAATCATTTTGGAATTTTAAAAAAATATCCCTTTTTAAAACTTTTGAGGAAAGCTACCTAAGATAATGATTTTGTGATTCACTTCAGTGCAGTAGCTTTTAAAACTCAGCTATTTTTATTTTTTAAAATCACTTCTATATTAAATCTTTATAAAATCATCATTTTTTTATTAAGATCCAAACTACTACTATTTAAATGTTTATTCAATTTTAACAAATTGGTAAGCTGTCTTAACATCATATAGAAATGAAACATTTGTTTAAAAAAGCAAATTGTAGTTGCTTAAAGAATTTGTTATTTAAATTTAGGTGTTCATTCTCTTTTGGTAAGTACTCCTTATGCTAATTCCATCAGAATTTTGGGTAAAAAAATCTTTCTTCAACTAAATGGATTTCTTACAGGAAAATCATTTTCCCATAAAGATTACTGAGTTCATAATTTGAACCCTGGATAGTTTTAATTCATTTTTCTACTTGGGTAGCAGTTTAATACCCAAACAGGAGAAATAATGTTACAGTACAAAAATAAAAAAGATTCTAGACTTAGCCTTGGGCTCCACCCATCACGTCTCTCAAGAGCACAAGGGTGGGGATTGGAGTAGCTAAAACGTGTGTTCTCATCTGCTCTGCCAAGGGCTTATTCACACAACCCAGGCTTAGCACCAGGACTTCTACAGCTACTAGCATTAATGTCTCTCTGGCTGATTTTTCATGTGTGTGTTGTTTGAAACCTACTGTCTCCACACTTTCTACTAATGTTTCCTTTTAATTCTCTCCCTCTCTCTTTCTGAATCAGGTTTCTTCTGAAACATTTCCAGTCTTTTCTGGACTTTTCTACAGCTTCTTTATACCTGAACTCTTAAAGAATGTGTGTTTCCTAGTTTCTGACAGTCCCAAAGATTGTTTTCAGGGGAACATAACTGTAAGTATGACTGGAGATGCTTGCTAATAATTTCCATGCTTAAAAAACGCCACAAGAACTTCCTGGTAAGAGTGCACTCTGTAGTAATCTCTTAAAAATCATCAAAGATAGGCCATCTCTTTGCTTCTTAAAAGTTTACTCTCCTTTTTGCCTTCACGCAAGTTTACTGGGCCTTCTAGTTGAAATGTCTGAATATTACCCAGTATTTCACATCAGTCAGTTGGTAACTGCTCATGCTTTGAAGCCAGTAGTCTTGGAGTAAACCTTCCCAGTCACCGGTATGATTTAACCACAGCTGTTTCTTTCTTTCTTTCTTATTTAGAAACCTTATGCTTGTCAGATTCCAGGATGCACCAAACGCTACACAGACCCAAGTTCCCTAAGAAAGCATGTGAAGGCACATTCTTCCAAAGATCAACAAGCAAGGAAAAAGGTAATTTAGAAAAGGAAGTTACCCAGCCAGAAAAGGAAGTTAAATTCTTGCAGTACTAGGAGCTTTTGCAGAGCATTGGCAATTCGTATACTTCCCAACGTATAAAATGTTTTAGACTCTTGGCGGAGGAGGGAAGTCTTCCATGAAATAACAGGCGTACTTCATTTTATTGCGTTTCGTTTATTGCTCTTCCCAGGTATTGTTTTTCATTAGACCCTCTACCAGCAAAAAGATTGCTTCCCTAAAGGCTCAGGTGATGGTTGGCATTATCTAGCAGTAAAGTATTTTTTAAGTAAGGTATATGCATTGTTTTTTAGACATAATGCTACTGCACACTTAATAGACTATACTATATGTATTGGGAAACAAACAAAAAAAATTCAGTGTCTTGCTTTATAGCAATACTAGTTTTATTGCAGTGCTGTGGAACCAAACCTGAAATGTGTCTGAGCTATGCCTATAATAGCAAGGCTATGGTGTGCATAGCTGATATGGCCAGACAGGAGTTTCTGGGGAGGGCGTGTATAATAGGAGTCAGAGATGATCAAGGGTAAGTCATCTTAACTGGAAAGAAATAAAAGGCTTTTATGGAAATTAAGTTCAAATAACAAGAAAGTTGAATTGGGAAAAACAGCACAACAGAAATCCTTTCTGGAAATAAGTGCTTTTTCATAAAATATCAATCAGTTAAAGTCATTTTAGCTTTGATGAAGAAGGTAGGTGAATCTCTAGGATGAGTAAGAATAGAAGATTTCTTCCCTTTAGGGAAAAAAAAAAATGTTTCTTAGGGAAAAAAAATGTTTCTTAATAGACACTGTGTGTGAAAACCTGAGAAAGAAATTGAACCTAAAATTACTTTGACATCAATGAGGGATTAATACATCTTTCAAAGTTTATAGAAATCATAGTCTCTCAGATTTGGAAGAAATGTTCAAGATCAACCAGCCAACCCACCTGATTTGTTCTCCTGACCTCATAAGATCTCCAGCAAGTGGTTGGCCATGCTGTACTTCAACACCTCAAGAGATGAAGAGCTCACCACCTTACAGGGCACGTCCTAATAATTGAGTTTGTAAACTTTTGGATCAACATGCATCTTCTGACCATGGCAGAAAATATGTTGACTTGATCATGGCTTTTCTGAGTATTTCATTTGTGTTCAGATGGATACCTGATTTATTTAAGGGTCCTTCATAACAAATTTAAGGGAAATTTAAGACTCAACTTATTTCAAGGATGGAACCCTGGCCATGTTTTTCAAGTCACCATGACTTATAGATAACTAGAATCTTATATTCTTTCATGATTCATAGGGATTTAACACTTTTATGTTGGGAAATGCTCTGTAGTCTTTTTGTTGCTTGAGTTTTTTTTCTTCCTTGAGAGGTGTTAGCACAAAGCCAGTTGAGGGTTTATATATGAAAATAATTTGACCTCTTCCCTGTGAGTTAGAAAAATGCCCAGTTAGAAAGATGTGATAGGTATTCTTAATTGTATACAAGCCCACTCTTCTAAGTCAGTTGTTAAAATCATTTATTTTTCTCTATAAATATAGTTAAGTCTCTTTAATTAGAATCCCAGTAAACTGATAACAGATGATCATCATCAAAAGAAAATATTATCAACAATAATAGATGATCATTTAACATGGATTGGATATATTCTTTTATTTTAAAAGAGCAAAGGAACTGCTAAGTGAGTTATATTATAAATAAAATTGTAAGGAGATGTTTGATGTTCTTAAAATAACACACCATTGTTGCACACCATTAACATCCAGCAGGACTACTATCAAATGGTTTTTGTCATTGTCTGTGTATCTTATAAACTCGAAATGATGAGTTCTGTTTGTTTTAAAAAACAAAAACAAAAACAAAAAAAAATCTCTTGTTGAGAGTATTCCCCTCAAAATATGCCCGTTCTCAAGGTCATAATTAGGTTTTACTGTAATGGCAAATCTATCATCAGATTGGAGAGCACCTGCATAGATAGCAACAGCTGTCATGGACATGACAGAACATAAGTCCCATATCTGGACAAATAAGCTACAATATGATATTGACAGTAGGTATAGAAACATAATGTGTATTTTCAGGAGTTGTTAATGGTTTCTATTGTTCAAACGTGGTACCTTTCAGCCCTATATAAAGGAAGAGTAATTTGATTATGTGAAAGATTCTCAAAGCACTAATTTTTTTCTTATATTTTTTCTTTACTGATTTTAGAGAGAGGAAGAAAGAGGGAGAGAGAGATGGAAACATCGGTGAGAGAGAATATCGAATGGCTGCCTCCTGCATGCCCCCCACTGGGGATTGGGCCCACAACCTGGGCATGTGCCCTGACCGAGAATCAAACCAGCGACCTCTTGGTACATAGGTCAGTGCTCAACCACTGAGCCACACTGGCTGGGCTCAAAGCACTAATTTAAAAAAGAAAATCTGACTTTGAGATTACAAAATACAAATTTATAGACAATTTGCCGACAACCTTCAACAGGCCATCTAGTTAACAAGGAACAGTATTATAATCTAATGTTAAGTATTTCAGTATTCTCTCAATTTTTTCTTAAGTAAAATAAGTTTTTGTCTCTCCGGTGATTTACCTTTTGATGCTCACTCTATTTTCTGCAGATGGTTGAATTGGCCTTGGCTGACTTTCATTGCCTGGTCCTTAGTGACAAGTTTACTGTGTTTACTTTCTGAATTTTAACCTGTCTTTTTAATCTGAAGATTTAAAAAATCCTTTATAGATCCGTGATGGATTAATTTATGGAAATTAAAATGATGAAAGTTGCTCCATCCAATAAAATGAGGAAATGTCACTCCCAGGAGAAGCATTGCTAATAAACCTGAAATCAGTCAGTCCACATTTTCCAACCTTGTGCTGGTATACCGGTGTGTAATATTTACATGGTACAATGTTGTTACTAGACCTTGGAGAGATTCTAATTGCTAACTCACATCAGGGCTTGGTATTTGAAATATTTCCTGGCAGCAATAATAAAAAAAAAAAAGTAAGAAACAATAAACCTTTTAAGGTAGAATTAAGATTATTTACGACTTTAATTAAAAATTGAAAACTGGCGTCATTTCAAAAAAGCCTTTACAAAAATGTGAATTCATCAAAAATAACCATAAAAATTCCAAGGTGATAAAGGCACAGTGGAGTAATGGTCCCAGCCCTAGGGAATTGTTTTGTTGAAAAGAATAAAACCCTTTTCTGTCACACCCTGTTAGTCATGGACTCGTTTAATATACCCTGCCTGCCTGCCTCTAATCCTTTCTTTAACCTCTCTCCCCCCTCAGACACTAAATGACATTATTTTGGTCTTAGTGTTGCCGACTTTATGAGGCCCTACTCTGAAATCAGGGCCGGTGACAAGGCACCTTCAGCTGTAAGACAAATGTTTATTAGGAGGGGCAGAGATTCCAAAAGTGATGCCCTGGCCATGGGCATGTGGCCCTTTCCCACACCAGTTGGGTCCTACTGAAAATCAAGAACCTGAAATCTCAGCTAAATGTTATTTATACTGTAAAAATAAAGAAGAAGAAAGGGGGAAAAAAACCTGTCTACAAAGGAATTGGGGTAATTTGGCTCATTGCATGCAGAGCGTAACTTTTCTCTCTGTCTAATGCGTGCACACCCACACACCCCATCGCTAATGTACAGACTTCTTCCACGGAGTGTGCTTGGCCGATCTCGGGTTTATTACATAGAGGGCTACACAGATAAATGAGGAAAAAAATACTCCAGTCGCCAGCCATGGTCTCCAGTGGGAAGGGAATCGCGCCTGCAGAGCAGAAGGCAGTCTGTCCTTAAGTCCAGTCTGATAGTAAGTGGTGAAATGAGAGGAAATGAAGGCAATGAGGCACTTGGAATTTTCCTCAAGGCTGTGAGCTTTATCAGAATTTTTCATTTTCGCCTTGGAATTGCCACAAGCAGGGAGGTTTCCTTCAACTCTGGCCTGTTATCAAAATAGACTTTTGAAAAGTGAATGCAAAGAATACGGGGACCAGAAGTTAGAGATGACATGAATCTTCCATTCATTTCTCACTTCCTCAAGGATTCCAAACTTTGGGTGTGGTTAGTTGAATGTTTGGTAAACATTCACCTTTGACCCACCCTGGTGGGTGACTTTCACTTTTGGGACCTCAACACAAGCGGTTATAAACCAAGCCCAGCTTTTGAAGTGTGTGTGAATGCAACACGTATCTGCATTTCCTGCTCAGAGAACAGCTCTCTGTAGTGTTCTGGCCAGAACAGAGCAGCGTATTGGGCGCCGCTCTGTGCACGGGCACTGGCAGGTCTTTGGAACCTGTTCAGAGCCATAAATACTCAGAACTGTAAACAATTGCATCAAGTGCCACATAGGTTCACTTTGCTTTGTGCAGTTGTTGGAATCTTAAAAAGTAATGTGAAAACATAGTTTTCCCTGAATGGAAGCATGTTTTAGAAGAGCCAGCGAGGCTCACTTTCCAGTCACTTGTTTTCTGTTACCATCTACATGGTGGATGGCATGCACAAGTGTTCCAGAATCTGAGGCCTGCCCAGGTTTTGATAGTCCCGTCCCTCCCTCTCCTCTCCCTCCCTCCCTCCCTCCCTCCCTCCCTCCCTTCCTTCCTCCCTCCCTCCCTCCCTCCCTTCCTTCCTTCCTTCCTTCCTTCCTTCCTTCCTTCCTTCCTTCCTTCCTTCCTTCTCTGATTAGGAATAAATTAAAATCACTTCAACTCTCTTTTTTTTTATTTTAATTCTCATCCAAGGATATTTTCCCATTTATCTTCAGATAGAGTAGGAGGGAGGAAGAGAGAGAGAAACATCGATGTATGAGAGACACATCGATTGGTTGCCTCCCACATGACCCTGACCAGGGTGGGGGACAAACCACAACCGAGGTATGTGCCCTTGACTGGAATTGAACCCGAGACTCTTTGGTCCGCGGATCGACACTCTAACCACTGAGCCAAACCGGCCAGGGCTCATTTCAACTCATAGTGGAATGTCAGTAACAGGCATGCCATGGATATATCATTTAAAGATGAGCTAACTCCCTTTTCTTCCTCTCACATTTAGGAAATCATATTGGAATTCGAGTAAGAGTGATGCTATTACAGGAATGATATGGAAATGGCACTACCATGTTGTTGTTGTTTCGTTATATGAGTCACTTACTGACTTCTGTACTTGTTAAGAATTGTTGGTGACAGATTATTTGTATCATACCTCAAAACGATAGTAAGCGACACTACCTTCCTGAACGTCCTGATGCCTCAGTTAATGGTAACTGATTTCATGAAAGACTGTGGGTATGCTTTTGTAAAACAAATATGTTTGGTTTGAAGTAGTGATGCTGACTAATAATTAAATTTTTAAAAAAGTCAGGTTCGCCCCAGGCCTATGGTCCTGATTTGGAGTTGACAGTGGTCTGGAGGCTTCTGCTCCAGGCAGATCTGGCATAAAACCAGCCCTGCTTTTGAGAGCATGTTGATGCTCCGTGGAGAACACATCTGGGGGTGGGAACGTGGGGGATGGGGCAGTGGTCCGTGAGAGTTAGCAGTGAGGCAAGACTTGTGTTCTTTCTGGAGGGATCAGAGAAGCTGGCTTCAGTCTTGTAAATACAGAAAAGTAAATACTACCATCTCTGGGCCTGGCAGCCCAGTGTCCTTTTTAGCTCTTACATTTAGCAGTGTTTCCCAAAGTGTGTTCTTGGGAACACATTCCACAGGATGTTATTCTAAAAAGTGTTTGCTGTCCTATAAATTTGAGAAATGCCGAGTTCAGTGACATTTAATGGTTTCCTTGTGAGAGTTCACAGAGCCTTGGATATATCAATATTCCAGAGCAAAGATAACGTTAAGCATTGCTCAAAATTACTTGGCCAACAGATGGTCTTTTCTTCCTCTAGACTGGAGCATCTCATCAAACTACTCTTCTAGTAAATTATTTGAGAAACACAGTCACAATTAATTTTATTTATTCCATTCAACAAATATATATTAAGTGCATCCTGCATGTCCGGCAGTGCATTGGACTGGTAGATACTAGTGTACATATGACAGACACGTTCTCTGTCCTCCTAGAGCCACGTTGTCTTGGTGAATCCAACAACAATGAAAAGATAACCAGACAATAAGTAACATAAGTGCAAGCAAGGAAACCATGAGCGAATTCCAGAGGGGACCTGCTGAGGTGACGTGGTCAGGAACACATTGAAATAACCGTTGTAGAAATGAGAAAGATGTATTTAGCTGCAAAAAATTTAAAAGCACTGCTTAAGTCAAAATACTAGACCTTCCTGTTTGAGCTTCTTTTAAGAACCTGGTACTCCCGTGGGCACAGCAGCAGATGTCCGGACCATCACAGCTTGTTCAGTCACACTCCTCTGCAGCCTGCCCTCAATCATGACGATGTTCGTGGCTCTGAATGCTGGGGGGTGACGTGCGTAGCTTACATCTCCCACCCAGCAAAATGGCTCGGGTGGTTAGCATGTGTGGTTCACAAGTGAGGCCCTGTACCAAGGATTTAGAAACAAGTAGGACCTGAACTTGCCCGGCTGAAGATTTAATCCCCACAAGAGACACTTGGCAACACTCGCTTTCAGAGGAGTAGGAGAAATACTGTGATAAATCGGCACAGAAAATGCTTTGGAACTTGGTTTCAGAGTGTTCCTTTGCGAATGATAGAGATTCTTAAGTCTGAGGTTCTGAAAGCAAGGTGAATAGCTGTGGGTTTTTATATTGTTCTCGGTTACATTATCATACTTTGTCTTGCACGGTAGTTTTATTTCTGTTCACCCTGAAAATTCTTAATTGGTACCAAAAAAATAAAATAAAATAAAATAAGGGTGTTTGGCACAGCTCTGGCCGACTATGTAGGAAATGAGGACCCTATGACAGGTGCTTTAATGAGCAATTCAGGCTGTACAGTGCCCAGCACAGCCACCTTATGGAAATAGTTCCTAGATAATTGCTTTTTTGATTGATTGACTGACAGACAGAAGCCTTCTAAGCTTCTCATTCCCTTTCTCTTATTAGATTTTGTGGATTCTTGATGAAAATGATTTTGGAAGAAAAGCGTTTAGCTCAGACTCTCTGCTCCCTAAATATAATGTCCTAAAATATCATTACATAGCTCCCCATTGCCTTCGCAGGCTTCGCTCCTCATCTCGCTTCCGAAATGCTGTTGCCTGTGTGCGGTTCCTGCTAGTTCTGCTAGTTCTCTTCTGTCTTCCCTTCGGAGCTTCGGTTGCGTTTGTCTTTGATATCCACGGGCAATATTTTCCCATGTGTTTGCATCTTGGCTCTCAGAGCTGTGAAGATTTATTTTCAGGGTGACTTCACACACAGGCTTGGATAAGCCTAATGTAAAAACGCCTCATGGTGGATACTGGGCAGGTGGCTGTGTCTCAGAGCAGTGTTTGAATTGGACGTCAGGAGGTATGGGCTTCTTTTAAGCTGTGCCATGAATTGCTTCGTGACTTAGCTTGAGTTCCGTTCCCCTGGTTTTTCCATTTCCCGGTCTTCACAGCTAGCTTGAAAGGCAAGCGTGGGGCCTGAGAGGTGAAAAGGTAGCTCTTTCCGTAGAAAGCATTGTTGTTTCACTTGCTTGCAAGCCAGAGCAGTGTGTTGTGACTGACGACAGAACAACAGTGTCCTTGGGAATATTTTCCTTCCTGAGAACGAAATATTCTTGTAGGTGGAATCATCTTTCAGTGAATATTATAGCCAGTCTTTCTGGGTTATATAGATGCTCAAAAGTAGCGTACCCCCTCCCCCCAAACACAATGCAAATGAGGAAAGCTGGGACCCAAACCAGAGGGAATTAAAATCAAACCTGAACCAGTGATATTTGGTTCTCTTCAGGGATCATTAACTTGGGGCCCATGGACCATAAAGCGGGGTGGGCGGGTCCATGGATGGAGGGACAGGTTTTAGGAAACTCCTGAAATCCTAGAAATTATGGGCAAAATGTGTTTGTTCCAGGGAATGGCTCCATAGTGTTCACTGACTTTGCAAAATTAAAACACTGTGGTGACCACCCCCAAGAAGACAAAAAAATTCCCACAAAGGGACACAAGGAAATTCTCAGAGGTGGTGAATATGTCTGTTACCTTGATTGTGGTGATAACATCACAGGTGTTTGCATTATGTCCAAAGTCACCAAATTGCGCACACTAAATACATGGAGTCTTTTTGTATATCAATTATACCTCAATAGGGCTGTTTAAAACAAACAAACATAAAGGTCATGTGAGCCAAAAGCAGTGCAGGGCTCCTAGTGACTTTGACCTTTTTTCCGAGTTATAACACTCGGAAAGACTTGGCTCAGCTGAGAAGAATCTATACTTCTCATGCCCTGGAGGATTTACTTCTACTTCCCAACATTTGCTATGAGTACAGAAATGGTAAGATTCACCGTTTTTCCTTGAGGCACTCAGAGATATTAAGCCTGGATTTCGACAGGGGGTGGGCTGATTGTTCAGACGGTGGTTGAAGTATGGAATAGAGCTAGACCGAGGTTCTTGCACCAGTTAGGACAGTACATACGTTTGTAAGGTTTAATAGAGGTCCGAACAAGGCTAGTTGCTGCTGGGCTGAATATGAGTGGACAGAGAGTGGTGAGGGATTGGATGCCAGGGGTGAGGGGAAGGGGAGCTTCTAAGATAGTGCCAGACGAGTTCCTGGCTTCCAGAACTGGGTGTGCAGTCCACAGGGGAAATCTCTTCCTCCTGCTCTTAAGGCCTCAAGTCTGCTCTTAAGGCCTTTGGAATGATTGGATTAGAAATCTGCTGGTGGTAGATGTTAATCACATCTAAAAAAAATGCCTTCACAGCAATACCTAGATTAGTGTTTTATTGCATAGCTGGGGACTAGGGGCTAGCCAGGTGGACACATAAAACTGACCATCACACACGCAAATTAAAATCCATTATGTTAAAATTTAACAGGTTATTTGAAGGTGACACTAGCCAAATCAAAACGGGACATGTTGAACCTCAAAGTATAATTTATATTAGTGCAAATTGATTATTCACTAGGAAAACAGAAGGAAATTAATTACTGGTCCCACTCCCTTTCATTAGACCATTGAGAGTTTAAAGCTAATTTGTTCATGCCAATTAAATTTTTTCATATATACATATTATGTGTGTGTGTGTGTGTGTGTGTGTGTGTGTGTATATATATATATATATGTGTATATACATAGAGAGAGAGAGTTGAATTTATTGGGGTGACACTGGTTAACAAAATCATTCAGGTTTCAGGTGTACAATTCTACAACACATCATCTGTTCACTGGGTTGTGTGCTCACCATACCAAATCAAGTCTCCTTTTATCATCATTTATTCCCTCTTATACCCTCCTCCACTTCCCCCCACCCTCTCCCCTCACAGTCACCATGCTATTGTCTGTGTCCATGAATTTGTTCTCTTTTTCTTTTTTTTAAATATGTTTTTATTGATTTTTTAGAGAGAGAGGAAGGGAGAGAGAGAAACATCATTATGAGAGAGAAACATTGATCAGCTGCCTCCTGCACGCCCTCTACTGGAGATCGAACCTGCAACTTAGGCTTGTGCCCTGACCAGGAATTAAATCAGGGCTTCTCAGTCCATGGTATGATGCTCGATCCACTGAGCTACACCAACCAGGCGTCTTTTTGTCTTTTGCTCAATCTCTCCACACCCCTACCCAGGCCCCCTGCCCCGACAGCTATCAGCCTGCTCTCTATCTATGAGTCTGTTTCTATTTTGCTTGTTAGTTTATTTTGTTCATTAGATTCCATATGTGAGTGAAATCCTATGATATCTATTTTTCTCTGACTGGCTTATTTCACTTAGCATAATACTCTCTAGGTCCATCCATGCTGTCACAAAGGGTAACATTTTCTTCCTTTTTATTGTCAAGTAGTATTGCATTGTGTAAATGTACTCATGCCAATTAATTTAAAGACACTATGCTAAGAGAAGTTTATACTTTAAGCAAATAAGTGGATACTTTTTTAACATGTATTTCGCATTGTATATCAGAGAATTTACAGAATCATATAAGTTCACCATGTTAATTTTTAAATCAGTCATTTTTGTCATAGGTTTGTCATATCTTTGTTAATACAGTGTTTATATCATATTAATAATATAGTGACAGTAACACACTTAGCATGGTACCTGACACATTATATCTGTCTAATAAAGGTTAGCTCTTACTGCCAGAATTAAATCATGTTGTCTAGTGAGTATTTCTAAGAGAGAAGACAAGTGGTTGTTGGAATTTTAGTAAGTTGGTTTTCTCTACTCTAGATTCTTTCATTAATTTATTTTACTCTCAAAAAGATTTTAGCCATTTGAAAACAATTAATGAAAACCGAGATCATGGCATAATTATAAATTGTTCATATATTTACTTTGATTTTTTTTTCATATAAGAAACACATTTGTAAGTCATATTTATGGGTTTTAAAATCTCAACCAGACAAACTGACCATCCTAATGCCTATATTTATCGAGAGAATCCAGATGCTGGATCGGAAATCCTTGCCATTTGTCAGTCCTCCCATAGATACTGTTTTGTGAATGAGAGAGGGATGGGTATAGATTTCATGCTGAAGTTTTACTTTTATGCCCATTTTAGATATTAGTTGTTTTTCCTGATTTTGCCGTTTCTGAATCGATAGACAACCTCTCATTATTTCTTTATTATTGTAATTATTTGCTATTTTTATTTCCTCTAGCATGAGTTATCTGCTTATTTCTTCTGCATATGGACTTCTGAGTCATGTCCGGGATTTAAATCCCTATACCTCCAGTTTTAATGATATGACCTTGGATGAGTTACTTCACATCTCTGAACTTCAGGTTCTCATTCGTGAAATCTAGGTAGTGTCAGCGATCCCCTAGGTCTGCAGTAGCTTCTAGTGAGGAACACTTGCACCCGACAGCGGTCAGTCTTTGGAGAGGTAGCTGTGCCCACAGGGGTGGAGTATGAGAAGGTGTTACGATACAGAGGAAAACGGTGTGCCGCCCCCATGTCTGCTGAAGAGACTGGCTTTAATTAGTGGTTTAACGAGGTACCGTGAGATAACAGCAAGAATTTTCTAAGGGGAGAAGAGATTCTTTTCCTGCCCCAGTTGGATTCTTGCTTGAGAAGTTAGGAGAACTTGACAAATAGATCTTTGAGCTTCTTCAAAGCTCCACTGGAGATTTTCATCAACTGGAATCCAATCTCTGTGATTCTGATGTTTTAATAGTGACCGTGGTAATAGAGATAAAGAAAGGGTCTTATTTTGCCTATGTTTAACGCTTTAACATCTCAGAGCCATTTCGTATACATTATTTTATTCTTTTGGCCTTTAGAGTCAGGATGAATTTTTTATGACTACTTCTACTCTCTTTAGTTTGTTTCTGAGAAATGAGAAAGTTCATACATGGAAAGGGAGCCAAGTATGGTGCCAACAGGTGGTATGCTGTTTTCCTACAGCCGAAAGACCTAGCAGAACGTGTGCCAGAACGAGTTGGTGCTGCCCGATGAATAGCCGCCCGTTAAGGCTTGATACACTGTTCGCAGTCTTGGCGTTCCACAAAACATTTTGGCAAAGGTTACTCTCCCACTTAACAAATCCAGAGCCCTCTTTATGAACTCTAGCAAAGTGTCATGTGCCATCTTAACTGCTCACTGTTTCCTCTGTTTGTTGAATATGGACTACCTGTTTTGAGTTAACTGTTAAAGGACTACAGACAGTTGCTGCCTCTCTCAGTAGGGTTGTTCTTTTAACTGGAATAGAAAGATGGTTTGCCCAAGTGGCTTCTCGGGATGGGTGCCTGCTGCACTGCCACTACATGGGTCCAGATGTGGGCACAGCTGTAGTCCATCAGAATTGTAAGAAACCTTCAATGTAATCTCATCCTCCCTGCAGGCCAGTATGGGGAACCACATTTAGGAAGTCCCAAAAGATATTCATAAAGCCTCTTCGTGAACTCTTAAGCTTTCTGACTTGTAAGAAAATCTTTTGGTTGTTGTTCTTGTTATTTAGCAAGTCTAATATGTGCAAACATTCTTTATATTCTTAGGTCAAAAACCTGCCTTCCAGAACACCGGCAGGCACATGGACTCTAGTTCTATCATCCAAGGTTGCTTCTTCTTTGGCATGAATGACCTTGCTGATGTATGTAGAAATTCTGCATGAATATCCTCAGTTCCCTAAAAATGTTTCTTACCCAGCTTCCAGATTTTTCAGGGATTACATTCCTTTCTATTCTCTGTATTTCCTTCATGCCATGGAACACAGTTTCGGCTAGGGACGTATGAGACCTGCATCGTCATTTATTGGCTATTAAGGCAAGCATTGAGATCGAAAAGGTTGAGAAGGCAACCGAAACTACAGGCCTTAGATATCATACTAAGATGTTTAAACATAGACCATGGTCAGATCTATGACTTAGAAAGATAATTAGAGTGATAACATGGGGGATGAATTAGGAATTTGGGGGGAGAGAAGATAAGACAGTTAAGTGGCAAATTTCTATTTACCACTGTTCTTCAGATACAGTGTAACATCCAATTATGACTACATCCACCTGGACTGTCATCAATTTCAGATATCTCAGTCTTGTCCAAAATGCTATCAGGAGAGACTTTGCTAAATATCTTGATGAATTGTAGGCTCATTCTAGGTGCAGCTTTCACTTAATGGTATTTAGGAAATGAGGATTCTGTGGTTGTTCTCAAAAAGCCCATCCTAACTTCTGTTGACTTCCTTCATTCCGGACTGCTCACCAGCTTATGATGCTTTCCAGCATCTTGCCGAGCGCGACGTTCAAGCCTTCTGGTGACCAGTGGCATTTCAGCGCTTGATCTTGTTTGCCTTGTTGAAATTTGAGGTTATGTATCGCTTCTCAGCCTTTTGACTAAGATCGAGTGTGTATCTGTTCTTATCAGCTCAATATCTGATACGTTCTCTATCTGAGGACAATACGTTAAACGGATTTGGGGGATTAGGAGATGGAATTGGAGTTTGCTCCATCCACTCCACACGTCAGCCTGGTACTGCAGTGCCTCCAGGAACGGTGCACTGAAAAGAAAAGAAAAATTTTTTGAGATATGGATTTCTTTTTCTCCATTTCCTGGGCCTTATTTTCTTTGTCGTGTCTCAAAATATACTTTTATGATCATATATGCATGTGTGATTTTTTTGTAGCAGAGTTTGTGTAGCTTTGGAACCTTGCTATTTTTGTCTTTCCTCCCGTGCTAGGCATTACTCCTCTCTCCCACCCGACTTCCAGCGATTATTTTTCTATCATTTCCCACTCAGCACTGTCACCTGTGGGGAATAGAGAGGCCAAGGTGGTAGCGGTGTTTTGATGTACTCTAGCACAGTAGCTTAACACCGGTGCCTATCCTGCCATAGATTTTTCTATCATATGTAAACATATTATGGGGCTCCCTCTGTTTTGATTCTTTTACTCTGTAGTATGTAGTAAAAATCACTGCCGTGATGAGTTTTCCTCACTCAGTATTTGCAAGGACATCGCTGGGCTCTCGAAAAGGAGATTCAGAAGGGAAAACAGGTGGAGAGATGGCAGAAGACCACAGGCAGGAAGCTGCGGGTCGCAGCAGTGCTCCGAGCCTGCAAGCAGTAGCTATAGGGATTTGGGTAATATTTACCCACTGGGGACTCTGAATACACATTGTGTTTTGAGATGACAGTGCAGAGGACATCCTTGACACGTCTGCATTCATACATAAGCAAATACAAAATCAGTTTTATTTCTGTGTATTCAAAATAGCGATCCAGGATGATCCATTTCCTTGCTCCTTTTTAAAAAAGAAAATAATCTGCCCTGGCCAGTTTGGCTCAGCGGTTAGAGTGTCAGCCTTCGGACCAAAGAGTCCCAGGTTCGATTCCAGCTAAGGACACGTGCCTCCGTTGCAGTTCATCCCCTGCTCAGATTGGGGTCATGTGGGTGGCAACCAATAGATGTGTCTCTCTCACATTGATGTTTCTCTCTCTCTCGCTCCCTCCCTCCCTTTCGCTCTATCTGAAGATAAATGGAAAAATATCCTTGGGTAAGGATTAAGAATAAATAAAATAATCAATATTTTATATGAAAAAATATGTCCAGAACAAGTTCTCCAACTTTTAGGTCATAAAATCTCAGACACATTAGGGTGCACTAAATTGTGGCTTAAATGGGCAGAGTAACCTCATGGTGTATACTGTTGTCCCCACCTGCCATCTCTACCCCCGTGATGAGCCTCCCCGCCACCCACCAGGTAGTAAGCTTGAGATCAATCAGACGTCACCACAATAAAGCACTCAGCACCTCAGTACCATCTATGTCTCTTCCACCATCAGTGATAGCAGGAAGGGGTGAACTGGCATTTAAAACATCCAGTAAAAACATAATGGGTGCAATTACCCATTTTATTCTCTTCCCCTATGAAATTAGAGGGTAAAGGAAATGAGAAGAACATAATAACCGCTAAATGCCTGTGTAGAGAGAGCATAGTTTACTGGGCATTTTCATGCCTGGTTACCTCTGTCACCTTTACAATCATTCTGCAAGGGCAGTATTACAATTATTATAATCCCGTTTTTTAAAATGGAAGCCTAATGTTCAGAGATGCTAAATGACTTCGAAGCGTGCTCAGTCCGCAGTGGGAGGGCCCCTCAGCTGAGTGTCTCTGACTCCACATCCGTTCTCCTTTGACTCTAACATTCTTGCTGTGTGCTGTTTGATTTTCCAACATGGGATATTTTGTAACTTGTCAGCAAGTTATTGGTGGGAGGATAATTCCCAGAAGCTCTATAGTGACCTTCTGTTTAAAGATGGTGGCAGGGCCCCAAGCATTGGAGTATCTTCCTTAAAATTCTCTAAATCCCCCTTTGGGTGTCTGGGCCAGTCATACCACCCAAGCAGGGAACTCTGAACCAAGACTAGTACCCACAGTGGTGCAAGCCCCCATTTCTCTCCTTTGAGACACTCTCTCACTCTCTTACCCAATATGTGGGATCAACGAGGTGCCGTGACAAGCTCTGAGACTCATGCCCATGGTGTCTTCCTGGGGCCCTGTGGGCAAGGCCCTAATTCCAGTATGGAATTTCTTTAGCTGAATCACTTGAGATTGGACCTCTGGTATGATGCCGACATACTGATTTTGGTGACTCAAATTAGTTATGTAGTCAGGAACCCTGCAAAAGAAACTTTTGCCCAGTGCTCCGCGTATCCTAGGATGATCCTGAGAGTGGCAGGAACGGCAGCGGGCCTAAGATCTTTACCCTATGTACAAACTGATACCTTAGCTTGCTACAGGTTCATGATGCTGACAGAAGACATGAACCTCCTGGGTTAGAGACAAAGCTAATTTATTACTCACAGCTATAGGTGTAACCAGAGTGTCATCACTTTCTTGTGCCAGCTTCTAAAGCCCCCGTTTCCACAAGGTGACACAAAGAGGTGACACAAGTTGACACTTGTGTACTCAGTGGATTGTGTTACAAGAAGGAAATTCTGAGCTTAGGGAACCCGAATCTTTTCAAAATGGACATAAGTATACCTCTCCTTTGCTCAGGAGGAAGACACTATCCAGTCAGTGTTCTGAAGCTGTTTGTTTTAGAAATATCCTTAAAAAGGTAGTCCAGAAAGTCAGTCAGCACCTCTGCTCCCAAGACATGGAGAAAGAGGAGACCCCTGGAGCACTGCCTCTCCATAGTAGGTTCCTGATGCCCCCCCCCCCCCCGATTGCAAATGTGCAAGAACAGTCCAGCAGTAACCCAGCCTGCCCTGCAGTGGCCCTACATGAGCATCCTGAAATAAAAGTGGCTTCTGAAAGAAAAGGCTGAAGCCAGGAAACAAGGACCATGGATTTTTGAAAGGCATGATTGTATGCTTTGTGGGTCTGTCTGTAATTCTGATTACGCCAACTCTGTTTGTGTCAGATTCTACAGTCCTGCCCATGTGTGCCTGGTAATCTCATGGTTTGATTGGTGAGTTGCTCTCCTGTACCTAAAATTATCTGTTCCACTAGCCTGGTACAGTGCTCAGAACCGCCACTACTAGTCATTGTCCGGTTATGGCATTGTCTACAGAAGAACCCTGTGTAATTTTGTTTTGTTATATGGCAACAGTAATGCAGCAACCCCTTCACACCCATTAATATATCATTATAGCATCTTAGTCTGTTGTCAGTGGATATTGTGCAAGGAAGGTGGTTTTAATGGGACATGTGATTGGAAAAAGTGAGAAATGATGAGTGGACTTGGACCTGAGAAGGTAGCTTCAATAGGGTCTCTGGGGGATAAAGGAATAGTTTAAAACCACTGGATGACGAGGCAGAGAAAAACCCAGCATCAGGAACAACGAAAAAAGTGGATGTGGTGGTGTTTTAGAAGTCACTGTACAATTTATCCTGGAGCTCATCCTGGTATTGGACTTCAAGAATAGATTTTAAAGCAGAGCTTTACTATTCAGTCTCCTTTGTTTTCCTTGGCTTTTTATTTATTTGTTTGTTTATTTGTTTATTTATTTATTTATTTTTGGTACATGCCTCTAGCGGGAACCGAACCCAGGACTCTCTGGTCCACAGGCCTATGCTCCAACCGCTGAGCCAAACCGGCCAGGGCTTCCTTGGCTTTTTAAAGGAGTGCAGGCAGCATATTTCAGAATGGATGTCAGGGGGCTGATTTCAGAGGCACCACTCCAACAGCTGTGTTTGCTCCCCGGTCCGTGTCGCTCTGGACACCTAACTCGGCATCAGCCGTGTGCACCGTCCACGCGGACGGCCGAGCCCTGGCGCACAGGCAGTTCACGGCTGCTGCCTCTTCAGCCACACTCCTGTGCACATGCCGCTGCCACGCAACACTGACAGCTTGCATCCAAAGCACTGGTATTTACGTTGACATGGCTAACTTGGTGGTGGGAAAGCCTCCGCTCTTCATTTCCTGCCTGGTGTTTGCAATGTCGACTTGCAACACTGCGTTTACGTGCGTCTCTGCCTTTAAAATGTTCTGTGGTGTTGCAACATTTGAGAAATTCCCAAGGACCCTTAATCTTCCTGCAAACACTGGTTTGTAAGCTAACAACCCACTCATGATCTCAGAGTAATCTCTTTGTGCCCTTGCTACATAATTCTGATTTTGCGTCTATCTTTAGATTGTCCCTGTACTGTCTTTTAGTTGAAATTTTACCCTTGAAGATACCAATAAAAGGATAAAGAAAAAAAGATTTAAAAAAAAATTCTAGCTGCTTTTAGGAACAATTGTTGAACTTAAAGCTACTCTGCCTATTGTTTTCCAAGAATTCTCATTTAAAATATTTTATTAAAGCAAAAAGACTTGCATTCAGGGCTAAGGACCAGTGAACAGTATCCATGGCAACCAAGAAGCCATTTGGGAGGAGGGAAAAAATTCAGTAAAGAGTAAGTGTTTTAATCCTTAACTTTAATCCCTTTACTTCCGGTTCTCAAAATGAAATATAAATCAGGCACCATGGCGCGCTGCAATTTTTTTCTGAAAGGGATGTTGGCAAAAGAGGATTAGTAATGGACAGACGTGTTTAAGGAATTTATTCACACAATTTGTTGTAAAACTTTTGAGACCACAAGTGACCAGTTCCTTTGAGTGGCATCAATGAGAACCAACAAAACATACTTTGAAACTGATTAGAAAGTTGGCTCAGGGGGACATCCCTCTTTGCTATTATTGTTACATCATTTCAGCCTGTGGTAATGACATGAGGAACCAAGGAATTTGCTTTTTTTCCCCCACTGGGGAGGTAGGAGACTGGAAGGTGGGGGGTGTCTCCTTGGTAGAATAGAGATATTCTTTTGATCTTCAAAATACTAAGGAAAAATTAAGTTGCCTGTATTTCGCATACTACCTTTCCTTGATGTTTGATTACTGTGGGAGTTTTACAAAGCCGTGTGCTTTCCATTTCAACAGGTCTTGGGTTTCTACTAAAAAAGCACAGGCTTTAATTTCTGTGGACCGTAAAACAGAATTTTCAGAAGGATTGATTATTGCTATTTCTTAGTGTCTCTACTTTTTGTTTCTAAGATTTTATTTTACACAAAGTACGGCTGATTTGTTAATTTCTGCTTAGAAATAAAACATTGAATTGTCTTTCTTTAAAGCCATGCCAAAAATATGCCCCCCCCCCCCATACACACTGGCTTAAAATGTTGGTTGTTCTACTTTGGAGAATTATTAGAGATAAAAAGGAGACATCTTTTCATGGCACTTTTATTTTCCTCTCTCTCTCTCTCTCTCTCTCTCTATATATATATATATATATATGTATATATATATATATATACACACACACATATATATATATATGAATATTTCTTTGATAATTGTATTTCTAGTGGACAGGGCTCTTTGCAGAGAAGTAGTTCTAACTAGTACAGGCACTATAGTGTCAGAATGTGAAATTACTTCCAATAATAGCATCTTCCCAAGGGGGTGCTAATGATAATGACAGACAAAGCACCATGAGGCCCTGGAGCATTTGAGAGTGGAATCAGACACAGCAGAACGCTGAGTATGGAGTTCCTTGTAGATCTTGAGAACAAAAGCAAGTGTGGCCAGGGCATGGGGAAGAAAAATAGCTCCATGTTCTCCAGCATAGAGGACACTGTGCAGCATTGACAACGCCTGTTTCTGCTTCTGCATCTTGACCTGGTCTCCCCTCTCCTCCCTCTGTCAGAACTAGCAGGACTGGTGTAGTCTAGGCCAGCACTTCTGGGATGTCATCCTGGCACCAAGAGTGACCTCTGGCAGCCCTCATCATCCTTCCACTCTTCCCTTGGATTTTTGACTTTCTAGTCTAGATTGCTGGGTGGGGTTAATAGATAGATAGATAGATAGATAGATAGATAGATAGATAGATAGATAGATAGATTTATATAGATTTTTTTAGATGGAATTTTTGTTCATTACAAGGCATGGATGATAATAAGAAAGACAAAATAAAATCAGTGTACAGGGAAGGAATAGTTGATTCTGACATGAAAATGACTTTGGCAGAGGCTCTATAGACTACCAGAATCCATAGACTAGAGAAGTCCAGTTCCTGTCTTAGACTTCACCCTAAAGAGCTTCTCTGAACCAGACCTTCTTTCCAATGTCCAAAGAGAGGATCTCCACTTTACCAAAGCATCAAAAGGTGGTGTGATTCATGCATCACTCTAAGACATACTGTTCTTGGATGAGGGGAAATTAACCCTCAGTAATATGCTTCTGTGCATTGACAAAAATAACACCACAGGCAAGCTATTATGTTGGTGGCATTACCTAAGGGCTTGGGGAAAGGCTGTGGAGCAGTATTAAAGGTTGTATTTGGAGCAGTGGCTAGGGAGACCAGGGCCACAGCTGGTCATTTATTCAACCAGGAGTCAGGAGATGGAGGTTCTCATCTAGCTGGGTAGATTGTCAAAAAGAGGGTGTGAGTGTGTCATTTTGGGCCCACTCAGCTTGAAATTTCTGTGTTCTGCTTATCAAAAATATATGCTAGACATTGAATCTTTAAAAGCATGGTAGAAAATTGGATTTATTCCCAGCCCTTCCAGATGAATGAGAGATATGAAGTATAAATGTAATGAATTAGCATTTCCTATTGGAAGGATTGCTCATTTGCACATTTCAAGAAGCAATATATAAACGTGAATAGTATTATCTAGTAAAAAAATTGGCATCAACGGGGACTGAGTATTATAAGGAAATAAACTTCCCAAATGTCTTCTTTTTTTAAAACTTCTGTTAAGGTTTCACTTGGCTAATTCCATTTTATTCTTAGTTGATAATTTTGGCATGCTTAAACTACCTCACTCTTTTTCCCCCATCATACTGCATGAAGACATGGTTTTATCTGCGTGTCGGGGCTACCCTAGAGAATAAGCATGGACTAATGAATTCCTAGCAGTTATTGAGTCATTTGTTATTCATTCATTTATTTGTTCACACATTTCCCTGAACATTTATAGGGTACCTTTGGTGGGAAAAGAAGTGCTGTTTTAGTTTGCATGATCAAGCAGACATGGTTTCTATTTATAAGGAGCTTTTTTTGTCTCCTGTGACACACGCACACATACTCATACATAATTTATAAATAAGTATTATACAATGTAGAAAACCACAAGTAGCATCAGAGTGATACAAAGAAGTTGCTGTTGGAATGTTTAAAAAGCAAGAAGTAGCTTTGGAATGGGAAGACCTGAGAAAACTTCAGTAAAGAGGTGACACTGAATTGGACCCTGGAGCAGGTACAGAATGTGTCGTAGATATGCAGAGTCTGGAGAAAGTGTGTTGCAGACATGCAGAGATGAGGGAGACTTGTGGCCAGAAGCACGGCATGAGATGAATGAGGGCAAACAAGGATTAGAGGGAGAGCGTCTTGCCTCTGTGTGACATGGAGACATGGGACATGAAGGCACACAGCTGGGTGAGAGCCAACCTGGTGAAGCCCACAAGTTTGGGCTGCAGGTAATGCTTGGTGGAGAGTCACTAAAGGGCTCTGAATGGGGGGGAGCGACATCGTCAGCAATGTACTTGGGGAAAATTAAACTGACTGTTGAGTATAGGATGGATGGGAGAGCAGAAAGGAAGTGTTCTTCGTTGAGATGACAACCTTCAACTTTTAGAAGTAGGCATTTAAAAAATTGTCCAAACACTCATGCACACTAAAATCTGTCTTCAATCTTTTTCAGACAGTTCATTTTAATTAAATGAAAGGCAGAAAAAAATGACTTCTGCCATTGGTCTCTCCCGACACTTCCTAAACTATAGCATAGGCAGGGACTGTAGTCAGAAATCAATTCAAAGGCAGACAATAAGGAGCTGGAGGGGGAAGTAATTACTAGAGAGCTGGCTGCTTTAATTAAAACTGGAGAATACTTGAATAGAAAGAAAAATGCTGCACTGGACTGGATGCGATGGAATAAATGTGTGTGGTCACATTAGTGCAGTGAGCTGGTGTCAGGAGGGATTTATGAAGTTGTGATAGAGGTAACCCTCTCTTCTTGCTTTGAGAACTTACAACCCCATCACTAGGCCCCAAAGCACAAAGGAGGATGTTTCTCATGGCCATGAGAAATTCCATGTTAATAGTTATCTACTTGCCTAAAAAAAAATATCATTCTTTAATTTAATATTCTGCTTTTGAGACGCTCCTCCAGATGAAGTTTGAATCTACCTCTGACTATGTCCATTTATGTATTACTTTCTAGTCAGACAAAAAAAAGAGTAAGATTTGTAGTGTTAGTTTTAGAGTAATATTGACTCAGGAGGAGAATGTCTCTAATTTCAACATCCTTTTGAATCTCAGCTCCCCAACTCTGTCTAGGATAGCTAGATAGTGGTACAGATTTTGGTAAGTAGGACGGTCAAGATGAAGTATTAACATCCCCAAAGTGTTCTGAAAATGTTTTCTTGTTGGTTTTGATTTCTAATATATTTTGGGCTTTTCCAAAAGTCCGAAGCTAGTTACATTCTTCTGAGATAGAACAATTTTAAGGTAATATTTATATTCCAAAACTCGGCAAATATCTTGATTAGGACATTATTTGCCCCCAGACTCTGTTTATGAGGCTAAGCAAGAACCCAAAGTGTTCTAACTTTTCCTTAGGTTACTTCATGTGATCCTGTAATAACGCCAGTGTTGATGTTATCACCCCCAATCTACAAAGGATGACACTAAAGCCTTTTGAGGGTAAATACCTTCCACATTCCACATATTAGTATGTGGCAGAGCTAAAATCTGAACTTGAATCTACTTGACCCCAAAGTCCCTATTCTTTTTTCCTTTATCACATTGCTACATTGTGACTTCTAAAGGGAAGAAGTTGATAAACAGAGAGAAAAACACCCAAAAATTGGATAGGAGAAAGAAAGAAAATAAAAGTACATGTTAGTGTCATAATGCTTCCATACTGGATATTAATGGAAAAAAACAAAACAAAAAACAAACAAAAAAATCTAGTAATAGAAAATAGTTTACATGTATTGAATATTGACATATCATATATTGGTGAAATACTTTATTATCATGTTATCTCTAACAACTGTCTTATAAATTAGGTGCCACTGTCCTCTTTGTACAGAGAAAATGAAGCTAAAGAGATGCTAAATAATTGCCCAACATTTCACAAGTAAGGACATGAAAGCTCCAAGTCAGGTATTTTGGGTCCAGGGCCCACATTCTTATCTTTCACAATCCATATTGTGGATAAGCTATTTTTTAAGTGGCTGTTAATGCCTTAATGTCATTAGGGCATGGACTATTTTAGAGATACAGTAACTCGCACTTGGGCAGAGATTTAACATCATCTTTGGTGCCAGGGAATATTTTTACTAAGTTTTCAAGTGGCACCAAAGCGGGGAGTGGGGTGGCCATCTGAGTGAGTGCGTCAAGTGAAACACAGCCAGGAGATTCCGTACCACCAAATGGCAACGGAGCTTTAAAAAGTTATCATCCAGATATAAAGAACCATCAAAAGTAAAGAGCATCACATATGAAAACATATCTAGGGATTTTACTTAATGGCAAGTTTTACTTGAGCCACACTGTAAACCTCATGAGGAGGGGCTCAGCTATCATGTGTACCACTTTATCTCCGAGGCCTAGCATAGGGTCGAGTGCATGGTAAGAGCTCAGTGAATGTGTATTGAATGAATGAATGAATGAATGAATGAATGCATAATGAATGGATACAGTGCATTTGAAAAAGCTATTGACTATTAGGCTGCATCCATAGAGGTAGAAAGTCTAGAACAAGAGATGTGTTTGTCCTATTATACTCTGTCCTGGTCAGACAGCTGGTTCACTGTATTAAGATTGAGATATCATTTGCATACTGACCATTGAGGTCCAGTGTTAAGAGTAATTGAGGTGGTGAATGGAGTAACATACTACATGGGAGAGAAGGGGCTGACACTTGAGTGACTTTTGTGTGCCAACTGCTTTGTGAATCCTATTTCATTTGGTTCTCAAAGTGACCAAGATATCACAGAGGCGTTATTCTCATTTTACAGAAGGGAAACTAGATTCAAGCAGGTGACTATACCTCCCAAGATCACACAGTAGTTGAACCACAGTTTGTCAAATTAAAAGGCCCAAGCTCCTTCTACTTAAGTGTCCTCTTCAATATAAAAAACTCAAGATGTTCAACTTGTAGAGAGAAAACTACTAAGGGAGGGCTGACAAAGAAGCTAAACCATGGCCCTTTCAGGGTTGAAATTCTATCATAATACTAAGCTTCTCACATAATAAATGAGCTATAAAGTATAGTGTGAGCAAGGTTATTCTGTGTAGTCTGGGAGAAGAGGAGAGGAATAAATCCCAGTGGGTAGAAATTATGGGGCAACTTGAAGCAAACTGTCTAATGATGAGACAGTATTTAGCAGTAGAGGGGACTGAGTTGTAAGGGAGTGAGCTCCCTGTTATCAAAGGGATTAGACAAAGGCTGAGCTGCCAGCAAGTTATGTGGTGATGTTGAGCAGTTCAGTACCATACAATTAAATTTAAATTAATTGAAATTAGATAAAATAAAATCCGGTTCCTCAGTTGCACTACCCACATTTCAAGTGCTCATTAATCACTGCGACTAGTGGCTACCAATTAGCACAGCGCAGCACTTCTCCGTCGTTGAAGAACATTCTGTTGCCCAGCTCTGCTGCAGAGTTGGCACATAGGATTATTGGACTCTAGTTCCTTTTTATTTTGAAGTTGTTTCTATGAACATTTCCCATCAATCATCTTTTTTGACCAAATCAGCACTACTTTTTTAGTATCTATACTAGCACTGATTTTTCATGTCTCTTACTGAGAGATACCCCAGCATATGTACCAATTCCATTATTTTGGTAGGTTCATTCATCAGCTATGGATAAAAATTTTGGCCTATGGAGTTCCTGCTGACCAAATAGGTATTTCCGATATAGAAGTTCAAGGTGCCTGATCGGGCAGTAAGTACCTCATATTCCCAAAGAGGGTTCTTCTGGTGCTGTTTTTCACTCTCACATCTTTTCCTCTTTGCAAATTGGTCATTCACAAAGGAAATGAATCTGATAGCAGATTGTTGGAGATTAATTACCTATGCTATGCCAACGCCACTCCATAAATGTCAGTGCTAAAGAATCTCCTACAGGGAGAATTTTTAGATTCAACTGGAAATTAATTGTAATTAATATAATAGGTTAATTCATTGTAATTATTTTTAAGCCTTTTGGCAATGAGTTAATTCCCTGAGAATCACATTGCTCTGAGTGTCATAGGGAATGCTTAATGAGAACGTTCTGGTCCCAAATCTTACCCCTCTGGGAGAAAGCTTACTTGTCTCTCCTCTGGCTGAGTTTCTCCTGGAGTATATTTTGGTGGCATTTGAGTTCTGGAGAACAAAGGAATCCCTACAAGGTGATGCATAAACGTACCGTCAGATAGACTATGCTCATTGGAGAAGGGGAAAACAAAAGGCCTTTGATTGTGCCCCGTTTTCTTTGGAAGCATGTCTCATTTCAGACTAACAGAGTGCCTTTGCTCTTGGAATAAAATGTAATAGGACTGAACATTGAAGAATCTGGGCCTTTTTCCCTTTCCTAATTATTTCCACTTGACTCACTTAATCTTGGATGATTATTCAGTCATATCTGAAATGAGAAAATGATGGGAGTAGAATTTCCGTCTCTTGTTTCAAGAGCTTATAAACATTAACAGAATAGTCTTGAACCAAAAACAAATAAAAAATCATAATCGGCGATGCCGTGTTTTTATATATTAGGAAAAATCTCTGCATTGTTAGGGAAGCAGCTCAAATTTCCAAATGGAGGAACCTTGTCAAGCCTTGACGGGTGATTTCATTATCAGCGTTGAAAAACTATCATTTGGAACAAATATTTCATAACGGGAGATTGTACAGAAGCTAAGGAGCCAATTTGTTTACTTGCACCTGGATAGAAATTAAGCCCTAAAATGGGTCATTGAAGATCAGGATCATTAACACTCAAAGACTCACAGGTTGGTTTCGGAGACCCAGAGCTGTCCCGGTTCTTCCCCCCGTCCATGAGCCTTACTGCAGGTCTGTGAACAGACAGATGCATGCAGTCTGCCAGTGGCGGAGAGCTAGGTCAGGACTCAGTATGCGAAGAAGCTTCCCGACAGCTGGAACTGAATAAAATTGAAGCTAACTGCCAAGATGAAGAAGTCACCCGTTACTATTAGGAATCAGGCAGAGTCTGAGATCCCCTTCCCGGGGTTGCTTTGGAAACGAGTGCGTAAGTCAAAGGCCTGGCCCCAGTGATATCTGAAGCCCCTCTGAATGCTGATGATGATTCTTGTAAATTATGGTTCTGTGTTTAATGTAGCCTCCACAATGATGCTTTTAGTATTATCCGAAATATCTCAGGACACCCCGCTTTCATTAAACATCAAGCTACTGTACCCCTCACATGTGGGCACAGCAGGTACTGACGAGGAAGGAGGAGGGCGCGTCCGAGCATCCTGGGAGTGCTGCTGATGGGCGCTCTGCATTACTGAGCCGAATCAGACAAATATGGGGAGATGTCTGCTGTGTTGGGTACTCCTGGAGCGGTCGGTGATCCAAAGATTCAGGTGTGTGTGAGTTATTAAAGAAATGCTCCCAGGAGAATCCAGGAATGAGGGAGGGGAAGTAGTTGGGCAGGGGTGGTCCCACCAGGAGTGCTGGAGCGAGACTTAAAGCTTCCAGTGTGTTGCACTCCAAGGCAAAGGAGCACCGGTTAGTCACTCGTGTGTGTGTGGGGGGGGCATGCCAGCTGTTGGCTGTAAGGCACACAGGGCTGGCGGACAGGAACACCAGAGCTGGGGAGGGGGCGGCACAGAGCTAGTCAAAGTGACAGGAGGGAATCGGGGTAGAGCATCCTCAGCCTCTCTGCTATAGTTACCGTTATCTGTAGCTTTAAAAATTCTCCCTCCGGAGGCTAATTCAGACATGACCTCATTGTATTGTTTAGACACCTCCACGCACCACTAACGATTGTAACCTCTGTCAGATAAAGAACTGTGTCTCATTCTTACAAATCCAGTTGGCACTGAACGGTTACCCGGATGCTGGTTCCACCCTGCCAGGTGCTTCGGGGTTTTAAAACGTTAAAAGGCAGTCAGTCATCCAGGTCCTTGTGGACTTTACAACACAGTTGTGCAGACGAAAGTCCTAACAGGAAATAAAACCCAATACACATGTCCAGTTGTAGGCTTGTTGAAAACAGACTCTGCAGCTCTCCCTGTGCCCAGTCAGAAGGGGCTTTATTCAGGAGGTGCGCAGTAAACTGGATCTTGCAGGAATCACATGGGAGGAGGGAAGCCGTCCCAGGCAGGAGGGGTGAACAAGATAATAAAGGCAAGGTTTGCAAACAGCGAGACACTGCTCAGGAAGGGAGCAGGGGCGTTTGTGGAGGCCTGGAGGAAATGTCTGTCCACGGTGTGTCGTGGAATCCCATCACGGAGGCTTTTCTTGTCTTAGTCTTTTGGGACTGGTGTGCCAAACAAAAGAAGATATTTGTTCCTTGCATATTGCATAGCAAACTCTACTTTAGGAGAGTCCTTCTAAAATCCCAGGGAGCACTGGGGAGCGGTACCGTGGTCAGGGATGCCCTGGGTCAGGATCTTCTCATGTCAGGTGTCCTGGGGTCACTCTGCATTATGTGATTGTAAATTACGGTTCTGTTTTGAATGTAGCCTCCACAATTATGCTTTTGGTATTATCCATAATAACGCAGGGTGTAGCTTTGGAGGTAACTGTTAATGTGGAGCAACACATGTCATCCTTCATTTTTCTCAACTGCAGGTATTTGTATTATTGGCCCAGGGCCAAACCAGCTGACAGAGATCTCAAAGAGAGGACGGTGACAACCAAACAGCAGTAGTCCATTCTGTTTCTCCATCTCTACTCCACCAGAGACCCCTATCCCAAAGGGCGTGGTGTCAGGGTCTACACGGTGGTGATGAGATGTACCGGGAACTTTTCCAAAGAACCTGGGGTCCCCTTACTCTTTTTCCAGCTAGACCAAGATCAAGTAATAGGCTTATAGCTAAAATACAAAAATGTCCTAAGAGGAAAGGGGAAGTGTGTGTGTGTGTGTGTGCGTGTGTGTGTGGTGGGAGAAGGGAGAATATTGGGATGGGTTATTTCTTGAGCCAGTGTAATACAATTTCAAGGAGCCTGACTTTGGATTCGGACACACCCAAATCCACGCCTGACCTTCACTAGCTGCATCATTCTAGCCTTTTCATCTCTGAAATGGAAGTCACAGCAGTATGCACCTCCTGGGGTTGCTGGGAGACACACAGAATTGAGCACACTGTGGGGATTTCGTGTATATTTATTGAACTGAAATGCAGTCTTTAAAGGCATGTCACAGTGACTGTGCCCATGCAGCCCCTTGCTGCGGGATTCGTGTGCACGATGCTCTTATCTTCCTGACCTGAAATACTCATCATGTTCATGGCTTTCAGAGTGCACCCTGTACCAGTCACTTTTCCGGAGAACCAGTTGGGGATAAATTAATGGATTTCCAGAAAAGACATTGGCTTATGTGATTGTGGGGGTCAGCAAGTCAGAAATCTATAAGGCAGGGAGCTTTGGCAGGAGCTGATGCTGCAGCCCTGAGGAAGAATTTTTTTCTTTTCCAAGGAAACTGGAGGTTTTGGGGCTCTTGAGACCTTTCACTGATTGGCTGAGACCCTCCCAGATTATAGAAGATAATCTCCTTTACTTAAAGTCAACTGACCATTGATGTTAGTCCCATCTGTAGAATCCCTTTACAGCAACACCTACTGTTTGATTAAATGGTTGGGTATTGTACCCCAGCCGAGTTGACACAGGATTGACCTTCAGTGTGTCCATACCTCATAGCTCATGGGAGCTCTCACAGAACAGGAGGCGAAGTGTCTGCATGGCCGGGGACCATAGTAGGGGATGAGATGAATCTCCCAGGTCACAAATGGTGGAAACCTTACAAGGGTTCTCGCTGCACTAAGGCTAGAGACAAAGTGCTAATTGAAGGCTGCGGGGTCCTGCATGATCCCGCACCCCGCCTTTCAGACCTCACTCCCTATGTCTCTCTGTCCAGATCACACCCCACTTCAGCCACACTGGCCTCCTCGAAGTTCCCACCTGAATGCTTGTCCCCTTGACATGCACTTGGCTAATTTCCTCCACTCCTTCGAGTCTTTGCTGGAATATATTTTCTCCACAAGGCCTCAGTTCTCTCCAGCAGTCCCAACCCCACCTCTCTTCTCTTCTTTCTTTTTCTTTCATTTCCATAGCACTTACCAGCTTCTATATACTTTACGTATGTAGTGAATTTGTTACTGTTTACTCCCTCCTCCAGAAAATAAACTCAGTGAGTATCTTTGTTTTAATTGCTGATATATGTGAAGGCCCCAGAACAGTGCCAGGAATATGCCAGGCATATGGTTGAGGCCCAGGAAAGATTTGTTCAATGAATGAATGAGAAGGATAAGGAAGGGGCAGTGCTACTCTGGAACTAAAGGGGTATGGTTAGGGCAGCTGAGTTGAACAACTCCAGGGGCGCCATTCACATATATTACAATGCGGATAAAGGTCCCTGGTGGTGTCCAACAAGCAGCCCTTTAAACCAGATAATCGGTGGGTTCAAATTTTACTTCTTTCCATAAAGAAAAGTAAAGGTTTCATAAAAAGCAAGTCTCTCTCCTAAGAGCAGGTATTAAACTGGATTGAAATTTATTAACCTGTTTTATCCCTGTGAAAGAAAATATCCAAATTGATTTTAAGACGTGAATCTCATATAACCATTTACTATTATTAGTCTGAAGAGAGACATAATAAGAAACAGTTACTTGAGGTTCATGTGTTAAAGACAATTTGGTTTTTATAATTTCCTATTTTCATAATTTGTTTTCTCTTTTCATAACCAAAAAAAATCTAGCTCTCCTCATCAGTATTCTTAGTGCCTCTGAAAGTGTGGTCCCCAGACAGACAGCATCCTTGTGACCTGGGAACTTGTTAGATGTGCACCCCAGACCCACTCAGCCCGTGGCTCTGGCGGGGCTGCAAGTGCATGCCCAGGTTTGAGAACCACAATTAGAGACCACCCCCCATTGAAAATTTTTCATCTTTTTTATATTTGTAGCAGCTAAGAAGATGTTTGAAATACACATAATATAATTTGTTTCATATAAATAGTTGAGTTTCTTACTCCAAAGATGAAGCCATATTTTATTGGAAGGCATCCTTCCCAGAAGATTCTGTTGTGTGCCTCCTGCCTCACCAGTTAGATAATCCCTGGAATGTTTAAGAGCCTAAAATGGTCTGGAAGGCCCTTTCCTGGTCCTCTAATCTGGGAGGGAGGGAGGAAGGGACAGTAAATTTACATATCATTACTGCATTTCTATGCATATGGCCCTCCTTTGGCAATTTTGCATAAAGTCCTAAAGGCTTGTTCAATTTAAGGAGCAGTTTCTAGAGCCATGCCTAATCCCAGAGAAAACTGAATTAACTCTCACCACAAAGTCGCATAGAATCACACTCTTGGAAAACATGAATACTTGTTGAAGCTAAGGAAGAATTGCCTGCCTTTGACTCCAGGAGTAACCATGGCCATGAAATTCCTTGGAAAGACCTCATCGGTACTGATAACTGTAAAACCCTAGAGTAGCTGGTAATAGAAAGCAGAGAGACATTCATGTCTATGCTTAGTAGAACATGTGGGTCCCAGATCACATTTTAACAAAGGAAGATAAATTAAAAGTGATCACCAGAACTCACTCTTAGCCTTGATTTTTTTCCAGTTTTTCTTACATGGCATGTGTTAGGTTAGTACCCAAATAACAAACATACTTTCCAAAGGCCCTTAGAGGGTTAGGCATTAACTCAGACAGTCTTGGTTGAGATTCCAGTGTGGCAAAGCTGAGGAAACTATAATATAATTATGTCTCATTCACTCCATGTGTTAAATGCTCCTATACTTAGGGTCACTGTGTCATTTTCATATTCTTGGACTAAGACCTGGACATATGTTTGTCTCTTTATGAAGCTTTTAGAGATTCAAGAAATACTGTTCTCTAAATAGTAATTCCTGATGTTGTGTGTGTGAGTGTTTCTTTGTGAGCAGAGTGTGGATCAGTCATTGTTGATGGTGTGCTGGTAGTGTTTAACAACTAGTTCTCCATATGCAAAAGCCCCAGTTTGTAGCATTTGCCAGTTTCCATGGTGTGTATTGTCTTACCATGATCAATTTCAAGCTATCAATCTGACATCATTGCATGGAAAGTTTGAAAAAGAAACACACGATTGATGTTCTTGGACGGGTGCAAACCAGTTCCAACAAGTCATTGGAATACAGAAAATTTGGAAAGCAGAGGAAAGGACTTTTTAAAAACTATAGAGGAAATAAACTCATGATATTGTTGCTAGGGCCCTGGCTGGTTTGCCTCAGCAGTTGGAGCGTCAGCCTACGGACCAGAGAGTCCTGGGTTCGGTTCCCGTTAGGGGCACGTACCAAACAAACAAAAAAAGAGAGATGTTGTTACTAGGAACAAAAATTAGTTTTAATATTGGATTGCATTTTCTTACAGTATTTTGTTTATGTGTTTTGTTTGTTATTTTGTATATATAGTTTTGTGTTTTGCTTTTATCTTCATGAGCACTATTTTAGTGGTTGTGTAATATCCCATCAAATGGATATAAGATCACTATTAGCCCTAATTGTGGTTGTTCAAGGAACATCTCCTAATTTTTGGTGGTGGTGTTTTAAATAATGCTATAAAGCATTGGAACATTTGGGTAAAAATCTTCCTTCAACTTTCTAATGGCTATTTCCATAAAACAAATTTTATGATCACTGGTTTAAATTATGGGTTTTGAAAAACTATTACCAGATATCATATAGAAAGTTTGTACCAATGTACACTTCTACCAACAGTGTTTAAGAATGCCTCTCTCGCTGTACCTTAGCTACCACTACTTTTTTAGAGGATTTAATAATTTGGTAAGTTAAAAAAAAAAAAAACTTTAGCATTGCATTTCTTTGTAAGTGTACTGAATATTCTTATATGTATTGTCATTCTGTGTCGCCTTTTTAAAGGCCGGTGTTCATGCTAAGGGCTGCGTGGCGAGGCAGCCCCCACCCAGGGATTCTGCTGGGTGCCTCCACCTCCACCACTGGAGAGTTCCCGGGCCAGGGAGTATTTAAGAGCTTTAAATGATCCGGAAGCCTCCTTCCGGGTTGTCTTTTCTGGGAAGGAGAGAGAGAAGGACACTAAACTTGTTCCCTCTCCCCAGGTACATCTCTGGTTTCATCTTCTATTTCTCTTCACCAGGCCCAGGTTCACACCCCTGCAGCCTTACTCTTGCTCGTTACTCCAAGCGCAACACAGGAGGTCAGGTTCTTCCCCTGCGTTATCTGTAGAGCTCACTCCCTTCCTTCTTTCAAAGCTTTTTGCAAGTGCCACGTCCAAGAGGTTTTCCCTAATCCTCTCTCTAAAACTGCATCCCTCATCCCTCTTCACTGTCTTCCTTCTCTGCACCACTATTCCACTCTAAGTGTAAGCTCCCTGAGACAGTATTCCTCTAGTCTGGAGGAGTGTCTCACAATAAATATTTATTGGATGAATAAGTATACTCCAGCCCTATATCTAAAGGTTTAGTTTTGTCTTGATAAAGACAGTATCAATTTAGGTACTTCCTGTAAACACTGGAGACAGTAACTATTTGCAATATTGGTACCAAATATATTGCTAGATTTTTAAGGTACTGCATTTTTACATAAGCAGAAAATAAATATTTTTTATGTCATTAATCTTGCATTGTGATTTTTTTCTATTCAGTTACACTTACAAAATTCTTTTTCATGAAAAGATCAGATAACTTTTCTCACATTTTATTCTCACATTTTTATGACTTGATTGTTTTGTAATGCTTTAATAAATAAAAAATTAATTTTGTTATTGTGATAAAATGATTATCTAAATTGTTTTTGTCATGTAACTTACTGTTGGGGTTCTGTTTCTGTTAATGACATTGTTTTCTTCTTTTAATTATGCTCCATAATATTTTAAAATCTAACTTATGTATTTTCCTGTAATATAAAATTTATGGGCACCAAATCTCAATGGACATTTTTTAATTATCTCCAAGATATTTTCATAGTAGTATCTATGTATTTTAAAAGCACTTTCCAATCTGGACTAAATATACTTGAGTTTGTTTTGTTATCACTACAAGTTCTGATAAGATACAGAGCAAATAAAAGGAAATATAATAGGGCAGTTGGGTTCTCAGAAGTCAAAATATCAGGACTAAAGTCAAATCCGCCTCTGTCCACATTTTTTCCTGAAGCACCTGCCAGGTGTTACTAGGATTGGAAAACTGACCCTTTTATTGACCCTCTTAAGCCCAGTTCTTAACCCGTGGTTGTTGCTTGATAAATATTGAATTGCATTGCACCTCAGGGCATGATGCCATTTCAGGAAGGTATTCTAAGAAACAGCTTTCCTTTTCCACCTGTCTTCTGTTTTCTCCTTCTCTTAGTTGCGGTCCAGTGCAGAGCTACATCCTGACCTGCTCACGGATTGCCTAACCGTGCAACCCCTGCAGCCGGCCACCTCCCCACGCGATGCTGCCGCCGATGGGGCAGTGGGATGCTCCCCGGGGCCTGGGCCTGACCTCTATCCAGGTAATGACAGCAAAGGCAGACCCAACCACATCAACTGATTTTCTCTCAGCCCTTCACTCTGGTTAAAGGGAATGCTCACATGAGAAAAATTCTTCTAAAATCATCTGTATTTTGCTTTATCAATGGACTGGAAAATATCCCCCTCCCCACTTTCCCATCTGAATTCTGAGTTGGGTTTGGCAGCAGACTATTTTTTCTCATTAAGAAACAAAGTAAAGTAATGCATTAGCTCTTTTTGTCCTGGACATCTGCCAAAAGTTCAGTGCACCCAACCTCCCCAAGTATCTTAAATTTATTAACTGATAGAGACTCAAAGGAATGCTTCCCCCTTAAGCAGGTAACAGGCTCCATGTGGATTTCTTAATGGAACAGTCATTGTCTTCTTTGCATTTTAAAAGAAAGCCCCAGGTTCCTAAGAAAAATATCACACCAGTAAACCAACTTTTGTAAGAATGTGCATTATTGTTTGTTAACCATTTGGGTGGGGGCGGGGTGGGGTTGGCACTCCCAGACCAGCTTCTTTCCACCTGGGTTTGAATAATAGATGACTCTGTATTTGAAAAAATTCATGTGTGTAGTGAAAAATAAGAAAGGATTAATATGCAATAAGGAGGTTTTTTTTTTTCATTTGCTTTCTTCGCGTGGATTTTTGTGCATTTTTCCACTGTCATAATGGTGATGCCCTACTGCAAACAGAATTGGTTAGCACCCTCAGGTGTGGAAGGCTCCTACTCTCGTGCCATGACTATGAAGCCACAAGCCCCACCAGCCCCACATTTCAGATAACGAGAATGTCTGTGGATTGCAAATCCCACTCCTACCCCCATCTGATTCCAGGGCTAGGCTTTGGCAGCAGACTGGATTTGTTTGTTTGTTTGTTTGTTTGTTTGTTTTTACTGTACTAATAAGCCATGAAGAATTAAGAATTCACTGATGCATAACAGTGGAATAGGAGAAAGACATGCTTGTATAGCTTACTAAACTCAATAGTTATCAGTTGATCCAAAGGTAGGGAAAGGGCATTAAGCAAATATAATATTTCAAGAAGCTCAGTCATCAAGACATCCTTCATGTTGTCCCAGGGTTGGTGGCCGTTGGTCAGTTACTTCGGCTACTTACCGTTGGAGACAACACAGCCTCTGCTCTTTGAGATCTTGGGACATGACATTAAAACTTATCTGAAGGGATGACCAAGTCTTACAGGGGTTTTGGGTACAGGTGCATATATACACATGAAATATGGCAATGTACAATGTTTTCAGCACACATAAATATTTTCTATTAGATGTATACGTGGAAAAGCGTGACTAGCTTTTGTTTGTACATATGTCTGTTTGATTTGCCAAATATTTGATATATGAACATTTATTTTAGCACATTAACTTTAACAATCAGTTTAAAACAGCCAATATAGCAACTCTACTTTTTTTTTAATCCTCACCCAACGATATATTTTCATTGATTTTGGTTTTTTTAGAGGGAGAGAGAAACATTGAGGTGAGAGAGAAACATCAATTGGTTGCCTCCTGTACACACTCTGACCAGGAATCAAACCTGCAACCTAGGTATGTGCCCTGACTGGGAATTGAACCCACAACCTTTTGGTATATGGGATGATGCTCCAACCAACTGGCCAGGGCTCTCTACTTTTTCAGTCTATAAATCCATAGTTTTACTAAAAACCTGGAACACAGCAGTTAAGAGTCACATATAACCAGAATCAATTGCAAGTTGGCCCAGCATATAATGTATTTTCTGGCAATGGGCTAGTCTTGTTCATTTAAATCTCTTGGGAATGGATTTGGGAAGTGATGACATCTCTACCTATCAAAACGTTAATACCTTTGCAGTGTGTAGCATACATCTGTATGGCTCATTTCCAAAACTTAGGAATCGCATTTGTCTTGGTGTGTACTTTTGTATTTGTGGTAGTATTTTTAAAGTTTTTAAGAGCTTTAGTTTGAAATGGCTTTATCATTCCAAATAATTCCTCTTTTTGTTCATGATCCTTTTTTTTTAAATTGCTTATTTATTTTACAATTACAGTTTATTTTCAGTATTATTTTGTATTGGTTTCGGGTGTACAGCATAGTGATTAGACAATCATGTACTTTACAAAAGGTTCCCCTAACATTTCCAGCACCCAACTCGCACCGTCCATAGTTATCGCAATGTTATTGCCTATGTTCCCTGTGCTGTACCCTATGACTATTTTGTAACCACCAATCTGTGCTTCTTAATCCCTTCAATGCTTTCCCCCACCCTCCCTCTTACCCACCTCCCCAGCAACCACCAGTCTGCTCCTGCCCATGAGTCTTCTACATTGGGCCTTCGAAAAGAGTTTGAGCTCTTAGCTTCGAGCCTCCAGCTAGTGCAGGCAAGCTGTCACAGTGGGCAAGGAGCCTAAGTTGCCACAGTGTCAACAGAGCTTCTTCAGATTGGTTTGAATTTTCTGTGACTACGGGGATGTTTGAAACTGGCAGGTGGCCATCTTGCTTGATTCCTGGCATTTTACTTCTCGACTTAGCTGCTAACTATGAACGTTTATCTTCCCCACGTCTTTATTCCTGCTTCCCTCGGGTACTATTTTACTTTCTTTGTTCTTGCCTTTATTAAAAAATTTTTTTTTTATTTTTTATTACACCCTCTGTTTTTCTGAGTAGGCAGCAAACAGAACAGAACAAGACAGGAATGGAAAATGAGAAAACAAACATTTTAATCCTTTCTTCTTTCTTTTCAAGTTCTAAAAACCCACTTGCCAGGAGCGCATGCTCACACCAGTTTCAAACCTGTGCTAAAAATCTGTGGAAAGAAGCCAAACAGTGAAAAGTGCCAAAGGAAAAGGAAACTGTTTATCAATTAGTTAAATGTAAAATCTGTAGTGTGAGGGCAATTTGACAAAGATTAAGACTTGGCTAAGTGGCAAAAGTACTTGGAGTCATTCCCTTTACATTCTGTTATACAAAATTGAGAAAATATTTGTTTAATGATTGTCAAGCACTTAGACTTTTAAGTGCTAGCAAATTGATTTATAATAAAAATATTTTGATGGAGACCTGTTCAGTACATATGGGCATAGGATCAGAAGTAGTTTAGCAAGGAGCTCCACGATTTTTCAGAAACTGCGAATGAGGACTCGTGTTTTGAAGAAGTCATGGTTTTGAAATGGAAATTTTTAATGGGTAGCAGACAATGATTTCTTTGTTAGAGTCCAGGAGAGGGATAGTCTGCAGAGCATTGGGATGAACAGGAAAGATGGCGGTTCTGACACACACAACTTTTGCAAGTCTCCTAACATGCTGACTTTTCTTATTGAAACAAACTTTTCAGCTGCTAAGACAGAATTGGATTGGAAAGGATTGCCTGAAGAGACTTTTGTTTCCGTGGAAGAAAATAGTGCCCCAGGTTAAAGCAGCCAGATGTCACTTGAGGCCCTTCTGAAGAGGATTTTAAAAGCGAGATGTTTACTCATCTTTTCGGAGATCCCAGGGCTCCCTGGGCCTGCTCCTCAGCTAACCTGAGAGCAGTTTTGTGACATAACAACAAGGCTGGACAGTGATAGGCAGTTCTCAGTGACAGCTCACTTATATTTTCTGCCCTTTTGTTCAAAAGTTCTGTGCCCCAGATGGAGACTGCCGTGGCCAGCTTGTAAATTCGGGGGATTTTTCTGATCATCTGAGGGAGAAGTCTTTCATAGCCAGTAGATCGAGGTGTGAATGCCCCTTTTAAAGCTGAATGCCTATGTAGACCTTCCTGTCAGCTCCCTGGGTGAACGAATGAAGCAGGTAAGCCAGTTGCTAGAGAGTCTGCAGCATCACGGACAGCCTGGGCCTGCCTGGGCCTGGCAGAGTCCATTCACTAACAGGGAATGCTCTTTGGAAGGAGATCTGTCCCCTGAGTGATCACAAAAATGATGCCTCCCTCCAAATCGAAACTACTGCAGATTCAGTCAAGCATGACCTTTGCAGATGCTCTTCGCCACGAAGAACTTGTAGAGGCCATTGTGGTTGAGGTGTTTGCGTCTCATAGAAACCACCCACCAGGTGAGGAGCTAGTGCAGCTGGAACAAGGAAATCTGCAAGAACGAGGGAAGTTTATTGGTACAACTTCTATTGTGTTATCAAGTAATTACCGTGTTTTAGAGTTGTTGGATCACCCCAGTTTTTAATATAACCTTAGATCGTTCGGGGGGAAAAAATAAGTGTTATATTCAGATATTACAGGGAATTGTAGAAGGATATTTTTTAGAGCAGGGATTTTTGAAGTCCTACATTGTCGTTCCTGTTCCCTCCTGCTCATTGCTGGGAAATGAAGGCTTCTCTCTTACAATAGCATCACTTTTGGTAATAAATAGCACCATATTAAATTTATGCAGGATTTAACATTCTTTGTGAAATAGTTAATGCTTCATTTTAATGTAATTTTACAGTATATGTTTTAATACATTTTCTACATTCCTAAGTTAAGTATATTTGCTATCTTGGGACAATTTGCAGAGTTGTAGGGGTTAGAAATAATTTTATATAAAAGTGCCTCATATAATTTACTCTCAAAAAGTGGTTGTTAATTTAAGGACTTTATTAGAATGTTCTAAAATGGCACCAAAATTTCCCAATAGGTTAAACTTTATAGGAGAATTGTTGAAGATCAAATAACATAATCCAAATAAATGTCCTTAAAAGGTCATAGAGCATTATACAAAAAATGCAGTAGTTATTACCTGCATTGCCTTCAAAATCTCTGCTTTGCTAGGAATTTCCCAGAGGTGAAAAGGGACAGAACAACTTGAAAGTGGTGATGGACAGAAGGAGGTAGAGATGGGGGCACAGAAGCTATTTAAAAGGAGATATTTGGCAACATCTTTGTCATCCACCTTCTGATGTTGCCTTGACCTACTGCTAGAATCCTGTACTATTCATGGAACATCCCTTGCATCTCTGGTTTACCCACCTGGTTGGATTGCAGAATCAATGAGAGTAGAAGCAAGCTTCATTTTTTTCTTTTGGAGAAACTGATAGTTTAACCTATAGATTTAGCCCTCCCTGACCTGAGCCAATCCTTTAATGTGCATTAACTCACCTGGAAAACCTGTGGAAATACAGATTGCTGTTCCTCACCCACGGAATTTCTGATTCAGTAGGTCTGAGTGAGTCCCACGAATTTGAATTTCTGCCAGGTGTTTCTAGCAAGTTCTCAGATGTCACTGGGTGCTGCTGATCAAGAGACCATACTTTGAAAACCATTGCTCTGGATCATAAAATGTGGGAAATGTGACTTCTAGCAAAACATGATCTGAATTTTGACTGGTAGGAGTTACAATAAGAATTGCCCCTAATTAACCAGATTTGGGGCAGGGGGAATCCTTTCACAATGGATATGTATGTCAAATCACCACAATGTATACCTTTTTTGTTGTTGTTGTTAATCCTCACCTGAGGATATTTTTCCATTGATTTCTTTTTTTCTTTTTAGATAGAGTGGAAGGGAGGGAGAGAGAGGAAAAAAAAACTTCAATGTGAGAGAGACACATTGATGGATTTTCTCCCCCATGTCCCCAACCGGGGCCGGGGACTGAACCTATAACCCAGGTACATGCCCTTGACTGGGAATCGAATCCCCAACCCTTCAGTCTGCTGGCTGATGCTCTAATCACTAAGCCAAATCCTCCAGGGCCACTATGTATACTTTAAATGTCTTAAAATTTTATACATCTATTATACTTCAATAAAATTAAAATTTTAAAAAAGCATTAAAAAATTGGAACAAAATTTTTATCTGAAACCAGTAGGATGGAAATCTGTCCACAAGACAATTTAATGATGAGGTTGATATGCTATATATATTACAATGATGAATAATAACACTCTGGTACTTATAATTAAACAATTACAAAGATAATAAAACTAAATCAAATAAGGAAGAAGAAAAAAAGAGTTTCCCTGTAGTATAGATTTCTGTTTCTCACTACAGAAAACCTGCAGGTGAATTTAAGCTTGTCTTCCCACCGGGGATAGAAGGGTATTGCACATACTTTGATTAAGAGTGAGATCCTGTAACCGCCCGACTGGAGAAAATGAGAATTCCTGTTCCTGGCCAGCAAGGGCACATTTGTGCGTGTGCTGCTCGTGATGATGACGTTTGATGTTTGCACGCTGCTCGATTTGGTGGTTCGGTTTCCCACAGATTCCTTTGTATTCGTGTTAGTTTTCACGCAAGATTAAGCCGAGTTATTCAGTTTTACAACATGTACAAGCTTTTGCTGTAGAAATATTTTTGTGCGTGAGTACAAACTCTTCCACAACTTCTGAGGAGAGGAACGTAGTGAAGCTGTGCAGTTGCAGCTTTATTACCATTGGGCAAAGTCACGGTTGTCTTTATGCTATTATTTCTCCTTGCCCTCATTTCTTGTTATTTTGCTAGCAGCAAAATGGGGTGTGAAAAGGACAGGTTGCATCTACCCTGACGTGTACCCCAAGCAGGTCTTAGGAAACAGATGGGTGGCAAGACAGAGAATTCGGGATAGACTTTCTCAAACGAGGAGCTAAACCCTTTTGTGATTAGGAAGTTTTGGGCCAAATTTCTGGGCCCAGAGTTCTGACTTTCTGCTTCAACTGAATTACCTTCCACGGAAAGAGAAAAATTAGTATTTACGTCTCTTTCATGTGAAGAGTAAAGAAAAAAGAAAGTGGGCATTTTCAGGGTGTTTGCAGTCACAGTGAATATTTATTCTTTTTATACTTGTATGAGCACTGAAAATAAATGTTAAAAATAGTATAAAATGCTAAAGTGAAGGACATTACTGAATTAGCTTGGATATTACTTTTTATGTTTTACTGTTAATGGGAATCAGAGAGCACGTTGCAGGCACTGAATAAAGAGGGTATTGTGGATGCTGGCTTTATAGAGTCTTCCTCATGTTGCCAAAGGGTGACCGTCCCCGGTCAGGTGCCCTGGCCATGACTGGAACCATTAATGCGGCTTTGACAGCAGGTGCTGATTCATCAGCAGTTACAGCTGCCTCCTTGGTGTCTTAACCCAGTTTTCCTCCCTAAGTTTCAAGGCTGCTGTAGCATCACTTTCATGGCAGCATTTCTAGTGGCTCCCTGGGCTTTGCTTCTGGACTCCAGTCCTGTTCTCTCAGTGAACATAGCTGCTCAAGTCTGGCTTCTGTTCCAACTCCCCAGGAGCTCTGATTTCAGGGCTGTCTCACCCTAGAGGTCTGCTGACACCTAGCTGTGCCCTAAGAAGTCAGGGATTTATACTCTTCTTTGGAACCTTTCCCTGGAGATTTAGTAAAGGTCCTATTTCTACCTTCTGGGAGAGGTGGGGGAAAGGGAACTACTCACTACTGTATTGAAAAGAAAAGGAGATACATTGTTTTCAGCATGAATAGGGAAATGCACAGGATACTTACCAAGTTCTCTGAGAAGTAGACGGGCTTCATGAAAATGCAGGGTAGCAACTACCCTGAAGATTCTGGGACTGGTAAAGGAATGATCCAGTGTCCATAGTTCTGAAATGTACTAAGGTATTATATAAAAAAATAAGGGTGGGCCCTGGCCAGTGTGGCTTAGTTGGTTGGGCATCGTCCTGTGCACCAAGAGACCATCAGCTCGATTCCTGGTCAGGGCACATGCCTGGGGTGCAGGCTCCATCCCCAGTAGGGGGTGTGCAGGAGGCAGTTGATCGATGGTTCTCTCTCATCGATGTTTCTCTCTGTTCTTCTCCGTCTCTAAAATCAATTTTTAAAAAAGATATTAAAAAAAAAAGTAAGGATGGGCAGTATTTAGTGTCTCTTTCCTTAAGTCATATTATTGGCCATGTTTTATACAATCCCTCTGACTATCCACATAGCCAACCTGTATTTAAATGGAACATTTAGAAGTGGAAATATTACTCCTTCCTTGAAGTCAAATGTATTTTCCTTTCACTAAGCTCTGTTGCCGTATTAAATGACACGCAGAGTGCTTAGAACAGTGCTTAGCACATAGTAAGTGTTCAGTATCTAGTAGCTATTATTGTTGCTGCTTTTATTCAGACACTAGAAAAATATGTATTATAGTTCTGTAAAGTGGATAGGGAACAGGTGCCACAAACCACAGTGGTCCCCCCTCATCTGCAGGTTTGCTTTCTGCCATTTCAGTTACCTGTGCTCAGTGGCGGTCTGAAAGATTAAATGAAAATTTTAGAAACAAGCAATTCATACATTTTAAATTGTGCTCCGTTCTACATAGTGTGATGAAATCTCACACCACCCTGCTGCATCCCACCCCGGATGTGCATCATCTCTTCTTTCAGGGTATCCACACCGTAGACACTTCCTAGTCATTTGTGTAGGTTATGAGACCTACTCTCACAGTATCACAGTGCTTGTGTTCAAGTAACCCTTTTTTCATTTTTAATCCTCACCTGAGGATATTTTTACATTTATTTTCAGACAGAGTGTGAGGGGGAGAGAGAGAGAGAGAGAAACATCCATGTGAGAGAGTCAAGTAACCTTTATTTTACACAATAATGGCCCCCAAGCCAAGAGTGTGTTGCCGGCAATTCAGATATGCCAAAGAGAAGCTGCAAGTGCTTCCTTTATGTGAAAGGGCGAGAACCGAACAATACGATATTTTGAGAGAAGGAGAGAGAGAGAGAGAGAGAGAGAGCACAGTTCCATAACTTTTATTACAGTATATTGTTACTGTTGTTCTATTTTATTATCATTTTGTTAGTCTCTTACTGTGTGTATTTTATAGATTAACCTTTCCCATAGGTATGTACGCACAGGATAAAGCATAGTATACGTGGGGTTCAGCACTGTCCTCCGTTTCAGGCATCCACCGGGGCCTTGGAGCTTACCACCCACAGACCAGGGGGCGGCTGCTGTACCATCCCACTACTCCCAGTTTTTTTTTTTAATTGGGAGGAGGTGGAAGCATGAAGAAATTGGGAATTTAATCAGCATCATTTAGTGAATAAAATAAAACTCAAACAGAGTTCTTCACATTTTATATTTCAGTGATTTAATACCTAGTGGTTCATATAGCATTTTTAAAATTAAAGAAATACACTGTAGGTCTCTAAAGAAAAACAAATTGGAATAGAAAACTCCATCACTTGGGTGGCAATGCCTCCAAATCACAAAGCATATGTTAGCTTTTGATAGGATTTAGGGTTTCCATATTTTAAAACGGTGTGGCTTCGCCCAGCCTGTGTGGCTTCATGGTTGAGCGTCGACCCATGCACCAAGTGGTCGCCGGTTCGATTCCTGGTCAGGGCACATGCCCAGGTTGTGGGCCAAATCCCCAGTGCGGGGCATGCAGGAGGCAGCCAGTCGATGTTCTCTCTCATTGATGTTTTTCTCTCTCCCTCTCACATCCTCTCTCTCTAAAATCAATAAAGAAAAAAAAAGATTTTTTAAAAATAAATAAATAAAGTGGTATGGTTTCTTTGGTTTTGTGTTCCAGAGACAGCACACAGTCATTAGCTCCAAGCCTGGCTCTTCACTCAATAGATGTTTGGTTTGGGGAGGTTACTTCTCCTCTGTAAAATGGTGGTAAGGATATTGATCCCCTAGGACTGTTGTAAGGGTTAAGCAACATCACGTACAAGAAGTCATACACCTGCTGCCTCTGGGAGATGCCCAGTCAGTGCTCTTTTCTTTTTCCTTCCTCTCTGCCTAAAAGCCTAGAGAACCACTCGTGAGCAGAGCCGATGCCTGTGACAGGGACTAAGACCCCTTCTCTCCATTCCTGTTAGTACTGGGGGCTGGTACTTGGAGTTCAGAGGTAGCTGTCCTGAGATACAAGTGTTCCTTTCGAGAGGAATTCAAGTCATTATGAGGACTCAGAACTCCCATATTCAAGACCTGTTTTCAGATCTGTAAATTAGACAGTTCTTTCTGTCGCCATGAAGAGTTGACGTATGCTTAGGCTGGTCATACAGAGTACCTGTGTGCCAGGATGAAAAAGGAACTTAGTCAGTGATGACTCTTGGAGGACGAAGTAGAGGGAGGAGAGAAGAATAGGGTGAACGGCCTTGAGCAATACACTTAGTGGTACAGTCATTGTCTTGGCCTTGCTAAGGCCTTAGTGTCCCTCCTGATGTCATGAGATAGATTCTTTTTTTTTTTTTTATCCTCATCTGAGGACATTTTTCCATTTTCTACTCAGATAGAGCGGGAAGGAGAGAGAGGAAGAGAGAGAAACATCGATGTGAAAGGGACACATCAAGTGGCCGCCACCCATACGACCCAACCAGGGCCGGGGACAAACTGCAGCCAAGGTACATGCCCTTAGTGGGAACCGAACCCGGGTCTCTATGGACCGCAGGCTGACGCTCTAACCGCTGAGCCAAACCGGCCAGGGCATAAGATAGATTCTTACAGGTCATGTCATTTATCTCCAAATATACCCTAAGGTATCAAGAAAACTATTCTTGACTGTTTGCTTACCTCAAATTTAGTTGCCAAATGTTAGAAACAGTCCCCTAGTCTTTTCATGATGGTTCTTAATAGTTAATACACAGCGGACAATTTATTACCCCTCGAGCCAAATCTGGCCTGCCTGCCTCCTGGTTTTGCATGGCCTGAGAGGATGGTTCTTAAGATTTAAGGTTTAAAATGTGAAAAAGGGCTGTTAGCCCTTAGATGAGAACAGTTGGTCAAAAAATGGAGGACACTGCCTCTTGCCTGCAAAGCCTGAAATGTTTATTGCCTGGCCTGTACAGGAAAGGTTTCCTGACCACTGTTCTATACTGACATCGTGGCCGTTCACCAGTAACTGCATGAAACCAGGGAAGCTTATGGCTTCCATGTGCTTGATCAACTGTTGTTTTAAAAGCCTGTCAATATTTAGAGGTTTTGTGTATCTTCTTAATATTTTAGATTTAGCAAATACTTTAGTGGTCTTCTATCCCATGGGTTTTTAGAGATTTTCATATAAGGCCCAATGTTTAAAACAGGTCAAGTTGAAAGGATCCAGACCACTCCCTGGCTCTCCTGTTCCTCCCTGGGGCTTTCTGTGGGACCCCAAAGGTAGTGGCTCTGTAATGGAATGGTTGTGGGTAAAACGGTCACATTGCAGCGGACATCTGCAAAAGCAGCCTGGGCCACGGTGGGAAGTGTGGTTCACCCGTAGGAAGAAGCTGTCTGAAGACCGACTTGCCCCAGTCAGTTGTGGTTCTGGTGAAGCCAGGGCTGGCAGAGATATCAGAGGGAGTAGGCCTTGTTTTATTCCAACCAGGTCTATTTTTCCTAAAAAGAGAAACATCTTAAACCCTCGAATAGTAATGATTATGTTTTCTAAAATCCAGACCTCTTGTTGACATACTAAGTCATGCCCGGGAGGAAAGCAAAAAGTTGAACTATCAAACTTTAGGGACCCTTCTGGGTTCCAACAGGGAAAATGTCACTTCCTCAAAATGCACTTTTTGCCAGGAACAAGAATGCCTGGAGCTGATGTAACTGAAGACTGGCCCTCCGTCCAAGGTGGAGAAAGTCTTCAAATAAAAATTCCTTGAGAAACGTTAGGTAGGGGCAGGAATTCATGATAACATGTGAATGACTTCGAGTTTCTCTCGAGAGTAAACCAGGAGGTAAACTGAGCATCTAGAGGCACAATGGAGAGAGCATCCACTTTGTGGGCAAAGTGCAGAAAAAGAGCAAAGGGGGTTGTCTGGAGTCACAACAAAACAGCTTCATCACCGCTCCAATTTCGCCCAGGGCTCGTGGTAACTGCAGACTTTGGTTCCCTGTTAGAGCCGAGCCCCCAGAGGGCTGTTGCTACACTGTTGTACAGAGCTAGGAAAGGGAGAGGTTTCCCGAGCAGAGTTCGGTATTGGTGTATCAGTCCTTGAGTTGGTGAGAAGACTGTTGCTTTGAAAATTGGATTGGCTGTCTGTGCTAAAAATCTGTTTCAAGAAGTTTTCGCTGTGAAGTGCTTTCTGAAGTCACGTGGAAGTGGAGTGGGTGGGGTTAACTCCATCCCACCGGAAAGGGAGCAAACATTTTTTCCAGTCCACACAGGACGGGGGAGACAGCCAAGGGGTGAATAATGGGGAGTCAGAGAACCGAATGCGTTCTACTAAAACTTTCGTTTTTGTTACCAAGTTGGACTTGGTTTCTGAAGAAGGAGATGAGGAGCGTTGCTCTAACAGCTCAGGAGTTGCTGGCCCTGCCTGCTGCGTCTGCCTCATGCTCTCCACTCTGCCCCAGTGGAAGACAGCGTCACAGAGGCCAAACTGAATCGCTCACTGCGTTGTTTGCCTGTGCAGTTACCTTACTGACTTTCTGGGTTACTAAGTCTCTGTGAGTCAATAAGTGCGTAGGTTAGGGAGCAAGGGAAGAAAGCTAGGGTGTGAGGTTTGCGCTTCGATTGGCACACGTTACCTGGAAAAAGACCCGCGAGGGCTGCGTGAAATGTTGGTCCCAGAGAAGTCGAGAGAGCTGCCAGTCGAAGCCATTCAACGTGTAACAAAATGTCTTTGTTCTGAAATGCAGATGTTTCAGGAGCTTTTTCTAACATGAAGTTAATTATACCTGGTATTTCAGAATGTTTGATGGTAACCTTTGGCATTTCCGTGGATAGCATCAGCCATAATCTTCTAGTTGTATGACAGTGTATTCCAGAAAGGCATGTAGGCATGTATCCCCTTTCAACCACTAAATAACTTCTTCCCTGGCTATAAATCCAGGTGCGTGATGGGGAAATGTAATTGGGCAGCCTACATAGAAGGTTGGAGCTCATGTGGGAATATCTATTTGTAAGAGAACCTGAATATTCATGTAACTCTGCAGACATCAATAAATTCTCATTTTACCTTATTTATTTCTATTCCCCAGTGAACAGCAGTGCTCTTAAGCTCAAAGTTAATAGGCATGTTCTTCAGAGATGTACCCTCTCTTACCTTAATAGAACATCTCCCTAACACATTTGTTTATCAGTTGCTAGGTAGCTCTCCCATCAGGTGACACAAGTATGTTTTCTTTGTCTTAGTGCAGTGGTGACAGTTACCATTGTTTGCCATCAATTAGCTTGGTGTAGCATGTCAAGGATGTACAGGGGGTGTCATTTTAGTCTGACAGCCACACGATCGGGTTGAGAAGGGATTGTTTCATTATCTTCTCATCAGGGCTGCTGGATAATGATACTCTACACTGCAAAGTAGGAGGGGGGAAAGACAGGCGGAAAGAATAGATTTTTAGGGATTGGCAGTATTAAAATTATTCATGCCTCAAGGAGAAGGGAAAGATTAGAGAAATGACTGTGCAAACCCTTAAGAAGCGACTTTTTCCTAATACAGGTGGAATGTGAAATGATGCCCTTCCTGGTGGAGAGAGAGGGGAAGGGGGGAAAAGCTCAGACGGGAGGAGGAAAGAAAGAGGGAAACTAGCCCTTTTTACTGATAGGCAACAAGGCAAGGATTAGCTGTGGCATCTCTCCATTCTCCAATTAACCTCAAGATCAAACGCAGCCTTCCCAGCGACTCTGCCGAGGCCTTCTCTGGGTTAGAAAACTCTGGTCTGTGAATTCAGGTCCTGAGAGCATTTTCCACGGAAAGGCAGTGCAATTAAATTGCTCCAGGGTGAAATGCAGAGAACTGCCGAAGGTTTGGGGCCTAAATTTTCACTCCTGGGGAGCAAAACTCCCAGTCACCCCCAATATTTGTCATTTTCTTCAGAATGACTGGAGGGAAGTCTTTTCTGAATTCTGAAAATTAACCGTGGCTGGGTCTTCATGCTCTTGGAGAAACAAACAAAAAGAAGTGCTGAAAATGTAGAACTACTTCAAGATAAACTAAGCTTCAAGAGGGACAATTGTGTTGACATTCTAGTCCAGCCTGTTTTCACTCCTTAACGAAGTGCAGTCATGCATGAAAATGGCTTGTTATCTTTTAAACTGAAATGCTTTATGGATTGTAACTCTGGGTGTGTATTACTCATGCAAAATGAAGTACAACATTTTAACCTGTGAGGATTCTTTCTCAGGCACTGAACATGTTCTACCAACTTGCATGAGAAAAATTGAACCAAAAAAATGCTTATTATTAGAGAGTATGATGTATATACTCTTTTGCATTTTAAAATGACCATAGAGAACAGACAGACAGCTGGAGGGTGAAAGGCATAAAAATAAAGTAAAATGACCCTAGTCTACAGTTTATATTTATATGTGCCTTTAGGTAAGAGGCCATACACCAGCAATTTCCAACCTTTTTCTTCTCATGGAACACATAAACTAATGACTAAAATTATGCGGCACACCAAGAAATATATTTTTTGCCAATCTGACAAAAATAGTAGGTATAATTTTATTGATTCACAAAAAAATAATAATTACCTACCCTTTTGCTCCAAGGTAAACTAAAAAAATCGGATGCCTTTACTTGTGTATAAGGATTTCAGGTACCAAAATTAACCAACCAGACGCAACCTTATTATGTCACATGACCAGTAATAGGCAACTCTGTTATATGACCTATATCTTTATGGTTCAAGACAGGGCATTCACACCAAATGACTATTGTTGTGTTGACTGTTGTCATTTTTTTATTTGACAATCTCAGGAAAAAAGAGGTCAGTGCCCTTGACTAAATAGGTATTGCATATTTTAAAAATTCTTGCCACATACTGGTTGAAAATCGCTGCCATACACAATCGGAGGTTAACCATTTTGGAGCAACTGTGCCTTTCTCTTTCCTATCCTATTAGTAATAGTAATCGTTACAGTAAAATAAATAGCCAAAGAATAACAACAGTGGTTTATTGAGCACCTAACCATGGCCCAGGCATTGTTCTAAGTATTTTGTATATATTATATAACCCTCCTCACCATCCTAAGAGGTATTATCCTCATTTAAGATGAAGAAACGGAGCTTAGGTTAGGTGACTTGCCCAAGACACATTGCTAGTAGTTGGTAAAGCTAAGATTCAAACCCAAGTCCATTTCACTGTCAGCAGGTGCACTTTGTTTTCTCACAACCACCCTGACACACGATCTCTCTGTGGGACCCAAGTTCTGGTGAGGCCAGAGGAGCAAGAGTTTTCACTGCAGGTCAGCTGTGTCACGAATCCTTGCCAGGTTTCTCCTGGGAGAATGAGGGGCAGAGACAGAGAGACAAGATTGAACTCTCCCTTTGAACGGAGCCTCTAATTCTTTTTAATATATCTGCGAAAGTCAACTTAGCCTGGTTTCATTGATTGGCTCACTCTTCTGTGCCCTGACCCTGGACATACTGTCCGAGAAATGAAGGGTGAGCCCGTACCTCCTCCAGTGTACCAGCCACCAAGCGTTAAATGTCATTTCTCAAGGTCCCAGCATTAGAGCAACACCATGGCTTTTAAGTAATTATAGGTGACTTCGGATGCATATGTATGGGAACAGCTCAGGGGCAGCAGATCTGCACAGCAAATCTCTCCTTCATGCATTATTGACAGAGGTGGCGGCTTGGCCGACATCGTGCTAACGTGTGGTAACAAGTACACGTATCTGATTGCTCACGAATTACCCCTCTTTCCCACCGGTGGGTCGATAGGCCTCTGACAAGCATCTGAAATCTTTACTGGGGGAGAACACCTTTCCTGCTAGCTGTTTGTTTTCTGAAAAAATTATTCCGTTAATTTCTGGCCTGAATGCATTTCAGAGCCGTGCTGAGGTCGCTTCGGTGCTTTGAGAAACAGAAACGAGACTTGACTTTTTTGCATCCTAACCAGCATTTTGGCGGAGAAAGCTATCCATGTTCCTGGTGGAGGAGAGTGCTTAGTGACTGCAGGCAGCCTTGGCAAACGGAGGGTCGAGGGGTTCTGTGGCAATATGGGCACTCTTGTGCCTTTTCTTGAATCCCTCCTGTGCTTGAGAGGCATTGTGCTATGGTGGTTAGGGGCATGTGACCTGAAATCAGGCTTCCTGGGTTTGAATTCTAGCCGCACTAACTTATAAGCCACATGACTTAGGTAACCTAATCAGGTAATGTAATCAGAAGCTCAATTAGGCCTCCAGGTCCTTGTCAGTAAACCGGGGAAAGGTCTGCAAAGTATTCAGTGGGTGTTGACTATTGATTCTGAGGTTTGGGGCAGCAAGGAGGAGAAATGCAGCTCAGGGGTGGCCCAGAACATTCTGCTCAGAGTGCAGCCGCTGGATGGGCAGCCTCAACATCACCAGGAACTTGGGCGGTGTGAGAGGCGTTCAGAACTCAGCACTCCCTGCCTCTGAGACCTAGTGAACAGAATCAGTGTTTTACCCTGGGGCTCTGTTTGCACAGTAAAGCTCAAGAATCAGGACTCTGGCTGCCCAGACAGTTTTCAGCAGCAATAGGCCCTCCAACTGGCTGTTTTTAATCTATCTCAGCCCGGCAAGGGACATCTTCCCTGCCCCTACATGATGAAAAGCATGGTCACTGGGCAATGTCTGTGGTAGCCTTCCCTGGCTCTGGGCACGGGCCTGAGAGAAGTAGACTTCATGTTGAGAAGCAACTAACACTCCTTTCTTCCCTCCACTCACACAGTGAATATGCGACAGCTGACGTGTCCCCACGGGCTCCCTGTCTGTACTCATTAGAAATAGAGATTAATTGTTTTCATTTGGATAGAGCTGCCTATGGACCCAGATTATCCTGAGCTAGTTAAAGGCGCCAGCCTAGAATACCCTGGTCCCCATAACCAGAGAGGTGGTATCTGGGTACCACATAGATCAACAGATGCTGCTTTGTCAACATTATAAAGCCCCACTGAGTCACCTCCACCTACCTCTCCAGGAGGCAGGGTGAGGGACGGCAGTAAGCCAGGCCCCAGAGAGAGAGAAAGCCCAGAGCGGCAGGGAGGCTAGCTCCTGGCCCTCTGCTAGAGGCAGGGCTCATGCATTCATCTCAAGACCAGGCTTTTATTTCCTTGGGGAGTCCACCATCTCTTAATCACAGAAGCAATAAGAATTTCCAATATGTTCCTCTGCTGTGCCTAATCAGTTGTTCCGGCTGCCAGTCATCAGCCCCGACTGGAGGGTCACCTCAAAGCCCTCTTCCAGCCCTGAAAGTAGTGCTGACCCCTGAGGTGACACAAGACAATAAAGCCGCCCCTGTGGCAGCCTGTGTGCGCCGGTTGATTTGATCATAAGAGTTCCGTTAATATTGCCCTGGATTCTGGAGGAGTCCGCTTTCTTCCTTATGTTTGGATCAGTAGGCCTCCTATGCCCCGTTGGTTGAGTTTGGAAAATCATTTTGAGTGTGTATGGAAGGAAATGTTTCCTTCTGTGAATGACCTTAGAATTGCCCACTAACATAACTTTCTTCCTGGGGTTAAAAAAAATCATGTAGCAAAGCCAGAGCATTTCTCTGGAAGCATGTGTTGTGGTGAGCAGGTCTAGATACAGTCAGCAGGTGTTCAGACTGCAGCCTTAAGAGAGATGAGCACCTGCTTGGTACAGAGTCGGGGCTGGAAAATTGAAAATTGTGTTTGAATGAATGAATGAGTGAGTGAGTGAATGAATGAAAGGATATTCTTAGACTGCACTAAGTGAGTTGGAATCCTGGATGCGTGACTGTGATATAGTAGGAGATTCCTAGGGGTCGGTGTTGGTAGGAGAGGAGTTTCCTGTGCCATAGTGAAAACTTCTAAGGAACATGGCTCTTCGGGAGAGGCCAAAGGAAATCCTCCTGAAGCTACAGCTCTCTGGCTCTAGAATTTTGTCCATTTTATTGGAAAGGTATACGAAATGAAGGTGGGCTATGCGTAAGAAGGACATGCTGTGTCTCCTGTCACTTCCTCTAAATCTCTGGTCATTAGGTTGGTCACAGGGAACATCCACAGTCAGTGTTGCCCCGGACTGTGCATACAGACTGCTCTGTGTAGACACTGCATTGTCAGCTTCGACTCTGTTTTCTCACGAGTGTGTCTTAGACCTCTCAGCCCATCTTTTAGAAAATAGAAACAAGTCATGGGCCTCATTTTGCCAAGACATCATTTCTTATGCCCTGTGTAAGAAACTGTTCAGTATGGTACCCTAAAGCCTTCTCTGTCTTATTCTCATGGGCCCCAGTTCAAAGGGCCACTGCTTGTACCAGCGCCACTCACTGGCTATAGCAGTGGATGGAAGAGCTTGTTGGTCAGTCGGCATTGACCGCAGCACAGTTGGAGGGCATGTTTCTAAGCCTTTGCCCTGTACCAGACACGTCTTATGTCTCCCCTTACACCCTTTCCACCATCTAGTCCACCTGTTCTGTTGCTATGGCAACTATCTGCACCAGTACTACTTGTAGCTCCTCTCCTCAACTGCACCATGTACCTCTGGCTTTCTGCCCTCCAACTTCTCTGATGCCTGGGTGTAGAGCATCTCTGAGAAACTTTAGCCACTGTGGCTCATGTGCCTACCTGGAAGTGTGAGGGAAGTGCACCCAGGGGCAACCCTTGACTGGTGGGGAATAGGAGCTGGTGGGTGACTGTTCCTTTTGTCCATGTCCTACTCACTGAATCCCAAGATGGACTGCATTGGCTGGCGTTTGATTATCTTTGTCTTTGCTTGCTCAACACACTGGCGTGAATGATGCTGTTGGAGACACTAGGCACCACAGGTTTCTTGTTCCAGGACCTAGCTCAGTGTGCTACACAGTAGGTACCTCATAAACATCTGCAGAATAATTGGCTGTTAAAAGAAGAATGAAAAGAACACAAGTAACTACACATACAGCAAAACTATTAAAATAAGGAGACAGAGTTAGAGGACATTATAGGCAAGTGTGAGTCTCTCTCTCTCTCTCTATCTCTATCTCTATCTCTATATATCTCTCTCTCTCTATCTCTCTTTCTCTCTAACTCAATAAAAACATATCCTTGGTGAGGCTTTAAATAAGTAAAATAATGTTTGGAGGTGGAGGGATGGATGGATAGATGAATAGTGGATGGTTGGTCCTGGCCATTAAATGGGATGAAGGAGAGGTCCTTAACCAGGCCTAGCTTTCAGTGTTCAGCAAGCTGCAAGAATAAAACAAATTTCCCAGCCATTTTCATTGCAGCTAATGCAAAAATGTAGCTAATATAGCTAATTAGACCTCTGGGAAGCAGCACATTTTCTAGTGAACCACCGAGTAGAACATGAAGTGTGCACACCCAGTTCCCCTGTTGCCCATGGGGTCACAAACAGCAGGGGCAGTCCTCCCCTTGTGATAAACACACACATACATACAGAGATACCTCCAGGGGATAGTGAGTGATGGGTGCACTCAGCAGCTACAACAAAACAAACAGGAGTGCTCACATTACTATACTAAGGCAGGGGGAAAAAATTAGCTGTGTTCCCACAGTGTCTCTGTGACCTCTTATTATTCCATTAGTTTTTGGAATAGTATATAAAACACCGAGCTCCATGCTGACAAACACCAGTCCTAAAACTATTGCCACAGTGAATCCAAGCAGCCTTCTCTCTGGGGTAAAATTATTATTTGGAATACAAGCAGAATTGTGGCTGCCTGAGCGAGCTGAGCATAAATGAGGGCAGTGATTCATAAGGTGACTCCAGCGAGTTTGCAAACGTGCAACTTTTCTGGAGGCTGACACACAGCAGACGCTCCGCATTGCCTTTTTGAGCTGGTAAGCATTTTCTAGTCACACCACCTCTTGAGGACGTGGAGGGCTGCGGAGGATGCAGGCTTCTGAGGACAAGAGTTAACCTGACACAGTGCTGACTTACCAGAAATAAACCCTTCAAATCAGATCACACCCCTGCCAGTAGCTTTTTAAGCGGGAAGATGGTAATTCTGCCTTTTTACATGTTCCTTGAAGTACTTGAACTCTTATTCCATTGGATTAAGCTTTGGGGGGCTGGGTCATCTGGGGTATTAATTCTATCCAGGAGGGGTTGGAGAAAAATGGAGCTGGTCTAAAAATACAGCTCCCTGAACTTTTAAACCTTCAAATCTCTTTGATTATGTGGCTTCTTTTTCTTAATCCTGAGCCTGATTTATTTTTTTTAATCCATTTATTCTTTGTTATCGGTAGAGTAAGTTCACAAAGAGCAGGGACGGGCGTAAAGCTCAGCATAGCTTTGTACGGAGAAGGAAGTTAAAGAGAGTCAGCGTAATGATGCCAGTGTGATTGCACTATAATGAGATGTCTGCTGAGTAGGTCCCAGACACTGCGAGAGCCTCTCTGATAGTGATAGACTCTGCAAGTGACAAGCCCCAGTTTCTTCTGTGACATCGTACCAATTAGCCGATCTAAATGGGCACATATTTAAATTCGAGGTCACATACAGTTCTCGAAGGCTAGGCTGCCCCCACGAATGAGGCTGTAACTCACTCTCTGTCATAATAGTCAATAACGGGGACTATCCCAGAGGCGCCCGCGAGACCCCCCTTTTCATGTTCTGCAGTGTTAGGAGAAGACTCATCCTTGATGAAGACCCAGAACAGCCATCCATCACACCGGCGGGGAAATGCCTGGGGCCCGTTAGACTCTGAAGTTAAAAGAGTGTGGGTCCTGCCTTGGTGCTGGGACGGGGGAAGCTCCACTCTCATTACACTGATTTAACAGTGACAGAGAGAGACCCCGGCCTGACCCACGCGCTCGCAGTGGCATGAGAGGAGGACGCAGGCCTGTGTCGCACCCTTCTCGGTCAGCAGAGGGAATCTTCTGCTACCTGACTCTCGCCCCTCCTGACTGAAGGGAGCTAGCTAGTGGAGAAACCTTCGCCCAGATGCAGGCGTTATAGGTTGACTGATTACACTGTGTCCAGACCGCAGCCTGGTGAGGGGCCGGGCAGTGCTTTGGGAAACCGTGAACGTCAGCCTGGAGCCAGACGGATGTGAGCTCCTCAGGCAGCCCTAAAGGCACGTTAGCTGGGGAACCTGTTCCACCGCGAAAACAAAAGCTGTGTATATCCAATAAGGGGAGAACTGTTCCCTGAAAACCATCCGAGAGAAAAACAAACAAGCCCCTAAAATATGCTCGCTGTCAGCCTTTGGTATTTAAAAAACGCGGGCTTCACTTGGGGCGCAGTCTGATGCTTGTTCTCCCTTGATTTCAGCTTCCATCTTCTCCAGCAATCATTCAACCCGAAGCGGAACAGCTGCTGGGGCCGTGCCACCCCCGCATCCTGTCAGTCACCCTTCTCCGGGACATAATGTACAGGGGAGCCCCCACACCCCCTCCTCCCAGTTACCTCCACTCGCAGCTGTGGACGCGGGAGCCGAGAGGTAAGGCCATCTGTCTCTCTCCTCTAATAGGTGTTGCAGCCAAACCTCCTTCCACATGGAGCAGCGCTCTGACAGTTGCTGAATTTTATTAATAATCCATTGGTGGGTTGAGTTACCCAAAGGTGACATTTTAAAAGTACATACACAAAGCACGTGGATCAAATCTCTCATCTGTTTTATTTTCCATGGGAGCAAAAAAAATGAAGATATTGGCAGCCAACTGAACTGTCTTATGCTGGGAAAACACATCAGAATGTCTCTGTCTCTCCCACCTTTTCTTAGCTTGTTTCTGGGACTCGATTTTAAGATAATGTCCCTACAGGTTGAAATGCCTTCCAAAGGTAAGAGGGTACCTTTCAGCACCTTGATCGGCAGTGTTAGACTGAGAGTGTGGCGTGAACGGGCACAGGATTTTATCCAGCAATGGGGAAGGGGCTGCTGTTCACTGAATACTTGGCATTGTTACCACCCTCGTAAATAATTTCCAGGAGAAAACTTAACATCTTGACACTTTGGTCCCTATGTCGACTGCCTCATCCTCCGGTGACGTGGACAGCACACACTCACCTTGCCCTTTGCACGTGTCATCTAGCTTCATTTGCACTGTCCCGGGGGTCACGCTCAGACATCCACTCAGACATCCACAGGGGGAAATGTTCTTGTGGGGACCCCTGTGCAATCCTTGAGAGCAAAGCATTTGGTAGGCAGACTGCTGGACTGAACTGGCAGTATTAATATAAGTACTGGACCTTGGAGTTCACCAACAATCTGCGCTTTCTTCATTGTTGATGTGGTCTATGACTTCTTTATTTGTTTTATTTATTTATTTATTTTTATCCTCACCCGAGGACATTTTTTTCATTTTTGGTTCAGATAGAATGCGAGGGGGAGAGAGAGAGAGAATCATCGATGTGAAAGGGACACATCGAGTGGTTGCCACCTGCACGGCCCAACCAGGGCCAGGGACAAACTGTTAACCAAGGTACGTGCCCTTAGCGGGAACCAAACCTGGGTCTCTCTGGACCGCAGGCCGATGCTCTAACCGCTGAGCCAAACTGGCCAGGGCATCTATGACTTTTTAAAAATGTGTTTTTAAGTCCAATAAACCATATTTTAAAAAATGTAGGTCGACTCCTTTATTTAGGGTAGTGCATTTGTTCATTTACTAAGGACGATGTGTTGGACATGGGGCTGGGTGCTGGGGATGCAAAGACTATTAGACCATGGCCCTGCCCTGACTGGATTGAGTGGTGAGGTCGACATGGAAACAAAGCAGAGCAATGCCATAGGAGCTCCAAGAGGCTGTCCTTATCTCTGCCTCAGGGAGGGAGGGAAAGAAAGACTGAGTAATCTAGGCATTGAAGGAAGACTAAGGCTTTTCCAGATGAATACATGAGGAACAGCATCCAAGGCAGCAAGAGGAATGAAGGCGAGAGATGAGGAGGGGCAAGTACACACACGGAGGGAGGTTCCAGTAGCTCAGGCGACATCCTGTGTGTACATTGCTGATGAAGTTAGACAAGAACCATTGTTGGCTCTTTATTAGGACAGAAAGCCACCATATTATCGTTATAGAGAAAGAATTCACGTGACAAGATGGGAGTAATTGAGACTAGAAGCAGGGGCAGGGGGTAGGGAAACAAGAAGGAGGTTATTGCTGGAGTCCTTGTGAGAAATATGAGGACTCGGACTGAGGCAAACCTTAAGGATAGAGAATGTGTTCAGGAATTATTATTTAAAAGGCAGAATTGCTAAATACTCATGTATATGTGGAGTAAAGAGAAGAGGTTAAAATTCATCCCTGAGTCTTGCCCCTAGACACCAAGATGGAAAATTGTGTCATTAACAGAAATTGAAAATATAAAGGTGGTAGAATGGAGGAAAAGAAGGTGATGAGTAGAGGGCAGAGTGGGAAAGAAAGATTAATGATAAAAGGACTTTAAGTTTTGAGTTTTAGGTGCTTATAAAGGATCTGTGTGGATGTGTCTGATGAGCGGTTAGACATATGGACCAGAAGATGTCAGACTTATTTTAACAGTTGTATGTACTTATTTTATAGCTAAAGTGTCTAATGAGCAGTTAGAAATATGGACCAGAAGCTGTTAGACTTATTTTAACAGTTATATTACACTTATTCTGCCGTTAAAGTGTATACAAATGATTAGTCTTCTCCCACAGGATCCGCGTGCAAAGCAGAGTGAATGATAACCATCCATTAAATTCATAGACAGTGGAGACAGGCAATCTTTCCGGTTAACAGATGTATATGTTGAGATGAGTGTATTCATTTTAGCTTTTTATTTAATTTCCAGTGGGTTTGAATGATATTAGCCAAGGGCTTTCCATCATCTCATTGCTTCTGCCTGGCTGAGAATCATGCTCAACAAGGTAGTGTTGACCTTAAACAAATAGACAACAGCTATATCTGCAGCAGAGTGGGTTTATTCCAGAACAAGAAAGAACTGCACTTCAGGACATTCAGTCTAATGGCAAACGGTGTGCAAGCTCAGAGAAACCTCGGAGAGGAATACTCTTATGGACTTCAGAGGGGCTCTTGTAAATGAAGAGTCCATTGGAGGAACGTGACAGTTCCAAACACAGTGACTTTTCATCGCTTGAGAGATGGCAGCCTCCCATTGGCTGAGCTGCTCCTGGGCTAGAAGGGATCTTTTCTTCCTGTCAGAGGTGCAAGGTACCTTTCCCCTGGAGGGGTCAGTAGTATGTGTGAAGTGACATGTGCATCAGAGTTCTCTCTTCTAGTCTCCTGATTCCATTTTAAATGATGTTTCTGTTTATTAATTTTCACAGGTGAAGCTAAGAACCTATCCAATGAGATCTCTTTTTTCTTAGCTCATCTTATTGGTAGTCACAACTCTTTACAAGAATATGAGAAAAGCAATCTATGTATCTTCTTTTTGTACACAGCCATTGAAAGAATAAATGTAGAAAAAGATTTTAGTGGTGTCAAAAACAACAGCAACAAACCAAAAATCCTGATACCTGAATGCCAGCTTCAATAGTTACTAATTATTTGAATGTGTTCCTTAGATACTCCAGATACTTAGGTTGTTTTTATATTTTTATTTAAAAAAAATTTTTTAATCCTCACCTGAAGACTTGCTTAGAGAGAGGAAGGGAGAGAGACAGAGAGAGAGATAAAGAGAGAGAGAGAAACATCAATGTGAGAGAGAAACATTGATTGGCCACCTCCCTGACGAGCCCACTGGGTATTGAACCCACAGCACAGGTATGTGCCCTGACCAGGAATTGAACTGGTAACCTTTTGGTGCATGGGACAATGCTCAACCAACTGAGCCACTCCAGCCGGGCTTGGTTGTTTTTTCAACACTTTATTTTATAATGTTTCATTTTTTTCAGTTCTCTCTTTTGAAAGTTTATAACATATTAAAAAACCGGAAGAATAGTGCAATGAACATTCATATGCTGTACACCCATATTTACCTATTGTTAATATTTTGTCACCCTCTCTCTCTGGCTATCTCTTTTTGTCTTTGCCTCTCTAACTTGGGAGATCCTTACTTGTTTGCCTGTTGTTTCTAAATGATCTGAGAGATTATTGCAAATATCATTAAGCTTCAACCCTAATTACTTCAGGAGAGATCTCCTAAGAAGGACATTCTCCTACATAATCACACACTTAACATTGATATAGTATTAATATCTAATGTAATGTACAATCAATACTGTATTCAAATTTCCCCAATTGTGGGAATATATTTTATATAGCCAGAGTGTTTTTTTTTTCTTTTTATGATTCAGAATCTAACAAGGATTACAATTCTCATTTCTTCTTGGTCTTCTTGAATCTAATGAAGTTCCCCAGATAATGATAATTATCATCATCATTATTATTATTGTCTCTCATAACATAGACAGTTTTTTAAGATCCCAGGACATTTCTTTTGCAGAATGTTTTACAGTTTGGATTTGTATGATTGTTTCTTACCAAACAGATTTATTGTAAACATTTTTGGCAGAAACGCCGCAGAGGTGATGTGGTGTTCCTTAGCTTGTCTGAGCCTCTGTTTGCGCCTCATAGGGAGTTAAGAGTAAATGAACCAAAGCAAGGTAAAGCCCGTAACATATGACATGGCACGAAGCCAGACACTCAGTAGTTGTTGCTGCTAACATAAAGATAGGCAGCCTTGGCTTGGCTGATAGATTCGGGGTTAGAAGCCAGAGGATGTGAAATGATTACAGTGGTTGATAATGTAACCAATCAGGGAAGGGGAAATGGAGAGGAAGGGGGGAGATGGTGGTGAATGAAGTGGACGGTTCATTCGCTGGCTTTGCCTTGCTGCTCCGCTCTTCCTACAGGGTGTGTGCCCCATGCCTGTGCCAGCCCAGCTGCAATGGGCAAGTGTGTGAAGGTTCTGCCTCCTGAACAGGCTGTGTGGAGAGGGATGACATGGAACGGCCCTGAACTATTCACTGTGTGTGCCGTAGTGTCCAGCACAAAAACACTACGGGGAAATGTGCTTACCTTCCGCTTTGGTTTATATATCTTTGCGTCTGTTTGCCTGGGAAATCCCCCAGTAAAAACTCCAGCAGTTTTCTTAACGGAAATAGGTTGATTACACTTTGCGATTTTTAGTGGGAAACTGGCATTTTTTCCTGCTTTGTGGGCATTGATTCATAATTTACTTAGCTTTAGCTTGTTAATAAAAGGCGCTGACTCACTGTCAGAAGTCAGGGAAGGTCCACCACATCTATCCCGTTAGCATCAGGCTCTTTGATTCTTCAACCATCGTAAAAGAAAATAAGAGCAAGTCTGTCAGTTTGACGGGCTTTCATTTTTATTTTGAAATATTATCTGAATGACATCATTTCAGTGATTGAAGCAGGACCACACCACATCACCTAATGTTGGTTTAAACTTTTTATGGGAAACGGTGTTTTACTGTGTCAGACTGAAATAACCGCTGGGACTTTATAACAGTGGCTTCCCATAAGAAGAACCCAGTGTCTTAGGAAATGGCATTTCATAGCATGATAATTAGACCAGGAAAAAACCTAAACAAAAATATTGATCGAGTCCCTTTTTGAGATGGAGAAACCTTGCAGTCCCAGTAATAAGTCAGCTGGATTTGTGTTGTTCACCTTGTCCACATATCAGCTGCTTCTCTCCTTGCTGAAGAAATCCACAAACAGGGTGTGTTCTGTAGTACAGGTGGGAGGGTTTAAGGGGACCCGTGGATTGATCGCAGAGGAGCGACTTCCTATGAGCGCCACCTCCGAGCCAGAGAGGACGGAGAGCAAGTGAAGGCTGTGGTCTTGGGGAGTATACAATCAAGTGCAGGAATCAACAACAGGGAATGTTCGGACAGTTGTTTTTGAGAAAGTAGTCAAAACACCGTAACCAAAGAAGGCATGCCAATTTCTTGAGTCTGTATCAAGTCTTTGGAAGCCTTACTATTTTCCTTTCATACCAGATGTGACATTGCTAGAATTCTAGGTACTTTGATCTGTGGGCTCTCCTTCTGTGCCTTTGAATAACCAGGGCTGGTCTTCAGAGATGTTATTTTCTAATTCAGCTTTGAGAACATAGCTTTCCTGGAGGCTAAAGGGTCAAAGATAGCAACTGTTTTCTATTAAACATCTTTGTAGTTCTGGCAGGTTCTTCTGCTCTGGTCAAACCAGCCTACTCACTGACTCTGTTTCTGCATCTTAATTCAGGATCCTCTTCTACTTAAAGACTTTCCTTATTCTCATATTCTTGACTAAGTGTTACTCATCCTTTGGAGCTTGGGTTAGTTCTCAACCAAGAAAGGCTTCCTGAGACCGGTCACCCTGTTAATTCCCTTGGTTCTTTTTATCTGTTTAATTTGTTTACCTTTTCCCAGATGTCACCTTCCTAAATGGATTATTAGTTCTTTGAGGGCAGGAACCTTACGTTTCCTTGTAACCTCCAAAGTGCCTTGTGCTGCACTACTCAGCAGTAGGTGCTAAGGAGGGTTTGACAAGGGAAAGGGATCCGTTAGGGGAGTGCCTAGGAGACGGGAGGTTATTGCCAGTCCCCTCTGTCCAGGTGGGAAGGGTCCAGAAAAGATCATTCCCCTTGATTCATTGGTCTGGATAGTGGTAATCCCAGTTCTCAAAGTCCCTGCAGTCTTGTGTCACCTGCATATATTGACACAATAAATAGTTGCTCTAATAAAATACATACATTCATGCACACACACACATTGCTAAGTGCCCTTTGCCATCATCCACTGCTGGGGTTCCCTACACTTTCCTGTGGTCTTCGATGCCAGCAGCGTGCTTCTCACTGTCCTCTCTGATTTGCATGTGTAGTATCTGAACATCTCAAAATGAGGCCTGCTGCTCTGCTGTCCTTCCCTCCCCCTGGACTTCCTGAGAAAACAGGGACACTGGTGTCTTCACATGCTCAGCTTGTTCATGGCCTTACACACACACACACACACACACACACACACACACACACATGCACTGTACATAATCTTCCTCTCTCTTCTTAATCCCCTAGTGAATGTGCAAAAATGGCTAAAAAAAATTATAAGCATCATATAAAATATTACAGGTTATCAAAATCTATCTCAGCATTGGGTTCATTCATTTATTGGGTCATTTGCTCAGCGGGTGCATGTGCGTATCAGGCAGTATGCTGGACGCTGAGTTTATAGTGGTCATAAGACTGATAGGAGTCTTGTCCTCAAAAAGTGTCTCCAGTCTAATGAGGGACAACCAGGTCAATAGGCGACTATAATTTAAGATGCTATGCAGGGGTGATACCAGGGACCTGTGGAGACACATAGAAAGATCACCTAACCCAAAAGTTGGGAGGGAGGAATAGAGGAAGAAATGTCTTCCCGAAAGCTGATGGTCTACAGAACCTGGCCAGGCAACATGGGTGTGTACAAAAGCTCAGAGGAGGGAGAGAGCCGGGATGGGGCTTCAGGTATAAATGGGGGAGTAGCCTCATTAACTGTATTAAAGAGTCTGGGCTCCCTTTTAAGGACAAGGATTTGTATATTTGGCCAATAAGGGCACCCTGGTGACTCTGGCATACATTCCAAACACCTCCCTGCCAGGTTACCCGCCTAGCGAGAGTTCAGAACGTTAAGCCGTGCCCAACAGAAGAAGAAATGACTTAGAACGGTTCTGGTGCTCAAGCAGACAGGCTGTTCTGTGTATGTCCTGGACTGATGAGGCAGCCCCGTGAGGTTTGTATTATTTTCTTTATTAATGCAATTTGAAAAGACAGTTTTGTCCTTTGCAATTCAAAGCATGTATTTTATATAGTCATGACCTATCGAGGTTTTGAAGAGTCACTGCATGTCAAAAAACCTCTGTGTTAGAGACACAGTGACAAATATATGAACGTTAGAGCGCTAACATCAGCAATAAGTGGGCCTCACTTGTCTCACTACATCGTAGAAGACTTGGATATTGTGAAGAGGTCTCCACATTGCTGGGTGTCATAATTAATTGCCATTTACTCAATGAGCACCGCTCTGAGAGGCTCCCTAACATGTGTGACACTGTGTAGAAAGATACCAAACCTATAGGGTGACAAAAACACTGGCTTGTCAAATCTTAAAACTAAAGCTGGTCAATCTTGACTGTTGAAATAATTAAGAAAAGCCATCCTTGAAAAACAAACATAAGCCTCCAATAGCCATTTTTATCAGCCTGAATGTTGGCATCCACGTCATCCCTGTTACAGTCTGTGGATATGGTGGTCACCTAATGCTAGGTGATCATAAGCATCATAGCAGTTATCCTCATTTGACATCCCATAAAGCAGCGGGTCTCAACCTGTGGGTCGTGACCCCTTTGGGGGTCGAACAACCCTTTCACAGGGGTCACCTAAGACATAACAGTAGCAAAATTATAGCTATGAAGTAGCAACGAAAATAATTTTATGGTTGGGGGTCACCACAACATGAGGAACTGCATTAAAGGGTCACAGCATTAGGAAGGTTGAGAACCACTGCCCTAAAGGGTCAGTTTCGTGCATATTCAAGATTAAGAGAGGTGGGGCTCAAAATCCACCCCCAAAACAGAACGCACATGTGCGCTCACACACACACAGATATTCTACTCAAGAATTACGGGATGTACTGAATGTTCTTCCTGATGTCAATGGAGAGACAACAGTGAAAAGGCAGAAATTCCAATATTCTGGCCTTGGAAATGGAGATTAGAGCTTTGAGTCTTAGATTGGAAATGCTTGGAGTTCTTTTCCTATTTTGTTTTCTTTAAATCTGTCAAAAGTTCCTTATACGTGTGTGTGTGTGTGTGTGTGTGTGTGTGTGTGTGTGTGTTAAATCCTCACCTGAGGATATTTTTCCATTTTTGTTTAGATAGAGTGGGAATTAGGGAGAGAGAGGGAAAGAGAGAGAAACATTGATGTGAGAGAGATGCATTGACTGCTTGCCTCCCGCACAACCCAGACCAGGGCCAGGACAAACCGCAACTAAGGTTTGTGCCCTTGACTAGAATTGAACCCATGACTCATTGGTCCACGGCTAACACTCTAACGACTGAGCCAAACTGGCCAGGGCTACTTCTCTGTGTTTATTCCAGGGCAGAATAGCCCACCAGTCTTTAAACTTCTTAAATATTAACCCATGACCACAGCCAGGCTTTATTCTCTATGGATAATATCAGTTGGGTTATTTGGCTCTGGAATGACCTTTTCTTCTCATAGAAATCTTCACCTTACTGATAGTTTCTTAAATATGTCATCCTGATTTACTCCTAATAGTCACACATTAGGGAAATTGGTGATATTGTTACTTTCTTCTTATCTACCTAGTGATTGTGAATGGCTCCACTGGGGAATACAAATTACAAACCTAGCCATGGCTGGTGTTGCTAAGTGGTATTGCATCGGCCCATGCACCAAAGGATTTTGGGTTCGATTCCTGGTCAAAAGCACATACCTGCGTTGCAAGTTCAATCCTGGCCCTGTTGGGGCATATGCTGGAGACATCTAATCGATGTGTCTCTCTCACATCGATGTCTCTTTCTCTCTCTCTCCTTCTCCCCCTCCCTTTCTTCCACTCTCCCTAAAAATCAGTGGGAAAACTATCCTCAGGTGAGGAGTATCAACAACAAAAAACTAAAAAGCCTGGGAGTCAACTTCAAGTCCTTCTTTTTCCCAAATACTCTCACATCTGATTAATCTATATATCCTATTAGCTCAAATACATTTAAGCCAAATCAGCTCCACTTCTCCAACCGTAGTTCACCATCATACCCTCCCATCTCAACTACAATGGGCCCCTGACTGGGCTTGCCTACCCAGATCCTTCCACTCACCCTATCAGTGCGATCACATCCATTTCCCCAGCCATACTTGCACTGAAGTCCAGGCCCTTTGAAGTCTACATGGCCCTCAATGGTCTGGTCTTCATCACGTTCATTTACCACTGCTCCTCTGGCCTAATATGCTCCAGCCACACTGCCCTTCTTAGGCTCCTGCAAAACAGCTCATCTCACCTCAGGGCCTTTGTACTTGCTGTTCCTGAAACCTGCAAGTGACCTTCCCCAGAACTTCACATGACTGTGTCTTCATTTCCGGTGTCTGCTCAAATGTAGTCTCTTCAGAAAGGCCTTACTTGACCACCCCATCAAAAACTCCCCCTCCAACCTCACTCTACTCTTAACTCTGTTCTGTGTTTCTTCATAGATTTCACACTGCCTGGAATGACACTGTTTAACGATCTGATTACATTCCACCAGAATGGGAGCTCCCTGAGAGCTGAGATTGTGCCGTGCTTACAATTACCTTGTTCGCAACTCTTCCCCCTCAGTGCTGAGAGGAGGCACCTAAGGAATTGTGTGGAATGAATGAATGTCCATGGAAGGAAGGCAGGACTATGATGGTGATCCCTTGATTATTTCTAGGAAAGGTAATAGTAACCCAGAGCAGATGATTATTGTATTTCCATCTCCACATTCTCCTCTGGGTCACTTCATGGCAAAGCGAGAGACGCTGATGCGTGCATACGTGTGGCAGTCTACCAGACAGCTTGACTCGTGGTTCAAATATCTGTTCACATCAGACTGTTTTCCATGTATTTTTAATTACAAAGTGCACTGGTTCTTCACTTTAGATTAATTACAAGCACACAGCACAAAGCCACCACTAGAATGTCTGTAAAAGGAACTCTATTTTTTAAGTGCCAAGAAAGTTCCTTCACCTCTGCATGCCAAATCAGCCATCTTTATTTTGTTCCCACATTCCAAATAAATCTACGTCATGTGAAGCCCAAGATGATGTTTTTTTAGTCCCCTTGGATTTTCAGTCAGGAAAGTGAGTCATGACAGTAACAAGGGAGGCTTGAGGTAAAATAGAATTCCTTTTCTTGCAGCCTCTACTTTAGGGCATTAGCATGAAGCAACATGGGGTAACTGAGCTGTTACATTATTCAAATGTGTCCCTGTGTCCTTCTCATACTCCTTCTCTGAAGCAGCAAGTCCTGTGGAGCCAGAATTCCCAAGTGAAAGCGCACAAGCCATTGCAGCCTGAGTCAAGACATCCACACGTTACAAAGCGCCTCCTGGTCTCTTGACGTAGAAAAGGCGATTCAGAGGAAAACCTCTGCTTAATGTTTTAACAGTGTGATCTGGAAAGTCAGCTTTGTCTTTGCGCCTCTCGGGTGGAGACAGGGAAGGCATTGGCTGCCAAGACACTGGATATCTTTCTGCAAGGGAAGGACTGTGTGTTCAGTAATTGATGAGGAAGGCTATTGAGGTGAGCAGAAACCGGAAGACGAAGTTCTTTGGAACAGCCTTTTTGCTTAATTTTCTGAGAAATTGTCTTTGGTTAGTTTTCGTTTGTTTATTTAATTGCAAGGAGAAAAACGTTTCTCTGTCTTAATCATCTGCTCAGAATAAATAACTGGAGTTGTTCTCTTGAATAAGATGTTTTTCCCCTAGAAACAGAAACGGCAGTCTTTGGGAAATGTAATGTCCAACTGGACATTTGGGCCAATTGGACAAAGTACCATCTCCCTGGACACAAGAACTGGCACCAAGTTGGGAGCCAGGTCGATGGAACCAGTGGGCTGTGCAGCAGAGTAGTTCAGCAAAAACCAACATTTATGAAATACTTACCTTTGCGTAATACTGGGTGAGGTGCTGGAGATAAAAAATGGTGGTGAACATCCGAGGATTTGATGCTCTTTCCACCTATAGGAGCCAAGAGCCCGTCTCTAATTATGAATTTTTCAGTATATGCTATTTCCTCTCATTCATTTCTCTAGCCAAATAACAGCACATATTATTCCTGACCAAACCTCCACCCACTAGTTTCTTTTCAAATTTATGGATTATATTGACTTTTGAGGTCTCATTTGGCAGTGGCTTTCAGAGGCACCTGGCCCTACTTGGCGGGCGTACTGCATTTTGAAGTTAGTTCTAAAAGTTCTTCAGATATCATCAAGAAACTGGTGTATGCAGTTTGAGATTATGAAAAAGGCATGGAAGATGCCATTTTTTATCTACCTAGGCTTCCCTTTCTCATGATTAGACAAAAATAACACTTCTTGCCTGGCCAATGTGGCTCAGTGGTTGAGTGTCCACCCATGCACCAAGAGATCACTGGTTCGGTTCCCAGTCAGGGCACATGCCCAGGTTGTGGGCCTGATCCCCAGTGGGGGGCGTGCAGGAGGTGGCCAGTCAATGTTCTCTCTCATCGATGTTTCTGTCTCTCTCTCCCTCTTCCTTACTTTATCTCTAAAATCAGTAAAGGAAAAATAATAATAACACTTTTCCCCCCTATTTCTTACCTGGCATTTCACACTCTCTTCTGAATTATTTCTTTTAAAACATCTAATGTATTCTATTGTAAAGCTTACTGAACTTGATGCCTAACATCCTGCTGAAAAGAGAGTCTTCTCTTTGCCACCCAGCAGGCCATTAGGTAATCCCTTTGCTTTGATCTAGTAAGAATGGCTGAAGGCATGATATCATTGCAGAATTTTTATCATAGCATTTTTTTTTTACATCAAAGGTCTGAGACCACTCTGGATAAATTTTCCTCTGGCTGGCGCTTTTTTGTAAGGAGGAGTTGGCAGACAGACTTTTCTTCCCTCTCTCCTTATCATGAAGATTCTGAAATAGACAAACAACTGAGCCATCGCCAACTCTGCAGGCAAGATATTCCTGAAATACTCAGGTCCTGGTTAAGTGTGTCCTGCAGAGTTCAATTCTCTGACATACCCTGGATGTCCTCTCCTCCTCCCTTTTTGTTTCCATGGTGGTGGTGCGGGGGATATCACGATGCCCTATTTCAGTATTTCTCAGGAAAAAATACACTTCTCTGCTTTGGTCATTGTTACTTTGTTTTCTTGACTTACAACTGACTTCCTGCACCCAAGTGGAGAAATGTTTCTCCAGAGCACTCTGCCCTTTGTTTTTCACAAGCATTCATTAGAGTATACATGTGAGTCTTCTTTAAAAAGCCTTGGTGCCCTGGCCGGTTTGGCTCAGCGGTTAGAGCGTCGGCCTGCGGTCCTGAGAGACCCGGGTTCGGTTCCCGCTAAGGGCACGTACCTAGGTTGCAGTTTGTCCCCGGCCCTGGTCGGTTGTGCGGGTGGCAACCACTCGATGTGTCCCTTCACATCGATGTTTCTCTCCCTCTCTCTGTTCCTCTCTCTCCCTCCCTTTCTACCTGAACAAAAAATGGAAAAATGTCCTTGGGTGAGGATAAAAAAATAAATAAATAAATAAAAAGCCTTGGTGATCGTGTCACCTGCAGCTCACTGCACAGCCCTCAGTTTGTCATGTTCTGTGGAGGGTCTGGCAGTTAGTTTTGAGTCTTGGTCTTGTCCAATGTGATAAATTATTTGCAGTTAATATTCACCCAGCCTCACCCTGGCCAGTTTGGTTCTGCAGTTACAGTGTTGGTCCGAGGACCGAAGAGTCTGGGGTTCAATTCCCAGTCAAGGTCATGTACCTGGGTTGCAGGTTGGATCCCAGCCCCAGGAGGCCCCAGGAGGCAACGAGTCTCTCTCACGTTGATGTTTCTCTGCCTCTCCATCCTTCCCTTTCACTCTATCTAAAAATCAATGGGGAAATATCCTCTGGTAAGGACAAATAAATAAATAAATACTGACCCAGCCTCGTGTAAGGAGAAGGACGCACTCAGCCCTTCCAAGGGATGGATTCTGCTGTTTGACTAGTTTAGAAGGGTCCCTGCTTTGGTCCTGCCCAGATGGACAGTGTTGCAATTACCCACACTTCCCAGCGGCCGTTTCTTCATTTCTGAAAGCTGGTCTTGATTGTCTCCGAAGCAGAATTCAATTTGCAGTTCCCCCAGTAACGTGCTGTGATTCATTCGGGGACAAATCTGGATTGAACTGAGTCCAAGTGTCTCTTTTGTGAGACAGAAGGGAAGTATAAGTAGATACTATAGTCACCCAGATGAGTCAGCCAGGAATTCATGAAGTGATTCATAAATCGTTATAAAGACCACTAAAGTCTACTAAAACGAAGTGCTGTCTGGCTATACAAAGTAGGGTATTATCATTGGGGGGTTTTTTTAGATGTTAAATCAGATGTGAAATCCTTGAAACTGTGCTTTTCTTTTTAGGTTTTGAAAAGGATTTCTTTTTTCCCCTCTGCAGTTGGCCAACTGCTAAAGCCATTTTTCATTGATTAGTTTTCACAGATGAATTTTAAACCCACCACAGATGATACCCCACAATTCTTGGGGGAATAAAAATACCTCCCCAAATCTACCATAGACCAGTTTGTATCCATTATTTCTACTCCCTGGCAGCAAATCAATAATATATTTCATGTGACTACAATAAAACAAGCTGTTCTGATGCATTCTCTCTTCTTTGGGAGGTCTGTAACCCCCGTGAAAGGGGGGTGGGGAGAGAACTATCCAAAGTACATGTCAACCAACGTTTAATCTAGTGGATCATGTAAACACCATTTTTTTTTTCAAAGTGTTAACCCTCAAAGTAGTGTTGAAACACACAGTCCCACATTGCTTGCCAGAACTGCTTATTTTATACAGCACAAATGAAGAAAGTAAGACACAGTTATGACACGTTCTTGTCTTTTAGTAACTTTTGTTTGAAGACGCACAATCGTTAGTTGACATAGAAACACTTTGGACTCACAGACGGGAAAGAGTGCTACCTGAAAGTTACCCAGGCAGAAAGCTCAAGGTGTAAGCCCAGCCTGGGCATGGAGACCTCTGTTAAGCAGTGAGCAGGCTCCCCAAAGCAAACTGAGAAATCTACCTCCATTGTCAGGTTTCTTAATGGCAACAGGATGCTGATACGTCCCCATCAGCAGGCGATTAGCATCAAAATCTCAAATGTCCACAGGAGTCCTCTTCCATCCCTCCTCACCCCACCCCTCTGCCTGGCTTTATATTTTCACTAGAGAGCATCTCGCCTCATTGGGGTAACGTGGTATCTGGAGAACCAGCGTGGGCCTGGGCAAGTCATTTCGTGTCTCCAGGCGTACTTTATCTCGTCCAAATAAGGTGGTGCTCTACTGCCCTTCGGCTAGAACGGTCTGTGAGTGTGTGGATTTATGAACTCAGGACACTGCTTTGGAAAACCCAGTTCCAAGAAATGAGGCTCTTACATAAGACCACGACTCACTGCTTCTAGAACCAGAAAGTTAGTCAGATGAGTAAATGCTTCCCTTTCCTTGAGCCTTAGTTTCCCTACCTGAATAGCTAAGGGAGAAAAGAGTCCTAATATGTTTTTATTTTAAGAACTCTATAGATATTCAAATACCGTGCTTGAACCACAGTCGTATATAGCTCTCAAGCGCTGGTACATGTTAGTGTTAGGGACACCTTCCACTGATACTCTCTTTAGAGCAGCCTTTCCATCACCAGGACTCGATCACCTGAAAGGTGTCAGACACTCACTGTCTGGAGTACTTTGATATCGCTGATTTCCCGATTTAATTTGTTCATAATCTACCTCCATCCCTCACCTTTCATTCTTTATTGTTCTTCATAGTACTCATTTCCTCTAGCTCAATACATAGTTTGCTAACTTAAATGTGTTCATTTCCTGCCTCCTTCACCTAAATTTAAGTTTCACAAAGACAAAGATATGTGTCATGTGTCACTTTATTCCCTGGGCTTAAAACAGCACCACACACTTGGTCAGGGCTCAATAACGGTCTCTTGAATGAACACATGAAATGTTATCTCAGGTTTTACAGTCCCCAGTGAGAGTCGAGATTATCTTTACTTTATACTTGAAATTGAGTCTGGGAGAAATCAAGTCATTTATTCAAGATTCCTCAGCAAGTAAGGGACAGAGGCCGAATTCAAGCCCAGGGCTTCTAATCCATCGGTCTTCGATGACACCCGTTTGCTTCTCCTGCCCATCTGCAGTTTTTCTGCATATGACCCTCACCAGTTCTGCGTGTCTCCGTCGGGACCTGTTGTTCTACGGAGCAGAATCTAAGATTGAGTACTACATTTGCAGGAAAGATGACCTCCGTGTTTCTGACCCACCTCTCTGCAAGGTCGGGAAGCTTAGTATGAACAGAGCGGGCCACCATAACCAAGTGGATACCCCCAAATATCAGACATTTTCTAAGGTGTGTATAGATAAATATTTGCAGAAACCTTTTTCAGTTTTTTTTTTCCCTCCCAGAAAATCTTTTATGAGCCCTTTAAAACCTATTTCCTCTCGTCCTTTTTTTTTTTTTTTTTTGGCAAGCCAGTGAAGCATGGCTCACGCCAAGGTTATACAAACTTCTCCACTAAATGAGTGGAAATGGTTGACTCAGTTCTGTGATTTGCTTTTGTGTGATCTGTTTCTGGTAAGCAGAGATTTAAAAAAAAAAAAAAAAATTCTAGTCTGTTGTGTGCGTATTTATATAACAGTCTCCTGTTGTTTTATGAAAAGTATAAAAGGCCAGAGAAGAGACTGGTAGGCTATGTAGAATAAAACCTGTGCAACGTCAACTGCTCCTCAGCAGCTGCGGGACAGAGTTGGACCTAGAAAGATTTCAGACAGTCTCTCTGGTGCCTCTGGATGCTGCTATAATTCAGGATGGGGGAATGAGATATTCCGCAGAAGAAAAATTGTAAATCTTTGCAATATATATTCAGCATCAAAATTGTTTATTTATTTTAGCATCGATTTTTTTTTTAATTCACCTTCTTTGAATTTAAGAAAAATATCTCTGTTTTGGGCAGAATATTCTGACCATATTCATTCTGGTATGTGTATGTGTGTTTTAACAAGTTTGGAAACTAGTCAAAGACACTAAGAAAATGAGAGTCATCCTTCCTTCAATAACAATAGGAACATTTTATGTTTTGCTCAGTAAACTTCTGTATAAGTGTGCGTGGTTTTTGTTTGCTTGCTTCTGGAGGGAATGGCCTCAAGCTACTCAAGTTTCTTGGGTCCTTTTGTCTTTTGAAATATTGTTTCTGGCATCTCTCTTGCTATGAGTTGTCAGTGGTTGTTTTTGGATGCTCCCAGGGCCTTGACTCTTAACAGTGGGACTCTCTTGCACCTTCTTGACTCCTCTCCTGCCCCTGCATCTTGATCTTAATGTGCTATTTCTACTTCACTATGAGCTGATTAACAAGTAACCAAGTTTATAAACATTAAGTTAATTAATAGAGGGATTGTGAACAAATTTTAATAAAATGCTTTGTAGTATTTATTGTTAAGCAGTAACAAAATTGACTCTAATGAGGTACTTGAAAATCAATCACATTTATACACTCACTTTTTTTGTAATCCTCACCCAAGGATATTTTCTCAAATATCTTCAGATAGAGTGGGAGGTGGTGGAGGGGGACGGGGGGAGAGAAACATTGATGTGAGAGGGACACATCGACCGGTTGCCTCCCGCACGACCCCAACCAGGGCTGGAGACCAACTACAACCAAGGTACATGCCCTTGGCTGGAATCGAACCTGTGACTCTTTGGTCCACGGGCCAATGCTCTAACCTCTGAGCCAAACCAGCCAGGGCCAGTGCTGAACTCTTATTTATTTCTTTGTTCCTAGCAATTGTTTGGATAATCAAGATCACGTTCTCTCACTTTTCATCTTCTCTATACTTGTAAAAATTAAACTTTTTGTACCAGTTTTTTTCTTTTCAAATCAAAGACTACCTTTGGTATACATTAATTTACTTAGAATAGTTTATACTTAAATTTTTATTAATAATTTGTATGGAATGGCATACTATGTTTTAAAATTATATTATACCATGTAATCTTATTTATTTGAATAATATGGAGAAAAATCCAGTCTGAATTAGCAAAATGAAAAATATAGAGTCAGTTGAAGGCTCAGTAGGTATTTTACTCCTGTTGGATCTCTGAGATAAGCAGTGCTAAAACCTTGATGTTTATACTGCCACCTTTTTTTTCCTTATCAGTATTATTACATTAAGTAATATGTGGTAGTCAAGAGAGCATGGCCAGGGTTTGGAACTTGTGTAAATGAATGAGATAAGAATGATTGCCCAGCCAGCATAGCTCAGTGAATTGAGCATCATCCCATGGACTGAGAGGTCCTAGTTCAATTCCTGGTCAGGGCACATGCAGGAGGAAGCCATGTGATGTTCTCTCTCACATCGATGTTTCTATCTCTCTCTTCCTTCCTCTTTCTCTCTCTAAAAAAAATCAATAAAGAAAACATATTTAAAAAATTTTTAACAAGATAAAAATGATTTATAATTACTCTCTAGATAGATAAATAGATACATGGATATATAATTTATATGTAGATATACAAATCTGTATATAGATGCAGAGTCTATTATATATATAGAATTTACATTCTCGACTCATAAAATGCTCCACTGAATTCTATTTCTTTAGATGATTGAAGTACTCCCCTTTTTTCATAGCTAGTAATCATAATTCACCCTATAGCTATATCATCCCAAATTATTAAAATATAAAGTTTTATGTTACTGACAGTCTTTGCCCCCTTCCCCTCCCCATCCACCTTTTCTACTCTTCATTAATCAAACCCTTGTTTATGAGTCAGACTTACTGTGCTGTGGGGCTGGGGAAGTGTGGAACACATTGTTCTCTGTCAAGCCCATGGTATCAGGGTCATATTTCTAAATATTTCAACGCGCCCCATCCACATATTTCTTCCGCATCAGTTCTCAAAAGAAAGGACTAGAAAACCTTCTAGAGCATATTGTATTTTTTATTTCCAGTTGAAGAAATATAATTAGGAACCCAGTCAAAGGATCTTGCAGCTTTGCCCAGAAAACAAAATTGAAATGCCAGCGATGGCCCTTTAGTAGTGACATAGATTGCTTTCCAATTCAAATCCTCCCCCATGCGCTCCCTCCCAGGGTGTCTCCTGTCCACAGGATTGAAGTTGGTGGTAGTGTGGACCCCTTCTAGCCTTAAAAGTCGGTGATCCCCTAATTCCTCATCCCTGCGCTCCAACCTCAGAGTAGTTCGCGAGACACATTAAAGACATACTCCCCAAGAAAACAACCTGGCTGGTGAGTTTTCACTAGATGTTCTCAGGGCAATGCCAGAGTTCTTCTGCTGTGCTTTCTCTGAAGGCCACTCAGCACATCTTTTTAGGTTAATTCCAATTAAGATGATATGCTTGGAAAATACATATTTTCTGGCTCAGAACAGTTACTATTCTCTTTCAGCAGAGCAAAGACGTACATTATTCGTTAAGCAGGCACCCTAACCTAAGTGGTTTGTTCAAGCATCCTCTGACTTCTCCAGAGGGCAGCCAGTCCAGATCCTCCCATCTTGGTTTCTATATTACCTCCTTATTTATTTATTGAGAGAAACATCTGTTTGTTGTTTCACTTATTTATGTATTCATTGCTTGATTCTTGTATGTGCCCTCACCAGAGATCGAACCCACAACCTTGATATATTGGGACGATGCTTTAACTAACTAAGCTACCCAGCCAGAGCCTCTACACCCCCTGTGTACATACTTCCACAAGAGGAATGCAAAAAGAACATGGGATTTCATGCCATGATTTCTTACAGCTATAATACAAATATAGAAGCTGTGCCTTATTAAAGATTCTTGTTCAGAATGTTGCAAATTACTTTACAAACATGTCTGGTTCGTCCTCCTTTCGGTCATCTCTGGCCTTACACAGAAGCCCAGCAAAGTGAAGTGGTTGGTGCCTGTGAAATGAGTGGTGGGCAGATGGCAACCTCGACATGTTGGTGTAAAACAAAGCCTGTCTTTCTAGACAATAGAAACAGCCGATTGGAAAGTTTGAAACTTCCTGGGCCTGTTGGGGGAAATGAAACAATTCATTGCTAATAGAATTTTCCTGAGCATTATTTTGCTGCTTCATTGCACTACATTGACAGTGTTCTTGCTGCCAGACCCGTGCCAGCGCCCTGCTGAACTGGGAAATCGAGTACCATTCTGATGGGCTGTGGACATTATGAAACTTTAACATTGTTCTCTTCAGTATTGGAAAGTATAAACTGTCCTTTTACACCCGGTGAATTAGATCCTGCCAGTTCTCCCTCAGAATTAGGAAATCAGTGGTCAGTTATCCATTTTGTATCTCAGATTAGTTGGTCATGATGTTGCCTTATTTAAACACCTGTGTTTCTCTCCTCAGAAACTACCCATAGTCTTACTGTGATCGGCACGTGTGACCGCACCAGATGTCCCGCATCGTGTCTCTGTCACACCCTGGGCAGTGTTCTTTGCCATGCACAGAACCCACACCGATCTCTTGGGTTCTGGATTTCAAACCACTCTTGACCTTTGGGGTCTAAGTTTATTTATTCTTGGCAAAAGAAAAATGTGTTGTTAAAGAGGATAGGATTAGAGAGGCTTATAATAAAGACTTGTTACCTTCTTAGACTTCAGATATGTCTTACAGAAAACAATACTTATGGGTTAAGTGTGAATGAATCAGAAACCTACAGATCACATTTTCCTTAAAATGCAGACGGATTGAAAAATTAGCAGAAAAGAGGTCTGACAAAAGATGTGCTTTGAATTTCACCGAACCCAGAGTATTTGAAATGCATTTTAAGAAGCTTGACAAACCCAAACCGTGACTAGATTTCCCCTTTACTGATCTCTTTTATTCCCTCAATATCTCAATTAAGAAGTCAGCGGTTAAATATGGGAGACAAAAGTGTTACGGTTTTTTAAAAAGGGCTTTTTGTCGTGCTGTTATATAGCCAGAATGGGAAGTTAGAACTTGCCTTTGAAGAGTGTCTCTGCTCCTGTGATTTTACATCCCTGTTTCCTTTGATAATTGTTTTCTCAGGTTTGCACCTTCTGCTCCATCTCCTCACCACATCAGTCCCCGGAGAGTGCCAGCTCCTTCAATAATGCAGAGAACACAGCCTCCCCATCCCCAGCAGCCCTCGGGATCTCACCTGAAGTCTTATCAGCCAGAAACAAACTCTTCTTTTCAACCAAATGGAATCCATGTCCATGGTAAGCAAGGAGCAGTCGGTCTGTTGAGTTTTGAACAGTGATGTTGTGCTATTGCTTTTACTCAAGTGTCTTAGCTACCAGTGGTAGGTTTCAAATATTCTGTTATGCACCAGGCTTTGGCTTATGACTTCCCTCTAAAATTTTACATGTAATCAGCCTGAAATCTTATAGTATTTTCCTGGCTTTGGCCCTAAGAGGGTATGATTTACAGCACCCCAAAGTAGTCAGCTCAAGGTGATGAACCATTTATTGACCCAGCGCTTTGACATGTCATGGATAGGCCATAACAACATCTTGTTTTCTAAACAATAAACAGTTGTGCACAAGGGAGCAACAGGAGTCCTTTTGCCCATGCACAGATCCCATATTCCCATATGCCTAGATCCTCTCAATCCTGTAGGGCCCAGATGAAATGACACCTCCTCTCTGAAGCCTTCCCTGATCTTCCAGCTGGACTTAATCTCTCCTGGTTCTAAACCCTGATTACATCTCCTGTATCTCTGATAGTACTTACGCTTGCTCTCTCTCCCTTGTGATTTACTTCTCTGTGAGTAAAAGTTGTCCTCACTATTAATGTGGAAACTTCTTTCTGAAGTCAGGATTTTCTGGCCCATTGTCTTTCCTCTTAGAGAACTTAGCACAGTTCTTCACATGTTTTAAACACACATAGATACTGGATAGGTTCATGAAGGAAGAAGAGGAGGGAAGGAGAAATCATGATGGTTTTCAAAGTGTGCAGGTTTTATATTTAAGTCAGAACATACATGGATAACTAACTTTGGCTTAATTTCTTTTCTTTATTTAAACCCATTTTGCTGCCTCAGACAGATATCTTAAGTGAACATCTATAGAAAGTTGAATTGCCAAATATGTAGACTCAAAGTATACAAAGCTTTTTATTTCTTCGGGTCATTCAGATCTTCTCATGTACACAGAAGAGATACTGTCCATTTAGACTGAATGTTTTAACTTCTCCTAAAAATTCTGATTCTCCTCCATCTGCCTCTTGCCGATTCCTGAATTTGCGTCATATGAGTTATTACTTGAAATTAATGGGTGGTGTCCCTAAGAAAACCTAAATCAATGTTTAAATTGAGTGCAATTAAGTGTGAGTGATTTCCCAAGATGGCAGAATCCGGCAGCACTACAGAGCACCAGTGTAAGGGCCTGGACAGCTGAGGAGCAGGCAATGTGGAGGCAGAGGCAGGCTATAGGAAGGGAATGACCTTGAAAAGCCCAGGGTCACTGTCTCTGGCTCAACATTGCATCCATATCTTCTCCCCTCTCCCCAAGTACAGTCACACACATCCACTATTCACCAACAAAGCTTGGGCTCCCACCATTCTTTGGGCCTCTGGTAATTTTTACCTTCATCTGTTGGTAAATTTCTTGAGAGCCTACTATGTGCAAAGCAATATGTCTATAAGAAAGACAAATAGAGCACTCTCCCTTCTGAGAGGGGCCCCAGATGAGGAGCTTGTCTAATATGGGAGCTCCAGGGCCTCCGAGCTGTGAAGCCAACCTCACCTGCAGGCAGGAGGTGGACAGTGTGAGTGTGGGCTTTGTGGAATACAGGATAGGTCCTTTTCCCTTCACTTTAACATCACTGAAATCTGAACGGATCTCGGTCAGTGGTGTACTATAATAGGCAATGATTTTTCTTTCTTATGCTGTGCAGACTAACAGAGCCTTTCACAGCCAATGGTGTCATGGTTCCAGCGAAATGCAATGTAACACACTCTGATTACAATTGTGAAACACTTGTTAGAACTTCAAAATGTAACCTATGTGTAGAAAGAAAATAGAAGGAAGTTTTCCAAAATAGTAACAGTTCTTTCATCACAATGGTAGGATAATAGGTGATTTTTTTTTTTCTTCTTCTTCTTCTTTTTTTTTTTTCTTTCTAAAGAAATTTTAAAAGGGATTTGGGTATTAGACCAATTTGAATGCAAATACCAGTCTACTCAACTGTGTGACTCTGGACAAATTATTGAGCCTCAGTTCACATTCATTAGATGAAGAGAGTCTTATCTATCTTCTCTTATCATTTGTTATGAGGATTCAACAAGAAAAGCACCTGGTACAGGGTAGGAGTTTAATTAATTTAATTTAATGTTCTTCCTTTTAATCTCTTCTTTTCTTTACTAGACTCTTTGAAGATAGGGATAATGTTTGTAGCCCTGGGGCAAGCATAGGACTTGGTGCAAAGTAGGCATTTAGTAAATATTTCCTGAATAAGTGATGGACTCAAGGGAAGAGCAAAACAAGGGACACCGAGAATGGGACCCACCTTATTATTTTGCCCTGCAGCCTGGCAAAAGGCTCTTCTCCTACGTTTTCTCTTTTTTAGTTGTCAACTTGAAATGTTTTTAACTTGAATTTTTTCATTGTTAAAAATTCCCATGGCCAATGAGAAACTGCTCACAGAAGCCCTAAAAATAAATACATATGACAAGCCTTTCCAGAAGAGATCAGAATATAGTTATGCAAATTGGGAAATCATGACTTCCTCCCAGAAAATGGGTAAGTTTGCCAAGGGAATTTGCCCGCATTAGCTACTGGGCCACTGCTGGGAATTAAGGGGTAGGGATCCTGATGCAGCCTTACGTCCCCCTTCAAGTATTTTTCTAAAAATGTTTTTTTGGAACTTTCTGGGCACAAGCATTTCTCAACAACTCCTTGGGATAAAGACCAAGTTGATTAAATATTTTTCAAGTGGATGAATCAGAGCTAGGAATGAGAGGAGCAGAGAGACTCCTAAATGAGCTACATTTATTGGCCATGCCTTTCAGCTATGGTTACATTAGTGCGCTACATAGCATTATATAGCATCTTAGTAACAAGGAACTTCATCCCCTAATAAAACAAGTTTTTAAAGCTCCAAGCAGTGTCAGGGTTGCTAACATGATAGCGATGGTGAGTGTTTATTCTCTGTTTTAAGAAGTTCATGGCTTTAATGAGCATCATCACCCCCATCCTATCTGTACTCGCTGCAGTAGGCAGAGGTCAGAGAAAAATGTCATCACTGTATTTTTAGAGATGGGAACTGATACATAGACGAAGATAAAATGTCTAGGCATTCTGCCTCGGCAAAACACAACAGGCATCTTTAACAAGAGGTCCACATTTCCAAGCCACATTCTTAATCTACATGCTTCTAAATCAAAGAAACAAAACGCATAGGTACTTATATCTTTCCATGGGGAAATATACCTGTTTGTAGATGCTGTTGCATTACATAGGCCCATGAAAGGTTAGAACTCAAATGGGCTTTGTTCTCACAGATAAAGAGGAAAATGAGGTCCACTGAGTTTTCTTCACGCCAGACTATTTGATACAGAGCTTAAATGTTGTGTGTTCAGTGTGTATTTTTACTGAGAGATGTTTTGTAAAAAGCATACTTTGAAAAGATTAACAGCACCACTTTTTCAAGTTTCCTCACCTAGTGAATGACCCAGGACCAGAGCAGTTTTGTTGGCTGTGCATCCACTTTATCCATTCATATTGCTTTTGTTAGCAAGGTGGGTACGGTGTCATTTCTTTTCATGTGTGAACGTTGATAGCATCCATGGGTCTCTGTTTGGGTGGTATCTCCAAGGCAACTTCTTGGTACATTTTAGTCTTTTATTTTAGATATAAACATAAGAGCAACTCTTTCCAATCACGTAAGCTTGTTCTTCGGCCTTTTATTTCTTTTTAGGGCTCTCTCTTCAGAATTTTGCCTGGATTAGTTGCCTGAGAGTTGATATTTGTACATTTTGTCGTGGTGCTAATGGATAATTTCCTGGTAAATGCCCCATTCACGCCAGGCTGTGAGAATGCCATGGGAATTTCTAGAACAGCATTTTCACAACCTTCCTGCTTCTGCGCTCGTCAAGGAGAGGCCAAGTTCAATTCAGCAAGTGTGTATGGGTCACCCACTGTGTGCTAGGCAAACATGAATGTCATTTAACCAATGCATTGTGGTATGTGCAATAACAGAAGGTGTCCTATGCACCGGTTTATTCAGAGGAAGGTACCATAGAAGGGTTTCTAGAGGTGACTCTTGAATAGGGTCAAGATAAATAGTTCAACCCTAGCCGGTTTGGCTTAGTGGTTGGAGCATTGGCCCACAGACCAAAGAGTCGTGGGTTCGATTCTGGTCAAGGGCATGTACCTTGGTTTCGGTTCATCCCCAGCCCTGGTCGGGGTCGTGTGGGAGGCAACCAGTCAATGTGTCTCTTTCACATTGATATCTCTCTTTCCCTCCCTTCCACTCTCTCTGAAGATCAATGGAAAAATATCCTCGGGTAAGGATTAAAAAAAAAAAAAAAGATAGTTTATTGGGTAGGCCAAGTGGGAAGAGGCTTTCTAGGCAGGGGGAAGCAAAGTGCCCAGGCAAGAACACATGTGGGTGCCTAGAGAGAAGAGAGAGCCAGGGCAGTCTGTGTGTGGCAGGGAGGACACGTGACGCTGTGGAGCAGAGGGGGCGGAGGCCAGGGAGCCAGCAAGGCCAGCTCATAGCGGGATTTGGGACCATGCTAAGTGTAATGCTTCTGAGTGAAGAAGCCAGCCTGGTATTTTAGGAAAGTCAGTGAGGGCATTGTGTAGGGGACAATAGAATGGGAGAGGTAGGAACATTACATCCTAACTGTTGGGATTTTATTGGACTGCATGTATGCAACACCCAAACAACAGTTCAGCTCACTTAGATGCAGCTGGTAAGTAGGGGAACGATGTCTTAATAACGTGGAATTGTGTTTGTTCACACAGCCTTTCGTAGGCAAGACAGACTGGAATAGTGAGAGAAGGGGAAAATGCAAAAGGCCTCAGCCTAGCTGCCGCACTGGTGGGAGCCCTTTCGGTCCTCTTTCAATACAATTTGAAGAGCCTGATCCCATGGGGTTCCTCCTCAGAGGGCTGCACACCTGGCCCTGCACAGCCCTCAGCCAGTGGCAGGTCACAATCCTCCCTGTGTGCTGGTGTCTCACCTGTTGTCTCAGTCACCACAAGCCAGCGTTTCCAGTCGACGTGTGTGTGCGTGGTTAAGAACCACTGACAAGCTTCTATCCATGGGGACCTTGCTGCCCAATTTCTCTCTTGATTATTTAGTCACTGCTGCAGTTAGAAGATTTCATAGATTTTGAGTGGTCTGACCCAATGCTGGTTTTCCAAAGAGCCGGTTATTTGTAATACGCATTCGTACAGAGCATAAGGCTGTCGGGGATTTGTTTGCCCGGTTAGAGCAGCATGCCCAGCGTACGGCTTTACTCTTCTCACAGAAGAAGACATCTGACAATAAGCAGTGCAGGGTAGAGGAGCATCCCCACAAAGCCAACAGTGTGCCAGCCACCCCCACCCCCAGCTTTCTGCTTTGCCCTCCCTCACGGTGGCTTCCCTCTTCCTGGTCACAGCAGAGACGCTGACACTCTGCGTGTCTTGTCCCAGTTTCAGGCAGAGAGGAGGGGGAAGAGTGAAGGACAAAGTGTACTCTGAGCTCAGGCCCATGGCTACCCTCACGTGCAAGGGGATCAGGGAGGACAAATATTGGAGTGCATTGCCATGCTTAACCAAATTGGGGTTCTGTTAATAACGTTTACTGGATAGGCACACTGCAGGGTCAGCCAGATGTGCTCTGGGATGGTTTTCCAATCTGTGAAAGGGAACTATCTCACACATCATTCGCACTGATTACCTCTTGGAAATCAGTGGTAGAGCCTAGAGGCTTCTTCTGAGGACTCTGCTCCATGTCATGTCCCTTGACTCCATTCCCTTGGGTGTTTATACTTTCCACTGCTTGCTCTTATTATCACCCCTCTGGACTTGCCAGCTGCCAACACCAAGGTTTCCATCATCCATGGTCCAGTCATTTGGTTTCATTAGGAAAGCACCATGAAGCGGCCCACAGCCGGGGCCGTTTGATCTCAAGGCGGCGGCAGTGGGAAGTGGGAGCCTTCCCTGCCGGTTCTGGCTCCTGTGGTCCGCGAGCGTCTTTCTCATGATTTAAAGCATGCCCTGCCTGCAGGCCCCAGAGAACAGGCCGGTTCGCTCCCAGACAATGGTGGCATTTTCCCACCTCGGTGCGGAGCGGTAAGCCTGTCAGCCAAGTTCAAATTGACTGCATCTGGGAACAAAAGGGTTCCAGCCACCAACAGGCCTCTAAGAACAAAACATGTTGTAAATGGTTTGTCCTCCCAAACAGCCAAACCACCTTTCAGGCTGAAGAAATCCCAGAGCATTGATAATTCAGTGGAAGAAGGCAGCCCGTACAGGTTTAACTTCTTCCTGGGCTGTGGGCTGTTTACTTAAAGGGATTGTGCAATGGTACTTTCCAGAAAGTGTCCTATGGGTCGTAGCCACAGCTGATCTCATTTCTGGGACGTTATATGTTAAATGTGGAAAGGTTCTTTTTTAAAGGCAAATTGTAGAGACAATAAACATACTCTCCCTTCACAGGAAATGTAGTCACATCTGCATATGTGAGGTTGTGAAATAATGAAGGAGTAAAGTCTAGAAATTGTATTGCTTACAACTTAAGCATGTGTCACAACTTCCCCTCGAAACACAGGAAGACAAATGAGATTGATTGTAAATCAGCGGTGTCATAGTGTCCTCCACTGAGAAAGACATACTCATAAGAGGAAGGAGCCGATGAGCGTGCTTCATGTTATTCTGAGGTAATCATCAGCAGTCATAATCAGGCATCATTTTTGGTATCAGCCACGATGTTGTTAATGCTTATATAGTACTAGGGATTGATGACTAAATTAAGAGAAATTCATAATCAGGCATCATTTTTGGTATCAGCCACGATGTTGTTAATGCTTATATAGTACTAGGGATTGATGACTAAATTAAGAGAAATTCTTAATCAGACGTTTACACCTAGTTACTATGAAGTTACTATGAAGTTACCCAGGAGCAGCTTTAAAATAACTAGCACTTGGTAAATTCTGGCTGTGTAACAGCAGAAGTTAAATGTAGGTGTGTGCGGGTTGCCGTCAGCATTTCAACAAGCTGGGCTTTGTGCGAAGAGTATAAGATGGTCATCCTAATCAGGAAAGCTGTTTCAGTGATTGATTATGGGATGACTGAACTGTGATGAATCTACATATGTAGCTAAGCGTTTGCACACACAGAGATGAAACCCATATATCAGCAAGGATATTAAGTTGACTGACTCAACGAACCATAACTAAATTATAAGTTTCCTCAGGGCAGGGACTGGATCCTCCCTTAACATTTTGCACATAGTAAGTGCTTAATAAATGTTTATTGAATATAAATATGAATGATGAGAAAGAAGAGGAGAAAGAGATTTTTGCCCATGGCTTCTTAGACTGCTTGATGGAGCCAACCCTTGGCAAAGTTGTGACTTAGAGTCAAATTTTCAGGCCCCTCTTTTCTGGGTATTTTCTCCTATTTCTATGGTCTTCTCTTTAGATGTCCAGTTCTCACAGACTACCTGAGACTTCTCTCAAGGGGAAGTAGGATGATGCAAGGATTCTGTAGGATCCCCTTCTCTTTGGTATTTGCATTTTAAGAGGATACCCGAAGCACGCCTAGCACTGCACGTCTAGTAGTGAGATTCTGCGCGGTGGCACTTGTGTGGAAGAGGTATTTTGAGGCATTCCCTTATTTCCAGAAGCACTTTTAAGTGTTCAAAGCTTTCACAGCCACTAGCTAACATACCCTCAAGTGGGTCATATTATCTCAGAAAAGGATATTACCAGAAGAGGAAATCATGACTTACCCAAGGTGATAGAAGAAGAGAAACAGTGAGCTATAGACAAAAGTAAACAAAAAGAGTTTGGAGTCAGGTAGATAAGCCTGGAATCCTATGAGCAAGACGTGCAATGTCCTGAACCTGAGTTTCCTGAATCGAATGGGGGCTGATGGTGCTTGTCTTTCTGAGTTGGTGTAAGAATGAGAAAAAGTACATGGCCCACAGTAGATGCTCAGTTCACTGGAGCCTTTATTATTGCTCTTGTTATTGTTCTACTGTGTGCCAGACACTGTCCATTCTGTGTACATCCACTTATGTTGTTTAATCCTTTCCAAAACATTAAGAAAAAAAAAATCAGTAAACCCAAGTTGCATACCTAGTGAGTATCGGAGCTGGTTTTATAAGCATGGTCTGACCCCAAAGCACAAATTCATTCTCCTTCATAATTGTACCTGTAGATACAGTACTGTGGAGGTTTTTAGTTCCTTGGGAATTATTTTTGAGGTTAACTTTGGAACCATTAAGACAGGGTTTCTTACAGGGCTAAACTTTGCTAGCAATACAAGTACTGCGATTCATGATTTCCCACCAACCGCTTGATCTTGTGTCTTGGCACACAGGATGCTGAAAATTTTTGTCTTTTTTTCTTTGTTTCTTTTCTTTGTCGGGCAGTGTGATGCATGCTTACCATGGAATTTCTCATTAATCTGTATAGCAGCACCGTAAAGAAGGCATTATTTACTCCCATTTTACAGATGAGGAACCTGAATCATGACAACATTAATAACATGCCCAAGATTCTTTCATCTGAAATGAAGGAACTGGGAGATATATTCAGGAATGCCTGACCACAGAGTCTGTGTTCTCAACCTGTCACTTTAATGTAGGGAATACCTAGTCTCTAACTGCCCCCGGGGTTTCCCCACGTGGAGTGGGTGTTCATCCTCTTCTGCACTGTTTACTCAAGCACATGCATGTTGGAGGGGGGTGCTGGAAGTCTGATTACTAAATTTTATTTTTGCCTGGTCTTTGTGTCCTTTTTTTTTTTTAATTAATTAATTTTTGTTACAGATGTTTCTCCTTTTTCCCCTACTGATTCCCCCCTCCCCTCCCCTCCCTGCCCTGTCCCCAGCTTTGTTGTCCATGTCCACTGTTCATGCATACATGCATGTAAGTTCTGTGATTTATCTCTCCCCTACCACCCCCTCTTCTGGGGATTGTCAGTCTGTACGCCACTTCCACATCTCTGGGACAACCCCATTCCTCAGACTGTTATGTTCATTATATTCCACAAATAAGTGAGATGATATGATACTTGTCTTTCTCTGTTTGGCTTGTTTTGCTTAGGAGAATAGTTTCCAGGTCCCTCCATGTAGTCTCAAAGGATAAGAGATCTTTCTTTCTTACAGTGGCATAGTACTCCATTGTGTATATGTACCACTGCTTTTTTATCCATTCATCTACTGATGGACACTTGGGCTGTTTCCAGATCTTAGCTATTGTAAATAGTGCTACTACAAACATATATTCTTTCTGATTGGTGTTTCAGGCTTCTTAGGGTACATTCCTAGAAGTGGGATCACTGGGTCAAATGGAAGTTCAATTTTTAATTTTTTGAGGTAACACCATATTGTTTTCTATAGTGGCTGCACCAGTCTGCATTCCCACCAGCAGTGTACTAGAGTCCCCTTTTCTCCACACCCTCGCCAACACTTGTTGTTTGATGATTTGTTGATGGCGGCCATTCTGACAGGTGTGAGGTGATACCTCATTGTTGTTTTAATTTGCATCTCTCTGATGATTAGTGATGTTGAGCATTTCTTCATATGCCTCTTAGCCATTTGTATGTCCTATTTTGAGAGGTGTTTATTTAGTTCCTCTGTCCATTTTTAATTGGGTTCTTTGTCTTCCCTTTGTTGAGTTGTATGAGCACTCTATATATATTGGAAAGTAACCCCTTATCTGATATATCTTTGGCAATTATGCTCTCCCGTACAGTGGGTAGCCTTTCCATTTTGATGATTGTATCTTTCTCTGTGCAGAAAGCTTTTGAGTTTGATGTAGTCCCAGGTGTTCATTTTCTCCTTTGTTTCTGTTGCCTTAGGTGATGTATCAGTGAAAATTGTGCAGCATATGATGTCTGAAATTTTGTTGCCTATATTTTGTTCTAGGATTTTTATGGATTCATGAGTCACATTTAAATCTTTTATCCATTTTGAGTTTATTCTTGTGTAGGGTGTAAGTTGATGGTCTAGTTTCATATTTTTGCATATAGCTGTCCAATTTTCCCAACACCATTTATTAAAGAGGCTGTCCTTACTCTACTGTATGCTTTTGCCACTTTTGTCAAATATTGATTGAACATATTGCCTTGGGTCCATTTCTGGGTTCTCTGTTCTGTTCCACTGGTCTATATGCCTCTTCTTGTGCCAGTACCAGGCTGTTTTGATTACAGTGGCTTTGTAGTATAACCTGAAATCCGGTAATGTGATCCCTCCAAGTTTGTTCTTCTTTTTCAAGATTGCTGTGGCTATTCGAGGTCTTTTTTGGTTCCATATGAACTTTTGAAGTATTTGTTCTAATTCTGTGAAGTATGTCGTTGGTATTTTGATGGGGATTGCATTGTATCTATAGATTGCTTTGTGTAGTATGGACATTTTAATGATGTTAATTCTTCCAACCATGAACAGGGTATGTGCTTCCACTTCTTTATATCTTCCTCTATTTCTTTTTTCAATGACCTGTAGTTTTCTGAGAATAGGTCCTTTATTTCTTTGGTTAAGTTTATTCCTAGGTATCTTAATTTTTTTGCCGCAATGGTAAATGGGATTGTTTTCTTAGTTTCTCTTTCTGTGAGTTCATCATTGGTGTATAAGAATGCCATCGATTTCTTGATGTTAATTTTGTATCCTGCTACTTTTCCAAATTCATTTATTAAGTTTAGTAAATTTTTGATGGAGTCTTTGGAGTTTTCTACGTACAGTATCATGTCATCTGTGAATAATGACAGTTTCACTTCCTCCTTTCCAATTTGGATCCTTTTTATTTTTTCTTCCTGTCTGATTGCTGTGGCTAAGACTTCCAGTACTATGTTAAATAGGAGTGGCGAAAGTGGGCATCCTTGCCTTGTTCCTGTTCTTAAGGGAAATGCTTTTAGTTTTTGACCATTGCGTATGATGTTGGCTCCTTGTCTTTCAAATATGGCCTTTATTATGTCAAGATATGATTGCTCTATTCCCACATTGCTGAGCATTTTTATCAGAAATGGATGCTGGATTTTGTCGAAGGCTATTTCGACATCTATTGATATGATCATGTAGTTTTTATTCTTCATTTTATTTTTGTGGTGTATCACGTTTATTGATTTGCGAATATTGTACCAGCCTTGCATCCCTGGGATGAATCCCACTTGGTCATGGTGAATAATTTTTTTGGAGTATTGCTGAATTCGATTTGCTAGTATTTTGTTCAGGATTTTGGCATCTATGTTCATCAGGGGTATTGGCCTGTAGTTTTCTTTCTTTGTAGTGTCTTTTTCTGGTTTTGGAATTAGAATTATACTGGCTTCATAAAACAGGTTTGGAAGTCTTCTTCTTCTTGAATTTTTTGAAATAGTTTGAGGAGAATGGGTGTTAGTTCTTTGAATGTTCGGTAAAACTCCCCCGTGAACCCATCTGGGCCTGGGCTTTTGTTTGCTTGGAGAGTCTTGATTACATCTTCAATTTCTTTTGTTGTTATTGGTCTGTTCAAGTTTTCTCTCTCTTCCTGGTCCAGTTTTGGGAGACTATATGTTTCTAGAAATTTGTCCATTTCGCTTAGCTTGTCAAATTTGTTGCCGTATAATTGTTCATAGTAGTTGTTTACGATCTTTTGTATTTCTATGGTGTCAGTTGTTACTTCTCCTCTTTCTTTTCTGATTTTGTGTATTTGGGTTCTCTTTATTTCTCGTGAGTCTAGCTAAGGGTCCATCAATCTTGTTTATCTTTTCGAAAAACCAGCTCTTTGTTTCATTGATCCTTTGAATTGTTTTTTTGGACTCTATGTCATTTATTTCTGCTCTGATCTTTACTATTTCCTTCCTTATACTTGCTCTGGGGTTTTCTTTTTGTTTGCTCTCTAGTTCTTTAAGTTGTGAGGTTAGATAGTCTATTAGAGATTTTCCTTGTTTTTTGAGGTAGGCCTGGAGTGCTATGAACTTCCATCTCAGAACTGCCTTCTCTGTATCCCATAGATTTTGGGTTGTTGTGTGTTCATTTTCATTGGTTTCCAGGAAGTTTTTAATTTCTTCCTTGATCTCCTCGGTAACCCATTCATTGTTTAATAACATGCTATTTAGCTTCCATGTGTTCAAATATCTTTGCTTGTTCTTGTTGCAATTGATTTCTAGTTTCATGTCATTGTGATCTGAGAAGATGCTTGATATGATTTCAATCTTCTTGAACTTGTAGAGATTTAGTTTGTGTCCTATCATGTGGTCTATCTTTGAGAATGTCCCATGTGTACTTGAGAAGAATGCAAAGTCTGTGCTTTTGGGGTATAATTCTCTGTAGATATCTATTAAATCCATTTGGCCTAGTGCTTCATTTATAGTCTCTGTTTCCTTGCGAATTTTTTGTCTAGAGGATCTATCCAGTGATGTCAGCGGGGTGTTGAAGTCCCCCTGCTGTGATTGTATTGCTATTGATTTCTCCTTTGAAGTCCTCCAGAAGATTTTTAATATATTTTGGTGCTCCTATATTGGGTGCATATATGTTTATCAAGGTTATATCTTCCTGTTGGATAAATCCTTTCAATATTATGTAGTGGCCTTTTTTGTCTCTAGTTATGGCCTTCATTTTGAAATCTATTTTATCAGATATGAGTACTGCTACCCCAGCTTTTTTTCCTTTCTGTTTGCTTGGAACATTTTTTTCCATCTCTTCACTTTCAACCTATGTGAGTCTTTTGTTGTGAGGTGGGTTTCTTGTAAACAACATATATGTGAGTCATGCTTTCTTATCCAATCAGCTACTCTGTGTCTTTTTATCAGAGCATTCAAACCATTCACATTTAAGGTGATAATTGATATGTACTTATTTATTGCCGTTTTTATTTAGTGTGGTTATATTTTTCTTCCTATTTCTTCCACTAATTACAGCAGTCCTTTTAACATATCTTGCAGTGCTGGTTTGGTGTTAATATATTCCCTTACCCCCTTTTTTTTTTTTGTATCTGGAAAGCCCTTTATTTGACCTCCTATTTTGAATGATAGCCTTACTGGGTAGAGTAGTCTTGGATTCAGATTCTTGTTTTTCATGACCTTGATTACTTCATGCCACTCCCTTCTGGTCTGTAGTGTTTTTGTTGAGAAGTCAGCTGAGAGCCTTATGGGGTTTCCTTTGTAGATAACCTGTTGCTTGTCTCTTGCTGCCTTTAGGATTCTCTCTTTGTCTTTAATTTTTGGCATTTTAATTACTGTGTGTCTTGGTGTGGGCCTGTTTGGGTTCTTTTTACTTGGGGCTCTTTGTGCTTCTTGAACTTGAATGCCTTCTTTCTTCACCAGGTTAGGAAAGTTTTCTGTCACTATTTCTTCAAATATATTCTCTAACCTTTGCTCATTTTCTTCCTCTTTGGGGACTCCTATGATGTGAATGTTATTACGTTTCCAGTTGTTCCACAGTTCTCTTAAGCTGTCTTCCTGTTTTTTAATTGTTTTTTTCTTTCGGTTTTCTGATTGGTTGATTTTTTCTAACCTGTCTTCTAATTCACTGATCCGGTCCTCAGCTTCCTCTACTCTGCTGGTTAGTCCTTCCAATGTGTTCTTAATTTCTGCTATGTCATTCTTCATTTCTACTTGGTTGGTTTTCAATGTTGCTATATTTTTACTCATGGTGCTGATGTCCTTACTCATGCTGTTGAGCTTCCTCAAGATCATAGCTCTGAACTCTACCTGTGATAATTGGCTTTGCTGCATTTCATTGATCTCATCTTTGATAGAGTTCTCTTGTTGTCATTTGGGATATGTTTCTTTGTTTCACCATTTAGGCTATCTCAGTGGGTTTTGAGGCCTGCCAAATTTTCCCTCTGGGTGTTGATGTTCTGCTGTTTGTGGCTCCCTCTGATGGGTTTGGATGAGCCTGGGTGGGCCCACGTTAAACACTACTGTTAAGTCTTATTTTCCTGGGTAGATTTGCAAGCCCAGGATAAATACAGTTATCCTCTAGCTTTTTATGGTGGCCTGTAGTCTCAGTTACTCAGTGCCTTGGAATATAGCCCTGGTGTTCTGCATGAGAGGGTTTCCAGAGGGTGGGATAGATGCTGGTTATTAATGAGCCTCAATTTGCATTTCTTTGCCTCACCTGGGAAAGGCTGAATCTCCGAGGAGGTGGAGGCTGCTGCTTTTCCCCAGCAGGGAGGCAGCTCTGGGAAGGAGCACACTAGCCACTGTCCTTTGTGGCTGCAACTCAGCAAAAACTTTGAGTACCCTACAAATCCCGGGTGTCCCCGCAGAGTTCCAGCCCCATCTGCACTCCCTGTGCCATAGCCCCCAGGTGAGTGGCTGTGGCCACTTTAGCGCTCTGTCCTGGCTCTCTGCGCTGTGGAGCGGGCTTGGTCTTTATTCCCCAAGGGCACTGCTCACAGCTAAGACTGCTGTTGTCCCTGGGCTCCCAGCCCTCCACCCTCTTGCGCTTCCATAGATCCTACCAATGTCCCTGGTTATATGGTCCTGTCCTGCTGCTTTTCCGTTGCTTTTTTCCGATGATTTGTCTTTATTTTAGTTGTAATTCATGTTTGGTCCTGGGAGATTGTCTGCGTAGCTTCTGTTCACTCTGCCTCCATTTTCACATCCTCTATGCCTATCTTGTGCACAGCTGGGTTGCATAGGCCTTCCTGGTGCCCCAGCACCCTGCAGGTCCCGTGGGTAACTGGATCACATAGTCCCTTTGGGGACCCGGCTCTATGCCTATGTTATGGGCTGCTGGGTCACACAGGTTTCTCTGGTGCTTCAGCACCCCGCAGGTCCCAAGGGTAATTGGATGGCACAGTCCCTGCTGGGTCGCACAGGCCTCTCTGGTGCTTCAGCACCCCACAGGCCCCATGGGTAACTAGATAGCTCACACCCTGCTGGGTTGCACAGGCCTCTCTGGTATTTCAGCACCCCACAGGTCCCATGGGTAACTGGATCGCACAGTTCCTGCTGGGTTGCGCAGGACTCTCTGGTGCCCCCTCACCATGCAGGTCCCATGGGTGGGCAGCTGGATCGCACCAGTCCCTCTAGGGCTCTGGCTTCCCACTGCTCTTGTGGGCTACTGGACTACACAGGCCTCTATGGAGCCCCAGGTCCTGCCGCTGGCGGCTGGGGAGTGCTGCTGCCTCCTGGGGCTCAACTCCTGCTCAGCTTTTGTTGTAGTTTTAGGGGGTGGGTCTCAGCTGCTGGTCTGTGCTTCTGTTGCCTGGGATGGATGTCTGCTCCCCAGCCTCTGTTGCTGGGGGTATATCTCTACTCTGATTAGGCTGCTACTATGGGGATGGTGCTGGGCTCTCAGCTGTCTGAGGCTTCTACTACCAGCACCTTGGGAGCTCCACTACTGTGCACAGGTCTGTGTTGACACAGTGTCCACTGGTCAGATGGTACTAGGTGCGCTGGTGAGCTCAGGTTGCTGGGCCCTAGCTGATCCCACTGCCTCCTTCCAGGGAAGACCCAGTATCTTCCCAAATGGTGGGACCTCCCTGCAGCGCAGGGAGAAGCGCCCTGAAGAGCTGCTTACCGCGGTAGCCGGCTGCTCCCGTCCACAGCCCAGGAACCTTCTGCTCCGCATCTCTACACTGCTAGGGTTTGGTCGTCCACCTTCGTGTCCACTCTGACTTACATTTTTTTAACTTAATAAGATACATTCTTTTGCTTTATAGGTCAATGTATATAGATCAACTCCTTTAAAAAACTTGTATAGTACTTACAGGAATGTAATCATTTCCATATTGATAGACATTTACATTTTTATTTTTTGCTTTTACTAACAATGCTATGTTAAGTGTCCATATATATGTATGTATGTGTATATATACATATATATGTATATATATGTGTGTGTGTAGATATATATATATATGTATTTACAGAAATATGCTTACACATCTATATGTCTTTGCATACTTTCTCCAGGTAATATTTCTGAAAAAGATACTGCTCAATTGATAGGTGTACACATTTTATAGTTGGATAGGCAGGCACTGGCATTCTTTCCTTCCCAAAGGCAGTGCCAGTTCAGACTCTCACCAACAACACATTCGACTTCCCATTTCACTACACTAGACACTGTCGATCATTTTAATGCCTGCCAATTTATATAGCAAAGTTGTTTTGATTTTTCCTTTGGTTAATAATGTGATGGAGCATATATATATATGCGCTCCATCACATTATTAACCAAAGGAAAAATCAAAACACACACACACACACACACACACACACACACACATATTTTTTAATTTTGTTTTCTTTATTGATTTTAGAGAGAGAGGAAGGGAGAGGGAGAGAAACATCGATGACAGAGAACAATGATTGGCCTCCTCCTGCATGCCCCCACTGGGGATTGGGCCCACAACCTGGGCATGTACCCTGCCCAGGAATCAAACTGGCGACCTCTTGGTACATGAGTCGACGCTCAGCCACTGAGCCACACCAACCAGGCTCTTTTTATATTTTTATTGAGCATTAAAGGTAGTGTGGTTATTATAGAGATTAAGTAACAGGAACTACTGCTTGGGTATTTACATTTTTTATTTAGTAGTTTGCCTGTCCCTTCACCTTGCCAGTCAAGTTGGGTTATGTTCAACATGTATATGTTTTCTTAACTGGAAGTCAGAAAAAACTATTGAAAAGAAGGAAAATATCCAGAAAATTTGTATTTCATTGACTGTTGTGACTTTTCTGTCAGTTTACTTAAAAACACCTACAGCAATGTGTTTAAGGAACATTATTACAGAGTTTGGGTTTTCTGATTCTTTTGGAAAAGTAATGACATTTCTTCTAGAAGCTGATGTTCTCTCTTATATGTGAAACTCATGAAGTTCATCCTCGAGTGAATGGAGCTGTTAAAACCAAGTTAAATATTTCCTTATAATTTTATTTGAGGGACTGTTCAGTTGGACTCTTCAAGGATGAACATATTAATCACAGTCTCTTTAGTTGTAATTTTTCTTATAAACACGATAAGCAATTGATGGGTTAGAAGAAAAGATGTGGATAGCTGTGGGTGGAGTTTCCTTAAGGTGAAGGGAAAAGTGCCCCACACATCAGGAACATCTGGGTTACTGGTAACAAGGCCATTGTGTTAACAAAACAGAACAACATGGAACACTAGACCTGGCTTGATCTGTGCCCTTTCAGATAATCTGGGCTCAGACTGTGTTACTGAACAATCCCAGTTTTCTTAGACTTTCTAGTTGGTTTACTTACAGTTGTGACTGCTCTTTCTGACATGGAGTTTACCTGTTCTCACCAGATTGTTCTGACTACACTTTCCATTTCATTCTTTTTCAAGATGTTGAGATCTAGACCTTATAAGATATGAGTCTATTGAAGTAAAAACATTCAGGCATTTTTCCAGATCATTTAAGTGCAACAACCAGCCCCTCCCCACCCTTATTTCTACACCAAACCCAATCTCATATCACGTCTCAAAGTAAAACCTTTACTTCAGGTCCTTAAATTTCCTCATCATTATAGCAGAATGATTCATGGGATCTGAATTAGCCAAGTAGTTACCCAAGGTCTTTTGCATCATACATCTAGGTGGATGCAGCATTTATATCAATACCATTGATAATATCTACATTTATATTAAAATATATATTTCATAAATTACTCTTAGGGACATTTTTATCAGTTCTTGGTAACTGTAAGAAAAAGCTTCAGCCCTGGCCAGTTTGGCTCAGCGGTTAGAGCGTCGGCCTTCGGTCCAGAGAAAAAGCTTCATGCCCTGGCCGGTTTTGCTCAGTGGTTAGAGTGTCAGCCCTCAGACCAGAGAGGCCCCGGGTTTGGTTCCCACTAAGGGAATGTACTTCGGTTGCGGTTTGTCCCCAGCCCTGGTTGGGGTCATGTGGGTGGCAACCACTAGATGTGTCTCTCTCACATCGATGTTTCTCTCTCTCTCTCTTTCTCCTTTTCTCCCTCCCACTCTATATCTCAAGATAAAATGCAAAAATGTCCTCGGGTAAGGATAAAAAAAAAAGCTTCATAGTAAAATATTTGTTGGCTAAATACCTGAATCCTCATTAAAACTCTGTGAAGAAAGTAGGAAATATATTTGCGCCCTTATTTAGAGATGATACTCAGAGTAGTTGATTAAGTTCCCTGACCTTGAAATGGTTTCCTAAAAGCACACAAGGTGTTCTGTGGATGAGATGAGTTGTTTAATTTTCCTGCCCACTCTTTTTCCTCTTTAGGTTCAGTGGCCTCTCTGGCATCCACTAGAAAAGGATGACTTGGAGCAACAAAACCCTCCAGGTCAACTGGACAGGCCCAGTCATGTTTTCATCATCTTTGATTCTTCCTCCATTAAAAAAAAAAAAAATCAGTTTTAGAAAGGGAAGTCTGAAACTCTGCAACTACAGGGTATAAGGTTCATAGATCAGAATCTTTGAGCTGAGTGTAGCCCTCTCACCATCATTATTTTCACCAAAGCCTCTCGCTGTGGAGATCATTCACTCGTTCACTTATTCGTTCTCACATGTTCAGCTCCTGTTATGTGCCAGGTTCTGCTTTGGATACTAACTATACCAGTGGAGAAAATAGGCAAAACCCCCTGCCTGTGTAGAGCTTATATCTAAGGGGTGATTCTTGGCAAGCAAAGCCTTTCAACTCAACAGTGAGAGAATATTCCTCTTGGTCCACATGTAGGCAGGGAATCATTTGATCTGTTTATTCCCTGTAGCACCTTAGCACATTTTGTGATGCATAATGCAAACTTAAAAATCAAGAGCTTGATGTGCAGTGGAATGAGATTAAGCAAGAAAGGAAGGGCCCCTAGTCTAGACACACCACCGGAACAGGACCCCCAGGTGGCAGCGGGAGGACGTCTGTCTAGCTGGAGGGGTGGAGTAGAGACAGAAGTCATACATTGGGTTGTCCAGGTTAGTGGTCTGTGTCCACAGGTCTAACAAGATAAAAAGGCCAGCTTCCTGGAAGCCAAATGGATGGGGAGATGACAAGGATCCTGGGATCCAGTGACATTCTTCAGGTCTCTCCAGTGCAGTGTCCACTCTGGTATCTCAAACCCGCATATTTAGATTTCTATACTCTTTTACTTAAAGCTCAGTTTCATCTCAGTATAACACTCTACGTAGTAGATTTTAGGGAGGCATAACAGTATGTAACAGGGACTTGGCTATGAGGCACAGGTTCGGTGGGAGAAGGGATTAAACTATTGGGACCCACTCTTTGAGAGATTAGAGTGCTGGAAACTTGTATAAGCATAGACTTCGATTCAGAGAAGGAAGAAGTCACCTAGTTAGTGGAGTGGATGTAATGTGGGAGTTTGGTTACAGCTAGACAAGAGAAGTCTAGGCCACAAAATCAGTATGGGGTCAGAGTAAGACCAGTACTTCTGAGTCACTCAAATGAGGCCCCGTGATTTCACCTTGACCAAGAATTTACTTATAAGAGAAAGGCACTGTGGTGGAGAGGGAAGTCATCTTGATCCTTATCTGCTGAGAGTATAACTCAAGATCACTTTATTATAGTCATCAAAACTTCATCCCCAAGAATTCCAGTCAGTGGAAAGGGCCGGGGACCAGCCCAGGGGGAAGGACTGCCCGTCAGAAGAGCTCTTCTCCCGCATTTTAAATGAAACCAAAGCTGTCCTGTTTTTTCCCATAGGGGTTTTATTTAGAAAACTTTCAGATGCTTGAAAATTATCTAAAGATGTTCTTAGAGCCTCTTAATTTTTCATATAAAGAATACTTTGCTACATATTCAGATTTCCAGGCCCTTTACCCAGAGATTCTGATCCTCTGAGTCTGCCACAGAGCCCAGGTGGGGCTGCTGTTGGGACATCCACTAGAAGAATCACTGACCTGGACCCTAAGTGGAGGCCTCAGTGCCCCCTCACATGGTTTCCCAGAGATGGTCCAAAGGAAGCTACTGAACCACGACTGAGGAAGCAAATACGTTCCAGCTTCCTTCTCTCTTCAGGTCCCAGGGAAGTCCCATAAATGCAGAACAACCTGAAAGCTGTAGAGAACCAGAATGGCTCTCATGGGCCTCAAGGGAGCTGCAGCACTTTCCACATCCCTTTACATCCGTCTGGAATGCTCTTTTCTGCCAGACCTTTCTTACAGCAGAGTTTGCTTGGAAGGACAGGGCAGACAGAATTAAATCCCCATTCTTCGCCATGCTTCCCTAGTTCTGCTTTAGGTCCGAGTGGCCCTGAGTCAAAGGATTGCTTGCGAGCTTTTGTGGGGTTTTTTGTTTTTGCTTTTTTTGCGCTCTATAGAGCAGAGCTCAACACAATCATAGGCAGAGTCACCTTTGTACTCAGAGAAGGTAGGATGAGAAGCAACACCAGGCTTATAATGAGACCGTAGGAGCTATAATTTTCAGTAAGTTGTACTGTTTATAAAATATTTTTACACTTATTATTTCACTGGATCTTTGCAGCTACCCAGTAGGAGTATATAACAGCAACAGAGTGGCTCCCGCTCATCGAGAAACGCCCAACTCAGTCTTATCAACCTTCACTAGTGACCACAGTGTTCACTTCACGCAACCATCAGACCCAGAATGTCCAAGTCTTTCACCTTCCATTCCAGGCGTGACATGTCTCTAGAATTTCTGAGTCACAGAGAATACTGGGCAGGTGATGGCGTGTGGGTGGCAATTTATGGGCACCTGGGCACTAACTCCCCTTCCATTTGTCTGCGCTCCTTCCTCTTCCTACTGTGAGGATTATGAGTACCATTTCCTTTTATAAATAGGGACTCATAAGCTCAGAGAGGCTGTGGTTTCCCCAGGGCCACACAGCCAGTAAGGGCAAAGCTGGCTCTCAAACCTCTCTCAGACTCCTTGAGTCTTCTGGTTTGAGAGTCTCTATTTTATGTAATTTTCAAATGTACATTATCACTGTCAGGATTCACTGAACCATTTTACTATAACCGTACATACCCACACACAGCAATTACTGAGACACACTGCAATTAGTTTACTTTGGCAGCTTATCATTTTGAGAATTTGGAAGCCATAGGCCACCACACATTAGGGTTTTCAGTGGGTTGGGGATATTTAAATGAAAATCAATCACATATTTTAACCAAGAGTATTTTACACGTGCCTTTCTTCTCTGCTTTTCCCATTTCCTCCTGCTCCATTTCAGCGACACGCTTTGCCTACTCTCATCTCCTTACCCGAACCTGCGCAGACATCAGTAGCAGACCCCCTCCCTCTTCCTGCACCCCTCGCCCGCGGAATAAGTCTCCAGCCGGAGAGTGAGAATGTGGCTCACAGTGATTCGTGCTGTGAGGGGTCCAGGGGTGAGCACCCAGGGTGTTCAGAGTGCATCTCACTGTGGCCTGCACTCTGGTAGCAGAAGCTCTAGGTGAAAATGGCCCTGCTCCTTGGAACCAAGTGAGCTTTTCTAACTGGAAGCCCCACGCTGCAGCCCATCTGACTGAGGGCAAGGGGACCAGGCAGTTGCTCCAGGGCTCAGCTGTTGAACCACTGCCATGGGATGCCTTTGGTAGGAGTGCACGCAAATGGAATTTTAAGGGTTATTATTCCCATTATTTTTTTTTCTTTCTCAGTACAGTAGTTTCTTAAATGTCAGTTGTAAATAGCTCGAGTGCTTTGCAAGCTGGTTCAATTCTGAGCCCGAAGAAAAATCTGTCTTCTTCACACAGTCTGTGAGCTGTTCCTGCAGCTTCCCCATTTATAGACTCTGTGTTAAAATGAAGAGTCAGTTTCTCCACCACCTCCAGGCAGGAAGCTGAGTTCTAGCTAGATAAGACCTGGATGATGTTGATGGTCAAGCCCGGGAGTCAAGACCAAAAAATTACAATCAAATTGTGGCAGGTTCACTTGTAAGAGTAGTATCGTCTTATATTTAAGGGTAGTGGGTTATGAGAGAGAAATTGCTTAAGAATGGCTTGTGCCCTGGCCAGTGTGTCTCAGTTGGTCAGAGCATGGTCCCATGCACTGAAGGGTCGTGGGTTCTATTTCTGGTCAGAGCACACACACAGGTTGCAGTTTGATCCCGGTTGGAGTATGCACAGGAGGCAACCGATTGATGCTTCTCTATCACATTGATATTTCTCTCTCTTTCCCTCTCCCTTCCTCTCTCTCTAAAATAAAATAAAAAAAGACTTGTACACTATTCAGAATCTATGAATACTTTCAAGCTTTTTATGGTAATAATAATTGCTGCAGTTTACTGAGGGCCTACTACATGCCAGAGAATGCACTAAATGCTTTTACAAACATTTTCATGTATAAGATTTTCACACCCTATGAAATTGGTATTTTAAAAGAAAATGAGGCTTGCTTGCCCTGGCAGCTTGGCTTAGTGACTGGAGTGCTGGCCCGCAGGCCAAAGTTGCAGATTCAGTTCCAGTCAAGGGCACGTAGTTCGGTCCCTGGACCTGGTTGGGGTCATTCAGAAGGCAACCAATTAATGTGTCTCTCTCACATTGATGTTTCTCTCTCTCTCCCTTCCTCCCTTCACCCCTCCCTTCCACTCTGTCTGAAGGTAAATGGAAAAATAAACTCAGGTGAGAATTTAAAAATAAATAAAGTGAGGCTCAAGAAAGAAAGTAATTTATTCAGTAACACATAGTTGGTCAATGGGTCACCCAGGATTCAAACCCAAATCCAAGTTCTCCATGCAATGGACAGGAATAAAATAGTAATGAAACCAGAAAATTGGCCAAAAGAAATTTCCAAAATGCTTCTGTTTTTATTCTTGAGGGTTTTTAGAAATTTTCAGTGATTGGGTGATTGCATTAATTTTATTAATTAATAAAGTGTTTTTTTTCCCTAATGAAAATGTTTGTCCTTTATGAAATGTTGATCCAGGCTAGAGCTGGCCTGTGTTCTGGCAGTGAGGGACCTCAGCAAACATGGCCAGACTTTCTTTATGTTGATTTGGTCCATGATCTTAAGTCCTAGTCATCTGTCTAAACTATGTCACTAAACACACCAGGGTTTGCGCTCCTCGTTTTGAAACTTGGTAGCTGTGAGGATTTGGGTAAGTTATTTTAACTTCTCTGTTTCTTTGTCTATAAATTGGGGACAGTATTACTTAACTCAAATGTTGTTGTAAGGATGATTTCCTATGTAAAACACAATCCCGTCTCAGAGCAAATAAATACTGGTTTTTTTCCTTCTGATAGAATTCTCTGGGTGGTTGGTGTAACACTCACCACAACGTTCCCTGAAGAGGCCAAGGGAGGGGCTGCAAACCAGAGTGCTCTGGACTCGGCAGGAGGTCACATGATGGCTGTTTTAGTTCTGCTGCCCTTTTGTTTTAAGATAAGGGCTAAATCCACAAGTCATTTCAAATATCTGGATGTTTGGGAGTATTAAAATTGGCTATCTGAATTTTCCACTTTTATTTACATGGTATCCTATACACAAAGTATTGGGTATAATGGCAAAGGATTAAGAAGTTCCTCTGCTTCCATCTCTTTGTCTATAAAATGAGAACATTTGTTTTAGTCACCTGTGTACAAGATAGGTATGTCACATGGCTACTTAAGAAGGAATCTGAAGAGTTTTCTAATACTAAGATACCATGTGAGTAGGAAGTATGTGATGCCCTGGGCCTTTCTTGGAATAAAATTTGAATGCATAAAATCAGGCTGAAAGGATGCAACCCCGAAGACCCTATTCTTCGGATCTTTAGGAGCTTTACCAACAGATTTACCTGTGTTTTCCACTTTAGTCTCATTGGCTTATGTCATGGGTTACAGAAGGTATTCAAAGGGGGTGAGCTCAAGGGCCCCCAGAGAGTAGGGGGAAACCACAAACAGCCAGAGAGTGTCGGAGAAGAAATTAGTGATTCAAGGGGATTAGGGTCTGTGTCTACTTTTATATCCCTGTCCCTGGAGCTCTCTGACTCGAGCCCTTCCATTCATCACCTGGGCTTATCCATGCCTCTGCACATGCAACAGTCATGTGGCTGAGGCCAAAAGCTCTACACTTCCTAATGTAACCCACAAAATTATAGTCTCTGTTAGAAAGTAGAGTCATAAAGCTTACAAATATACATCCTTCCTTCCACTTGGCTAGCCAACAACTGTACCACCAAGAAGCTGAGGCCCTGCCAGCTCGGCCCCTGCCACTGGTACCTGCTTCCCAGGTGTGGACTGGTCAGCCCCTCAGCCAGGGCTGGTCCTCGGCAGAGCTGTGGCATGGACTCCTAATTACACCTGCCATCACGAGACAGGGCCAGACACCAGGGCCACTGCCAACAATCTTCTTCAAAGTTTTCAGAGCACCCAGACGTCTTTCTTATTCATTGCTTTTTTTCCCCTCTTCCTACCTTGAATATATTCTGAAGAAAGAGAGAAAAAAGTTGCATCTCTGTATACACGTTAAAGAAAATTTCCTTTTTATTGTCATATACAGTATGACATTATGTTACTTGGTTTCTCATGTATATGTTTATCTTTCTTTTTCACTAAAACATACACTCCGAGAAGGATGGAGTGTGTTTTATTCATCATTGTGTTTCCAGCACTTGAGGAAGTGCTTAGTAAACTGTTGTGGAGTGAATGGAAGCATGAAAGTTGGAATGCTCGTGTTATTAGAAGAATAGGAAAAGAAAAGTGATGAGTACCATTTAAGATGCTAACTCTGTGCCAGGCTCATGCTCAGCATTTACAGGGATCATCTCTTTTGTAGCCCTCTTTAATCCTTGCAGTTGCCTCATGTTGTAATTTACAAAATTACAACAGCAAAGTCAGCACACACCTTTGTCAGTGTTTCTTCTGAAAGGTCAAAGGAACAGGTGACTCCTGAGATTTGGGCAGTAGCTGATTTGGGTAGATTTAGGTAGTAGGTCTGGGTAGTAGCTTGTCCAGGAACCCAAAAACGATGTACTCTGATCACACGGAATTTGAAGGCTTTTCCCATCTGAAGATACCAAGGGGTCTTGGGAGTTGAGTACTCTCAGCATTATTTCCAAGGACCTGCACAAAGGATCTTGCCAGGCCTGATCAGGCTATAGTCTTGTTGGGGAAGTAGTTCAGAGCAACCTTCCCAGTGGTTCACACATGGACTTTCTGGATCTAAAATACACAGACATCATGGTCCAGGCAGTACCCACCTCAGGGAAGGATCAGCCTTGACACTGACTGTTGTTCATCCAGCATTTTTCCTGGTGCCCAGAGTTTGGTGGTGGTTCCCAGCCTCACCATAAAGGAGAGCAAGAATTATGTTTTGCAAAGCCATTGCTACATAAGCAAACCCACTAAGTACAGCACTCCTGACATAGCACCTTGATGAGGTACAGGCTGATGGTACTTCTCCCCAGTTGGGTAGAGCCCCTGTGTTGAACATGACTCCACCATCATAGTTTATCCACTCATCATAGCAGTGGGCACAGTGACCTAGGCTCCCAGTGTGCAGGAAAGTGGGCATCATGCTTTCTTTTGTTTCTTCTACTCCCAGAAAAAAAGTGGTTTCTCCAGGAGAGCTGAAATGCCCTGGAAGTTTAGCTTAAACAATGTTCATTAGCCCTCTTGAGGGTTTCGAGTTGAGTGACCATTATTTACTTCTTGCTAAATTCTTTACTCCAGTTCTTTCCATAAAGATTGGAGTGGTAAACTTATAAGGAAAAGATAAACATAATAAAGAGTCTAACATACTTCTTCTCTTGAAGGCCAGGAGTCTAAGAATCATTATCTGGTTTTTATTTGAACTCGTGATGGGTCATGAGTTTTTCCTTTAGGAATTTAATCAGAAACATTCCTGAAAGGAAGTCTGCTAATGCTGGGAATGCAGATTGTCCTGGTCTCTGCTATCTAGTACAGTAACCAGGAACCACATGGGGCTATTTAAATTTGAATTAATTAAAATTAAATAATGTTTAAAAGTTAATTCCTCAGTCACACTAGCCACATCTGCAGTGCTCAGTAATCACATGCAGCTACTGGATTGGACAGCGAGATGCAAGTCATTCACATCATCACAGAAAGTCCTGTTGGACGATGCTACCCTGGAGAATACCCTTCTGTTATCATAGTTAGTCACAAGATTATTTTCTCCTCTAATTTCCCCCACTCCCCTTCCACTTTGGGAAGGAAATCCACACCCAGATTCATGGGGCTGCTTTATCATCATTAACAGAAGGAATGGCCATGAATTCCTGATCTAACCTATCAGCATAGAGACATCAGTGACCCCATGTGACAAAGTAAAGAGGAGGGGATTTTAAGAATGAATTTTAGTAATATGTGAAGCTCATAGATAATACTAGGGGAGGAAACAGGATAAAAAACAATATGTGTAACATTCTAGTTTTGTGTGTATATGTATCTTGCTATATCTGAATTGTGAAAGTAAAGATAAATTTTCCTTTATTTGTTTTTACTATTCTATATTTTCTGGCTGTTATAATTAATTCTAAATATTTTTATAGTTAGAGAAACAAATTGTTTTTAGAAGGGAAAAAAAATCTTCCCAAAATGTATAAAAGGAGGAATAATTCTCCTTGACCTTTAGGAGCTGCAGCTTGGGTAAAATCAGTTTATCTGTGGATTCTCTCCATACCTAATACCCCCAGCCCCTCTGTTCTTGGAGAGAAAATAACTTCTAGCATAGGGGAAGGGTGATTTTATAACTAGATGGGACAACCAACATTTATTAACAACATGAATTCATGTATGTATTCTTATGCTATTATAAATGTGTGTGTTCTCACTCATACTGCATTATCAGTCCTCAAGGACAAGGTATTATCTTATGTTTCTTTGGTCTCTCTAACAGCACCTTGACCAACATTTGATAACTACCATTGACTTACTGACTGACAGATTGGCTGACCTTGCCATCACTCTTACGTTTTATGCTCACAAAATGTGTTAACATCTTGCTTCATTTTGCTTTGGGTTCGAGAAGTAGTGTTTCTTCCAAATTTACTATGTGAAATCCAACAGCTGGAATACAGGAGCCATTCATCAGAAAAATGAGTTAGGCATTTTCTCAGTTTGTGTGTGTGGCAAGACCCTAATAGAATTTTTTTAAATTTTCATTAGTTTTATGGAAATGGCACTGGGAAGAGGACATGTTAAAGCTCTTTGATTTGAGTGACCACAGTCATCCACACCAGTGTTTTTGGCATCTCTAGTAACTGGCTTCTTGGAGGGAGGGATTTAACACAGAGGATTTTCTTTCCCTGAGTTGGCTGAGAGAGTGATAAAACACGCTTGCGGGGCCATTCTGGTTTCGGCTGTTCCTCGTGTCAGCCAAGACACCCACAGGCAGGAATTACAGTCCACTCTGCCCTCTCACTCAGCTCCAGATGGACAGGGGAAACTGGGAAATGGAGCCCAAATGTAGGGTTTAATATTTAACTTCACTGGGTGTGTTTCCCTGCATCACAAACCTTTTATACTCTTACACACCACAACACTCAACTGTAGATTGAAGCCATATGACATTTCTGCTCTCTCTTAGAAGCATGAGAGGAGATAGAAAAGAGAGAATGAATTGGTTTTCACAAAAGGCAAATGAAAGTCTCTATCACTGTACCTGACACACCTGCATGATTAATGTCCCCATTTGGGTTGCTGGGGGATTTTAGTGAAAAATGTCTTCTCTTCTCAGAAGAATGATATTACACTGAGGAATGCTACCTGGGAATTTATGGGTGACAAGTTTAAGTAGAACAAGTATAGGGATAAATAGCAAATATTGTCTATTTTGATGAGTGTGGAGACATTACATTCTAATAAGCCAGCCATTGTGGTTCACGGTAGTTTTCCTCCTTATGGGTATGCCATGATTGCATGTGCTTGGCCACCAGGTACCCCAAGTCATGATCAGTTCAAGGAACCTCCCAATCCACAAAGCTGCACCTCCCAGGTTCTGCAAACCACCCAAACTTCTTGCTGTTTTGAGTCCACACTGGGTGAGTGAAGAAATCAGAACTGGTGAAGGATCTGGGCACCAACCAGCAAGAGAGATAGGGCCCAGGTGCCCAGAGGGCCAAGAATTTCCCGAGGATGCTGTCTGGAGCTGTACGGGAGCCGCCTGCTGCTGCCGTGTTCATTCGCACACTGGTTATTGCTGGAGGACTCACTGCCTTTTTGAAAACTTTATTTCTCTTATTTTTAAGAACTAGAGTATTGTGAAGTAACTTTACATTTTACTTTCCTTATTTAGCAAATATATATCATATAAATTGCACTGTTAAAATATATATTATAAAATATTAATTATATACTTAATTATATTATTAGGTTTTATTATATAATATGTAAATATTCATTTAATTTTTATAATAATTCAGTGAAGTGTAGTTACTGTGTTTAACTTTGTTTTACAAATTGGAAAACCAAGAGGCTAAATAATTCTACCAAGACTATACATTAGTAAATAGTTGAGCTAAAATTTGAACCTAGGAAATCTGGCTCCAGAGTACTTTCTCTTCATCACTATTAAAATTCAGAAAAATATAAAGCAAAATATGAAAATAAAAAGACAACTATAGATATGTTGCCTTGCAGTCTACCCTATATATTGACTTCCACATAACTGAGCCCAGTCTCCCTATTCAGCTTTGTATCTTGCCTTTTTTCCTGCTGAACCTTATAATAGTCTTCCCACACTGTTAAAAATTCCTTGTAAATATTGTTTTAATGGCTACTTAGTATTCTCATCATGTAAATGTACCATTTGCTTAACTATTCTCTTATGGTTACCCTTTTGACATTTCAATTTTCTATTATGACAATTAGTACTGCGGGCAGAATTTCTCTTCTTTGTACTATACTTTTAGGATACATTCTCAGAAGTAAAATTATTGTATTCAAGAGTCTGAACACTTTTCAGGTTCTAGATACAAGTTGTCAGATTGTTTCCCAAAAGGCTTATACTCTTTTGCCATATCTGCAACACTGTGCAGAGGTGACTTCACCAGTCTCATGACAGCACTGAGAATGATTTTTAGAAAACTATACTAATGTGATAGGTAAAATATAGTATTTTATCATTGCCTTGATCTTGATTCCTTTGATGATTAGAGGACTGAGAATTTGTCCATATTGGTTGATGAGTTACACGAGTATTTGAGAGGTCTGTTCGGGTCCTTTGCCCATCCGTCTGTTGAAAGCATATGGGAGCCTTTGAGTATCATAAAGAGAAGAGCCAATAATTTCCCATTCTTTCTTCTCCTGCCTGGACATGGAATTTCCTTAGGTATTCTCCTAGTCTATACTGCTAACATGCATTTAATATTCCCCCAAAACTGTATGTGGATTTTTTTTCTTAATTCTATATACAGTATACAACTATCTGCTTATAAAGGATATTATTATTTTGTTTTCTACTGAGTATGCCTTGTGCACAAAACTATATCTATCCCTCTGTCTTTGATCATAAGCTCCTAGAGAGCCGGCCTATGTCTTTATGGGCAGTTCAGCTCAAATTCTTTGGTAATGTTCCTAGTAACCATAGAACTGGACTCCCAGCCAAGGCTAATATGAACCAAAGTCGCAATCAGAAAGAAGAACTGTGAGCATAGCAAGCTGCATATGTCAGCGCATCCTGGTTGGATTTAAAGAGAGCCCAAAAGAACCCAAATAGCACCTCTCCTACTTGTGGATAGGAGCTCAGTTTTCCTTGACCAAACATCAAGCCATCCAGTCTTAAGGAGAGGCAGTTCTAGTAGAGGAAGGCACACAGGACTGGGGCCCAAAGTTTATGGATTAGTTCTGTGTTTGCCATCATTTAATGTTTGTGGAAGGGACCCTGGGGCACTTTCTCTACTGATCTCTTTTTCCCCACCAAAAACATAGTGATATCAATAAAAACGGACTTTTATAAAGCACTTTAAAATGTTATGTATGGACTTCCTTATCTAATGACTTGCTTAGTCTTCACAGTAGCCCAGTGACACAGACAATGAATTCACATTTTGCATTCGGGGAAATGCAACAAAACGAGCTTGTTGCAGAGGCGCAATTCTCCATGAAGTATCAAATGAAGACTCCATTATTACATTTTTTAAAGCATACTCTACTCCAAGAAAGTAATCCACTGGCCTAAATTGACCATCAGGCAAAGAGGAAAAAGGAAAAGGCAGGTGTGGAAGATTATAGAAAAGGACCACAGAGGATCCCAAGGAAAACTCCATTAAATAACTAAAAAATGGAAAGAGATAAATGAAACATGATTAGCATGTTTATTTTTAAATAGTAAGAAATCTGTCCATATATTTCTTCATTATATTATTTGTTCACTTTTAGTTTTCCCATTTGTTGCAAAAATTAACAATAATAATAGTTGCGTAAATTATAATAATTCAGCCCTAGCCGGTTTTGCTCAGTGGTTAGAGCATCGGCCTGTGGTCCAGAGAGACCTGGGTTTGGTTCCCGCTAAGGGCACATACCTCGGTTGCAGTTTGTCCCTGGCCCTGGTTGGTCATGTGGGTGACAGCCACTCCATGTGTCCCTTTCACATCAATGTTTCTCTCTCTCTCTCTCTTCCTCTCTCTCCCTCCCACTCTACCTGAACAAAAAATGAAAAAGTGTCCTTGGGTGAGGATAAAAAAAAAAAATTATAATAATCCAAAATTATAATAATCCAACTGTGGGATACTGTGTACCTATTCAAAATAATGAGGAAGATATACATGTGTATGAATTCCTCTGTTAGAAGGACAGGTGAATAAATAGATTTCTGTTGCCTTTTAAAAAATAAAAACATTCTTCAGATTTTTACTAAATGTGAAAAATGGAATATAGGATGGAGGAAGTTAAGGAAGAGGCACTCAAAAGCTAGCCTGTGTAGCAATGTCATCTGAAGGTCTGGCCTTCAGGGTCCAGGACTCTGGAGAGTCTAGGGAAAGTAAGATGCCCTTCAGCTTCAGGTACCGGAGCAGGAATAAAGGTTTCATAAGCCAACAAATTTTGAAAGCCCTTGAAGATGGCAGAGCTTCTGCCCAAATGGTGCATTCCAAATGCTTGGTTAGAAGGTTTTACAGATGAGCTTAAGAGTGAAAGGCATTTTCTCCTATGAAGCTAGGCTGAGTGCAGGCCTGGCTAGGTTGGAATGATCTTTGAAAGTTGTACCTTGCAGTAGCTCAATGCTGTGCTTGCATTTCAGGATTTTACGGGCAGCTGCAGACATTCTGCCCACCACATTACCCTGACTCCCAGAGAACCATGCCGCCCAGCAGCTCCTGCAGCGTGGTGCCTTCCTTCGAGGACTACCTGGTCCCTACGTCCATGGGCCAGGCTGGCTTTGATGTTTTCCACAGAGCCTTCTCAACTCACTCGGGCATTACAGGTGTGTTGGTGTCTGTGACGTAGGATCTTGGGCAGACTGGCAGGAGACACCAGTTGGGTTTCCCGTGACCGGCTGAACTAGACCCAGCACATGATGACATCAAATCCTGTTTAATCTATCGGAGTGTCTCTCCTCTTCACCTTCCTTTCCAGCCCCACTTCCACCACCTTAGTCCAGGTGCCATCATGTCTCCCCCAGACTATGGAAAGAGCCTTCCATTAAGTCTCCCTACGTCAACTCCTCTCTTCACCATTCTGCCTTCCATGCTATCATATGCCTTCCAAAACATAAATGATTTTCCTGCTCAAATACTTTAGTTTCTAGTTGCCTAGAGAATAAAGTCCACTCTTCTAATCATGGCTTCAAAGCCCCCATGAGTTGGCCTGATCAGACTTTCCAAACGTTCTTCACATGTCTCCTGACAGGCCCTGCACCGGAGCTCTGCCGTCACACTGGGCCCCACATGCCCCTCCCTCTCTGTCTTTGCTCCCCGTGTCCTCCTTCAGGAGTGTTTTTTTTTTAACCTCTCCATCTAAGAATCCCATCCTCCTCTATGACTCAACTTTAATATTACCTCTTTTTGAGACCACCTGCATCCTTCCCCAGAACACTTCACTTTTAATTATACTCAGCCCATGTTTTGTGCCAAGACTTATTTTGGCCACCTGTCTGCACCTCAGCCTTCTCTTCCAATAAGGTGCTTGAGGAGAGACACTTGCTAAAGGTCCCAGGTCAGCACAGTTGGCTCCCTGTGCACCAGTGGGTGTGGCGAGGCAGGAGTTGACTTGTGTGTTTGTTCTCTTCCAGTGTATGATTTGCCTTCGGGTTCCTCAAGCCTCTTTGGAGAGTCTCTTCGCAGCGGGCCTGAAGACACCACGTTCTTGCAGATCAGTGCTGTGGACCGCTGTCCTAGCCAGCTCTCGTCTGTGTATACTGAAGGCTAAGAGCTCCCCTGGCCTCCACTACCACTGGCATCCAGAACCTTTTGTCGCTTGCCACCTTTGGTGTTCACACCCTCACAGACTGCATGGAATGATGGCAATGAATCAGCAGAACCTGCGAAGCCACAGGCATGTCATTGGAATGCAGGACTACACAGTCAGAGCTGGGCTTGCAGGAATGTTTGCATTTGCTCCTGGTTCTCTCTGGGTTTGCTGGTAACCAGCAGGACTGTCTTTTCAAAGGGAATTTAGACTCTCACTCTACCAGATACCTGTTACTTCCTGGCTGTCAACCCTCAAAGGACACCAGTGAAGTGACATGCATGTGAAAATGTAGTTTGGGGATCGCCCTTGCTGAGCACCCTAAATGGAGAGGGACCACGCAAATTGCCAGAAGCACAGAGAGCCGCCTGGCCCATGCGCGTCCTCACTGCTGGCACGGCGGAAACCCAGGTCCACAGCACAGGTGAAGCCCCGGGTTTCCAGCACCAGCCTGGCATTTCAGTGAGCTGGCTGCCCCTCTTTCACTCCTCTTCGCTGTCCCTGTGCTAGCCAGTTGCTCTTCAGTGTTTCTGCAACAGAAACAGGAGGTTCTGTCAAGTACAACCCCTTGAAAGGCACTACAACTCATTTCATGCTCCAAAAACCTGTCTTAGTTCTTTTGTTTTAAAGACTTGTTATTTACATCTACTTTAAAAGGAAAAATATATTTAGAAGTCTGTTTTTTTAAAAAGTTATTTTAATCACCCCAGCCACATACATTTGCCACAGCTGTGCAGCTGCGCCTGGCCACACCTTGCAGCACCTGTGAGCATTCGTGGAATGTTCATTTTGCATTTCGCAAAGGCTACCTGAGGGAAACAGGGTGGGCGCCCCCTCTTCCCAGTGCTGTGGCAGGAAGCCTAGAGGGTTAGCAGCACCTCAAAGACCGTGTTCAAAGCAAAAGTTCACATGACTGGTTCATCCATTACTTCCACTCCGGTGCTCTGCCCAGAGATGGGCTAGAAAGTGTGAGCACAGGGCCACACTGAGTTATGTTCCCAGGTGTTCTTGGAAAACCAAACTAGAGGTGCTCTGTGTCCATTCTGCACAGCCTCTGCTCACCTCCCTCAGGATATCCACCATCATCTGTCTGTCTCTTCCCTCCACCTGCATTGTTCTCACTCTTTTCCTGACTGTGGTTTGGACATGCCCACCACCCACCATTGTCTGACCATCACCTCTTAGCAAGGTCTGACCCAAGGCAGGTAGAGGAAACAATTCTGGAAAGGTGAGCAGAAGAAGGCAACCTTTTTTTCCCCCTAAAACTCTGGTTTGAGGGCCTGGGATTTTCACAGAGCACTTAGCCATTTGATATCAAGCCTTAAGAGAAAGCCGTTTTCTGGGGCACATTTACAAAGCTTTAAAAAGATCCTGAGTCCTATGGCCTAGGCTAGAAAAATTAGCCAAACCCCAAAGACCCCCACATGTAAATTCTGACATTCCAGTACTGTCACATCATGCTTTTTTTCTCTCCTTAAAAATGTTTTCTGAACAACAATGAAACGATGCTGTTTGTCAAACAGAAATAATTACAATCTTCAACAAGACAAATAGCTTGGTGTCAGACTTGGGCTCCAGTGACTGTTGTATCCTGACAGATGGGTCCTTCCAGTCCAACGGCACAATCAGTAGTATTCTGCCTGCTTCCGGATCTCATTCAAACATGTGGTAGAATAAGGGGAATAAAGAACCAAATGTGAGTCCATTTCTGACTAGTGAGCTCTGATCTGAGAAAAGCCATCATGTAGACGTCTGAGTCTGTAACAGAAACAAGTTAATCACATTACAAAAATCTGTTCTACTTTACGAGAGGATGCACATCAGGCTTCCTTTCCAAATGTGCTCTCAGACTGCATGTGAAGTACCACCCTCCTTCCAGACATTGTGGGTCGTATCACTTGGCCTAAGCAAGGACACACACATACCAACACTGGTGTCCCTCCCATGTCCTTGTCACACTCTGGAACGAAAGGCTTTTTAGAGAGACAGTATGTCCGTTCTTAATATTGAAGCTTTTATGAGGAACTCAAAATACATTTCATTTTTGTGATGAGGAAAAAGATGAAAAGGCAAGGTTGTTCTTGCAGCTGATGTTGTCACCCCTGCCTGGGGCTTTATATAATTTAAAGTGGAAAGGGGGAAGGATGACGAAGCCAGAAGCTGAACCTCAGAAACCGTGGATGTCATCTCCTTTGGCTGGAGGAGATGCTCCTGAGCCAGTTTCTGGTCTTACCTCACAGTGGCCCTGCCCGTGCAGTGCTTCACTGTGGCTGGAGGGAGCCGGGGCAGCCAGGCATCAGCAGCACCTGCAGGGCCTCCTTCCTCAGCAGGAATTTGGGCAGCCCCTCAGGAGGGCATTCCTGTTAGCAGATGGGCATGCAGGACGGCCCAGGGCTGCCTGAAGCTGAGAGCCCCTCCGGTGCCCTCAGTGTTCCTGATGGTGCAGGTCTGAGCTGAAGGCCTCAGGACAGGGCACTCAGGTTCCTTTTAGACTATTCATGCTGTCCTCAGATCCCAGCATCTCACCTGACCTTAAAAGTTGTTTCTTGCTTGCTTTCACATTGCATAGGATTTATATATGCTTTCATTATTATGCTTGTAGCAGTAAAAATGGAATGTTCAAAAATGTATTCCCTCCCATTTCTTGGCCTTTTTAGTCTTGCCATGTAACCATTTTCATTAACATCCAAACAGAGATTGTCATCCCCCTTTCTTAAGTAAAAACGTGCCTATGAAAATACACGCAGCCCAAAGCTAATTATCCTATTACATTAAAAAGAAGAAATCAGTATGCCTAGAAACATTTCATTTGCTGCATTGTCTTAATTCTCTAAAGGGACTGCATCAAAGTGTCAGTTGTAATTTAGCCTCTGATCAGCTGTTAACGATTATTTAAATATTTACTATCCTGTGGGGTCCCTTTACCCATGTCTCCCCCAAATTACCTAGGTGATTCTAAGATGGACACTAGGTCTTCAGTGGCTCACAGCAGTTTCCACTTGTAAAACCGAGTGTCGGTGGTGTTCTGTAGCTTTTACATTCCCAGCTGTCAAGCACATTAGTGTACTAGAACAGAGGTAAATGTTCATCTTCCGTCCAACAACCTTGACTGTTCAGTTGCCTTGAAGTATTGGGAATAGTGACTGTAAATGTCTGATTTAATTATTTGGTGTTTTATTTGACTGTTTTGACCATGTCATTTTATAGCAGCATTTTTTAATGGCACTTTTTGTTGGTGGTGTGGAATTTCTGCAGTTAATTTTTTTTTTGCAATGGATAAAGCAAAAAAAAAAGAAAGAAAGAAAAAAAAACACTCATTGGAGAAATGGCGAGTGTAAAAAAGAAGAGATTTATTTTGTACAGACAGCAGAGCATCCTGTGTAATGTTGCTGACATAAAGCACTTTGGGGGGAAGAAGTGGAAATCTGTTTTCCATAAATCACACAGACTCTTGTACATAGTTATATACACTCACGTAGAGAAATGAACTGCATATATCATACTGGATATGGGGCCGATTTTACTCTAAGGGCACATCTGGTGCTTATTGTCATAAATCTTTTAAAGAATTAGGTACACTTTTTTTCTATTAATATGTATAGTTTTGTGATTTGTCACAGTTATGTTTCATATAATCATAAGTTATTTTGTCTTGTTTCATGAAGTCCTTTTTTATGTCAAAAGTAAAATGAAGGGATTGTGCACTTGGTACAGAATAAAACTGGAAACAGAGGACATGCCCACCCTCCTGAAGTCCTCCCTCACCATGTCATTTTAACACACAATGGCAACAACTGTTTTTTGTTTGTTTGTTTGTTTGTTTTATTATTTTGTTTTGTTTTACCAGCCTCCTTTATATTGGGATGGTAATAATAATTAAAAGCAGATGGGGTAGGGGAGGGAGTGTCCAAGGCCAGCTTTAAAATGCCGCATTGCTTTGGGCCAGAGCTGCAGCCTGGATTTAATTATAGATATGAGGACGAAATGGCAGTAAAAATGAATGTGTCCCTGAATCCTTTACATGTTGGGAGTGTCCATAAATAAAACATGAAGTTTTATTTCATCAGATTTAATTAAAGCTTTTATACATGTTTTATTGGTTATTCTATTAATCCGCTTCACAAACTGGATAAATGTGTGCCAGTGTTTGGGTTTATTTGTGCCTTTTCAGTGTAGTGCTACATCATGCTTCAGAAATGCCTCTAGTGCTTGGACCTCCAGGTGATAGGGTGTCGGCGTGCTGGCCAATGGTGGAGTGCGTTTTCGGTCCAGTTTTTCTAAAACCCTGTAAAGATAGACAAAGCATCAGCTTCCCCTTAGCTGATACCCTGACCTCGGAAGTCCTCTGATTTCCTTAAGGAGAAAGGGGCAGTGAATGACCGTCTCCTGATTCCTCCTTCCCACCCTGAAGGTTTTGGAAAGCCACCTGACCCACCACCTGTGATGACCTTCCCTCCTCAATTCCCCTCCTGGGGGGAGGCTCGGGGGAGAGGTGAAAGTGGTCAGGATATTCTCACACCTGGCTGACCAGTTAGCCATGCACAAAATCTAAAAGGTAATCACATGATCTCAAGTACGATTCTTTGACAATAGGGGGGATACAAAGCAGAAGGATGGTGGCTCCCATGCACTTCGACTGGCTCTTCAGAATGCTGGGGTAGGTGTGGTTCAGGGTTTGGAAATGGAAACACTGCTGACTGACCAGACACAAAATGCTTCTCTACTCCCTAAAAGGAGGCAGCTCCTGAGTGTTTAGTTGGTCCAACCTTCTTTGGAGAATAGTTTAGTGTTAACCGGTCGAGTTGAACATACACACATCCTATAATTCAACAATTCTGGACTTTTGCATAAGTCAGTGATGGTTCAGATACAAGATGTTCATAGCGATGCTATTCATAATAGCCAAAAGTCTGGAAATGACCCAACTGTCCATCAACAGTAAAGTGAATAGGCTCTGCTAAAGCAATGCAGTGGAAAACCACGCGCGCCGACCGTGCCAGGACCACAGCAACCTGCCTAACTGGGCGAGGCTCACAGACTATGCGGAAGAAAGAAGGCAGACACAAAAGCATACATGGTGTTATTCTATTAATACACTGCTCAAAAAAAACAAGCAAAATTCAATTATAGCAGTCCCCCTTACCCCTGGTTTCACTGTCCCCAGTTTCATTTACTGGCGGTCCACTGCGGTCCAAAAACATTAAATGGCAAATTCCAGAAACAAGCAAGGAGCGTCCACCCTCAGCTTCCCTCTGTGCAGGTGCGGATGAGGGGAAGTTCGAGTTTTACAAGCCCGGTGATGAAGTCTCGCGATGTTTCACTCTGCCCCGCCCTGACGTGAATTACCCCGTTGTCCAGCGTCTCCACGCTGCGTGCGCTCACGTCCTCCAGTCACGCCCAGTCTCCGTCTCAGCCGTCAGGCTGACTGTCCAGGGGTGGCGGGGCTTGTGTTAAGTGGTCCTTATTTTACGGAATTATGGCCCCAAAGCCCAAGGGTGGCGATAGCGGTGGTTCGGACGTGCCAAAGGGAAGTGTGAAGTGTTACTGTGGTCAGGACGTGAGTGGTAGCCCAGGGCTTCGTCACGGTGCCTTCGTCTTCACCTCGCAAACCGCGAGGTGAGTACAGTAGAGGCGGCATTTTGAGAGCGAGCGAGCACGTTCGCAGAACATGGATTGCAGTATTTTGTTATAATTGTTCAGTTTTTTAATCTTTATTGTTGAAAGTATTACAGATGTTCACCCCCACACACTTTTTTTTTTCCATTGACCCCCCCCTCCTCCTCCTTGCCCCTACCCCCTCCTGCTTTCCCCAAACTGTTGTTCGTGTTCATTGGTTATGCATATAGGCATGTAAGTTCTTTGGCTTAGCTCGTCTATGTTATTAGTTGTTAATATCTTACCGTGCGTAATTTAGAAGTGACGCTTTATCGCAGCATGTATGTGTAGGGAAAAAAACAGGCTATGTAGGATTCAGTACGATCCGTGGTTTCAGGCATCCACGGGGGATCTTGGAACGTATTTCCTGTGGATAAAGGGGCTTACTGAATGGAGTTTAAGTGGTAAAGTATGAAGAACAGCCAGGAAGACGTTACCACACAGGTCCAGGGACTGATGCACTGTGTTTCGGAAGAAAGGACACATGGAAGACTCTGAGCTGATGACCAACAGTCTTTTATTTCTTCACGTTAGGTTATATAGGTGATTGCTTTATAATTGTTTTTAACTGTGCATATATGTTTTATAGTTTTTAGTTCAAATACTAGTGACTATCAAGTCTTATGTCCCCTACTTCAGGGGCTTACAAACTTTTCTGTAAGGGCCAGATAGGTCAGAGTCCAGGCTTGGAAGGCTACATGATCTGTCTCAATGTTGCAGCTCAAAATCAGCCAACACACAACTAAACACATGGATGTGGCTGTGTCCAATAAAACTTTATTTGTGGACACAATTGGAATTTTCAGATGTCATGAAATATTTTTTTATTCTGATGTTTTTTTATTTAAAAATGTTTTTTAAAATCCTTAACTCACAGAAACAAACAAAAAAGGCAGCAGGCGGGATTTATCCCATGGGCCATAGTGTGCTGACACCCGTCAACTGAAGGATCGCTCCCTGGTCGTTCCCATAAACATCCACCCAAAGAAAACCGCTGTTCGGAGCCCCTCTGGTGATTCTTCTGCTGCATTGGGCCCTGTTCCTAGAAGAAATTCATGAGCTCTATTGATTAAGCTTTTCTTTGTTTAGATTCTGGGTTCTGCTTCCCGGGATACAGATGAATGCCTACAGCCTGAAGTGCCATTCGGTGGTATCTCTGGATTTGAGGTTTTAATAAAAGGAACTGGGCTTAGAGAGATCTGTGAGAATTGGAAAATGAGCACCCATTCTTTCCAAGCTAACCAAATATTTGCTGGATCTTGGCAGCCATAGCCAACCTTTCCTCTGAAATGCTGAGAGGTTATAAGTAATGGGAGACTTCATTTTTCTCAGGCCATAGTCTTATGAAAAGCTGGAGCTTCCTCTCAAAACCTGCAGTGTTCTCAGGGAGCTGAGAGTCGGGGTTTTATGTTCAGAGACTCCACTGAGAAATGGTTGGAGCAGAGTCAGGAGCTCGGACAGAGTTTGTACTCCTTCCACCAGCAGGAGAGCTGCTCAACTCTCTGAACTCGGAACCCTGGTTTCCCATAATGCCTAGTTCCCTAATTCCCCAACTTGGGAGTTTGTTAGCCCTGATGGTGCTGCCTCTCAGCTTCTGGGAAAATGAGACTGAATTCACATGGAGCACAAGCGTATGCCTCTCTTTGTATGTCTAGATTGTGATAAAATTGATAGTTTTAAAATATGGGTATTCATGAGTCCTGAGTGATTTGCCAGTCCTAGTGTGGACTGAATCCTCTTCTGCAGGTCTGCCTGGTGGTTTCATTTGCTTAGGTTTGTGCACTGTGTATGGCTCTGATCTTAACGTGGCTGGGACACAGTAGCTTGGATAACCTGAATTTTATAAAGAAAAGTTTCACCAAGAGGAAGCTTAGAAAATATCCAGTCCAAACTCATCATTTTACAGAGGAGGAAACTGGCATGGTTACATTCATTTATTTGTTCATTCACTCATTCAATATTGTGTAAAATAAACAGGTAGAAGTGGTTCTTACTCTCACAGAGCTAACAACATGGGAGTCTCAAACATCATCTGCCTGAGAATGTTGCCCGAGGTGCTTGTTGAAAAGGCACACTTTGGGAGCTATTGAATGCACACCTCAGAGCAACTAAGTTGGAATTTTTAGGGGTAAGAAGAGGCATCTGCATTTTTAATAAGCTCTCCAGGTGGTTGTTTATACAAACTAAATTTGACACCTACCTCCACCTTGATACAGTGGAGGAGGCCAACCATTTAATAGGGCAACACAATACAACAAGAGCTAGGTAGAAGAGGGACTTTCATTCCCTGCCTGGGGAGATGAGAGCTGGGCCAGAGTTTCCTGAGGGAAGGGATGGGTGCCCAAGCTAGTTCTGTTAGTTAAATTAATCTTCAAGGAACAAAGAAGCAGAAAAAGGATGGGCCAGACATGTGCATAGCCACCAGGAGAAAGAATATAACATGCTAGGGTCACCCAACAGGTTAGCTGGAGGGTTAGAAGTGGTCTTGTCTCTGGGCTCTTAGTACTTCTCTCTCCCTGAGCCCCAGCCATTCTTGTGTCGGCTGGAGAGCTGAGGGCATTATTTCCCTTTTCAGCAGGGGATGGTATGTTACCAGTTACTCTGCAAATAAAGGTTCCACTGTCAGATTAGTTTGGAGAATGGTGGGTCAAAGTTCCATAGATTCTTTACTTCAGGACCTGTTGAAGCCTTCACTATGTTTGCTAACGTGTATTATGACTCTCCAAGAGAGTTTCAGGATGAAGTCTATTGACTATGGAACCCTTTTTCCAAAAAAAAGTACCTCATTAGCACTGTGGAAGAGAGTTTGGCAGGTCCTCAAAAAATTAAAAATATAATTATCATATGATCCAGCAAATCCACTTAGGTATATACTCAAAAGAATGGAAAACAAGGACTAAAAACAGATGTACAACATTGTTCCTATTATATGTACCCACAATAGCCAAACTGTAGAAGACAACCCAAATATCCACCAACTAATGAATGGATACATAAAGTATGGTCTACATATACACTGGAATATTGTTCAGCCTTTGGAAGGAAATTCTGACACGGTGTACCTTAAAAACACTACTCTCAGTGAAATAAGCCAAACACAGAAGGACAAATAGTGTATGATTCCATTTCTACGAGCTACCTAGAACAGGCCAATTCATGAAACAGAAAGTAGAATAGAGGTTACCAAGCACTAAGGTAGGAGGGAACAGGGAGCTAGTGTTTAATGGGTACAGAGTTTCTGTTTGGGACAATGCAGAAGTTCTGCGGATGGATAGTGGTAATGGTTGCACAACATTATGAATGTACTTAATGTCACTAAACTATGCACTTAAAAATGGTAAAAATAGCCCTGGCTGGTCTGTCTTGGTGGTTAGAGCATCGGGTTCAATTCCAATCAAGCGCACCTACCTCAGTTGCAGTTCAGTTCCCAGCTCTGGTTGGGGTTGTGCAGAAGGCAGTTAATCGATGTGTCTCTAACATCGATGTCTCTCTCTCTCTCTTTTTCTTTCTCTCTCTCTCTCCCCCTCTCTCTCCTCTCCCCCCCACCCCCACTCTATCTGAAAATGGATGGAAAAATATCCTCAGGTGAGGATTTAAAAAAAACAACAGTCAAAATAGTAAATTTTGTGATGTATATTTTACCACAACAAAATAAGAATAATGTAGCCCTGGCCAGATGGCTTAGTTTCTTGGAGTATCATCCCATACACCAAAAGGGTGAGGGTTCTATTCCAGGCCAGGGCACATACCTAGGTTGCAGGTATGATCCACAGTCCAGGTGGTATGGGAGGCAACTGATCCGTGTTTCTCTCTCACATCAATGTTTTCCTCTCTCTCTCTCTCTCTCTCTCCCCCTTCCTCTCTCCCTTTTTCTCTCCTCTCTCTAAAATCAATAAAAACATATCCTCAGGTGAGGATGAAGAAAATAAGAAAAATGTAAACAGCACCAAATAGGGTGCCTGACACCTAGAGGAAAATTTTAAAAGAAAAAGTCACATTGCTAGGCAAGTGATCCTTAGACCACTCTTTGGGAATGCCTTCTGTGGGGACAGGTGAGAGCAGAGCCACAAGGGGATCAGTAGTTACCCCTGTCAGGTGGAAATGATGGCTGGAAATGGAGCCTGGCTTGCTGAGAAAGCTGAAGAGGAAGAGGAGCTGAAAGGAGATGGCCAGGTGGTTTGGAGCAGGTGCAGAAGGAGGTTCTGAGCACGGAGCATTGTGCCTGACATACATTCTCAGTGACTGTATGGCAGAGAAGGGAAGGGATTGAGAATGTCAGTTTAGGGGAAGAGGAGGTAGTAAACTTCAGGGAAATACAGGAAGCACTAATGTAGACCCAGCCAGTCCCAATGGAAGCAGATGCAGAGATTTGTATTTCATTCACTTGTTCAACAAGTGTCTACTGCACTCTGCACCCAACACTGCATGCTGTTACTAATCTGGGAGCGAGGGATAATGCAAAAACGAAAGCATGCCATCATCCCTGTCCTTGTGACATTCTAGTCCAGACTGGCATTGCAAACTGTTTGCTTTGGTTGTCTGTAAACTTGGAGGCTCTGGGCGGTCTTTGAGGGTTGGCTTCTCTAGGAAGCAGATGCTGAGACAGTTGGGATACAGAAAAAGTATTGGAGAGTGACACTTGTGGTAGGAAAAGGGCAGAAGCAGGATTAGGCAGGGGTTGCCATCTGATGGTGACACCAACAGGATGGAGGCTCTTCCTCTGCCCTGGAACAAAGACTGCTGTTACCCAATGAAGAGTTCCCTGTTGGGTGGAAATAGCTAGGCCATCATACTATCCCCTTGCTGAAGCCCACCCCAAGAAGAATGTGTCTTGGCTGTTACTGTCTTGGTCATTCATTGGCTGAAGTTCTTCTAGGGAGCTGGAAAAAGTTTATGTTTTGGAGGACCCTGAAGAAGTTAATGCTGTCAGCTAAGCACAAACAGTGTAACTGAAATCCAAGCAGCGTATCTTCATCTGCCTGCTGCATGGGGGACAAGAAGAAGGCACAGGTCCCCATCACTGTTTTCCTAGCATGCAGTAAAGAGTGTACTGGGCATATACACTCACACACACTTTTGAAAAGGACCTGTTGCTTTTCCCCTCATCCCAGGAGACATGGAGGAAGGTCACAGGCTTTAGTGTCAGGTAAACCTGTTCTCTGCCACTCACATACTTTTTTCATCAGAAGTTTTTTTTTTTTTTATCCTCACCCGAGGACATTTTTCCATTTTTTGTTCAGATAGAGCGGGAGGGAGAGAGAGAAACATTGATGTGAAGGGGCACATCGAGTGGCTGCCACCCGCACGACCAACCAGGGCCGGGGACAAACTGCAACCGAGGTACGTGCCCTTAGTGGGAACCGAACCCGGGTCTTTCTGTACCGCAGGCCGACGCTCCAACCGCTGAGCCAAACCGGCCAGGGCTTTCATCAGAAGTTCTTAAACAGTGCTGCTCTGAGCCCATTTCTTCTTCTAGCAGGAAGATACGTACCTAGAGTACCTGGCACTCTCCCAGGCATGTGTAAAGTACTTGCTTGGAGTAGTTGCCATCTTTTTAAAATTACAGATCCTGCACCCAGAGTGAAATGATCATTTGTGAGGCAATCACAGCAAGAATCACGGTTCTGAGATCAGCACATGGAAGCAGGAAGAAAATGAGGTAGCCTGGAGTGCAAGCAAGTCTTAAAATCCCCCACATGATATTGCCTGCAAAGGTCTGTCTGTATTTTAAGCTCAGAGCAATTTATAGTGTATACATATGCCTCTTGGGCATCCTCCTGGACCATCTGAAAAGGTAAAATCACCTTTAGAGGAAAATAAGAGGACCTCCTATACTGGGCCCTGTGCTGCAAAGGCTCCATCCACTCTGACCACCTTCCAGCCATGCCCCACTCAGAGCGAGATGCTTATGTGACCAAAGATGTCTTCACCCAAAACCCACACTCCTCCCACTTCTAGACCCAATCCAGGTATCTGTAACCTCAGTTCCCTATCCAAAGGGCCCCATTGTGCTCCAAGGCCAGCACAAGCCTTTCAAGCCCATCCTTCCAAGAGTGCATCAGGTCTCCAGTGGGTACATTCCTAGGTCTGAGAGGTGGCCAGAAAGTGGCTGTGGGATTGTGGATGGAACTAGACATGCTGACGGAGCTCTTCACATGTGAGCATGAAGCCTCCACAGGGATGAAGATGGAACCAGGGAGTTGAAGAGAAGGGAGGTGGGTCCTAGGCAGAGACCAGGTATTAGCTTCCCTGGCATCAACCAAGAAATTCAAGGAGTTTCTGATCATCCTAAATCAACCATGGCCTCCCAAGTTGTTATGAAGGTATATTTGTTAAGAAAAGGGGAGAGAATATACTTTATGTAACAGTTTTTTAAGCTTCCTTTGGAATGTTTAAATATTTAAATCTCTGAGTTTGTGGACCTCCATTTATAATCTTGCCCAGACCCTGTTAGAGGCAGGTCCTGGTGGATTCTAAAGGCCATGCAAACTCTTTCAGATGTGCTGCAACATCAGGACTCCACAAATACCTTGGCAGTTGCCAAATGGTGTACAATGCAAACATTTATTGTAGTCTGATATTTTTTAATACAAAATGATGCATTATTTCTAATCCAAGAGCTTCCTGATTTGGCTGTGTGCTTCAGTCCACAGTGAACATCTGTAGACCATGTCCCAAGTTCGATACACAGAACATCTGTACAGCTCAGGTTTTTGTGTTGTTTGTGTGTATAGCGTGACCCGTTTACTGCAGAGCTGCTTTATGGAATGCCCCTTACATCTGCATGGCACATTAAGCTAACAGTCTCCCCAGGGTACTGTGGGGCACATCTGTGTAGCTGAACCACACAGCTGGGTCTCCTGTCATCAACTCCAAATTATCTTCTCTCTCTTCCCTGGCATGTACCCTGTGCTCACTTATGCTTAGACTTTCAAAAGGCCATTATCCTATCCCCAGAAAGCATTTCTGCCTGAGGCCAAGGGCCCATGATGGCCCGTTTGTGATCTAGGCCCCTATGGCTGCCTGAGAACTCCAAAGCTCAGCCACTGACTGTTGTCCAGTCTGGGTGCCTTCCTTGATACGGCAGAGGAAACAAAGACGCAGAATCAGTGGCTCATCCAAGGGAATAGCCAGGAAGTGAGACAACTAGAACAAGAAGCCTGGGAACTTCTGTTTCCTCTGTGACCACTTTTCCTTTGTCCCCACACCCTTCTAGGACCTTAGCACTTTTCAAAACCTAACTTGGCTCTGCTGAGTTATCATTGGGTAGACTTGCTCATGGTGCAGACAAAGCTGCCATGGGAAATCATAGGTGCTTGCTTTGTTTACCTGTCTGTAGTAGATCTCAGGGTGCCTGGCTGGGCTCTGACCATCTTACCTGAGATCAGTGCTACTCCAGCCATGTAAAATTGCAGTGTGATGGAGGCAGGGTTTGAACAGCACTGGTCTGAGAGTTTTAGAACAGTCCTTAGTCACCTCTAGTTGGGTGACTATGACCTTGAGCTCCAGAGTAAGATGGCCTCTTAATCCACTCTGTCTTCACCACTTAATCAAATTACATGATCACTTTGAACCTCAGTTTCTTCATTGATTCCATGAGGATCATACCTGGATGGCAGTGTTCTTGGGGATTCACATGTCTGTCACATGGCTGGCCCTTAATAAATGTTGGTTTCCCTTTCCCACCTGTTAAATCAAATTGTTGGAGCAGATGGTCTGTGCAGCTCTGACATGCATTAGCGTTGTCATTGGGCTTCCTATCCCAACATTTTCTCCAGGATCTATGAACGATTTCCCTCTTGGGACATTTCTGTCCTCAGTCCAACTGTGTTCGTTGGAAAATTTGCTATGAAACTATTGTCCCTCACCTTCCCAACTAGGAAGGGCCTTGCAGCCAGAGTCAGCCCATTTGGCCATTGGTGCTACTAATGATTCACCAAGAAGATGGATCCAGGAAGAGATCTGTGATAAGATCTCCTTCTCTGCTGCCTGGGAGCTTCCAGGACAGTCATGAAGCCAGGGGACCTTCACTCAGAGGTGCCTTTCTCTCTGGCTTTTCTACCCCTGGGCTGCAGCCTCAGGACTGGTGCAGAGAGGAAAGGACTGGGAGTGAAGTCAACCTGTCAGAGGGTGAATGGTAGCTCTGCACAGCCAGACAGAAAGCAGCAACTCTTTTATTTGTAAGCAACAAAAGCCAACCTGAGTGTGCTTAAGTAGTGAAGGGAAAGTTATTGAAAAGACACTAGGGACAAATGTAAGGTGATATCAGGAATGGAACTGAAATGCTAGCCCAGGTCTCATTCTCATCTTTCATTTCTGCTCATTTTGTCCTGGCTGTTCTGTTCTATCTGTGCAGATCTGCCACCTCTGCTTCCCTGACCCATGTAACTGGCAAATGATGCCCACCCATCCAATCTCTTTCTCCCTGCACATAGATAAATAGATGGATAGAGAAGTATATGTAGATATAGATATAGCCATAGGTAATGAATTATATCCTATCCATCTAGATTTCATATCTACAAAGAGCTTCTGAGGTACCCATCTAGCCTCATACCCACCTGGTCTGATCAGTTACTCCCGTTACTTGGTATATTACCTAACTGGAATCCCCACACGAGGGCGCAGGGTTAAAGGGGAATCTCTATGATCCTGGCATATGCTCTAAAAGGTGTGCATGGCAGCCTAACAAATTGGGCCACTCTGAAAGCCAGAATTATGACTATTAACATCAAGAAGAGCTCAATATTTCCAGGATTACCATATACCAGTAGTAAAGGGAGAATGAACCAGAGCCAACAGGATGCTTATCAAAACCTGACTTGAGCCCTGGCCAGTTTGGCTCAGCGGTTAGAGCGTCGGCCTGCGGTCCGGAGAGACCCGGGTTCGGTCCCCGCTAGGGGCACGTACTTCGGTTGCAGTTTGTCCCCGGCCCTGGTTGGTCGTGCGGGTGGCAGCCACTCGATGTGTCCCTTCACGTCGATGTTTCTCTCTCTCTCCCTTCCTCTCTCTCCCTCCCACTCTATCTGTACAAAAAAGAAAAAATATCCTCGGGTGAGGATAAAAAAAAAAAAAAAAAAAAAAAAACCTGACTTGACTGACTCCTGTCAGGCAGACCTGCTTCTCCCAATAGTTCCTCAGTCCTTAGTTCTCCTCAGAAGGAAATAGAACTGCTTTAAGAAAAAAGAGTAGGGAGACAGATTTTGAGAAAGGGAGTGAAATTTGGTGCCGGTTGATTGGTCTGTTTACATTCTCTATATCTTACCTTTTCTATCTAAATATAGTTTAGAACTGACGTGTCATTGGACTTAAGGGTGAAATATTAGGGTTGCTGGTGTGCCTGTTCTGCTCATAGTTTATTTCCCTCAGTGGGATTAGAGGTGGTTTGGCAATTCCATTCCACTGATGGGGTAACATTCAAACAAACAAACAAACCAAAAAAACTAACAACAAGCAATAACAGAGTTAACTAGGCTTTTCTTCTCACAGCAATTTGTACAGAGTAATTTCAGTGTTTATTTATTCCTCCAACACAAAGCAGGTACCCCTTTGACAAACGTTTTCCTCTCCATCCACTGGCTTTATAACTGCTATTTAAAAGTTGGTAGCAAAGTGTGTGTGTGTGTGTGTGTGTGTGTGTGTGTTTGGGGGGAAGAGGGAGAGTCGGGAGAATTTTTAATGGGGAAAACATTTTCTATTGATTTACTTCTCAAAATGTGTGTGGTGCACATATGTGATGGGGGAGGAAATGCAAGTAAATACAGTCTGGGGTAATTTTCTGAACTATGATGCTTTACACAATTGATGGCACACACTGCAAGGAGTTTGATCAAGCATATCCAGGGTATTTGAAGCCTGAGGCCTAGAGTTAGAACCTTAGAGGGATGTTGTGAAGTTTGAATGAGGTATTGTCAAGCTTTATTTATTTATTTTTTTAATCCTCACCCTAGGATATTTTTCCATTTATCTTCAGATAGAATGGGAGGGAGGGGCAGAGAGAGAGAGAGAGAGAGAGAAAGAGAAACATCAATATGAGAGAGACACATCAACCAGTTGCATCCCGCATGACCCCAACCAGGGCTGGGGACGAACTACAACCGAGATACATGCCCTTGACTGGAATTGAACCCACAACTCTCTGGTCCACAGGCCAATACTCTAACCACTGAACCAACCCGATCAGGGAGATAACTGTCAAACTCTAATGAGCATTTGAATTATGAGAGGATCTTAATCAAATACACATTCCGATTCAGTAGGTCTGGGGAAGGGCCTGAGATGCTGCATTTCTAATGAACTCCCAGGTGCTGCTGCTGCTGCTGCTGATGATGATGATGGTTCACTTCGAGAACCAAATACAGAGAAAAGGCCAGCACCTAAATCAAGAAGTGAACGTCACCATAGAGACCAAGCTGCCTAGGTGTGAAGATATTGGCCACACCCACACACAGGCTGTTTCCTTACACACTCTGGTTAAGGTCATCATTTGCAAGCAAAGACTTCAGTACAACCCCAGAATTTTCTGAAATTTGGGTTAAAACTCTTTTAGCAATAGGTTACAAATCTCTACATTTGCTTGCATACAGAACAGATTTGTTTAGTAATTTGTTGTAGAACTAATGTGTATATGTACAAAAAGATAGACATTCTCCCCTCAGAAGGGAGGACAAGTTCTGTGTAAAGGGAAGTTAGCCAGTTTCTGACATATTACAGAGTTTATTTCTTCACATCTTCTAATATCCATGATACTTAATATCCTCAACAGTCTGCATCCATTCCATGTGATTTGGTTTATCCATCTCTGTGTTGTTTTTGTTTTATGCAAAGAGCTTCCCAGACACACCAGGAAGTATGAAATCAAAGCAAAAAGATCAGTAAGCTACAAGAGACCCATTCCAATGTTTGTCTCTTCTCTGAAATTTGTTCCTACACTTTTGCCTTTCAAACTCTGGCTACAATTTCTGAAGGATATATTGTGTTGCCACAGGCCTTGGGGCATGTCCTCTAGGAGGAAACATCAACATTAAGTATAGTTGTTTATTGATGTGTCTGCTGTCTTATAAGCTCCTCAGAGAGAGCTTACGACTTATGACTGTGTTTTCTGAGCATAGGAGAGTGTTTGACACAGAATACATACTCGATAGAGTTTGTCAAATTGAATTGAATTGCAAGTCAATGAAAAAAATATTCCCAAGCTCTCTGAAGAAAGTGGGAATTATAGCTTCCAGAGTAAGAATGGGACAGGGACAATTCTAGAATACAGAGCTGTGAGAGAAGATCATATGTACAGGGGACTGGTGTGTACAATGTGAGTGGGTGTCAGGAAAGCAAGGTAAGCAGGAGACAGATCTTTAGGGCCTATGGACTCCTCTTCACGCCCCACTAAATAGTTTCAAATATGTCCTGTGGGATCTGAAGAAGCATAAAACTGTGATCTTGTTTGGGTTATAGACAGAACACTGGCAGCAAAATAAAGGATAGAGTAGATTGAGACAAGAGGCAGAAATTTAGTGGTCCGTGGAGGGCTGATGTTTAATGGACCCAGGGCAGGTATGCAAATATGCCTGCATTTCTGGTATCATCTAAGGGCTGCCCAAATGTTCAGTAATTTTTCTGGAATTTTCAGAACACATTGGATTACATTTGAAAAAACAAAAATAGGCCTTGCTTCCAAAGATATGAGAAATTTATTTTGCATTAAAAGCCCATACATTTATTGAAGATTCTGGGGGTGGCCATTTTGGCCCAGTGAATTTCCCATCAGCCTGCTTGATTTCACTTCCTGCCTTTCATGAAATAACAGGCATGGAGAGAGTATGGGACTTCCCCTGGGCTCTGCATCCATGTGCATCTGCTGTCCCATTTACAGTTTGTGAAGGAGGCGTTAATTAGTTGGCAGAAACACCTGAACAGAGTGCTGGGTTGGCTGGGGGAGTGGGAAGGTCTCTGGCATTTCCTTATTCACAGAGACAAGAATAAAGAAGCAAGGAAACTCACATTGCTGTCCAAAATGGCAACCTCCAAGCCAAGGCAGGTACTTCTTTTCTCTAAAAATAGTCTATTTCACGGTTTGTGTGATTAATATCAAATTAATAACACATGGTCATAAGAATTTACTTTCAGTTTTTCATATACTACCCTCTGACTTTCAGAGAAACGTGAGTGAGTTTTTTGCTATCGAGTTGGGTAAATTTTACATTGAAGAAGGGGTAGATGAATTACCACCAGAGAAAAAGCAGAGAACATGTCTTCCAAGGGACGGGGCAGTGATCCAGAGACAGGAGAGTCTCAGAGGTGTAGGGCAGAGAAGGGAAGTCACAAATCCAGTAGGAGCAGAAAGGACTTTTCATTCATGGTCAATAAAAACAAGTTGGCTAAGTTGAAGTGGGTTGTTCCAGGCCACCATTTGTTGGGAGGGGAGAATAAGGCTAAATAAAGATGATGCTGTCTTCAATTTTTATGTCAACAAAATCCATCAGGACTCTGTAACTCAACATGAGAAAATAGTGGATGAAACAAAATGAAGACAGGAACAGGATGTCATCTAGTAAAACATTCTCATTTTGGAGGGAGCACAACTATGCTGAAGAGAAGGATTCACTTCCCACGGATATTAAAGGTGGAATTATAGCTTGGACCATGGGTCTCTGACTTTCTGCCCATTACTCTTTCCAACACATTTTACTGTTTTTCCAAGGGTCTTTAGAGCACAGTTGGGGCAGTACCACAGGTCTGATCCAGCACTGCAACTCTTAACAGCACTGAGATGTACGGTATCATTGCAGAAATAGAAAGGGTCAAAGAAAAAAGATATGTGGAAACAAGGTGTACTATACCTAACTTTTTGTGCTTCTTTCTGGTGATCACCAACAGGAACTATATTAAAAAGTTGGTGAAACAAATTTTCAGTTAGTTAATCTTACATGTACCAGTGTGGCAGAAGACATTGTATAAAAATTCAGAGGTGCTCAGAGTACACATATAAAGAATATAGAGAGACCTCTTACTTTCTATGAAAAAAACGCCACTGAAACTTCATAAAATACAACTTGCACTGAAGCAAGGCAAAAAAGGAAACGGGGCATGAATTGAGCTAGCACACTCAGCAAGCACTCTTTTGGCTGCCAAGGTCCAAGGTACCTGAACAAAGAGAAGGAGACCCTTTTTATCCCTGGCTCCTGGTGACTGTGAAGTGTCTCAGTAAAAAAAAGACAAACAGAGTAGAGGGAATTCAGTGAGGAAGACAAATGAGGGCAGGGCCTCTCTACAAGGTCAGAGAGCTCCAAGCTCTGCTGCTTCCTTCATCAAATTCTAATTAGCCCACCAGAAGACAAAACACAATGTCTTCTGGACACACACCCCAGGGAGAGAGGAATTCCTGAGATATATAATTAGGAGCAATTAGCAAGGGCTAGAGGGGAGTTGGATAGAATGTGGACCAGGCTTGATTGGGTAATAACTTCCCTAGAGAATTGTGGGAGGTGGCTGCTGAGAGCTATTCTCAACTGACTTCACCATGGGCTCTGTGTTCAGAAGCTTGAGGGCAGAGATTAGAAAATTAAAAGGGGTTTTCTACTCAAATTTACCAAATATTTTCTCTGTCAACTCTTTTAAAGCTCTGGTTTCCAGGCCAGTCTGACACATAGTAGATTTTCAATAATGTTTACTAGTAAGAAGTGAAGTAAAATGGTGAAGGAGTTGACGCATTTCCTGTCCATCTTCATTCCCTGTCCAGTATGAGTTGTGAGGGTATTGGCAGAAGTAGAGCAGGCTACCTTTAGTTACATATAAGGCCCTTCCAGTTGTCTGATAATAGCCCCAAAGAACTCATAAAACCTAGCAAAGGGAAACCATTGCTTGAGAATTCACTAGGTATAATTAAAAGATAATGGAGCTGTATAGGTCTCCTTTATGGCCTGGGTGGGTAAGATCTGTATTGGAGAGGGTTCAAATCCAGGATCTACTACTTACTAGCTATGTAACCTTAACAAAGCTATTTGATCTGTAAAACTGACCTGATCTACACAGTTTGTTGTAGGAATTAATAAGAGCATGTCCCCAGTAGGCTACAGTGAAAAAACCCGAAGCAGCAATCTAATACATTCATTTACCCAAATGTGTGTTTTGGAATCAGTTAATCTTGGAAAACTCACCAGAAAACTTTATTGCTCAAAATTAGACATCCTAAACCTGGGAGATTTATTGGGATTTTTTTTTATAGCCAAGGTGGGCGTTTGGCAATGCTGAGTTTTCAAGATTTTCAAGTTAAGAGTATTGTGGCTAGGCTCTGTGGTGTCAAACTTTGAGGCCATGCAGCCATTTTTTTGGAGTATTCCTAATTTAGTTGTTTTTCCATTCTTTTATCCTTAATTGAAGTAAAATATACATAATATAAAACTTACCATGTTAGCCATTTCAAAGTGGGTGGTTCTGTGGCATTACACACGCATGGTTGTGCAGCCGTCACTCCCATCCATCTGCAGAACTTTCCATCTTCCCAACTGAACCACAGTAACCATTAAACTATAGCTCCCATTCTCCCCTCCCCCTGCCCCTGGCAACCATCATTCTATTTTCTGTCTCTATGAATTTTACTACATTAGAAATTTAATATAAGAGGCATCATGTTTGTTCTTTTATGACTTGTTTATTTCATTCAACATGTCTTCAAGGTTCATCCATGTTGTAGCATGTGGCAAAATTCCCTTTTTCGGGCTAAATCATATTCTATTGTGTGTATAGACCACATTTGGTTTATCCATTCTTCTGTGGATGGACCCTTGGTTGCTTTCACCTTTTGGCTATTGTGAATGGTGCTGCTTTGAAGCTGGGAATACACAACTTATTTTTTAAGAAAAATATTTGACCCTGTTCATAGGTGCATACTTGATCTAACTCTGATAATAACTGGGTTGGTTTTCCCTTCAAGCAGATCACCTCCCTGGATTCTTAACATCTCATACTCACACACACGTACACGCACACACACGCACATCAATTCTAACCCAAGTTCAGTCAGCTGTTGAAACATGAATTTATGATTAATCAAAATACACTGAATAGCTATAATCCAGGTACTTGTAAGAAAGTATAATCTGATATTTAATGTTTCAGTACCCTTCCAAAGATCAGTTGAGAAACACAACTTGTTAAATGAGAGCTGCTTGAAGCTTTACTCTTTCAGATCTACCCCTAAATTAAACCAGACTCCATCCCAATAACTGGGGTGTATTGCTCCTGAAGTATGCTTTGGTAAAAGGGCTATACTTAGCTTCAAATGTTCTTGTCTATGCTTTTGTGAAACTGTATTGTATTTACAGGTTAGAAACCATGCCAGATATTGTTCATGTTTTCATATCATGCCCTCGTTAGCAGAGCCCAGGGAAAAAATTGTTCTTTGGTGTCGGTATCAGCTATGCCTTCCTGGCGCTACTGGTTTGTTTGTTTGCTTTTTCTTATGGGCATAAAATTGTGTAACAAATTGTGTTCCTATCATTGCTTTGACTAGTAGGAAGCTTAGATTCAAATTTGCTACCCACCTCTAACAAAAGGCATGGACATGTAAAACACAAATTTCATAGATTAAACTCTCCTCTAGTTTTATCCTGTGCTTCTTACCATAATTTCCTCTTTTCCATGATTTTCTCACCTTTTCCTTGTTGCCATTGTGTGTTTGTATAAATTAGAGAAAGAGAGAGAGGCTTTTAAAAAAAAAAATTGATTTTAGAGAGAGGAAGGGAGAGAGAGAAACATCAATGTGTGAGAGAAACATCAGTTAGCTGCATCCCATACCTGCCACTGTTTGATGTATGGGATAATGTGCCAACCAATTGATCCACACAGGCAATGGCAAGAAAGATACTTTTTAAAAAGAGAGTGTATCATTTAACACTTTCGGTCACACACAATTGAAAGCTACTTCAATTAGTTTCACCACTAGTTAATGTAAAAAGGAATTCATGGGATAGCTATTAGCACAAAATTATTGGGAAGGGTGGACCTAAAAGTGGGCATTATCCCAGAGATGCTGGGCCATGAGCACTACAGGCAGACCTGTGCCCGGGAACAGTGGGGTGAGACATTACTGGAGGAAGAGAGGAGGGGAATGGAGGGGAGGTGGGAAAAGAAGGTGGGAAAGGGAGGGGAGGCAAAAAAAATAAAATAAGCAGTTTGAAAGAGAGCAAGAGTTCTATGGAAGCTACAAGGAAGAGCGCACTTTCAACTCCAGCACTTTCCCATGAGAAGTCCAGCTGTGGCCGTCCTCTTATCTGCGTGGGCTCAGGCAGGTCTTAGCAGACCTCAAACCCTTTGCCCCTTTCCATGGTCACATACCCATTTTGTTATCTGAAGTCAGGCTTCACTGAAGATTGCACTTGTGAAATAGATGAGAACGTTTTTACTTTAGGTCACCAATCCCCACTGGGAAAACTGCCCCAGACAGCTGTACCTGACAAGTCCACTTTTCCTGGCTACCTCTCCTGTTCTCCTTTTTCTGACCTTCCAACTTTGTAAAATGAAAGTCCTATGGTTAATAGACCACGCTCCTTAGAATGCAGTTTACTGACCAACTACTGCTCTCTGAGCATACACCCCTCCACACAGACAGACATCAAGGGCTTTATCATATAGTCTTCAACTCTATAACGAGCTGTCCTTTAGAAGAGTCCAAGTAAATACAAATTTCTCCATCCTGCTATACATTGAAAGCTTCACCTCCTCATTAAGCAGGCTGGAAATTCCACTCTGCCCTAGTGCAGTTGAAGGAAACACATCTGGAGCCAAAATGTTTAAAACATTTCAGCTACACCAGAGTCTGACTCAGCTATAGTTTCAAGAGTGCTATATGGGCATATCAAAAGCTTTTGACCCTGGCCCCTTTATTTTCTCCACAATTCAAAGAAAGTATATCATCGCAGGGATGTTCTGTGTGACATGAGAGGAAAAGGAAGTAAGTCAGAATTTGTCAGCCTTGTTCACAAGAGCGAGTTTCGTGGCCAGAGGACTGGAAGACTCATTCCCTTTTGGAGGTAAACACGGAATATTCTATTTGCACAACGCAGATGGCTGCATTAAATCCAACAGCTGAATGTTACCACTTCCATGCTCACCAAGTCACCTTCAGATTAAATATGATTTTCCACCCAGATTTTCCTACTAGGGAAGCATACCCTGACATGCTGATGTGAAGGTCTGGATGACCAATTTCAAGTTCTAAACCCTTTGTAAATGAATATATTGGTCTAGGGATAATTAACCCTTTTTGTAAGTTTGTGAGTTTAGTCTGTGTGGGATGGTCTCCTAGGCCCACTTCACTGTGATTGCACCGAGATGATCACACTTCCAGATCTATAATGCTGAGCATCCCACCATGAAGCTCAGGGCCCTTTCACCCACTTTCTCCCACCCTGTGGGGTCCTGTGGAAGTAGTTGACAGGATCCTTGAATAATCACAATACTTACCATTTAGTGATATGACAGGTACTGTTCTACATACCCTTATGTAAAAGAGAAAATTGATTAATCCTCACAACATTCTTATGAGGTAGGTACTATAATTGTCACCATTTAAGAGATGTGAAAACTGAGGCGCAAAGAAATTAAAATGTTTGCCCAAGGGATAGAGTCAGGATTCATTCCCAGGCAGTCTGACTACCAAGCTTGCCCTCTCAAGTGTTACACTGTGGCGCCTCCAGGGATTTATGGCACTGACATCTTTCTACAACTGTTATGTTTTGGAGACACTACAAAAACACATCTGGAAATTGTTCGTCTGAAGTCACTGGATGGAAGCTATGTCTAGTAGCTTAGCATTGCTTTGATTTGGAAAACAAAGCAAAACAAAATGGGAAAGGAAAAAAACCCAACACATGTGGTATATGCCAGGTGGTTCTGCAAACTGTCCCAAAGTCACGTATTCAGCGTGGGAACTGAGCAAGGAGACTCAGCCAGAAATCCACATGGATGTTCAAGGATCATTCCAGGGCAAATGCTCCTCTTTAATTGGCTCAAATGATCTTTCTAGTCTTCTGCCTCAGCACTCAGAGCTCCTCACCAGTTATTCATGAGACTTGCATTGGTAGACACCACACATGCTGTGGGGTCTGCACAGGTGGGCTGCTAACATCAAGCCTCAGACAAAAGGAAAGAGGACAATATGGTGGGCCCTTCAGCCAGCTATCCTTCCTCGGTTGTACTCCTGTGTTCAGGATGTGTCAGGCATTCTAACTTGCTCATGAGCAATGTTTGCTTTGACTTTCTCCATTCAGACACGTCAACGGGATTTATAACACAAACTATAGTCTAGTTGTTTGTACCCCTTCTTTCTTTGATTTTCTATTGCTAAAGCCTGAGAATCTTCTATGAATTTAGAGCTAGAGCATGATGGATGTCCACCAACACAGCTTCCAAAACTGAAGCCCAGACCATATGCAAATCATGGTGAGCCTGAGTTGAGTTGCCCCCTTCAACACTGAAGTCATGTCTCTGAAGGGAACTTGAGAAAACCAAACCATTCAATTAGAGACTCTCCTCTAGCATTACTCAGGGTCAGCTTTTTGTCGGATACTGCCGGAGACATCACCAAATCCCAGTACACACTCTTTTCCACTAAGCCTCTCTTTCAGTGTTTGTACATTTAATAGTACCCTTTGTGGTATTGGAATATAGGATTCTGGGTTTTTTGTTTGTTTTTACCATATTAAAGTGTATGCTTTAATGGTATTAAATACATTTATATTGCGTAGCCATCACTGCCTTCCATCTTCAGAACTCTTCATCTTGCAAAACTGAAACTCTGTACCCATTACATAATAACTCCCCATTCCCTCTCCCCCAGCCCCTGGCAAACAACCATCATTCTATATTTTGACTCTATGATTTTGACTAAGTACCTCATATAAGTGGACTCTTCTTGCCATTTTAATTGTTTGTTGTTGTTGTTTTTAATCTTTTGTTGTTGAGCTGTAGGAGTTCTTTATGTGTTCTGGATAGTAACCCTTTATCTGATACATGACTTGCAAATATTTTCTCCCATTTCATAAGTTGCCTTTTCATCTTGTTAATTTTGTCTTTTATGCACAAAGTTTTTAAGTTTGATATAGTCCCAATTTTTGTGTTTTTGTTGTCATATCCAAGAAATCATTATCAAGACCACCATGATTTCACTCTACGTTTTCTACTATGAGTTTTTTTTAATTTATTTTTGTTACAGATGTTTCTCCTTTTTTCCCCATTAACACCCCCCTCCCCATTCCCCCATGCCATCCCCAGCTTTGTTGTCCATGTCCATCAGTTATGCGTACATGCATCTAAGTTCTGTGGTTTATCTCTTCCCTTCCCACCACCCCCTCTTCTGAGGGTTGTCAGTCTGTACCCTGCTTCATGTCTCTGGGTCTACCCTGTTCCTCAGACTGTTATGTTCATTATATTCCACAAATAAGTGAGATCATGTGATATTTGTCTTTCTCTGCTTGGCTTGTTTCGCTTAGAATAATATTCTCCAGGTCCCTCTATGTTGTCTCAAAGGATAAGAGATATTTCTTTCTTATAGCTGCATAGTACTCCATTGTGTATATGTACAACCTTTTTTTTTTTTTTTTGGTACATGCCCCTAGCGGGAACCAAACCCAGTACTCTCTGGTCCGCAAGCGGATGCTCCAACTGCTGAGCCAAACCAGCCAGGGCACAACTTTTTTATCCATTTGTCTACTGATGGACACTTGGGCTGTTTCCAGATCTTAGCTATTATAAATAGTGCTTCTATGAACATTGGGGAACATATATTCTTTCTTATTAGTGTTTCGGGCTTCTTAGGGTATATTCCTCGAAGTAGGATCACTGGGTCAAATGGAAGTTCAATTTTTAATTTTTTGAGGTAACACCATACTGTTTTCTATAGTGGCTGCACCAGTCTGCATTCCCACCAGTGGTGTACTGGAGTCCCCTTTTCTCCACACCCTCGCCAACACTTGTTGTTTGATGATTTGTTGATGGCGGCCATTCTGACAGGTGTGAGGTGATACCTCATTGTTGTTTTAATTTGCATCTCTCTGATGATTAGTGATGTTGAGCATTTCTTCATATGTCTCTTGGACATTTGTATGTCCTGTTTGGAGAGGTGTCTATTTAGCTCCTCTGACCATTTTTTAATTGGGTTCTTCATCTTCCTTATGTTAAGTTGTGTGAGTACTCTATATACATATTGGAAATTAACCCCTTATCTGATGTATCATTGGCATTTATGCTCTCCCATACATGGGTTCCCTTTCCATTTTGATGGTTATTTCTTTTGCTGTGCAGAAGATTTTAGTTTGATGTAGTCTCATGTGTTCATTTTTTCCTTTTTTTCTGTTGCCTTAGGTGATGTATCAGTGAAAATTGTGCAGCATATGATGTCTGAAATTTTGTTGCCTACATTTTCTTCTAGGATTTTTATGGATTCATGGGTCACATTTAAGTCTTTTGTCCATTTTGAGGTTATTCTTGTGTATGGTGTAAGTTGATGGTCTAGTTTCATTTTTTTGCATGTAGTTGTACAATTTTCCCAACACCAGTTATTAAAGAGGCTGTATTTACTCCACTGTATGCTCTTGCCACCTTTGTCAAATATTAATTGAGCATAGTGTCTTGGGTCTATTTCTGGGTTCTCTGTTCTGTTCCACTGGTCTATATGCCTGTTCTTGTGCCAGTACCAGGCTGTTTGGATTACAGTAGCTTTGTAGTATAACCTGATATCCGGTATTGTGATCCCACCTACGTTGTCCTTCTTTTTCAAGATTGTTGTGGCTATTTGGGGTCTTTTGTGGTTCCATATGAACTTTTGAAGTATTTGTTCTAATTCTGTGAAATATGTTGTTGGTATTTTGATGGGGATTGCATTGAATGTATAGGTTGCTTTGTGTAGTATGGACATTTTAATGATGTTAAATTCTTCCAATACATGGACAAGGTATGTGCTTCCACTTTTTTATATCTTCCTCTATTTCTTTTTTCAATGTCCTGTAGCTTTCTGCAAATAAGTCCTTTTTTGATTGAGTTTATTCCTAGGTATCTTAATTTTTTTGTCACACTGTTAAATGGGGTTGTTTTTTAGTTTCTCTTTCTGTGACTTCATCATTGGTGTATAAGAATGCCATCGATTTCTTTCTTTTTTTTTTTTTTTTATCCTCACCCGAGGACATTTTTCCATTTTTTATTCAGATAGAGCGGGAGGGAGAGAGAGGAAGAGAGAAACATCGATGTGAAAGGGACATATCGAGTGGCCACCACCCACACGACCCAACCAGGGCCGGGGACAAACTGCAGCCAAGGTACATGCCCTTAGCGGGAACCGAACCCCGGTCTCTGTGGACCGCAGACTGGCGCTCTAACCACTGAGCCCATCTGGCCAGGGCGCCATCGATTTCTTGACATCAATTTTGTATCCTGCTACTTTGCCAGATTCATTTATTAAGTCTAGTAGACTTTTGATGCAGTCTTTAGAGTTTTCTATGTATAATATGTCATCTGCAAATAATGACAGTTTCACTTCCTCCTTTCCCAATTGGATGCCTTTTATTTTTACTTCCTGTCTGATTACTGTGGCTAAGACTTTCAGTACTATATTAAATAGGAGTGACGAAAGTGGGTATCCCTGTGTTGTTCCTGTTCATAAGGGAAATACTTTTAATTTTTGCCCATTGAGTATGATGTTGGCTGTAGGTCTTTCATATACGGTCTTTATTATGTTGAGATATGATCCCTTCATTTCCACATAGCTGAGGGTTTTTATCAGAAATGGGTACTGGATTTTATTGAATGCTTTTTCAGTATCTATTGATATGGTCATGTGGTTTTTATCCTTCATTTTGTTTATGTGGTGTATTGCATTTATTGATTTGCGAATATTGTACCAGCCTTCCATCCCTGGGATGAATCCCACTTCGTCATGGTGAATAATTTTTTTAATGTATTGCTGGATCCTATTTGCTAGTATTTTGTTAAGGATTTTGGCATCTATGTTCATCAGGGGTATTGGCCTGTAGTTGTCTTTCTTTGTAGTGTCTTTTTCTGGTTTTAGAATTAGAATTATGCTGGCCTCATAAAAGGAGTTTGTCTTTCTTCTTCTTGAATTTTTTGAAATAGTTTGAAGAAAATGGGTGTTAGTTCTTCTTTGAATGTTCGGTAAAACTCACCCCTGAAGCTATCCGGGCCTGGGCTTTTGTTTGCTGGGAGAGTCTTGATTATATCTTCAATTTCTTCTGTTGTTATTGGTCTGTTCAAGTTTTCTATCTCTTCCCGGTCCAGTTTTGGGAGACTATGTGTTTCTAGAAATTTGTCCATTTTGCATAGCTTGTCGAAATTGTTGCCATATAATTGATCATAGTGTTTGTTAACAGTCCTTTGTATTTCTGTGGTGTCAGTTATTACTTCTCCTCTTTCATTTCTGATTTTGTGTATTTGGGTTCTTCCTCTTTGTTTCGTGGTGAGTCTAGCTAAGGGTCCATCAATCTTGTTTATCTTTTCGAAAAACCAGCTCTTTGTTTCATTGAACCTTTTAATTGTTTTTTTAGTCTTTATGTCATTTATTTCTGCTCTGATCTTTACTATTTCTTTCCTTCTACTTGCTCTGGGGTTTTCTTTTTGTTTGCTTTCTAGTTCTTTAAGTTGTGAGGTTAGACAGTCAATTAGAAATTTTTCTTGTTTCTTGAGGTAGGCCTGTAGTGCTATGTACTTCCCTCTCAGAACTGCTTTTGCTGCATCCCATAGATTTTGTGTTGTTGTGTGTTCATTTTCATTGGTTTCCAGGAAGTTTTAAATTTCTTCCTTGATTTCCTCGGTAACCCATTCATTGTTTACTAACATGCCATTTTGCCTCCATGTGTTCAAATGTCTTTGCTTGTTCTTGTTGCAATTGATTTCTAGTTTCATGCCATTGTGATCTGAGAAGATGCTTGATATGATTTCAATCTTTTTAAGCTTGTAGAGATTTAATTTGTATCCTAGCATGCGGTCTATCTTTGAGAATGTCCCATGTGCACTTGAGAAGATTGTGAATTCTGTAGTTTTGGGGTGTAATTCTCTGTAGATATCTATTAAATCCATTTGGTCTAGTGCTTCATTTAGAGTCTATGTTTTCTTGCTAATTTTTTGTCTAGAGGATCTATCCAGTGATGTCAACAGGGTGTTGAAGTCCCCTGCTCTGATTGTATTGCTGTCTATTTCTCCTTGGAAGTCCTCCAGAAGATTTTTAATATATTTTGGTGCTCCTATATTGGGTGCATATATGTTTACTAAAGTTATACTTTCCTGTTGAATAGATTCTTTCAATATTATGTAGTGGCCTTCTTTGTCTCTAGTTATGGTGTTCATTTTGAAATTTATTTTATCAGATATGAATATTGCTACACCACCTTTCTTTTCTTTTTGTTTGGTTGGTAGATTTTTTTTCCATCCCTTCACTTTCAACCTTTTGTTGTGTTTTGTTGTGAGGTTGGTCTTTTATAAACAACATATATATGAGTCATGCTTTCTTATCCAATCAGCTACTCTGTATCTTTTTATTGGACCATTCAGTCCATTTACATTTTAGGTGATTATTGATAGGTACTTATTTATTGCCATTTTTGTTTAGTGTGGTTCTATTTTTCTTCCTATTTCTTCTACTAATTACAGCAGTCCTTTTTGCATATCTTGCAGTGCTGGTTTGGTGGTAACGTATTTCCTTAGCCTTATTTTTGTCTGGGAAGCTCTTTATTTGATCTTCTATTTTGAATGATAGCCTTGCTGGGTAGAGTATTCTTGGATTCAGATCCTTGTTTTTCATTACCTTGATTACTTCATGCCATTCCCTTCTGGCCTGTAGTGTTTCTATTGAGAATTCAGATGATAGCCTTATGGGGGTTCCTTTGTAGGTAACCTGTTGCTTATCTCTTGCTGCCTTTAGGATTCTCTCTTTGTCTTTAATTTTTGGCATTTTAATTACTATGTTTTTGGTGTGGGTGAGTTCTTCTTACTTGGAGCTCTCTGTGCTTCTTAAACTTGAATGCCTTCTTCCTTCACCAAATTAGGGAAGTTTTCTGTCACTATTTCTTCAAATACATTCTCTAACCCTTGCCCATTTTCTTTTACTTCAGAGACTCCTATGATGCGAATATGTTTCCAGTTGTCCCACAGTTCTCTTATGCTGTCTTCCTGTTTGTTAATTGTTTTTTCCTTTTGGTTTTCTGATTGGTAGATTTTTTCTACCCTATCTTCTAGTTCACTGATATGGTCCTCAGCTTCCTCCACTCTTCTGTTTAGTCCTTCCAATGTGTTCTTTATTTCTGCTGTGTCATTCTTGATTTCCTCTTTGTGGTTTTTAATTTCCAATTGGTTGATTTTCAACCTCTCTATGTCCTTACTCATGCTGTTGAGCTTCCTCAAGATCATGGGTCTGAATTCTAGCTCTGTTAACTTGCCTAACTGCTCCACATTTATCTCATCTTTGGTGGAGGTCTCTTGTTCTTTCATTTGGCTTTTGTTTCTGTTTCATTATTTTGGCTATCACAGTGGGTTTTGGAGCCTACCAAGTTTCTCCTGTGGGTGTTGGTGTTCTGCTATTTGTGGCTCCCTCTCCTGGGTTTGGATGAGTGAGGGAGAACCCACGTTAAACACCACTGTCAGGTCTTACTTTCCTGGTTAGAGTTGCTAGCCCAGGAATGGTACTGTTATTCTCTCTCTCTCTCTGTTTTTTTTTTTTTTTTTTTTTTTTTGCCTGGAGGTTATCAGTCGAGGTTACTTGAAGTGTTTTGGGTTGTCACTTGATTGAAAAACTCCCTCAGGTGCTCAGGGTAAGGGAATTTCCCAAGGGTGGGGCAGATGCTGGTTGTTAGTGAGCCTCAATTTGCATTTCAATGGCCCACAGGGTGGGGTTGAATCTCTGAGGGGCTGCTGCCTCTCTCCAGAGCCCTGGGAAGGAGCAAGATGGCCACCGTCCTGCATGGCCGCAACTCCGCAAAAGCTCTGAGCACCCTCCAAATCTCAAGTGTCCCCACACAGTTCCAGTCCAGTCTGCCTTCCCTCTGCCAGAGCCCAAGGTAAGTGGCTGTGGCTATTTTAGTATTCTGTCTCAGCGCTGCACTGTGGAGCCTCTTGGGACTTTAACCCGAGGGTGCAGCTCACAGCTAAGGCTGCTGCAGACCGTGGGCTCCAAGCCCCCGTCTCGCATCTCTGCAAGCCTACCAGGATCAAGTCAAGGACCATGGTTATAAGGTCCTCACAAGCTGCTTTTCTGTTGCTCCTTCCCGTCGATTTGTCTGTGTTTTAGTTGTAATTCCAGTTTTGTCCTGGCAGATGGTCTGTGTAGCTTCCATTCACTCCGCTGCCATAATACCATAAAGAGATGCTTGTTGTTAATGAGCCTCAATTTGCATTTCAGTGGCCCACCTCAGTGGGGTTGAATTTCTGAGGGAGGGGCCGCCGCCTCTCCCCAGAGCCCTGGGAAGGAGTAAGATGGCTACTGCCCTGTGTGGCCGCAACTCAGCCAAAGCTCTGAGCGCCCTCCAAATCCCGAATGTGCCCACACAGTTCCAGTCCAGTTCACCCTCCCTCTGCCAGAGCCCAAGGTGAGTGGCTGTGGCTAATTTAGCGTTCTGTCCCAGCTCCATGCTGTGGAGCGGGTTGGGATTTTAACCCCGAGGCTACTCCTCACAGCTAAGATCGCTGCTGTTTGTGGGCTCCCAGCCCCTCTCTCATGCCTCAGCAATCCTACCAGGATCAATTCAGTGTCCCTGGTTATATAGTTCTTGCAAGCTGTTTTTCTGTTGCTTTTTCTTGACTATTTGTCTTTATTTTAGTTGTAATTTCAGTTTGGTCCTGGGAGATAGTCTGTGTAGCTTCCATTCACTCTGTCGCCATTTTGGAATCCAGGATTCTGTTTTCATCAGTAATAAATTGTGCTAGAAATATATGCTGTGAACAAGACAGAAGGCCTTCTCAATGTAACTTGGATCTTCCTGTCTGAGCAGCTGCACTTGAGAAGAAAGCCTAGCACTGCCCAGAGCTTGGCCCCAGTTTCTGCTTCACAGGCCTGTCTCACCCTGATCTCTAGTTAGGATCCAGCCTCCATGACACATTGCACTGGTCTTGATCCCTCTGCCTGACCATACCTCAGCTTGCTGGGTCCTCTCCAAATCTGAGACCAAACCCTTGTTCTTGACTCTTCTGCTGCCTGGAACCCTCTCATTATTTTGTGACCTCCCTCAACTTCAGTTGCCAGTGACCCCTTTAGCTCTAGTTGCTGCTGACCCAGCCTCTCAAGGAATGTGGAGCCCTGCCTTTTTTCTCTCCCATTGACTATACTTTTTGAATGACTCATTAATTTTCACTTCAGTCTCTTAGTACAAGAGGAAAACACTCCATCAAGTAACAGGGACAAGCCCTACCCCCTCCTCTAAACAGCTGGGACCCTTACCTTTATGCCTGATTTAGCAACTAATCTGGCTCAAAAATTCACTTATTGGACGTGCTGTTGCCTACCAAATAATATATACTTACTGTAAAAATTGCAAAAATATATAACAGGAGGTTCTTATTATTCATGTCCCCATGAGACAACCACTAGTTAATAGTTTTGTATATGTGGCATATCCATATATATACAATTTGTTATATATATAATTTGAGTTTCTTGAAACCATAGTGGAGTTATATTGTACATATTGTTTTAGAACCTTTTTTCCACTTAATAATACATCCGGAACATCTTTCCTATTGGCACATGTACATCTACATCATGTTTTAAAATGAGTAATTGCATAAATGTACATTGCATAAATGTAGCACAACTTATTAACAAATATATAATGACAGACATCTGGTTTGTTTTCAACTAATTTGCTATAACAAAGCACAGTGAAAATTCTTAGACATTAATCTTTGCTTACTTGTGTGAGTATTTCTGTAGCTCTTAGATGTTTTGGACATGGCAAGGTACCTCTGAGCCTCAATTTCTTTTCTATAAAATGAAGATAACTATAGAACATTGTGAAGAGTAGATGAGATAAATTAACACTGTGGTGCATGTGAAGATCTAGCTCCCTAGTATCTAAAACTCGACTTAAGTTGGGAATTCTTCACTTTATGAGTCTTGGTTGAGGAAAAAGATTTCCTTCCATTAGAAGTACTCAAAATGCCAGATACTCACCTTCCGAGACTCCTATGCAGCCAAGCAAAATCATGAACTACATTCCACCAATCAGATACACTCATAATTAACTTTGACTTGGGATTTCCTGACAAAATAGCCAAGGTCAGGGAGCACACTCACTCTCCCTTTTACTAGCCTTGACAGTCACAGTAAAAGCAAGATCAAGTTCTCATCGGAAAGTCAGCCAGGGTGCAGACTATAGATTGAGTGCATGGTGACTGACAGCAGTCGGGGCTTCCTCATTAGAATAGCTCCCAATCATGGTTTGGACATTGTTTCTGACAACTTAATCTCAAACTTCAGACATCCCGACAACTCTGAATTACTCAAAATCCTATGACTAAAATCATTTTCTGGTTTAATTAGGCAGGGACATTTTGTGTTGCTCATAATTAGAAACAGTGTCTACCACAAATACATAGCTGTAAAATACCATATGAAGATAAGTGGTAGAGCAGATCCTTATTCTTCCTTGCTAACTGCTTAGACACTTGACCCAGTTCCAGCTAAGGTGATATAAAGGATATGTTCTTGGGACTTCTGGGAAAGAGTTTTCATCCCTTTCTAATAAGAGAGAGGTATGGGAAGAAAATACTTTTTGGTCGCTGCCCCCCAGCTTTCTCTCTGGGATGCTGTCATGTGAGAATGAGTTGCTTGGAGATCTGGCAACCGTTTTTCAACTATGGGAGATGAATTACAAAGTTCAAGAATGTAAAGAGCCTTGGTCCTTGATGACATCACTGAATTCCCAAAATGAACTTGAATTGCCTACTTCCAGACTGTCAGCTAGACAAAAAATAATCATGATTAAAGACATTAAAAATCAGGTATTCTGTTACTTCCAGCTGAACACACCCTAATTAGTTCAGGACATTTGAGTAGCTTTATAACAGCTTTGAGAGGTGAGGCTGAGGATTTTTATTTTTCAGGAACTCACCTATCTGACTCTATCTCCAGTTGTAAGATGATCCCAAATTATTGACGAAATCTGGATATTTTTAATCCATTGAAAACTTATGGATAGTTCCGTCTGCTAGTGTTGGGAGCCTGATCTCATTGAAGTGCTCTTTGGGAAACTATTAAATCATCCCAAATTGGCATAGATCAAAGTAACCTTATAAACAAACCCTGGAGCATTAGCCTCATAGGACATCCTGGTACTCAGGATGTCTGGTACTCAGGGTCTCTTAACAAACTTGTGGCTGACTTCCAGGTCTTGTGCTCACATCATGTGTCTGTCATCTGTACTGTAGATTTTGCTGATCCTAGAGAATATACAAGATGTAACAGTTCTACTTGACGTTATTCTGCATCCTTTTACATTCATTGTCTCATTTTAGGCTCAAAGCTTGACAATGAGGGTATTATTTCTTCATTTTATAAACAAGGAAAATAATGTTCAAAGAGATTAAACAATATGCTAGAAGGCACAGCTGGTGTGTTGTGGAGAAGCAATTCAAGTCAGTGCTTTTCCCTCTACCTCAGTAGTTCTCATAGCTGCCCATCAGAATATCCCAGGGTGCTTTAAAAAATAGTGATGCCTGGATCCCAGCCAGAAAGATTCTGATGTAATGGATCTGAAGGGAAGCTTGGACACTAGAATATTTTTCCTATTGAGGTCATAATTTACATAGCATAAAGTTGACCCATTATAATTGTTAAATTTAATTATTTAAAAATATACTTATAGAATTGTGCAGCCATCATCACAGTCTAGGTTTAGACCATTTCTATTATCCTCAGAAGTTCCCTCGTACTAGTTTGCTGTCAGTCCTTGCTCCCACTCTGGACCCAGAAAGCCACTAATTTTTTTTTTTCCCAATCCTCACCTGAGGACATATTTATTGATTTTAGAGAAAGAGGAAGAGACATCGATGTGAGAGAGAAACATTGATTAGTTGCTTCCCATACAGGGCACCGACCAAGGATCTAATTCTCAACCTAGGTATATTCCCTGACTTGAAATCGAACCTGCAAACTTCTTGGTGTACAGGACAATGCTCCAACCATCTGACCCACCCAGCCAGGTCACCACTAATTTGTTTTATATCTCTATCAAGTTTCTTTCACTTCTCATATTGTTGAGAGTCATCTACGTTTTAGCATGTTCTTTTTAAACTCAGTGAACAGTATTCCACTGAATGGATATATCACATCTTATTTATCCAGCATTCAGTGGACATTTGGGTTGCTTCCAGTTTGAGGCTATTATGAATAATGCTATATGAGGATTTGCATATATGCTATTGTGTGGAAATATGCTTACATTTATAGTAGGTCTATTTCTAGGAGCAGAATTGCTGGGTCATATAGTAAGTTTATGTTTAACATTTTAAGAAGCTGCCAAAATATATTCCAATGTGTACTATTTTACATTCCTGACAGCAGTGATTGACGTTTTCATTTTTTTCTACATCCTTGCCAACAGTATTGTCACTGTTTTTAATTATGAATTTGTATTTACCTAATGACATTGAATATCTTTGCAAGTGCTTATTAGCCATTTGTATATCTTCTCTGGTGAAATGTCTATTCAATTTTTTTTTCATTAGATTGTTTATCTTCTTATTAGAGACTTGTAACAGTTCTTTATTCTAGAAATAAATTTTATATCAGATATATTATTTGCAAATATTTTCTTCTAGTTTTGACTTTCCTTTTCATTTATGTATTAGTGTTTTTTACAAAACAGCATGGTATTGGCATAAAAACAGACACACAGACCAATGGAACAGAATTGAGAGCCCAGAGATAAACTCACATATATATGGGCAGATATTTTTTGACAAAGGAGCCAAAAACACAATGAAGAAAAGAAAGCCTCTTCAATAAATGGTGCTGGGAAAATTGGAAAACCACATGCAAAAAATGAAACTAGACTATAATTTGTCCCCATGTATAAAAATTAATTCAAAATGGATAAAAGACCTAAATATAAGAGATCTGAAACCATAAATTACATAGAAGAAAAAATAGGTACTAAACTTATGGCCTAGCCCTGGCCAGTTTGGCTCAGCAGTTAGAGCGTCGGCCTGCAGACTAGCGAGTCCCAGGTTCGGTTCCCACTAAGGGCACGTATCTCAGTTGCAGTTGGTCCCCGACCCTGGTTGGGGTCATGTGGATGGCAGCCACTCAATGTGTCTCTCTCACATCATTGTTTTTCTCTTTCTCTCTCTTCCTCCCTTCCCCCCTCCCACTCTATCTGAAGATAAATGCAAAATAAAAAAAGTGTCCTCTGGTGAGGATAAAAAATAAAGGACTTCCAGTCAAGATGGTGGTGTAGGTAAACGCAGTATTGTGTCCTCCCACAACCACATCAAAGTTACGACTAAACTACAGAACAACCATCATTCAAAACTGCCTGAAATCAAGCTGAATGGAAGTCCTACAACTATGGAATTAAAGAAGCAGCCACATGGAGATTGGTAGGAGGGGTAGAGGCAGACGGGCTGTTCTCACACCCACAAGTGGCAGATAAAAATCAGGAGGGACACCTCAGCTGGGAAGGCCCTCTCTGAGGACTGAGGTGTCCCTGTCCCACACCAGGTGCCCAGCTCAGGGTTCCAGTGCCAGGAAGAGAATCCCTATAACTTCTGGCTGTAAAACAGTGGGAACTGAGGCTGAGGGAGGCTGAGGCTGCGGGACCCCCAGGCAGCTCCTCTTAAAGGGCCTGCACACGGACTTACTCGACTCACTTCCTCCAGGCTCCAGTGTGGGGGAGGCAGCTTGAAAGGCACCAGAGACATATGGGGAAGAACTAAGTTGTTTGACATTGGAGCGAGGGCTGAAGAAGCAGCTTTCTCCTGGACAGAAATGCTGTCAGAGGCCTTTGTTCCTTTGGTGAGCCCTTCTCTGGGCGGCAGACAGCCCTCATATCTGGGACTCCAGCAACCTGGCTCACACTGTTTGCCCCACCCTGGTGATTCCCTGAGGGCCCGCCCCACCCAACATTCAGGTCCACCCAAGCTATTGCCATTTGCTTTACCATAAGATTGGCCTGTCTTGAATCCTGCTCCAGGTTTTCCTAAATTCTTTCAAACGAGCAGCATCTGGTTTCAGTTAGCCCCATACCTCTCATTAAGTAATACATAAAAACAAACCAGGGAGGCAGCCAAAATGAGGTCCCAAATGAAAGAACAGGTCCCAGAGGAAAAGAACTAAGTGAAATGGAGATAAGCAACCTAACAGATGCAGAGTTCAAAACACTGCTTATAAGGATGCTCAATGAACTTAGTGAGAACTTAAATGAACTTAGTGAGGGCCTCAAGAGCATAAAAAAGGACCAGTCAGAAATGAAGGAGGCACTAACTGAAATAAAGATTAATTTATACAGATTCAATAGTAGAGTAGGTAAAACCAAGCAGCAAACCATCGATTTGGAATATAAGGAAGCATAAAACACCCAGAACAGCAAAAAGAAAAAAGAATCCAAAAAAATGAGGATAGTGTAAGGAGCCTCTGGGACAACTTCAAGCATACCAACATTCGCATCATGGGGGTGCCAGAAGGAGAAGAGAGAGAACAAGAAATCAAAAACCTATTTGAAACAATAATGGCAGAAAACTTCCTTAACTTGGTGAAGGAAACAGACATACAAGTCCAGGAAGCACAGAGAGACCCAAACAAGATGAACCCCAAGAGGCCCACACCAAGATACATCATCATCAAAATGCAAAAGGTTCAAGACAGAGACTCTTAAAAGCAGCAAGAGAAAAGCAGTTGGTTACCTACAAGGGAGTTCCCATAAGACTGCCAGCTGATTTCTCAAAAGAAACTTTGTAGGCCAGAAGGGAGAAGCAAGAAATATTCAGAATGATGAAAAGCAAGGAACTACAACCAAGATTACTCTATCCTGCAAAGCTATCATTTAGAATCGATGGCCATATAGTTTCCCAGACAAGAAAAAGCTAAAGGAGTTCGTCACCACCAAACCATTATTATATGAAATGTTGAAGGGTCTTCTTGAAGAAAAAGATAAAAAATATGAACAAACAATAGGGCAATGAATACTTATCTATCGACAATTGAATCTACAAACAAAATGAACAAGCAGAACAGAAACATTCGCATAGAAACAGAGTATATTGTGTTGGTTGCCAGATGGGAGTGGGGTGGGGGTAATGAGTGAAAAAGGTGAAGGTATTAAGAAGTTCAAATTAGCCCTGGCCAGTTTGGCTCAGCTGTTAAGAGTGTCAGTCTGCGGACTGGAGAGTCCCGAGTTCAGTTCCTGCTGAAGGCACATACCTAGGTTGCAGTTTGTCCTCGGCCCTGGTTAGGGTTGTGTGGGTGGCGACCACTTGATGTGTCTCTCTCGCATTGATGTTTCTCTCTCTCTCTTGACCCCCCTGTCCCTCCCGCTCTATCTGAAGATAAATGCAAGAAAATGTTCTTGAGTGAGGAAAAAAAAAAGAAGTACAAATTGGTTGTTAGATTGACAAACGTCAAAGGAAAGTGGGGATGGGGGTGGGAAGAAATAAACCAAAGAACTTATATGTATATATGCATAACCAATGAACACAGACAACAGTGTGGGGAAAGGCGGGAGGGGGGTGGGAGTGGGGAGGAGGGGTTCATTAGGGGAAAAATGAGAAACATCTGTAATACATTCAACAATAAAGATAAGTTAAAAAAAAGATAAGCTTAAAAAAAGTGAATAAATAATAAACTTATGGGCCTTGGTTGTAGAGAATATTTTATGAATTTGACCCCAAAGGAAAGGGAAGTAAAAGCAAAAATAAATGCATAGACTGTAACAAACTAAAAAGCTTCTGCACAGCAAAAGAAACCGACGACAAAACAAAAATGCAACCAACCAAATGGGAGAAGATATTTGCAAACAACAGCTCTGAGAAGTGGTCATTATCTAAATTATATTAATAACTTATACAACTCCACACCAAACAAACAACCCAATTAAAAAATGGGCAGAGGACCTAAACAAATACTTCTCCCATTAAGACATACAAATGATCAACAGATATATGAAAAGATACTCAACTTTACTAGCTATTAGGGAAATGCAAATCAGAACTACAGAGAGCCCAGCTGGTGTGGCTCGGTGGTTGAGCATTGACCCATGCACCAAGATGTCATGGGTTCGATTCTTGTCAGGGTACATGCCTAGGTTGTGGGCCCAATCCCCAGTGGGGGATATGCAGGAGGCAGCCAATCGATGTTCTCTCTCATCAATGTTTCTCTCTCTCCCTCTCATTTCCTCTCTCTCTAAAATCAATAAAGAAAAAAAAATAAAAATAAATAAATTCATCAGAAAAAGAAACTATAATGAGATACTACCTCACACCTGTTAGAATGGCAGTTATCAACAAGACAGGTAATAAGTGTTGGAGAGGATATGGAGCAAAACCACTGCTGGTAGATGTAAACTGGTACAGCCACAATGGAAAACAGTATGGTAGACCCTCAGAATATTAAGATTAGAGTTATCATAGACCCTACAATTCCTCTTCTGGGCATCTACCCAAAAAACTTGAAAACGTTTAGTCTTAAAGATATATGCACCCCTACATTTATTGCAACATATTCACAGTGGCCAAGACATTCAAAAAACCAAAGTGTCCTTTGATAGAGGATTGGATAAAGAAGATATACATATATACAGTGGAATACTACTCAGCCATAAGAAAGGTGCTATTTGTGAAATACTGTGATTTGTGACAACATGGAGGAACCTTGAGAATGTTATAAGGGAAAGTCAGAAAACGATAATAACTATGATTTCACTCATATGTGGGACATAAAACTAAAACTTATAGACACAGACAACAGTATAGTGGTTACCAGAGGGAAGGGGTGAGGGGTAGTAAAGGGTAAAAGGGGCCAAATATATGGTGATGGAAAATTGTTTGATTTTGGGTAGTGGGCACACATTGCCATACACAAATCATATATTATAGAAATGTACACTTGAAACCTATATGATCTTATTAACCAGTGTCACCCCAATAAATTTAATTGAAAAAATAAAATGTTAAAAAATCATCAAACAACAAGTGTTGGCGAGGGTGTGGAGGAAAGGGGACTCTAGTGCACTGCTGGTGGGAATGCAGACTGGTGCAGCCACTATGGAAAACAATATGGTGTTACCTCAAAAAATTATAAATTGAACTGCCATTTGACCCAGTGATCCCACTTCTAGGAATATATACTCTAAGAAGCCTGAAACACCAATCAGAAAGAATATATGTACCCCAATGTTTATAGCAGCACTATTTACAATAGCTAAGATCTGGAAACAGCCCAAGTGTCCATCAGTAGACGAATGGATAAAAAAGCTGTGAGCTGTTCAAAGGCAAAGACTGTGTTTTAAGAATGATAATAACATTAACAGCTTCCATTTTAAGCACCTGCTATGTTCTGGTACTGTGTTTAGCACTTTAAAGATATTATCTCATGTAATAATTATTGTCCAAGATTCTTGAGCTGTGTTTAACAGAGGTTACGTAACTTGCTCCAGGTCATACAACCAGTAAATGACAAAGCCAGGATTCATACCCTGGAGAGCCTGTTTATCAAACCATAAAAAGTAACCCAGTAAGTATTACTGGTAGCGCAGTTCCTTGCAGGAAATGACTCTGAGTTCTCCATATGATTGCAGATAGATCAATAACATAACTAGCATGAAAAATGTGTATGTTGTCAAATGGGTGAGCAGGAGAGGCTGGCAGAAACCTTGGGCTTGGATGGGTCAGGTCTCTCCATGAGGTGGCACTCACAGGCTTTGTTTTCATTTTCTGTTGTGATCACAATTTGGAATTTTTACTCCACTGTGGGCAGTGGTGGTTCATTTCACATTTTACATGGCTGGTTTACTGTGCTTTTGACAGTCCCCCCCCCCCCCAACACACACACACACACACACACACACACTCTTGGCTGTTGTCAGTATTGCTATTTCCTCTGGAATGACAAGCTATGACACTGCGACTTTGGGGAGACTTATGTTCCCTCTCACCAGCCGCCCAGGAATGCATGATGCTTGGTCTGTGTTGCTCTTTCTCTACTTGAATAGCCTCTTCATTTTGAAAAATGAAGCCTTTGCAATTCCTTACACTCCTGCTCAGACCATCTCCCCCCAGGTGAGACCTAACTCACCTGCTGCCCTCTGTGAGTTTTTGGTTAGGCATTATGTTTGTGGAGTTGGGGCTGCCTGTGGTAAGCAGGCAGCCTGGAAAGGGGCAGTGACATCCACACCTGCTCTGCCTGGCATGGCTTGTGCTGCAGCCTCTCTAGCTGCTGCCTTCCAGCCAGTCCTGTGCTGGCTCTGCTCAGGGCTCCTGTACCTCTGCTCAGGAAATTGAAAGTCTTTAGCTCAGCCTCCCATAGGAAAAAGCTAAAGCTACAGCAGCTGACTCAGCTCAGTGACTTCCAAGCAGTCATCTCTCCAGTGCCCAGCTCTCTCTCTCTGAGTTCTGCCAGCCCGCCCTCCAGTTCATGTGAGTAAAAGCCTTGCGTTTTTTTGTTTTTTGATGGAAACCATGAGGCTCCACCTTCACCCTGAGTCACAGCTCCAGTAAGGAAATACCCTATCTTAAAAGTCAGCCCTCATCAAGTTAATTAAGAAGCAATTCAACCTACTTATGTCTGTCACATGTGGGGCCACTCATAGGTCTGTGGAAGTCAGTTGTGTTTTCTGAAACAGATTTGTTCCAACAACATGTTCGTGAATTTACAAGTCACTGTGAGCACTTGCTGCTTAGAATTCTTCAAGGCTAATGTGTCACTAATGCGCTGGGCATGCAATAACTTCGGCTAGAGCTGGCACACTAGACTGCACCTATCAAAAGCCAGGACAAGGCTGAGCCTTCCCCTTGACCCTCAATGCTCAGGATTTTATGGGGAGGAACGGAAGAAGACTCTTCAGGTGGTCAAGAGCCTGTGTTCTGGTCCGAGCCCTGCCTCTCTTGAGCTGTGTTACTTGAGTCCAATCACTTAATTTCGATAAGCTTTAGTTCCTGTATTTAGGACTAGATCTTTGTTTCCCCATTGTTGTTCTGTGCAATGGAAACCTACAAATAAAATTGGGATCAGTGATCTGTTAAGTTGGGGAGACTTCTTTAGGAATCCATCTTGTCCACCTGGAAATGTCCTGTGCCTCCTCTAAATGCTGACTCTCTATGAAGCTTGCCCTGATCCATCCTCCCCAAAAGAATGCATACCTTTCCTGATCCATCCTCCCCAAAAGAATGCATACCTTTCCCTTTTCTTCTACACAACTTTTCAAATTATTCTATACTACTCATCTTGTAGCACCCAAATTATTTTCACCTATGTCTGTCCATCAACAATTGAACTCTGAATGGTTGGAATCTTTTCCCACTTTATACACATACACACACACACACACACACACACACACACACACGCACGCACACACACACAAGACCAAGCACAGGTGTAACCAATAGGAGGTGCCACATAATGTTGATATGAAGAACTAATAATTGTTGTTGTTGGTTGACTGGGGATGTGTTTACACTTAGCTGTGTTCCTCTAACCATTTTGGTTGGCCATCCACATTCTTTCTTCCTTCTATTCCTTTGGAAACAGCTTCTCCCCAACTCCAGTTATGTAATCCTGGTGGGCTGCCAGTCATCGTACTCAGCCCCCTTGCCTGCTGCATAGCGTGATGTTTTTCAGCCTGGCTCACTATTTCACTGTCCTCCGTTCCCCATGCTAAGGTAAGTGGAGGGGGGCATGGGACACAAGTGAGGCTCACCATGATTCTTCTGAAAGGTTTCTTTCTTTCTTTTTTTTTTTTTTATCCTCACCCGAGGACATTTTTCCATTTTTTGTTCAGATGGAGCAGGAGGGAGAGAGAGAGAGAGAAACATCAACGTGAAAGGGACACATCGAGTGGCTGCCACCTGCACAACCAACCAGGGCCGGGGACAAACTGCAACCGAGGTACGTGCCCTTAGTGGGAACCAAACCCGGGTCTCTCTGTACCGCAGGCCGACGCACTAACCGCTGAGCCAAACCGGCCAGGGCCTGAAAAGTTTATTTCATTGTTGTTCATGAATTCTCTATCAAAATTTGTTATTATGGTAATTAATCATTGAAACCATCTAAAACCACCATTGCATGATGTTAGAAATGTATGGGTAGTCACCCAAGTCTGTGATGGCACTAGAGTAAAATGTTCTAGAAGAGGCCTGTGATACTCATGTTTACACATTCACATGTTATGTGAACAGATAAATGTGACATTGACTCTTCTGTGCTACAGACCTTGTCAGGAACCCATCCAGCACATTCTCCTCGCTCCCCCTGTGGTGTTTGCATTTGTGACCATTGCCTCCTCCTTGAAACCCCGTCTTGCTCCTGTTTCTGTGACAGAGCTCTCCGCTGGGCCATCTTCCACCCTCACATTACCTCTCTCTCATCTCCCTTTGTGGACTTCTTTTTCTCTGGGGTTTGTCCTCAAGTGGAGAGGGAGATAGTGTCTTGCCTGTTGGGTCATAGAACTGGAGGACATGAATCAGAAGCTGCTGGTGGCCATCCTTGATCATCTGTGGAAATGTGTTTCTAGCAGAAGAGAAGGAAGCCAGGCAGAGATGTACAGCGTGGCGAGACAGAGAGGAGGTGGGGGAGAGCATGCACATGAGAGGGCCTCGACAGCAACAGGTCTTTAAGTCCGGCAATTCCACTCCCTCTGATTCTGTTGACCGCCGTGTCTTTCTAACATACCCCCATTAATTGCAACCTAACTTAACTAAAACACAACTCCAACCCATCCTTTAACTCCTATCATTCTAGGAACATGATTACAATAATGGCTTAGCATAATGAAATAAAGACAAAGTCCAGGGTCTTAAACAGGGAGGCAAGATTCCAGGGCCCAGAAATGTTTTTTCCAAACCACAACTCAGGAAACTGGCACATTTTGCAATAATTCTTTGGTCTTGGATAGATTTTTTAAAAGCCGTCTACTCCTTGCCTCCAGCATAGCCCTCTGAGAAACCTGCCATCCCTCAGAAGGATTCCTATATTTGGATGCTGACTCAGCCAAAAAAAAATTTTCCCCCCAACTAATTTAATTCTGCAGGCCGCACCAATGACTGACAGTGTTCCAGATTGGGAGCACTGTAACTGAAGGCAGCAAGTTGCCTGCTGTTATTTTCCGCTCTGTTCCAGTTTAATTGCTTTTGTACATGTGCCTATTACATGAAGAACTAAATGAAAACTCTACGGGACTGAAAATAGCACTTAAAATAGCATTAAATCCCCTCAGTCTCCTATTCGACTCTATAGTTAGGCAGGTGTTTTTCAGCAGAAGGGAAGATTTTTTTTTAAAAGTTATCATGGCTCTGGGGGAAATGATGGCTTCAGATTCACCTTGCCTGTGCCACTGCTCTCATTAAACCGACAGGTGTGCATCACGAAGCCCACCAGTGAAACACTTGACATTTGATGATGGCAAAGGGATAAAAGTTGTGTGAAAATTCCCAAGGTAAAAGTTATTTTCTTAGTTGAACGGAGTTGGGATTGTGTAATGGGAAGCTTTGACAATAAACGTAGTGCTGTGGTAGTTTTATATTGTCACAAACTTTCCTTGGTGTTCAGGAAATAATGGCCATTATGGCTAATATGCAGTGTGGGGCAAAAGTAAGTTTACAGTTGTGAATACATGGAACACAGTTTATTTTTGTATTGTTATTTATTAATTATTGTATTATTTTCCATATGAACAACTGTAAACTCATGTTTGCTGTACCCCATACTGTGGATTGGTCCACTTCTTGCCCTTCTTCTTTATTTTGGAAAACAGCGAGGGGGTGATCCCCACAGGCTGTTTCATCAGCAGCTCTGACAGCAGGCTTCCTAAACAGTTTGGCCAATGGAAGGGACTGGTTCTCATTCATATTGTCACCAGGATCTAAGAGTCCATTTGAAAATGGAGCAAATAGAAAGCAGAAGACAGAGGTATAGAGAAAAACTCAGCTGAGCTTCTGGATTTAACCATGCCCGAAAGGCTTGTCTTTTCATTTATATGAACCAATAAATGGCTTTTTTTTTTTTTTTTTTGGTCACTTGCAACTGAAAGAATCCAAATTGATGCTGATCATATCATTGTTTGGATTCTACCTCTATTAAAAAGGATCTTTCAACAAAACTGTGAGGAACATCAACTACGTCCACCTTCACCTCCTTGTCCAGACCACTCAGCTCCCAGCTCTTACTCCTGCTGCTGTTTGGCCTCAAAGCTGCTGTGCTGACTTTGCTAACTCCCCCTGGGTCCATTCTAAAACAGCTTTGTGTTTCATTTTCCTCGAGGAGCAATTAAAGTAGAAAGCATAGCACAGAGGTTCTCAAAGTGTGTGATACCAGAGCCAGCAGCATCAGCACTACCTGAGAACTAGTCAGAAATGCAAATTGTCAAGCCCATCCCCACCCTCCAGAATCAGAAACTGTTGGGATGGGGCCCAGAGATATGGTTTCCAGCCAGCTCTCCAGGGATTTGGATGCAAGCTGAAGCTTGAGGTTGTCTGCGATCACTGTAGACTGTAGAGCAGACACAGTTCACACTTACTATGAGGGAATTTGAGAAGGCAATAAATAGTAAGACCAGGCTGGTATCTTAGCAGGAATGTTTTATAACACAAAGGCTACAGATTTCAAGTGGCACAGTAAGTCAAATACGGCATTTTGCAATTGTGGAGACCAAAACAGGGTTAGGACTTAATGGAGCCCTGTATTTTTCTACACACCAATACAAGTAAGCTGAGGGGAAAGCACTTGGGAAGGGGAGATTTGGATTTTTTTTTTCCTGTGGAAGAAATCACTTGTAAAGCAGCTATTTCTTAAGGACATAAATTTCCCAGACAATCATGTTTTGACATCGTCTTTGGTGGTTTCAGTCTAGTAATTTTGACAGTTTGGGGAGTAATCATTTGATTTCTGTGGAAAACAAATTTAGTTTCTGTTGTAGCAGCAGCTTATCCAACAGCATCCTATCTCACACTACGGCCTGTGATTTGTAAGAAACCAGGAAGAAAGTCTTTCTTGATCAGAGAGTGTGTGCTGGCCTTGCTCACTTCATGCATCACTGCAGTGGACAGTTTGGTTCATTTCTGAACAAACATTCACAGAGCCCATGTATTTTAGCAAAACACTCCTCCCCTAGCATCCTTCCATCTGAACCTTCACATTCAGAAGGAGCATGAAGTTGAACGAGGAATGTAACTCCCTTGGCCAGGCTGACCTGCCTCCTCCCAAACCAGCCCTCTTTCTAGATAGGGTTGCAGTGGCAGTGGCATTCTCTCCTTAGTCAGGGACAGTCTTCAGTATTAGCCAGTGAAAACACAATAATAACCCGGAGCCTAGAGAAACAGCTAACCTGGTCCCCGCGCCAAACCACAATGACAGGTGGTAGCAGCAGGACCAGGTGCTGGGCAGCAGTTCCAGGGGTGTCAGCAGCACTGCCCACTTCTGAGACTCTTCCCTGCAAATTCAGCCTCACCTCTCAGGTTTGGAAACCCCAGGGGAAATAAAGAGTTTCTTCAGAGCCCTCCCAAAGGGCTTGTTGGCTATTCCTCCTTCTGAAAGACATCTGTGGATGACTAAATATTTCATCCTGTCAGGTGTGCTCTGTCCCCATCCATCTCTCCCTCTGTTGCCAGATCATTAGTTGGTATTCAATAATGCTGCCTTTGTTAAATGCCTGGCGAATGAGGTAAGGCTCTAGGATGAAAGCCAATGCCTCTACACACACACACACACACACACACACACACACACACGATATTTTCTCAGCCATGAATTTTATTTATTTATTTAAAAAACCTATAGCAACAAAACTGAGCAAGAGAAGCTTGCTTTCTTTGCTGCAGTATTGCCACAGGTAAGCATGACTGGAATTAAATCAAGCTGCCTTCCAACACTATTGTCCATCAAGACTTCAGCTGACTTTCTATTCCCACTCAGGTGTGGCAGGAAGAGCCCAGAGTATTGCCCATGGTGCAGACCTGAGTCCAAATGCTGGCTCTAGCACTTATTTGAATAGTCTACTCCCTACCATTTGATAAGTATTTATTGAGTACCTACTAAATACTGGCTCTGATCTGACCACTTGGAATTTGTCAGTAAAACAGACAAGGGTATCTGCCCTCGTGGAGCTTACATTCTAGTATGAAAATACAAACAGTAAACATACTGAATAAGAAAAATGTGTACTCCGTTAGAAAGTGGTAATTGCTACTAAAAAAAAATAGATCAGGTCAAGGGTGGTAGATTTCACATGTGATACGGGACCAGGTTGCAAAATTCAATATGGTAGTTAGTACAACCTTCAAGAGCAAAGACCCATTGATAAAAGATTTAGATGATGGGGGTACCTGGAAGAAGAGTGTTCCAGGCACAGGGCACAGCTAGAGCAAAAGTCCTGAGGCAGGAATGTGCCCGATGAGTTTGAGGAAGAGGAAGAAGGCTGGAGTGGTCAGAGTGGAACAAGCAATGGAGAGAGAAGTAAGAGAGGAGGCTAGGAGGCAATGGACGGGTGGGATTCACTTGGTCACTAGAAACAAATGTGAGGACACTGGCTTTACTACAGTGACATGGGAACCTGTTGCAGGCTTTTAGGCAGAGGCTGTAGGTGATTTTACCTGGGTTCTGAATGAATTCCCCAGGCTGCTATCTGGAGAACAGTCTGCAGGGGGTGGAATCCAGGAGAGCGATGAGGACAAGCTGGGCCAGGCTGGCAGCAGTGAATGGAGAGAAGTAGTTGAATTCCAATATATTTTGAAGGTGGGGTGCCAACATGATTTCTTGATGGTTTGGATGTGGGTGTGAAAGAGGATGACTCCAGTCTTTTTTCTCCCTCTTCCTTTCTCTCTCTCTAAAATCAATAAAGAAAACAAAAATTGAAAGAGGATGACTCCAAAGCTTTTGGCTTGAGCAGTTGGAAGAATACAACTGCCACCAGCTGAGGTGCCACTGTTCTGTGAGGATTACATGGAAAGCACATCCCATGAAGCCTGGCACACAGTAGGCCCTCACCGAATGTCCCTGTTTTCTCTGACAGCCTCTGAGTCACTCTGCTCCTCTCTCCTCACATTGCTTCCCAATGGGCCAGCATAGCTTCTTTACGCATCAGTGTCCTCATCTTTAACTTGGGGTCAGTAGCACCAGGAAGGTGCTGAAGATGACACTAGAGGAAGGAAGCATTTCACAAGGGCATGGAGCAGAGTAAATGCTCAACAAATGTCAGCTTTCATTAAACAGAAAGAAACACTTAGCAAGTTGTGGGCTGCTGCAGTGTGAGTGATTTTGGTTGGCCTCTCCAGTCCCTATTCCCGCAGCTTCCTTGAAGGCCTAACAAATCTTCTCAAACACTGGCCTGATGGTGTCACTTAGCTGTTCTGATTCAGTGGCTTCCAGCTGCTCACATGATCCAGGCCAGTCTTTTAAGCAGTGTTTACAAGCCCATCACAGTCCACTCCAGCCTCATTAGCAATCGTTCCCCAACACCTTAAGCTCAGTTCATCAGACCACATGGCTTTCTCCCCAACCTCTGTATGACCCCCTTCCTTCCTCCTCTCCCACCTGGCATGGATGTCCCACTCCTGCTATAGGACAGTGTCACCCCCTCTGTAGAACTTCCGTCAACTCCACCACAGTTATTTTTCCTTCTGAGTGCTCCCACTGTGGAGCACACATATATCGGGTAGTACTTCTCACACATCACAGAGCAGGGATGATATGAAAATATTTAACAGTTGTTAATAGCCTGGCATTGACCTATCAGATTAGGCACCAACCATCACCAGCCTGTGGGTGACAGCTGAATGTCAGCCTTCGCATAGAGTGTCATGCAGTGACAGCCTCCTCTCTCTCTTTTTCTCCCTCTCTCTCTATTTTTTGTTAATCCTCACCTGAGGATATTTTTTCATTAATTTTTAGATAGAGTAGAAGGAGGGGGGTGGGGAGACAGAGAAACATGGACGTGAGAGACACACGTCGATTGGTTGCCTACTGTATGTGCCCCAACCAGGGCCACGGATTGAACCTGCAACCCAGGTATGTGACTTTGATCCAGAATTAAACCCGTGACCCTTCAGTGCACGGGCCAACGCTCTAACCACTGAGCAACCACTGCCAGAGTGATGGCCTCCTCTCTTGATTCTAAGGTTCCATAGGCTGAACACCACCACTGAGTTATCTTATCTTCATACTCCTAAAGAGTGTCTGACATGTACTTGCCTCTGTTTCAATATTTTCTGAATAAACACCCACATGAAAAAGAGAAGCAAAGGCCCTGGCTTCCATTGACATAGCCTCAGCAATTTCACTCCTAGTGCTGCCTGGATCAAAGAGCCCCTCCTCCCACCATGCCTTCTGGCTCTAGGCAGGCCAAGTCCCTGGTCTCTCTCCTTCCTCTTGCCCGATGTTCTATTTCAATTAAATACACTCATATTGGAGCTGAAGGTGTCTCCCCCAAAGCAAGTTTTCACAAGTGGTGAAGCCAAAACCCACAACATCCTCCTCTGCCATCCGTTCCAGAGAGTACATTTGGCCTTGGATGCCCAGCGGGGCACAGGTATGGGGCAGACGGAGGTTGTTTGAATTTACTGCTTCCAGCACAGCTCAGCTTTGGCAACTTCCGTTGCCCACTTTTCCTCACTCGTACACTCACCTTTTCTAGCCCAAACTTGAAAGTGAGTTTTAAAAATTTATTCCCTCCCCATCAGGAAAAACAAGCTCCAAATAGGCCAAAGTAACTTGGCTGGGCATTTAAATAAATGATTATTTTTCCTAAGTGGCCTCACATACATAGCCAACATCCATAATTTTATCCAAAAATTAATAGAGGGAAAGTGAGAAAAATTAGATTAAAGAGGTTTGGACAGTATACATAGAATTCCCCAAAGTTCAGGCTGGATGAGGCCCTGGAGATCAGTTACTTCAGGTTTCTCAAACTGTTCTGAGGAGCCTTGGGAATTTTCAGCAGCCCCTTCGGGGGGGAAAGAAGGAAAAGTCCAGGCCCCCATCGCTTCTCCAACCAGCTTCTCTAAGGTTCTGTGTGTTTTGCATAGCAGTTTCCCTAGATCGAGAGTTCTGTGATTAAAAATGCTTACTACTTACTGTTCCAAGCTCAGTTCACACATATTACAAATGAGGAAATCAAGGATGAAAGAGGTGAAACATTCACAGGGGCCCCAGAGCGAACTGATCATGGAGTCAGAGCTCAATTTCAAGCCTTCTACTTCAGATACTTTTCCCTCAGTACCTGCTTGCCTCACAGTATCACACAGGTGGCTGTCATTTCCTTTGTTTCTTTGGACAAGGGACTCTGCACCCCACTGCTACTGGTGGCTGAGGGGTGGGGTATTCCAAGGGCCTCTAATTCCCAAGGAAAGAGCGATAGTTCCAGGGCTGGGCACAGAATCCAAGCGGGCCTCAGTCTTTTCTGAAGAATGGTAGTGATGCAGAGAGCAAGATAAATGTCAGTCCTGAGACTGAGAGCATTACGATCCCATGTAACTCGGAGCTGTTGGAGGCCCTGTTGCATCAAGTAGAAATGTTTGTCTGAGAATGAAACCAATACAAAGGAAAGCCAATCAGCAGTGGGGAGAGATGAAGCATGTTCCTAAAGATGTTGTTTCAGCCCTTGGGCCAGCCACATCTAGAGCTGTGCAACCTCTGGACTTTTCAGTCATTTGAGTCACTATATTTCTTTGACTGGGTTTCTATCTTTTGTCATAACAAAGTGTCCTAACACATGTCCTAAATTAACCTTTATTTATAGAGCATTTTATAGTATACCAAGCTCTTTTCTTTACCCCAGGTCACAGAATGGCATCACCTCCCCACTGGCCACAAGGATGCATGAAACCCAGGATGTCACAACATACCAGAGAGACTTATTTGCTCAACAGACATTCTTTGAGAAGCCTCTAAGGGAAATTCCAACTTTTCACACCCTTGATGTGAACCCACAGTCTAGGTAACAGGAAGGTAGAGAGCAGATTTTCCTGCTTTGAAGGTAGACAACTTGAGATTGTGTTGGACGTTTTCCCATCACAATAAAGGGAAGAATACACATATATCAGTCATGTTCTAATCAGGAAAACGGGGGTCTAATATGGACACCACTGCAAGGGTTGACAACAGTGGCTTATTTGGGGAACTGGTTACGCAGGTGATGGAGGAGCTGAGGAGCCAAATGTGATGGCAAGGAGAACTGGAGATTAGCAGCAGTGGTCACCCCTAGGGCTGGAAGGACAAAAAGAGAAGGTGGTAACAGTAGCACAGCAGCCAAGGTTATCTGGTAGAAGCTAGAAACACAGTGGGTCTGTCTGATGGAAATGAGAGATGAGGAGGCGACTCAGCCACCCCTGGAAACCAGGGAGATGCGCAAGTAAGGGAAGTGGGAAAACCCTGGCTTCTTTTTTACCCCCATCTTCAACCTAGCAAGAACCAAAATATGTTCCCAATGATGCATCCTAGGTAGGAATACACAGATGGGGATATTACGAAGGCCCTAGATCTATTTTCTGCTCTTTACGGGGTTGAAATAGAAATGATGTTTCAGCCAGGCCAGAGAATTAATTACAAGGTCCTTCTCCAGGATTTGGAGGCTTCTTCAGGCTTTGCTAGTTTTTGTTTGGGAAAATTATGTTCTCTTTCTTTCTGTCACTTTCACACTGGGTGAACGCTTGCTACTGAGTTACATCAGCCATACCCTGGAAACAAACAGTGGGTGTTAGGAGAAGCCACATCTCCAGGAGCAACTGACCTAGGCTTTTGTTCCCCCACTGTGGTCTGGGTGGGCACGGTCCTGTTGATTTCATTAAGCCAGCTGAAGGGACAAACATTTTTTTGGTAGGCCCACTCATCCCATGGAACTTCAGGGTTCTGAGCCAGGCAATGTGTAATTAAGAGAGAGACAGGCCATCCCCAGGAACCAACTCCACTGACAAATTCTAAGAAAGGGGATAGCACTTCCTGAAACTCCTTGGTCATCTTCTCTGCCTTATTTTATTACTCCATGGAAGGTGCTACGCCAAGAAAGCCAGAAGGTCTTTGAGCAAAGTTACTCATTTATTGGTCCTTTTTTTGGTCCAGCCCTAATTTGTTACAGTTTGCTTCTTAACAGCATTGGTCTAGCAAGGAAATACTGCCTAATCTTTGTTGATACTGGGAGGGTCTGCAGTTCATCAAGTGGAAAATTAGAATTTAATGGGAAATGAGTCTTAGGGAGAAATTGAGACATCTTCTTGTGTTTTGCATGTTATACAGTGTTGCGTGACTTCTAACTGCTTAATTACAGTGCTATTCACTCACCAAACATTTGTTGAGTAATCTGTTAGTGTCTTCTTAGTTTTTCCTCAGAAAACAAAACTGAGGAGGGCAAAACAGTGACAAGCCTTATGTAAGAATGAGAGATCCTTTTAGTATTTGCTCTTTCCAAAAGATCACTGAAATCTATGCAGTTTTTAAAAATGTCCAAATGTTAGGTGAAGAAGTTTGACTAATTCAAGCCCTCAGGAGGAGGATGTTACAAAGTGGAAAGAGTACAGATTCTGAAGACAGAGTTAGATTGGATTTCTGACTCGACCATCTTATAGCTGGTTGGATAGAGTGAATCACATCCTTTCTCAATCTCAATTCTCTCATCAAAATAATGGACATCACCATACCCATCATGTAGGAGAAGAATTAAAGAATATCTAACATTAACATTCTGTTGGGAACCAGTAAGTGCTCACATAATTGTGTCATTATAATTGACGCAATATCCTCACACATGTCTCTTTGCCAAACTGAGCTCACATTATTTATCTCTAGTCCAATCCTATAGATTTCTCCCTTTAGTCGCTAATTAGGCTAACCAGGCACACATGTCCTGTCTTCTCTGATAAGGCCCTAGCTCTAGACATTTTGTGATCTCTTTCCACCCTTCTCCCACCCTCAAATGACCTGTGCATTGTGCTGTCCTTGGTTTGTGTAAACAACCTAGTATAGTGACTGGCACAGAGTAAGCTCTCAGCAAATACTTGGTGAATGAGTGAACAAGTGATGTAGCTGACCTGATAAATGAAACCATAGACTACATGCAGAAGTGTCACCAATCCCAAGTACCTTATGTATCTTTTAGGATGGGACTTCTGAAGCAATTGCAGATAACCCAAAGAAGGATTGATAATTATGGGGTTCTCACATTAGAATGTGGGGACAAGGACTAGGATAAAACTTTTTGGGAAAGATTTCTTAGGGTATTCCTCAAATCACACCCTGGAATTACACTCTGACTGTCTCTGAGGAATTATCCTTTGCCTTTATTATGGAAAGTAATACATGTGTGGTTGGATGGTTTTTGGATAATGACTAGGACTGGCTTATAAGATTTTTAAATTTTTGCATAAAGCTTATTTCTAATGCCAGAGTATCTCACAGCTAACATGTACCTACAGGACACAGACCACTACAAACTATGTGGAGAGCAGTAATGATAGATGGATGGATATGCTCAGGCCTCCTTGTAATAAAGGCAGGATACCAATCCAAAGTCTGGACTGTGGCCTGTGTCTAGGTGACACTGGTGCTCATGTGAGTGAATCTTTTAATCTGGCCTCATTGACACCATGCTGTAACCAAGAGAGTTATCCAATCCTGGCCGATTTGGTTCAACTTTGAGTATCAGCCCTTGGACCAAAGTGACTCTGGTTCGATCCCTGGCCCTGGACAGGGTCAAAAGGGAAGCAACCATTTGATGTGTCTACACATCAATGTTTTTCTCTCTCTTCCTCCCTCCCTTCCACTCTATCTAAAAATCAATAGAAAAATATCCTCTGATGAGGATTAACAAAAAGCAAACAAAACACAAAGAAACAAAAAAAAAAAGGAGAGAGAGAGAGCTATCCAACTACAGACTAAAGATAAATAATCAGTTCCCATGTTTGTCCCAAGAGTCCCTTCTAGAAGAAAATGAACTGTTAAATTATTAGGTACTTTCTGATGATGCTGAATATGGGAAATACTCTTTCTTGCATAAAGGTTATCACTTTCATATGTATTTTACCCCCACAAAACACAAGGTATGCTGGTTGTTTGCTTACACTCTCTCATCTTTTCTCTGCCTTAATCTACCCTGCTCTGTGCTTGGAGAAGGATAGAGCTGACTGTTGAGACTGAATCACCCAGGTGCCCTCGGCTCTAGCTCCTAGATGGGCTTAGCCAAAGAAAGTGCCCACAAGAGCTTGGAGGGCAGAAGGAGAGAGAGGTCAGGATACTTCTTCCTCTACTATCTTGCTACTTTGCACTTTGTTTTGATAGAAAATGTTTCTCTAGGTGTACAGCTCCTCTCAGGAAGCCTCTCTTCATAGTTCTAGTTCACATCAGGCTCAAGAACAATGATGTCTCTACTTGCCCTTCAGGACTAGGTGGTAACTGTTGCTAGTTTCTTCTTTTTAATTTTTTTTTCTTTATTGACTTGAGAGAGAGAGGAAGGGAGAGGGAGAGATAGAAATATCGATGAGAGAGAATATTGATTGGCCGCCTCCTGCATGCCCCTCAATGGGGATTTGGCCCACAACCTGGGCATGTGCCCTGACCAGGAGTCAAACCAGCGACCTCTTGGTGTGCGGGTCAACATTCAACCACTGAGCCACACCGGCCAGGCAACTGTTGCTAGTTTCTAAATGCCCCAACACCCCATGTTGGTTTCCTTAATCCTTCCCATATCTGTATAAAGACTTCATTTATTAATTTTCTTCAAAATCCAAGCTGAGGATACCTTCTGTTTCTCATTGTGACCCTAATTGTGACATTAAAGTATCATGCTCAGTATGGCTTCTACAGAAACACCCAACTTGTAATGTAGAGGAGCCGGGAAGTGACCTCAAGACTTGAAACCCTATACCCCCATCATGTCATCTCATGGAGAATCGAAAGTGTCTTGGAATAATAATGCCCTCTTGTGACCTTAGCTGTTGCTTAGATATCTGAAAGTAACTCAACCTTGCAGCATAGACCAAGACTAATTATATTTATAAAATTTTATTTATTTAATGTTCAACACACATGTATTTTAGTGCCAACTCTGGGAAAGAATTTTGAAATTCAAGACAAGTAAGAAGACATGGTTCCTATCTTTGAGGAAATTTTCCATTCTAGGAAATGAAGATAGACCTAAATAAATGAGGATGAATCCTTGAATTGGGTCTTCAGGAATAAGTAGATATTTACTAAATAGAGAAAAATCAAAGAAAGAATTACATGGACAGGGAGCAATTTAACAATGCTTGAAAGAGGAGACAGAAATAATCCAGTTGTTCAAGGTAGTATACCCATTGAGGGCTTCATATTCAAGGTAGTATACCCATTGAGGGCTTTTAAATTGAGCACTGGTATGGTTAGATCAATAGCATTTTGGAGACAGTAATCTGATGTCATCATGAAAGATAGATAAGAGAGGGCCCTGTCTAAAGACTTGAAGATCAACATATATTGTAAGAGTATTTTTTTTCTCTAGACTCAATAAGGCTGGAGGAAGTTGGTAGCTGAGTGAATGGAAAAAGAGAACAAATCCAAGATTGGCAAATGTATCTATCAGTCAGAGTCTAATCAGGAGACAGAAACAGCACAGTAATTTGAATGGAAAAAATTTAAATGTAAAGAATTATTGCCCATAAGGAGGTTGGGTGGTGAGGAATTGGCCAGTAGGAAGTAAGAACTCTAAAGAATATAGGAATAGCAGAGATAAGGAACAGCCACACACCCTAGGGCTGAGATGAAATACCCAAGGAAGAGACAAAAAAAAAAAAAAAGCGGATCTAATTAACAAATCAAAATTGTACCTCTTGATCAAGAAAAGAAAGACTAGAACATGCAAATTAAAGTCATGAGGGGAATATACAACCATTGAAGCAAAAGAAATTAAAAACAATTATAAGAAACTACAGATCTCTTTGCAAGTAAATTTGAAAACCTAGATAAAATGAATAATTTCTATTTAGATTACCAAATTTTATACCATTAGACTGAAAAGTCTAAACAGACAAATTTATATAGAAGAGATAGAGAACATCAATGAGAAACTAACCCACACCAAAAAGTTGCCATGCCCAGTTGAGTTCATAAGTGATTTCTACCAAATCTTGTAAGACCAGATTATTTCAGTGTTTGCTAAATTATTCTAGAACATTGGAAAGAAAGAAACAATGCCTAATTTCTTTTGTAAAGCAAGTATAACACCGTATATAACTAGATAAAGAATATACAAAGAAAACTACAGACCAATATCACTAATGATTATTAATACAAAAATTCTAAAAAAAAAAATTTCCAACCTAGCTGGGATTGAAGAAAATTTATTGACTGGAGTCCCTATAGAGGTACGGGAAAGGTTAAAACAACCAACAAACACAATATTAGGAAATATAATCCAATACCACATTAAATACAATAATATAATATGACCAAGCAAGATATACTCAAAGAATACACAATTTCTATAGATGTTGGGAAAGCCTTTGACCAAATTCATCACCCATTCTTGATTAAAAACACTCAAGGAACTAGTAATTGAGGGATACCTTCTCAACATAGTAAAATATATATTTCTGACACTACTATTTAATGGGGAAACACCAGAGGTATTTTCATTAAGATCAGAAACAAGGCAAGAGTTAAACATTGTACTAAATGTGTTAGCCAATGTAATTAGCTAAGAGAGATCAATTAGAGGCATAAGTATGGGAAAAGAGGAAGCAAAACTACCTTCAGTTGAAGATGATATGAGAGTCCTCTTTGAAAAACCCTGAATATCATTGATAAAACTAACTCATACAGCCCTGGCCGGTTTGGCTCAGCGGTTAGAGTGTCGGCCTGCAGTCCTGAGAGACCCGGGTTCGGTTCCCGCTAAGGGCATGTACCTTGGCTGCAGTTTGTCCCCGGCCCTGGTCGGTTGTGTGGGTGGCAGCCACTCGATGTGTTCCTTTCGCATCGATGTTTCTCTCTCTCTCTCCGTTCCTCTCTCTCCCTCCCACTCTACCTGAACAAAAAATGGAAAAATGTCCTCGGGTGAGGATAAAAAAACAACAACAACTAACTCATACAATAAAAGAATTCAGTAAGGTAGCAGGATATAAAATTAACATACAGATTCAATAGCCTTTATATATAAAACAACAAACAGAAGACATAATGGTAAGGAACATCACATTTACAATAACAGCAAAGATTAAATGCTTAGAAATATTTTAATCAGAAATGGGCAAAAACTATGAGGATAATTTTGAAATGTTCCTGAAAGACACAAAAGCATACTTGTACAACTGGAAATCCATTCCCTGTTCTTGGCTAGGATGACAAGATTTAAAAAGTGTTAGTTCCCTCTAAGTTAAGTTATAAATTCAATGCAACTCCAGTAAAAATACCAACAAGTTATTTTATAGAAAGTTCTTCTGGATAAACAAACATGCAAGAACCACTAGGAAGCATTGAAAAAGAACACCTACAAGGGTGGACTAGCACTACCAGACATTAAAACATAATATAAAACTCCTGTAATTAAAGTAGTGTGATATGATACATGAGTAGACAAATACTATATAAACCAATGGAATAAAATCCATAGTTCAGAATTAGACCCAACACATATGGCATCTCTCCGCAATACTTTTGAAACTTTTCTGTAAGCCCAAAGGTAGTTCAAAATACAAAATTAAAAACAGCCCTGGCCGGTTTTTCTCAGTGGTTAGAGCATCAGTCCTTGGGCCAAAGAGTTGCAGGTTCGATTCCAGTCAAGGGCATGTAGCTCGGTTACAATTCATTGCCGGCCCTCGTAGGTGTCATGTGGGAGGCAACCAGTTGTTGTGTCTCTCTCACATCGATGTTTCTCTCTTTCTCCCTCTATTCCTCTCTCTCCTTCCCTCTCTGTCTGAAGATAGAGAGGGAAAAACAAAACAAAACAAAATTAAAAACATACAAACACTATTAGTTATTGGGGAAATGCAAATCAAAACCACAGTGAGATATCACTTCATGTCTGCTAGGATGGCTATAATCAAAGACAGAAAATAAAGCAACTGGAACCCTCATACATTACTGGTGGGAATAGAAAATGATATTACTGCTGTGGAGAACAGTTTGGCAGTTCCTCAAAAGTTAAACACAGATACTATACCAACAGTTCCACTCCGAGATATATATCCAAGAGAACTGAAAACAAATGCTGTCACAAAAATTTGTACATGAATGTTCACAGCAGCATTGTTTATAATAACCAAAAAGTGGAAACAACCCAAATGTTCATCAACCAAATAAACAAAAATGTGGATAAACAAAAAGTGGTATATCCATAAAGTGAAATATTAGTTAGTCAGAAAAAGCAGTGAAATTGATACATGCTATAGCATAGATGAGACTTGAAAACATTATGTTAAATGAAAGAAGCCCTTCACAAGGAAGGTGACATATATTATGTGAATAGGCAAACAACTCTTTGGAGACAGAAAGTAGATTCATGGTTGTCAGAGAATGGGGGAGTTGGGATTACTAAATTACAGGATTTCTTTTTGGAGTAACGGGAGGCTATGAAATAAGTGGCACACTGAAAATAATCACATAATTGTATACTTTAAAGCAGTGAGTTTTATGTCAAAAAAAATGGAAAAAACCTACATACGAATAACAAACAGTGCCATCTAGCAAATGTTTGAAGAAAGGAAGAGCTCATTTGCACATAGCAGGCAAAGAAGGCTGGATTTTCAGAATAGAGGTGATAATAAATTGTCAAGTGGCACAGTCTATCCCTTTGGCTATTCAGCTTCCATATGCATTCTTTATATATTTAAACTCCCATGTATTTGAAAACAAAGTCCTGTGTAAATGATTTCACAGGATTTGCTTACATTCTTATATCTTTCCCCTTGTCTTTCTCTGAAAACAACTCCATCTGAATTCCAAACTCTTTTGGATTCCCAAGGGTGGGTTTGCATCACTGCCACCACACAGGAGGAAGGGAATGGAGGTTGTAGGTGGCTCTTTTATCCTCAGTGATGCCCTGGCTGGAAAGTACAGTCAAACAGAAGAATGACCACGAGATGAATAGTATGAATGAGTGGCCTGAGAAATCCCTGAATTTTCTCTATGCTCAGCTCTTCTGGCTTTCCACTGTCTTGGCTCCGACTACAAGGGAAAATAGGAACAACAAAGCTGCTGATTCTCTCCCTTTCCCCCCTCATTTCTTACCTCTACAGACTAAGCTTTTAACAAGACCAGATTATGGAGGAATGGCAGGGAACCCAGAGCACTGGCTTTCAATGGAAATTTCTAGAAGGAAGTGTTACCTATATTTTTTCTGCACACTGACTGTATTGAAGGCAATTGCTTGAAAAACGTTGGTCCTTTAGATCTTCTTCTGCATGTGTGGTGTTGCCATTTCCCAGAGAAGCCCACTTGTACGTAGGCCTGAGTACATTCTCTCTGTAACTGAGTAATACTTGATTGTCCGAGAACACAGTGAGGTCTGACTCCACGGGAAGCCCCTTAAAAGATTTGTATTCATCTTAGGGTGTATCAGACCGTCCCCATTTTCCTGTGCTGAGGTAACAAAGCTGATGGCTCTGGCGTCCAGTTCTCCCACCTACAGTCAGGGAGCCAGCCATCTGGTCTCAGTTCCACAGACACCTGGTCCTTCAACACGTGGGACAACAGGGGTTCTTCATTCAGCAGGGCTTCGGCTTTGAAAAAGGGAGGAGTCAGCCATTTCTCACAGTAATAATGACCCCGGAAGTGCTATATTTTCATATAGGTCAATTTAGTGTTTTAGTCTTCAGTGAACCCTTTCATGGTTAAGAGAATGCAATCTACTTGAATATCCTGAATACATTTTTAAACTATAGGTTTATGTGGATAAGAACTGGGTGAGTGGAAGGATGTGGAATTATAAGCACTCAACTCCTTTTTTAACCAAGACATTCAATTAACTGAATTTCCCTCTTTGAGGAGAGGGGGTGAAATTTTAAAAACTCATATCAAGGATCTTAAAACAATTTTCAGGACATGTCTTGGGAACACTTTGTCTTCTAGATTTTATTTCTGTAGAAACAACACTGATGGTCAAAAGATAACCCTAAGTAATTAGAAAAGCCTCAGTTTTCAAAAGAAAGGATCAAGTGTGGTCTTTCTACTACTATATTAAATAAAACATAGCAAAGGATTAATGCATTTATAAAAACATTTTAGTGAATTTTTCAAAATTTTAATTGAGAAATATTTTGGTTATCATTGAATTAATTGCACAATTCAGTTGACTTGGGCCAGGAACTTTCTCCATTGAAACTTTATGAGGACTCATCTATAAAGCTGTGTATATACATGCCCTCTTTAAGAATTCCTAGAAATGTTTATTTGACTGTAAAGTCCTTGTCTTAAAAATGTGGCATGTAACTGAGTTGCTTTTATTTTTTCTTTCAGTGAAAACACTCATTTTTAAGACAGTGTTCTGTTTCTGTCTGGAAGCATTATTTGGCCCTTACTTTGTTTAAGAGAATCTTGCCCTGGCATCCCTTAATAAGCCACTATTTGACTTCCGCTGGCCAAAATCCATCGATTAGGAGGCCCCTCTAGGGATTAATGGGGAAGTGTAGGGTTATAAGAGAAAGAAAAGATGCAATATCCAATTCCCACCACCAATCCATTGACCCAGGCTCATCTCACTGGCTTTGTGATAATCATGCTCCTTCACCTACCCTTTGTTCATATCTGACAGAGCCGCACTGGAGAGAAAATAGCTCACGTAGCAAGGAGAAGCAAATTTGGCAGAGCCCTTCAATTAGAAGCTAATGATTAAATTCATTTGGTATTCCTTGTTCCATAATGACATTATTTGTAAGGAATTCTTTTGGTGGGAATGTGGCTGCCTCTTACACTTCCAGCAACGTTTCTCATCCATTATCACTAAATAATCTTTAGTTCTTGTAAATCCCTTAGCAAAGTCTCCTTATAAAAGAACTTTAAAAGGAATAAATCCTCTGAGATATTACAGGATTCTCGCTGTGTGCCTCCCTCAGACTTGATGAGAATCTCTCCGCTTAAAGCCTGTATATTGCTTTGAAGATCCAATCCATGTGCTGTAATTCGGGAGCAAAAAAAAAAAAAAAAAAAAGACAGCCATAAATATGTGTAACAGAGCTAACGTCTGCATTGCTTTACAGTATTCTTTGTATGGTAAAGGAAGGGAGAGCAAAACTCTGTTTATTTGCAGCCCTGTTTTTTTAGGGGGGATTTCAGTCTATCTCTTGGGTGCAAGGAATTAGAATTCACATTCACACTGGAGAACATGGATTGGGCAAAATTCGAAGATTGGGGTGGAGATGGAAATAAGAAAGAGGTAAATAAAATATTTTTGACACGTATATTTTATTATTAAGAAGCCATTTATATAGTTGTCCATATAAGCCTCTCAAATGCAGCCTTCCCGCCCCCCACCCAGAGGGCATATGTGAACACCTGCCATTCACTGCTCTCTGCAGCTGCCAGCAATCTCAGCTTCCCAAGGTATGGCCTTGCAGCTGCCAGATGAGCGACTTTCATGATTGCAGAGTTACTATTTTTAATCAGACTCACAGGAAATTGTGGGCATCTCTTTTATTTACTTGGTTTTAAAATGTTTCCTGCCTGAGTTTCTTTTTTCAGCAGAGAAAATAAATTGTAGAAGACGTTATCTGTTGCACTTCAAAAACTTTCTCTGTTGGGTGGTATGCTCCTCTTTGTAACATCTGTCATGGGGGGGCCTTGAATATTTAACAAAAGTCCTGAGCCTTTCACCACCGTTTTCTACATGTGAATTTTTTTCTTCATTTCAGAAGTCACATAAATAACCTAATTAATGGAATTTTACTGAGTGTGTGTTGAATAGTATCAAAGAGCTTTCTGCTACAGCACTGGTGTGGTTTGGAAAGAGCAAGGTCACTTCCTCTTCAGTCCACCATGCAGTGAATTCTCATAATACCAAGTCACCAGATGAAGGGTGAAGGTCAAGATTTTTAATGACTGCATTTTATCACATCTATGAGGCTGCTAAAAAAGAATAGAAACCTGCCGATTAACACTGACACACCATCAATTGGGTGACTGATTTCAGAGATGTTAAATGTAACAAAAGTGTACATCTTAAATTGATAAAAAGTAGTCATTAGTCCACAGTTCTTTCCTGAGCACTCTGTGTGCTGGCCCCTTCAGAAGCTGTGGCTGAAGTGTGGGACATGGCCCTGGTGTCAGGGAACGTACGGTCCCTTGCTGGTAAATAGGACTGTCACATATGGAACTAAAGGACAAATAACCACCTAAACATAATGGACAAGGTTAAATACCATGAAGGGGCAAAATCTCATGGGAGTGATTTAGAGGAACAACAACAACTGAGTGTTAAGGATAGTCCCATGGGTGGAGGAGAGCATTCTAGGTAAAGACAAAGCTTTAGTGTCTGTGGAAATGATAGATAATGATGTAGATGGTCAGACTCCCAGACCAACTGCCTGGATTGAAATTCCAGCTCAGCCAGTTACTGGCTTCGTGAATTGGGGCTGGTTTAACCTCTTCCTGCTTCAGTTCACCCATTTGTTGAAGGGAATTAAATTTGTTACTGTGGTTAGAATGTGACACAATAGACAATCAGAAGGAAATAACTAAAAAAAAAAACCAACAGTAATAATGGCATGGAAAGGGCTGAGTTGATTGGCTCAAGGAGGTAGAGGTAGAGAGCCTGGAGGAGGGAGAAGTTGTAAGATATTGGGATGGGGGGGGTGACATGCACAGCCTCTGTACTGTACCTTAAACACAGGAACACAGTGAGCTAGTTCCCTGGCCAATGATTCTTTTCCCCTAGCTAACTGTCTGACTTGCTCCTTTACATTTTCTTTTGGCCTTTGCTAAAATGTAATCTGATCCGAGTGATCTTTTCTGACTACACTACATAAAGTGGTACCACCAAACCTTCTCTGTCACGTTCTATCTCCCTTACTTTAATTTAAAAAAATATCTCTTGCTACTGCCTATTATTTTATATGCATATTTATTTGGCTAAGGGTGTGTATGATCATTCTCTGGTAATCAAAATTAAGGTTATAGGAGAACAGGGCTCTTATAGATAAAAATAATAGGCAAGAATTATAATGATTAGAAGACTTGGGGACATCTGCATTGAAGGGGCTCAAAATATGCCACCCCAAAATATGCCGCTTTGGCATAAGCATTATTTTTAACTAAAGGCAATTAAGAAGCAGCAAATGCACAAAGAGCTCTTTGCTTTCATCCTATCTGCTGAAAAGCAGGACATACATTTCTCTTTGTTCAAGTGTTTCCCTCTACTCTCCCCAATACTATGAGGAGAACAACCTTATCATTGGACACAGAAAGCCAGTACCAAATGGGTCTGTAAAAGTAAACTTTAGTAAAATAACCATTATCTTCTATTAGTTTTCCCTATATATTTATTTACCTTCCCCAAATTTGCTACCCATTGAAACCCAAATTCCCTTTTCTCTGCCTTGTCACATCTCCAAAATTCATCACCTTTTGTTAAAATTGTATGTAAGCTCCCAAGTCTAACTGCTTTGGGGGTTTTCACTTCTTATCTGTGAGATCCCCTATGTGCATGTGTCAACAATTTTAACCAATGTGCCACAGTGTGCTGCAAAAAAATTTAAAACATGCAATACCTGACTATTTAGTTAGGGGCACGGACCTCTTTTCCCTTAGATTGTCAAGTAAAAAAATGACAATAGCCAACATAATGATAGCCATCTGGTGTGAATGAATTAATATTATACCTATTTTTTTGTTGTTAGATCGGCAAAAATTATATTTTTGGGGGTGCCACAGAATTTTAGTGATCAGTTTATGTGTGCCATGAGATGAAAAAGGTGGAAAATCACTGGCATATGAAATAATATTTTCTCTTGTTAATCTGTCTTTCATCAATTTAATTTATATGCCCCAGCAACTGAACCTAAGAGAGTAGAAAAAATGTTTTTTTCCCCTCCTCTACAGCATAAATAATACCAGCAACAGATTCCACTGCCAAGTATATGTAGTCTACATTTAAAAAAAAAAAAAAAAATAGAATAATAAAATAAAACAACAAAAACTGTGGGGCCCTTTGAAAGCAGAGACTATGTCAATTTTTTATAACCTCCATACCTGCTCATATCCTCATATATGAGTGAATAAAGAAGCATCTCCCTGGATAGAGATACCACCTTGTGAGAATAATACATTATCTTGGCCCAGTAATTGAAACCTGTGGGGGCTGAAAGAGTTTGGGATCACTCACTGCAGTAGGATGAATAATAGTCCTACACAATATCCAGGTCCTAATCTCTGGAACCTCTGAATATTACCTTTTATGGCAAAAGGGCTTTTGCAGATGTGAGTAAATTAAGGATTTTAAAGTGAGATCAGTCAGGATTATCTGATGCAGGCCTAAAATATATCACGGTGTCCTTATAAGAGGGAGGTAGAGGGAAATTTAACCACAGTAGAAGCCAATGTGATAATGGAAGCAAGATGCTACTGTGCTGGCTTTGAAGATGGAGGAAGAAGCCAGGTGCTAAGAAATGCAAAGAATGTAGCTCTAGAGAAAGAAAGAAAGGCCAGGAAATTGATTTTTTCCTAGAGCTTCAGGAGTGGGCATGGCCCTTGATTTCAGACCAGTGAAAATGACTTTAGACTTCTGATGTCTAGAGCTACAGAAAATAAATGTGTGTTGTTTTAAGTCACCAATTTGGTGGCAATTTGTTATAGTGACCATAGGAAACCAATACACTCCCCCTGTTGTCTTTGTGATGCTCTCCAGACACCATCTTCACACTGCCGTCTGTTCAGGGCAGCCACAGTTCAAGACAACAAATCTAGTAGTCTTAGGAGGTTTCTAATTTTGTTTAGGATGGAATTTTTTTAATATTTCACTCCATCAAAATGTTAAGTTCCTGGCTCTAAATTGTGGTTCTCATTGTTTTTCAGCTTTTCCTTCTTGAGTAGGAGAAGAGGCAATGTGGACCAACCAATAAGAATTCTCTGAATACCTACTAAGTGCCCATATTTGAGGCCTAAGAAGCTTTTGACCATTTGGTCTAACCTTTATCATACTGATAAGGAAAATGGGATGTGGAAGAACTCATATGAAAAGTATATACAGAAAGCTTTGAAAACCAAAATAACCTACATATAAAAGGTATTTTTATTGCCTAACACTGTGTTGTGCCCATGTAAAGGCTCTATAAATATAGTATTGAAATGATGTAGTCCTTGTTGTTAAGAAGCTTACAACTTAGAGAAAAATATATTTATACAAAAAAAAAATATTTTCTAGATAAAATGTATTATAAAATGTTGATACTTAAAACAATATGATCTTTGCCCAGCCGGTGTGGCTCAGTGGTTGAACGTCGACCCATGCACCAAGAGGTAGCCAGTTCAATTCCTGGTCAGGGCACATACCCAGGTGGTGGGCCTGATCCCCAGTAGAGGGCGTACAGGAGGTGGCCAATCAGTGTTCTCTCTCATCCATGTTTTTATCTTCTCTCTCCCTCTCCCTCTCCCTTTCTCTCTCTCTAAGATCAATAAAGGAAAACAACAACAACAAAACAATGTGATCTGGTATAGGAATAAATAGATATGTGGAATGTCATAAAACTAAGAATAGAGTAAGAATTTATATCAGGGCCATTTCAAATAGTGGAGAAAGAATAGATTGTTGAATGAAAAATGCTGGTAAAAGCAGCTAACGTATTTGGGGAAAAAAGGCTTGATTTCCTACCACAAACCTTGTGTGTGTGTGTTCATGGCCTTGAGTCAGCTCTGACTCCTGGTGACCCTATAAAAGAGTGATGTCATTGTTTTGTTATCAACAGCCCTTCCCAGCTCCTGTAGAATAGTGTCTATGGCTTCTTTTATGGAGTCAGTTCATCTCATGTCTGGTCTTATTCTTTCCCTACTGCCTCTCTTTCCCCCATCATTACTATCTTTTCCAAAGAGCCCACACACCTTAGACCTTACACAACGCACACCTTACACCACACACCGAGAACCCACACACCTCACATGACAAGAAAACTCAGTTATAAATGGAAAAACACATGCTAAAATAAATTAATAGAAGAAAGTACAGGTTAATATTAATTTTATTTTAGTGTATACAGACAATAGAGTAAAAACAATGCACAAAGAGAAATGGCATGAATTTAAAATTTTATAATTTAATTACAAAAGATTTTAAATTCAAAATTGCATTTCCAAAAAGAAAATACACAAATTCCAAAGATAAAGAATCTGAGAAATCATTAGGGAGTGTGAAAATATTTAGCTACAAGAAGTTCACTGTAATGTAAATAGTGTGTGTATGTGTGTGTGTGTGTGTGTGTGTGTGTGTGTGTGTTATAAAAATCTGCAAGGAAAACAGATATTAATAACAAATATTTTATTAGCAGGACTACAGTAGTCTATATCTGTCAATCAATAAATCTAATCTTTCTGTATTGATAGAAAGATAAACAGATAAGTATTTAATTTACTTGTTTATTTGGTAATTTAATCCTGGTAATCTGCCACTTCCCTGTCTTATTTAATTTTCAAAGTAATAAACACATCTATAACATGAATTAACGTTATAGGATTCAGTAACAAAGTAGAGTGGAATGAACCCTGAAGGAAAGCAGAAACACTTTAAAATTCTCTCCTCATTCCTCAGTTTATTGCTAGGGATTTCATTGTTATTTTAAAGGCTGAATACTTTAAATGACTAGACATCTGCATATAGATTATCTTTTAATTCCTTCCTAATTCCTTCCTTTAGTTTACAAGATAAATCTCAAACTTTAGTGTGTTTAATGTAAGTAATCTCTACTTCGAGTGATTTAAAGGAGTTTTAATGTTGCCTTTAGAAACAAACCTTGTATAAATGCACTACATAGAAGAGTTTTATTTTTATACAACCTATTTTAATATGGAAAAACCTACTTTGTTTTTCTTTCTGTTGTGTTTTTTAAAAATTTACATTAGAGGACTAACCCATTTTAAACTGGGGAGAGGCAGCACTCCTTAGAGGCTGGCCTTCAGATATTCCTCAGAGGAGCAGGGAGATTGAGCCCTGAAGGAGAGGAGAACCAGCTTTCCTGTTGCTAGTAATTCTGTTTCAAGACGTAAGGATAGAGAAATAATCAGTGTGTTTGCTCTGAATGTGAGGTGAGAATTGGGGAATGGAGGATTGGGGAAAGAAGGAATGAGCAAGTAAACCTCCCCACAGATTCCCATGATTCTGGGAGCTGATTGTGGGTAAGGTAGTCAAACAATAAAAAAAGGAAGGAAGCTAGTGGACTTGGAGAATGGCCACCTAGAGGAACAATATTCAAAAGTCTGGGAGAGCTTTGTGTTCACTAGCCAACTGCTCAGACCCAAAGAGTGAGACTCTTCTGTTGCCAGGAGATAGGCCCATGATAATAAATTCTCCAGGAGGCACCTGGAGTAGGTGGTCCTTCCTGGGCCTCACCAGTTTCCTGATCATCAGGGGTTGCATCCAGCTGTGTCATGAGACTAGGCTTGGTCCTTGTTACTCTACTCAGTGTGGATACCCCCTCCTCACAATGTCACAAAATATTTTTCTTTTTTTATCCTCACCCGAGGACATTTTTCCATTTTTTGTTCAGGTACAGTGGGAGAGAGAGAGAGGAACAGAGAGAGAGAAACATCGACGTGAAGGGACACATCGAGTGGTTGCCACCCGCACAACCGACCAGGGCCGGGGACAAACTGCAACCGAGGTACGTGCCCTTAGCGGGAACCGAACCCGGGTCTCTCAGGACCGCAGGCCAACGCTCTAACCGCTGAGCCAAACCGACCAGGGCCACAAAATATTTTTCAATTCAGTTAATTGGGTCTGGGGGTGGGAGTGTGGTGGGAGAGAATTGAGTCCCTACATTGATGGTGATCAGAGCACCCAGCTAAATAGTTGGAAATATCTGGTCTCGGATATGATTAGTAGCACTCCTGAATAAACATTTTCTCATTTGTCTAAAAGTTAAATAAGACAAAGCTTAAGTAATAAAATAAAATCACAGAGCAAAATATCTGTAGATTTAATTACATATACCTAAAAGAAAACACCCAAATTCTGTTTCAAGAACAGAATAAGCTGGATTAAAAAGTAATATAGCCCTGGCCGGTTTGGCTCAGTGGTTAGAGCATTGGCCTGTGGTCCACAGAGACCCAGATTCGGTTCCCACTACGGGCACGTACCTCAGTTGCAGTTTGGCCCTGGCCCTGGTTGGGTCGTGTGGATGGCAACCATTCGATGGGTCCCTTTCACGTTGATGTTTCTCTCTCTCTCTCTTCTTCTTCTCTCTCCCTCCCACTCTATCTGAACAAAAAATGAAAAAATGTCCTCAGGTGAGGATAAAAAAAAAAGTAGTATAATAGAGGAAATATTTGTGACAACTGTACCTCCCCTCCCCGCTAACAGCTGTAGTGTCTGCTATGATCTACACTGACCACGATGATGTGGTATAGAAAGTCATTTTGTGTAGGTTAATTGCTGGAATAATTGAGGATTAAGCTGCATTTTATGAACACGTGAATCCAGAGGCTTTGACAATTAAGAGATACTGACAGATTTTTTCTCTTTTCAGTTGAAGACAGAACAGGATACAGGCTGATGGAGTTTTGATCTTGCTGGGCCCCAAATGAGAACTCACTAAGACAGAACAATGAGAAATTGAGGAGAGGGAATATTGTTGTTTCATTGATTTGTTATTAATATAAACTAGATTGTATTTTTGAAACTGACTTTTATAATGGGATGACTGATGTGTTCACATTTGGGACTTCTTTAATTTTTCTTAGGCATATTAGGAAATTTCCAGTGAGATATGTTCAACAAGGTAAAAAAAACCCACATAATTTAAAATAAAAAAGAATAAATACTGTGAAAGCGAAGTATATTACAATACTATGTGGTTATCTGGATAGTTATGAGTAATTTTTATTTCTATATATCTTTTTTCTATTTATCTTTATCCTATTTATCTTTTTCTATATTTTTCAAATTACTCAATGTGCATATACTTTTATAATAAAAGCAAATTGGCCCTGGCCAGTTTGGCTCAGCGGTAAAGCGTTGGCCTGTGGACCAATGAGTCGTGGGTTCAATTCAGGCCAAGGGCATGTACCTCGGTTGTGGTTCATCCCCAGCCCTGGTCGGGGTAGTGCGGGAGGCAGCCAGTCGATGTGTCCCTCTCACATCAATGTTTCTCTCTCTCCCTTTCTCCCTCTATCTTCCTCCCACTCTATCTGCAGATAAATAGAAAAATATCCGCGGGTAAGGATTTAAAAAAAAAAAAAAGCAAATTAAAACCATTTTAAATGCTCACTAACCCACAGCAGTGAAATGCATCTTTATTTTTCTATAATAATACTTGTCATTATTTAAAGACTGTTACACTATACCTATTAATTCAGTGAGGTATATTAACCATTGAAAAGTTGTTCTATCTGTGCTGGGATATAATCTCAAAAATATAAGCCGCATAAACTCCCAACCTTGTATATTCTCCCTCATCACATTCCTTCTAAATAGGGTAATGACCTTCTTGCCTTGGTGTGAATTCTTTCATACCGCCAGTTGCTGAATTTACTTAAGACAGGAGAACAAAATGAGTAGAGAAAATGAAGAAAAAAAATGAAACAATTAAAACATGTTTAAAAGATCGCAAACAGCCCTGGCCGGTTTGGCTCAGTGGTTGGAGAGTCGGCCTGCGGTCCTGAGAGACCGGTTGCAGTTTGTCCCCCGCCCTGGTCAATTGTGCGGGTGGCAGCCACTCGATGTGTTCCTTTCACATCGATGTTTCTCTCTCTCTCTCTGTTCCTCTCTCTCCCTCCCACTCTACCTGAACAAAAAATGGAAAAATGTCCTCGGGTGAGGATAAATAAATAAATAAATAAAAATAAATAAATAAAAGATCACAAACAAAACTTAATCTCATGTGAGGGCACTGAGTCAATGTTATTTTTCTTTTAATAGAATGTGTGGAAGGAGAAGCTTCCAGTCTCCACTACCCAGAGGACTATGGACTCTGCCTATACTAGAGCTGGGAGTATATTTCTTTCTGTTTTGCTTCCAGGAAGTGCATTTGTACCAGATAATTCCTGCATAACAAAGGTTACCCTAAAAGTTGGTCAATAATTTATATGAAAGAATTTGTGGAATTTTGTTGTTCCCTGATTTTCCTGTTGAAAGGGAAAACAAAACAGGCAAAAGCCCTAAAAGGTTTTTGAGATGAATGTTACAGCAGGTTCCAACTTTCAAAACAACTACCACTATAATCATGTGTGTTATAGGGCAATGTGCTCCTGTGGTTTGTTCTGTGGCAAAGTTGCCAAAACTCACCATCCTGTGGCTTCATTGTTCTTTGCTAAAGAGAAACAGAAAGAATAAAGCATGGTTTTTGTTGTTGTTTTTTAATTTTCTTGCTTGTTTTCACAGTTGTTTTCCAATCAGGGTGTTCATCCAACTTGGCCACAACCTACCCTTATTCTAGAAATGGGGTCAGCCCTCTCAAGGGTTTACAATAAGCTATAACATGGCACATCTTTGCCTAGGCCTCTGCGTTGCTACTGTGAATAAAGCCTTGCATGTTTTATGCAAAGCTTTTGGATTATCCAACTAATTTGGGGTCTTCTATCTCACCAAGATGACATAAGAACATGAACAGTTAGTACCACCATCCCCATTTAAGAGGTGAAAAATAAGCAAACACAGCTTCTGAAGATTCTCGAACTTCTACAGGATATAATTGGTTTGGGGATCTTCTGGAATTTAAATCCCCCTTCCTTTAGTGCCTTCTGGGAAAGGGGGGGTCCCACATTATAGCCCAGATCCTTTCTGTTCCTGCTCTGGCAGTTTCCAACACATGGCATAGGCTGACCCAATAGGATGCTCTGTCCTGGGACTTTGCATCTTGAATGTGACTATTTAAAGACAAGGGCACAAACTGAAAGGTCGCTGGTTCATTCCCGGTCAGGGCCCAGGCCCGGGTTGCAGGCTTGATCCCTGGTAAGGGTTGTGCAGGAAGCAGCCGATCGATGTTCCTCTCTCACATAGATGTTTCTCTCTCCCTCTCTCTCCTTCTCCTGTCCTCTCTCTAAAAAAAAAAAAAAAAAAAAAATCAATGAAAAACTAGCCCAGTCACTGTGGCTCAGTGGTTGAGTGTTGACCTGTGAACCCAGGGGTCACCGGTTCAATTCCTTGTCAGGGCAAATGCCCAGGTTGTAGGCCCAATCCCCAGTGGGGGGCATGTAGGAGGCAGCCAGTTGATGTTCTCTCATCAATGTTTCTGTCTTCTCTCCTTTCTTCTCTGTCTAAAAATCAATAAAGAAAAAAAAAATGTTTTAAGAACTACCTAACTAAATAAATAAAAGACAAGGTGACAAGATATATTTAATGTCCCCAATTCCTCTGTTCCCATTCTGTGTGTGTGTGAATTCTCTTTATCTTTAAAAAAATATTTATTGTGAAATTTCATTGATGTACAGAGAAGTGCTATATTTAAAGTTTAATGTTAATTTAAAGTGAATACTTGTATAACTACCATCTGAGTCAAGAAATACCCCTTTGCCAAGAAATACCCAAAAGTTCCTGTGATGCATGTTCCTGATTGCAATTCTCTCCTCACCTAGGCTAACTATTAGCCTTTAGTAATTACCTCTTGCTAATTTTCAATTTTATTGCCCCAAGATGAACAGTTTAGTTTTATTTTGTTTTGTCAGTTTTTGAATTTTATCTAAATGATATCAGATAGTATGTGTTCATTTGTAACTGACTTTTCTCACTTAGCATTTTATCTGTGAGGTTGGATAAAACTAGTTCATTTTGTTTCATTGTTATGTTGCACTCCATTGTGTGAATAAAATACAATATATTCTTTCATTCTACTGCTGAAGGCTATCTGGGCTCTTACAAACAATGCTAGTATGAACAGTTTTACACATTTTAGCCAGATGCACCTTTAATTTAAGGGGAAAGGTGAGCACATAAATAAGCAACACCAAACACAGTATGGTTAACACTATGATGTTGATGTACACAGAGGAGGAAACTATTAATTAAGCCTGAGAGTGGGGAGTTGGAGCAAAGAAGGTTCATTTCATATTATATAATTTGACATGGGCTTTACAGTTAGAATAGGAGTTCAGCAAACAAATATGAGAGATAGAACATTCCAAATAAAGGGAAAAGCCTGAGGAGAAAAATTACAGAAATATGAGAGTAAACAGCCAATTTGGAGGGCTTGAGTTGGGTGGCAGAAAATTAAAGTCAGATTATAAAGGACTTTTAGGGAATGCTAAAATGTTTATATTATACTTTTTATCTGATAGAGACTCACTACAGATTTTAATCAGAGGAGTGAGCAGAACTTTGTAATAGAGAATAATAAGCTGTGATATATGGATCAGCTTGGAAAGAGAAGAGAAACAAAGGAGGTGTACAAGTGAGTTAGCAGAGGGTTGGGACCAGGTGTGCCTTCTCTGTGCTAGTTCCATTTTCAGACAAGGCGTCCACTGCAGTCCTAAGACCACTGCAGCAGCTCTAGATCTTATATCCTCTCTTCAAATCCACAAGAACAGAAAGAGTTTCTCTCCCTCCAATAGCTAAACTGCTACTGGTTTATCAGAAAAGTAAGCAGAAGATGGGAGGCGAAAATTAGAGTCTCCGTTTATAATGGGGAGATCATTTAGGTGTTTGGACAGATTAGATGAGAAAGTGCTAGAAAAATTAAATGAAAAGAAGGGACTAAATCAGAAATAGGATAGAATTTGACTTGATGGGATATGTGGGGAGCAGTGAGGGAGGAGAAGGCTAAGATGATTCCAAAGGTGGGAGCCTGAACATTTGGGAGGATGGTGATGTCATTTACTGAGATGAGAAACACAGGTGGAGGAACAGGTTTGGGGGGCAGGCAGATAAGTTTCGTTTTGGGCCCGCAGAGCTCGCAGTCCTGGCAATCTGTCTCTGTGGAAAGGTTGACCAGGCAGATGGAAGAGCAGGGCTGTGGGAGGCACAGTACCCTGCACGCAGCTTCCCCATAAATGTTTATTCAGTATGAAATAAACAAAGACAAAACCAGTTTCCATGTTAGCGTTCCCACAGCGATATTTACTGGTTGGGTCCTTGCCGAAGTGAAACTTGACTATATCCAACTTAAAAATAATTGCTTACCACTTCTGTGCCCTCCCATATGTTTCTCCTTCCAGTTATTAGGACAAGTTGTTTTTTAAATTAAGATTGTGAAAATAAAAAAGCACCATTCAGACACACTGTCAACCTTGCCCTAATATTATTAATTACTGGAGGAGTAGGACTTATAAAAAGCATTTTCAACTGGGTGCAGTAACACAGATTGGCAGAGGTCCTGAACTTGGCCTTGAAGTGAACACATTACCCTGCCTCCTTGTGCTGTGGTTACTACGACCCTTGATCTCATACTGTCTTAGTTAGCTCAGACTACTAAAATAAATTGCTGTAGATTGGGTAGCCTGCAAACAAACAACAGGAATTTGTTTCTTACAGTGTAGAGGCTGGAAGGTCGAGATCTAGGTGCCAGCATAGCAGGGTTTGGTGACAGCTCTCTTCTGAGTTACAGACTTCTTGTTACATCCTCACACGGCAGAGAAGCTGGCTCCCGGCCTCTTCTCATAAGGGCTCTAAGCCCATTCATGAGGACTCCACCCTCATGACCTGATTACCTCCCAAAGGTTCCACCTCCTAACACCACCACTGGGATTAGGATTTCAACATGGATTTGGGGGTTATATAAACATTCAGTCCATAACACATAGTTCAAAGATTTTTGTCTTGTCAGAATATACTAGATAATAGGTTCCAGTTTTGGGTTCTGGAAATATGCTTAGTATAGATGAGGTTGTTCATGTACAAGAAGGCAGCTGGCGTGCCTTTATCCTGCTTTCAAGTCACATCCTAGGGCAGGGTTTAAATGCATCTCCAACCAAAAGAATTTCCTCATTTCAGTCTGGAAGTAGTAGAGGCTGGCAATTCCATTCCCAGACTGCATTCCACAAATTCATGCCCCTCTCCCCACTCACTCCCATTATAGTATTTTCTGTGTATTTATCTCTTGCATTGAATTTCAGCCCCTCAGAAGCCTGGCCGAGCCTTGTTCATGCGAAGCTCCCTCACCCTGCTTTAGTGCTTTACCAAACTCATATGGAGTATGCTGGTAAAGACACTTGTTTATCTGGTCATGTCTCTATGGGGTCACCACACTGAATGCTGATATTACCTCTGTTTGTCTTGTGTAGTGGGGCAGGGGCTTGCTAGACCAGTTAGAAATCGAGATGATTTATGGGATAGGGGAAAACAATGTTAAACGTTTTTCTCTAGTCCTAGGACCAAAGTCTGACTGCAGTTTGTTTTTTCTCAACTGGACTCTGTTTGAAAGAGTCTCTACTAGAATTTCCTTTTAACTTTTTAAGAAATCATTTCTCTTTCAGCCCCCAAACCTACTCATCCCAGCCAGGTGCCCAGAACACCACAACGGGGAATCTCTGACTCACCCTTGAAAAAGTGAAGCTGTGTAATAGGGCACATTCTTCTCTGACTAATTTCTTCTCAACACATGTTGACTCATTAGAAATTGTGAGAAGAAATTTAGCAAAAGTCATTGGCTTTTATTGCTTCCTTTGCAAAAAAAAAAAGTTTTTTTTTTCTTTATGACCAATTAATTGCACACTCGGTACCATGTAATTCCATACCCATTTCAAGAGTACCTACTAGCACTGGAAAGCGCTTCCTTTGGAAGTCATAAAAATGAAGAAACTAACTAGGGGGAAAATCTTCATAGCATGTTTTTATGGCTGAAAATAAAGTTACTTGGTTAGGGTGAGGGGGACTCTTTAAGGGACACGGGACAGACAATGTGGAGAAAAGCTGGAAAATGCACCTTCAGCTGGGAGTGCGGCACGGCCGGAGCTCCTTTGAACCCATCTATGAAATGAGGTCGTTTGCTCCTCAGGGAGGGAAGCCTTCTTCCTCATCTCAATGTAAAAATCCTGGTCATTTGAGCCTCTTTCTTATATTTTTTGATAAATTGTCATTTGTTGTGTTTTGCTACTAAGATGGGACATGGGCTCCTGAGAGGGCTATAGAAAGCTCTCCCTGAGGATCCACTCGTCTCTATAAGGTTCAGCTCAAATTCTGCTTCTTCTGTGAATCCATCTCAGAGGCCCTCAAAGTGTTCCTTGGTGTGTCTATCTCTGATGTCTATTGCCATGTAAGAGGCTATCTCAAAATCGATAATTTAAAGTAAAAACCATTTCATTGCTTATTATTTTATGGGTGAGGAATTTCAGCAGGGCTCAGCAGGGACGGCTCATCTCTTCTCTGCGTGATATCAGCTGGTGCAGATCCACTGGAGCTGGAGGATCCCTGAAGGCTTCACCCCATGCCTGGCACCTCAGCTTGAGTGGCTGTGACATCTGGGAGATGGTCAAGTCTCACTTTGCAGAAAGGTAGTTGAACTTCTTTCTGGAGAGGCTCAGAGCTTCAGCAGAGTGAAAATGGAATTTTTCCCTCAAGGCCTAGGTATTGAATGGACATAGTGGTACTTCTCGCATTCTGTAGGCCAAAAAAGTATCCCAAGGCAGACTCAATTCAGGGAGAGGGGAGATGGACTTCACCTCTTGATGGAAGCAGCGTCATGCCCAGGGGGAAAAGAAGGAATTGGTGGGCCATCTTTATAGATAGTCTTCTGTAGCCGGGCAATACCTTAGTCCCAATAATCTCTTACTACTTGTCTGCCTACTGTATAATTCTGAGAGCTTCTCAGAGCAAAGCATAGCTCATGTCCATTGCTGTGTTCTTCCCACAATTGGACTATTTGGATAAACAATTAGATTTGTGTAGGCTGGGGACAGAAAGTAGAGAAATATCTTAGAAAGATTGTTCGCTTTGGAATCAGATGATATGGCTTTGATTCTCAAATTTTGCACTTATGTATGAGCTCTAAATGTACCCCTTATTTTTTAAAATGTTTTTATTTATTTTTCTTTATTGATTTTAGAGAGAGAGGAAGTGAGAGGGAGAGAGCGATGGAAACATCGATGAGAGAGAACATTGATTGGCTGCCTCCTACATGCCCCCAACTGGAGACTGGGCCCACAACCTGGGCGTGTGTCCTGACCAGGAATCGAACCAGCAACCTCTTGGTGCATGGGTCAACGTTCAACCACTGAGCCACACCAGCTGGACTACCCCTTATTTTTTTATTTTTGTTTTCTCAAGTATAAATGGAGTTGATAATTCACAGTCCATAGAGTGAACAAGTTATTGTCTGTGAAAGCGTCTAGCTCATGGGCTAAGGTTAGGAAATATATCTCGGTCTTGACTTTTGGTTTATGTCTCCTTTGCTCTCTCAGATGTTCAGACACATTTTAACATACTTGCTAACACATTCAAGAGAAAAATTTTTCTCAGTAAGTGGTTAGAAGTAGAATAATATTTTAAACACAGCCCAGGATATAACTGCATTAGATGAAATGCTGTAATTGGCACTTGGCAGAGTTGCTGACAAAAGAAACTCCAGCATTCTCATTAAGCCCCCAGGCACAAATGCACACGTGGATATTAAATTAAGGGTCCAGTTGTGCCAGCGGCTATTGTTCTTTAGCATTGCCTCTCACACCCATAGCTGACTTTTCTTTCAGAAAACTGCATGATCTGTCCACAGATTATCCTAGCAAAGCGTAGCTAATGGACACACACCAGAAAACAAAGGAAGCAAGTGGGGAGATGTTTACTATAATGGCCTTGACATCATAAAGAGCAGAGAGCCATCTATCCCTAGCTAATTTTAATTCATCACTCTCTAGTGCAAAACCAAGGACAAATAGCAATCCTTCACACTTCTTTAGTGTACTAGTCTGCAAGCTTCTTGGTCCCTGCTCTTCTTTTGTAAAGGATATATTTTGTGTTACCCTTTCACTATTTGGAAATTAAATTCATAGATAAAGTAGCTTATCTACAAGTATCATTTCAAAAACATCAGTATAATGCTCTAATTGTAGGATAAAGGGCAATGATGAGAAAAGTAATTTATAATCAAATAACATGTTTCAATATGTAGGTACTTAGGTATAATTGTACTTAAGAGAATCATGAAGTTGTTAAATGCTTGCACATATTTAAAATTCATAAATTTGAAATTAAGACAATATAAATTAACCTCTTCCTGTTTAAACTTTTCTTCACACTTAACAAATAAAGGTTGTATAATTGGACAGCTACATGCAAAAAAATGAAATTAGACCATCAACTTACACCATATACAAGAATAAACTCAAAATGGATAAAAGACTTAAATGTGACTCATGAATCCATAAAAGTCCTAGAAGAAACTGTAAGCAACAAAATTTCAGACATCATATGCAGCAGAATTTTCACTGATACATTACCTAAGGCAACAGAAACAAAGGAGAAAATGAACACATGGGACTACATCAAACTAAAAAGCTTCTGCACAGCAAAAGATACAATCATCAAAATGGAAAGGCAACCCACTGTATGGGAGAGTATAATTGCCAATGATATATCAGATAAGGGGTTAATTTCCAATATATATAGAGTGCTCATATAACTCAACAAAAGGAAAACAAAGAACCCAATTAAAAAATGGGCAGAGGAGCTGAATAGACACCTCTTCAAACAGGACATACAAGTGGCCAAGAGACATATGAAGAAATGCTCAACATCACTAATCATCAGAGATGCAAATTCAAACAACAATGAGGTATCACCTCACACCCGCCATCAACAAATCATCAAACAACAAGTGTTGGCGAGGGTGTGGAGGAAAGGGGACTCTAGTGCACTGCTGGTGGGAATGCAGACTGGTGCAGCCACTATGGAAAACAATATGGTGTTACCTCAAAAAATTATAAATTGAACTGCCATTTGACCCAGTGATCCCACTTCTAGGAATATATACCCTAAGAAGCCTGAAACACCAATCAGAAAGAATATATGTACCCCCATGTTTGTAGCAGCACTATTTACAATAGCTAAGATCTGGAAACAGCCCAAGTGTCCATCAGTAGACGAATGGATAAAAAAGCAGTGGTACATATACACAATGGAGTACTACGCAGCTGTAAGAAAGAAAGATCTCTTATCCTTTGAGACTACATGGAGGGACCTGGAAAGTATCATCCTAAGTGAAACAAGCCAAACAGAGAAAGACAAGTATCATATCTCACTTGTGGAATATAATGAACATAACAGTCTGAGGAATGGGGTAGTCCCAGAGACATGGAAGTGGGGTACAGACTGACAATCCCCAGAAGAGGGGGTGGTGGGGGAGATCAACCACAGAATTTATATGAATGTATGCATAACCAATGGACATGGACAACAAAGCTGGGGACAGGGCAGGGAGGGAGGGGAAGGGGGAAATCAGTGGGGGGAAAAAGGAGAAACATCTGTAACAAAAATAAATAAATTATCACAAAAAATTGTATTTTACTAGAAAATAAATAATTAAATAAAGGTTATGCAATCCATATGTGTATGTATATAAATGCATGTATGTATATGCAAATATGTGCATGTATATTTATATGCATCTATACATCACTATGAATACTACCATTACAAAAGCAAACTGAAACATGTATTTGTGATATGCCGCAAGCAGCATTAGTGATGTGAATTTCAAAATGGCAAGCAATAGTTGGAAAAGTTATAAACAAAACTAAATTCTATATTTTTTTCTTCTTCTGTTTTTTGTTAGTCCTTACCCAAGGATATTTTTCCATTGATTTCTAGATAGAGTGGAAGGGAGGGAGGGAGGGAGAGAGAAACATCAGTGAGAGATAGACACATTGATTGGTTGCCTCCCACACAACTCCCCTCCAGGGCCAGGGATCAAACCTGCAACCCAAGTATGTGCCCTTGACCAGGAATCGAACCCACGACTCCTCAGTCCATGGGCTGACATTCTAATTGCCCAGCCAAACCAGCCATAGCTAAATTCTATGTTTTTTAAAATATACATGGAAATTTTCATCTGAAAAATTTAATGTGTATCACAACCATGCGAAACTACTCAATGTTTATATATTAATCCAAGTAGATGTCTACATTCTACACTCAGATTATTATAACAAGTGTTATACTTACACAAATGTCTGGCTTCTCGAAAAGTCTGTGACATTAGAAAATTCACTGGAGGCAGTAAGAACTTCCTTGTACAGGACTATCTGAACATTTCAGGGCATATAGCATCTCTGATACCCACCAACCGAATGCTCCCCAAATCATAGGCCTTCCAAAATCACTGTGATAAAGCAAAGCCTCTACAAACTTCCAAAACTGCCCTTAGCAGTTCTGCAACTGTTGAATTCCACCATTTTTGTGCAGTGAGTTTTCAAAATGACTCTCTCCAGTGGTATTGTCTCATTATAATGAGAGATACTATTATTTTCATTTTTTTTACCAGTAAGGAAATAGGCTCATAGAGGTTAACTAATTCACGTATATCATAATTAGTGGTGTTGACCCATATTATCTTGTGTTTGGTTCAATATTTTCTCCATGCTCATGTTTTATACAAAAATGAAAATGTGTTTCCAACAGTGTGGTAGTCTTTTCAGACTGTATAAAGGCTGCTGAGTCAGCATTGTGGAATTAGGATTTGCTAACTCACAGAGTGAAGATGTAGCTTCCTTATCCAGCTATGACTTCTGGCTTTTCCCATTTTCTTTCATCTGGTCTCTTCCCTTTTGCTTACCTGCTAAAGAGGGTTATGGCGGCTCTGACTTGAGAGGGGTGACTTAAGCGGGGGAGGGACGACTTGATGACTGCAAGAGGCCTTGAGCGAACTGAATGGATTACATGAGCTGATACAGAGTAAGCACTTGGAACAGTGCCTCACACTCAGTCTATAAAGTTAGCTCAATAAATGTTAGCTACAACCTACTGAAACATCTGGGGGGAAACAGGGGTTTATGATAATAATAGTAGAGGTGGTGGTAACTGGCTTTCTCACATTTTAGGTGTCTTTGTTTTGAGCACCTACTACTTACAAGGCTTTATACTAGGGCCTTCTTTGAGTGGGATGCAGTCCTGGCCCTGAAGGATCTTATTAGTACTGTTGGGGAGAGGAATCAGGGTGAGGAAGAATGAACAACACAAGTAAAAGATTTAGAAAGATAAATGTCGGCAGAGGCAAAACACAATATAATAAGGTATTAGAACTTCCAGTTTCTGGTAATAGCTGGCATCAAAACACAGAGACATCACATGCCTCTGGAAATCAGGAAAAGTTGTGGTGACTCTGAATGATAATCATTTGACAGTAAAATTGGAGGAGAGGCCAGAAGAATTGTGAATCATAAAAAAAAAAAAAAAAAAAAGCTGCATCAACAAAACCACCAGGTGGCTTTGGGAAACACACTCACAGAGCTAAGAACCGGCTACACATGAGAATCATCTGGGGAGCTTTTAAAAATAGGTTCCCAGGACCTAGCCAATCCAGCCTTATGGAATCAGAACCTCCAAGGGTGGGTGTAGAAATGTACTGTTTTATAAACTTCTCAAAGAAATCCTGATGATCCGCCGCCTGTGAACCAGTTCAGTGGTTCTCAGAGTGTAGTCCTCAGACCATCAGCACCTATTACTGTAAGAAACCCAGGTTCTCAGATCTGAGCCAGAAGCTCTGTATTTAAACAAACACTACAAGTGATTATGAAGCACATTCAAGATGAGTGTGGAGTAGAAAAATGTTCTTAGCTGTCAATTTTGTTTTGTTTTGTTTTGTTTTCATAGGGTAGAGGAGATAGAGCCCTTTCTGAGTTTTTCTTGGAGGCACAGAATATTGAGATATGCTCTGAAGTAACCAGACTTTTCTTTTTGTCCCCAGTTTTATTGAGATATTATTGACATATAACATTATATTAATCCAAGGTGTCAATTTCTTGACAGTAAGGGGTTAATGAACGCGTGGAGTTAAAGATAAGGAGTTAAAGAAAGTGGAGACAGAACATATTGGCTCCACCTGTTTTTTGGTGAGGTTGTTTTTTTTGTTTGTCTGTCCCAAGAATTTTAGTAGTGAAGGATAGGAGGGAAAAAAATTAAGGTGGAATTCTGCCTCTTCATTTAAAGTATAATTGTGATGAGGACAACGTCAACAATGCCAGCCATTTCTAATACATTTTTCTCAAGATCTTATAACAACCTGAGTGGTAGGTTGGTATTCTATCCAAGAGAAAAACACTCTGAAAGATTTTAAATACGTTGCCCAAGGTTACATAGTTAATAAGTAGCTGAGCTGAGACTGGAACCCACGGTTTTTCACACTGTGCCCAGCTGCCTCTCCTCTGGTCTGTCTCCCATCAAAGACAGTAGAACTGGCAGGAAATTTAGAGAGAATGAGTACTAATCTCCTACTTGTCTGCTGAAGTCTAGGCTCAGAAGTGTACATTGAGTGACCCTGAATCACAGGACAGGCTGGAGGCGTGGTTGGGGTTAGAAGCCAGAGCACCAGGCCAGGGCTCTTTCCAATACACCACCTTGAGGTTCCATCTCAAACTGCAGGAACACTTGTTACATAATGTTTAAATTTATGTAGGAATGTAACTAATTCACTTTTTTTTTTTTTTTGGTATTTGATCAGATGTAGAATATAAATGAGGAAAGCACTTAGTTGAAAAACTGAAGAAATGGGAAGGCTGTAGTACATAGCAACAATGAAATGCAGGGTGTGTGCATTTTTTAAAGACTGTTACGGTTATGAACTAGTTTATTACATCTGCTGAGATCAATTCCATATTACAGCTAAACAATCCCAGTACTATGCAGCATTCATGTCTGAATGAGTCGAGGATTTGGTAATTACTAATCTTCCTGACTGATAGCTTCATGTGTGAATCAAGTAAAAATTAAATGTTTGTTGTATTCCTACCTGTCTCCAAACAACTCTGTGTTGTTCAGCAAAGCAGTGATCAAAGCAATCTGCTCAACATTTCAGATTTTATCTTTTAAAGACATTATTTAAAATTCACTTTTGTTACAGAAAAAATAGCAGGAGCAGAAGTTCCTTTCTTAAGAAACACCTGTCATCTGAAAGAAGCTCAAAGACCATAGAAGGAAAATACATATTGTAATCACAATTTTGTGTCCTTTTAATTATAATTATCTCAGAGCTCGGGTATAAAAATATAGAACACTGAGCTAAAATAGATGAAATATCGCTAAATGATGCTACTAAAGGACTCTACTTTATTATTATGCCTGATTCTAAATGTCAGACTAGAATTGGCAAAACTGTGACCTTTTAGGTTGTTGCTTTTGACCCAAAAATTTTAAAGGCTAACAAATTAGAATGATCAGATTATTGAAACACATTTACTGATTCCAGGTTGAAGTCCTTATGTAGCTAAGATTTTGGCACTGCGTGAATCAACAATGCTCCTGACTGCAGGTGACACTTTTGATGGCATATCAGTTCCCATGTTCTGCATCCTTGCTCCGCTTTCCTCGTCCTCATTTTTACGTAGGTATGCCTCTGCCTTGGTATGGCTCTATGGCAGGTGGTGGGTCTTGATTGATTTTAGCCAATATTGTTAATCTATTCAACTTGCTAATAATTGGCTGAAAACATGGTCAGATGACAGAATTCTGGCCTTGGAAACAAGAGGGCAAGCCTGTTGAAAGGACTTTTGGGTAGCTATCTCTACCCTTTGAAAAATACAAAGGCAGAGCTGGCTGGTTTTATGCCTCTGGGTGCTGTGGCTACGGGAAGAGTCATCCTGAGGAGGACAGAAGGGAATCACAGAGAAGTAGAACCTGGCCCTCATCCAGCTGCACCCAGAGATACCCTGTCTTTGTACTTCTGCATGGTGGGAAAATGAATTTCTTTATAGTCTGAAACAGTAGTAGTTCTCAAACCTGAGCATTCCTTGAAATTCTCACCAAGCAAGGGCCCACACTGCATCATACACAGGAGCCAATACTATGGCACTGGCTTTTGAGGAAAGAAGCAGCTTTTATTGTCAGATCAACCAGCAAAGAGACAGAAGGAAAATAATCTGTCCTTCTGCCCTGCTGAGGATTTTTGGCAAGATTTAAAGGGTTAAAAAGTAGGGGAGTTATGCCCTGGCCAGTTTGGCTCAGCGGTTGGAGCGTTGGCCTGCGGTCCGGAGAGACCCGGGTTCGGTTCCCGCTAAGGGCACGTACTTCGGTTGCAGTTTGTCCCCGGCCCTGGTTGGTTGTGCGGGTGGCAGCCACTCGATGTGTCCCTTCACATCGATGTTTCTTTCTCTCTCTCTCTCTGTTCCTCTCTCCCTCCCGCTCTATCTGAACAAAAAATGGAAAAATGTCCTCGGGTGAGGATAAAAAAAATAATAATAAAAAAGTAGGGGAGTTATGCATATTCATTGGGATTACATTATCTGGTATGATGAAGTCTTGTTGTGCAGGTGTGGACATGGATCCATGTACAAATTTGGGAGAAGTTAACATGTAGTTTGCTGGATAGTTCAGCTTCCTGACAGCAGAAGGTCCTCTTGAGGGCAAGATTTTCCTTTCTGCCCAGCCTCTGCAGACTGGCTGAGACTCATAGATTCTTATGGCTCCCATTTCAGAAAGTAGGGGGAGTTTTCAGTTTCCTATTGGCTGTGACCTGAGACCTCCACCTTCCACTCTAGTCCTTTGGAAAACAACTGACCATTTATTATTTAGGGCTGATGGGTGCTAATCTATTAACCTGCTGTTACAGAATTACTTGGAGGGCCTATTAAAGCACATTGCTGGCTCTCCCTCCACAGTTTCTGATTTAGTATAACAAGGGTAGAAGTGGAGACTTTGCATTTCAGACAAGTTGGCAGGTGATGCTGATATTGCTGATCCAGGGATCACACTTTGACAATCACTGGTCTAAAAGTCAGTTGTGTCAGGAGTTTCAATTACTTGCAGCTGAAAGCATCCTAATTCTATGCCTATGTGCTGAGAAACACATTAAGATGTAAAGGCCTCCTGCCTTCCAAGAAGTTTCAAGCCTGATTTATGTTAAACTAACCAGAAAGAAATGTTCTATCCTGCCTGTCCTTTCCATTAACAATGACAATCCTTAAAAACAAGTTGACCAAAATCTTGAAGCCTAACCTGTCTCTAGAGTAAAGAGCACAGGCCTTGGGGGTAAGCAGTTCTTGGCTTAATGAAAGCTTCACAAGGCTGTCTGCACTTATAAAGTAGATGTTCTAAGTTTTCTGGTTTAAAAATGGAAATTAAGACCTTATTTTATAGGCTTGTTGTGAGGATTATATGAAATAGCATGCAAAATGTTTTTAGCATAGCACCTGATATATGTAATGAAGATTCTATCTATCTATCTATCTATCTATCTATCTATCTATCTATCTATCTATCTCTATATCTATCTATTAGAAAGTCCTCATTATCCAAACTGTTATCTAAAAGCCTGTATTTGTAAGATTGTTTATGGAAACAAGTCTTCATAATACAAAAATATTTACTGATGAACTGTCAACTTATAATAATAACAGTCACTCAGACATCCCTCCCTACTGAAGAGTAGTGTCTCTTTCTACCCATTCATCTTAATATTTGTAGATGAGTCTCTAGCAGATTATAAATTATGATCATCTGGTAATAAAAATCAATTGTAAATTGAGGTTAGAAATCTTACTACTGGTACAAGATTTCATGAAGTAAAGTGATGTTGAAAAATCCATATGACACTCAAAGTCCCTGACAAATAAGGGTCTGGCAGAACCAGACTAGTGAAAAGTTTGAATAAAACATCTGGAATTTTGATAGTAGAATAGGTTTTTTAAGAGAATGATTTGACCATCAAAGGCCTAAGAGAGCCTCTTGCTAAAACTGATATATATTTTCACATAGAGATTATCAACATGATCATGTAGCAAGAGATAAAAGACAAAGAATACCCTGTGGTAATATAAATTTTTTTTTTCATTAAAATGACATCAAATTAAAGAATCAGCCCTTGACACACTCTTGGAAAAACTAGTGAATAATTGATATTATAACCTAAATCTTGTTAAATAAAAGATTAAATATATTTTCAGAATTTAGTATCATTTTTTCAAGGTAAAATTGCATTGGAAATTTCCCCCCACCATTTACTTTAAAAATTTAGTCTCTGCTTTAAATGATTTCACTTTAAAATATTGAGGAACACAGAAATCAAGACAATAATATTACATTATTTTATATAGTATCTAAACTCTCTTCAGAAGAAACTGCCAGCTGCCCTCCAATATCTGTTCTTTTCTTCTCCCATAGTAACAGAAGCCTGAGTTTTAGCTGGACCAGTGCTGTCCAGATAAATATGTTCTCTAGCCTTCTTTGAATCTATATTTTGAAAATTTCAGTAAAGCTACTTAAAAGGGGGATGGGGGTATGCCTCTTTCTCTCCTTCCTCCTTGTTATCAGAGAGTGGGCAGGAGCTCCAGCAGCCATTTTGGACTATGAGGTGAAAACCACATACTATTGAGGGTGGGAGAAAAGGTTAGACGTGGTCTTTGACATGACCATGGAGCTCTCATTCCAGTTTCAAAATATCTCGACTTTTGAATTATTTTACATGACAGACAAATAAATAGTTATCCCATGCACACTGTTTTATTTGGGTGTTTCCTGGTGTGTACAGCATAATTATGCCCTCTAATATTTGCTGAAAATCTATTACTGGTTCTTGCTTGAAGTGCACTTTTACTCATTGTTTTGGATCAGCATTGGGTGGGGGGGAGGCAAGGAGAAAAAAGTCTCAGGTTTGATATTAAGTAATCTTATCAGAAGCAAAACAGCCATATTTAGTTGTTTCCTATCTGTTTTAGCTCTGAGTATAAATGTTCTCAGTAGGTTGCTTATGTAGATTTTTGTTTTTATGTTATCTGATGTTATGTTGAATCTACATATGTTTGGGCAGCAAGGGCCTTTGTGATGATCTTTAGGAATCTGCTGCCCAACATCCCTGTAAGATGATCATCCAGCCTCTGCAAAAACACTCTGGTAAGAAAGTACTAAAGGTATAAGGTAGCCTGTTCAGTTGGTGGGAAGAACTTCCTTGTATTAATTTTGAACGTGCCTATTCAAAACTTCTACCTACTAGGTATGGTTCTACAGAGATGCATTTCCTCTTAATAGCCCTTTTGGTCCTTAAAGAAAGTTAATATGTTGCCTTAACATCTTCCCTGTTTTAGTCTAAATGCCCCAAGTTCTTTCAATGATTTCTCTTTTGAGGTAGTTCCTAGTCCTCCCAGCCTCCTGACTGCTCATTGCTGCATTCTAACTTGTCAGCAGTCTTCTCTGCAAAACCCCATTTATCATGCTGTGCCTCACAGGAAACAGAGGAGGTCATCATCTGCTGTAATTACACTTTTTATAGCTGATGGTTACAATGAATGCCCTCTGCAGCCTTCTCTTCACAAAACAGAAGCTACCGTTTTTCTTCAACTTTCCTTAAAGCCCCTTAAAAATGTTTACTCTCTATCAAATAGGAGTCGTGCAAACACCCTCCCAAACAAAAACAAACAATAACTTGGGTAGAGAGAGGGCAGACTTTTGAAATATATTCCCTAGTTTTTAAATCCCTGAAACTAAAATGAGATAAGACATATGGGTTTTAAAAATAGGTCACAGCCCAGCCGGTGTGGCTCAGTGGTTGAGTGTCAACCCATGCACCAAGAGGTGGCTGGTTCGATTCCCGCTCAGGGCACATGTCCAGGTTGTGGGCCAAATCCCCAGTGGGGGGCATGCAGGAGGTGGCCAATCGATGTTCTCTCTCATCAATGTGTGTGTGTGTGTGTGTGTGTGTGTCTCCCTTTCTTTCTAAAATCAATAAAGGAAATAAATAAATAAATAAACATAAAAATTGATTACATTCTCCATAGTGGGTTCAATAAAATACTCATTGACTGACATAATTTTGTGGGTGTGGGGAGAGTGGGGCAAAAACTGATGCATCTGAGGATAAGAAAACCAACCATCATCGGAGGCAATGAGTAAACAAAGTAAAAATATTGGACTAAGTCAATTGTTTCTTTTTCCTTCTGAAAACACACACACACACAGCCTTTGGCAACTTGCAGTGTTTCCCATTTGTCTAAATATGAGAAACTATGCAGCTCCAGGCTCTCTTTATCTTTTTCACAGATATCTGCCTCCTCTTAGTCCTGGGATTAAATCTTCTCTTGATCACTATCTTACCCTTCAGCCATTCTGTTCCCCTTTGACAGTGTAAATGTCACATTGAAATAACTGGCCCTACTATTTAGTTTGAGGATACTTGAAAAAGTCATACTTTAACAGGAATTGATGTTGTGTTATATGATTTCACATAAAATAGCATAGGGTCAGCGGATAAGTCCTGCTTTTACAGTTTTATTTATTTTTTAGTTCATCTTTTAAGAAAGATTTTGTGCCAAGAAAAAATAAAAAGCCACTGGCCTTGCCTTGCTATTCCTCTCTTTTTCATGATTCCAAATCCATGTTCTGTCAGAAAGTTAATAGGTCACAATTAATAGGTCACAATTAATAGGTCATAGTCAATAGTTTCTTAATTTAAAAATCAGGCACTGCACTGTTGTACATTTTGTCAAATGTTTGTTCCAGACTGGAGTGGAGTAGAGAGTTCTAATAAACCATCTTCTTTTGTTGACACAACTGTGGTCCCCATGTGTCCCATAGTATTTTATTTCATCACTGACAGACCCATAAGAAGATGACCGGCAGTCTTGGGGGTTGGGAGTCCTGAGTGAGACCTTGGGCCTGGGTTCTCTCAGAGTGCTCAGAACTAGATTTGCCAACTGTGTTCCATCGGTCATAATCCACTCCCATCTTTTTTTCCGTGGCCTTCATTACCTTTTTCAAAACCATTACCTTGTATGTTTTGTATTGTACGTTTTCTCCACATTTTATTTGGAAAGAGGCAGGCTGCAATAGAATAAAGTGAATAGGTCCATTTTTGTCACCAAATGGTTTGAAGTAGCACTTACCTTCTCTGAGATTCCGTTTGAAAACCTGAGAGGGGGATTGAATTCGATTTTGAGGTTAATTCCAGCTCTCACATTCTATGACCAGGTGACTTTCGACTTTAATATCTCATTTTAAAATAGAACATAAGCCCTGGCCAGTTTGGCTCAGTAGTTAGAGCGTTGACCTGTAGATCAAAGAGTCATGGGTTCGATTCCAGTCAAGGGCACGTACCTCGGTTGTGGTTCAATCCCTGGCCCTGGTAGGGATTAGGCAGGAGGCAACCAATCAATGTGTCTCTCTCACATTGATGTTTCTCTCTGTCTCTCCCTTTCCTTTCCCCTCTCTCTCTTTCCCTTTCCCTTTCCCTTCCTCCCTCTCTCTCTAAAATCAATAAAGAAATAAAAAAATAAATAAAATAAAATACAACATAAAAGGCAACAGCTCAAACACCTCCACTTGAATAACAAAGCTGTTTTCCTGTCTATTTGGGGGCAGGAGGAAGGCTATACCAAGTCACTGCTGATTCTTAGATAGATGCTGTGTAGCCCTGGGAAGAATTCTATACACTGAATCTGCTGCTCACTGTGGCTGAAGCAGGTCTCACTTCTGAACTTTCAAATGATGCACTTTGGTTTATGCAGAGGTACAGTTAAGAAAGAACCAAATTGGCTCCAATAGCTGCATGTTAAAGACATTTGAATGTTGTCATACAAACACTGAGACAGTACTTCGAGCTATTCAAAACAAGGTATTCAATCCAGACATTATCAGGATCACTAAGACTTACAGGATCCCTCTTCTTCTTTCCAGTGACAAAAATCTTCTTTCAAAATTTCCATTACTTAGAAAACCAGCTTCCATCACTTATTTGTTCAATGGGGCTGAAAAGCCTCGTGGAATAATGTTACATTGCTCTTCTGTTGACCTGTGCTGGCGGTGTAGGAGCCCAGTCACTGCTGAAATCTGACGAGAGGGGGTTGTGACTCACTTGCTTTGCAAGCATGCCATTCAGTTGTTGGCTATAGAAAATAAGAGTTTGATAAACCTTCCATTTTCTAAATTAGAAAAATGGAAGCAGTGATTATTCAAAAAAATATCTAACTAGACACCATGTTTCCTCTTTCTCCTTTTTAATAACTAGGTTTAGTTAGAAAAGGGCTTTTTGTCACGCACCTAACTGACTTTCGTGCTGCAATGCGTTGGTAGAGATCTAGAAAGGGTAATAGTTCAAAGCTAAGTAGTAGGGGTGGGCCTGGAGTGGTGGGAGGAAGGAGCAGCAATTTTCTGATGCAGAATTCAAAAGAATTCAGTGGTTACTGAGTGTACAGTGTACATTTGAGTCAACAAGTAGACAAAGAAAATCCAGACCTTTGATGACCCCTGGTGAATAAACTAAGCACTGCATTGAAATGCAGCTAGAGCCTCAGACATCCCTTACAGGCAAGCCCCTGGATCTCGCCTCTCTCTCAAGGAAGGAAACGGCTCTCCGCTCCCCAAGGTGCCTGTTTCATTTGCATGAGAGACATACATCACAGACTTGAGGCATCTGTCTCCCTCTAAACAAATTGGATTTGGGTGATCTCTGTTGGTAGATTATAAAATGTGTGTGCATACGCTCTTTTCTATCTGTGCTTATGAGCCCTGAGACATGGACAGTTGTTTATGGAACACTAAGGAATTCATAAAGTAAGGTCTATAACTTTCCTGAAGATTAGGTATACATTTAGTATTGTTTAATGGAAGAGTTATGAAGAATAAATCAACCTGCTTATGTAACCCAAATTTAAAAACAATTTAAAGGGAATCACTTGTCTATAACTCCTGGACACCAGCTAAAATACTTACATGCAGCAAAAGTCTGCATTTTTGTAAACAGCTGTGTATGACCAGCATGTGGTACATGTGAGCCAGAAAGCAGGCTCTATTTTGTAGTCTGCAGGAGAGGAAAGAAATTTGTTATTTTAAAAGATGGGGGTGGGGAGGAGAATGTAGGCAGTTTTGGTGTACACACAGGCATCCAATGATAAAAGTGATCATTCCAAGTGTCTATTTGTAATTACTCATAAGGGAACCTACTGATAGTATGATCAGAGTGTGGAATATTAAACAGTTTATACTATCCATGCAAGTTAACCTATCAGTTGTTGGTATATCATGGCATTAGCTTCTATGTCTTTGTTACCTGAACTGGAAAGATTTTTTACATCTGTAAGATTTGTGTACACAGGATGTTGAATTGTTGAATTCATCCCCTCTCCCTTCCCCATTTTTAATCAGCACAAACTAAGGAATGCTTTTATTTAAAAAAAAAAATCAACTGAATGAAAATGTTTAAATGAGGAACATTATATATTCCAAATGTCTGTTTCAGCTTTGTGAGTAGCCACCTTGGTCTCCTCACTGGGATGACGGGGCTCACGGGACAGGTGCCATCACATAAGCAAATGATGGGATCATCAGTACAGCCCTGTGAGGTAGTCCTCACCTGCTGGATGAGGAGGCTGACATGCAGATAATGTAATCAGTTGGCCAGCCATCTAAAATTTCAAAGGTGGAAAAAGAATCTTAGAGTGTCTAATTCATTTCTTCCACTGCTCCCTTTGCAAATGAGCACATTGAATCCTAGAATGAGGTGGCGTTTGTAAAGCAGTACAGCTAAGCACGGGACCTGTCGCCTGCAGTCCAGTTGCCCACCCTTTGCATCCCCTTGTCTTTCTCAAGGCATGTTCGCTGTGCCCTGACTCTATGGAGGGGACCACGTCACCCATGGGCATATCAGGTAAACTGTTGAAGGAACATCAAAGCAGGGGAGGAGAAATAATGAAACATCGATAAGAATTTAAGCAACTCAGTTTGGAGATACATTTCTTTGATCATTTTTAAAGTTCTTTTTCCATTGAAGAAAAAGTGTGTTTTGATTTCAACTAGAGAATCTATGTTCATTATTTTATGATATGTTTTAATAAAGAGTTACATTATATAAAGAACATTATCATTTGGTTTGTCATCATATTTTTATGGATGTGGTTGGGCACATATGTTCTGTGTGGCTAAAGGACAAATTGCTACGGTTTTATAAACCGTACATCTCAATTGTTAAAAATATTTTCTGAGACTTTTTACCCAAATGTGATGCATTCTGAACTCTTTACATCACGCTTGAAGTTTGCCCACTCCTCATGTTGATATGAAGTACATATTTCAATTGAGCAAATGTAGCATTGAAAAGGCTCTCCCTGCCCAGCTGGCGTGGCTCAGTGGTTGAGCGTCGACCCATGCACCGGGAGGCCGCCTGTTCGATTCCCAGTCAGGACACATGCCCAGGTTGTAGGCCCGGTCCCCAGTGTGGGGCATGCAGGAGGCGGCCAATCAATATTCTCTCTCGTCGATGTTTCTCTCTCTCTCTCCCTCTCCTTTCCTCTCTCTCTAAAATCAATAAAGAAAAATTTTTTTTAAAAAGCGCTCCCTGAATAATGCCAACAGTCCACAGAAAAGTAGCTTTGTCCAAAATGCCTTTAAACTAAAGGCCATGTGCTCTAAGCCACCAAATACAACACGAGCCCATCCACCATAGACTCAAAGAATCCTTCCTTTCAAAAGAACACCAGCTGGGTATGAGCGCAGTAACCTGCCCCAGGTGTTAATAATCCTGAAGGCTCCACCGCTCATCCAACCCCTTGCACAGGCGCCTTGTTTTGCTGCACTTCCCTTTGTGGAACTGCACATGCTGCATCTTTCACAAATTGAAAGCAAGAACTTCCAGCAGCAAAAAGATTGACTCGCTTAGAGGGGTACTTGCTTTATTGGGATAGCCAGAACCGAACCTAGAATATCTTATAGGTAAGCCTACAGATGTCAAGCCTTGTTTCCTAGGGTCTCAATCCCTACAACCAAGTAAAGTTTCTTATTGGAGGTAGTAGAGCTCAATGAGAAAGCACTGGGAACCTGAAGACTGGACTTTGCAGCTATCTCAACTCTGCCCTCTGTGGCTGTGCAACCTTGGGGAAATTATTTAGTCCAGTGAGCTCAACAAAGGGGCTAAGGAACATTGGTTCTGTCAGAATATGTGGCTACAACCTGAAATTCTCCCGGCTTGGTTATCGGGTAATGATTTAGAGGGCCACAGCTCAGGAGTGTGGCCTGGACCTAATTGTGGAGCCCACTGTGTGTCAAAGCAAGAGCATCTCTCCAGGAGTGACCAAGCACCCCTGGACTGAGCAGGACCGGGGTTCACTGGTCACACTGTGTAGCCCTGGCCAAAGGCTGACGCCTGTAGTCTGAAGGATTTTCAAGCCTCCCCTCTGTCCAAATAAGTCTTTGAGGTGCTTGGATGTTTTATGGGTGTATGGTAGGGAAAGGGGAGTGAGTGTTCATCAAATGATTGATCCTAGATTTTCTTCCTAAAAGGGCAGGTTTTGGGGGTCAAACAATTGATCTGAAAAATAACGCTGGCCTGAGCAATTTAGCCTGAGCTTAAATTTCTTGCATAATTGTACTACTAAGGAAAATTAATAATTTTACTGACAATTTAACCAAGTTTGAAAACAAACTCTTCCCACATTAAAGCAAACACCCAAACAAAAGGTGGCATGAATTCCATCATTCTCAATGGTACAATCTTCCTTAGAGGGTTATGTCAGACTGTCCTGGGTTGGAAGGAGGCTGTCTTTTCCCATTCCATGCATATATATAACATTCACTTTCCTCTCTTAGAATGGCTGCTTAATGTCATGTTGGTTTTTACCAGTGTGTGTGAGTTGTACATGTGAACACTATGGAGCCAGAAAAGAGGTTGATAATTTGGGGTTCTAGCAGGTAAAAGGAATAATTCATGATATGGTATAAGATTCTAGAGCCACACAAATGGGGAGAAAAGATTCTTCAAGTGTTCAACAAATATTTATTCAATATTACCTTAAATTTCCTACAGTGATGTTTGCTTGTCCTGCTTTTGAAGGCCTTCCATAATCTGACACCTACCTGTCTGCTGTACCTCCTTCTGCTGGCCACTTGAATTCTTGTAATTGAAAAGGATTCACCTTTGCTTCAACACGTCATGCTGCTTCATACCTCTATTCCTTGACATACTGTTTCTTTTTTTTTTTTCTTTTTTTTTTTTAATCCTCACCCGAGGACATTTTTCCATTTTTTGTTCAGGTAGAGTGGGAGGGAGAGAGAGGAACAGAGAGAGAGAGAGAGAAACATCGACGTGAAAGGGACACATCGAGTGGCTGCCACCCGCACAACCGACCAGGGCTGGGGACAAACTGCAACCGAGGTACGTGCCCTTAGCGGGAACCGAACGCGGGTCTCTCAGGACCGCAGGCCGACGCTCTATCCGCTGAACCAGACCGGCCAGGGCAACATACTGTTTCTTTTTTCTGAATTGTCTTCCTCCCCTAGTGAACTCCTACTCATTCTTAAAGACCCAGCTCAAATACCCTTTGTCACTTGTCTTTGCCTTAAGAAGGCATGATTAATAGTTGTTTTTCCTGTGTTTACCACATTGCATTCTAATTATTTGTAAACAGGTCTTTATAACCATTCAGACTATAAACTCCAAAGGGCAATACTACTGTGTTATCGATCATTCATTGCCAGTTCCTGGAACATAATTGTCTTTTAAGCAATTTTTTGAATGATTGAACACATGCATGCATAAATTCTAACACTGTATCAAAGGGGTGGTAGATTGAGAGACAAAAATGAAGAAATGGTTTATCCCCAAGGATATTATAATCATAGGTGGAGGATAGACATGTTAATCTTACCTCCACTATAAGACAGATTTCTAAGGAATTTACTAGAGCTATGAAGTCCTATGGGAGCACATGTGCTAAAGTTTTTGTTAAAAGAATAATGAGCCCTGGCTGGTTTGGCTCAGCAGTAAGAGCATCACCTGCAGACGAAAGAGTCCTGGGTTCGATTCCAGCCAAGCGCACATACCTCGGTTGTGGTTCATCCCCGGCCCCTATGGGGGTTGTGCGGGTGGCAACCAGTCGATGTGCCTCTCTCACATCAATGTTTCTCTCTCTCTTTCTCTTCCTTCTTCTCTCCCTCCAGCTCTATCTGAAGATTAATGTAAAGAATAAATAAAAATATCCTCAGGTGAGGATTAAAAAAAAATAATAATGATGAAGGAGCCCTGGCCGGTTTGGATCAGTGGTTAGAGCGTAGGCCCGCAGACCAAAATGTCGCTGGGTTCGATTCTGGTCAAGGGCACGTATCTCAGTTATGGTTCAGTCCCCGGCCCTGGTCGGGGTCGAGGCAGCCAGTTGATGTGTCTCTCTCACATCGATGTTTCTTTCTCTCTCTCTCTCTGAAGATAAATGAAAAAATATCTTTGGGTGAGGATTAAAAAAAAAGAATGAAGGAAATAAATATTCATTAAATGAATAACAAAGGAAAAAAGAATGATAATGAGAGAGTTATTTAAAACAGAATAAGTTTGGTGGAGGAGGTAGTATTTAAGTGGAGTTTACAAGGTGAGCAATGGCCCTGGCCAGTTTGGCTTGGTGATTAGAGTGTTGGCCCACAGACCAAAGGGTCACAGGTTTGATTCCAGGTCAAGGGCAAGTACCTGGGTTGCAGATTCACTCTGCAACTATTCAGTGTGTCTTTCACATTGATGTCTCTCTCTCTCTGCACCACCCCCCCTGAACCCCACCTCTCTTCTACTCTATCTGAAAATCATTCTTGGTTGAGGATTAACAAAATAAATAAATTAAAATAAAAGATGAGCAACGATGCCCGGCCAGTGTGGCTCAGTGGACTGAGCACCATCCCATGAACCAAGAGGTTACTAGTTCAATTCTTACTCAGTGCACATGCCCAGGTTGTGGGTTTGATCCCCAGTAGGGGGCATGTAGGAGGCAGCTGATCGATGTTTCTCTCTCTCACACCCCCTCTTCTTTCCCTCCCTTTCCTTTATTCTGTCTCCAGAAATCAATAAAAACATATTTTGAAAACATGAATAAAATAAAAGATGAGCAATGATAAAGATCGAAAAGGTTGAACAGTAGCATTAGTAAAATCAGAGCCATGGAAACATGATGTGTTAGGGAAACGATTAGCAATCTAGTTTGGTTGTAATTGAATATGAGAAAGGATGGTAGGTGAGTTTTCTGAAGATCAATATTGGGAGCACTATGAAAGCCTTGGATTTTATGGGGGATGGAATAGGGGGATGTTGAAGGTTTTAGAGCAAGGGAAGGAAACGATATATTAATACATGTGTTATGTGAGGATTAAATGAGAAATGCATGGAAAGTGCTTGGAATAATGATTGGTAAATAGCAAATACTCAAAGAAGGTTAGTTATTATAGTTAGAAATTTTCTGGCAGAAGAAATAAGGCAGGAAGAGTTTGAAGTCAAGGAAAAAATTAAGCTATAGAAATTATCTAGAAAAAGATAACAAAGTCCTAATTTAGAAAGAGATTATAGACATGAAAAGGGATTATATTCAAATAATCTTTGAAAGGTAGAATGGTAATAACTTCATTACTAATTGGTGAATCAAGAGAAGTCAGGAGCTTCTGGCTTCACCATCTAGGAGAAAATTAATGTTACAAAAACTATGAAACCAGAGGAGTGGGGGTCTGGAAGGTAGGTGAATGAGTGGATGTTGGATATGTTGAGTTTGATGGATTCCTGAGACTCAAAGATGTTTACAACCTGTTAGATATGTGGGTCTGAGGTCTGAAAGAGGTGTGGACAAGAGTTGTGAATTTCTGGATCATTAGCATAGAGGTGGTAGTTGACACCATGCAAATGATTTTAATGATCCCCTCTCCCCCAAAAAACAGTGTAGAGAAGGAAGAATAATGAAGACAAAGTTTGTGACTGCTGATTTTTGTGGGGCTGGACTTTATGCCTAATAATACTCAAGGCTTTTAGAGTATCTTTCTTCCTCACTGGTCATGCTATTTTGAAAGCCAAAGGCTGTTGAATATGGGAAAAGCAGAAAGCAGAACACAGGGCAGGGCCATGTAAATATGTATAAGCTAAGACAACATTATCAATAATAACCTTCTTATCACAAAAAAATACAGGTGCATTAAAAGGGAAAAATAAGTATGCTAAGTTTCCCCCATAGTGCTCCTTAGTGTACTACTAGCCTGATCATTGACACCCTTGGAATTAAGGAGGTGCTTCTTCAATTAGGAGAAAGCTTTATTTTTTATTGTCTCTTGATTGTGATATTGCATGGAAAACTGCCTTTTAACTGCATGCCTTGCACCTTCTACTCCATGAGAATTATTTTTAAATGGATACTAACTAATAATACTTTATAATTATAAAGCTCTTTGCAGCTCATAAAACTCTCACAAGATTCTTTCAGCCACTTCATAAAGCAGGCTCTGATTTGTCCCATTTTACAGATACAAAAATTGAGTCTGAGGTATATTATGACTTCATCATGACATTAAGAGGAAATCTCTGTGTAGCTGGATTTTAAAAACTGAAATATGAGCAAGTGCTTCACAATGATCATGTTCCCTGGTTTGTGGCATATTATTATGGTTGATACATATAAATTTCTTTTTTAATTTAATTTTTTATTCTTCATTTCCCATCCTCCATTTCCAATCTTTTTATTATTGCAAAAGATACCTACTCTCATGTATATTGAACATAATGTAAGTGAAACGAAGTAAGAAGTTGAATGAGATGTATGGAATAACATCATGTGTGTTCATTTTTACTATATTTATAGAAAAGTCTATGTGTTATTTATGGGTAAGTTTATATGCATGTGGGGTGGAGAAACAAAAAGTTGAAACCCCTTTGTTTCCTAGGAAGCTTCTGGGGATTTTGCTTTACAGAGCAGAAATCTCAAGGTGTAGAGCACTGTTTGTCAAACTCGGCATGAATCAGAAGCTCCTGAGGGCTTGTGAGAACACAGATCCCTGGGTTTCACACCAGAGTGTCTGACTAAATAAGTCTAGAGTGGGGCCTCAGAATTTGCATTTTTAACAACTTCCCAGGTGGTACTGATGCTGCTGATCTGGGACCCTGAAAACTTCGGGAACCACAGTTACATGGAAAGGGCAAAGCCCCGGGGCATGAGGATGTAATCAGTGGGCTTTGTTAACTTGCCCACCCCAACCAGACTTTTCATCAGCACCCCAGGGCTATTTTATATTCCAAGTACCCCTCACACTCCACTTTTTTTTCCTCTTTATTATCAGTCTATTTCCCTCAACTGATTGTTCCCTCCAGCTCTGCTTGTACTTTGGTAACGTGGACTAAAAAAAAGAAGCTAGAAGCCAAATAAATCTGTGTAATGTCTCAGCTCTGCCAGATACTGATTGAAGTCCGAGCAAGTTACTTAACTTCCTCAGTGCATTAGGTTCTCATATCTAAAGACAAAAAAAAAATACTGCTAAGAAATCTTTGTTCTTTATTCAATAATTTTGTTGTTGATAGTAATACTAGCAGTGCTATTTTGAAACTCTTTTATAAATATTAAAGGATAAGGCAAATAAGTTATTAGGAATCAAGATGTTCTAAGTAAGAAAACAGGTATAAAATAAGCAAAAACTCTAAATTGTCAAAAAAGAAAATACCATTATAGGCATGTCTTGTTTTATTGTGCTTTGCATATATTGCAGGTTCTTTTTTTCTAATTGAAGATTTGTGGCAACCCTGGGTCAAGTCTGTTTGTGCCATTTTCCCAACAGTATTTGATCACTTTAAGTCTCTGTGTCACATTTTGGTAATCTCACAATATTTCAAACTTTTCCATTATTATTATATTTGTTATAGTGGTCTGAGGTCAGGATCTTTGATGTTACTATTGTAATTATTTTGAGGAGCCATGAACTATGCCCATACAAGACAGTGAACTTAATCAATAAATATGTGTTCTGACTCCTCTATTGACTGGCCATTTCCCCATCACTCTCCCTCTCCTAGGACCTCCCTATTCCCTGAGACACAAAAATATTGAAATTAGGCCAACTAATGACCATACAATGGCCTCTAGATGTTCCGGTGAAAGAGTCACATATCTCTCACTTTAAATCAAAAGCTAGAAATGATTAAGCTTAATGAAGACAGCATGTCAAAAGCAAAGAAAGACTGAAAGCTTGGCCTCTTGTACTAGACAGCCAAGTTATGAATGCTCAGGAAAAATTCTTGAGAGAAATTATAAGTGCTGCTCCAGTGAACACATGAATAGTAAGAAAGCAAAACAGCCTTATTGTTGATATGGAGAAAGCTTTAGTGGTCTAGATAGAAAATCAAGCTAGCCACAATATTTCCTTAAGCCAAAGCCTAATCCACAGCAAGGTCCTAACACTCTTTAATTCTTGGAAGGCTGCAAGAGGTAAGGAAGCTGCAGATGAAAAGTTTGAACCAGCAGAGGTTGGTTCATAAGGTTTAGGAAAGAATCCATCTCCATAATATGAAAGTGCAAGGTGAAGCAGAAAGTGCTAATGTAGAAGTTACAGCAAGTTATCCAGAAGATCTAGCTAAGATAATTAAGATAGCTATAATAAATAGCAGATTTCCTATGTAGGGAAAGCAGCTTTCTGTTAGAAGATGCCACCTTGGACTTTCATAGCTAGAGAGAAGTCAGTGCTTAGCTTCAAAGCTTCATAGGACAGTCTGACTCTCTTGTTAGGGGCTGAAGCAACAGTGACTTTAAGTTGAAGCCAGTGCTCATTTACCATCTGAAAATCCTGGGGCCCTTAAGAATTATGCTAAATCTACTCTGCCTGTGCTCTGTAAATGGAAAAACAAAGATTGTAAGACAGCACATCTGTTTACAGCATAGTTTACTGAATACTTGAAACCTACTGTTGAGAACTACTGTTCAGAAAAAGAGATTACTTTTGAAATATTACTGCTCATTGACAATGCATCTGGCCACCCAGGAGCTCTGATGGAGATGTGCAATGAAATTAATGTTGTGTCATGCCTGCTAACACAACATCTATTCTGCAACCCATAGATCAAGGGGTAATTTTGACTTTCAAGTCTTCTTTGAGGAAATATATTTTGTAAGGCTATAGCTGTCAAAAAGAGTGGTTCCTCTGATGGATCTAGGCAAAGTAAATTGAAACCCTTCTAGAAAGGATTCACCATTCTAGATGGTATCAAGAACATTAGTAATTTGTAGGAAAAGTTCAAAAATATCAACATTAACAGGAGTTTAGAATCATACCGGGATTGATTCCAACCCTCATGGAATGACTTTGATGACTTTGAGGGGTTTAAGACTTCAGTGGAGAAGTAGCTGCAGATGTGATAGAAATAGGAAGAAAACTAGAGTTAGAACTGGAACCTAAAGATGTGACTAAATTGCTGCAATCTCATAATAAATCTTTAATGAATGAGGAGTTGCTTCTTGTGAATGAACAAAGAAAGTGGTTTGAGATGGAATCCACTCCTGGTGAAGATGCTGTGATGACTGTTAAAATAACATCAAAGGATTTAGAATATTACATAAACTTAGTTGATAAAGCATTGGCAGGGTTTGAGAAGATTGACTCCAATTTTAAAAGAAGTTCTACTGTGGATAAAAGGCTATGAAATAGCATCATATGCTGCAGAGAAATTGTTCATGCAGGCAAGAGTCAATTAATGTGGCAAACTTCACTGTTGGGTTATTTCAGGAAATGGCCACAGCCAGCCCAGCAGTCACCGCTCCGATCAGTCGGCAGCTGTTCACAGAGGCAAGACCTTCCACCAGTAAAAAGATTATGACTTTGTGAAGGCTTATATGATGGTGAACATTTTTTAGCAATAAAGTATTTTAAAATTAAGGTATTTACATTTTTTTTATCCTCGAGGACATTTTTTTTTCATTTATCTTAAGATACAGCAGGAGGGAGAGAGGGAGGAAGAGAGAGAGAGAAGCATTGATGTTAGAGAGACACATCGAGTGGCCACCACCCACACGACCCCAACCGGGGCCGGGGACAAACTGCAACCGAGGTACGTGCCCTTAGTGGGAACTGAACCAAGGACTCTGGTCCGCAGGCCAATGCTCTAACCACTGGGTAAAACCAGCCAGGGCAGTATTTACATTTTTTAAGACGTAATGCTATTACACACTTAATAAACATAACTTTTATATGCACTTGAAATGCCTCAAATTAATGTGACTCACTTTATTACGATATTCTCTATTGCAGTGGTCTGGAAAAAAACCCACAATATCTCCAAGTTATGCCTACATTAATTCATACTGTTTTAAAAATACATTTTCTAAACCTGACCACTGAAAGAACCTAGATTAGAAGTGATAGCATTGCATTAGTAATAAGTATCCCTGGTGCCCAGATTTTGGTTTCTAAATACTATTTCCTACTAAGAGGGATAAGAGCTCCTTTAAGAAATATGTGATTTCTTGCTGCAGCAATAATTGTATAAGGTGAGCCTGGAACCTAAGAACTTTTTAAAGACTAATGGAGTAATGTCAAATTGAGCCAGATTTAATGAGCTCCACAGACCAAATTTGGGACAATTTGAATATCAAAAATAATATCCAGTAGTCAATTAGGAAAATTTAAATATGAATTAGAAATCAGGGAATATTGTATTTTTAGGTATGATAATCGTCTTGGGGTTATGTAAGCAATTTCTTTAATTTTTAGGAATGGATACTAAAATACTATGGGTGATGTGTCATGATGTCTATAATTTTTTAATAACTCAGCAGACATTTAGATAGATAAAAGAAATATGGCCAATTGTTAAAAATTGTGATAGTATATTCACCATTGATAGTGAATATACAGGTGTTTATTCTTCTGATTTTCTGTATATTTGAAATTTTTTACACTGTAAAATATCTTGAATCTAAAGTATATTTATATTATATATAACATATATTTTAGTTCATATGTGTGTTTGTGCAGAGCACCTTTCACAATTTGTAGATGTTTAAAAATGTACTTCCCCTTCTAAGACTAAAAGAGAAGGAAAAAACCCTATCCTTGGTTCAGCTTAATTTTTTTTTTAGAATCAAGTGAAGTTTACACAAACACGCACATACATAAATAAACAAACTTTTCAGCGCACACTTTCTTCTACCCCATTCCACTAATTGATTTACTTGGCTTCCCTTTGTTGTATCAACAGAGAGAGGCTTCAGCTTTTTATTCACTCTCAATAGTGCCAAAGACATTTTGCACTTATTCAAAGCATACGGTCAAAGAGGGAGAGAAAGTGGCAGAGAGAGCAGGCAGTGAGAAGACAGATGGAGTGGAGAAGCGGTAGGAGACAGATGAGCCTCTCTCAGAACAAGCAATGTAGCCATGCTAATAAAACTGTAAAAACAATTCAAGGAGAATGCTAAGAGCTTGACTGCCCAACTTGCTAGAAATATGACTGGAGGTGACCTATACTCACCCTAACCTGCCTAAAGTCAGAATCCAGTTTCTTTTCTCTTAATGGAAGGTCACCTTGGCCTATTTACATATAAGTGGGCCAAGGTTATTCAAATATTAGTTCATGTCTAGATCAAGAAATACATAATCAGTCACTCATTCATCAGATATTTATCAAGCTCTGCTGTGTGCCAGGTTCTTTTCTAGCAGCTTGGGATATATCAGAGAACAACCCCCCCGCCACACACACACACACACACACACACACACACACACACCCCTTCATGGACAGATAATGAACAACAAATAAACTAAATGGGGTTTCAATTTAAAATAAGATGGTCAGGATAGGCCTCACTGAGAGTGAGCCATTTGAGCAAAGACCTGTAGATGAAGGAGTCAGGTGTGCTAATGACTGGGAAGAACTTTAGAGGCAAAGGGAATAGTAAGTGCAAGGCTCTGTGTCAGTAACGTACCTGGCAAGTCCCAGGAATGGAGCAGAGAGGCCTGGAGTGGGGGTGGGGGTGGGGGGTTGCTGAGAAGAGAGTGAGGAAAATGGCAGGATGAGGAGTCAGGGGCAACAAGCACCAGGTCTCGAAGGTCTTTGACTACGGCGAAGAATGGATTTTACTCTCAGTAAAATGGGAGCAAGGAAAGCTCTGAGCAGAGGAGCGATACAGCCTAGTTTATTTGTAAAGGATGGCTCTGGCAGCTGGGTGCAGACGGAGGGAGAAGGTGGAAACAGGGAGACAGGGAGCTGCCACCATCATCAGGTGACTGGCGGTGGCTGCTTGGATCAAGGTGAAGGCAGTAGAGTGTAACAGTAAATGCAATTGGATCAGATGCTTACTGTGTGGAGAAGTACAAAGGGAATGTATTTAGTTTCCTAATTTTCAGTATCAAATAACAAGATGTTTACTTTTTCATCTAGAGATAGACTTTATCCAACATTTAAACTCTAGCAGTGAATTATCTTGTGTATGTTTCTGTAGAGTTTATGAAACAAAGTAATGGGAAGTCTTTTTGTTGATGGGGGTGGGGTAGAATGAGTACATATAACAGGGACCCAAGGGTCCGGAAGGAATTCCAGGGCCCTGCTATACTGCGTGTCAATACAAATTCTTTGTAAAACCTTGTAGACAGTCTGACCTTGCTGGGATGCCAGGAAAACGTATATTTTTGTTGTTTTTCACCAGTACCAGGCCCACTCGCAGGGGGTGCTCTGTCAGGCTTTTTAATGGGAGTTACTTCTTTCCTGTTGTTAAAAGCAAAGACGTGAAGTGAAATTGTAATTCTGAAGTCACTTTCAAGTGACAGTCAGAGACTTGACCTGATTCAGGAACAGAGCTTAGATAATGAAGAGGATGGAGTGAGTGCATCAGTCCAAGCTTCACCCCTCTCTGAGTCATCCCCGCAGCGTCCTCGGGCTAGAGGCAAACAAGTAGAAACGGGGGTTGCAGATGAAATTTTTTGTTTGACAGTTTTATTGAGGTATTATTGACATACAGTAAACTGCAATAAAATGTACGTATAAAGAGCTTTGACATATATACACCAGAATCAAGACAATAAACATATTCATCCTCCCTATAAGTTTCCTAGTTTTCCTTGGCAATCCCTTCTTTCCCACTATTCCTTGATCTGATTTCTGTTAATACAGGTTAATAGTATTTTGTACAGATGTCCAGAGCTCTTCTTGCTAGCATTTCTCTCCTCTCTGCGACTCTATTCTGAAAACTCTAGATGCCCAGGTCTCCCTGGAGTCTTAGCTTTGTCTCCTGAGCTGAAAGATGGAGCCTCCTGGGCTCCACCCAGGTTGTGTTCGCGCTTCTTGCAGTCATTTGTTTTCCTTCTGTCAGAATTACTGTTGCAAAACGGGGGGACATCTGTAATACTCTGAACAATAAAGATTAAAAAAAAAAAAAAAAAAAAAGAATTACTGTCTTTCGCTGCCTGATTCTAATGATTTGCAAACCTTTGTTTTATGTACTTTGTCTTTTTGTTTGTTAGTTTGGATATTTCAGGTGGAAAATAACTGTCTGTGTTACTCCATTTTGGCCAGAGGCAGAAGTCACTGGTGGAGTTTGAAGTGGAAGAAGTCTGTGAAGTGGAGATTCAGGAGTCACAGGTGCTGTGCTACCAATAGGCGAGCTGAAATTTTGTTTCAGGAATTACAGATATTGCCCTGTATATTTTTAGCCTTGGCCTGGAAGTTGGTTATAGTAACACCAGTGGTCAGGAGTACCTTATAATTTCTTTATTTGAGATTAAGTTAAAAATAAAGCAATTAAATTCAGCTATGTCATCTCTTTTAAAATGCAAATTCCCTTGGGAATTAATGTCTAATAACCTGCTCCTAACAACTTAATAACTACCAATTATTGGGAGTATACTACTGTATGCCAGCACTTTGCTGCACATTTTACACCCATTAATTCATTAATTCTCACCCTGATCAACTGAGGTACATTGGAGCTTAAACAGACTGGCAGAAGTTGAGAAACTTGCCCCAGGTCCCAGAGCACTCAAAAGGGTAAAAATCTAGATTTCGATGACACCAACCTCTTCTGTTCAAAGTATAGTCCACGGACTAGCAGCATTAGCAGAATCTCAGGCTCTACTCCAGACCTACTGAATCCAAACCTGCATTATAACAAGGTCTTCATAGGATTTGTATGGACAGGTCTGAGAAGCCTGCTGTAATTTATACTCAACCTGGTCCTCCCCATCAACTGGATGAGGGAAGACCTTAAAGGAAGTTGAGATTTAAGACCAGGTCTGTAGGAAAATCTGAGGGCTTGGAACACTATCATGGGTCAGGCAAGGGTGGGATCACCATGGTATCCCACCCTTACCTGAATACTTACTGAGTACTTACTAAGTGCCAGGAATTGTTCTAAAGGGCTTTACGATGCTAAGTGACTTAATCCTCACAAGTATTAGGTTTGTCTTCATTTTATAGACGAGGAACATGGAATTCAGAGAGTTCAAGTAATTTGCCCAACCAATTTATTAATGGCAATATTGCAATGTAACCTCAGGCACAGTGACTTCAGAGTCTAAGCTCTAGATTACTCCATCACACCGAGAAAGCTTCACGAACCTGGGCTGAAGAGGGAGAAGAAGGCACGAGACAGGGAAGGGGCAGAGAGGTAAAGACAAACTCACTGTTTTTTCAGAGACAAAGCTGTGCATAGTAATAGAACCCCAGAGTGTGTCAGGATCTTCACAATCTCTATAAAAGTCTATTTCTTTTCCGTATATGAAACTCAACATGCTATATTTGCAGGTGGGCATAATTAAATCGTGCTGAAGATTTTTTGTCTATTAAAAGAAATGATGAAGGAATGAGGGTAATAGTTTTGGACGTACAATTTTCTGCTAATTCTGTGGTGATCAGAGAAAAAAACAACAACATACTCTCTGAGGCTATTTCTGTGTAGTGTAAAGCAAAGAGATAAAAATATAAGAGCTACTGGCCCTCATTAGAAGGATAAAGAGTTGCTGATTGGTATTTCCTTTTAGGCTTTATAAAAGCTTTAAATTTAAAAGGACTTTGCCACTTGCTGACATTGGTAAGACTTTTTGCTTTATCTGAAGTGGCTTAATTGTGCTCATGCTTATTTGTTAGGTTTATTTGGATACAGTCTACAGTCCCTCCTCCTAGAAGAAAAAAAATACAAAAGCACAAGTCAGCTGGCTTCGGAGCCATAATTCAAGGCCTATATCTTTTATTATGCATTGCTTCAGTTAATTAGCTTTCTAATTATAATTTATTCTAAATTGTTATTTTAAATCCATGCCCAGAGACTATGTTGAGGTGACATACTACTTTAGAAATAATGGGGATTTGGTTCTGTGCCTTTAGCTCTGAGAGTTACATTGTTTCTGTGCTTGCCTTTCCCACACCAAGCCTGATTGTTTTCCATATTCCAAGTCACCCACAGAACTTGCCCATCAACCAGAAAACGTGACCATCCAGCTCCATTCTGAGAAATCGCCCATCTCACTTTGCTTTCCACCTTGTTTTATTCTGCTGTTTCCACCTGGCCTTTTACTTGGTTTTGGCTCCATTCTTTTTAGATATTGTTTTTAAAGTTAAACTTTTCTCTTTTAGACTTGCAGTTCATTACACTTCTGTCCAAGGACCCTGGAGTCCTGGAGCACTTCAGCCTTGACTCAGCCTTCTGGCTTCTCCCAATCTTGTCATGAATTGCTCACCCAGTTTCAGCCCCTCGTTACCCAAACCTTGGGTAACCTACTGGACAAGTGCCTTGGCTGGGTGTCTTTGGAACCCATAGGTGAGGGACAGACATATCCATCTCTTGACCCTGCCAAGTCTGGGCAAAATTGCAGTGTGAACAGGTTTGACTTCAGATAATATTATCCTCCTTTGGTTTCATACTCTCTTTGCTCCCTCACCTTCTCCTTCTCCATCTAGAAATGTTGATGCCATTGGGCACCTATATTCCTCTCAGAACAGCTCTGATCTGAGTCCCACTCTCATAGTAACTTACTCTTCACTGGATGACAGATATCTGATCTGTTACATCTGAGCATGAATATCTTTAAAAGATACTAATGGATGTATACTTCACCCCTAGAAAGTAGTATGTGTATCTTAATTAGCCAACTGAATGGGATCTTCTAACTCATGTACTAAAGGTGCCTTAATGCCTTCGTAGAATAAGGTAGGATATAATTAAATACAGTACAAAGCAAAATGAAAAATAACAATAGGAGTAACACCTCTGGTGTTAGGAAGATCTGATATTGTGACATATGTTATGACTGCTGGATGTCCTTCATATTATTTTTCCTGGGAACAGAGCTGCTAAGCTGGAGACTACATTTGCAGCCACCCTTGCAGTTACATGCGATCATATAACACTAGAATATTTGAGGATATGATATGTTTTAATACTGTGTAACTTTTTAATTAAGATAAGTTTCTGGCTATGAACTTTCTCTCTACTTGCCACATCGCATGGCAAGAGTTTGACTTAGATTTGACTATCCAGATGCACATACCACCAAAGGAGATGTCAGAGCCCCAAGATGGAAAGAACCTAGGTCCCTGAGTGAGTTCATGTAGCAGAACTGCTCCACCAACCTACAGGTTAGATTGTAACGTAAGAAATAAATTTCTATCTTATTTTGGGTTCTTTTTCTTTTTCTTTCTTTTCTTTTTTTAATCTTTATTGTTGAATGTAGAATGTATTACAGATGTTCCACATTTTTCCCCCATTGATCCCCTCCTCCCCACTCCCGCCTTTTCCCACACTATTGTCTGTGTCCATTGGTTATGCATATAAGTTCTTTGGTTTATTTCTTCCCATCCCCCCAACCCCTTTCCCTTTGAGGTTTGTCAGTCTAGCAATGAATTTGTACTTCTTAATCCCTTCACCTTTTTCACCCATTCCCCCAACCCCCCTCCCATCTGGCAACCAACAAAATGTTCTCTGTATCTATGAGAATGTTTCTGTTCTACCTGTTCATTTTGTTTGTAGATTCCATTGTTGATAGATGTGTATTCATTGCCATTTTGTTTGTTCATATACTTTATTTTTTTCTTCAAAAAGACCCTTCATCATTTCATATAATAACGGTTTGGTGGTGATGAACTCCTTTAACTTTTTCTTGTCTGGGAAAGTCTTTATATGGCCATCGATTCTAAATGACAGCTTTGCAGGATAGAGTAATCTTAGTTGTAGGTTCTTGCTTTTCATCACTCTGAACATTTCTTGCCACTCCCTTCTGGCCTGCAAAGTTTCTTTTGAGAAATCAGCTGACAACCTTATGGGAACTCCCTTGTAGGTAACTAACTGCCTTTCTCTTGCTGCTTTTAATATTCTCTCTTTGTCTCGAACCTTTTGCATTTTGATGATGATGTATATTGGTGGGGTTCATCTTGTTTGGGACTCTCTGTGCTTCCTGGACTTGTATGTCTGTTTCCTTCACCAAGTTAGGAAAGTTTTCTGTCATTATTGTTTCAAACAGGTTTTCGATTTCTTGTTCTCGCTCTTCTCCTTCTGGCACCCCCAAGATGTGAATGTTGGCACGCTTGAAGTTGTCCCAAAGGCTCCTTACACTATCCTCATTTTTTTGGATTCTTTTTTCTTTTTGCTGTTCTGATTGGGCGTTTTTTGCTTCCTTGTATTCCAAATCAATGGTTTGCTTCTTGGATTTACGTACTCTACTATTGAAGCTGTGTAAATTATTCTTTATTTCAGTTAATGCCTCCTTCAGTTCTGACTGTGCATCCATCATTTCTGACTGGTCCTTTTTTATGCTCTTGAGACCCTCACTAAGTTCACTAAGGTTCTCACTGAGTTCATTGAGCATCCTTATAAGCAGTATTTTGAACTCAGCATCTGTTCGGTTGCTTATCTCCATTTCGCTTAGTTCTTTTCTTGGGGTTTTGTTCTGTTCTTTCATTTGGGACCTGTTTCTTTGTCTCTGCATTTTGGCTGCCTCCCTGTGTTTGTTTCAGTGTATTACTTAACGAGTGGTATGGGGCTAGCTGAGACCAGATGTTGCTCGTTTGAAAAAATTTAGAAAAACCTGAAGCAGGATCCAAGACAGGCCAATCCTATGGTTAAGCAACTGGCAACAGCTTGGGTGGGCCTGAAAGTTGGGTGAGGCGGGGCAGGGCCTCAGGGAGTCAGCAGGGCGGGGCTACCAGTGTGAGCCAGGTTGCTGGAGTCCCAGATATGGCCACTGTCTGCCGCCCCAGGGAAGGGCTCACCAAAGGAACAAAGGCCTCTGACAGCACGTTTGGCCCTGAGAAAGCCCCCTCTCCAGCCCTCGCTCCAGTGCCAAACAGCTCAGTTCTTCCCTGTATGTCTCTGGCGCCCCTCGAGCTGCCTCCCCTCCGAGCTCAGAGGGAGAGAGTCCGATAAGTCCGTGCGCAGGTCCTTTAGGGAGCTGCCTGGGGCTCCAGCCGCGTCAGCCTCCCTGAGCCTCAGTTCCTGCTGGTTTTTCCAGCCAGAAGTTATGGGGATTCTCTTCCTGGCACTGGAACCCTGAGCGGGGTGCCTGGTGTGGGATGGGGACTCCTCAGTCCTCAGGAAGGACCTTCCCAGCCGAGGTGTCCTCCTGATTTTTATCCGCCACACGTGGGTGTAGGACCAGCCCGTCCGCCTCCGCCCCTCCGCTCAGTCTGGATGTGGATGCTGCTTTAATCCCGTAGTTGTAGGACTGCCATTCAGCTTGATTTCAGGCGGTTTTGAACGATGGTTGTTCTGTAGTTTAGTTGTAACTTTGATGTGGTTGTGGGAGGACGCGATACCGTGTTTACCTACGCTGCCATCTTGACCGCAAGTCGGTGCGTGTCGGTTCTTTTTCTTATAGCAGCTTACCACTTAGCCCAACTAATACACAAACCTATAAGAGAAAAATGTCTGAATCATTCCAGAAGGAACTAACATTTGGAGACCTGGTTCTAGACAGTTGGCATTGGAAAAGTTCTAAATCTTAGTCTTCCCTAGGAAGATAAAATGATTTATGGAAGGGGCCCTTTTCATCATTACATTTGTGGTCTGCAGAGTTGTCAGGTTCATCAGAATCACCTACATGACTTTTTAAAACGTAGATCGCTGAGCAACACTCCCTGAGTCTCTGATTCAGAAGGTCTATTGAAGGCCCAAGAATTGGTATTCCTAACAAGCTCCCAAGAGATGCTGATGCTGCTGGTCTGAGGACCATCCTGAGATCCCCTTAGTACCGGTCAGCCTTTCCTCTAACAAGATCTTGAAGAAAACTTGAACCAACATTAGTTTGGGGGGCACTCATTTGTAAAGGCACTGTTGAGGCCCTGCCCCATAACCCATGGCCTAAGTTCTCCTGTAGCTCTGGTGGGTAGTTGCTGTCCACGCTGACAGCTTCCCACCCCTGTCCATGAGCCTCTCTGTTTCTCTGCCTGGGGGCTTTGTCTGGCACCAGTGCATCCTGCTCGGCCTGCCTGTAGAGCAGCGGAGAGTGCTGGGGATTTGTCGCTCCCAGTGGAGTTTCTTGACCAACAAGAGATACTGTTGGAGAGTAAATACCCAAGTTTTCCTAGCTCTGAGTGGAAGAGTTCTGTGGCAGGTTCTTTGTGATACCTCAGAGGATCCTCCGAGGATCAAGACTCAATGGCCCAGAACAAAGTTAAGGCTTCTTTTATTGCCTGTTCTTCCTTCCTGGTCTCACTTTCCCCACTCCCTCACTCCTGCTTCCCAGAATCACCTCCAAATAAACTACCTGCACCCAAGTCCTCCAACCAGGATCTGCTTTGGAGTAGGGGGATCCAACCAGAGTCGCCCCTCTACTTATTCTGTTGTCTGCACAACCATTTATCTTGGTACAGCCTTGGTGGGACAGAGTGTCATGGTAGAACTGGTCTTTACTGGAGTTAGAGTGTCTCCTAGTAATGGAAGGCCTGGACCATACTGCCTGCTTCAACCCCCAGACATGCCGCTCCCTGGCTGAAATGTTGCGTCTCTATGCCCTAGTTTCTTTACCTATAAAACCAGGGTAATATTAGTTCCCACCATATAGAGTTTCAGGCATGATTAAATGAGTTAACACAAAAAAAACTTCTTAAAACAGTGTATGCACATAATAAACTCAACAAATGTTAGCTCTTTATCACATTTCTGGGGCCAGGACTCCAAAATAATGGAGGAAGGGGCTTCTAACCCTCCCCAAGCCTGCTGGGCCTTCTCTTCCTGTCAGGAACAGAACAGCTATCTCTCTGCCACTTGCTGGAGCAGACAGCTGGCGGAGAGCTGCGTGTTCTCTAATTGTTCCACGCTTTCTGAAAAGTGAAGTGACTCTTGTCCTTCTGTTAGCCTGTTTTCCTTGTTGATTTTCATAAAATACTAGTTGAAAAAAAAAAAATTTTAAGGGGGGTATGAATATAATAGAGGACAGTCTTTACCATTTAGTCTTTAGTAATGCAAGCTTTCTAATATACTTTCTGTTGGTCACAATCCGCAGCATGTGATAAAGGAGAGTAAAAATACTGTTTTCTATAAAAAATAATTTTAATATAAACGATGCATCCGTTGTGGAAAAAATTGGGGGGAAAAAGATATAAAGACCAGCCATAACAATTCCACGTACTCCTATGATTTTTGTATATTGCCTTAACTGGATTTCTCGGTATATGTGTGTGTGAAAGTTTGATAGGTAAGATAGATAGATAAACAGATAAGAATGAGATTACACAATACAAGTTGCCATATAACATTTTTATTGAATATAGCACGAACAATATTCTGTGTCTTAAAATATTCTTCCACAACATTATTGGATTATCTCTAATTTTATTCTCAAAAGATGACTTATCTTGAAATCAAGGGTACCTTACTATCTAACAAATGTCTCCAAAAAGAGATAAAGACATCTACAGATAAATGTCTATACAAAGCTTCAAGTGATTAGCTGAAAACAGCCTATAGAATCTTTCCCACATAATTTTTTTGAGTGAAACTGGAATCACCAAATCTTTTCCTAAAACTGTTTTAAAAATAGCATTGAGAGGTTTTTTTTCCCTTTATTCCCTCTTTTAGCCTCTATCCTCCCATTGGGAGAATTATTAAAGATGGATTAAGGTAGAAATTTTATCAGCATTAGCAAGGAGAGTTATAAAGTTGATTAGGTAGAATATGAACTGACCTGTAAGCTATGAAATAATTCTCATTTCCATTGTAAGGAACAGGAAGGAGGCAAAAAGTGGAATATGAGCCAATCATTTGTTTTTTAATTTACAGACCACGACTGTGAGCTAATTACATAGGGTACATTCCTTTGCGGAACTAGACAGAGGAGGGGTTATTTTGCCTTTTTCAGGTACATGATGTATCGGACATAAAATTTTCAGACTCTTCCTTCGCTCTCAGATGGCAGGGACACAGTGTTTCACCTACCTCCCAAGAGAGGGGAGCTGCCTATATTCTTCTTTCATGTACTGTGGAAAATCATATCATCAGCCCCAAGCAGCATGACCCAAACTTAATTTCTAACATTTATAATTCGTTACAAAGTAAAAAAAAGAATATACTAAGTGTGCTAACATAAACATATTATACAAAGGTTTTAAAGGAAAAGAATTAAGGATAAAAATAGATGAAAAGAGTTTGTCTCTCTTTGAGTCGTGGCTACCACTAAACTAATTCAAAAATTATTTAACCATAGTAATTCTTTGAAGAACTTGGAAAGAATGAGAGACCTCATTCATTTAAAATTCTTTTCATATTATTCCAGTTGTCAAGTAAGCAAGAAAGCATACCCCTTCCTATCGAGAGAAACAGTCTGGTTGTGGAATTTAAAGGGAAATGAAGGCAGGCGGAGGGACTTGGAATCATGTGGCAGGGAAAGTAGGTGATATTGAGAACTGAGAAACAGAGAATTTGACTGGAAGCAATAGGAGGTGTCATTAATGTCTTTAAAAAATGATGACACAATCCAAGTGGTAGGAAAGATGGGAGATCTTGTTTTGACATACTTTGCATAGGATGTAGAAGTTGATTGTGAGCAGAGAGGATGAAAAAACTTGACATACTTATTAAGTGGAAAATGAATTTGTGGGCAAAGGGGAAAGGAAAAAAGTGTCTTAGTTATATATGAAAATAAGACCCAACACTTGCTAGGGATCCAAATATGTGAAGTAAGCAACAGAAGGGTAAAAGGCCTATGTTAAGCATCTTGAATTGGGCCTGGAAGGAGTCTTATATTCTTAGTAATGAGAGGAGGGGAAAGAAGAAAGGGTTTAGAATTATACTAAGCTAGATGATGGGAAGTTAAGAAAAGATGCTTGATTTTCAGTAAGCTGAGGAGCTCAAGTCAAAGTCATTGTGATGGGAGAATTTGTACTCGCCACTAAAGTGTCAGGCAAAATATGTACATATGTGTATGTGTGTGTATATATATAAATATTCCATCCTGGGAAAAGCACAGAAATAGAGAAAAGCATTGATGCAAATTTCTTTACATTAATTTTATTCTATTCATGAGAAAAAGTAGAGGAGAGAACACTGGCCTGCTTAATTGTTGATGGTAGATCAGCTGACGCTCGAACATTATATATCTGTTTGGGAGTATCAGAGTCAGGTTGTATTTGGGTCAATTCACACATCTTTTATCCAAGCAACTATTGGGTAAAAGGACGTGGTTAACTGATATTAGACCTGGGAATGGACTTGAATAAAAGTAAATACTTTTGCATTTTACAAGCGTTTGATTCTCACTACTCAAATTTTGCCTCAGAGAAACACATTTTCGGAAACCCTTTCATGTGCTAACATTTCAAAGCAAAGTAAACCTTAGACAAGGAAAACAAAAGCTTTGCTCAGGCAAGCCTGGAAAACAACACATAAACAGAACGTAAAATATTAACTTAGGCTGATTCTTTCCCTTTCCTTTTGTTTGATTTGCATAGAAACAACAGTGCACCACTCATCCAATCCTGTTTCTGGCCCATAAAGGCAATTTCCTTTGGACTTCTGGGTTTTGTGTTTGTTTGTCTTTTTCTAGAGGAAGTGAACTATTATTGGTTCCTGACAAGTTATAAATGGAGGCCATAGTTAATCTATAAATTATCAGGAAAATTAGATGGGACCATAGAATTGACTCGAACCTTTATTAGAGGATTTTGAAGCCAGCAATCAGCACTACCCGGCTTTGGGTCCTCTTGGCATCAGGAGCTACACCTTGGCATTAGGAACTGGACACATGTTAAAATTTATTAGTGTATGCTTCACTCTTATACTGAAGGATAGGACCATAAAGTCATGCACCATATTATCACCACTAAGATCACAACTAATTTTCATGAAAGGACCATTAGGTAGATGGCATTAGTTACTTACTCTGACCAACTATTGAAAAGCTAACTTAACTATTGAATCCACTTAACTATTTTGAATTGACCACTCAATTCAGATATCAAAATGCAGGCCATTGACCGAATCATTAAAGAAGAATTGTTAAAATTGAGTTGAACCAATGGGTGGTTTGGCTGACTTATCCAAAATGAGTCACGTGGGGTAGTATGTCACAGCCACAGAGAAGAGCTCATCATTACCTCATAGAATTTCCAACTTAGTTGAGCTGAGGCTGCCTTTTCTCTGCTTTATTGAGGAAGTCTTCCAGGCAGGGAAAAACATGAAGAGGGAGAGACGTACTCTGTATGTTTGCCCCAAGGTCAGCCATTTCACAGTGCTTACTAATGAGCACAGTAATGGGGACAGAGAATAGAACAAGTCAGTCAATTGTAAACAAATTGTACATGTGGCCCAGACTCACTACTCCTATACCCACGGCAGACATAAGTAATCAGCTGTGGTACTCTTTCCTCCTAAGCCAGAGCACAGCCTCAGCATCCTTCCCAGCACACACTTCCAGGCTGCTCCCAGCCCAGCGATTCAGCGTGAGCACTTGAGATGAAACCTGGTAAAATAAAGTTGTCTTGAATGTGATAGCACTCAGGGAAAAAGTGCACTGAAGTGTATTATGTTTTAAAAAGATAAAACAATATTTTTGAAGAAAAAATGAGTTGATGAATGCAATGAGCAGTTTGTTCTGACAGGAGACTCAAAGATTATCAAAGCGTCCTTTTTCTCAGGGTGTTGTTTTGTCATACTAAGGGAAAATGTTGAGGCTGGTTTAGGGAAAAAGACAATTTAGCAAACCATATGCTGAACACAATGTTTCCAGGAACAGCCACTGAATAATCAGGGAGACATCATGTCCTGCCTCTAAGCCCTTCACCTTGCTCCTCTAAATGTTAACACAAGAGCCTGAGGATATCCGAAGCATGACAAGCATTGCGGCGAGTGCTGATGTAAAGCCCTGTAAAGCATTTCCATGCCTGATCATGCAACAGATGGCTCCCTACAAGAATCATTTTAATATTAAACAGACAATTCAGGCCTATGAAGAATGCTGCCATAAATCTGTAATTGAAAATGTTAAAAACCATCTATGCAAAAAGACTAAATTTTTACAGAAGACTATACATTTTTACAAGGAACGTCTCATGCATTTCAGAGTTTATGTCAAAAGTAGGGATGTTCTTTTATTATTTCTTTTTAAAGAGTAGATCAAATGGAATGTCTGTAGACTTAGAAAAATAATTGTTGCCCTGGCCAGGGGCCTCAGTTGATTAGAATGTCATCCAATACACTAAAAGTTTGTGGGTTTGATTCCTGGTCAAAGAACATACCTGGGTTGAGGGTTTGATTCCCAGTTGGGGCGTGAATGGGAGGCAACCGATTGATGTTTCTCTCTCACATCAATGCTTCTCTCTCTCTCTCTCTCTCTCTCTCTCCTCCCCCACCTTCTCTCTCTCTCTGAAAAAAATAAATAAAAACATATCCTCGGGTGAGGGTAAAAAAAATTGTCTTGGAAAGAAAATGTGTGTGGGGAGAGGGTGGGTGGGTGTATTTTACTGTTTAATTGATCTTCTCATTTGCTTATTGTCCCTGAGAGACTTTCTCATCCCATTCTGACCCAGAGACTCTCCTGCTTCTCGTTGTCCATCAGTGCCCTGTGGGTCCCCAGGGCTTCTTGCCCGGTGTGGATCCCAAGCTCTCCCATGTTTGATGCTGCCCGTTCTAGGATTCTGGGACTTCTGGCTTCTTGCTCTCCCACCGCTCCTGCTGCTCTGGCCAGGGCAGGGGGAGCGGAGGTTGTGGGGAAACCTTCCCGAGGTCCTCAGGGTGTTCCTGCTGAGATTTTAGTTCAATGGTTAGACAGGATTCAGTCCAGCCTAGTTACTGTTATTTATTTTTCATCGCTACCCAATACACCCCCCACCAATTCTTAGCTCAGAGTAGACTAAGCAAATGCACACCTGCTTTCTTCATGGAGCAAGGACCTGCCCCACACCCTACTCCTAGATTGTGACTCACCCTTCGTGGCTTTGTGATCCTTCCTGCTTCCAGGCTCTAGGTAGCTCCATTAACCTTTGTAGATTCTAGCTTTTCTTACATCAGAACCCTGGTAGTTGAAGAGACAATTTTAGGAGGCATATGGACAAACTTTTTAAAAATGTAAATATTTGTATATTTATTTTAACAAAATTTTTAGAGAAAAAATTAACCCATCAAAACCACAATCTCATGAATTCTTTATTGCAAAAGAGAAATCTGAGGAACAACAAAGTGAATCCATTTAATATTGAAGACACATGACAGAGTGAAGGGAGGAGACAAGAACAAGGACACCTGACGCCTACCTGAGTCAGACTGTGTGGAATCCAAGCATATCTGATGGTCCAAATAAAGAAAGATTAAGGTAATCATCTAGTCTTCACATTCATACGTAAACAGTAGATAGTAAGATTTTTCTCTCTCTCAATCTCTCTTTTTCTCTCAGTCTTTCTCTGTTTCTCTCTTTCCCAGGTCATAGACTCTTCCCTGTTCAGACATTGCAAGGCATAACTTTGCCAAATTCCACGCTGCTGAGCTAGGCAATATAACCCCTGCCCATGTCAATAAAATCACTTAAGAATTCATGAGGCAGCTGGCTTTGTCTTCCATGTAACACTCAAGTCCTTTTCAGAGCCATGGCAACTAAAAGAATGTTCTGGTGTTTGTTGTTATTGGCTTTCTTTTTTGTTTATTTTGAGTTATTTACTTTATATGTAATAAAAGCAGGAAACATAAATGCAGTTTGGGGGTGGTCAGTCCCAGGTGTTCTTTGTTCCCATCATTAATATCTTAGGAGACTCTCAAATCAACATAACTTTCTTGACCCAGATAGCTTTGATATAAATGGTCCTGTCCCCTTCTAGAGAAGTTTAATACTTCCATAGCCCTGAAAAAAGGAGAGGAGTTAGGCTTAAGTTCTTACATAACAAAGCTCCTTCAATGTTTACTTCAACAAATACATAGCACTTACTATATGGCAAGATGTGTTTTAAGCACTTCACAAATATCGATTCCTTTTTAAAAATTCTTAGTAACTCCATGGCTAGATAGGTATATTTTTATATCCCCATTTTATAGATTAGGAAGCTGAGGCACAGAGAAAATAAGTAATGTACCCACATCTCACAATTTGTGAAAGGAAGTTTAAGCCAGGGTTCACATGTTTTTCATCACTGATTAGGCTTAAAATAAAGCTGTTTTTAGAAAAGGGCCAGGCCCTCATTCCCTCATTCATAGATCTGTATGAACTCTAAAACCTAGTGTGGAAGAGGAGAACAATATCTTTACACCATGAAGTCCTCTAAGAAGAACAGCACAATGTAGTTCTCACACACACACACACACGTGTGCGCGCGCAGGACCTGCTTCATGGGTGAGCGATCTATGCAATATCACAGGGTCCTGCACTTGGAAGGATCCCACACTTAGTTTAATGCTCTGCTGCAGCTCTCTCAAAATTCTTAATGGTTTTTAAACAAAGAATCTTGCCTTTTAATTTTGCACCAAGCCCTACAAATTATGTAGCAAATCCTATACACATGTGCACATGTACACACACACACACACACACACACACACACACACACACACACACGGGGTCCCTATCCTATTCATTACTTAGGGGTAAAATTGTGGCCATTTATTAGTGAGTCCCAGATCATTCACCAGATAACCAGAGTGAATGGACAGAGGGATAGTACTGAATCTTTAAACTATTTGTGTACGAGGCACAGTAGAACATCTTTGCCTATGAGCAACCAGCCCTTCACTGGGCCATCTTAGCTTATTGTATACCCCTGATAGCACTGGCAGTATACCTTGCAAAAATATTTGAAGGGGTTCAGAACAGGCTTCCCCAAGATGTGCCACTTTGGCATGTGACTGATTTTAAGCTGAAAGCAATCGAGACCCTGTGGGTTCATGAGAAACTTTTACCTCTCTCTTAAAGAGCTTAAATTTGGGGCCTTGCCCATAATAAAAGTTATTACCCAAAATAACTTTTTATAACATATTTATGTGACAGGGCAAACTTCTAATTACTAAACATTTGCTCTTCTTATTGTCCTGCAGTGACCTGCCTCCCCTCTGAAGCCCGGAGGTGCCTGGCCTCGTCCTCAGCTCAGAATGCCATGTCCACCTCATTTTACCTTTCTGTCCTGGAGTTTCTCATGTATGCAGGGTCTGACTCTCTCAGGTATGTGGGGTTCCCATGCTTACGTATGTAATTAAATATGGTTATTTTCTATTGTTAATCCGTCTCATGTTGACTTAATTATTACACTAGCTGGAAGAACCTAGGAGAATAGAGAACATTTTCTCCCTCCCCTTCACTTCTTGTGAGAGGCTCACAGCATAAACATTCTGAGTTGAGGTCACAAGATTTAATTTACACCACCACTAAGAAGAGGCTGGTTCCTTTATTGTGTCTGTAGTTGCTTACTGTCTTCCTGAAGATCAATATAAATTAACTGGTTAGTAAGCATGCAAATCATCTAATCTGATCAAGATTAAATGTAGTCCAATCCAATCATTTAAATGGTCCCTGGCAGTAAAGTTGTGTCTCTCTAAGAAAAAGATGTTTATGTCTGAAAAACGTACCTTGTCTCTTGCTCATGTCTCTAAAATGACACCCATGTGTTTGGGGGCAGGAGAGCCAGTGCATCTTTGTGAGGGTGTCAAGTTGGGCAGGGAAGAGACACCTGCTGCTCCCTGGGAGAACCCTTTGGCTCTCTGAGATGATGTCTGTGCCCACCTGTGCAGTCCTGGCCCTGCTGTCTTCGAATGCTGCATTCTATGGCTGATTGGACGTAGGATCCATTCTTTGGACTCAGTGATGCGTCTGTGGTGTTTGTGCCTCCTCACCTCCTTGCTCAGTTCCTGCAGCTCTAGTGTCTGCTGAGCTCCCAGCTGTGTCATCTATCCAGTCTTTTGACTTGGCAGTTCACCCGCAGTATCTCACCAAGCCATGGCAGACCCCGCAGAATGCCCACCCATTTCAACTCAATGTTGGCACCTCATGAGAATTAAGAACAGTTTGGGAATGCTAACCTGTAGGTGCTCCTCTCTCTGACCCTGTTTGTCATATTCCTGTGCTGTGCCTTGGCCTACCTTCAGGTTTGTCATCACTGACCGGACACTTTTCCCTCTGCCATTCAGCCTAAGCCCAGAGAGGACAAAACCAGGACATGTATGTCTGGTTGCAGCACTCCCTCACCTGTCTCCTTTCCTTCCCTCTCTTCCTACTGTTGTCAGGGACCAGATGGGTGGGTTTTTCTCTCAATTCTGTCATATCTTCTTTCCTTTCTGGCTGCAGATCAGTCTTAAGGACAGGCTTGGCCTTGATATGTAAATGTTGCATGCAGGAATTTGGAAAAATCCTTTCTCAAGAAAATAACTTGGCTTACAGGGCATTGTCTTGTTGCACAATCCGATTTCTAATGGCAAGAGCTGAATATTACCTCTTTTTCTGTTTGCATACCTTCTGCTTTCATTTCTAATCTCTTCTCAGACAGATGGATACCCGAAGCCGATTAGGGTAAAGGTCTTATACTCAGAGAGGCAAAATAGAAAACCACATTAATGTTTAAAATTATTCCTCACGTAAAAACTGCATTCTTTGTGACTCACTCTGCTTTAGGAGTACACCAGAACCGCGACGTCTCGTTAGGATGTGTGGCTTCCTCCTGACAAAGGAAGGCCAGGTGGCAGTTCCTACACTTGTGCTTTTTTCCACTGGCTGATCTTGAGTATGCTTCCGGCAGGATTAGAATATAACACCCTCTGTATGCCCTTGACTCTACCAGTTGTAAACTTACAAACATCGCTATCAATTGTAGTACTTAGGAATTACATTTGATTATACCAGAAATCCAAAAATAATGGCCTTAAATGAATCAGATGTTTTATTTTTCTAGTTAATGAAGGTACACTCCTGGCCAGCCCTGCAGTTAAACAGAGCCATATGAATAATTCTGACCACTGGACTGTATGGGGATATGAGATGTTTGGTTTCTGGGCTGAAGCATAGAAAAGCACCCGAGGAGCCTGCGTGTTCCAGCTGGTGGAGCCGAGGCACCTGAGTCCCCGAATGATATGTGGGTCAGAGCTGCCCCAGCAACCTGCAGTGGACATGGTGTGAGAAATTAACTTTTGTTGTGTTAAGCCCCTGGTATTTGGGGGTTAAATTGATACAGCAGCATAATCTAGCCTAACTGGACCATTAGAAATTGGAAGGACAAGAGACAAAAAGCAGTTGGAGTCAACTTCCTCCTGCTTACTTTTAAGGAGAGTTTATGCAATCTCACTCAGTGACATTCATTTTCATCTGATTAGCCAGAGCTGTGTTACAGGGCCACCCCTATTTACATGGAAGGCTAAGAAACAGAGATATTTCTTTCTCTTCCTTCCTTCCTTCCCTCCCTCCCTCCCTCCGTCCTTCCCTACCTCCCTCTCTCCCGCCCTCCCTCCCTCCCTCCCCGTTCTTTCTTTCTTTCTTTCTTTCTTTCTTTCTTTCTTTCTTTCTTTCTTTCTTTCTTTCTTTCTTTCTTTCTTTCTTTCCTCCCACCCCTCACCTGAGGACATGCTCTTATTGGTTTTAGAGAGAGAGGAAGGGAGAGAGAGAGTAAGTGAAACATCCATGTGGGAGTGAACATCATCGATTGGGGTTGCCCCCTGCAAGTGACCAACCAGGGATAGAACCCACAACCTGGGTATGTGCCCTGACTAGGAATCAAACCTGCAACTTTTCAGTGTATGGGACACTGCTCTAACCAACTGAGCCACACCAGTGACGGAAGAAATTTATTTCTTAGCTTGACATATGCTGCATCTAATAATATCAAATTTTGTTATTAGGGAAAAAGAGGATAGTTATTTGGGTAGGCAACAGTTTGCCACAGTTATGTCTTTGGTTACCCATCATTCAGACACACAGTAGTGTGGAAATAAGACTTGTATCAGCTCATAAAAGCCAATTGTTAAAATTTCAGGTATTTTATGAGTCCATGGATAGACACAATCATTATTAAGAATAAATTACATGAACTTACAATTAAATACATTATATTAAAAGGAAAGGTAACACATTTAAAATGTTATCACTTCCTAATTATTTTATTACATTTTGCTATTACCTGCACTCTTAAAGTTTGCATCTATTATATCAATATGATGAAGATACCTTAAAATAATATGATATAGCACATTTGTTCCAACTCTGCCCTCAGTGACATCTTGGAGTTATCTTGAAATCAGCCACAGTAGGAGTATTTATACCATGGAAATGAGCAAGTACTATAAATCACAGCTTAATATTGTTTCATTGATTTTGTAGACTTAAGAATGATGAAGAAAATGTTACTAATGTAAATTATACTTAAAAGTATGTTGTGATAATAGCCTTTGCATTGTAAATAACACCAAAATTTGAGGAAATATTCTTTTAGTATTTGAAAACTTCCAGTATTTGAAAGTTGCTCACATCATTGGTGAACGAGTGGAATTCTGATAACCATGTTTATTACTTCAATTTCATTTTTACTCAGTAACATAAACAAACATATCAACCAGCTTTCATGTCTACATGTTGGATCTACACTCATTTGTCAACAGCTTTATAAAAAAAAAAAGCATTCTGTGAGAATCAATTGGTTATAAGGAATTTACGATAAAGAATATTACATATTATTTGTAAATTATGTGCTCCACATCCTTTATATCAGTAGGAAGGACTGTGTGTCTTGCCATGGGATAACTTCCTGAGCCTGGTTATTCTCTCTGAAATGATCTCCCAGGATCCCTGTTCCCTGGTCCTCAGGTCCTTCACTCTGATGTGACTTGGTAAGTTGACCCTCCCTGGGACTACAGCACTCTCAAAGCCAACCTCCTGTTGGTGTAGTTTTAGGGATCAAGGACTGGTATTAAGGGTTTACTAGCTATAGGTTGTTTCAAGCAAGTCTTGGAGGAATGAAAGTAATTGGAAATACAGTTCCCAGTCAGCCTAGTATAGTTTTGCTCTATTTGTTTCTGGTCGAGTCCATGTTTATGAAATAACAGCCAAAGGTCTTGTCTAGATGTAGATTTTAAGCATGAGGCATCTTTTCCTTTACTTATAGGTCTCTATGCTCTGCTCATTTCCCTGTCCTGAGCTCAGTGGCTGCTGCCTTGAGACTGTCAGCAGGCTCAGATGGGAAGGCAATGTCCTGGATTCTGTCACTGCCAGAGGCGTTGGACCTCTTTCCAATGGACCACCAGTATTTAGGCTACTGTTTGTCCTTCATTAGTTACAGCTGCTTCCAGGTTGAAGGACAGAAGCAGTTGACTTCAGGTCTCCCTTCTCCATAACTTGTAGACCACAGGCAAGGAAAGATTCCCTTGGGAAAATGGTGTTTCCTTCCTTCTCTGCTTGCAGCCTGAGTAGTTCTAGTCTGACGCCATCTCTTCAGTAGGATTTTGCTGAAAGTGGTAGAGGTAGCACATGCCAATATATAAAATGTTTGCTACCATTTCTTCTAATCCTACAACCTCAGCTAGTCCATTGCCTGCATTCCAAATAAAGCAGGAAATGATTGCCTCAAATATTTTGCCATTCCATCACAAAGAGCACCAACTCTCCTGTTCAAAAGTATCCCAGTTCTTATTGCCCAAAGCCCCATTTCTGCCAACACATTAATTCCACACTTTAGGTTTGCTTAAAGCATCCCACTTTTAGATTCCACATTCTATTATCAGTTAGAAGTTATATATTCAACTCTGAATCATAGAAAAGTAAGAACCAGTAGCAAAAACAAATTAATGATTTGTCCATCTCATCAAATGGACATCTAAGTGTAGTAACATGGGGCCTGTCTGAGCTCCATAACTTAGCGTTTCATCCATCATGCGAGGGGGGAGGCAGGGGACAAAGGGTGGGCACAGAACTCATCTAGTCTCCTTTTAAAGGAGCTTTACTAAAAGTCTCTAACATAATAGCAATAATAATATATGTAATAACAATAATAATTTCTGGTAAACTGGATAAAGATATCACCACAAATGGAAATCTGACAAAGGCACATTCAGATATATCAAGTTCAATTTTTTTCTACAACTATAATTATCTTTTTACTAAAACTGGAATAATTTATAAAGAACTCTCTGGGTCAGTTGTCAAGGGCAACACTAATGTCAAATTTTGAACATTGGTAACCACAGAACTTTCGTAAGGATTATAAAAACGCAAATTATCTACTGATGATTGGATAAGAGACCTGCCTCAACACTACAGTCCTATAGCTAGCTCTGCATTTTTATAAATTCAGAAGAATTTCCCAGCTGGGGTGCAGTAATTTCGTTTTCTCTAAAATATCAGTGTAATCACATAAAAGGGAAAAAGACCCCAAGAGAAGTTTGCTTGCTATTAGCAGTAACATATATAAAACTCTTCTCAGAAAGGGGCCATTAATCATATAATTGGAAAGGGCCCTATGAAGTCATTTATGCCATCGTGGACAGATAAATGAGCATTCTAACCTTAAAAATATATCCAAAGAAGATTTAAACTCTTCTTTTGTTGGCTTAATTATTATGGGCACTGCCTGGAAGCTATGTTAAATAGCATGGATGATTCTTGTTTTTTCAAGAGGTATTTATTGAGCATGTATGTGCTTACAACACTGTAGGAGAATCAAATAAATGTGAGATGGGGTCTTTGGCAGCAAAGAGAAAGTAATCTATTTTAAGAGATAAAAACATGGAGATGGAGGAATTTTCCATGGTATGAAGTGGCTTTAAAGAAATGCCTAGAGGAGGAGACTGTTGGGCTTTGATAGTCATAATTTGGAGAGTGAATCCCAGAATAGACAGAGTTCGCATACATCCAGTTATTTTCTCAGATTCTCCCTGTTCTTCATTCCTGACACTCCTTTTACCCCCGCCTCCACTCCATCCTCTTTGATTTTGTCCCCTCTTCTCCAGTCAACCAATAGTTTTCAGCAATTTATATTCAACACTGTGAGATATGATCTTTAAAAATATAGACATAAAATGGCTTTTTCCAGGGATGGGATTAGGGCGAGGTGAGTAAAGCACCCACCTTGGGGACAACATTTAAGGGCCACCAGAAAACTCAGTATTCAAGATAACGTAGTAATGAAAAATTTTTACAAAGTAAAAATCAAGCCAAAAAATCCATGCTGAACAAAATGCCAAAAGTTTAAATAAAAACAAAATCTGACAGTGCCATGCTAAGCCATACTGGAGTCTGAGACAAGAGTAAAAACATCCCGCCCTGGCCGGTTTTGCTCAGTGGTTAGAGCATCGTCCTGCAGTCCAGAGAGACCCGGGTTCAGTTCCCGCTAAGGGCACGTACCTCGGTTGCAGTTTGTCCCCAGCCCTGGTTGGGTCATGTGGGTGGCAGCCACTTGATGTGTCCCTTTCACGTCAATGTTTCTCTCTCTCTCTCTTCCTCCCACTCTATCTGAAAAACAAAAAATGTCCTCAGGTGAGGATAAAAAAATAAAGAGTAAAAACGTCTCTATATACACGTTTTTATGTATTTTTAAAATGGTTGTTTTTTAAGAACACTAAGAAAGCTTACAAATATTAAAAAGTTGTAAAGTAGATATACTAAAACTCATATTATTATTTTAAGTTTAATATTTAAATATTTTAATTATACCAAAAACAAATTTATTATAATGTTACTGTCCTTGCTTTGATGAATACAAACTTATCAGTTCAATAGTATTTTCAAAATCTATTTCTTGCCTCGATGCCTTTGTTCATATTACTGCTTCTGCCTGGAATGTTCTTGCCCAAATGTATGCCAGGTAAATTGTTATACATTTTCCAAAATAAGCTTTTCATGAACCGTGCTCTCCTACCTGCTATCCTCAGGCAGAACTGACCATGCTTCCTTTGTGTTTTTCACTGTAGCCTGTATTTACCTTGATCAAAGCACTGGTAGTATTTCAAGTATATGTATTGTATTTTATTATTTGTCTTTCACTAGAATAGGAGGACCTATGCTAGTGGCGAACTATGCTCTTACTCATCATTGAATTCACAGTGAATATTACAATGTCTAGGACTCTTTAGATATTTAATATTTGTTGGATGATTGAATTAATTAGCAAATAGGTGAAAATGTGTTAAGTGTATTCATAGAAAAGTAAGTAGAAAAGCTTTGTTGGAAAGTTAGAAGAGAAAGCCAAACATTTATGTTTAAACAGCAAATGTACATAGTATATTACTACAAAACATTTGAGTTATTAAATTTCATTGATTACTTAGTTGTTTAATTGAGTTATGCTTAATTGCGTGGTCGACTACCATTTGAGCAAACCTAATCTCTTTGCCCTCTGCTGAAGAAGCAGAGGAGAGCTTCAGGGAGGGAGGCAAAATAAAAGTCTATTGTACAGTTTGTGTCTGACATGCTAGAGACCTATAAAAAGATGGTGGAAGAAGGAAAGGAGAGAATCTGGATGGGAAAGTTATAAACAAGTATTTCATTGCATGTGATAACTAGAAGGTGGGTGCCTGTGAAGAATTTGCATACCAGAGCTGCTTTCTTTACGTAGCTAAACCTTCAAACAATGTTCAGGGCCAAGGTTCTTGTTCACGCCCAGGCCCATTTTATCCATTAAGCACTAAGGTGCCATGCATAGGGTCCTTGAGTTTTTCAAGGGCCTATAAAAATGTTTCAGGAATTACCAAAAAAAAAAAAATTATTGATTTCAAATCAAGAAAAGAAAATTGCAATATTGAAATTAACAAATGTTTACTTAAATCTCTACAAAATTTGAAACTTAAAAAATATTTTATTGGGTCCTGGCCAGGTAGCTCAGTTAGTTAGAGCATCGTCCCAATACTCCAAGGTTTTGGGTTTGATCTCTGGTCAGGGTATATGTAAGAAGCAACCAATGAAAGCATATATAAATGGAACAACAAATCATCATTTCTCACTCTCTCTCTCCCTTTGTCTCTCTTTCTAAAATTAAAAAAAAAAAAAATTGTTTATTGGCTCCACAATATGCAAGACGATAGAAGCATTGAGATAAACTACTGTTAATTAAATGTCTTTAAATTGTGGCATTCGGTCAAGTAGTTGAGGGCAACTCAACTTATCTCTTCTATATATATTACATTTAATGTGTAATGTGAGTGCATTTTAATATATGTAATAAAAGGTAGGTGACCTCCAAAAGTAAGAGTTCATAGAGCCCGTGAACAATGCAAACAACCTTGTCTCCTTGCTCAGTTATGGTTCACAGCATTACGACCCTTATGCCTGTACTTCACAGGTGAATTCGGAATGGTGGGGCAATGTCTATAGGAAATGGCTACAATTGCAGTGGTTTCTTAGCATCTAAACCTGAACCCTAAATGAGAACTTGACATGAAAAACCATATTCTTAGTTAATTTTTTTCAGTTAATACTGTGTTAATTTTTTTTTAAGTTTCAGACATAGTTCAAAGACATATTCAAAGACAAAAACAAATGCTATTAATGGTATATAGTCACTTAGTGTTTCTCAGTAATTGGCATTATCAATATGAAAAGATGAGCTAATTTTATCTACATGTGCTTATAAAATACACCCTGTGCTTTTACGCCATTGAGAATGGGGAAGCTGGTTTTGGATGTAATGGATAGCAAGTATACTTAGGTTGAATTTAGTCATTGAATAACAGAATGGTCCAAAGGATCAATAACTAAGAACATTAGCTGGTTCTTTAAACTACATAATTGCTACACTTGTACCATTTTTAGAAACTTGTTCTTACGGACTCCATCTTTAACCATGTAATGAACTAATTTCCAGAGCGCTGACCGCTCTTGTTCGAGTATAGTTGATTTCTCTCTGGCCGTGGCGTGCAGAGGCTACAGGGTAGTACTGTGAGTGGCAGTGTCTCACTGGTAAAGGCCAGGGTCCTACCAGTAGTAGCTTAGCAGGTGTGATTGTTACACGGGTGGATGCAAATGATGACCTGCGTTATCATTCTATTGCTGTGGACCAATGTCTGCAGTAATCAAAGGCACATCTGGAAATGACTACTCAGGCACCCTTTTCTAGATGAGTAAACCACCTTTCAGCAACTTTACCTGGCTGACTAGGGAAATGGAAGTTTAATTCATAAAAAAGGGAGAAACTGGTCTTTGCTGGAGTAGATTCATGGGGGCTTGACTCTAGAAAGAACATAATTTGGAATTTGAACCATTTAATTCTGGTTTTCTCTGCTGAGTCAATTGAACCGAGTTATTCCTAGACAATAAATCACCAGAAATACTCATGTGCTTGGCTTATTTTGGGCTGCCCTCACATAAAACTTACATTTCCCTAAAATTCCTACAAACGATTGTTTGACAGAGACTATATTCCCAACCCCCAAATTCTGCAAGACATATGCTTTTTTCCTTCTCTTCCTCATACAGATTAAACCATCAGAGCAGGGGATTTCCCCAGGGTCAAGTAGTGCTTGAGAGCTAACGCTTTCACTACATGTTACATTTTGTGTCTTTGGTCAAATGATTACTTTTCCACTAGGGTTTCAATATACCCTTGGCTATTTTCTAATTCAAATTCTGAAAAGGCCAAATAGAAGTGTTAATGTTCACATTCAACAAAAACATCTGTTATAGGCACTTGCTAACTGACTAGTAATACTCACCTGCTCTGCCACATTTGCCGGTAAAATATTAAAGTTTCCATATTGGAGCATTTTCCAGAGAAAAGAAGTAGTTCACATAACTCTTCTAACGCCTATGGAGACAACTGCCCCCCAAAAGGTAAACTGTAACTTCTTGTAGGCAGGAGAGAGGATTTCACAGAAAGTGGAATCACTCTTGCTTTGGCTACGAAGTTAACTCCTTTCCCATGGCCAAATCTTGCAGCTCTGCACACCTGTACCCACATATTCTGCCTCCCCTCATTACAGTGGGTAAACCAGGTCAACCCACATCCAACTTCAGCCCCTCCACCGTGCACAGAATCCCAACCCTGTTCTGCTTGCGGACTCTGCTGCGGCTGCCCTTCCTCTCCCACTGCACTGTCAAACTTTCCCTCTCCTAGACCCTTCACATTAGCACTCATAGATGCTATCATCTCTCCCGCTAAATAGAAAACACTCCCACCCTTTCCTTGATTTCATATCCTCTCTAGCCATGTCTCATTTTTCTGCTACCTTCTTTGTTGTGAAAGTTCTCAAAAGGGTTGCCGACATTTCCTGTTTCCATTTTTTCACCTTTTATCTCTCCTCAGTCCACACCAGTCAGATTGCCATCAGTACAACTTTGTTCAAACCAATCTTATGGAGGTCACCAATGGTAGGGGGACCATATGTCTGGTTTGCCCAGGACAGTCCCAGTTACACTAATATGTTGAAAGAATTATTAATAACTTCCATTTTACTTTTTTTAAAATCATGGAATATATATATAGATATATAGTTTGGACTATAAATCACTTGGGTATAAATCATTACACCAGTGACCTCCATCTTGCACATTTTACTGGTCACTTCTTTGTACTATTTTTCTCAACATCCTGGCTGTGCTCCTCACTGACCACTAAATGTTGGCACACTGCCAGGCTTGCAGATCACCTCTCACCTCTCCTGTCCTCTCTTCTCTACCCATATTCTCTTCATAAGTCATCTCATCCATTCCCATGGTCTTGAACACTATCTATCTTCAGATGGCTCACGGATTTATACCTCCATCTCTGACATCTTGCCTGAACTCTAAATTCACATTTACTGCCTATTTGGGAGATGCACTTGCTTGTCTTTTGGCATCTCAGATTGAACATGTCCAACACAGAACTTGCAATTCCCTTCCATCCTACACCTATTCTTCCCTTAGGGCTCCCACTCTCAGTAAATCACATCACCATTACCTCAGCTGTTGGAGTAAAATACTACGCTTCATCTTCTTGTTATTCTTTTTTCTTCATAACCCATAGCCCATCTTCAGCAAGTTTTATTGACTATTTCAAAACCTATCATCAACCTTACCACTTTCCATCTCTCCTGCCATGCGCATCATTCAAATCACCCTGTTCTAATCAGAACGACCCTGGTCTCCCTGCTTCTATTCTTGTTTCTCCACAGAGCAGCCAGAGTTATGTTTTCCATCCTCATATCAGGTTATGTTACTCTCCCAATTAAACCCTCCAGCGACTTTCTATAGAGCAATAAGAATCAAATCTAGACTTCTGTTCATTGCTTTGAAAACTCTGGTTTTCTCCATTTCTTTGAACTTACTGCTTAGGATTCTCTCCCTTGCTTTCTCTGCTCTATCCACCACAATGGCCTTTGTGCTATAGAATAAACAAACCAAGATTCTTCCTGCTTCAGGACCTTTAATCTCAAAGTTCCCTTCACCTGGTCAGTTCTTCCTCTGTGGCTCCTAATGGCTTCGCTCCCTCACTTCACTCAGGTCTGAAAACCTACTTAATGTAATACCCCCATGAATCTCCATCTCTTTACCTGGCTTCATTTTTATTTCTGGCTCTTATCACTACTCAGAATTGTACTGCCTTTGTGAATGTTTATTTTCTATCCCCCTCCAATGTAAATTCTGAAAATAGAACAAGGATCTTGTCTTTCTTATTTATCCCTGAAGCATAGTGTCTAGTTTAGTCTCACCATGTAGTAGATGCTTAATAAATATTTGCTGAAGAAATGAATGAATCCACTTTCAAGTGAGTGAATTCAGAAGTCTGAACTCTCCTCATCTCATCTAGTGTCTGTTCCCCTCTGTACTTGTTGAATATCAATTCCATTATCTGTATTTCTTTTAGATCTGCCTAGTCAATGAGGGATACTCCCCATAGCCTGTAAACTCTCAAAAGGCATCCTCTAAAGAGCTACATATCTGAGTACCTAACTTTCTTGTGTCCCTTTTAGACATGCAGACATATCCACATCTATAAAGGCCACGTGGACCTACCAGGTGTGAACAGTCCAGGACTCTCTTCCTTGCTGGTTTCTCACTCAGTCTCCACATATATTTGAATTTGGTTTCACATCTGATTCTAAACCTACCTATGGGTGGGGGTTGGGGTGAGAGAGAGAAATACATGTATAACTCCCCCAGAACCCAAGAGAATGAAAATATATGGAAACAGTTAGAAGAATAACAGAATACTTAAAAGTATATAGCAAATTATTGATGTAAAATATGGGAAAAAATAGACATTACCATCTTTTACCAGTAGAAATATCGACTATAACTACATCTAAGCAATTAGTATCTCCTTCTCTGCAATATTCACTGCGTGACTCTGTCTCCCTCAGGCTAATGAGCCTTAATTCTCCAGTATGCCTTGTTCTCCTAGTGGTTCACATCAGCATGTGCTGGTTCTGAGAGCCTAAGGCCCACCAACAGCCTGTTAGCTGGCATTTCAGCTGGGACAGATGAAGCTCTTTGTTGACTGTGTGGAGTAACCTGGGCACATGCAGAGTTTTAAAATGCTTCAGAATATTTTAAATATTACCATCAAAGAGCTACCTAAAATACAGTAAAACCAGGTTTGTGATGACAAAATATTTTAGTATAAGGCTATCAGTTCAACTGATGAAGGCATAGATATCAGGGCTACCAAGACATGGATGAAATGTCCTTCAAGACTACCACCTCTGCCCTGATTCTGCAATCCCTAAAGGAATGTCTCATTATTAATTTGGCTTCCCAGTAATTCAAAACTAGAAAGGAAGTATCTCCAGGCCATGGTTGGGTAGCTCAGTCAGAGTATTGTCCTGATATGCCAGGGTCATGGGTTTGAGCCGCAGTCAGAGCACATAAAAAAATCAACCAATGAATGTTTAACTAAGTGGAACAACAAACTGATGTTTCTCTCTGTCTCTCATATGTTTATAACATTATTTACAATGGTGAAAAATTTAGAGTAACAAATGTGATATGTTTAAGAGTGGTCTGGTAAAATACTTGATAAATTCTTATGTATGCTATCATTAAAAACATACTTTAATGTCTACATAATATATAAAATGCTCATAGTATGAAAATAATTTATATAAAACTCTACCTCGTATGATACATTGTGTGTATATGTGTGTGTGATATAAAATACTGCAAAGATAGATAACAAAATGTTAATGGTTGCATCAAATGATAATTTAAAAGATGGTTTTTATTCTACTTTATATTCTTTTTTTATCTTACATATTCTTTGTAATTTCTAAATTTTGCTTGAGTATGTAATACCTTTTAAATTGGAAAACTATACATAAATTTACATCTATTGATGTGGTTCAGTCAAATATGATTTTTTTCTGAGATGTATTACATTTTTTTCCTACACATTTTTGGAAGAGTAAATTTACTTTGGAGTGGTCACTAAGTTCTAAATTAGTTATACACAGATCATTAGGGATGAGTCCCTAAGAATGTGCAATTTACAAATGTGATTTAGATAAAGATAAAATTCCACAGTGTAGAAAATTGTAAGAATTTTCATCTTCAAGTGTGATCACAGCAATGAAATGATGCAATTAAAATTTCTACTCTAAATCCAAATGCCCAGGTGCCTGTTACTCATCAGGTGCTTGAGGAGTTAATTTCCAAAAAAATGAGTAAGTAACACAAATTATGACATATCTATTCTTCCTACCCTCCCATCTCTGAAAATATCCAGAATTTGCTTTAAAAGCTATGCAAAAATGGAAAACCCCCATACAGATAAAAGATCAAGGGAGGGAATGAAAGATGAAGCAGCAGATGAGATAATAGACAAGATAATTACAGAGCTTTAAAAGCCTTGGATTTATTTTTAAGATGTAAGAGCTCTATTTAGAAAAGCCCATAGCTAACTTTATGTGAATCTTGAATGAATTGTTCTGAAACATGTGAATAGTAATGAAATGAAGGAAGGCAAAGTTTGCTTTGTTTTCTGTGCCATGTCTATCCTGGCTGACCCCTTAACGAAGGCGGCCTAGTGATGCTTTGTCCTTCAAACACAGAGTTAATGCCACTGACCTCAGCACCTGGGGTTTTGTAGGATGAACTATTTCTCCTGCTCTGATTTTCCACCATGGCCAACACAATAAAATTGCTGTCTTTTCAGAAGAATTAAGATGCTTCTTTCTGCCCCTCTCACTACTTCCTAAGAGAAGCAAAGTAACTTATCTCAGTGACGAGGTGGAGAACAGACTAATACTTTTATTTTTGAGCTGGCCTGTTCTCAGACAGGATTAGTTCTTCTCTTTGGATTCTCCTGTTGGCCACAGGTAGCATTCTGTCCTTTGCTGCGCTCTGGCCTCCAACGGGAAGCCTGTACTTGCTCTACCAAGGTGGGATGGGCAACCTATGGTCTAAATGCAAGTCTACCAAATGTCAAAAGATGATCTTTGGTTTCTATCTGACTAATTGTCTAATTTTTTAAGTGGTTCCAAATTCAGAGAGAGAATAGGGTTTAACTGCTACTTGCTTCAGAGAGCCCCAAAAGCTGAGTTTCCTTGAATAGCCTTACAATTATAATGACCTGTCCACATTATTTCAGGATGGATCTCTATATAAGCAACAATATAAGGATAAATATTGCCAATATCAGCAATCACACAGAAGTTTGAGATTTAGGCCACAGAGTATATTCTAGTTGGCACAATCTAATTGGCAAAATTTATAGATAGTAATGATCTGAAGTGGGGTTCTGGAAAACAAAATCTCAGCATTCTTGGGAAAAATGGATTATCAATGACTTTAGGATTAGAGGAAGTATTGTGGCTTTTGGACAAGAGAATGATTAGGAATGTATTTTGGAATATCATTTATAAGGAATTTTAATCTGATTCAGTTCAGATTTAAATCTATGGATGGCGGTATTATGCTCAAAATGTAGCACCATCTCTTTCCAGCAAAAGCCACATTTAGAGCCACTGTTCTTGACTCTGTGAAGAAGTTGTTTCCTTAAGTGTAGGTAACATAATCTATTTTAAAAAATAAACAGAGTGGCCCTGGCCAGGTAGCTCCCTTGGTTAGAGCATTGTCCTGATACACCAGGGTTGTGGGTTCAATCCCCAGACGGCATATACAAGAATCAACCAATGAATGCATAAATAAGTAGAACAACAAATCAATGTTTCTCTCTCTAAAATCAATAAGTTAAAACAAAACAAAACAAAAAAACAGTGTATGTTATGTTAGTACTTATCCTCCAAGAAGCAGATGCCAAGACAGAATTAAAAGACAGCCTTGGCCGGTTTGGCTCAGCGGTTAGAGCGTTGGCCCGCAGACCAGAGAGACCCTGGTTTGGTTCCTGCTAAAGGCATATACCTCGGTTGTAGTTTGTCCCCAGCCCTTGTTGGTCATGCGGGTGGCAGCCACTTGATGTGTCCCTTTTACATTGATATCTCTCTCTCTTTCTTTCTTTCTCTCTCTCTCTTCCTTTCTCTCCCTCCCACTCTATCTGAACAAAAAATAGAAAAATGTCCTCGGGTGAGGATTAAAAAAAAAAAAAAGACAAAGGTTTTGCCCTGGCTTGCTCAGCAGTTAGAGCATCGGCCCGTGGACCAGAAAGGCCCGGGTTCGGTTCCCACTAAGGACACGTACCTCGGTTGCAGTTTCTCCCCGGCCCCAGTTGGGGTTGTGTGGGTGGGAACCACTCGATGTGTCTCTCTCACATTGTTGTTTCTCCCGCTTTTTCTTCCTCTCTCTCGCTCTGTCTGAAGATAAATGCAAAAGTGTCCTCAGGTTAGGATAAAAAAATGAAAAATAAAAGACAAAGGTTTTCTGCGAGGGAACAGCCTGTGTGAGAAAAATAGAGCGGGGGCTGGAAAAAGTCTTCAGACCTGGTCTGAGGGTGAGTGAGGAGAGAAGAAGGAAAGGCCGAATAGAAGCATCTTAGGAGCAAGTGTGTCAGGGTAGTCCTGGAGCTGTTAGATTTCTAGGTCTCCCCGCAGTGCTTCCTTAGTATCCCTTCCCCACTCAGCCACTGACTGGTTGCAGCAATTGGAAGTGGCCTTGGCCCCAATTACAAATGTGGTGATAGATTTCAGAGTGTCCCAGCTGGTCCGTTTGCTCCCCATAGTTGAGAGTCTGCATGGCCCATGACCATGGCCATCAGACCCGGGCTTGGGCAACCAAGAGGAACAAAAGTAGATTGTTTTCAAGGCTGTGGTCCCACTGCAGTTTGCTAAGATTATTTCACCAGCAGAATGTTGTTTTCTCTTACCTAGGGAAGTTATAATTAAGAAATTGATTGTTTTTAGTCTGTCTTGGACATAACTGAGAAACATTCAGAGGAAAAATTTGCTAATGAAAAAGACAAGCTCAAGGGGTATTCAGAAGTTGGCAAGTATCATTCATTTGTGCCCTCCGAGGTAAGGTACTACATATGGCATTCCACACTGTTCTTTCATCAGGGGATGTGCTTACTCTGAATTCTAGGTCCTGGTTACCTGCTAAATATCTGAATTCCCAGTGTGTGCTGTGCATGTATGGGAGATGTGTGGTGTTGAGGAGCTAAGGAGAGAAGCAGAGAGAGATCTGAGATCCTTAGAGCTAAAACACATGTCAGTAATCAGTCAATAACTAGCTGGCACATGTGGAGCTATATTTAAACATATGTTTTTGGTTTTAAAAAACCTTGTTCTGACTGCCAAAGGAAGAGAGAATCTTAAATTTTTCTTTTAACCATCCTGAATTTATAATAGAGTGGTCTTATGAAGCAAAACACAATAAAATGCATTTATCGGAAACACATTTATGCTTGTACCAGAAGAACAGGGTCATAATAATTTATCTAAGAGTTTTATGGTGGATAACACTAGGCATTTATTTTCCAAAGCTTTTGCATATTTCACATAGGCCTGTGTAATGTAATTTTTACAATGGGTTCCTCAGACAAATCATGCTTACTACCAAAATCTTTTTTCATCTGTGAACCCAAGAATGATGTTTCTTTGTTGTAAAGTGAGAATCTGACATGGCTCATAGGGTAAAATCTCATCAGACCGCTTGATTTTACCACGCAGTGGGATGGGACGTAAAATCTCTCTAAAACAGGTGTGCGGCATTGTAGTTCTCTCCACATTCTGGATCACCAAGATTATCCGAGAGCAGGATATTCAGAAATCTTCACCCTCATTAAATAGCTGCTTTGAGTTGTGCTTCAGCATCATGCCCTTGGTTTTAGTAGAGTTTTATATTGCAGGGATATTGTTGAGGGTATTGCTCATTATATTAAAATATCCCCTCCTCTGGGGGAATTTCTTACTTGTATCAGTTCTTGGAAAGGCTGGTTCTCCAACACACCTGATAAATGTTTCCCTCACAGGCACTTTGAGTCTTGATTCTGATCATACTTTTCTCTTTGCTTTGGCTGCTGAGAAGCTCAGAGGCAAATTCACAGTGGTTTTAACCATTATGCAGACCTCATAGTGCATCTGTTGGTGCCCTAAATTGACTCTAGTTCACTCTACTCTTTCTCCTCTACAGATATACGTACCTTGTTTTATTGTTCTTTGCTTTATTATGCTTCACAGGTGCTGCTATTTTTATTTTTTATTTACTTTTTACAAATTAAAAGCAAGATCCTCCACCAGCAAAAAGATTTCGACTCATTTTATTGTGATACTTTATTACGGTAGTCGGAAACTGAACCTGCCATATCTCTGAGGTATACCTGTGCTTACCTTCTTTTTTTAAAATTGAGGTATAATTGACATATAACATTGTGTTAGTTTCCTTTTACAATATAATGGATCAAAATTACCTTTGCTTTCTTTTTATCATATTGTATTCTTTTACACTCTACAGCAATTAGCTTTTGGAAAAAGATGTGGTGTAATTTAAAAGATATATAAACTCTCTGGAGTTCTACAGTGAACTTAAAATCAAATCTAGTTCATTCCAGATCCCTAAGAATCTCTTTTCTCTTTTTCTCATGCTCTCTGTGGCTGAAAATTGTTTGGCAGCTCATTCCTTAGAAGGCAGTTAATCACAGCACACATCGTCTTGTCAGGGAACACATCTCTGGTTTACAGAAAGGAGAATGTGAGCTCGTCCTGACAGTAGATATACTGATGCATTCTGTGAGTGTGTGCTCATGAGCATGTGTGTGCGTGTGTGTGTGTGTGTGTGTGTGTGTACGCCTGTATGTGTAGCAGAAGCAGAGAGAGCTTTGAGATTCACCAGGAGATACACAAAAATTTGGTGACATTGTCGGTTGTCTGTCCTGCATCTCCCTCCATCATTTATTGGTCTTTCCAAACTCAGTCACATTGACAAGTTCATTTCTCTCTAAAAGCACATCTCTCGCCCTTGCATTGCCGCTCACTGGGACACCTGGATTCTTTCTTTTGTGTGGCACACACGCTTACTCCCAAACTCTAACCCTCTTCATTGCCCTTCCCGGCTTGGCTTTTCTTCCTCAGTTTTCTTCCGTTCTTCACAGCCTCCAACACTGAGCAAAGTAACAGCTGATCTCTTGTTGCACAGCTTTTTTTTTCTTTTCTATTTTATGTTTATTTGTTTGGAGAGGCCATTACAAATTTACAGAGATAAAAATAACAATATGAATGATGTATTGTGCAAATCTTTTTAAAAGTCCTACAAAAACAGAAGAAAGAAATCAATTAGAATTGCCATGGCAACTACCAACAATTTTATATGCAAGAATGAAATAAAATAAGAAAAATAAAATGAAATAAGCATAAACTGATTGAAATACCACAAAGTGTTTGTGAAGTAAACACTATAGAGTGAAGCCTCATGAAAATAGATTTTATTAAGGTAAATGAAATATAATTTAACTCTTCATTACATACAAGCTAGGTAATAGCAAAATAAACTATTATTGATGAGCTCTTAATGATGTAATTTTCAGTTTAAAATATTTTTGGAAAACAAGGTTAGACAGATTGGAAAAGTAAATTAAAATGTATAAAATGCAATTTGGAATAATATTCTTTAGGGGAAGATTTCTTTATTTCTAAGAATATTTAAAGCCTATATATTAAATTTGATAGAGTTAAATTAAAGAAGTGGGACTTGATATATAACAGAAATAACTGATGGAAGTCAGAAAAGAACACAGAATACCAGAACATATGTGATCTGGATTTCTATCCTTGCCGGCCTGGAGTTAGCATAGCAACCCCCATGTCCTTGGTTAGTGTTCTCAACCCTGCCTGCACATGAGAATTACCTGGGTCATTCAGATATATGTATCCCAACATTACTATATCTGGAACCTATCCCAAACCTATTAAGTTAGAACATCTGAGGCTATAACCTAGGCGCTAGTGGTTTTTAAAGCTTCCACACAATTATACACACAACCAGCATTGAGAACCAGGGTTGAGTCTATCTATCCCTCAACTTGCTCAATCCCTCTACCCTCCTACCCTATTACCAGGACATTCAGTATCTCCCTGTGTTGCTGTCAGAATAATGTCCTTTCCCCATAGGTGTCTGTCTTCTAAACCCTGGAACCTGTGAGTATGTTAGGTTACATGGCAAAGGGAAATAAGGTTGCAAAGAGAATTAAGGTTGCTGATCAGCCAACCTTAAAATAGAGAAAGTATCCAAGTGAGCCCCATGTAAACACAAGGGTTTCACACGTAGCAGAGGGAGGCAGAGAAAGAACTAGAGTGAAGGCAGTGGGAGAAGGACTCCGTCTGATGTGCTGGAGCAAAGGGGTCACCAGCCAAGGAACATGGGCAGCCCCTAGATGCTGGAAGATGTGAAGAAAGGGATTCTCCCCTGGGACACTCAGAAGGGATGCAGCCTGACAACACCTTGATTTGAGCCCAGTGAGACCCATTTCGAACTTCACAATTATAGAACTGTAAGATAATCAAGCTGTGTTGTTTTAAGCTACTAAGTTTGTGGTAACTGGTTATAACAGCAATAGAAAACTAATGCATCCTGTCTCCATAAATTATTCAAAAAACCAAAACAAAACAAAACAAAAAAAACCCTGGGCCTCATGCGGTCCAAGAAAGTCTGTAGGACTTCTATCCCTAACATGTTTCCCGCTCTTCCCCCAAGCTGCTATTGTGAATTTGCTCTTTGCAGCCCACAGTAGACTCCAGTTCACTGTGAGATGCTGCCTTGCTGTCCAGATGCCCATTCAAGCCTCTGTTGTCCTTTAGAGATACAGCTCCTTTGATTTTTAAAAAATATTTTTTCTTTATTGATTTCAGAGAGAGAGGAAGGGAGAGAGATAGACACATCGATGAGAGAGAACATCCATTGGCCACCTCTTACCTTCTGGCCACTGGTCTCTTCCTTTCAGGATTGTACACCTTCAGGGTTTACACACTTTCCCTTTTCTAACCTGAAAACATAAGCTGTTTGATTAATCCTCCTTTTAGGGGACAAAGACTACTCAGCTTCTGTTCCTCCATAATTGCAGGGTGCACAGGGCCTCAGTTTACCCTTCCCCCCTCAAAAGAGGATGGCTTGCCCTGCCCCAACCTCTTGAAGTGTAGCTAAAACTTCAGCATCCCAAGACTCCCTACTCTCCCCTCTTTCTACATAAGTGTTCTAAAGCTGAATTTCTGGCACATTTGTTTTCCATATAAGAGTAAAATGCACCAATTAATTCATCTATAGCAGGGCATCCTGTTATCTGGCATCACCCTACTGTGACCCGAGAATAATGTAGACACTCAATATGATGCAACTAAGGCTAAACTTCATTTTCATAGGATCTGTTATACAGTAAAACCATGTTTGTATATATGACAGCTTTCGGTGAGTTAGAGAGTTGGCATGCGGAGTACAGAAAGTTAAAGATGACATTGCCATTGAAGACATTATTCAGAAAACAACTCTGGGGTTCTCATTTGGACATAACGGCTTCACGTGTATGATGGGTATTCTCACCTTTTGCTGAGTCACTGGACTGGGGTCCATTTCCGTCTGTGCTACCATCCAAATCCTCTGCGGGAAAGCCTTGATATTAGTTGTTAATGGTAATGTGAAAAATTAGATTTCAAATTCTACTCCTCTTGCCAATTTATTTTTCTGTAAAGTGAAAGCATCAGGTGTATTTATAGTTCTGCCCTAACACAGGGATGATTGCGTTTTCAAGTATAATGATGCTATTTTATGGTTGCTTTTACCGTAGAATGAAACATAATCGGTATGAAATTCTTGAAAGCCCACATATAAAAACACCATGGTGGGTGTGTCGATATACCACATATGGAGCAGTAATTAGTGGGTCCGTGGGAAAGAAAAATGGGGAAGAGGGCGTGGGTGAAATTATAAGGGACACTGATTGAGTGTAAGCTGGTAAAAGCATTACATTTGTTTATTTATTTCCTTTCTAGTTTCAGAGGTAGGGATTTTGTTACGGGTAGAAATGGGACTGAGTTATGGTATGTAAATTATATCTCGATAGAGCTGTTAATTTAAAAAGGCACTAGGTACCTTCTTCAGCTTTAGATCCAATGTCTCCTGTAGGTTAAGAGATGTCCTAGAATCTCAAACCAATTTTAGGAAAAAGAGACATCATTATGGGAATAAAGAAGTGTATACAATCTATTCTTTATTCCTGTCACTTCAAGCAAGTGACATGCACTGCTGTTTAATTTAATCCACTCTCTCCCCTAAAACAGGCAAAGCTTATTTAACTTCATGCAAAGTGTTTATTAATGCAAGAATCAGCTTTAAATGTGATTATTTTAAAGTCCCTAATGGGATCTACTTAGAATTAAAGGTTACAAAGGAAAGCATTTTATGTTTATTTTTTTCTTCAAAATAGATGGGGCTAAAATAAAAGCAAATGTTGTAATGCAAAGATAAATTAGGATCCTGAGTTGTTTCTTTGTGAAGCCAACAGAAAACATGGAATCCTTATGGGGAAAATTATATCAGTAGGTTATAAGCTCCAGAGTACTCTAAATGAATAAATGATGTGCTGAGAGAATGTCTATACATATACATGTTGGAAAGTTCAACATATGTTCTGTATAATAATTGGTAAATATGAGTCTAACAATAACAACAACAACACAAAATAATTCAAAGAGAAGTGATATAAGCATGCTTTACTAGAGTTAGCAGATTAAAAACATAAGGTCTAATTTTTTGTTGTTGTGGTGGTTTTAGCTTTTTGCTGATGTACAGGAAATACATTGCAGTGATTTTGGTGTTAGGCAGAACTGGGTCAGTTCTACCATGAACCAGCGTTTTGAGATTTTTTAAACCTGGGGCAAGTTACTTTATTTCTCTAAATTCTGGTTTCCTTATATATAGAGGGATGGATAAAATATACCTTGAGTGGTTATTGAAAGGAAATAATGTAGAGAAAGTACCTTGTACATAGTTGGTGCTTATTAAATATTAGCCTCCTCCCTTCCCTTCAATAACCCTGGATGCCTAATAAAAACTGAAAATTGGTCATTGAGGAAAATAAAAAAGGAAAGAAATAGAGAAAAAACAAAAGAAGTTGAATGGGCAAGAAATACGAAAGATGATGACAGTTTCCTTACTGTATTTACTGATATGGTATATTAATTAAGACAATCATAAAGTGATTTTTCTCACTATTCTTTCATCTTAGCACACACACACACACACACATACATATATAGACATATAGATATAGATATAGATATAGATATAGATAGAGATAGAGATAGAGAGAGAGAGAGAGAGAGAGAGAGAGAGAGAGAGATATTGAGAGAAACAGAGAGAGATGGATCCCAGAAATGGGACCAAATTAAATGCATTCAAAACCAATGTGAAGATTCTTTCCACTCAAAAAAAGCAAATACGTAAAATCCTGAAGCAGTAGTTTTAAAGTTTGAAACACAAAATCAATATAATGGTCTCAAACAGCATTTACAAAGATTGAGTAGAGTAGAATGGAACATTTCAGAATGTATGAAACTTTTATTTCAGACAGATACACACACACACACACACACACACACACACAATGTATAGGTATGTATCAGGTCACAATGTAAAATGTATTTCTTACTGTGAGTTGAGGTTTTAAAAAAAAAAGACGTTTAAAAGCCACTATTCAAAAGAGAAAAAAAATAGCTAGGTTCCTTTTCAATAAATCAGATTCTCTCTTGGCCTTGTTTGAAGATAGTGCCATTGCTTCTAGGGAAGATAGACTTCTGTCTCTCTATATCGTTGTCCTTGAGTCATGTCCAAACTATTCACATGGCATTTCAGATCACGGTGTACCTTTATCAATACTTCCATACATTTCATCATGAGGGAGGTGTAGGAAACATTGCCAAGTTGAAGTCAGAAAAAATGGTGAAAGCAAATGATATTTTAATTCTTCTGATTCCTGATAGCAACTCTAAAAGGTATTGCATATGAGGAATATGAAATAGACTCATTCTGCTTCTTTCTAAAGAATATTTTCCTAGCCCTGGCCGGTTTGGCTCAGTGGTTAGAGAGTCCACCTGCGGTCCGGAGAGACCCGGGTTCGGTTCCCGCTAAGGGTGCGTACCTCGGTTGCAGTTTGTCCCCGGCCCTGGTTGGTCGTGAGGGTGGCAGCCACTCGATGTGTCCCTTTCACATCGATGTTTCCCTCTCTCTCTCTTCCTCTCTCTCCCTCCCACTCTGTCTGTACAAAAAATGGAAAAATGTCCTCGGATGAGGATAAAATAAAATAAAATAAAAATAAAAAAAAGAATATTTTCCTAAATCATCCAAAAGCCGTAGACTGATGAAGGTATTTAAGTATATGGATAGATGTAAGATACTACAAAGGAATTAGCTCTGAAAGAGATTGATCTTGGTGGAAAAAACAAAACAAGACAAAAACCAAAAATCCTAACAGTGAACTTGTACCCTGGGCCCAGCGTTGCACGGAGTGCTGTAACAGAATGATCTCATTTACTCCTTTAAGAAAGGCAGGTCGTATATATTTCCATTTTACAGCTGAGAAAGAAATGAGGCTCTGAATGGTTAAGTCACTAGCCCAATACAGCCATGATTCTAATCTAGATCTGCAAGATTCACTCCAAGCCTGAGCTAAAATCGCCCCACCTTTTTTCTTGGGGCTCCTGTTCTTACAGTCCTGCCTCTGCCCCATGGAAACCCATTCTCCACCCCTGTTAATGCTTCACGCGTCCTCCTCATCAGAACCTATTCTCTATAGTAAGTTTTCTATACCACAGTGCTGGGAGCCATGGTGGCTTTCCTCATGTTGGAATAATAAGGATCAAACCTTAGACTAAAGCTCTTCCTCCAAGGTGGAATAGGTCACAGAAATTTTAGGGATGGGGGATAGGGAAGAAGAAAGGAAAAGAAGTACTTAATGATGTTCCTGTCTCTTTGCAATAAGGTATTGTTTAAGTTTGCCTATCTTTAATAGCTAGTTCTTTCAAGATGATGGAAAGTTGCCCAATCTGTAATCTGCTTCAGGATCAACATGACTCTGTGTGCTTTGCATCCCACATCTGTGTAAGTCTTGTTTACTTTGCTTACATAATGAGGCTTTTCTGGTTTAAAACAAATTACGGTTAAGTAGGCCACCAAAGTTTTTTGAAAACTATCAATTTGGCAGAGACCTCATTTTCTTCTGCTTTTAATTTCACACTGCATACCCCTAGTTAACTCACATACAAAAAAGTATCGATATGAAAGGGAGTCGGTGGAAAGAAGTACCCGCTGCCTTGCTTCCAGCAGCGCCTGGAGTCCTGGAGAGCTGACATGCAGTGCTCACATTTTCAGGGCTGAGTGCTTTAATGCACCCTCTTCTACCCACAAATAAAGCTGGGGGGGCTCTCCTCACCTCACCAGGTGTCAGGGGTCCCCTTCGGTGTTATTGTTTCCCTGTTCAGCACAGCAGGGAAGCATCCTCAGAGGGTAACTAAGGTGGTAATGACATAAAAGATTCATGGCATGGGACAAATGTTGCTCTTTCAGGACTGGCAAGGATGTTAGTAAAATTCCCACCCACTTAAAGACAGTATAGGTATTGGCACAGGCTCTGGGTGCAGGTGAATGATGTTTCCACGAATCCAAAGTCATGAAGATATTCTCCTATAGTATCATCTATTAGTGTTATTGTCTTGCCTTTCACATTTAGGTCTATAATCCCCCTCTAGCTGATTTGGTTATGTTGTGCTGTAGGCGTACCTACAATCTCATCCTTTTTCCATTGTGAATATGGAATTGTACCAGTTCCATTTACTGAAAAGACTGCTGTCTCCCTTTGTCCCTGCAGTGCCTCTTTGTCATAACTGAAGTGTCCAAATATGGTATGTCTGTGTCTTGCTGTCTCTCCTGCCCTAGGTCTGTTTGTCTGTCCTTAGGCCAATAACACCTTGGTACTAAGTAGAGGGAGTGCTACCATCATGTTTTCCAAATTCAAGAGTATTTGGCTATTTTTAGCCTTTTTTATTTCAAATAAAGTTGAAATTGGTATTTCCAATTCCACCAACCAATCACTTGGGATTTTGATTGCAATTATATTAATCTACATATCACTTTTGGAAGAATTATAGTTTTTATGGGATTCAGTTTCTGTGTTCATAAGATACCACTCCATCTTTTTAGGTTTATTTAGGATGTCTCTTAATAAATTTTTATAGTTTTATCTGCAAAGCCCTTAGACACTTTTTAATTTAATGTATTCTTGTGTTCATAGTATTTCACTTCTATTTACAATTTAACCTTTAAAATATTTTATTTTCTGTTATTGATGACATATAGAAAATATTAACTTTTGTGTATTGAATTTCAACCCACAAACTTGTAAACTCAATTTTAAATTTGAATCATTTATATTTTCTTTAAATATAACCATATATTTTCAGAGTAAGTTTTTCTCCCACCTTTTCAATTCTTTATTTTATTTTCTTGCTGTGCTACATGATAAGTAATGTTAAACAGCATAATGTTGAAAAGAGAGCATCTTTGTTTAAAACAAATCTTAGTGGAAAAACTTTCAACTTGATAGTTTAAGAATGTTTGTTATGAGGATTTTCTTTTATTCTTTCTGTTGTTAGCCTTAATCAGCATCAGAAAGTTCCCATTTTAATCTTTTAAATATGTTTTTGTTATGAATAAGATGTTAAATTTAATAACTCTGTGCCTTATATTCCTGGAAAAATATAACTTGATCAGTATGCTTGCTTATATTTTATTTAAGATTTTTGCATCTGTATTCCTGAATGAGAATAACAGGTAGCTTTCTCTTCTTTTTATTTTATTTATTTTAATTTTTTTAAAATTTTATTTTAGAGAGAGAGGAAGAAAGAGGGAGAGAGAGAGATAGAAACATTGATAAGAGAGAACATTGATTGGCTGCCTCCTGCTTACCCCCCACTGGGGATTTGGCCCACAACCTGGGCATGTACCCTGACCGGGAATCAAACCAGTGACCTCTTGGTACATGGGTCGATGGTCAACCACTGAGCCACACCAGACGGGCTCTTCTTTTTCTTGCACTTATCAGGTTTTGGTATTGAGGTTATGCTAGTCTCATAATGAGATTTGGAGACTGCTCCCTATTTTTTATTCTCTGGAAGAGTTTTTTAAACATATAATATTTTCTTCCTGAAATATTTGGTAGAATTCATCGTTGAAACCATCTGGATGAGCCCGAAGTTTTATTTGTGGGAAGGATTTTAATTGCTGAGTCAGTTTTATATGACTACTCACAGTTTCTATTTCTTGAATGGTAAGTTAAATTTGCCTCGGAATTTCTTCATTTCATCTAAGTTTTAAATTTTTTACAGAAAGTGGCTCAGAGCACCCTCTTTTCATCTTTGTAATGGCTATAGTGGTATCCCCTTCTTCATTCCTGATATTAGTTAATGTGCCTTCTCTTCTACATCATCCTGCCAGGGCCTAATATCAATTGATAATATCATTCTATAGTTACTGGCTTCCTTTGTTACTATAGAGAAGTTAGTTCTCAGTCTGTTCTTCTTTTGAAAGTAATTTTTCTTTTCTCATTGTTTTTAAGATTTTATATTCGCATCTGCAATAAAAAATTTTAAATAAAAAAAGATTTTTTCTATGGTTATCTATAGTTTCACTACAATATCTAGGAGTGGGTTTATTATAGTTTATTCTGTTGACGGTTCATTGAGATTCTTGAAATTGTGTATTGATGTCTTTAATGCTTTTGAGAAATTTAGAGCTATCATTTCTTCAGATTTTACCTCAGTCCCTTTCTCTCCCTCTGCCCTTTGTAGGCCAAACTTTTCACCGACATCCCATATGCCTCTCACCCTCTTCTGCAGTTCCCTTCCTTGTCTCCTTGAGCTACGTTCTGGATATTTCCTTATTTCTGTCTTCCATTTATAGATTATTAATTTAGCTGCATTTAATTTGTCCATAAACCTATCTTAATTTTTTAATGTGTTACATTACATTTTAGAGTTTCCACTTCACTTCTGATCTTTGTAAACTTGGACTTTAATAAATATAGCAAGCAGGGTTATTTTATGAACCATATCTGATAATTCAAGTTTTGGGCCTCCTTTCTGTTATTTCTTTTCCTTCTGTCACTCATCCATTGCATCCTGTTCTCTTATAAGCCTGGTTATTTTTATTGCACATTGAATAGTGTCTTTTATTTGGAGGAAATTTTAGGCCTGATATGGTGATGTCTCCCTCATGAGAATATATTAATTTGCTTCTATAATAGCAGTGGGTGTTGTTCCAGGAATACCTTATTATAATGTCAAAGTTTGAGTTTGCTTGCACGGTCCTGGGAGCAGACACCCTGGGGCAGGTGGTAGCAAGTGTACCTGTGCAAGAGCATGACACCGTTTCCACCCAGGCCATGTTCGGAACCCATTTGGGCAGAGATACATTGAACGTAATTGGGGACGGAGGTCCAGTATTCAGAATCTCAGTCAGGGCAGCCAGAATTTCCACTGGAAACAGTGGTGCTTAAAGTCAAAAAGCCAGCGGAGAGCAGCAGCAATAGCAACAGGGACAGCGCCGGGAGCGGGACGTTGGTGATGTGATAGTTAAGACCTCAGGGAGAATGAGGAATCATGCAAAAGCAAGAGAAAGAAATAGGCTAGAGGCCGGATGGAAGGCACTTTAGAGAACAGTACGATGAGAGAGTCTGAGGAGGACAGAAGCAGGTTGGCAGCATTTTTCTATTCGCAGAGAAACAGAAATAATGATAGCAATGAAAACAGCAGCTGGCAGAGGGACGGAGAGGCAACCCAGAGAGAGGGAAGAAGGCTTGGCAGGAACTTGACATTTTACCTACCTGGGGAAAGCTTTGTGTGTCTTTCTTTTTTTTTATTCTTCTTCTTCTTGTGGGGCTTAAGAAAATAATCAGCCTCTCTGGAGATCCTTTCACCTGAGTGTCTCTCTCTTGGACTGTCATGCTACTTAGTATGCAGTACATGGAACAAAGGCAAAGTGAAGTCCGCATAGGGTGATGCCACGTTGTAACTATGACTTGGGCAGACATTTAATCATTCGCTTTCTGCAATTAAATACTATATTTTTTGCAAGGTTATGACTTACCATTAAGCTATTAGAAGAACATCTGAAAGAATGGGGTCCATGGCCAGACTGCACCTCTGAGCTGCTCTGTGATTTGAAGCGGTTTCCTTATCTCTCAGACAAAGGAGTTGGGCTAGAAGATGACTTCTAAGATCCTCTCAGTTCTATATATATATATTTTTTCCTACTGGGGGAGATTCTGCAAAAGGCTTCTTGGAGCACTTGCCTTAGATTCCCCTCTACCACCCCTCTGTAGAGACAGGTGGGACACCTACCTGCCCGTATGTTATGCTGGTGATGTCTGCTAGTAATTTCTCAATGTTTCCCAAGCTTTCCACATCAGAGCAGACACAGAACACGGCATTTGTACAGCAACAACAGGCTGAGGGGCATTGTATCTCAGTGTACCCATAACACATCCCCATGCTACCACTGGGAACTTATCTCACCCATTAAGTTTGCATTTTTGGCTATAGAGTAGAATCACAAAGGGAGATGTTTTTGTTTGTTTTATAAACAGTGCTCAGATCCCATTCCAGAGCAAGTGAATCCAAATAGCTGGGGGTGGGTCCCTGACATCAGACCTATTAACAAGGTCTCAGAATATTCTAATTACAGTAGTTTGCACACTATTGCATGAGTGTCATAAAAGCAGGAACTGGCTAATGAACCCAAATATAGTGCTTAATGTATAACAAGGATTCAATAAGTGTGTGATGAAGTGATTAGTTAATACATGCCCTAGATAGCATTACATGGGCAATGCTAGACCAGGTTAAAAAGCTGGCTCAATTTTAGTGGTTCCTTCACCTCAGGAGGACCATCTCCACAGTCATTCCTAAGTACTTCTTCACTTTCCTTCCTTTCCTTATCCTAGATTTAGGTAGTTGTCCCAACTCTCTTTTAACAGTTTTTTTTTATCCTCACTCGAGAACATTTTTGCATTTAGCTTCAGATAGAGCGGGAAGGAGAGAGGGAGGAGAAGAGAGAGAAACATCCATGTGAGAAAGACACATTGATTGGTTGCCACCCACACAACCCCATGGGGCCGGGGACAAACTGCCATCGAGGTACGTGCCCTTAGCGGGAACAAAACCTGGGACTCTCTAGTCCGCAGGCTGACGCTCTACCGCTGAGCCAAATCTGCCAGGGCAGTTGTCCCAACTCAACTAGCTACTGCTCGGTTCATCACAAGATGCTAACTACTAAGAATTGTCTTCACTTCCCAGATCACATTATCCCCCACTCCCCAACACACACACACACACACACACACACACACACACACACACACACACAGACAGACAATAGGTACAGTGAAAACATCAGGGGCTCTGGGGTCTGAGACAGCTGGCTTTGAATCCTCCCACTTTCCTCATCTATAAATTGTGTGTAAGCCCCTACACTTAAATTTTTCATCTCTCAAATGATGATAATACCTCCCTCTGAACACTGTTGTGATGATTAGAAATTAGTAAAGAGTTTGCACAAAGATAATAACATATGTCCACACACACACACACACACACTATTGGTATTATTGTTGTGCTTGCAAGAGTAAAAATTAATTTTGATGACCTTTAAACCTAGTCAGATAGACATAGCTCAGGGAGAAAACTTGGGGTGAACTCAAAGGCTTTTCTTCAACTCCCTCACCAGTATGCAAATTTCTCATGCTTCCATTCTTCATGGTGTCTCCCAGCACCCTAGACTTCTTTTTCTATTTTCCTTCCAAACAATGGTTCAGTGTTTAGAAACCCACTTCAGAGAGAGGGCTTGGAGACACGAAGACCAGTCACTGGGTCAGGGGCTTTCCTCTCCACTCTGTGTAAGGTAGGGTCTTGACCCCATGGTTGGGAAGGTAGTAGGCAGCATGTGGCACCCGTGGGGAGGGTCCAGTCCTCTTCCTTCCCTTCTCCCTGATCATCCTGGAATTCTACATTCCGAAGTTTGGGGCTAATAGGAACATCCCCCAGGTGAAAATCACTAGACTGTGGCTACAACACTTCATAAATTTCTTTGCAGGCAAAAGTGTTGTTGTACTGGTCTCTACTCCTGCCCAACATCAACCATTTTCTGGGTAACAGGTGAATATTTGAGGTGTCATTATTTAAAAGTTGCTGGTCACTACCATGCATGTGTACACTGGCTTCTACCACCTCAAACTTTTAATGAAAAAGATACACATTTATATACATCTATGTATACATATTCTCATGTACCCCAAAATATCAATTTGAGTTTTTTGTAGGAATATTACTTTGTTAAGAGAGTATGAGCTAGTTACCATTTATTGAGAATTCACACCTTCTAGTTTATTTTTATTGTACAGAGGACATTTCTGAATTTATTTTTCTGTGTTCCATTCTTTGGCATATGCGGAGGTGATGTTTTAGGGGAGTTATGCAACACCACAGGCTGGACAGGGCCCTTCTCACAGAATACTGTTGGTTTGCCTATGTGATAAATCCAGTAACTCTGCTCATAGATCCGTGCCAAACTTACAGTTTTCAGAAACTTCTGCATAAGAATTTGAACAGTTTTGTGCCTTGCCACCAAAATGTGTGTGCATTTTTCTACACCTCCACACCTGGCAGTGTTTCAGCCCAACATTTGCTACAGTATTTTGAGTTCATCTTGTTTATTTTCTGCTTTATTTTTTTTTCTCCTGATGTACATTTTATGTGCAAAGCCAAAGTTACCAGTTCCCATGTATACTGCTTAGCCTTGCTCCTAAAACACACTCTTCTTGATTAAATTACACTTAAAAGTTATGTGTACTTCGGAGTTTAGAATTTTTACTTCCAAGCACAGCTTTTGTAGCTAATGTCCAGAACAGCCGCATTATATTTCAGACCCATAGGTCAAAATTGCAGAAGTATACTAAAAATGTATATTTAAGGTGAAGTAGTATTTCTTAAAAAATCTTATTTCAGAATATTGATACCAGTGGTGCAATGGGAGTGAGTCTTTCTGGGCGCATTGTTGGCGGGTTGCCTGCCGTGTGCCCGTGTGCAGAAAGTCCGGAGCTGGGAGATGGTCTACATCAGTGGTTCTCTCAAAGTGGGGCTCCTGGGCCAGGACCACCGGCACCATCTGGAAACTTGTTAGAAATGCAGTCTTAGGTCCTTCTCTAAACACTGAATCAGAGATGCTGGGGGTAGGATCCGGCAATCTGTGTTTTAACAAGTCGCTCCCTGCCACACACACCCTGTGGTTCTGATACATACTAAAGTGTAAGCACCAGTAGTTTATATTTAAACCTCAGCTGCTTCCATGGTTTGTGGTCCTAGAAAGTAACCTGTCTGCACATTGGTTTCCCACTCTACTTCCTCCATTTCCTTCACTCTGACCATAGAAAGACAGAAGGCAGGACCGCTGAGGAAACGGTGTCCCCTTGGGCAAGGATATTCCAGTCTCCACTTTTTGCAGACGCCCCCAGTATTCAAGAGGGATTCTCCTGGCTCTCCTTAGGGTTCAGGTTCATTATATGGATCTGGCCCTTCCCAGTAAACGGGTGAAGAGAGGAGCTGGGACCATAACTGGGGGTCCCCTGGACTCAAAATGTAAAACATTTCAGTATCCTTTGTGCTCAGCCATGGGTGTCTACTATAATTCCAGAACCACAGGAAAAACTTCCGCATGCCATTCTATTCTGCTTGTAAAATGTGTATAATTATACACTGTATTCTCTCCATTTCACAGAATTATTGTGAGGGGCAAAGGAGAAAATGATTACGAAGGCACTCTGAAAACTGTAGAGCACTACACACAAATGATAGTTTTTGTTGTTATCTAATGCTCTTGAGAAATGTTTCTATTCTTTCTCCATCCTTTACAATTCTAGTCTCAATAGGGAAAATGAGGCCTCTCTACTCCCCCTAAGTATTTAATTGTCAGCCACGTCCCTCTCATTTCTGGTGTATGAAGGTAGTCAGGCCTCTTTGGTTATGAATAGCAGAGGTTCATCTCAAAGCCAGAAATGGGATGTGTGGGAGCCAGGGGGGTATTCCACAGAAACAAAGGAAGGCCTCAGGGACAGGAATCAGAGAGCCCATACCACTAAGGCTTTTTTCTCTTTCTGCGGCTCTGGTCTTTGTCAGTCTTGACTTTGCTTTGAGTCCTGGCTTGTTTTCCCATTTCAGCTAGGTTGTCACACATGGCAGAGACCATGGTCACAAGAACCTAAAGTTTAGCAATTCCAGAGGAAGATGATAGCTGTGCCTATGTTATCCCAGGAAAGAACTCTGATGGGACCAGAAGGATGGGTCAGGTCTGGGGCCTGTGACCACCCCTGAAGAAGGAGCAGGTGGCAGCTCAAGGGGTGCATAGTGTGTTACCAGAAGAAGGGTCTTGGGGAACCTTGTTAGGAAGACCTAAAACCCAACTAAGACCTCCACAGCAATCATCTGGCTATTCTGATGTCGGGCTGAGGGGACACTCGAGTATGTATGTGTACTTTGACACTTCTAGCAGCTCATATGAGTGGGAAAAGGATTTACAATACTCACACATAAGAATAATGCAAGGATGTCTCTCTAAGCGCAAAACCCAAGTCATAAATAAAGGGTTCATTTTTCCCCCCAGTTGAATCCAGCAAGTAAGTAACTTACCATTTGTTAATAAACAAAATCTATATAGGAGCCCTAGCCGGGTGTTCAGTGGTTAGAGCATCGGCCTGTGGATCAGAGTCTCAGGTTTGATTCCAGCCAAGGACATGTACCTCAGTTGCAGGTTTGAGCCCTGGCTCTGGTTGGGGTCATGTGGGAGGCAACCAGTCAATGTGTCTCTCTCACATTGATTGCCCCCCCCCCCCCCCCCCCCCAGTCTTCCACTCTATCTGAAAATCAATGGAAAAATATCCTGGGTGAGGATTTTTAAAAAACCTAGGTAAGAGATGAAACTCACAACACAGAGATTATAAGGAGCTAGGCGACGTGCCTGCCCTCAAGGATCTCACCACGCTGAGAGCTGAGCAACCCGCATCTTTGTAACGCATCCCTTGCTCCCTCCTGGCAACTTACACTCACAAAAGACGAATGAATGGCTTCAGGTTTTACATGGCTATTATATAGCTGCAGAGCTTCTCTCTGAAATGCAGACAACAAATAGTCAAATCATGTCTACGCTATTGAAAAGACTTCATGTTTTTACTAGGATTTTATCTTTATTTCTTAGATGAAAAACACCTAGCTCTTCTTCCAAGCTATAACAAGAGACTACAGCTTCTTAAAACAACACACTTGTGGGCCAGCAGTGTAGTGTAAATTTATGGCTGAGAAATGCAGGGTTTGAAAAGTCAAGTACTCCCTAAGAGCCATGGTGGCAACAACTTATGAATTTATATGTTGTTACAGATTAAAGTAATTACTTAGACTGGCTCAGGGAAGCCAAACATAATCCCCACTCTTAAAACAAGTTATAGATTGCAATTTCATCTTGAAAGCCCTGGTTAGACTGGTACGTCTTATCAATAATTTTGAAAACTATATTTCCACTGAGAAATTATAAAAGAAATAACTGCCATTCAATTTCTTTATGCTCTGCATTCTTTCGGAGTCGGCAAACATAAAAAAGTCAGCAGGTGGAGCTCCTATTCCCTTGGCAGGCCTGATAGAAGTCCTTCTCTTGAAAGAACTTTCAATTACAGACTGTCTCTCCGGCAGCCCGTTCTAGGCTCCCTACAGACAGTATCAGAATAATACATGAAAATGCAAGACTGTGAAACATTACAGTGTGCTGTCATAGGTCAGGAAAGAGAAGGGACAAAGAAGAGCCAGAAACCTTTTATTTTATTAATACTTTTTGGCTATCTCCCCCGTTTTACATTTCTTTTCAATGAACAAAGAAGGTGGCATCCTTCAAGAGTGAGACCTGGCAGGGTGTGGGAACTCATTTGTTCCCGTACACCTCGCCCCAGTCCTCTCTTCTGCTGGTGCGCAGTCGCCCTCTCTCAGCCGGCCCTTCACCGCCGGGGTCAGCACTGGGTCAGACAGAGGGATGGCATGCCAACTGAGTGAAAACAGTGTGCAGCTGTAAACTGCCTTGGCCTCCCCCTTCTAAAATGTTCTTTTTGTTCTGTTGGCAAGCAAATTCACAAAATATTTAAATATATCTCCGCTAGCCACCGAGTCTGATAACATCGCTAAATTTTTCATAAGGGCACGTGATTGCCATTTTGCAACTGGTGAGTACAATAAGAATTCCCTTTTAATTCACTACATTTGATACGCACATAATTCCTCTAGTGTGAAACCTATTTAATATCTTGTTCAATTTGCCGTTTCTAAAGGAGGAGTGAGAAACTGAGTGATCAAATACATTTCTTATCAGGACCTGGCACGTGGAATCATGTGATGGCAGATGGCATGAGAAAGCCTTTGTGGGAAATATGGCCCCTGTTAAGCAGCCTGTGAATGTGTAAGGTTGTGCGTGTCTCCTCAGAGTGCCATTCAGTCACTTTGGCATCTGCGGGAGAATACGCAGCATCCCATTCCCTTTCAGAATGAAAACTAATGTGAGCAACCTCAGGAAAGTCATGGAGCTGCAGGTACACACGGCCTGTGGCCTTGTGGTCAAATGCACAGACCAGAGCTAATAGCGTTCACGCCATGGGGGCACTGGGCTTGGGCAGGCTATGGACGCTTGGAATTCATCAGACTGTGCACTAGGAAACCACAAACAACTGAAACCTCAGGGGCCACAAGGGAAAGAGCGGAAAGAACACAGGGTTCCTAGTTTAGTGTTAAAATTCCTTTTTGTCCATCCTACTCACTTCAGGGAGGGAGAGGAGACGGTGCTATGCCCATCCAAAGGTGTCCCCTCCTCTGAGGTCTTCCAACCCTTTGCACACTCTGAGTATTTCATGGCTCTTCTCTTGATGCACACTGAGGAGGAGCTAAATTTTGCTCTGCAATACACATCCAAGGCAGCATGCTAATGAGAATTATTATTAAGCAATGTAGAGTTGGCACCGGTCTCTTGCAATCTGCTCAGAGGCAGAAGCTGGAAGGGCAGAGGCAGAGTCAGAAAAGCAGCTTTGCTGAATGCTCTTCTGGACCTGATGGGTTTTGGTCACTTTCAACACCAAGCAAAGCCAAGTGTAATTGTCAGCTTTCACAGGCAAGCCATGCTGTTTCCCACTGTCACGTATCTGGCCTCTCCTTAAAAAGTCTTCTAGATTTTACTGCTGTTTTCAAAACATCTTGCCTTTAAGAACTACAAAAGCAAGGGTTTCTATAAATTGAATAACCAGGGTACCAGAAA